>NC_138977.1:89772989-91235962 GCF_964341445.2 Mesoplodon mirus
GTGTCTCTATTCAGGTAGAATCCCCTGTAATTTATTACGATCTGTTTACTCGTTTGGGATACCATCTTTCTATAGTCCCAGGAATTTCCTATATCCATTTGAACTTCCAGTATCAATCAGTTTTCATTAAGCAAGTTTTTAAAGAGTTTGAATGGCGGGCATTGATATTGGGTACTCACTTTTTTTCTTTACTGTATAAAGTCTCACATGTCGGTTCCAAACTAGACTAATTTCACACTGGTGGCATGTCCTAGTGAAGGACGCTCTTGTATGCTAATTCAATGTTCACCGTAAACTCTAGAAGGGAGGAAAGAAGCCCAGCTAATAGAACATAGTGACTGCGGAGTCAGGGACTAGCTCAGAGGAAAAGACAGATTTGGGATGACAAGCTGACTGCGAGGGGGAAGAGTATATTCCAGAATGTGCTGAGTTCCGGAGAGTGCCACACCGACCACAGCAGCTATCATTTATTGAGCATTACTATGTGCCAGGCACTTTTAAGAGCTTTACTTGTATTTACTCATTCATTTAATCCTCACAACACTCCTATGAAGTAGGTCCTACTATTTTCACTATTTTGTTGATGAGGAACCAATACAATTTTAATCCAGGCCATCTGGCTCCAGAAAGCCTAAATTCTGCTTCAGAAAAAAATGGCAAAAGCGCTCCAAGGCTAAAAAATGTCCAGTGTAGAGGTGGTTCCAGAAAGTTCCATCTGTTAAGGTTTTTTTATACTGGGACGCATGTTAGAGACCCAGTGGAGGCAGATGAAAAAAATGGAAGTCTCTTGAATGTGCATTATAAGCCCACATGATAGAAGCATATCAATTTTATGAAGTAACCAGTAGTGACTGTTACTTGTTTGTGTTTAATAGTCAGTGTTCTGACCTCTAGTGTAAGAGCAAAGATTGTCCTTTTTGGTAACAATGAGGAAAATGTCTACTTCTATGCTTTTTCCTTTAACCTGATAATTGGGACCTGACTATATGCAGGTGTTGAGAAATGAAACCAACATTTTTATTACCCTAATAGCATCTGGCAAGTGGCTATTTGCAAAACTGTTCTATGTATGTATGTGAAAAGCAACATATGTTATAGTGACATACGTAATTAAATTAAGAGCTGAAACTGGTTCCCAATAACACAGGCCTCAATGATTAAAAGGTTAATTTCAGTAGGCTGAAGAGGCTGCCCCCTCTCACTGATATATATTTATTACATTTAGTAGGACCTCATTAGATACTCTGGATAAATAACCTCAATAATAATATACCATGAAGTAGACAGCTGCTTCTGAAATAAGATCAAAAGGATAAAATAGATAAGAAAGGTGTAGTAACCTGGAAATAATCTTTCTGACTCATATTTTTCATAATATATATCTACAAAGGCAGCTTGAGTGGCTAGATATTCAACTCCAGAAAAAGGCCAGGTTTCACACACTATCTTTTAAAAGCACATTCATATCCATATTATTATATCCTTATAAATAAATCTCTTACGTATGTAGGGCATATATTAACCTGATTACGAAGAGCGAGAACTGAAGCCCAGCATGAGAACACTGTAACACAGGGAGTTTGGCTACTTAGGGGGCACTATTACTTACTAGCTGAGTGGCAAGTTATTGAAGTTCTCTAAGCCTCAGTTAACTTATCTGTAATTTGAGGATAATATTAGTACTCCATTGGGGGTGTTGTGAAGTTAGGTGGAATAATTAACAAGCAAAGCACTGTAAGAGTAGAGCTTATCACACTGGAAACACTAAAAAAAGCTGTCATCCTTTGGGTCAGCAAATTGTCAGTTGGTTATGAGTTTGGAGAAATAAACCATCCTGATCTCTATGGATATATTTACTCCTCCCCCCACCCCCCATATCCTGGAAACCCACTTAGCTGGACTTTTTGTAACTAGTGGAGTTCTGCACACTCTCTCACTGTAATCTGAGGCTGAATTAATTCCTCCCTGCAGCTTGTTTTCTCATTCTCTTCACATCTCCACGGGGCACATTTATCTATTTGTCTGAGCAGGCCCAACTTTATTTCAGTCCTAAGGACTATGCCATTCTCCATTCTGTAACCCCAACCCTAATACATGCAGGAAAAGCAAGCTATAATGGAATTTGTGGAATTTGAGGAAAAGTTCTAAAATTTTATTAAAGAGCACTGCTATTCTTTCTCACTAGACTCTACCATATCAAATTTCAATCTCGGCTTAAGGTATTTAAAAATATATGATTAGGGCTTCCCTGGTGGCGCAGTGGTTGAGAGTCCGCCTGCCGATGCAGGGGACGCGGGTTCGTGCCCCGGTCCAGGAAGATCCCACATGCCACGGAGCGGCTGGGCCCGTGAGCCATGGCCATTGAGCCTGCGCGTCCGGAGCCTGTGCTCCGCAACGGGAGAGGCCACAACAGTGAGAGGCCCGCGTACCGCAAAAAAAAAAACAACCCCCCCCCCAAAAAAAATATATATATATGATTAATTATTGGGCAACAAATAATATGGAAAGATTCCAGTTAAATTAGGTATCAGTTGACACAAAGTAACTTGCTTTAATATTACCTTAAAGCAGCAACTGGGTGAAGCAAAATGGCACAGAGACTGCATTCCCAAATATCTCTACCCACCACAGTCCCAAGACAATTATTAACTTTTTTCTCCAAGGATATGAATATAAATGCACAGAAGCATAACATTATTATCTCAGTAGATATACCCACAGGGATCGAGTGATTTGGGAATGCTACCAATGAGAAAAATAGAAATGTATTATATATTTAAAAAATTCCGTACTGAACTTCATAAAAAAGAAGGCAATATTCCAGCTCTGAAGTGCAGAATTTGAAGTAGATTGATATAATAACTTTCAAATGGAAAGGGAGAGTTGTTTACCCACCTTTGGAATTTGAAGCCTTGCTAATTGGACAGTGCGGTGCAGGGGAAAGACCTGGTCTAGGAGTTGGGATACTTGAGTTTAATTAATGCTTTGCTATTAACTAGCTGAGTGACTTCGACTACATGTTTAACTCTTTTGTACCTCAAGTTTCATATTCCTAAAATGAGGAAGTTGGATTTGATAATCTCCAAAGTTCCTCTGAGATCTAAAATTACAGTCAACCTTCAGTTCACTTTGAGGAAGAGTTAACTAGTGCCTACTATTTGAAAGCACTGTACTAGATGCTAGGGACATAAAGATAAATACAACAAGCTTCCTACCCTCAAAGGTTTATAATCTTATAGATTATTAAAATGACAGGGTAATATCTGCAGAATATTATGCAGTCATTTAATTATACCTGTTTTATTACTCATAACACATGTGGGGCAGGGAGGCTTAGCAGACTATGAGCTTTGCCTCTCAATCCTCAGGCTATAGCTGACTCACTAGAAAGATCTGAGTAAATTACTATCTACATCGGTTTTTTTCTTTGAAAATAATCATACTGACCCTGAAAGTGATGCTGGAAAATCACAAAGGTTGTATATTCTATAAATTTTTATGGACCGCACGTGCCAGAGGAGTGTTGGGTGCTGGGGCAAAACAGCTGGCAGGTACCTCATGTAGATTAACCATTATATATATTATTATACAGTTTGCTGAAAATAAATCAATATAGCAAATGACTACCTAAAATTAATTGTGGCCTTATTTTAATTTAGAGGTCTCAAGAAACAAGTCCATTTCTGTGCAAAATAATGTGTCTCAGCCCTTGAAGTACCATGATAAGCAGTAAAAAGCCATACAAATATTACATATACAAAATATTATAAACTTGTGTAAACTATAAATGTTTCCTAGATGTAGAATAGGTTGAAAACACAAATGCGGTAAAGAATGCAGGAGTAGTTTTTCTGCTCAGACTAAGGACAGACATGCTGACAATTAGATCTGCCCCAAAAGATCTAATTTTTTTTTTTAAAAAGAAAGGGGTGGAGGGGGGAATCAATGGGTCTCTCTTTTATTTGGCGACAAGCAAGTGCAAGAAAGTTCATCTGTAATTTGTTCAGTTGTCTATCTTTTGCACATCTGCGTTCTGGCCGGAAGGGACTTTGAGGTTTTTCTGCAGCACATGAGCATCAGCGAGCTCTATCCTCTTATAGTAGTTCTTCTTTGTCTCAATAATCTCAAAGCCAAACTTTCTGTAGAAGTCAATTGCAGACTCATTGCTGATCTGGACATGCAGACAGATGTTGTCAAAAGTGCCATCTTTTTCACAGATGTTTAAAACATGATTTAACATTTTAGTTCCTATTCCTAGCCTTCGGTATGGTGCCAGACATCCTAGTGTCATGACGTAAAGCATCTTCTGATTCTGTGAATGATCCACCCTACAGCATACTGCACCTACTGCAATATCATTGAAATAGGCAAGTATTTCAGAGTCCAGTGGTACCTACCCACCTCTGCAGGGCCCAGCTGATGCTCTGTCAGGTTAAAGGTCACCAATGATGAGATGAGATTTTTGTCTTGTCTGAATTGAACCTGAAGTGGATAAATCAGGTTCAATTCTGAGAATCTATGATTAGATGAAGTGATCCATAAGTGTTTGAATGACAGAAACATGATAGATATAAAATTATAAGGATGTAACTTATTAATGAGACATTAGGGATTAAGAGGGATGGAGTATATTACAAGGGGAGTGGTGTGGGACAGAGGAACTGGTTTCATATTGTTCTTTCAAATATGTTGCTTTTAGTCGTAATATTTATGCCCTGATTTGAAACTTAAATTTCAGAACCCTGAAACTCAAAAGCCTTGGCTGTATAAGTCTAAAACAAAAACGACTGTTTTGTTACTGGTCGTTCTTAGTGTCATCCATCCTCTGAGGCAGGAGGGTGGATTGGCCGCGCTGCAGGATGGCGCAGGGCTTCTGCATATAGAGAAGCGGTGTTTGTGTGTTGTGGCTGGGATAGGAGGGGGGCAGTCCTCCGTTAATATCTCAAAATATCATTCCGCTACAATAATATGGTTGAGTGTGATGAGTTGGTTTGAAAGCCTTAAGAAAAAATGGTCGGAACTCATGAAAATGGTGCGTATTCTTGACTTAGGAAACTCAAATGGTCAAAAGTCACCTAAATTAACGCCTTCCTCTGCCAACTAACAGCCAGTTTTGTTTTCTGGGCCGTTTCTTGGCGTTACTGACTTACGCGCTTACGCTAATTGTCCTTTGAGGGCTGGTAACTCGGCCCCTGGATTCGCCGACGTGCCAGACTGAGCCCGAAGCTCAGAGGGTGGCCCTGGGTTTCCTGCACGCTGTCGGGGGGGGGGCGCACATTGTGTTCACCGACAACGCAGCATTCGAAGCCTTTAGAACAGCCCATCTGTGACGAAGGAGGAAGAAATGTGCTGTCTCTGGAAAAGAAGTGCATTTCGAAAACGAGGAGAGGATGGGTTGTTGTACAAGAAAGAATTTGTTCCTCACCAGAGGGTTGCTGGAAATGAAGACGCGGCGATGCTTTATCCAGTTTCTAGCTGTACGAAACGGCTAGCAAGAGAAGTCCCAGTTCAAGTTCGGGGCGGACTGGGCTCTTGCAGAGAGCCGCTCGGAGGCGTGGAGACAAGCAGGAGACTCCGACGCGTCGCGCCAGGCGCGAGGGAAGAGCCGATCCCCCTACTCTGTGCAGCGGGATGTAAGCCACACCAACTGCTCTTCCCCTTCTCGGTTCTTCGGGAAACACTTCGCGTGCTTTGTTTCAGACGCCAACCCATCTTTCTCGGTTGGTCTACAGCTCCACCAATCCCGCCCGCCCAGGGCGGGGCTTCAGGGTCAAGGTGGACCAATTCCCCATCCTCGCCCCTACACGCGCTTTCGGACCCCCGGGGCTGAGTGACAGTGGTCGGGTCCAACCTGCTCTCCCAGAACGTGGCCTCCGCCAGGGGCGTTAGGGAACGAGGCGTCGGGACCAATCGCATTGAACCTTGGGGGGCGGGGCCTCTTTGCCAGCTCCAGACCGGCGCTCTCCGCACTCCTTTTGCCAAATGAGAGATGAGGGGGCGGTCGCTCAGTCAAGGTTCAGCCAGTGGAGGAGGAGAGGTGGGCGGGCCGGGAGTGCCTGGCGGCGGGTCCTCAGCTCCTAGCCGAGGTGCGGCGAGCCGGTGGGGGGACCGCGAGGCGAGCGCGGGAGCCTGGGCGGCGAGCGCGGTGTGAGCTACCCGAAAATGCACTCGGATGCCGCCGCTGTCAGTGAGTAACAGAGAGCTAGCCGGCCGGGACCGGGCGGCTGCCAACACTCTCCGCTGATCTCCCACAGTCCCCGCTCTGCGCCTCCTGTCCCAAAACGCACCGGGAGCCCCTGCCCGGGAGCCACCCCTTCCCCTCCCGGGGCCGGGGCGGGCGGTGACGCTGCGGGCGGCGCGGGGCGGGGGCGGGCGTGGGGGGAAGGGGCCGGCCTGCCGGGGGAGGGCGGAGGTGAGGGGGGTGGGGGCTGGCTCCATTTCAGTGTTGGGGGAAGGGGGGGGCGGGACGTGCGATGAAGGGCCGGGACCAGAGTGTCCCGGGTGAATGGAGGTGGAGGCGGCGGCGGGCGCTAGCGAGCAGGGCTGGGGGTTGGCACCGGCGGCGGGGGAGAGAGAGGGAGCGAGCGAGCGGAGTGCAGGGGTGAGGATTTCCTAGGGGCCGAGCGGTGCGGGCGGCTCCGTGAGAAAGGCGGGTGAGTGCTAGGGGAGCGCGGGGGCGGGGACAATGGGAAGAAGGGCTGGATGGCGGGGGTGGGGGGGAAACAATGGGGTGGGGGATTGGGGGCAGCGGCCGTGCGGGGCAGGAGGGCGGGCGAGGAGATGAGGGCTGATGTAATGGGAAAGCGAATGGTGGGAGGGATTGGGGTGTGATGGGATAGTTGGGGAGTCCGGCGGACGGGAGGGCCTTAGGAAGCGTGGAGGGGTAACTGGGAGTGGTGAGAGGAGGCAGACGTCGGGGTAATAGGATGGAGCAGGTGTTGGGAAGGTAGGGTAATTGGGAGTGGAGAGGAAGAAGGTGGAGAGGGTTTGGGGTGACGGGATGGAGGTAGGGTAGAGGAGGTGCAGTGGGGGTGAAGATCTGGTTGGGAGGGAAGGGAGGTTGGGAGGGGCCGGGGCAGGGGTAAAACTGTCTTGTCCAGATTCGGTCCGCGTGGGGCTGGGGGGAAGGTGTCAGACTACGTGTTCGGGGGAGCTGTATCCTCCCCCGGATTAGGGCCTGCCTCCTTGAGGGGGAGCTCTGAGGTTTGGGGTGCTTGGAAAGGAGGGGGCGGGGCTGAGGTGGAGGGGACGGGGAGGTGCCCAGAGGTTGGCGCTGGCCGCGGTTTCCCCCGAGCGGCGGGAAGCGAGGTCAGCGCTGGCGCGGGCTCTGGCTGCGGGAGTGGGAGGCGGGGCAGGGGAGCGGGCTGCGGGTTTTCCGTGGCGGGAGCCGGAGGGGTCGGCCCTGGAGGCCAGGAGCGTGGGGCGGAGGGTGGTCCCTGGCGGTCCGTGGATTTGGCAGTCTGTGACGCAGTTGTCTAATTTCTGGTCGTCAGGTGTGGAGGCTGGTGCCTCGGGACCCGCTTCCCCGCCGGGAGGGCCGGACCACAGGGCCAGCGCAGCGCCCGTGGGACGCGACCTCTCCCAGCCTTGCGGAGAAGGCGCTTTAGGGGCTTCCTTTAGGGTCTGGCTCCAGTCGCCGGGTGTGAGGGGAAAGGCAGTCCCGCGGAAAGGGGAAAAGCAGCCCTGCGGAATTCTGGGACTTGTAGTCCGGGCCGCGGTTGGGTTGGGTGCACGTGGGTAACTGTGGAAACGAGTCCCAGAATGCAGCGCGCCCCTCGGAGCTTCCCAGCTCTGCTAACTCGTGTTTTATTCCCCGCGGACCCGAGCGCGTTGTAGGGCGGTGCTCCAGTCCCCTGGGACCTTCTCCCTGTGTCAGCGGCTGGGGGAGAACCAAGCCAGACGCAGTCCTTTCGCACTTAGGTTCTTGATCCCCGAGTTGACTACTTCCCTCTGCGTTTGGTGGCCTTACTTGTAGAATAAATGCTTGGTTTTGAACCATCTAGTACATAGGTTGTGGAAAAACATTCAAGATGCAACACAATCTAAAGCAGCGTTTAGGATGGGGTATATTTGTGACATCCAGTGTATATAAACACTAGGTTAAAATGTTCCGTCTTAGACAAATCTGGGAATGCAGTGGAGACACACGTAAACCTTGTGAAGATAGTATAAATGATGTGTTTGTAGTTCTTGGGCTGTTTGGATTGCCAAAGGATAAGGGGACTTTTGGAAAAAAGATGGTCTTGAAATGAATTGACTGTTGGAGGAGGCTTAATGGAATTGAGGGTGGCCATGGTCCCATTCCTTTAAACCAGCGTGAAAATGTGAAGATGAGCGAAGGGAATATTTGATGTCTTCAGTTTTCAGAGAAGCATGGGAAGCAAATGAGACTAGAGGAAGGTAAACTCAGTGCAGGACCTTAAGAGGTTTCCATGTTTTTTCGTTTCTGTTCTTTAATATTAGAAACCATCCATTTAGACTGTAGACTCTCCAAACATCACATCCTTTGCCAGATTTCTTTACCATTTATATGCGATGATTCCAAAACCTGTAATGATTAACTCAGAGATGACAGTGTATTTTTATGTGTTGTATAGGGTATTTTGAAACTGTTGGTAGCATGGTCACTAGAAGAGTATTATGATGACCCTAATGATAAAAATTTTACCAAGAAGTCCAAAGATTTGGAAACTGTCTGGTATGGTTACAAATAAACTGAACTTGAGTACTTGTGTGATTTTATCAGGAAAAGATTTATATCTATTTTATATTTTACTTAAGCTTATGGTGAAATACCCAGGAAATCTTTTGTGATATGTAACATGGTCATGTTTGTTTGTTTGTTTTAATGTGCATGTATCACTGGAATTTGCTCCTGTAAAGGGTGAAGTGTATGAGGTTGAAAACAAGAGCTGTACAAGATGGTGTTTTTATTTTTATTTTTTTTATTTTTATTTATTTATTTATTTATTTATTTTTTGCTGTACGCGGGCCTCTCACTGCTGTGGCCTCTCCCGTTGCGGAGCACAGGCTCCGGACGCACAGGCTCAGCGGCCATGGCTCACGGGCCCAGCCGCTCCGCGGCATATGGGATCCTCCCAGACCGGGGCACGAACCCGTATCCCCTGCATCGGCAGGCGGACTCCCAACCACTGCGCCACCAGGGAGGCCCCAAGATGGTGTTTTTAAAGAAAATATTGGGCTAGTCATTTTTTTCCCTTTTCTTTTTTTTTCAATTTCATCCCAAAGGGCAGGTGCCCTATACACACACACATGACACTCCCACTCCCCCAGCCCCCAAACCCTGGGTTCCTGTACATAATCACCTTATACCTTCTGCTCTGGTTTTTAGGTTCCTCTTTGATTTTTGGCCTTTGGGGGAGGTTCTGTGTTTTCTTATGAACAAAATTTTTTGACTGTTTTAAACAGATGGTTCCAACTTAATGATGGTTCGACTTTCCAATGGTGCTAAAGCAATATGCATTTGATAAAAGCTGTACCTCGAATTTTGGATCTTGATCTTTTCCCAGACTGGTGATGTATGATAACTCTCGTGATGCTGGGCAGCAAGCGGCATCTAGTCAGACACAGCAGCTCCCAGTCAGACACAATACGCTTATTACCATTTTGTACCCAGACAACCCTCCTGTTTTTCACTTTCAATACAGTTTTCAATAAATTACCTGAGATATTCAACATTTTATTATAAAATAGGCTTTGAGTGAGATGATTTTACCCAAGTATATGCTAAGGTAATAAGAGTTCTGATCATGTTTAAAATAGGGTAGGCTAAGCGGTTATCTGTAGGTTAGGCATATTAAATGCATTTTTGACCTAGGATATTTTCAGTTTGCAGTGGTCTTACTCAGGGTAAGTGGAGGAGGATCTGTACTGGTAAGGATTTTCAGGTTATCTTATCAATAACGTTGCCAGGAAAGAAAGCCCCTCATTTTCTCCACTTCAGAGGATTTCTGTATTTGTACTCTTTTCTTCCTCAGTTCTTGCCTGCAAGAATTACCCCTATTAACACTTGATCACATTTTTTTCAAATGTTATTTATCATCATATCCTTTTCTCTTTTCATCTTTAACTGCTCCCAGAAGGTCTTATTAGCTTATTGCTTGCTTCCTGACAATAATATATGCTTGCATTTTTCTCATCTCGATAATAACAATCTTGCTTAATCAGCAGTGTAAAAATCATGGTTTCAGAAACTGACCTCATGATGACTTTTGTTGTATCAGTTAGGATGCCTCTGGCAAATAACAGTACTCAATCAAAAATGGCTTAAGTAGTAGAACTTATTATTGTTAGCAAGAAGTTTAGCGATAGATGGTTCTAAGGCTGGTGCAGAGTCCTAATGATGTCTTAAGAATCTAGGCTCTTTGTATACTTTTTTCCTCTCTTCTTAGTATTTGGTTTATCAAGAGCCTCAGGCTCATTGCCTCATGTTTGCAATATGGTTGCTGCAGCACCAGACATCATGCCTATGTAAGAAAAGGAGGGAAGGAACATACTTCCTTACAGTTCCCTCTTAACAGAGTGGAGTCTTTTTCTCACCTTGGTGACTTCCCCTTTAGTCTCACTGGGTAGAATTGACCTCATGCCACTGCTAGTTGTGAGGGAGGTGGAGAAAGTGAAAGTCTGGCATTTTCAGCTTCTGTTGTGGGATGTGGACTTTGCTAGGGTGGAAGAAGGGTGAGGAGAATGCCCTGGTTTGGTAGCCTGCAGTTATTTCCCTGAATCAGCTACTTTGTCCAATTGTCTCTGGGTTGGACTCAGTTTTTTTTATCTGTTGATTTATTTTCTGTTTCATTCTAAAATAGAGGTGACTTACTAAATATAGATAAAATTCTGTCGAGAGAAAGAAAATATAGATTTACAGGCTACACATAAATGCTTGCCATATGTTAGAAATGGGCCATATATTTGGCTCTGAGCTTCCTAGTAGCCAAAATAAAGAGGAAAACAAGACCAATTAATTTTATTCATTTGGTTAATGAAACTGCAGTTCATTTAATAACCCAAGCTGGAAGCTTAGACATTTCTCATCCTCTCTTTCCCTGGTCAGTAGCGAGAGAGAGGCTGTATCTCTTCCCATGCCTGTCCTTTCTTTTCCATACCTATTGCCATTGCCCTAGGTCTGATCCATTCTTTCTTATATTGTAATAACCAGTAATCCTTCTGCCAGGCTCAGCCTCCTTTTTATCCTCTCCATCACCAGTTGAATATCTTTGTCCTTATGATCCCCCTACCCCAAAACCTCAGAGGCTCCTAGTTGCTTACTGAAATAGACTCCTCAGAAGCTGGGGTTGAACCTGTTCTGTAGTTTAAGCTCAGTTTTGAATTCCCCCAGTACTGCTCCCTCCCCACTGCCTTCAGTGCTACTTCTGTGGAAGTTCTGTGTTCCTTGTTCCCTCTCTCAAGGCTCTCCTTCCATTGAATCTCCAAAGACTGTTTACTTCTATTCTCAGTTTTATCTTATTTAATAGTAGCTGCTTGTTCACTTATTTGTCCCCTCCCCAATTAGATGATAAGCCCCCTGAGATCTGGGACTGTGTCTTACTTAGTAACCACTTTATGGTCCAGCAGAATGCCTCGTTAGGACCTCAAATATGTAATGAATTGAACTTAAATGGTCAACTCTTGAGCAGTTAGTGAATTATCTGGAAAATTTTAATGTTTCCCCCTGCTATCCTGCATGCTTCCGAGGTGTCTTTCATTGTCTTTAGATTTTTCTTCCGGGCATACAAACTTCCGCTTATTCATTCTATGCCCTTTTTTGACAAAGTTGTCCTGTGCAAACCAATTTAAGTAATATATATGTTTAAATACATGCAGATACCAGTTTTGAAGAATGACTGTGGCATGGAGCAGTTCTCGGGGAGGGAGCGGAGTGCTGGTGATATGCTGAGGGGCCGAGAGCATGCGTGACAGTACACAGCGCGTCTGCTTCTGACCTGGTGTGTAACAGGCCGCCGAGGTGGGGAAGGCTTGGGCAGAGGGCTTGGACGGCCTGGATGTGTCTGTTTTTCCCTTCTTCTTGTTTTATGACCAGATTCTGGTCCAAAGGGCTTATTTCTTAATGTTAACAATACATTGAGGCTCACTAAAGGCTTTCTTTCTTTAGAAAGTGAACTATGTTAGTTGGAGGTGAAGTTTCTGAGCCTCTGACATTAATGCTAACATCTCTTCATAGGTGGTCAGCTTAAATTAGAGTTAATAGCTCTTCACAGCTTATTCTTTTTTCTTGTTCTGAGATTCAAGTTAGGAGAAGTACCTCTTGAGAGTTATTCTTTTAAGCAGAATGTACATTTAAAAATATTTGTGGCTATAAAAGAGGCTATAATTTGTGGCTTATGTTTTAAATAGAAAAAGTATTGAAATACATTTTAAATAGAATCATATATTTTAGTAATTGTTGCTTGACTGTTTCAGATCTAAGGATCTTTTTTCTATCATGTTCAGTATTCTAGTAGACAAAGTATCTGCTACTTTAGATTTTAATTGTTTTTCTTTTAATCAGAAGATGCCGTTAATGAGTTATTTTCCATCTAGGAAGGTAGGCTTGTAGTTTTTGAAACTACTAATTAATATATTGAGTAAAACACTAAATAATGCAGAAAAAAATCCCCACCCTCCCCAAATAACATTACCTCTGGGTATGATTTTTTTTAGTTCCATCTTTGAGGATTTTTTTCCTTGTGAATATTTTTTGAAAACCTTTCATTACTTGCTGGCTGTATCAGTAGTACTTGCAGAGATGGTGTGTCATCCTTCTGTGTCCGTGATGGCCTTTGCCAGTCTTCGGGGCCCAGGCTCTTCCCCTGATTGGGGAATTCTTACCATCAAAGGCAGAGCTGCCCAGATACACCCACACCAGGGTGTGAATCTGAAGCTGAAGGCAAAACATGGGAAGAAATTGGAAGTGCCTGGGGTCCATTAGAGAGGATAGACAGTGGTGACTGCTGTTTCTAGAGGCCGTGGGAGCTACAGTCCAGGCAGGTCCGGGCTGTGTCAGTGGTGCACTCTGCAGTATGCCCTTAGGCATTGTTTTGGTTGTACAGCTGATGTGCTTGGTCCTCTGGTTTTCCTAGAGATTCTGTGAACTACCCAATAACCTTTTAAAAAAAAAAAATCGCTGTTCAAATAGCTAGTTGGTTTCTGATGCTCGCAACTAAGAATTCGGACAAATCCAACATCCAGACCCGTCATGGGTTGGTACTTGGCTGAGGCCCTTGTGGAGAAGAGCAGTGAACTGCCTTTCTACCCTGGTTGGACTCTGTTCAGAGTCCAAGAGTCCTGGCTCGAGGTGACCCAAAAGGCTAAAGGGGGACACAGGCAGTGTCAGTGGGAGCTGCCTTTGCCAGTGGTCAGGCAGGATTCTGAGGCACGCATCAGTCCCCCCACCGATCGCACTCTATGGAGCTCTTACTGCTATCTTTGCCTGATTCCATCTTTGTCCCCCCGCCCCCTCCCCAAAATTCTTGAGAATATTACGTATGGAAATAATATTGGTAGAATATTTATTTTGTTTAGCCAAAATTATATCTAATAGTCCTAATTGCTTTTTAATTGACTTTATTGAGTATAATTTACATTCTATAAAATTGTACCCATTTGATAAATACGTGTGTGTGTAACCACTACTATAATTAAGATATAGAATGGTTTCATTACCCCCTAAAGTTCCCTCATATCCCCTTGCAGCCTGTACTTCTCTACCTCCCACCACAGTTTTTTTTTAAAGATTTTTTTGATGTGGACCATTTTTTTTTAAAGTCTTTATGGAATTTGTTACAGTATTGCTTCTGTTTTATGTTTTGGTTTTTTGGCCACAGAGGCATGTGGGATCTTAGCTCCCCAACCAGGGATCGAACCTGCACCCCCTGCATTGGAAGGTGAAGTCTCAACCCCTGGACCGCCAGGGAAGTCCCCCACCACAATTTTTGGCTTTTAATATATATCATCTTAGGCTTCCTCTGTGTTAGTTGATGATTTGTCATTTTGCTGTTCATGGGGATAGTACAGTATAAAAAGGTGTAATAATCTCTCTGTCTTTTTACTGAACTGTTAAATCCAAAGAAAAACTATCAGTGCTCTATAAATTATAAATCTGGTAATTAATACTTTACCACATAGAATGGGCTTGAATTAGATGACTTGTTCCCTTGAAAGATTTTCTGGTGGCTGGCTTTTCTTGCTTCTCTGTGGGCCAAAGGCATACAATGCTAGGATTTGCTCCTTGGATACCACGATTTCTTTTAATTGTTATCTGGGTCAGGTTGAGAGGAGGAAAGCATAGTAGTTAAGTGTGGGCCCTGGTTCTGGGTTCTGCCTCTGTTAGTTGTGTGACCGTAGATAAATTACTCAACTACTCTGTATAAGCTTCAGATTCCTCATGCATAAAGAATACCTCCTGTATGGTATGGAGTTGTTTAGTCAACAGTGTTTATTGAACACCTACTACGTACCAGGCCGTCTTCTTCATCTGTCATGAAGTTCCCCTTCCAGTGTGGGGGAAGATGCAGATAATAAGCAGATAAATCATGTAGTATGTCAGATGGTGAGCAGTTCATTTGAGAAAACTGAAGCAGGGAAGGGCAGTGCACAGGTGCCCCTGTGTGTGCAGGTGGGAGAGGAGCAAGAGCAGGGACGCTGTAATTGTACAAGGCTGGGTCAGGGAAGGCCTCACTAAGAGGGTTGTCAGATAACCCTCATGGAGGTGAGGGGGCATTCCAGGGAGAGGGGACACAAACTCAGAGACTGAGGAGGGGAGCAAGGCTGTATTTGAGGAACAGCAAAGAGGCTGGTGTGCTAGGAGTGGAGTTGGGGACTGGGCAGAGAGAAAGAAGTAGGAGGCAAGATCAAAAGTGATCCTGGCGTCTGGAGCCTGTGCTCCGCAACGGGAGAGGCCGCAACAGTGAGAGGCCCGCGTACCGCAAAAAAAAAAAAAAAAAAGTGATCCTGAACATTAAATTAGATAGAACACAAAGTATTTAGAGAAATGCTGGCCCTTTTCTAATGATTACTGTGTAATGACAATTCCTTCATTAGGCTTTAAAAGGAGACCCTTGAGAGGAAAACAGGTTATAAGAAAGAAAAGAAGCAAGTGAAGCGTTCCCTCACTTAGTCACTCACCAAACCTTTTTTCTTGCTGCTGGGTGCTGCTGTAACAGCATGACTGAGCCTGGTCCTCGTGTTTAAGGAGCTTCCTTCCAGCAGGCTTAGTGGTGGATGCAGAGAGGTCCTGGACAGTTGAAGTATGGGACAGGGCAAGCCCAGGGTGCTTTGGGAACAAATAGGGAGTCATTAAAATTAGACTTCAGGGAAGGGTTAGCTATTGTCATGTGGGTTTAGCTTTTGAAGTTTTATCACGTGACGAAAAAGATAGGTGTGTGTGCCTGAGGGGTGAGGTGGGAGGGTGCTTTCCAAGCAGAGGGAACAGCCTGGCAATAGCATGGGAGTTGGATAGGTCAGAGCGAAGGGGGGCGAGGTGGAGGGATGGTCAGGAGCCACGTGAGAAGGGCTGAAAAGAGGCACCAGGGAGGGTTTATGAGTGGAAAGGAGGTGAGGGGAGAGAGAGAAGTTAGAGGAGGTGGGGTGTGGGGAGAGAAGAGGAACAAAGTGGGATGGGGAGGGGAGGGACTGACACATGTTTATACACAGTGATTATCCTTGGGCTGCTCCAGCTGCCGTGCCTGCGTTAACTCATGTAATCCTCACCACAGCGCTCTGAAGTACGTTATGTAGGTACTGTTATCCCCATTTTACAGATGAGGAAGCTGAGATACAGAAAGGTTAACTAACCTTCTCAAGGTCACACAGCTGATAGGTGGTGAACTGAGATTCTAACTCAGGCATTTTGACTCCGGGGTTTAGGTTCCCACCACTGCCTATGAAATAATACTCACTGTTTTATCTGTGCTTTTCATTTAATCCTTATGGTAACCTGGCAGGTATATTGGAATTCCATATTTTGTCACTGTTATCTTTGTTTTGCAGTTGGTTCTTTTCTTCTTGGAATGGGTCCCAACAGGATGAGGTCTAGGATGAATTCCTCCTTTCCCACTGCTGTTCTTCCCCTCATTTCTGCCATCTCACAACGACAGTGGGCATTTAAAAATGGATTCTCGCTGGGCAACTGATTGTTGAGTATTTCCATACTTTTTCTTTACTCACTAATGAAATAGTCCTTTTTAGTCTTAGATTTTATTTTAAACAGACATGTGTATTAAGAACTTTTTAAACACATAATTTTTATACATAGGAGATACCTAACAACATTGCAGAAAAGCCAGAAAGCTTACCTTTCAGTAGAGCTACTAATGTAGTTTTTGTGTAACATCTTTGAAATGATTCTTTCCTTTTCCTGTAGTTGAGGGTGGGTTTAAGTCTTTTTCCCCTTTAAGATCTCTTTCTACAGATTCCATTCCCAAAATTATTAGACCGCAGATTACTTGTTCTTAATTAAACAGGAAGCTGAGAAGGAGTGTTGTACATTCAAGTCCAGGCAACTGGCGATTGAAGTGAGAGTTTTAAACAAGAGTTTTCCTCTTGTCATCCCTTCTGCCCCGTCTTTACTTTTTGATCTTCTGGGTTTAGTCTGTCTTAGTCTCTTCTATGTTGAATAATAATAGGGATTAAAATAATAAACCTTCATTAGTGCACAGTATGGGCCAGCGCTGTGCTGAGTGCTTGGCATGCACCGTCTCAGGAGCCCTCACAAGCCCTTGTGAGGAGGGGCCTGCTGTTCTGGTCTGGTGAGGTTGGGTTATAGGCAGGGCCCTCAGCTAGGACGCCGCAGAGCAGGGACTCTAACCCAGGGCTTTCCGAGGCCAGAGCTGCACTCTTTACCCTAAATCTGGCCTCTTCTGACATTAGTGAGATGAGAGGGTGATTTTTACTCTGAGCAATGGAGTGGACGGATCTGTGTTCTTCCGTGGGTAGGGTGGGGTGAAGAGAATGAATCTAGGGCCCTGTGTACCTTGTCACGGTGGGAGAGCAGCCAGACCGGCTGTCCTGAAGTGGCCGACTCCGTTGAGATGGCACCACCAGCAGGCACAGGCTGGGCAGTGGATGACGGGTGCTAGGTGGCACGCCGCCTGTCCTGGGCGGGTGGCTTCTCTCCCAGCCGCTTCTACAGGTCCTGTGAGAGTTAGGAGGAAAAAGCCAGCAGCAGTGGTGTGCTTGGTTGGTTTTAACTTCAGATCTTGTGTTCTGTGAAAGCGCCGAGTCACCTGTGATGACCTGCTCCCATTCCTTGTCAGTTTTCCCTTCCATGCTCCCCTTTTTGGCTTTGTGCCTTATAAATAGCAAATATTTATTGATGAGGAAACACCTTCCTCACTGCTACTTTGCTTCATTTAGTTTTCACCTAGCTTTTCGACCTTGAAAAGCCTGGATCTTGATCTTTTCTTCACGCTGCAGGGCTTGCAGTGAATGAGTTGAACTCCCCTCTGGCCCATGCTGAGATTGTGACGTGGATAGGGATTGGCTGCGGCGGGCTGGGGATCGAGGCGAGGGTGGGGACGGAGCTCTCCTCTCTGGTTGCACTGTAGAGTCACCTGGACTGCTTGAGAAGCCTTTGACAACCCCACTCCTATTTTTATTTAGTTGGTCTGGATTGGGGCCCAGGCCCTGGCAATTATTCGCACTGCCCAGGTGACTCTGATGTGCAGCGGCTGGATTAATGCTCAGGAACTTCCTGGGTGCTTGGGGTTTGGTTTGGGCTCGGGGGCAGAGGACTCCAAAGCTTGCGGCTGCCCGCCTCGGGCCCTGCCCTGGGCGGAGAGCACAGGCCACCCCGCTCGCCATGCAAGTGAAGCAGAGTGCCGCGGAGCCGCCGCTCAGGTGGCGCCTGCCGTGTGCCGGGCACCGTGCTGGGCACCTTGCGGCACGGGTTAGTTTGATCCTTACAGTGTCCTTAGGAGGCAAGCACTATTACCATCCATTTCATAGACCAAGAAATTCCTACTTCTGACAAGTTAGACAGGCGCGTGGTATGAAGCTGACCCACAACCTGGCTTTCGGTTTTTTCCTAGCTGTGGAAAACTCGTTTCGGATCTTTGTGTTTTAATAATTTGGCCTCAAATGTGAATATGTTTGTGTTAACGAATGAGACGTGTACTTGTGCCATCTCACATAGCTAAATGACGATCAGTTGGTATGCAGAAGTGTAAATTGGTGTCTGTAATCCCAGTTGAAAATACTACTTTTTATAGCGTCAAAAGTAGACTTCATTTTATGGTGGATTTTGTCTGTCAAGTTATTTTGAGATAAAACTCATTTCTAATGACCTTTTTTACTTAAAATTGCATTTTGTATTTGTCTTTTAAAATGACTTATACTCTGTATGCTTGAGCTCATGTATAGATCCTCCCTGACTTGTAAGCTGACCCCCTCTTTACACTCTGGCTTCTGTAACCTTCCAGGGTACTAAGCAAATCGAATCTCAGCATTTTAAATGTGCTCCAGTCTCGCCATTGCAAAGCCCAAACTCAGCAGTCCCTCAGTCCCCCACCCGCACCCCAAAAGCCATTACTGATTTAGTTCTTCATATTCATTGTCATCAGAATGCATTTATTAGTACATATCTGTGCATAGTGCTTATTAAAAATTTTTATACCCGAGAGCATTGCTCACTGATTGGCCACCTGGAGCTTAGCTAATAATAAAATACTTTTGTGAATCTTTAGTGACAAGAGGAAAGAGGTGTACTTAATAGAAATAATATAGGCGTTATGTATCTTTTCTGAACCACCTTTTCTCCAAAAAAGAAAAAAAGAAGTTGGTAGGTTGTTTTAGATTTTACCAGTTTTAGTATCTTTTTATTTAATATTAAAGTTCTCTAACTTTGTGTGCTTGCTTATTAACAACCTTGGGTGGGAAATGCTGCTGCTTTTTACCCCTGATGGAGTGTGAAGATACATGGACACTTGCTCCCATCAGAAATAAGCTAGAATGGAGGAAGGGGCTTTGGATTGGGAATTAGAAGATGTGAATTATCCCAGCTTGGCCACAACTAGTTACCTGACCCTGCTTGGGCTAATTTTCGTAGCTCAAGGAGAATTTTTGAGACTTGGACAAAAGGACATGAAATGTTAAGCTTCCTTCTCAGCACCTGAAAGCAGTCTTGTTGGTTTTCCTCCCAGTACAATCACATTTTGTGTAGGGGTTAGTTCTAAAGTCCACAGGTAAGGTGAAAATCACCTGTATGAAAAATATCACTGGAAATACTTTCAGAAGGTGCCCCTCATCAGAGATTGTCTCCAGCACAGCAGTTCTTTCCTCTAGCATTGGGACAGGTCGCTAGCTCTTCAGGTGAGCACCAGTTGCAGCAGCTGGCTTATGTTTAGGGACTGTGTTTTATAAAGAATACATTTCTTTAAATACTTGACTCATACAGGTTGTGAGATCCACGTGGCAACTGAGCCGACCCCAGTGACTGTCAGATTCCTGTTGCCCAGCTCCCACTCATTAAGTAGAGGCCTTGAGGGCAGTTACTGGGACAATTGACTTTTCTTCTCTCTCCCTCTTCATTTTGCCAAGCAATTGAGTTGAATTTGTGTGAGTTGAATGTGGATGTCCTGCAATCCCGTTGTACTCAGGATGTCTTCCCTCCACTTTTGCTGCCACAGTATACCTTAAGACCCTAATCATCTCCCACCTCAGCCACTTCCAGTAGTCTTCATGAAAGGCCGCTCTAAATCCAGGCCACACACTCGCGTAGGGAAGTTTATCCAAAAAACTGATTAAAACACTTTCATGGCACCCAGGCTCACAGCAGTGCTTCTCAGACTTCTCTGCCAGCGTTCTGCTATGGCAGAATTAAGGACTCTTGGGATTCTGGGAGCGTAACTTGGTCTGGTGAAATTTCTTTCAAATTTTGTGCCATAGTCATTTTTTTTGTTTTCATGTGAAAACAGTTGTACATGAATTACCTTTGAGTAGGACTGATACTGCTTGAATGTGCCGTGTTTATCTGTTACATTTGCATACCCTCTGATGGTCCAATTGGAAATACAAGTCCTTAGGAGATTAAACTCTTAAGCAGGATTCAGAGCTGCCTTTTTCTGACCTTGCCTGCCTTTTGAGTCTCCTGATACCATGCTGCTTCTCACATATGAAGATCTAATGGTGTGAATGCACTGAAATACCCTGAACATATTGAATTTAAGTCTTGATGCCTTTGTACCTGCATTCATTTATTTCTTGAGTACTTATCGAGCACCTGATGTTTCCCAGGTATTGCTTTAGGTACGAGGGATACAGCAGTGGACAAGAGCAAGCAAGTTCTCACCTTTGTGAAGCTTACATTCTAATGCGAGAGGAAGATGACACACAAATATGACATATATGAGGAGGTACTAATGCCATAAAGAGAGGTAAAGCATGGTAAAGTGATAGTGAAGAATGGGTCCTGTTTGTTGGGTCTGGCAAGGTTCTGTAAGAAGGTGATATTTCAGTGGCAACCTGATTAAGTGTGAGAGCAAGCCATGTTATTATTAGAGGAGAGAGTGCTCAATACAACGAGAATAGCACGTGCAAAGACCCTGAGGTAGGAGCATGCTTGGAGTGTTCACAGAATAGCAGAAAGCTCACTGCAACTGAGAAGAGTGAGCAAGGGGAAGAGTGAGTAAGAGACGAGATTGGGTACATGGGTAGAGGTGGAATGTGCAGAGAGAGCCCTGAGTCCATGATACGGACTTTTCTTTTGCTTTGGATGCCTTGCCCTTCCATGCTTTGGGTGAGGTTGAAATTAATTTTAATTTGTTCCACATGGTAGTTGGTTGCCCCTCTGTTTGCGAAATAATTATCTCTTGCCCATTGGTTTGAAAAAAAAAAGGCAAAAGATTTATTCGATCTGAAGAGAAACCAGAGTATTTCATTGATTTGAAATGCCAGTTAATCATATTAATTATATGTGTTTATACATACTTACAAACATACAGACATGCTTGCAGGCATATATACAGACATATGTTTATTAGCTCTCTTCCATTGATTTGTATTATAATTATTTTTATAATTACCTCTATACCAGGCATTGCCAAACTACAGCCCATGGCCCCAGTCAGGCCCACCACCAAGTTTTTATAAATAAAGTTTTATAAATAAAGTTTTATTGGAACACAGCCACGCTCTTTTGCTTGTGTATTGTTTATGGCTGCTTTTGAGTTACAATGACAGGGTAGTTATAACAGAGGTCGGATGGCCCACAAAGCCTAAAATATTTAAGATCTGGCCCTCTGCAGAGAATTTACCAACCTCTGCTTTATATTATGTATTGTCTGATAGGGCAAATTCTTCCTCATTCTTCTTTTTCAACAATTTCTTGGCAAGTCAGGCATGTTTGTTCTTTTCAGATGAACTTTAGAATCAATCTGCTAAGCTTGCCTGACTCCCTTCCTTTTCCCCCACTTCTTTTTTGGGGTGGGGAAGTGGGAGGCAGGGAGAATAGGAATTTGACTGCATTTAATTTGTACTTTAGTAAAGGGTGAAGTGATCGCCTTACAATACTGGGTCTTTCCATTCCAGGAATATAATACCTCTGCGTTTTTGTCTTTCAGGAAACTTTCATTGTTTCTTCATTTGGTTGTTGCATGTTTTTTTTTTTTTTTTTTTTTTTTTTTTGCTGTACACGGGCCTCTCACTGTCGTGGCCTCTCCCGTTGCGGAGGACAGGCTCCGGACGCGCAGGCCCAGCGGCCATGGCTCACGGGCCCAGCCGCTCTGCAGCATGTGGGATCTTCCCGGACTGGGGCACGAACCTGTGTCCCCTGTATCGGCAGGCGGACTCTCAACCACTGCGCCACCAGGGAAGCCCCGGTTGTTGCATGTTTAAGCTTATTCCTACGTGTATTATTGCTTTTCATTGCTGTTGCAATTAAGATCACCTCCCAGCTATATTTAACAAGTGACTATTTATGTCATAAAAGAAAGGTTTGGATTTTTATGTATTTAAATTGTTTCTGACCCTCTTACGGAAGTAAACTCCTTAGGACTGTTAATTCTGAAATATGATTCTTTTGGTTGATGGTCATTGTCTGAACTTACCAATAATTGTTTTATTCCTAATATTTATGTCTCTGCCTATGTTGTGGGATTCTATACCGAGAGTAGTTTGGGGGAAGTGAATTTTGACTCTCATTGGCGTTCACTTTCTTCTATCATGTAGGTCACAGCAAATGGTAATTATGTAAAAACCCAAACAAACAAACCAAAAAAAACCCTGAAAAACTTTATGCCCAGTCAGCATTTGTTGATCATTTTTAAGAATGCCCAGAAGATAATTTAGGCAGACCATTTATCAAGCAGGCTGTGCCTTTCTGCAGAGCCATTTGTCGCTTTTAATACAGAATGTAGGGTTCGCATGTCACACAGGAGAGTCAAACCCAGTGACTACTGTGGAGGGCCTTTTGATCATGGACTAAAGTTGACTTAACTGAGCATTTATACTTTGGAATTAAAATATGAGCAGAAGGGCTTCCCTGGTGGCGCAGTGGTTGAGAGTCCACCTGCCGATGCAGGGGACACGGGTTCGTGCCCCGGTCCAGGAAGATCCCACATGCCGTGGAGCAGCTGGGCCCGTGAGCCATGGCCACTGAGCCTGCACATCCGGAGCCTGTGCTCCACAACGGGAGAGGCCACAACAGTGAGAGGCCTGCGTCAGCACAAAAAAAAAAAAAAAAAAGAGCAGAAGGAGATTTTATGAATGAGTTAGTACTTTCCTAAATATGTTCTCTATAAAGCATTTGATCTTTATCCTTAACATCTATTCCTTAAGGATGTGAAATCTATTTTAGATTTCAAGGTCTGTTACTTGCCCTGAGCACTGAACAGATGAACCGTAAATTCAATATGTGTTAACCTTTGTGGATTTATCTTTTAATGCCATTTTGGTCTTTTTTTCCTGAATTTGTGTCTTCTCCCCAGCTTCTTACCTTGGTGAAACTAAAGAAGAACTATTCTGTTCATGCTGCTGTTCCTTTTCTTTTTCCCTTTCTTTTTGGTGAAGCGATGATAAGGTGGTTATGGTAGTAGACGCTGGATATGGAAATAGAGAATTGCTGACATATACTATGTGACTTGTGAAATGAACCTTGTTGCTTGTGTTGTCTGTAAAGTGAAGCTTCATGTATAGAACCCGATCTTAAATGCTTTTGTATATTTTTTCCACCATCATTATGAACGTCAGTTGGTGATATGAATATAGATAGAAATGCCATCATACACAGTAGAGATGAATCAGGCCACATGCCTCAGTCACAGAGGGAGCTCCAACTTTGAGATCTTTGATGTGTGGCTTGACTTGGACCTACAGAAAGTAGAAACCATTGTAGATAGCTGTGTGGTGTGGAAAATGGTATAATTGAATAGAGTGATAATTGATGTCTTTTATTCGGCACTCACTGTGATCCAGGCATTACATTGGCTGTCTGCCACATCCAGGCATTGTAATCTCACTTCACAACTGAGGACATTGAAATTTAGGTTAAATAACTGGTAGGCCTGAGATTCAAATTGACTGTTAGACTCCAGAGTCAGGTTGTAAAGCTCAGTGAGTGGTATTTTGGCAGAAACCGTGTGTGTGTGTGTGTGTGTGTGTGTGTGCGCGTGTGCGCGCGCGTGTGTGTGTCTAGAAGGATTTAGCAGTTTTATTTTGTTTAGATTCTCCTGTGTGAATCTTGACAGTTGAATTAACATCAGGGTGGTATGGCATGAGTTCTGGAGACCTCATTGCTTCAATGATCTTTGGCAAACCCCTTCTGTGTGGCCTCAGTGAGAGAGAATCTAGACCCTTAAGTTTTCTGGTTTTGTTTTTTTGGGGGGCCCAGGAGCTTAATTAATATTTCAAGATGTTAATGTAGTATATCATTTGTCTTCCAAATTTTAAATTGAGAGAGTACAAAAAGGGGGTTTATGGCTTGGTTGTAGGTGCCAGGGGAGGGGGGCAATGTAAGATTAAGCTCCCAAAGCCTTTGCAGGTCAGGAGGAGGCTGTTGCTTCTAGTTTTAGAGCCCCCTACTCAGCTTTATGAAACAGAAGCATAAGTAAATAAATACACACACATATACACACTCGGATACCCCAAATGGTTTTTAATCCTTTTCTGTGCAGTCGCACTAATTAAGATGGAAAATCAAGGTCTGTGCACATTATGTCATTTACCTTAAATATAGCTAAACCATTCAGATGCCAAATAATTAATAATGCAAAATAGTTAACACATGTCTATATTTGAAGCCCTGCTCTGGTTGCCTCTCAGCCAAGAACTCTGATTCTTTGGACCATTCTCGGTGGCTGTGCCTGCAGCGTGCATGTGCCAGAGCTGTGCGTGTGCGCATGTACACGTGCAGCCCGCTGCTCCCAGCAGCGGCATGTGCATGTCAGGGTCTCCGCTGCCTGCTGGCCCCTCTGCCCTCCAGGCCAGCCTAGACCTGGATTCCTGGCACAATTTAGAAAAGAAGGTGAAGCTTTCTAAATGCTGGCAAGTCCGCTTGCTTTCCAGATTCGGAGCAGCAGCCCAGAGAGTCCAGCCCCAGCAGAGACAATTCGTGTTGTAGTGTCCGTGCTTTGCATCTGATACGTGTCCCACATAAAATTCCAGTGAAGGGAGATTATTTTCTTTTTTATCCGAATGGCATAACTTGGAAAGTTACAGCATCTTTTCAAGGTTATTTTCAGACTAACCTTTACTAGTCTTTATGATAGTAAAGAAAAGGAACTACTGTAAATCTTGATATTTTATGAAAATGCTTCTATTGCTTGTTCAAATATGAAATTATTCATAGACTTTTAACCCATATTCGCATAGCCTAATATGTAGGCAAGCATACTTTATAAAAGACATTTGAAATTGGAGATTCAAAAGCCTAACAGTTTAAAGTTTTATGTTGTGCAGGATTGTATGATGGAGCAACTTAATTCGCCTTGTGTGTATGATTCATTGTGCAGTTACTAGAGACGGCATGTGGAGACAGTCTTTGATTTGGCCATGTTTCTCTGCGAGTGTGAGTTCTGCCTCTGTGTTTCTGGTTCTGTGGCACATTTTACTGTTGCCATGCAGGTAACTATAGACTACATCCCAGAGCCCTGGCCTTTCAGACTGGGAGCTTGCAGGATAGTCCTTTGATCTGTCTGTGTTTGTTAAATTAGGAAGGGGAGGGGCTTAGATTCCATTTCTGCTCTATGTTACATAAGAGCCAACAAAATAAGTATATTGTAAGAAATGCTGAATGGTTGAGATGCTTTCCTATTATTTTCTTGCCAGGAGCTTGATATTGTGCTTGTAATTCTGGGGAAGAGAAAGAGAAAGTGAACAAGTTTCATTTGAGATCTGTCTTCTATTTTTGTGACTTGTTTAATTTGCTAGCATTATTGATATTTTTCTTTTAAGCTCAAGTTTATTGCTGATAGGCTATTGTAACTACTGAAGTATTTTTGTTTTACCTTACAATTCACATGAAGATTTCATGAACTTTATTTTAACATGTGGTTGGGAATTTAATTTTATTGTCAGACTTTATTTCTAGCAGATAGGTTGGTAGTTGCATGTTGTATCTTATTTAATAAGTATCAAATTAATGGAGATAGAATTCAGTTGTATCAAACCATTTGTTTATCTTCACTTCTGAGCTTTCTTTTTTAATAGTCCTTTTGCAATATGAGAAGTAAATGACACTGAATTTTCCCCTTTTCTTTTAAAGACTTTCAGCTGAACTCTCATCTCTCAACACTGGCAAATATTCATAAGATCTACCACACCCTTAATAAGCTAGTAAGTCAATCTTTTAAAGACAAAACTACCAGCTGTTTAAAGTAGTAGTTTTAAATGGATTTGATAAAATTTAGATTATGGATATTAAGATATCAGCTGTTTATGAAAATATTGAATTTTAAAGCTTGCTGTATGGTATGTGATTTCTTGGTAATGATGAACATATTTCTTGCAGAATCTAACAGAAGACGTTGGCCAAGACGATCACCAAACAGGTATCTATAAATGCTAACACTACTTAATTTTAAATAAACTTCCTAATATAAAGTTATAATGCATTCCATTAGCAAGTTGTTACTTGGTTGAGGGTTGTTTTTCAGGGTGTATGGAGGTAGCCATCTCACAGCTCCTTCCCTGGAGGAAATCTGTTCTAGGGCTCTGGTTTACAACAGAGTACTTCAGTTCCTTTAAAGGGGCTGGGGAGTCTCCCCAGTGGTTTCAAAATAATCATTTCTCTACTGAAGTGTTTTAGTTTATACTAAAAAGTTGCTACAGTTGTGCAATTTGGAAGGTATTCCATAAATATTTGTTGACTTGAGATGTAAAATGAGTTGATAGGTCAGTAGGGGCATGTGTGTGTATATGTTGTATAGGTCTTGAGGGTTTATGAATGGGAAAACTGAAAGTTGATAATTGTAAACAATTCTCTAGCCCTGTGGTTCTCAAACTGTAGCTGGCATTATAATCACGGGGGGCAGGGGTAGTTCCAATGGATTGCTGGGCTCCACCCACAGAGTTTTTGATTCTGTAGGTTCGGGGTGGGGCCCTAGAGTTTTTGCATTTCTAACCAGCTCCCAGATGATGGTGATGCAGCTGGTCTGGAGACCACACCTTGAGAACCACTTCTCTAAACTGTAATGATCATAAAGTTCAGAAACTTGCACTTGATCTGTAGTTATGAAAACTTCCAGCAAAAATGATTAAAATATATTTTAAAGTTTTTGAAACTTACTACAGTAATACATGAATACATGGTTGTTAGAGAATTGTGAATAGCACAGAAGCAAATGAAGTAAAAAGCCACAGTCCTCTTTCACGTCTCCCAGTCCAGCCTTCCCCCAGTTTGCCACTTAATGTTTGTTCTTTCAGACATTTTTGTACCTGCATATATTTTTGTAGTAGTGTTTTTTTTAAATTTATCATTGATGAGCTCATACTATACATACTATATAGCATCGTTCTTTTTTCATTTAATTTTTTAACTTAATGGTGTATCTTAGAGGTTGTTGGGATTTAGAACTCTCCCCACCCTTCCCCTCCAGATTGGTTCAGGATCAATTGAAAATTAGGCACAAGATGGAGATTGAAGTAACTGTTGTGTTGGAAAACACAGCTTAGAAGAGCAATAAAAATGCAGAGCCTTTTCAGTATTTCAACTTAATTAGATAGCCTTAACACGCAATCACTGCCACAGCTAATTAAGCACAGCACACCTCCCGGCCCCTCTGTAACCCACCACTTATGGTGGAAGGATATCAGCTTCTGCTGGCAAGTTGATCTGAAAGGGAGTTCAGAAGGGGCTGGGCCCCTCTGCTCAGTTCCTCCCCGCCCCAATCACCAGTTAGATCAGACATTCCTTCTTCCAGAGGAAGGAATGAGAGAAGGGGGAATGTATTCTAGAAGGCCAGGCCACGGAGGGTCCCTTCACCTGATCTTTCTGTTTTAGTAAATATAGGTCAACTCAAGGCAGTCAGAAACAGTTTGCTTAATAATTTTATTTATTGATTGATTATAGCTCCTTAATTTTAGAAGCAGTGTATGCACATGGTTTTAAAAGAAATGTCAGAAAGGTGTAAAGAAGCGAAGGTTGCTGGCCCATTTTATGAGCCCTAGCTCCCATCCCCACTAGTACTACACCCTTGACTCTCCAGAGATAACTCATATATTCTTGTATTTGTTTCCCAAATGACGATGATCTGTGTTTTTCCCCAAATGCAAGGAAATGTATGTGCCTCTTGTTTTTGTCACTCAGTATATCTTGGAGATCTTTTCATTGCAGCACATTTATAAAACTTTATTTTTCAATGACTGCATGATTTTCTGTTTCATGGATATATCATAATATGTTTCTATTGATACACATTTAAGTGTGTTGAACTTTTAGCTAGTTTTCAGGGCCAGTTTTAAAAGTTTAAAAAAAACCCCACATTTCTCTCTACTATTCTGGAACAATATATTGGTAGACATCAGAGATTTTTTAAACTTAAGAGTTAGTGTAGTTTTGATTTTTTAAAACTGAATTTTGTGTTTGTAAAGCCTTTAGGTTGTCTTTCCCTTGGCTAAGGTAATAAAACATCTAAGTGCTGAGTCTTGTACATTCTGTAGTTAACGTTGAACTTTGGATTTAAATGAGTATTGTTACCGTGGTAATTTCACATTTAAATATTTAACCTGAATGTGGCAATTTAATAACTATAAGCTAAAATTAAGGAAAACGAAAGTGGAGAGTGTGTTTGGCCTCATGCCTCCTCTTTCACCCTTGGGGACAGTGGATGTGCCTGATATTTGGTATATGACTTGCTGGTGCAGTGCCTGGTACCTCGTATGTGCCAGTCAATGTCAATTAACAGTAGTAATTTCTCAGAGTGGTCCATTTCCCCATCTGGTTATAGCATCACTTGTGATTACCATACCTGACAGAGTATACTTTAAAAATTAAGTAACGTAAAATCCATAGTGTTTGGAAATCTGAGAAAGTTAATCACTATAGCGCCTCTTTGTAGTACCTCTTTGAATTTCTTGGCCCATCAGTAGTCTGCGCCATTTTTATAACAACTGTATATGGAAGAACCAAACTAAGTGCAAAAGAGGCCTGTATCTTCTTCCTGCTCTGTTTCCTTTAACACTTTTCTTTGGTGCTTTCAGTCTTCCACCAAAAAAAGAAGAAAGAAAAAAAAAAGAGAGAGTGTGTATGTTAAAATTGGAGAAGTAGCACAAAATACTAGGAGTGAATTTAAAAAGCCAGAGAGGACCAAAAAAAAAATGATGAAGGAGGATGGTAGATGTCAAAAGTCAGTATTGTTTAGAGAGAAAGGAAAGGAAATTTTTTGGTCTTAAATAGTAGGATAAAAATTGCGCATTTGGACACTACTAGTTTTACTGAAGCAAGCAAGTAGTTCAATGCTCTGTTTAAGAAAATGAAATAAAATAATTAGGTACTGGTAAGATGTCTTAAAATGCATACTATTTACCAACTTAAATTACTATATTGTGACATTATTCAGTGAAAAGTGAGGCGAAATGGCTATATGAAAATATTGAAATGGCAGAATGAACATGTAAAATGTTATTAAGTGAGTCAAGGCTATATGATACAACAAACTCATTATAATGAAAATTATAGACAGTGAGATTTTTGTATTGGAACATGCGTTTATACTGAGTTTGGAAAAGTCAGAAAAATTCTCTAATTGTATAAACCTCTTTGGGGATGACT
Organism: Mesoplodon mirus; assembly: GCF_964341445.2. Lineage (NCBI taxonomy): Eukaryota > Metazoa > Chordata > Mammalia > Artiodactyla > Ziphiidae > Mesoplodon > Mesoplodon mirus. The sequence continues at coordinate 89,802,208 of NC_138977.1, forward strand.
AGAAACTGGGCACACAATTTAATATGTCTTACAAAAAATGAATCCTGAACAGGACCTTTTTTTACTTGAGGCCCACAGCAGGAAGATTAAATTAACAAAACAAAACAAAACAAAACAAAACAAAACAGTGGAGCAGTGACTTAGATACCATTTATTAAGAATAACATGCTTAGTTAAATTATTTTCAAAACAGCCAGCTGCATAGGCATTAAAAGGCCTTTGGTTTGATCCAGGTAAACTTAAATTGCTCTTTAAAATTGATTTTTCTGCGACCAAATATTGGAATAGATATGTTAAAAATGTTGGCGGTATTTCTAGTTGTTTAATGTAAGAAGAATAGCTATATTCATTGACTACCTGATTTATTTGAAAATATAGTCAGTTAATAGAATAATTTATTTGTTCTTCTTAAAAACTGAACCAAAAAGAAACGACCCTGAACTCAAATCATAACCTTTGGTTAAAAAATAGAAACAATTTTTATTGCCTTCCTAAGGATCATTTAAACACTTCAGCATCAAGAAAGAGCTTCTAACGATGGGAGAGGTGATTTCAGAGTCACTGTCACAATGTAGAAATATTATAGACTGAACACCAGAATGTCTATCACGATAATGTGAAGGAGCCTGAACCATAGTTTGGGGTTACTAGTTGAGATTATTCATCTCCTCCTCTTCCTACTTCTTTTTTTTTAAAAATAAATAAATAAATAAATAAATAAATAAATTAATTTTATTAGCTTCTGCTTTATAACAAAGTGAATCAGTCATACATATACATCTGTTCCCACATCCCTTCCCTCCTGCGTCTCCCTCCCTCCTAATTAAGGTAGATAAAGTGATATAAGTTCTCAAGCAGTAAAGTCTAAATTTAATGATACGAGTAAATACAAATTTGTAAAACATTCATTTAGGTCTAAGTGTTTTTATTATAAAAAGACATCACAGAGTTATTTTAAGAAGCAGACATTCTAGAATATTTGTGTTTAAAAAAATCCAACCTGCCAGGAAACTTAGAATCAAGTGCTTGTCTTAACTGACAAATGGGAAAGAAAATCTGAAATGGTGGTGTATTATCTATTCATAGATATTTCAAATTTCTGGAAACATACTGATCTCTAAGCGTAACTTGATTTACGCTTGTTTTAGGAACACATTTATTCAACAAATATTTGCGAGTCTACTGTGGGACTCTCAGTACTGTATATACTGTATTACTGCTGTACTAAGATGATATATTAGCTGCTGTGTCTGCACAGGTGAACAAAGCAGAACCCTGCAAACCAAGGTGTACTTTTGTGCATGAACCTAAAAACCTGAGTTGTTGCTCTTGCTCAGGTAGAATCCCTGGAGCCATGTGGGGTTGGGGGAGCAGCTTCCGGGCCACCGAGCCGTGAGTTGCGTGCTCTTTGTGTATTTTTGTTGACTTGGTTCATGTTGGCAAATTATTTTAGGTAAACTTGTTTTCCTCAGCGTTAAAAAATTGCTTTTGAGATAGCCTGGAACTTTTCACTGTCATAATGGGTTCCAGGGTTCTACCTGTGGAGCTGTGCTGTGTCGTGCGAGTTGGACTCGTCCTTCCTGTGAGGTGGGGGGATGGCAAGAGGCTCAGTGAGCCAGTGGGTGCCTGGGCTGTAATGGGCACCGGGGACGAACAGACGCCGTTTCATTATGAAAGGTGGCCCCTAACAGTCACTCGCTTATGCCGATGATTAGAGCAGAGAGGTCTGAACGAACGCCATAGGAATAAGTGAAAGAACAAAATGCCAAATTTGGGATGCTTTGGCGCTAAAATACGAGTAAGTTTTACACCAGGAAAAGCGATTTGTGGAACTTCAACAGTAAGAAAAAAATAAAGTTGAAAAAGTTAGTTACTTTATGATGTTTGTATGTTTACCGGAAACATGATACTCTTGTCAAGTAGGAATCCGTGAAAGCAAGACATTATGCTAGTGTTTCTATGAAGAGGCAAATAGTAGAGGAGCCGGTGGGTTGATCTTTATTGGTGAATATTGGTGAAGACATTATTTTATTTTATTTTATTTTTTTATTTTTATTTTTTCCCCCTTGTATACCCATGAACTCATCCAGCTTTAATATTTACCAACTGATGGCTGTCATGTTTTATCTATACCCCCACCTGTTTCACCCCATTCCATATTATCTTTTTTTTTTTTTACATCTTTATTGGAGTATAACTGCTTTACAATGGTGTGTTAGTTTCTGCTTTATAACAAAGTGAATCAGCTATACATATACTTATATCCCCATATCTCCTCCCTCTTGTGTCTCCCTCCCACCCTCCCTATCCCACCCCTCTAGGTGGTCACAGAGCACCGAGCTGATCTCCCTGTGCTATGCGGCTGCTTCCCACTAGCTATCTACTTTACGTTTGTAAATATATGTGTATATATGTCCATGTGTATATATGTCCATGCCACTCTCTCACTTTGAAGACATTATTTTAAATGGTGTTCATCTTCCCACGCGCTGAGGAGATGAGTGCATTTCCTCTGTGTTCTGCAAACGCTGGTAGGAGGGAGAGGTTCCTCCCGGAACAGATGCTCAGAACCCGACCGTGACCAGTACCAGGAGACAGTGTCTTTCCTTCAGACGTGCACGTCCAAGGCGGGAGAAGCAAGCCTCGAGGTTGAAGGCAGACTCGTTTCTGAGCAGCGTGGCAGGCTTTCCGGCAAGGCGAGACCCACTTTTTCATTCTGCAAGCCCCACCCCGAGGCATTAACGGACAAGAATAAATCTTGACCGTTGGCAGTCTGCAAAAGCTTGGGTCTCCGTGCACCTCTTCAGACCTTTCTGCACGCTTCAGTGTAAACAGGACTGCCGTTGCCCTGGGAGGACGAGCGGGGCACGTGTGGTGGGCAGCACGTTCTCTGGCTCTTTCTCTTCCTGATTTTGCTGCTGTTGTGGGGAGAGAGATACGGGCGTGCCTTGTGTCTCTGAAGAACCTCCTACTCCCTCCGTTGTTGGGCCCCGGGAAGGGTGGCTGAGGATCATCGTCTTTTCAGTCTGGTGGGCGCTGCCTCTGGCTGAAGGAGCAGGCAGGGTCCAGTACCCGGCGCTGCACCCACGCCTCGTTCGCGCTGTCATCCTGGTTTGTGGCAGAAGAGGTGCTTTCGGCTGTTCTGTTCCTGAAGCGCATCGCCCGGGAACTTAGCGTGGTGGTGGAAGCCTGAGTATGTCCTGAGATTGAGGTTCCAGTCCCGACCATTGCGCTTACCAGGTTGGGACCGTTAGCTACTGACAACTCTCTCCCTGCCTTCTGAACAGCTTTCTAGAGAGAACTGTCCACATTCACTGGGATCACACCCTCCTCTCACATCCTTCCCCAGCCTGTTGCAGCCCTGTCCCCAGCCTCTTCTGCATCTGACTGTTGCCACCGCCCTGTGCATTCCTCCTGCTTTGGCTTCCGGGAGTGCACACTCGCCCAGGTTTTCTCCCCACCCAGGTCTTCACCCTCTTTTCCCAGCCCTCGAATATCCACACTCCATGGGCTCTGGCCTTAGTCCCCAGCTTCTCAGTCTCTGCTGCTGAGGCTGCGTGGAGGCGGCAGTGAGTGGTGGTGGGGAGCTTGGCCTCGCCGCTGAGCTGCTTGGGTTCCATCCTCGACTTCACCTACTGCCTTCCAGCTGCCGCTTCATCTCTCTGCCTGAGTTTCCTCATTCGTAAGAATGGGGTGATTTTGAGGATTGGGTCAACGCGGAGGTCCAGCCTGAGCACGCACCTCCCTGGTGGCACTCAGATCCCAACATCTGTCTACTCGCAACACTTGGCCATGTGAGCACGTGTTGAATGGATATTTTTCCCTCATAAAACTCCGGAGAGGTAGATCTCATAGCTCTCATTCTTCAGATGATGCACCAGAGACCCAGAATAGGTCACTGGCTGACTGAGCCACGTGACTAGGTGAGGAGCTGGAGCTCATCCACTGAATGCAGAGCACTCAGACCCTATCACCCGGTGCTGCCCTGTCCCAGCGGCTCACTGAGGGCCCTGGGCCCTCCCACCAAGGCACCAGCGGAAGGAGGAGGACGCGCAGTCCAGATTTCACCACTTAGCACTTCCGAGACCTTGGAAAGTCTCTTGAATGCCTAAGCCTTACTTTTTACCATCAGTCAGTAGAGATAATTAACTCTGCCCTGCAGGTCATTCAGCGTTATTGTGGGAACCAAATGACATAATATCTCTGATAGTACTTGTGCCAAGATGGGTATTTTAATTATGTTATAATTGTCTTGTAATTTATAATGGTTTAAGACAGTCTAAAGTGAGACTGTCTGGGTTTGAATTCCAATTTTGCCCCTTACCTGACCCCTCTCTGCCTCCGTTTTCTTATCTGCATAAGCAGTAATGATTATTCTTTTTTTGTAAGCTTGTTGTGAGGTTAAGTGAGGCGTCATACGTGTAAATGTTAAGAGCAGGGCCTGGCTCACCATAAGGTTTCCATAGGTGTTCCATGTTGTTGTTACATTTTAATATCTTTTACCAAATGAAAGTTAATGCTTCCGAAAACCCTGACTGAAAGTGGCAGAAACAAATTAAAAATTTTTATGGAAGTTTTGCTCAAGATCATGTCAGGCTTTTGCCCCAAAAATCCAAATTCTGTTTTTTTTTTAATTTTTTTTCTTTCTTTGTGGTACGCGGGCCTCTCACTGTTGTGGCCTCTCCCGTTGCGGAGCACAGGCTCCGGATGCGCAGGCTCAGTGGCCACGGCTCACGGGCCCAGCCGCTCTGCAGCATGTGGGATCTTCCTGGACCGGGGCATGAACCCATGTCCCCCGCATCGGCAGGCGGGCTCTCAACCACTGTGCTACCAGGGAAGCCCTGTTTTTTTTTAAATCAGATATTCCTTGAAGCTTAAGAGTGTTGGGACTGATGTACTTGTATGTATTTTAGACCCAAGGTCACCAGTCGAGCTGGCCTTGCTTAATGAAGTACAGAAATGAGATAGCAGTGCAATTCCTTCTGAAGGAACATTGTCGTGTAAAGGAAGCTGGAAGCTTAGATGATTTATATTAGTATTTTTGGAGAGTAGACTGAAGTTATGATAACTTCATTTCTGGTGTGTGTTTTCGGGGGACTATTAACTTAGTTGTGTCATTGCTAGGTTTATTTCTTGACTCTAACATTTTCTCAAAGAAGAACTGAAAACCAGTTTTTCACTTTTCATTTTTTCATGTTTACAGATAACGTCTAAACCCTTTGCAGTGTAAGTTGTGAAAGCTCTTCATTTAGCGCTGATGTTCTTTGGAAGGGTTTCAATGTGGCATTCCTTACTTTTGTGCTCTTCACTCTGTTTTGTAGGAAGTCTGCGGTCTTGCAGTTCTTCGGACTGCTTTAGTAAAGTGATGCCGCCGAGGAAAAAGAGAAGACCTGCCTCTGGAGATGATTTATCTGCCAAGAAAAGTAGGCACGATAGGTACGTCGCAGAGACAGTGGAACCACATTGATGGCATATATGTTGAAGAGGCACCTTTCTACCCAAGCCCAGTGTGGGTCTTCTAAGTGTACAAATGCCAACCGGAATATTGTTTTGGTTCTGCCAGGAAAACTTTCAAAGTGTAATTTTTCGTGATACTTACTTAACGTGTGGGCTCGTGAAACAAAAACAAGTTAGGTAACCTGAGTTCTTAGAAATTCAAATTTTATCTCAGTCCATTGATCCACCAGAACTGGTGTAGAGTTTCCTTCTTTGCTTTTAAGAGCTTGCCCTCTGTGCCTGTTGAGGACCTCAGGATTGGTACTTATCTCTTCTTTAAGAGGGTCTCACTCACTACCTACAACTGCAGGAATCCTGTAGCTGCCTTTTCCAGGACCTGGGCTGCGTGGCTGGAGAGAGCTGCCTGCACCAAGTGCTCTAAGCCTGCCTGGAATATTAGCTGAGCTGACATTTCTTCTCAGAAGAGTGAGCATTTGTTAGAAACCATGAAAAACAAGACTGTTGAAACCACTTCTCTTTCAGACAAGTGAACTGTTAATTTTGGTAACTCCCAAGGTCCATTAGACTTGCTTATTTTAGGCATCTTTACTGTTTCACCCAGATTTTATTAGACATTTTTTGGTTCTTTCTCTCTCTCTCTCTCTCTTTTTTTTTTTTTTTTAAACAATGAACAAACATCTAGTTTTAATCTTTTCTGCCTTTTCCCATCTTCCTCCATTCTGGCTCTATAGGTCACTTCACTTCACTTATGTGGCCTGAATTGCCACATCGATAAATCAAGGGAATTAGATGAGATTTTTCTGCTTCTTTCTCTTTTTTTTAATTAATCAATTTATTTATTTATTTATTTTTGGCTGCATTTGGTCTTCGTTGCTGTGTGCGGGCTTTTCTCTAGTTGCAGAGAGCGGGGGCTATTCTTCGTTGTGGTGCGTGGGCTTCTCATTGTGTTGGCTTCTCTTGTTGTGGAGCACAGGCTCTAGGCGGGCGGGCTTCAGTAGCTTTGGCACGTGGGCTCAGTAGTTGTGGCCCGTGGGCTGTAGATCACAGGCTCAGAAGCTGTGGCGCACGGGCTTAGTTGCTCCGTGGCATGTGGGATCTTCCCGGACCAGGGCTCGAACACATGGTGGATTCTTAACTACTGTGCCACCAGGGAAGCCCTGAAGCCAGTTTAAAAACTGGTAATTGAGTTGCAGAAGGGTGCGAGGTACTCTCATTGATAGCATTTTATCGGTCACCTAGGGGATGGGGAGCTGCAGCGTTATCCTAGTTTCATTCTTGGTCTTTTTTGAAAAACAACTTTATTTACATACCACAATGTATATGATTTTAAGTGAACAGTTTAGTGATCTTTACGGAGTTGTTGGAGCTGTGCAGCCATGACTGCAAACCAGTGTTAGAAGAGTCCCATCACTCCAGTTGGAGCCTTGACGCCCATTCACAGTCCATCCCTGTGCTTATTCCCAGCCCCAGGAAACCACAAATTCACCTTCTGTCCCTACGATTTGCCTTTTCTGAACAGTTCACGTCAATGGTCTTTTTGTGCCTCGCTTCTTTCACTTAGCATAATTTTTTTGAGGTTCATCCGTGTAATAGCATGTATTGGTATCTTTTTTTTGTAATGTTATTCCATTGTCCTTTTTTATGTAGAGTATTTTTAAGTGATTCAATCATTACAGTGTCATATAGAGGTCTCCAGGATATTGACTAGTTACAGACTTTTGAGCTGAGATAGGATGTCCAGGCCCAGGGTTGGAGCAAATCTGTTTGAACCCCTGGGCAGTATCCACCTTTGTTTCCAGGTGGGATGGCTACTTTTTATAGAAGAAATACAAAACTGGTGGTTTGCGGTTTCAGTATCTTAATACTTTATAACCATGTTTTGGGGGTTTTCTGGGTATTAAAACCCAGAATCTCTGATCAGCAGTGTATACAGATATTCTGGTGAAAGCCTTGATCATGAATAAATGCTCTTTTAAAAAGAATTATACATGATTTTATATTATATGCTATGTAAATAAAAACTGTATTCATAATGTTTATATAACTATCTAGACAGTTTATTTATAAATACTCATAATTTTTCTATCAAAATCACTGTTTTAAAAGTACTGCTGCTTCTCCCCTCCCCAAGTAGGGCCTATCTTGGTTCTCAGCCCCGTGTCATCATGAAATAAGGAATCCCTGCCAAGGGTCACAGTGTTGGCAGGAGGAGGCTGCTGTGCTTGCTGACTCAGTTCTCCAGCTTATGTGTCTGTTTCCACAATGCTAGGGCATGATAGGAGAAGGGCAGAAGCCAAGGGTTCTCTGTACTTCGTTTTCCTGAGGTTTTTTTCCTGGAGGCTTGGACATAATTTGATGTTTCTTTTTATTTGCTTGACAAGTTCCTTGGTGGTGTCTAATACTGCCAGGTTCTTCCTTAGACCATGTGCTGCCCAGCCTGACTCGTATGGCACGGGAGTCAGGAGAACTTGATGCAGAGACATGAGTGAGTCCTAGGGTCACCAGTTGAAGAAACACCATCCACATTTCTTGCTGTATCACTAGTGTTCTGTAGTTAGTTCTGGCTAGAGAGGTAGAAAGGAGAATATTAAATACTTGTTCTCTTCAGTTTTTACTGATTATTTGTTCATCAGAGAAAAACCTTTATTAAGTGCTTACCACTTAATTTTATACTGGGTGTGACTGTGTTTAAAACTATAGTTATAAAAGCTGAAGCTTCCAAATGCAAGAAGTGAAATATTTTAAATATACATGAAATAGTGACTGAATAGATGTTTGGTTGGGTAAAAGAATAAAAACTATTTGCTACTTAAAAAAACTCAGTATCTTTACTTTAAATAATTTAAAACCCCTTTCTTAATTTCTAGCATGTATAGAAAATATGATACAACTAGAATAAAGACTGAAGAAGAAGCCTTTTCAAGTAAGAGGTGCTTAGAATGGTTCTATGAATATGCAGGTAGGTAATCATTTATATCATCTAAGACTGAGCCTCATAAAAATAAGGAGTGCCTTAGAGGAGATTAAAGAATTAAAAAGGAGTACTTTTCAAATTTGGTGTGTGTGTGTGTGTGTGTGTGTGTGTGTGTGTGTGTGTGTGTGTCTGTCTGTCTGTCTGTCTGTCTGTCTCCCTGTTTTCGGGAGGGAACACAGTTGAAACAAATCACCAAATGTCCTATTTATAGCCAGCAGCTAAGCCAAAGAATTCAGAACACTAGAAGGGAACTGAAAAGATGAAATGTACTTGGGAGAAATACTTTGGATTGCTAGGAAACCTCTTGAGAATGCTGGTAATGGGTGACTATTTGGTTTATGCATCCAAGTTAAAATAAGCTTTGCTGCTTTGAACCTTTATGTAGCGCAATGGAATTTCTTATATTGTGTCTCTATTTTGAAAGATAATTTGGCAGACAGTGTTTGTTTTGTCATTTAAAATGTCTTAAATCCAATCCCATTTTTGCAACTTATTATAATTGGTTGGATAATGTAATACTGAAATAAAGGGTTTGTTTGTTTTTGTGGCTGTGTATGTGTAAAAAAGGGGGAAAGAAAAATTTTCAGACAAGTTTGAACTGAAGGCTCTTTTACCTTTCCTCTTCCCCACCATATTTCTGGCCCTATCATAACTTATCAACTTGACAGTTCCAGTGACCTTCAAACTAATTTTCTTGACATCAGCCTCTACTCCCAGTCAGTTTCTATGTGTTTCCTGTTGTATTATTTGAAAAAAAAAAAAAAACTGAACAGATCATACATGTCATTCCCTAATAATCCGCTGTGCCCTTGCCCCCCACTTAAAAATCCCTGCTACCTACAGGATAAAAGACAACTAACTCAGTGCCATCCCTTTGCCTGGAGTGTTTTTCTCCACTTTTCCATATGACAAGCTGCTATGCATCTCTTAGCTTACTTAGCTTAATAGCCTTCTTTGTACTCTTACAGGAAGGACATTGTTCATAACTGGTTTTGATACCCTTTTATTGGGTATCAAAATGAGGATTCCTCCTGGGGCCAGTGTTTGCCTCCTACCCCTACCCTACCCTTTTTCTGATAAAAGTCTTGCCCCTTTGGCCACAGAGATTTTTCCAGGGGCTGCCAGGTAACCCAGGTCAGGACAATCAGATAAAATTTCCTAGGGTTTTCAGATTGAAGCTGGGAGAAGAGCATCTTTCTCTTCTGGTGGTAGACTTGAAAGGATGCGATCCTGATTCCTGTAGTTTTTTGGATTTTTGTGAGCTACCCCAATATCCTTCTAGTGAATTCTCTTTCATTACTTGAACTAGTTTGAGCTGGATTTTGTTTGCAGGGCACAGAGACATGGTACAGACACTAACATAGTATTAGAATTTATCTGTTTTTAGGTCTTGAGAACATGAGTCTCTTGAAGACATTTTGTGAAAGTGGCTAGCACGTTTCCAAGTGTTCAGTACTTGGGTCTGAATGATGGAACGTTTTCTCATGTTCATATCACTTTGATTATGAAGATCTCTTGCTTCCTCATATTGGTTCACATTTATTGTTATGAAATATATTATAAAAAGGAAAGTTTAAACAGAAAAAGTATACTAAATCCCACCACCATAGCACAGCTATTTTGATATTTTTGTGTCTTCCTTTATAAGCAAATATGAATTTTTCCATAGTAAAAGCCACACTTCTGTTTTCTTTTAAAAGGAAGCAAGGTACAGTTTTCCTTCTTGTTTGCTTTTCTCTGGCTCAGAAAGGTGACATTTGGGATAAAGATTAAGCCACATTCTTTAGGTTCCTTGAGGCCCCTGCCAGGTGGTTCCTTGGGATTTCATCACTGTGAGAAGTTTATGTGGGTGTGGCTATCCCTATTTTTATTAATGCCCTCACCTTTCCTTTTTTTTTTTTTTTTTTTTGCTTTCTTTTTTTGTATTTTATCAGGGAAAATAGCTTGAAACTGAGAACAACTGGCACCTGCTTTCTTTTTTCAAAAATTAATTAATTAATTAATTTTTGACTGCATTGGGTCTTCGTTGCTGGGCGTGGGCTTTTCTCTAGTTGCGGTGAGCGGGGGGCTACTCTTCTTTGCGGTGCGCAGGCTTCTCATTGTGGTGGCTTCTCTTTGTTGTGGAGCACGGGCTCTAGAGCGCAGGCTCAGTAGTTGTGGCGCGCGGGCTTAGTTGCTCCGCGACATGTGGGATCTTCCCGGACCAGGGCTCGAACCTGTGTCCCCTGCATTGGCAGGCGGATTCTTCATCACTGTGCCACCAGGGAAGTCCTCATTTTTTAATATCCCAACTACATGAATAAAAACCGAAGATAAGTATTATTCAAGAAAAATGCATGGCGAGAAGTCCCTGGAAGGTTGTGCTCTGGGCAAGTCTGTGGGAGCAGACAGTGAGGCCGTGGGCCCCCTGTGCTAGGGTGAGGGCCTTCCCCCCCTCACTGTGCTCCTCTTCCCTCGGAGAGAGCCACCTGCTTTTGGTTGACTCCCTGCACTGAATCTGGAGTGCAGTGGAGGGTGGTAGGGGTCTTGGTGCTGCAGTTGTGCTACACAGATGGACCTTAGTTCTTTCCAGAGTCCTCAGTTCCACGCTTGCCCTGTGCTCTGCGCTCTGTCCTCTGCACTCCTTTAGCCTGAGCCCAGCTCCTCCCAGCTCCTGCCTGGCCAGTTACTCCCAGCCCTCTTTTGCACATCCTGTGCTGCAGCTTCTCACCTTTTTAAATCCCTGTCAACTCAGTTTCTGATTCTCAGAGATTTAATAAATGAAATGCTCTCCACTGGGGCTCTTGTCCTGTTCTCTGTGGTTATAGGCTTACTCCTTTTTGTACTTTGGTTCTTGAGTCCTCTGTGACTTTAGAAAGGATTGCTGGGGGCAAGATTGGGGGAGTGTCTTATTGAGACCTCCGTCTGAAACTGGAATCCCATTTCTTTTCATTAAAATAACCAGTTTTACATAAATGATTTATCTAATAACTTCCACTTTCTGAAATATATCTAAGAGTAAGAGATGAGACCAGATACACAAGTGCCAGCATTTCAGAGTCACACTGAAGCTCACACATGTAGGTCATAAAAGTTCTACAAATCCTGACTGTAGGCCCTTCATCTCTACTTTCGATTAGGTTCTATAGCAGAATTGTTTCTTGGTTTACCAAAGTGAGATTTGGAACCAGGAGTAGGTGCCAAGTGACAAAGGAGACAAAGGTTTTGCTGACAAAGGTTTCTTGGCAAAGGAGACAGTGTGGCCCCGTTTGCCCCAGAGATGCAGCATGGTGTGATTATGGAAATTCTGCCACGAGCATCTTGGGCTCTCATGAAAGGGTTATGTGTATTTAGTTAGGGGCCCCTGCTTAAAATGGCAGTGAAAGTGGGAGGACCACTTTTTTCTAGATTATTGTCAGTACATCCGCCTTCTAAATGTACCTCTAGTATCTTTCACCAGGGCATTCTATAGCTTTTAAACCATCTCCCTCAAACCTACTTTTAATCCACTTTGTGTTAACCAGTGGCCTATTTATTAGATTAAGATTGTTCAATTCTACAGGTAAAATGATAATCTAGTGTAAATATACCCATAGTCCCAATGAACAACGCGATTACAAATAGATCTAAATGTGTACATGGGAATGATAATGAGAAGAAAGGAAAAGTTGTTGTAGATATCAGGATTCTGGGTAACCTTTAAGTAATGTTGACTGATAAGCTATATTTAATATTTTTAGGATAAAATATTAAAGTAATGTGAGTCATGCCATTGCAGATCATATTGTTAAAACCTTGCTCTTTTCAAATACACAGGTGCATGTGTATATAAGTAACATGACAATGGCATCACATAAAATGTGGAAAAAAGAAAAAAGCATGGCTAACTTAATGTTTACCACTGCCCAGTGTACCTCAGCCAACCTTTGAGGGCCTGCTGTGTGCCAGGCTCTGGTGTGTGGATGACAGAAGCACTGTACTCAGAGCTTGTTTTCTGGTGTGGCAAACAGACAAACAAATGAGAAGCATCGTCATTGTAATGAGCACTGGCAGGGAGAGGAGGCCAGGTTGGAGGGGGTGTGAGTGGGACAGCCAGCTGGGAGACCCCAGGGCCCTGTGCACAGGCAGGGGAAGGGCAGGTGACTTGCCAGGCTCAAGAATAGGTTGCAGTAAGAGAGCTTTTTTAAATCACGAAGAATAGAAGCCAAAGACAAATTTTTTTAAGATTATAAAGTACCTTTTTTTTTTTCAGCTCTGTGCAGCCACCTGCCAATGAGTCCTATCAGTAGATACCAAAGAGTCATCTGTTCCTACAACCAAACGTCTTAGCAAAATAGTAATAGATGGATACTTCCATATGAGAATAATTACTCTTTAATGTCACAGCCTAAATACTTTACAGTAGTGGAATGAGGAAAAGAACGATGAAACATGGGATACACACACACACAGTCACCTACAGGGGGGTAATGTAAAGTATGTCAGCTAGGTGCTCTCACAGGAAGATTATCAGACACAGTTGGTGAAAAAAGCAAGGTGTAGAATTTATAGGTACAGTATGAACCCATGTGTATAGATAAACAAATTCAGGGCTACATTTCACTGTATATTTGTACATACATAAATACACAGCAAAAAGGTCTGGGAGGATACATGCCTGTCTCGTAAGGAAAGGAAGAAGGCAGTCTTTCTCTTTTTACTCTATTTTACTTGGACTTCTTTATTTGAACATTTCATCATGTGAATGTCTTCATATATCGTTTGTGTAATATACACATGAGTGCCCACATGCGGGGCTGTGCACACTCAAACCCAAGTGATAAAATGCTAACTGTATTTTCATTTGAGTCAAGAATGAGATAAAGATGCCCACTCTCACTCTTCTTATTTGCCATCGTTTTGGGAGTTATTAACTAATGCTGTTAGGTAGGAGAAAGAAAGAAGGGGCATGAATACAGGAAAGGAGGAGGCAAAAATGATCATTCATTGAAGGTGAAATGATTGAATTGTTGTGTACCTGGAAAGCCAAAGAGAATTGCCTGAAAAACTAAATAAATATGTATATATATTCTGCAGGTAGAATTTATAAAATGGCTTATTTGGGGAAGGGTTCTTAAAGAAATTCTTTTATTTATTTATGGGCTCTGTAGTTTGCAACACGTGGGCTGTCTGGTTGAGGCACGTGGGCTCGGTAGTTGTGGCGCGCTGGCTTAGTTGCTCCGCAGCATGTGGGATTTTAGTTCCCTGACCAGGGATCGAACCTGTGTCCCCTGCATTGGAAGGCGGATTCTTTACCACTGGACCACCAGGGAAGTCCCAGAAATTCTTTAATAAGTGGTCGTCTCTGGGGAGTAGAGAGAAGTTAGGGGGAAACTTTTGCTTTTTTAACATTTTTATTATCAGTTTTACTTTTAAATGAAATTTTATATCATGTTCATGTATTAATGTTGCCCAAAAAACTAAGTTAAAAATTAAGTAAACTTTTATTTGATTTTCCCTCCATAATTAAGATTAAAAAATTAAGAATTCATAGGAAAACATGTAAAATAAAAGGAGAAAAAAGAAAGTCCCAGAAAAAGGTAACAAAGTTGAATATGTGAAATAAAACTTTGTAACAAAGTAACACATTTCTGATTAAAAGGAAAACAACACATGCAGAAAAAGTATTTGCTCTGGCTAGATTATGTGGAAGAGCCTGAGTTTGGACTTCAGGGGAAGCCAAGGATTAGAAGCAGAAAAGTGACACGAGACTGTCCAAGGTGATTTTAATGGTCACCCTTTGTTGAGAACAACCACCTTACACTTTTATTGTGATCTAGTTATTACTGTATTGAAATTACTCTTATGCTTTGTCTCCCTTCCTGGAGGGCAAGGACCATGGATTACTCCTCTTTAGCCCCTTCTATGGTGCATCGCTCCAGGGTGTGCCCAGTAGATAATATTTGAATGAAACTGAGACATTTTCAGATGGTGGATCCTGCTGGTCTTGGCAGCTTGCTAGATCTGAAGGCTATGGAAGATTGTAGAGTGATTCTTGTGTGGTCCAGTGGCTAAGACTCTGTGCTCCCAATGCAGGGGGCCCAGGTTTGATCCCTGGTCAGGGAACTAGATCCCACATGTCGTAAGTAAAAGATACTGTGTGCCACAACTAAGACCCAATGCAACCAAATAAATAATTTTTTTTTTTTTTAAAGAATAAATAGCTCTTACACTTGAGGAACTTAGAAGGAAAGGCATATGAGTTGGGACTTAATGCAAATGTGAGAAAAGCATTCCTAGCATTGCACAGGGTCACACAAGACTGCCTGACCCAGCCTCCACTGCTGGGGGTGGGGAGATTGGGAGGACTGCCTGTGTGGTTCCTGTCTTAAAGATTGAAGAAGCTGGCATGGGAAGATGGTGGGAGGGGAGAGGGAGATGGGCTGAGGCCACAAAGAGTTAGTACTGCGTTGGGTATGTGTCAGGATGTGTGTGCATAGCAAACAATGGGTAGGTGTTTCTGGATCTTAATTTTTGTTCATTCAGCAGTATCTATTTGATTCTTTTATTTCCAAGAAACTTGATATGAAGGTGGAAAGCTATGAGGCTGAAGAGGAAGGGACACAGTAGATCATAGAGAACCTTATTTGATATGCCAGAGACTTTGGACTTTATCCGTAGGTAGTAGGGAACTTAAAATCGAAGGAGTTTGTGTTTGAGGTGGACCCTCCAGGTGGCTTTGTAAGGGATGGGTCCGAGGGGGATGAGGCTCTGGAATTAGGGAGATCCTGAGGAGACTGCTGTGGTCATCTAAGTGAGAGAATGACATCTGAACAGGTCAGTGCAGTTAAGAAATATTTGGAAAATAAGATTGGCAGCACACTTGGTAACTGATTGGCTCTGGAGAATGTAGGAGAAGGGGGGACTCCAGGATGATGCCTCAGTTTCTATTTCTGGTGGTGCCCCCGTTGAGACGCTACAGGAGGATAATCTCAGCTACCACAGAGAAGCCACATAAAATAAAGATTGACTGTGTCTACTGGATGTGGCGATTAGGAGTTTATTGGTGACCTTGGCAAGAAGAGTTGCAGTGGAGGGAGATGAGCAAAAACCAGATTGCAGTGGTTGAAGAACGAATGGGGGCTACAGTGGAGCTGGGACATGTGGACCGTTCTTTCAGGAAGAAACAGAGATAACGTGGAATGTGAAGAAAGGGGTTATTGCCTTGTCTAGAACAAGAAGACTGCTTGCTTTTTTTTCTGTGTAAAAGAAACAATTATGTTATCTCCCAGTTAATTTTTAAAAGAATATTAGGTGGTTCTTTGCTGTGTTTCCAAAAATTATTGTATGTGTTGAAATTATTACCAAACTAAGAGTAGAGATTTAAGCTACTTTAAAGAACAGGAATTGAATGCCTGTAGCCTTATCTTTAGACATAAATTATGTGTCCATCTGTCCACAGGTTGAAGCCATAAACTGAATTAAATGACTGTGCAGAACAGAGTCCTTTAAAGATAGAACTGAAATTCTAGAATATTTTTCAATATATTCTTGGTGATTTCTTCCTTCAGAAAGGATTTATGGTCTTTAAGTGTTATTTGATCTAAGTTTACTTTAATAATAAGTATTTTAACAGTATAATACTACTATAGTAGTAATAGTGTATGTACATGGTTAGATTTAATTTCTGTAAATTGCATTTCATCACAGGTACTGATGATGTTGTAGGTCCCGAAGGCATGGAGAAATTTTGTGAAGACATTGGTGTTGAACCAGAAAATGTAAGTCTAACTTGCTAATTTGGGTAGATCAGTTGATCTGATTTTGTCTCTTGGCAAATAAAGCAACAATGAAGAAGTAAGGGTGCATTAGTTTTTATGAGGCAATCTAAGAAATAAGTTCCAATTCTAAATTGGTTTGTAAGCAAAAGTTTTTTTGCAATTGGTATGGTGTAACTACAGTCAGTCATTTTTTTCTCTCATTTAATTTCTTGTCTCTAAAAGGTACATTAATAAAGTAATTAAACTAGATGTTTAAAAAGTGGCGTGGGCATGTGTGCCTACCATGACGGATAACTGGGGACTGGGGGACTGAGGGCTTTGTGTATCTTTGTCCCCCTCCGTAGTTGTTCCAGCCTAATGTAGAGTTTGTCCAGGACTTTGAATAATTAATTATTCATAAGAGTTTTGAATAGGTTATAATTAAAAAGGTTTTTTCACAGTTCCTTCACTTCCAGGTGAACTTAGCTCAGAAAGTGATTGCTTTTTAGTGTAAAGCCCCTAAATATTTCCTTTAAAACATTTAATTAGAAGTTTTTTTATATGCTTCATTATTTTTGCATAATTCTTATCATCATGTTATTTTTGAATATTTTTTCCTATTCCCACATTTGTCTTACTGCAAAATGAAACATACAAATGCTCTGACTCATTAACTATGCAGTTTAATATTACATCAGCCTCCAACTTAACAAATACCTCTTATATCCTAAATGAATTTATGCTCTGGAAGAGCTCTCAAGGGATCATCCCTTTCATTCAGACTGTTGGTGAGATATCTGGTACCCATGCATATCATGCTCTTCGAGACGTCACACTTTTTTCTTTAAAAAAATTTTGTTGGGCTTCCCTGGTGACGCAGTGGTTAAGAATCCGCCTGCCAATGCAGGGGACATGGGTTCGACCCCTGGCCCGGGAAGATCCCACATGCCACAGAACAACTAAGCCCATGCGCCACAACTACTGAGCCTGCACTCTAGAGCCCGCGAGCCACAACTGCTGAGCCCGCGAGCCACAACTACTGAAGCCCGTGTGCCTAGAGCCCGTGCTCCGCAACAAGAGAAGCCCACGCACCGCAACAAAGAGTAGCCCCTGCTCACTACAACTAGAGAAAGCCCATGCACAGCAATGAAGACGCAACGCAGCCAAAAATAAAAACAAATTAATTAATTAAAAAAAATTTTTTTTTGTTACCATTTCTATGCCTCCATCCTCCCCACTCCCCCCCGCCCCAGTAACACTGTAAATTTTCTAAAGAGCCTTTGGACTGTCTTTAACTTACTACATGGATTTTAGTCTTGTATTTTTATTTTAATGTAATCTAGTTCAGGTGTCTTGATAAATTATTGAGTTTGGTACAGAGGTTTGGGGACAGCTAGGTCAGTAGTATTTTGCCTGATCTAGTCCATAGCCTGGTCATAGACAGACAAAAACATTTCACGGACTTTAAGAAGGAAGTTTTCTGACGGGCTGGGCCAAGGTTGGCAGTGTTTTCTGGACAGTAGTGTAAAAGGGGCGAGAGTGAGCTGGGCCTGAGAGGAGATCCAGAGGTTCCACCCAGGGGACAGTAATCAGCATGTGATCAAAGGGGTGGGTAGCAGGGCCCAATGGTGGGGAGGCTGGGAGGCATCAGGCCGCCAGTGTGAGAGGGATCAGGTGGGCATCTACTCAGGGCCAGAAAGGCCTGTCAGGTGGGAGGAGTGCTGACACTGATTCTAACCGAGAAAACAGGGAGGCCCAGCTCTTTAAAGTTCCTCAGCCCCAAATACCAGTACTCAATAAAAAAATAGCTACTGTTATTATCGTTTTTTGGCAATTATGAGTCTTTGGTTCTCTATTTCTGTAGCAGTAGAAATAGTCTTGAAATGTTGAATCACATAGAAGATTGAACGACTGAATTTAGACTATTATTCCAAAGTATTGATTCCTGTACTTCAATTCTAAGATGCCACTAATAGAATTTTTATTATTTTATTCATCACTAAAAAGGAAAAATGTTGTTAAGTAAATTCTGATAAGCCATCCATTGTGGATACATCCCAGTTTCAGAAATTGTTTGAAAAACCGGCACAAAAATAGTTTTTTAGAGGCTTGTCTGCATTGATGAGTGAGCACTTTAAAGTATTTAAAACCCTCACCTTGCCTGATATTTATAGCTTATGAAATTTAAGCAGGCTTGTAAAATTCAGTTCAACTTCCATTTACTAAGGTAACAGCAAAATCCTTTAAGTAGCTAGCTTCCTTTTTAGCTGTGCTAGGGAAAGGTCTGTTTGTAAAGAAGTACTCATTGTGAATATCTGCTTTGGCTGTTTGGCCACATTACGTGCATACTTGTATGTGTGTTCCTTTACCATAACGGGTTTTTTTTTTAACTTAACAGGTATTTATGTGGAATTTTTTAATCCTTCTGATAGAGGATTGAGTATAGATAATGTTTGAGAACATACGAAGTTTGAATTAGAAAATATGTAAATAGATACATAGGAGTCAGAGTTCCAAGAAAAGCTGAGGGATGAGGAGAAAATCCACTAATGTGTGAATAGTTTGAAGAACATGTAACACCTTCTTTTTGGAAAATCCTTCCTAGTAGGCCCCTGGTCTCTTAAGTCACCATTTACTAACCAATTTAACAATCGTGTTTTGTGGTGATGTGCATAATATGTAGAAAAATAGGTTCACTTATCAGTTCTAGTTATCTACCTAGTAATCTAGATTTTTAAAATCTAAAAAACCTAGTGACTTAAAAAAAATGGGTAAGTACTGATTGAATTGATATTTGATTGATATGTCCTAAAGATTTACTGGGTTCTCACTGATACTAATCTCCAAAGTAGAAAACCATAAAGTCAGCACCAAGAGAAAGCTTTGCATTAATCTTCCAGTTATAAATTAAACAAAGCTGGAGATTTTTAGTCTACAAATGAGCTCATTGGCAGTTGAAAGGACAGACCTTCTGAACCTCCTGAATGCTGTTGTTCTGGAGTCCTTCATGTGCCTTTTGGCTCTCAGGGCCTAGTTAAATCATCTAAAGTGATTTCTGAGTGGCTGCTTGCCTCATTATGGTGGGGAGTGTTATGCTTTTTGCATTTTGTTGTTGTTTGGGATTTTATAAACTTTGGTTCTATTACAAAAAATAATATGAGGCAGGTGTGAAATTGTATTTTTTGATTCATTTTCAGGGATAACAGCCTAAAAATATGTTGATGCTCCTTTTTTTAAAATTTTTATTTTATATTGGGGTATAGTTGATTTACAACATTGTGTTAGTTTCAGGTGTACAGCAGAGTGATTCAGTTGTACACATACATGTATCTATTCTTTTTCAGATTCTTTTCCCATGTAGTTTATTACAGAATACTGAGTAGAGTTCCCTGTGCTATACAGTAGGTCCTTGTTGATGATCTATTTTATATATAGTAGTGTGTATATGTTAATCCCAAACTCCTAATTTACCCCTCCCTGCCCCCGCCTTTCCCCTTTGGTAGCTGTAAGTCTGCTCTCTGTGTCTGTGAATCTGTTTCTGCTTCATAGATAGGTTCATTGGTGTCATACTTTAGATTCCATATATAAGTGATATCACATGATATTTGTCTTTCTCTGTCTGACTTACTTCACTTAGTATGATGATCTCCAGGTCCATCCATGTTGCTGAAAACAGCATTATTTCATTCTTTTTTATGGCTGAGTAGTATTCCATTATCTATATGTACCACATCTTCTTTCTCCATTCATCTGTCGATGGACATTTAGGTTGCTTCCATGTCTTGGCTTGCCTCATTTTTTTTTTTCTTTTTTCTTTTTTTTTTGAAGATGTTGGGCGTAGGAGTTTATTAATTTATTTTATTTATTTTTGCTGTGTTGGGTCTTCGTTTCCGTGTGAGGGCTTTCTCTAGGTATGGCAAGCGGGGGCCACTCTTCATCGTGGTGCGTGGGCCTCTCACTGTCACGGCCTCTCTTGTTGCGGAGCACAGGCTCTAGACGCGCAGGCTCAGTAGTTGTGGCTCATGGGCCTAGTTGCTCCGCGGCATGTGGGATCCTCCCAGACCAGGGCTCGAACCCGTGTCCCCTGCATTAGCACGCAGATTCTCAACCACTGCGCCACCAGGGAAGCCCCATGCCTCATTTTTTTATGTTATGTCACCCTGATTCCTTTCACTGTCACCACCCTCTGACCCATTTGGGCACATGGATTGTAGTTTAATGGTTTGGGGCAGTTCTTCTGTTAGTTGAAATGAAGCATTTAGGTCCTGGGTAAAGAAATCAGATTAACTGCCAAATGCAGAGTATGCTAGTCCCCGGCCAACTGTATACAGAAACATTTATTTTCTTCCCATTGCCTTCTTTTTTTTTATTACAACAAATGGATATATAGCCATTCAGCAGTGTATGTGTGAGCTCCCCTTTTGTATTCGGGTTCCCTTTTGTGTGAATGACTGTCCAGAGATAGCCAGCCTTGCAGAGTGGCAAAGCTTCCTAGGACGGTCCTAGGAAGGCCCTGTCCCTCTTCTTTACCTCTCTAGGAGTGGCATACTTTCTTTTTTAGTTACCCCTCACCTTGTCTTGGGTCTTTGAGGTAGACAGGATGGGAGAGCTTCCTCCTCATCCCCCAATCCAGGCGGCCTCAGCTCTGTCCCGGTGTAAGAGCCCTGGAGAGCTTGCAGTTGGAGGCATCTTGGAAATGTAATTTTGTCTTTTATACCTTTAGGTATTTATTAAACTCACCATCACTGTCTCGATGCCACCTTTTCTCTAAAGCAGCTGAGTGAAGAAGCGACAAGTGGTGCCAAAAACCCTAGTTGTCACACAGTTCCTTATGTCTGCCCAGTTTCAGAAGATGCACTGATGAAAGCAAGGATGGCGCCCCACTAGAAGTGATTGAGTGATTGTCCGCTCATCCTGTGCTCACTGCAGGCACAGTGCTATTGCTATCGAAGTGGAGTGTTGGACTACTTTAAAATCATTTCCCCAGTGTATGTAGTTGAACTCACAAACATCGAGTCCACTGTCCGTGTCCCACCACCTACCGTTTGGGTTTTTTTTTGTTTGTTTTTTTTTGCAGTATGCGGGCCTCTCACTGTGTGGCCTCTCCCATCGCGGAGCACAGGCTCCGGACGCGCAGGCTCAGTGGCCATGGCTCACGGGCCCAGCCGCTCCGCAGCACGTGGGATCTTCCCGGACCGGGGCACGAACCCATGTCCCCTGCAACAGCAGGCGGACTCTCAACCACTGCGCCACCAGGGAAGGCCAGCCGTTTGGGTTTTTAACACTCTGTTCTGCACCTCACTCTTTTCATTTTCACTTAATAAATCTTGGCAACTGTTCCATATTTGTACTGATGGCTCCACTTCATTTGTCTCAGTGGTGACATAGTATTCTTTCGTATGGAATGTGTTTAGCAAAGAAGTATTTAAGTAGTCCCTTATTAGTAGATGTTTGGTTGTTTTCAGTCTTCTGCTACTACAAATAGTACTGTAGTCAGTCTTGTTGACTATACAGCTTTGTGTATATGTGCAGGTGTATCTATGAGATAACTTTCCATAGGTGGAACTGCTGGTTTCAGTTTTGATACATACTGCAGAACTGCCCTCAGGAGAGGTTAATGGCTTTACACTTCCACCATCAGGCATAAGAAGTCATGTTCCTCCAAACCCTTGTCAGCAGACTGAATTATCAAACTTTTTAGATGTTTGCCAAACTAGAACTCATTTTTGAAGTTACCTTGTTCATATTTCAGTGACTAAACTACTGTGAACCGAAGCATTTGGCTGATGTTAATGTATTTAATTACCGAGGTCTGTCCTCCTTATTTGATTGGTCTTTCTGCTTTGTTTTGTTTTGTTTTTGTTTTAAACAGGTAGTTATGCTCGTCCTAGCTTGGAAATTGGATGCACAAAACATGGGTTATTTTACTCTACAGGAATGGTTAAAAGGAATGACGTCTCTACAGTAAGTCCTGAGGCTACCCTGGGGCAAGGGTTGGGGGTGGGTGTCCTTGCCCTCCCCTGGCTGCCTGCCTTCCCCCTGGGGTCTCCTCAAGCCTGGCTTGGGTGACTGGAGGACCGCCAGGGGATCTGGGCAGCCTTCACCTGTGCATAGGGGTGAAGACCAAGCCCCATTTTCCTACGATGAGGAGGGCTATAACGGATGAATCTTAGAAATTAAAGTTTTTATGAAATGTATATCGTTTATTTTAGTATTCTTTAGAGCAGCTCAATAAAAATAGGCCATCCTTTTCTCATATATGTGAGCCACGTATATAATTTAAAAATTTCTAATACTCACATTTAAAAAAGTAAAAAGAAACAGGTAAAATTTATTTTAATATATTGTACTTAATCCAGAATATCCAAAATATTATCATCCCAACATGTAACCATTATTTTTAAAAGCTGTTTTACCTTCTTTTTCATATTGAATCTTGAAAATCTGGTGTATATTTTACATTTATGGTACATCTCAATCTTCATTAGCTGCATTTCAGGTGCCCAGTAGCCACATGTGTCTAGTGGCTACCGTATTGGACAGCGCAGGTTTAAAATCAAAGTATTAGCATCTGGTTTATAATTAGTGAGAAAAGTTGAGTAAAGTATAACTTGTAAGTAAAGATATTCAATATCTTTTATTTGATATATTCTGATATTAGCTTTGGGCAAAGTTAGAACTTCATTACTCTAGTGATTAAAAAAATAATAATAATAAAGATTCTGTTTATATTACCTGGGCCAGAATTGAGGGAAAAAAATGAGTGGTTTTATGTGTTCACTTCGTGCTTACATGCATGTGTGTCTGTGCGTGTGTGTTTACCTGCGTGTGCTTGCTAAGAGTTTCACTCAAGAAAACAAATTGTCATTCTCTGTTACTCATTGAAAGATACACTTGAGGTGGATGATGAAACATTTCAAATGATATTTGAAGAGGAAGTGCTAATTCTTAATATAGTAACTGATCTAAAGTACTTGAATGGCTTCTCTTTTTCTTTTTCCTTTAACTAGGAATAATAGACTTAAGTTTTTACTGGATTAAAATTGGAATTGAAATGGTTTTATGGTTTAATTTAAATAATTTCATAATTTGTCAACTTTCAATATCACTGTCCCTTTGTCATTGGTAACAGTGCTTCATTTTCATTGTGCTTTAGTAGTTTTATGAGGCCTGTTCACTGTTCTTTCATTTGAGCCTCACGGCTACCTAGGCAGATCAGGCTTTACCCTGCACATTTTACAGATGGGGAAACTGAGGCTTAGAAGGGGTATGTGATTTGTGAAAGAAAGTGGTAGGATGGGAGGAAAACCTAAAACTTCTGATTCTTCAGTCACATTCTTTCTCTGACAACTATTGTCTGATGACAAGTGCGTTTTAGGTAAAAGCCAAATCACCCTTTTACAGATACGCTTTCCTCTCAGCATGCTCTAGAATTTTAGGGTTAAGTCTCTGGAATCTCCTAAAATTGTGTATGTCATGTAGGGAAACACCTCCTTACAATTTTCAGCCTACTAACTCCTGCATTGTTTTCCGTGCTGCCTCCCTTTGTTGCTTTCCGGCACGTGATGGCTGCTCCTTTTTAAGTATCCTTGTAATGATGAATGCACAGCCAAATCAAGATTTTATTCATGGCTTTAGAGAAGGCACCATCAGCATTTCTTCAGGCACAGTTTCGTGTGTCTTAAGAGGGTGTGGTATCCATTTTTGGACAGTTCTAGATTCGTTTTTACATTTGCCTTTACAAAAGAATATTACCCCGTGCCAGGCCTTGCCCATGTTTTGAGGATTGCGTCGCCTGGGAATTGAAATAAGCAGTTCCCTGGAAGAGGCCTACGTGTATGTTCATGGGCTGGGGGGCACTCCACAAGCTCTTTGTGGAGAACTCTGCTTGCCACTTTGTGTGACACGGGTAGTGGCAGGTGGATTCCCATAGAATGCTGCCACTTGGCCCTCGCAATTTACAGTATAGTAACAAACCTGATCCACTGTTAAGGAATTGAGGAATCTGCTTTCTTTTGTGAGATGAAACTCTGAGATTAGTTTCCTCATCAGTGAGGTGAAGATGATTACTCACAATAACCTTTAAGGTTCTTTGTAGTTCAAAAATAGTACAATTTCAAGGTTTAAGAACTTCCTCCCCCTTTCGCTCCTGCCTCCCTAGATTCGTCATTTGTTCAGCAAATATTTGAGTGGCAGTGGTGTGCCAAGCACAGAATTCTAGATCCTGGGGAAACAAAAGCCATGAACAAGACAAAGTCCATTTGGAGCAGGAGCTTGGAAGCAGTGTTCAGGCAAAATATCCAAAAGTAATAAGGTCACTTCTCTTTATGCTACTTGTATTTATAAGGTATTTGCACCCAATAAATAAGAAAACTCAGAGGCTAATCCTTTATGTCCTCTAAAGATGGAAAGTAGTCCATCTTTTGAATGATCTATTTTGTCTTCTATTTGGATTTTTTCTTTTTTTCTCATTTTTGGCTTTATTAAACCTGTCCAGTGAAGTTTTACAGACTCAAGCTGGAATTAAAGTGTATATAACAAAACCTCTTGTAAAAAAATTGTAACTGTACAGTGAGCGCATGGTAGCAATAGGAAGCCCATGGGTTTTGGAACCAGAGTTTTGAATCGGTTCTGCCACTTCCTGGGTGTCCCTGGTAATGTCCCTAAAACCAGGAACGATGAAGTGATGAAATGTGGCTTTCCCCAGGGCACCCAGAAATCAGTCTCCTGGATGCCATCTGGAGTTGTGTGCTTGGCCTCTCCAGTGCCATGTTTTGTGACCCTCGGAAGCAGTGACAGCAGCTGGTAGGCAACATCTATCCCCAAGTTCCCGCAGTTGTTCTCAGAGAAGGCACAGCTCTTGATTGATTGATCTATGTATTTATTTATTGGCCACACAGCTTGTGGGATCTTAGTTCTCCGACCAGGGATTGAGCCCGTGCACTTGTCAGTGAAAGCGCCGAGTCCTGACCACTGGACTGCCAGGGAATTCCCAACTCTTGTTCTAATTGACTGTTTTATTTATTGCCTTGTTCCAACATGTGGTTTAAGGTTACCTCTGATGAATTAAGCTTATAGAGTGTTTAAGCTAAACAAAACCAAACCCCAAAAAAGTGCGTTAGAGTTGTAGCTAACTTTGCAGAGAACTGATGATGGGCTGGAAAAATACCTTTGGGCTGACCAAGTGAAGGGGCAAAGGCTGTCCCGGGGTAATGGGAGAGAACTACCTTTGATTTTATAACCTGTGAGGATTATTATCCTGATTCCTGTTGCTTCGGACTGTGTTACAGCAGCAAAGTTCAAATAAGCAATGATTTCATTCCACAGTATATGCGTATTTTCTCATGGGAAAAGATGCCCCTTAGCGGTGTGGCACTGTCACTGTATGACTACCACAAGGTTTCTTATACGTGGTACACAGAAAAGCAGGGGGAAATGTATTGAATGATGTGGCTGCTTTCTGAAAAGTCTCAGGCCAAGCCTGTTTCTTCACAGGCCCTTTGTTTGAACTGAGCCCCTCTGCAGATGGCCTTGTTGAGTGGCCACTAGATGGCAACCTGCTGTTCAGACAGGGTGACTCAGCGGCCTGTCTCCCTGATGGGGGTTAGTCCACAGTCTCCGCAGGACAAGACCCCTTTTAAAGCAGATTAAACCCTTTATTGACAGTATCGTCTCTAACCCATCCTTAATAGATACATGAAGTGAAAATTTTACTTAGGGCATTTTATGCTTGACACTCCAGATGAGCTCTCTGAGCGTCTTTCAGACGTAGGGACGTCTTTGCCAGTGTGGCTGGCCTTGCTTCCAGGCACGCTGCAGAACGTCATATTCACCTTGCAGCGTCTTTATTTTCTTTTAGCTATGCAGTGGTCATCTAAATGAGTGGTGCCTGCTCTAGAATCTGTTGAAACAAACAACTGCTCTTCTTCCTTTCACTGGGCAGGACTAATTAAACTAAACCACTGGCCCAAATCTGGCCAGTTTCCTGTGGTTTTCATCCTTAACCTTCTTTCCAAATGAAGAGGGGAACCTTGGCCTTAGATGTTTTGGGGTTAGCTGGTTTCCCTCCTTTTTGATCCTCCCCCATATTATTACTAATAAAATATTATTCGTTATTTATATACCTGGTAAGAAAGTCGAGCCATACAGTAGGGTGCTCAGTGCAAGGTAAGCCCTGTTCCCATTCCTGCCTCGCAGGCTCTGCTTACTGCTTTCTTGTGTATCCTTTTAGCCTCCAGCAACCCTCATTTGGGTTCTGGCAGTAAATCTCTATAACTAGGCTATCAATCATTGTCTCTTTTTTTCCTTCCCTAACCTTTCTCCACAGAGATCCAGAGTAGGCTTTTCAAGATGGAAGCCTGATCACGGTCTCTCCCATGATAGGAGGTGGCTTCCATTGTTTCTAGGATTCAAAAAAACCTCCCAAAACAAACAAAAAAACCCACTATGGACCACAAAAACCCTTTGTGGTCTGGCCCTACCTCCCTTTCAGCTTCATCTTGGACCACTTACCCTCTTACTCTACCCAATCTAGTCACAGTGGTTTTCTTTTAGTCTTTGGACTTGGCATGCTCCCTTCTGCCACTGGGCCTTTGCACATACTGTTCCTTTAATGTGGAAAGCCCTCCCCTCCAAAAACATCTAGTTTCCACCTATCTTTCAGCTCTCAGCTTACATGTCAGTCCCTTAAAGAAGGGTTTTCTGACTTCTAAAATAGTCTAATTTTAATCTTTTCTAGTTTTCAAAAACATCAGGAAGAAATAAAGCACATGCACTGTGCTTTATTTCATTATAGAATCATTATTAAATGATTCTAAACTGTTGTAGACTCATAGAAATGAAATATTTACTGTAGCTTTTGACTTTTAGATATTTTATCTCAATAGATCTTGGGGAGTTTTTTGTAGATAGCTACAAAAAAAAAGCTTTCAAAATTTATTGCTAAAAATACATTAGTATGCTCTATTATGAACCATATTTTAGTTTATAAAGTATGTAAAATATTTACATTGATAATACTTGTAATATGTATTGTCAATACTTAGTAGGAGGTAAAAGCTCTACAGAGAAACGCAAGGGTACACATGCAGCATTGAAAAGCTTTAATATTGTCAGTGAAAATGATGACTCTTTGTTCTCATTTTTAAGGGCTAGATGTTATGAACAGAAAATTAGTTTGTAAAAATAACCAATCAGTCTACTTAAGAAAACTACACAGTGTGTCTCTTACCTGTGAAAATAGATGGTTATCACTAGGGGCTCCCTGGAGAAATAGCTGATTTCAAATTTAGGGTAGAGAGAGTACAAGGTGAGCTAGAATATCGTGTGCCAGAAAGTGAGGACGTGCTCAGAGACTGACGGGGACTTGTCAGAGGGACACTGGAGCCAGCTTGAAGGGGCCACTGCCCAAACAAGGACAATTTATGCATCAAAAAGAATGAAGAGAGTAGCAGATTATAACACTGAGTAAAAGGCAAAAATCCTTAAGTCCAGAAAGTAAGAAAGATGGTGAGCAATTCCAGCCTGTAAGTGTAAAAGCATGATAGAATTAGAAAAATCACCATTTTGTACCTTCAGATGTAAAACTGATTCAGGCAGTGCTCTCCAACAGATGCTAAAATGTTTCACCTGGTGAAATGTTGTTGAGGAACAGGATTGTCGGTCTCAAGGTATCATCCCCCAGATTACACACCATTTCAGAAGGGCGAAGAGTACCGTTAAGTGGAGAATCTGGTGGATGCTACCTTCACCAAATGAATCAACTTAATATCACCAATAATGGGACAGACTGACGTTATGAGCCTCCTCACGGGGTATACTGAGAAGGACATCACGTGGAGAGTTCTTATCATGAGTACTTAATCTAAACATAATCATAGGGAAATTATCTGACAGACTGAGATTCTGCAAAACAACTAGTTTGGTCTTTTAAAAAATGACATTGTCAAGAAAGACAGAAAAAAGGCAGGACACCTTCTAGATGCTAAGGAGATAGATACCTGAAAGCAGTGCATGAGCCTTGATTGGATCCCGGATGAAAAGAAACAGCTGGGGGAAAATTGGGAAATTTGCGCATGGGTCATATATTAGCTCAGAAAGTGAACATTTCTAGGATATTAAGAGTGATGATGGCATTGAAGTGTTTAGGAGTAAAGTGGCATTATGTTGGCAACTTACTTTCAAATGGTACAGAAAACAGTGCATGTATGTGAGAGAGCGAGCACAAATGTGACAGTGCTCCTGGTGAACCCAGGGGATGGGTGTCTGGGTGTGTATTTACTAGACCTTCAGCTTTTCTATACATTTGAAATTTCTTAAAATAAAAAGTGTAGGAAGAAAATAGCTCATCGTGGGCATGTTCCAACTCCAGGGTTTTTATTGTCTTTTGGTATTGTGTTTTATATTACTGCCCCACATTAAAAAAAAACCTCGGGTTATAATTTGCCTTTATTCTGTTTTTCTAGATGTGATACAACAGAAAAACTCAGAAATACTTTGGATTACTTAAGATCATTATTAAATGATTCTACAAACTTTAAACTTATTTACAGATATGCGTTTGACTTTGCACGGGTGAGTTCTCTGGAGCCTATCCAGATGTTTCCCTCTCTCTCCCTCCCCTTTTGAGGTTTGTTTTACATACTACAGCAAGGAAGTTGAATAAGCTACTCCCAGGATGCTAGTTAGAATTTCTCTCTATGTGCACCCTTTCTACACTAACTGATTCTGGGCAAGAATGTAGTATGTCAGCAAAAAGCTCTAGTGACAGCCTATTAATAGCTCTTGAGATTGGCTTAGAAGTAACTTGTAAATGGGCATGTAATAGACACTGTTCTAAATGTCTCTTAGGTAAGCTTGACAAATCTTTTCCTTCTCACGAAACAGCAAAGCTTCACCCATTGAGTTTACTGGAATAAGTTAGATCAAAGCCAGTTTCATTTTGGGTGCTATATCGTATCTGAAAATCGTTTGAATTTCAAACATAAGCTAATTTCAGTGGACGTTATTCAAACATAGTTTCTAGTCATCATTTTGAAAAGTGATCATCTTGTTTGTCACGTAGTGAGCCAGTCCAAGTAGGTGAATAAGTAGTTCTACTGAAGTGACATAAAGCTGTATTTTTCAGCCTGGTCACCGTAGGTAGCGAATTCTGAGGTATAAGTTGGCATTGTGTTCATTCACTGTCCACGGCCCATATGTACAATTACACTTTGTTGCAGAATGGTGGTTTCTGTTATGTTTGTGTGTTTGGTGGATTTAGGTGACTAGGCTTTCTTGATTGATGATTTCTTTTTAATCTTTTTTTTTTAAGCAGAGAACTCAGTGACAAATAATACTTTTTTCTTACCTCCGTGTTGATCTTTTCACTTTTTCTTCGCTTTGGCTCTGTTAGCTCAGCCAAAGGTTCACTTGCTGATGAGTTCCGGTGCATCTATAATAACACATTAGTAGTTTGCTGTGATGTCCTCACTTGTGAATTTTTGCAACCTTCAAGTAAAATCAGGACACGCATGAAAATTTATAGATGTTAGAAGTAACATGGTGAAATTCAGTTGCAGTGTTTTACTAAACAGCGTTTGTGTAATTGTATATAGAATTTGTTTGCCAGATGCTTTTAGAATAGATGCATAGTTTTTAGGATTAAATGTTTTGTTTCATGAGATTTTTTTCCTTCCAAAGTCGGCAGTGTCCTATTGTATGGGCAAAAGTTTGTTTAGAAGCATCTCGCCTTCTCATGAAAATATTTTCTAACTTCCTTGTTTGAGGGTCAAATTTTCCCACATATCCACTGCTTTAGAACTGGGTTCCATTTTCCTCCTCCCTGGCTTTCCATCCCCTTCTCGGCTGGTCACCGAGGCCCCTTCTGTTGCCTCTTTCTCGGTGCTTCCACCACAGCCTTGGGGTTGAGGCCGTGCTCCTCGCCTGTACTGCTGCCCGGGCCTCGCGTCCACATTCTCTCCCTTCTCACCCACACTCACACCGGTAGGGTGTCCTCCATCTTCCTTCATCCTGGGGCCACTCGGGCACCTTCAGCTCACCAAGCCACTGCACCCGTCGCCTCCACGTGAACGTAGTGCTTCACCCACCGTGTGGGTGGTACGGTTGCGCCCCCCGCAGCTGAGGGAGACGGGCTGGTTTGTCCTCCTTCACAGGGGAGCGGGTAACTTGGGTCAGGGCTGCCTCGTTGCTCAGCAGTAGGTTCAGGACTCAGACTCAGGTTCTGGCTCCAGGTCGCGTCTGTGGCTCCTCCAGGCCCTCGTAGTCCAGTCCCAGGCTTCCTCTCCCACAAAGACGCCTGTGTCGTGCTGACGTCGAACGAGCAGTTCGCTGAACCTGCCGCCTGACCCCGCCTCGCTGCTCTCTGCCTTTTGTGCCGCCAGGCTCTGCTTGGAGCCATGTCTCTCCCGCGACTGCTCTCTGCAGCGTCGGGCTTCTGGGCCCAAGCCACATGCCTCCGCTGTCACACAGAATCATCCTGCCCCGGACAGAACATGTGCCCTCACTTACATGGCCCTCGTATCCCTCTAGCTTCGCCTTGGAGTTTGGGTACCGGCCCGCATTTTTTCTGACAGGTTAAGGGAGTGCGTGTTTTCTTTCGTCATATCCCTGGGAGCAGCCCACAGAGATCTGTGCCGTTTAAGGAGAGTATCAGTAAGTATCAGCAAATTAAGCCCCTTTATGTAATGATGAATAACAACCACCCGTATTTAATCATCACCAAATAGATTTCAATTTAGCTAAAATATGCTCTAAGATGAGTTTGTTATTGAATCCTTTGTTTTGTTTGGTTTTAGCTGTATCCCACAAGTGTCGAGGTGTTGTGTATTCATTTGTATTCAGTTCAGAATATTTTCTAGTTTCCCTTGTGGTGGTTTTGGACTCATTGGTTATTTAGAAGTGTGTTGCTTGTGTTATTTGCCAACTATTAGGACTTTCCAAGTAATCTTTCTATGGTTAATTCTGCTGTGGTCAGAGAACATACTCTGGACAGTTTCAGTCCACTTAAAATGCAGGGAGGCTTGATTTGTGGTCCAGAATATGGTCTGCTGTGATGAATGTTTTATGTGTACCTGAAAAGAATGAATATTTTGCTGCTGTTTGGTGAAATGTTTTATAGATGTCAGTTAGGTCAAGTTGGTTGATAGTGTTGTTGAGGTCTTCTGTATCCTTATTGATTTCTGCCTACTGTTCTATCATTTACTGAGGGAGGAATGTTGGACTCTCCGACTATAATTACTTCTGTCATTGGTATCATTTCTTGTTTCATGTATTTTGAAGCTCAGGCATTAGGTTTAGATAGACTTAGTATTATTATGTCCTCTTGAAGAATTGACCCTCTAGCATTATGAAATGTTTTTCTTTATCTCTGATAATATTCCTTGTTCTGAAGTCTACTTTGATACAAACACAGCCATTTCTGCTCTTTTTTTTAATTAAAGTCTGTATGATATATCTTCTTCCATCCTCTTTAAAAACCTATTTGTGCCTTTATATTTAAAGTGGGTTTCTTATATATAGCATATGCATAGTTGGGTCTGACAATATATGTCTTGAGATGCTTAAACCATTTACATTTAATGTATTTATTGATATGGTTAAGTTTACATCTCCTAAACTGCTATTCATTTCTTTTTGTCCCACTTTTTTTTTTTTTTTTGCGGTACACGGGCCTCTCACTGTTGTGGCCTCTCCTGTTGAGGAGCATAGGCTCCGGGTGCGCAGGCTCAGCGGCCATGGCTCACGGGCCTAGCTGCTCCGCGGCATGTGAGATCTTCCCGGACTGGGGCACGAACCCGTGTCCGCTGCATCGGCAGGTGGACTCCCAACCACTGCACCACCAGGGAAGCCTTGTCCCATTTGTTTTTGTTCCTTTTTTCCTCTTTTCATGACTTCTTTTGCATTGAAGGGTTTTTTTAGATTCCATTTTAATCATTCTTTTCCACTATTGTCTTATTAGCTGTGTCTCTGTTTCATTTTTTTTTTTTTGCGATTGCTCTAGGCTTTACGGTATACATCTTTAAATTTTCACAGTCCATCTTCCGATAATATTATACCACTTCATGTATAATGCAGGAGCCTTTACAATAGTGCACTTTCATTTTGCCCTTTCATACTTTTTGCTGCTGTGTCATACATTTTACTTACACATTATTATACATCTCACAGTCTATTGTTTTAGTCTGTTCAGGCTGCTGTAACAAAATACGAGAGACTCAGTAGCTTATAAATAATGGAAATTTATTTCTCATAATTCAGGAGGCTGGAAAGTCCATGATCACAGTGGCAGCAGCATAGGTGTCTTTCTGCCGTAAGCTCACATGGTGGAAGGGAGGAGGGAGCTCTCTGCAGCTGAGGACCCCACCTCCTATTACCATCATCTTGGCGATCAGGGTTTCAACATACGAATTGGGCGGGGGGGCCAGACACATTCAGATCATAGTATATATTAATATCATTTTTGCTTTAAATAGGCAAAAATATCTTTTACATTTACCCAAATATACTCCACTCGTGTGCTCTTTCTTCCTTTTGTGTGGATCCAGATTTCTATCTGGTATCATTTACCTTCTGCCTAAAAAAATTCCTACAGCATTTCTCATAGTACAGATTTTCTGGTGATGAATCTCTAAGCTTTTATTTTGCCTTCAATTTAGAAGGTACTTCTCTGGATAAAAGATTCTAGATGGACCATTTATTCTTGTAGTACTTTAATGATAGTTCTCCATTGTCTTCTGTCTTGTGGAGTTTCTAATGATAAGTCTGGTGTCATTCATTATTCCTTTGAGCATACTGTCTTGTTTTGTTTTCCGACTGCTTTTATTCTCTTTTCACTGCTTTTCAGCAAGTTGACTGTGGCGTGCCTTGGCATAATTTTCCTTATGTTTATTCTGGTTAAGGTTTATTGAGTTTTTTAGGTCTTTGGACTTACAGTTTATATTAAATCAGGAAATTTCTCAGCTGTTATTTCTTCAAATATTTCTTCTGTTCTCCCTCTCTCTTCCTTCTGGGACTACAGTTACATCTATGTTAGATGCTTGATATTGTCTGCAAGCTACTGATACTGTGTTCAATTTTTTTGTTTTCCCTTTGGCTAATATTTATTACTATATCTTCTAATACTAATCTTTTCTTCTGCTAATCCTAGCCCCAGTATATTCATTTCAGATACTATATTTTTCATCTCTAGAAATTCCATTTGTGTCTTTTTATATACATTTCTCTAATCATGATAATATTTTCTTCTACCTTCTTGAACATCTAGAATGTGTTTATAACAGGTGTTTTAATAGCATTGTCTTCTGGTTCCATCATATCTGTCATTTCTATATCTCTTTCTCTTGGTTAAAATTTTTATCTTGGTTGTGGGCAATATGTTACCGCTTCTTTGCATTCCTAGTAGTTTTTTTTTCCTTTTTTGTTGGATGCTGGGTATTGTGAGTATTATGTTGTTGGTTGCTGGGGTTTGTTGTATTCCTTTAAATAATGTTGGATTTTAATTTTTTTCTGGTATATAGTTAAGTTACTTGGAATCAGATTGATCCTTTGAAAGGACTGGTCCAGAGCAGCCTCAGTCTAGGGATGACTTAGCCCCACTAGTAAGACAATAATACCCTTCTGAGGATTCTATCCAAGGCCCTGTGTATTATGAGATTTTTTCCACTGTGGCTGGTGGAAATAGAAACTATTCCCAGCCCCATGTGAGCTCTGGGAATTTCTGCGTACTCTTCTGCAGTGAGTCTTTCCCAGACTCAGGTGGTTTCCTCTCACATGTGCACAGACAAGTCCTCAGCCAGCGGCTGGGGAGACATTCTGCGGGTCTCCAGGTCTCTCTGTGCAGCTCCCCCATTGCTGGTACTTTGCCCCACCAATTATATGCCTCCTTGAACTCCACCAACTCTGTCCTTTCCAACTCAGTCGGTTGGGGTTCCACTGGGCTGGGGCTGGGTCCCCCTCCTGTGCTGTGGCCCGGGAGCCACCCCTGCACAGTACGCTGCTGTCACTGGGGACTTATCCTTTTTCTCAGGGGTCACACTCCTGTTCTGCACACTGACCAGTGCGTGAGAGCCATTGTCTCATGTATTTTGTTCAGTTTTCTGGTTGTTTGACGTGCACGGGGGTGGGAATCTGGTTTCTCTAACTCTGTCTTGGTTGGAAGCAGAATTCAACCACCCCCTTCTTCCCTCCAATCCTTTTCTTTTCCTACTAGAAAAATGACTCGTAGAGGTAATAACGCATAATTACACAGCAGACCTTTTAAAATTAAACTTTTAGTAAGAACTGAACTTTGTTATAGTTTTAATATCCTAAATATTCTCGATTGGAAATAACAATGACATATGTTAAATATTCTGAATTACCCTTTAATATACCAGGAAAGAAACTGTAGTACCAGAAAGTGATAAAATGCCCCTTTAACATCTCTCCACCAAAATTATAATCCTAAGAGTGTGATTGTTTTCCCCTTACCTTAGAACCTTGTAGGCAATTAAAAATAGTACTTGGTTGTAAAGTTATATTATTTTTCTCCTAATTTTACTTTGACTTGAACTTATGTGTAGTCTTAGGGATGGCAGAGAATCGTGAAACTTGAAAGTTGAAAGAAACCACAAGAGGACACTTGGTCCAGTCTTGTCACAATGCAGACGACAAGGCTGAGGGCCAGAGAGGTGGGGACAACACGAGGGCCCGGGCTCTGTCCCTGAGTGCAGACCGTGTCCTCTCCATGGAGCCACACCACATTCCTGACTCAAACTGTCCACTGTCCTGTGGTGTCCTGTTACAGGAAGATGGTGGGGTAGAGACTCAAGAGCAGAAATGGCCAGTTCCTTCTACAAGTGGAATTTTGTCTGAGTACTTTTATGCTTAGCGTTTTCCCCCTAATGTAGATTTTATTTATTGTATAAACAAATATGGTTGTATGGATTCCTTAAGTAAAACAGCCGTTTTTGCCTTGAGTCCTTTAAAAGGACCTAGTGAGAATAAGATTGGACAAATAGAATGAGATAAAAAGACTAAATATAGTGATTTTTGGATTGATCTTGGACTAGTTACTAAATATGAGTTAAATTTGCTTTTTCTACATTCTCTGGGTCAGAGACAGGGTACTGTGCTGAAAGCCACAGAGAGTCGCCTCTTGGGGTTCTGAGAAGGATGAATGTTGGGCTGAGTGAAGTGCTGATAGCAGCAGCATCTTGGCATCTGGCTGAGAGTGGACACCACGAATTGACGGTGATGCCGCTATCGGAGATCTTCCAGCGGTGCTGCATCCGACAGCCTTGGTGTAGGAAGGCGAGAATGATGGGGAGGATTGAGGCAAGGCCTCAGTGGGCTCGGAGGTGGGGTGGGGGAGATGGGAGCTGAGTGGAGCCCTCCCACGTGACTGAGGTGGAGAAGCGCTGGATGGAGAGAAGGGAGGCCTTCAGGGTGAAGGAGAGGAAGGGCAGTGAGCAAGAGAAGAATGGGAGATTCCTCTAGGGGCAAGTCCTTGTTTTTCATTCCTTTCAGTAAAGCTTGAAGAAGTTGTAATGGAGGGTTTTGTGGAGGCTGAAGGTACCAGTGGGAATCCCCCCTTCCTGAGAGGTGATCCTGTGACAGTTAATCTCTTGTTACAAGTCAGTCCTCACAGCCTGTCCCTTGATGGCGCCCACTTTTCCAGCTACCAGTGCTTTTATTTAGTTTCTGAGGAGGTGTTTCAAGAAAGTGTAGGAGGTCACAGGTGAAAGCTAACGTCTACGTCACTTCCATTTAATGGAATGGTTGTGGATGTTACTCATAGAATTTGCGAAGGAAAATTTTGCTGGGTCTTGTGTTCAACACCCCCTGTTATCAGAGAACTCTGCCTGGCTCTAATCTGACATCTGCTCTGACCATTTGATTCATTTTTCTCTTCTAACCTGAGTCAGTTTCTTACTTCTTAACGGTTGTGTTTGTCTAATTTCCCTTTCCACACAACCCCCAACGCACCAGACACACACACGTATGTACTCCTCTCTACTTCTACCTTGTACTTTCATTGTAAATTATGAGGAAAACAGAAGGTGGGCCTGGGCGAGGACAGAAGTAGGAAGACTATGTGGTCATCTAATCTGAGGTCTGTTACCCTGCACATCTTGTCAGCTTTACCTTTAAGATTACTGTTTGGTTATTGCCCAGATTTGCTCAGCAGTTGTTTGTAAAGCGAATTGGACTGTGTGTCTCTTAACATTGAGAGCTGTCTTCCCCCCTTCCTTCTCGGGGAGGTGGATTGGTGGTACACGATGAAATGCTCAGGCTTGGAATCAGACTCCTGGTTCAAGCCCCAGCTCTTATCGATTGTCATTTCATTCCTGTGCCTCAGTTTCCTTATTTATAAATTGGGGATTATAACAATGCCTATCCAAATACGGTTGTTGTATTAAATGAGTTTGAAGTATGAGGCACTTAAAACAGTTTCTGGCTCAGTTTAAGTTCTCAGTAAAAGTTAACCACAGAATTAGAAATAGTTGTTGAATTATTCTTCGCTGACATTACTTAGGTTTCAAATAATAATTTACCTTCCAAGAGTAGTGCATACAGTAATAGAATCTATGCCAAACAAAACACTGTGGAGAGGCTATGCCTGTTGGCAGATCTTTCTTTTTCTTTTGTTTTAAAGGAATTGTCAGTAGTTGAGCTTAATCAAGTAATTGCCTTGCAAACATTGTTATTTGAAAACTATGCTGGGGTAAGTTCTAAGAGCATCATGGTTTAGTTTCACTTTTCCCAGTGGGAGGGCACTCATGGGTTTTATGACCTTTTTGCTTGTTTCTAATGTGTATTAAAAAAAAGAAAACAACTCTCATTCAAAAAACTGATTTGCTGTATTTTCAGCTTTGTAAACAACCACTTGAAGATTTGAGTTCTTTAGCGCTCTCTATTTTTGCCTTATGTTTGTTGAACTGTGGTACGGAAGACTGCATTTTCTCTATTTTGTAATCCTGTGGTCTCAAATGAGAGTTCCATGACCTGTATATTACAGGTCTTCAGTGAAGGCCTTTTGATTTCATGTACTGATTTCTGACTTGGTTGTCACCATTTAAAATGTTTGTGATCATGGGCATTTATATACTGTTTCTCAAGTTCATCTAGTCTCTCTCGAAAATCTTAAGGATTTCTTTTTGAATGTTGAAGATTTTTTCTTTATAATTTTGGTAATTCAGCATTCCCCTTTTCAAGTGCAAGTCTTTAAGCTATTAAAACTTTGTGAAAACTGGAAGTAGATCATTTGACACAAGGGTCGGTGATACAGCGTATCTGGATACCTATATGTTTGAAGATTAATTTTTGTAATATCATATTTATATTTGCATATTGACAATTAACTGTTTAATTACTTTGATTCAGTTTGTGCCATTGGTGCCATTTAAGAAAAAAAATGCTTAGTTTTCACATGTTACAGGAAGACCTGTGTTGGAACAGTCTTACATAAACAAAGGCAATATTTGTTTTCATTTTTGAACGTCAAATCAGAACTTGGTAAAACTTCATTATTCTCTACTCCACATTAGGTGTTAGTAGTCTTTAGCTTGAGTAGTGCATTCCATGTACGAAACATAACTTCATAGAATATTCAGAGAAGGATCCTTTGGTCTTGCAGCTGCAAATAAGAGGACTGATCTCATCTGTAACTGAATTTTAAAATCTGTGTTTAAGGAAGACCACAAGGCAGAATCTAGTTGTGTATTGTAGGGGGTTAGTACGTCTTTGGTGTGTGTATAGAACCTGTTCAGTTCCTATTATTATTTGAAAAATAAAATTGCTTTTTATTTTGTTATCTTAGAAAATGAAAGTTGGGTTAAGAGGTGGGCAGGGAGAAAAGTTTCACTTCTCCCTTAACCTCAGTGGGCCTTCAGGGGATGCTTATTTACTCTGGACAGCCTGTCTCAAGGTCCTTTCTGCTTAAATTCTGACCTTGAGATGCAGAAATCTGCCACTTGCTCCCTGGTGCTCCACGAGCAGAGTCACAGCGTTGGTGTTGACAGTGTACTATTTGAATTTCCTGCGAGGGGGTTCTAGATGTCTTTGCTGTATTCCTTGAATTTGTTAAGGTGATTTTTTTAATACTTGTAATGTTGATGGCTGCTTCATAGCATTCTGGGAGATTCATTTCACTTTTAATTGGGAAGCCCTTTGAGAATGCCATTAGGATCATTGTCAGAGAACCCCTTGGGCATGTCTCCATTTTGCTGTTTAGTAGCTGTTTGCTCTGGGGTCTCTGAGCTGTGCTGTCCCCAGGAATTCGGAGTGCTCCGAGTCATGGTCATTTGCACGTAGCCTCACATCCACCCACAGGCAATGTTGGTTATCAGCGAGATGCCACTGTTCAGATCGCAAGTGCATCCATAATATCTCTCTCTTATTTGCTAGGCAGAAGATGGTGTTAGTGATTGCGAGCTGCTGGCTGGCACCCTTGCAGAGCAGGAGTAAGTGAGTGCTGTTCAGCTTTCCAGTCCTGTGAGTCTGATGCCTTTCATCCATGTTTTGGCATCGCTGCCAAACACATGCATTGAAATCCTTCATGATCATCAGTTTGTCAGATGATTGCACTGTTTCAAAGAGTCTGTCCAGGTCCTTTGTATCTTTTTTTTTTGTCACCTTAGTGTATGTCCATTGTGACGGGGACATGGATGATGTTGGAAGAAGGCACAGTATGTTACCAGGGCAAGACTAGGGACTTTAGGTTGAGTGAAGGATTACAAACTCCTCGAAGGGAGAGCATTTCCAGAGCGCCCATGCCCTCAGCCCAGTGCTGCCCGAGCTGTTGTTCAGCAGGTGACCTGGGGCCCGGTCCTGTGGTGCCGCGTGTGTTTTCAACAGTTCCCTCGTTTTCCTTGTGGATGCTCCATAGCGGGGTGTGCCGTTGCTGCCAGACCTATGTGACACGGTGAGAGGAAGCTTTCCATTTCCTTGCACAGTGCACCGCAGAAGCAAGAGCCCGTCCAGTGCAACAGACCTGTGAGGCTTGGTGGCAGAAGGTGGGCCCCCTCGAGGGCACCTTTCCTGCCGTCATCCTCTCCACGGAGTGAGTACTGCAGCCCTGAGCAGGATGATACGCGTGGCCGGGGACAGCAGAGCAGGCTGTAGAGAGGAGGCCCCTATTTGCACTGAACTGTGGAGTTGGAGTCCCCCGCCATCCTCAGACTTCAGTTGTGTGGCCAGAACAGGGAAGGGTGACTCGGAGCCATCTGGCCTGGTCTGTTGGTGAACGGTCGTTGTGCTGTACAACCAGGACCAAAAGACAGACCCATCACACATCTTCCCGAATCTTCATCTACTTTGTTGGCTGTTGAGTTAGGCCCTTACATTTGCTGTATTGTTTAAGTCCATCACTTTAAAATTCAGTGTCACGGCCAGAAATTCTCTGTATACTAAAGAGCACTTCACTGTTAGAATCCTTGCGGTAACAATTTTTTGGGGAGGTGTGTGTAGCTGCATATGTGGCTGACAGTGGTGGTCACGGCATCACCCCTTAATTTGGTGAACATCTAGATTCCACCCCACGTGGGATAGCCAGGCACTTTTCCTTTTCCCTCTGTAGAAAAGTACTTTTGCAAACTTTCTTTGAAGTTGAGATACCACGAGGAGGCTAGCTCTGGATATATATAGTTACCACCTAGGGTCCCACGTTCTCTGTCCTTTTGCATAGAAACTGCCCACCTGTAGTTCCCGAATGGAAATTTGTAAGAAAGATCAGTGAGAAATTAGGATTCTTAATTGCAAGTATAAGTAAAATGAGCTTAATCTGCCCATATTCAGGTTTATGTAAATGTCTTTCCTGGATTCCTTATGCAATGTTGTCTTTCACTTGGCTGTTAGTTAGGGGTGTTCTGCTAGGAGATTTCACATCCAGCGACTCCAAGGTAAGAAGGACTGTAACAGGTAGACAGACTGCTTTCCCCCAGAGTGGGGGAGTGAATGCATCCTCTGATTTGGGAAGACCCTCCAGAGCCCCAGCATTCATTATGAGCTCAATTTAACAACATTTTTAGGTATAAGAAAAACATTTACCAAAGAAATAAAAATTGGTGGAAAAATGATTTTTATCAAGGAAACCTGATTCCTAAGCATGGAATTAGAAACCTTTAAACTCCATTTCGTCAAGTTATGGGCTTTGGGATCAGTAATTATGATGTTGATAATAATCATAAATGTCAAACAGCAAGTTACAGATTTTTATTTATCGCATGAAATAATCATAGAGATTGTTACCATGTAACTAATGTATTTTGCATTGGATTGATCATTCAGTTGACATGACTCTTTCTCACAGTAAAATTATATAGTACAAAACCGTTTACTCTTCCCACTGTGTCCTGACTACCTCCCCTCCCCCACCTTAGTCTGGATTGTGGGTTTTTATAGTGTATGATACATGAGCTGTTTACTAATTTTTTGTTGGAAGTAAAACAGAAATTTGGATTATTGGGATTTATTATTTGGGGGCACCTGGCTCATCCTTGTTTTTGTTTGTTAAACAGGAAAAGGACCAGCGCAGCCTAGACATAAACACTGCCAAGTGCATGTTGGGACTGTTATTAGGAAAAATCTGGCCCCTTTTTCCAGTTTTTCACCAATTCTTAGAGGTACTAAATTGTTATTTTATGGAATGTATGTTTGCTTGCTTAGAACAACCAAGTATACTTGATTTTACTCTTTTATGTAATTTTCTGTTTGTTGTACTTTTCTGCCTGTAGGAACTGTGGTGACGTAATTGCTGTCAGTGAGCACTTCCCTGCGTTCTGAGTGTGCCTGTGTGTGCATTGCATGTGCCGCATCGCTCCCCAGTGCAAACGCATCAGAGACAGCGCGGCTCTGTCCTTTCCTCTCTTGTCCCCATTTTAAAAGCTGCTTTTTGTTTAGATTTCCTGCTCTTTATAAAAAGAGTAAAACAAGATTTACTTTCTTTTGTGGCTTTAGGTGAAGTTCTACTTTTATGAAGCAAAGGTTAGAGGACAGCCACCTGCCTTCTCACTAACTTAAGTTTGTAATGTATTCTTATCTACGCTTATCTCCAAGTAACTTGGGGACCTAGATCAATCTAAGTGGCAAACTCCTTCAGACAGCATCTCCTGCAGTTTAAATTTTCTTCACATTTGTGTTAGAAGTAATCCAGCACTTTCCTCTCTCATTGTCGTTCGTTTGCTTTAAGTATTAGTGATAGAAATTTTGAGCTGTTGGTTATTAAGAACTGGCTTTGTTGCAGTGTAATAACTCTGCAGGACGTGAAAGAATCTGAGATGTAAGTTTGAGTTACATGGGTTGTCATGTCATATAGAGCATCCTTCTTGCCCTCTAGTCCCAGGCTCCTTTAAAAAATGCTTTCTGCTTGAAAGGATTAGGGTGTTGCATCTTTGAGAAGATCCTGGGCCTTCCCCTGACGCCAGCTTCACTCTTGAAATGATCTTCCTTACAACTTACTTGGTGTAATGGTCCAGAAAAACCTCCAACTGGTAGGATTCTTTGAGAACTATTATTAAAAATTGCTTTTAGCATTATTAACTGGGATTCCTGAAGAAAGGTATAAAAACTAGTTTTTAATATAAGAAGTACTTGTTTACTTGTACTTGTGACAACCCATATTTACCGGTGATCTGTTCCAGTTTCTCTGACAACCTTCAGAAGTGTTAGCTTTGTTTGGAAAATGAGTAGAAACAGGTTCCTATTCTCATAGAGTTGGGCAGAATTTGAGCCCGGGTGTGAAGGGTTCTGTAGCTGAAGACCTTGCCGCCAGCAAATTTGACTTCGCACAGTTCCAGGAGCACCATCAACTGTTTCGGTGACTGGGTTTTGCTTTTAGTTGCTTAGAAAGTTAAATTTGTGGTCTGTGCTTTGTTCTCTCTCTTATATTAGTTTGCATTTTTCTTTGAAAAGGGCACAATAATCCTTTCATTTGAGCTTTTCTTGTGTTTGCATCCTCCAAACTGTTGGTGCAGCTCTCTTTGCTTTTAAGTAGTTGTTTTGTTTTCCAGTGTTCCTGATTTTGGTGGCGAGGATTTTTAAACATTGTTGGACTGGGTTTTATTTTTAAATCTTTGTACAGGAATACTGTATTTTAAAATATGCATGTGGCGTATTTCTTGTCTGGGAGGAAGAGAAAAACTAGTTCATCGCTATTCTGAGTTCTTTTATGATCAAACTCAAGTTCTGAATTATTAGAGCAGTAACTCTTCGGTGGCTAGACCGCCTGGTCCTGAGACCGCTTGCAGCACTTAGCAAGGTCTCGTTGAGTCAGCCCACCACTGCGTGCGCTGTAAGCTAACAGCTTGACAGTGAGCATGCCGTTCATGTCAGGGGATGTTAATGGGAGCAACTCTTTATTTAGCACTTACTGTGTGCCAAGCACTAAATAAAGTACTTTACGTGAATTAGAGAAGTTTTCTCTTTAAATCCTTGCCACATCTCTGTGGGATAGGAATTATCGCTCTTTTACGTAAAAGGGTTTCTGCCGTTTAGAAATTTCACTTCTGGGGATGTAAAATTGTGTTTCTTTGATGTATTTGTTGTTTTGTGTTGAGCCCCCATAATATTTTTATAA
Source organism: Mesoplodon mirus (assembly GCF_964341445.2). Classification (NCBI taxonomy): domain Eukaryota; kingdom Metazoa; phylum Chordata; class Mammalia; order Artiodactyla; family Ziphiidae; genus Mesoplodon; species Mesoplodon mirus. Next base: position 89,844,911 of record NC_138977.1, read on the forward strand.
TGAAAATTGCCATCTGAAGCCCCCCTCTTGCTCTCTCTCACCCTTCTCCTAGATTAGTGCTGACTTCCCTGGTGGTCCAGTGGTTAGATTGGTGCTTAACGTACCTCAGATGGAAAGAGTTAACCTTCGTGAACTTTATTAAGTTGATTGTTACAGCAATTGAAACCATCTCATTTGTTAATTGTGTGTGTCAGTAATTCATACTACTTTTCCCTCCATCAGCAATCAAAATATAAAGTTATTAACAAAGACCAGTGGTGCAATGTGCTAGAGTTTAGCAGAACAATTAACCTTGACCTCAGCAACTACGATGAAGATGGAGCATGTAAGTACCGGGCAGGTGTTCCCCCGCCCTCCCCCCGCCCCTGCACATTTGCTCATCTGCCTCATTGTGAGAAGCCTCATAGCCGTGTTGTTCTCTCTCTCTCTTCAGGGCCAGTTTTGTTGGACGAGTTTGTGGAATGGTATAAAGACAAACAGATGTCCTAGGACTTTATGCATAGCAGCGAGAGAGTCACTGTTACCACAGTTATGTCAACCATTAGCCATAAATTGCTGTTTGTATCCAAGCGCATGCTGCTTTTCTTGCACTGTCTCCCTTTGGCAGGGACGTGTTGGTGTTTGCTATTGAATGGGCCAGCTCTGCTTGCTGTGTAGCATTGTTCTCTTGGAAGGCTGCTTTGCAGTTTGTATTTACACTACAGATTGGTGAATTTGCCAACGTCCTCACTGTGATTATGTGTATATTGCTGTTTAAATTTTGTATATGTGTATAAAAAGAAGAAGCTTCACCTAGAGATTATTTCTGCAAAAATGTATTGTAAAATAATTTTTGTGGCATATTTCTAGTCCCTTTTTTCAGATGAACCAATTATACATTTATTTGGTCTCAAATGTAGCATTTCAGAAAACAAGACAGAACAACTGTTACCATATGCAAATGTTGCCAGAATTAACCTTATTGTTTAAGAGGCCAACTTTGGAAGGAGGCGGGAGTCATAACTTTTCAGAGGCATATGCCAAATATAATTTGGTTTACTTAAGTATTAGTATTTTTAAATGATGGAAGTTAGAATAATTGAACATACAGACACATACTATGCCACAAATCATTTCCACCATGCAGGGTATAGGTTTTGATTTTCTAATGTGAAAGCTAGCATGGTTTGACTATAGGTACAGATGAACAAATTAAAATTGCATCTTTTTTTTTTCCATTGGTTTTAAACTTTTGTACACTTTTTTAGTGTTTTTTTTTTTTTTTTCCTTTTGCATTCTTCTAGTCAGTGTTTGGTCTGCTGATGCTTTCTATGCCATTCTAAGTAAAATTTATTTTGCCACCTCCATGAAAACCTAATGGTTTGCTGGCAATTTATAACTGCAGAGCACTTTTAGTTGTGGCTTGAATTTTTAGTTAAGCTTTCATGGTGTTTAATTCTCTAGTTTTGAAGCGGAAAGAACTATACTATAAGTGAGAGGTGTTTTGTTTTGTTTTCCATTTTTGTTTCTTTCACGCTAGGCTTTTACTGGCAGAATGTCCATTGCAGGCAGTGGACACGACACCACCAGCATTGAGCTAAAATCTCTATTACACGGTAGGACCTTTCCTGGAGGGGCTGCTCATCATTACCTGAGTAATGTGTACAGAGAGGTGATAGCCATTATTTATGTGGATGAGGAAACAAGAGTAAACAGGACGGTAGTTTTAGGTTTGTATTTTATGTCTTCTTTTTTTTTTTCCCCTTGTCTTACCCTTCTCAAGGAAATGTATAAATAACATGTTTCTCCCTCAACTATCTGGTGCTATTGAATGACTAATTTAGTCCCTAAAGTTTTGTGAAAACACAAAAGTCTAATGACTTAAACCAAGTGAAAGCTAGTGGTGCATTTAAACAAGTGAATGCCTAGTTGTGAGCAAAATCCATGATTGAACATGCAGCAGTTGGAAGAGGTTCCGATTATTTCAAAATCTGGCCCCAAAACCTTTTGGGTCAAATGTGAACCTCTAAATGGCATTAAATGAGTAAAGCACACAGACAGCGCTACTCTTGACCATGATTTCACAGTTTCTTTGCCAACAGTGTTCAGATTTTCATATATTATTTTTTTCCCTAACTGAACCACCAAAGACAGGAATTTTGTATGTATATACAGTGTGTGTGCATATACAAAATCATATGGTAGAATGAAATTACTTCCTTTTTCTACTGAATAGAAAGGTTTGGTTTGCTGTGAAATAAACCAGAAGTTGGAAAAACTCCGTAGTGATTAAGCATACTTAACCATTCCTTGTTGAGAAGCTGTAGACTCCCTTCTACCTTACACATTCATACCAGTTTGCACCAGTTTGCACAAATTCCTATCTGCAAAGGATAGAAGATGTTGAGCAAGCACTGCTCCTGAGACCAACGCGTTGAAAGGGCTTCCGTTCTGACGGGCGCCTGCTACTCCAGTGGCGATTGGCCATAGGCAGGTTCCAATCTGTTGAAAACTTGAGTCATTTTCAAAAGGATCCCATAAAGTTAACAAATTACACTTTAAAGGCAGCAGTTCTTAAATTTGATCAACTCTAGTTTTGTTCAAAGCAAATATAAATCATAGATGAAATTGGTTTAAAAGGTATCGTTAGAAACTGGAGAATTTTTTAAACACTAAAGCACAGTTAATCCTAAAATAAAAGGATTGTTACAGGGAAGATGTTACATTTTAACCACAATGGACATTTTGATGATAGGGGTTTTGGAAAAGCCAAGTAAAAACTATTTCATGATGTACCTAATATGGAAATAAGTATTCCAAAGGGATAATCTTGCGTATTTAGAGAAGTCCAAGTAATCTTTGAACTCCCTTGAAAAATAAATCATTGTGACTGCAGAGTGCTTGCCCTTGGTTTTCTTGATTCTGTGCAGTTATTTTTAAGGGGAAGAAGAGGGGCCAGGGTAATAAGATACTTTTTCTTAAAAATGTCCCTCAGTTACATAAGCACTTGTTTATGGGTGAATGCCAAGTGAATGAGGGTGCCTTTTTCTGGTTTATCTTTCTCACCTACGTCTCCCCACTTTCTCTTTCCATCATGTTTTGAACTCCACGTTGCAACACTCTGTCATGATAGAATGCAACTTTTAGATGTTTACTGCTGCGGTAGGTTGGAAATTTCCTTATTTGATTTGCCATAAACACTTTCTATAACATTACATGCAGCTTATTTGAAGCATGACCTCTGAATTAAGTTTTTATAAATCTGACTAGACAGACCTCTAGATTCTGGATTAACAACAAACTTCTGTTGCCTCTCAGTCTCCATCTTAACAGTGCTTTTGAAGTTTATACAGAAAGCTTTAAAAGTTAGTTTGTGCCCTTGGTTTTTATTCTTACAACTGCTAAAATACCTCTGTACGCCTTATCTTTTATTCTTTCATACGTTGTATAATAAATGTATAGAATTCATTGACCAACTGAAAGGTTGGGTGTCTGTAAATGAGACCAAAACGTGGGTTGCTTTTTTTCATGAAGTCATTTCTCTTGGGGGTTACTGTTAGTGAACAGCAGCTAACCTGTAACTGTGAATGCTTCGTGTCGTCAGTATTTGCATTACCTTCATAAACGTGTGCAAGTCCTGTGACTCCCAGCTTAACTGAAATACTGTTATGCCATCTAACTTGAGTACAGCAAACTGGTTTTAGGTTTTAATGGAATTGATGTAAAACAATACCCCATAAATAAAAAGTATTTGTGTTTGGTTTCAGAACTGATGTGTCAATTCTTTCTTCTCTTCTCTGACTTTTTCTTTAAAAATCACTTAAGGTAGTTTCAAAGTATTTCGTTTTTTAATCTTTTTTGCTTTTCCCCAACTTTTTATATGGAAAAATTTCAAAGCTACGGAATAAACGCAAGAATAACATAATGAACACTCATATACCTATCACCTACGTTTTCCGTTCACATTTTGCCACATTCTCTGTGCCACTCTGAGTGTGTGTGTTTGTGTGTGTGTGTGTGTGTGTGTGTACTTCTCCCTATAGATACAGAGATGGAATTTTTTCTGAACTATCCTAAAGTAAGTTACATTATGACACTCCATATTTTGAAACAAGGACATTCTTATAACCACAATACACTGCTCACACTCAAGAAATATAACATTGATACAATACTATTACCTAATATACAGTCCAGATGAAAACCTCCCCCTTGGTACCAAGAATGGCCTTGAGAATTATTTTTAATCCAGGGATAAGCAATGCATTTAGTTGTCATGCATCTTCAGTTTCCTTTAACCTAGAATAGTTCCAGATACAGTATTTTATTTTATTTTATTTATTTATTTATTTTTGCGGTACGTGGACCTCTCACTGTTGTGGCCTCTCGCGTTGCGGAGCACAGGCTCCAGACACGCAGGCTCAGCAGCCATGGCTCACGGGCCCAGCCGCTCCGCGGCATGTGGGATCTTCCCGGACCGGGGCACGAACCTGCGTCCCCTGCATTGGCAGGCGGACTCTCAACCACTGTGCCACCAGGGAAGCCCATACAGTATTTTAATAAGACAGTACAAACAGTCCTCAGCCAAAGAGGAAAAAAAATTAAAAAATTTTAAATAAAATTAAAAATGTACTACTGTAGAGTATTTCTAAACATCGAGCTAATAACCTAGTGCTTACCATGTGCCAGGAGCCAGGTAGAAATAACCATTTTTACTATCTCCCAAGGCTACCACCCACTTAGTTTGTAAGTGTGTGTCAGCGTTGGTCACCACTTTCTAAAACTGTCCTATGCTAGAATCTTACTTCCCTGTGGCGGGACCTCCAGCTCAGAGTGGATGCCCAGAAAATGGATGAGGAAGGAAGCAAGTCACATGGCCAAGAATTGTCAGGACCTAAGAAACCTCGTGTAGAGATCAGAGAATCCAGGAAGGACTGATGTTAAGATTTTTAGAAGCTTGAAAGCAAGAGAGGTAGAGAACAAGATTCCTAAAAAACAGGATCCAGGTACACACTTTTATTTATTTTTTCCTTGGGGGCCATTTTCTTTAACATCTTTATTGGAGTATAGTTGCTTTACAATGTTGTGTTAGTTTCTGCTGTATAACAAGGTGAATCAGCTATACATACACATATATCCCCATATCTCCTCCCTCTTGCGTCTCCCTCCCACCCTCCCTATCCCACCCCTCTAGGTGGTCACAGAGCACCGAGCTGATCTTGTGCTATGCGGCTGCTTCCCACTAGCTATTTATTTCACATTTGGTAGTGTATATATGTCCGTGCCACTCTCTCACTTTGCCCCAGCTTACCCTTCCCCCTTCCCATGTCCTCAAGTCCATTATCTACATCTTCACCTTTATTCCTGTCCTGCCACTAGGTTCTGCAGAACCTTTTTTTTTTTTTAGACTCTGTATGTATGTGTCAGCATGCAGTATTTGTTTTTCTCTTTCTGACTTACTTCACTCTGTATGACAGTCTCTAGATCCATCCACCTCACTACAAATAAATCAATTTCGTTTCCTTTTGATGGCTGAGTAATATTCCATTGTTTGTATGTGGCACATCTTCTTTATCCATGCATCTGTCAGTGGACTCTTAGGTTGCTTCCATGTCCTGGCTATTGTAAATAGTGCTGCAGTGAACATTGTGGTACATGACTCTTCTTGAATTATGGTTTTCTCAGGGTATATGCCCAGTAGTGGGATTGCTGGGTTGTATGGTGTTTTCATTGTCATTTGTTTCTAGGTATTTTTTGTTTTCCTCTTTGATTTCTTCAGTGATCTCTGGGTTATTAAGTAGTGTATTGTTTAGCCTCCATGTGTCTGTATTTTTTACAGTTTTTTTCCTGTAATTGATATCTAGTCTCATAGCGTTATGGTTGGAAAAGATACTTGATATGATTTCAGTTTTCTTAAATATACCAAGGCTTGATTTGTGAACCAAGATATGATCTATCCTGGAGAACGTTCCATGAGCACTTGAAAGTGTATTCTGTTGTTTTTGGATGGAATGTCCTATAAATATCAATTAAGTCCATCTTGTTTAATGTATCATTTAAAGCTTCTGTTTCCTTATTTATTTTCATTTTAGATGATCTGTCCATTGGTGAAAGTGGGGTGTTAAAGTCCCCAACTATGATTGTGTTAATCTCAATTTCCCCTTTTATGGCTGTTAGCATCTGCCTTATGTATTGAGGTGCTCCTATGTTGGGTGCATAAATGTTTATAATTGTTATATCTTCTTCTTGCATTGATCCCTTGATCATTATGTAGTGTCCTTCTTTGTCTCTTGTAATAGTCTTTATTTTAAAGTCTATTTTGTCTTATATGAGAATGCTACTCCAGCTTTCTTTTGACTTCCATTTGCATGGAATATCTTTTTCCATCCCCTCACTTTCAGTCTGTATGTGTCCCTAGGTCTGAAGTGGGTGTCTTGTAGACAGCATATATATGGGTCTTTTTGTATCCATTCAGCCAGTCTATGTCTTTTGGTTGGAGCATTTAATCCATTTACATTTAAGGTAATTATCGATATGTATGTTCCTATTAGCATTTTCTTAATTGGTTTGGGTTTGTTATTGTAGGTATTTTCCTTCTCTTGTGTTTCCTGCCTAGAGAAGTTCCTTTAGCATTTGTTGTAAAGCTGGTTTGGTGGTGCTGAATTCTCTTAGCTTTTGCTTGTCTGTAAAGGTTTTAATTTCTCTCTCAAATCTGAATGAGATCCTTGCTGGGCAGAGTAATCTTGGTTGTAGGTTTTTCCCTTTCATCACTTTAAATATGTCCTGCCACTCCCTTCTGGCTTGCAGAGTTTCTGCTGAAAGATCAGCTGTTAATCTTATGAGGATTCCCTTGTATGTTAATTGTTGCTTTTCCCCTGCTGCTTTTAATATTTTTTCTTTGTGTTTAATTTTTGATCACTTGATTAATATGTGTCTTGGCATGTTTCTCCTGGATTTTCCTGTATGGGACTCTCTGCATTTCCTGGACTTGATTGACTATTTCCTTTCCCATATTAGGGAAGTTTTCGACTATAATCTCTTCAAATATTTTCTCAGTCCCTTTCTTTTTCTCTTCTTCTTCTGGGACCCATATAATTCGAATGTTGGTGCATTTAATGTTGTCCCAGAGGTCTCTGAGACTGTCCTCAATTCTTTTTTCTTTATTCTGCTCTGTGGTAATTATTTCCACTATTTTATCTTCCAGGTCACTTATCCTTTCTTCTGCCTTAGTTATTCTGCTACTGATTCCTTCTAGAGAATTTTTAATTTCATTTATTGTGTTGTTCATCTTTTGTTTGTTTGTTCTTTAGTTCTTCTAGGTCGTTGTTAAACGTTTCTTGTTTTTTTCTCCATTCTATTTCCATGATTTTGGATCATCTTTACTATCATTACTCTGAATTCTTTTTCAGGTAGACTGCCTATTTCCTCTTCATTTGTTTGGTCTGGTGGGGGTTTTTCTTGCTCCTTCATCTGCTGCATATTTCTCTGTCTTCTCATTTTGTTTAACTTACTGCGTTTGAGGTCTCCTTTTCGCAGGCTGCAGGTTTGTAGTTCCCGTTGTTTTGGTGTCTGCCCCCAGTGGGTAAGGTTGGTTCAGTGGGTTGTGTATGCTTTCTGGTGGAGGGGACTGGTGCCTGTGTTCTGGTGGATGAGGCTGGATCTTGGCTTTCTGGTGGGCAGCACCATGTCCGGTGGTGTGTTTTGGGGTGTCTGTGAACTTATGATTTTAGGCAGTCTCTCTGCTAATGGGTGGGGTTGTGTTACTGTCTTGCTAGTTGTTTGGCATGGGGTATCCAGCACTGGAGCTCTCTGGTCGTTGAGTGGAGCTGGGTCTTAGCATTGAGATGGAGATCTCTGGGAGAGCTCTTGCCGATTGATATTATGTGGGGACAGGAGATCTCTGGTGGCCCAGTGTCCTGGACTCGGCTCTCCCACCTCAGAGCCTCAGGCCTGACACCTGGCCGGAGCACCAAGTCCCTGTCGGCCACACGGCTTGATGAAGAAACGCCGCGATGCAGTGATGGCATGACTGGAAGTCCTCACTCTTTTAATTGGTGATGCAGTTGGTTCATTCAACTATAGCTTGGGCCAAAACTATGGGTCAGACCAGGAAAATCTCTGTTCTTCCAGACATCCACAAAGACTGGAGATGGGTGGTAGATGTAGATAAAGGAAAATTCTGACCCTAAATTGATGGAAAGCAGTGGGAGGTGACAAATCTTAAGACAGGGAATTCTTAACCTGGGCTACAGCAAACAGTAGGAACTCATGAGGCAGTTATCCACTAATAGAAAATAGGAACACGAGATGTATTCTCCAGGCAATACTAGTGGTCCACCTAAAAATTAACGGGAATTGAAATAAAGTTCTCCAGCAAGGTGATTGGAACAAGGTAGACTGGAGAGAGATTAAGTCACTAATGCCTGCTCCAGATGAAAAACCCAGCTGAAGTGCATTGCAGATAGACCTATAAGGGAAAAATTTACAGGAAGGTCACTCTAAAGGAAGGGTGTTTTTAAAGATAGCTTTTTGAAATGATGGAACAAAGAGGAAAAAGAACCAAAAGATGAACCACATAACCCCCCGCCCCTCCCCCCCAAAAAGGGAAAATTATTGAGTCGGTTCCAGGGCTATAAAAGTGAGGAGGAAAATAACTACTTCTGGACTTTATTCATATGTCTGAACCTACGGGAAGGCAGGACCTGTTTTCCATGATGCTGTAAGGTGGGTTACATCATACTGAAATGACTCATTTGAATGTTATCCCCAAATTCTGATGTGAAAAATAGCTTTTAGGCAGAAGCGTAGAGAAAAGCTTTTGTGATTCCTTTAGAAAAGAATTGCCTGTGGAACTGTGCTATAGCTAGAAGGGAAAAAAAAAAAACTATCATGTGAGGAAATAATACATCAAGCTTTCTGGCCCTGTCTACTTAGCTAAGCTCGTAAGGCAGAAGATTATCCAAAATAAGGCACGTTCGCCACTTTTGGCACATTCAGCAGAAAATAGTTTGTTTTTTTTCCCCCTGAATTTGTTCCTAACATTTATCTTCGATTGCCTTAACGAAAAATCATCCCAAGTATAGAAGTACTTGCTTAGAAATTATGGTGAGTGAGTAAGTAGGCTGTGCTGAGAATAATAATTGGAAACTGAAAAAAAAATAGCTATAGTAATTAAATGGAAATTTTTTAAAACACCATTTTAAATGTAAATCTCTTCTCCCAAAGAAATGTATTCAGTCCTTTGAAGGAAATTCTTTTGTAATCACTCTGAAGAATGTGGATTGTGAAGAACCCTGGCCATGAGAAGGTAAGCTGAGGAAGTTTGTTTTTTTCTCTGACACTTTCCAGCAGAGACATCTCAGAATTGCCTAAATTTGAATATCTGAAATTCAAACTACTGTTCTCTAGGAGTCTTAGGATAAATGTATGGTGATTAAAGAGAGCTGCAGCTGTACTCGTTACCAATGAACTAACTCACCAAAGAGTTTTGGACCAACTTTTAATAGTATATTGAAAGCCGCTGCATTTTGCCTCTAATTGCTTATTATTTATTTTGGCTTCATTACCTGTCATGGCTCCTACATGTTCCGTCTCAAGAGTAGGACTTGGACAAGGGTTATCCTTCGCATGTACTCCCAGAGTCACCACATAAAATAATAGGTACCTTTTAACAGCCTATTCTGCGTGTCTTAAAGTGCTCGTAAATCCTTCCAAACCTTATTCCTCCTCCATCAAGGTTGATTTTCAGATTCTCAATATAATCATCTTTATTAACTTTAATTGTATGTTTAGGCAGAATTCCTATATGAAATTGGGACTATAAGCATTAAAATGTATAAGCGTGCAGAGAGAGGACCAGGGTAAATAGAAAATCAACAGACTGAAGAATTAGGAAGGACCTCTGGATGGGTGGTCTTCTGCTAATTGGGCATAAGTGGCATCAACCACTTATAAATGGTAGACCAGAAAGACACTGACTCAGTTGGAGCTGAGAGTTCCTTTTGGAGAGTTGAGCATTATAGGGACAGATGGGTACTCATCCAAGGACTGTTCCTAGGGAGGTACAGCAGTGCACACAAAGATAGCGATGGAGGTGGCAGAGAGGTTGACTGAAGAGTTTGTGGTTGTCACCAAGAGATAGCAATATAATTGATGAAAAGATGCCAACAGAAGAAATCTCCTTTAATGGTAGAGCATATGGAATGTACTGAGGCAGCTGCATAAAGCAAGAGATGATAAAGCATGTTCCCTGGTGGTCCCTGGTGGAGGAACTGCTTCCCAGATCCCCAGAGTTCACCATGGGGATGTCCAGCTCTAGTTAAGTGCAAGGATTCCACCAGGCACGAGATGCTTTCTTTGCCCTCTCACGGGAGGCAGGGGGTGCATAACCATCTGCTGTCCTCTGGAGCCTTTGACCATAAGCCTGCCCACCCACCTGATGGGAGGAGCTGATGCAGGACACCCAGCACGTTCCCTGCAGGAAGGGGTGGAAGGCCAGTTGTCCAGAGCACCTTCCCCAGGCCCAGCTGCTAGGCATTTCATAGAGGGGAAGACACACATGAGAGGAAGACCCCAAAGGTTCTGGAAGGGGAGTGGGGAGCCGAGGTGCTGGGAGGTGAGAAGGGTCAGACAGCACAGCTTAGTGGAGGGCACCTCCATGGGGAGAGGTGGGGAGCAATGGGAGACCAGTGCTGGGTGAGAAGCAAGTTCACCTGAGACCCAGAGCTTGTATTGTGTTTGGGTCAAACCTCCCACAGAGGCATTGACTGCCCGCATTCAGTTACAGAGAGGGCATGCAGGCTAGCAGAGATCCTGTGCTCTTCCCTCTTCATCAGAAAGGGCATAATTTTCATACAGCATATGTTTTTCTGTGCAATGATATCAAAATCTTTGCAGCTAGGCAGCTGCATTGCTGAGAACTCCCCCTGCCCCCAGCCCCACCCTCCCTGCTATTATAAAAGAATAGGTTGCTGAAGGCACCTGTAACCATCTCTTGCTCCAGAGGTGGAGATTCGGAGATAAGGGAGCAGACTTCCATGGGTCTTTTTAGGCAGAGTATTTTTAAAATTCTGACCACCATGAGATGACATTGCAGGATCCTGAACAAGAGAAAATGAGACTTTTCGTCTTTCTGGTTCATCGCGGTCATCGTCGTGACTTTAACACACTCCAAGTGCATACACGTGGATTTTGTTTTGAGAGTTGGTTGTCAGCAGGCTGTAGTGGATTCGAGGGGTGCAGTAAAGAAGGCCAGTTGTTGGCTTAATAACATCGTGGAGCTCCTTTCAGAAGATAAGGCGGCCAGCCAGGCAATGTGCTCTACACTGATCTACATTGAAGATCTACTAACTGATCTTCCAGGAGATCTGTTAGTCTCTGAGTAACTTGTCCTAAGTGACGTAGCTGGAAGGTGGGGGAGCTGAGGTTTGAGCCCAGGTGGATGTCTCCACCCAGCAATTTGCTGGGGTGCCCACGTTGTGTGGAGAAAGTTGGCCAGGAGGCAGATGGAAGCGTGTAAGCCCTACGTGTGCTGCTTGTTTCTCTGATGGATTTACTGTTGCCCCTCTCCTGCTAATTTTATAGAGTTTTGGCCAATTTTTCAGAAGTGGGGATGTTTAGGGATTGGTTGAGCATCAGCCACGGAATTGAAGTCACTGGAGTGAAGCTGTTGCTGACTGACCGATTTTAGAAGTTTGGGGCTGGCTTCCAAAGGCATGATCTGATGTGTGGCTGTTTGCCAACATCACCAAGCAATTAATTCTGACACTGTCTACCCAGAGACAGCATCCGATCCTACAGGTTAAGGGCTCAGTCCCACAGGGCTGCACCCACACTTCAGATGCTAATCCCAAGTCCAGGTTATCACCTGTGCTTCTAGCCAACTGGCTATAAATTTGCTAAATTTCCCACACCGCTTCCTTAGTTTTGATTAATTTGCTAGAGTGGTTCATAGAACTTAGAGAAACACTTACTTATATTACCAGTTTAGTATAAAAGAATATAACTCAGGAACAGCCAAATGGAAGAGATGCTTAGGGCAAGGTATGTGGGGCACAGAGCTTCCATGCTTCCTGAGCACCACCGTCCCCAAATCTTCACGTGTTCATCAACCTGAAAGCTCTCTGAACTCTGTCCTTTTGGGTTTTTAAGGAGGCTTCATAATAATAGGCCTGATTGGTTAAATCATTGGCTATTGGTGATTGAACTCAATCTCCAGCCCCTCTCTGAAGATGAGGGGGTAAGTCTGAAAGTTCCAACCCTCTAATCACAGGGCTGGTTCCCTTGGCAACCAGCCCCTCCTTAAGTTACCGAGGGGCTTTCTAAAACCCATCTCATTAACATAGCAAAAGACATAATTTCTAGTCACCTAGAGAAATTCGAAGGATTTTAGGAGCTCTGTGTCAGGAACTGGGATGAAGACCAAATATATGTTTCTTATAAATCCCAATATCACATGTGGATCCTGATACAAGGCTGTCACTGATCAATAGAGACAAGTTTAAAATGAGTTCTAGCAGTTACACGTTCCTATGGCCAATGAACAATCCACTTTTCCCTCCTGTTTCAAATCCGGAGTATTTTCAAGATAAAGAGGAGAAAAGAGATGGTGATGGAGTGAAGGACTGAAGGAAGAAGGAGGAAGGACCCCAAAGCACAAGTGGAGGTTTAGGAAAGGGACCAGTTTTCCTGAGACAGCAGATGTTTGTAAATGGGTAGGACGCAGTAAGGAGTTCTCGCCTTACGGCCTTGATTTTATCAGGGACTGACTCAAAGATTTCTACTGAGAGGGAGAAAGAAGAGGTAGGAGTTTAAAGGAAAGAGATGAAAGTTTGGAAGAGCCTCTGGGGAGAATGAGAACAGATTATTAAGGAATAGACCTCATTGCCCTGAGAGAAATAAAAGTAAAAATAAGACTAAGCTCTGTAACTGTGGCACAGGAAGAAGTGAAGGATCCAGGATTAGGTCCAGGTGGCATGGCCAGCAGGCTCCAGCCCCCAGCTGGAATTGATATAAAAGGCGGCAGGATTTGGACGTTGGGCTCCTCTGACCTGGGAAACTCCTGTCTTTTTGCAGACTGCTGAGACTACCCACCTCTGCACATGCCTTTTAAGAAATAAGGGAGACCCAGTGAAGCCATGGCCCCTGACATCCTTGAAAGCTTGCATATACTTTGCGTTGTTTCCTAGGTGAAGGGATGGCGAAACAAAGTAGAAGTTTCCATAGCTGAGTTGCCATTCCTACCAGTCTTCAAATCCAAACCAGCCCTGTGGTCAGCCCTGTTCCTGTGGAATGGCCAAAAGACTGGGGCAGAGTGACCTCATGCGTAAGAAGTAAGCAGGGAAAGACTGAGGCAGGCATGAGAAACTTCCTAAGTTCCCGGAGTGGTATAATCCAGCCAGGGCTTTCTGTGGCTTTTGAGCTGCAGACACAATGGAAGATGGCATCTGTGTGATTATTTGGGGGCACTGGAGGGGATCAGCTGGTGGATTAAAAAGGAAAAGTGGGACAAGGGGCATGCTGTGCCTCAGAATTACAATTCCAGGAATACCAGACTACTCCTTACTAATTTGGAACAAACATCAGAGGAGGTCAAATTTTTCCAAGGCAGAGCGTGATATACTAAGGTAGAAGGACAATTAATGACCACTTAGGTAAAGAGGACTCATCCAGTGGTGCTCCAGTGGGCCATCTCCAGGGCTAGATTCCTGCCTGGCATCTAGGAGATCTTGAAGGATGTTCTGGAGGAAGGAAGTGTAGGAGACCAAGACTCTAACTAGGTAGGAGACAATCAGTCTGGTGGGGAGCAATCTAGAAATGGAACTGACGGTCAGTGGGAGGAAATGGAAGAATGGGTCTGGTGGCCTGACCCCAGGACTATGACATCGTCATAAGCATGACAACACATTTAAGAAATATAGAAAGAAGAAACAAAGCTTGTCCTTCTCCATCATTATCCCATCCTGTACTCCCCAAATCCAAGCTGGATGAGACTAGCTGGATGAGCTCCATGGACCCAGGTGGTCCTAATATCAGGCCCATCAGAAGTTAGGAGACTGTACCTCTTTCAAGGTGTTAGTAAAGTGGAGGGGTTGGAAAACATATTCTGGGGTTTTTTTCAATATGAGAAGTCAAATGATAGCTGAATAACCCCTGTCATTTTCAAGATGTGTCTCCTATTTGATGACAAGCTGAAAGGACACATTGCATAAGAGCCAGATTGTCTGGAACCCATTATCTGGTGGTTGTGATTGTGGGAGGCCAGCCAGAATGCATTGTGGACCCTATTCGGGAATGAGCGGGGGAGTGAGAGTTTCTTCTCTTACATGAAAATCCATGTCACAATGGTGGGTCAGGTCCACTCAAAACTTCTCACCTTACCTTAACTGCCCCATTAGTTTAACATTTTGTCATTACCTATACAGCAGGCAGAGTGGAGGAAATCACAGCCCTCATCAAAAACAAAAGTGGTGGTTGTGTAGAGGAGGATGTATATATCACACTAGATAACACTTCCATATTCATTCATTCATATTCATATTCCATATTCCATATTACACATTCATTCAAGTGTTCACACTAGATAACACTTCCTGCACTTGGGGTCTCTCTTTGAGACAATGGGACAAGAGCAGAGAATGTGCCATATTGGCCTATGTTTTCAGAAAGCTCTTGAGAAAAACCATCAGGTGCAACAATTAATGTAAAAGTTAGCTATAAGACCTTTCATAATATGGAGGGACCAAAGACCCTGAGAAATAGGACCAATTCTTATTCTAAAATGATAACACTCTAGGGAAGTATGTGGATATCATATGAAGTTTGGCTTCCTGCAGTGGCTAAGTTGTTTTGGACAACCTCCTGCTAAGAATAACTAGAAAAGTTAGGCAAAATATTAAAAATCTGTTTGAAGGGATTGAAAAGCTACTAAGGAAGTGAACATTTGTTAGGTAAGATCTAGAGGAAGAAAGAAGCCAAGAGAAATGAGCCTAGTATCTGAGGCTCATCTTTTTCCTTTCAGACAATTGTCAATTCTGAAAGCGAAAGCAGAGGCTGAGGGGCTCAGAAGACCTTTTTGGGGTTTCACAGGGACAAGGGTGACAAAACTAGAGTTTGGAGTGTCCCAGGGAGGATGGGCTCTGGTAACCAGACTTATGGTTAGGACCCTGAGAAGCTGGGGGCATGGTGAGGTCTATGAGTAAGGATGAGCTAGAAATAGACCAGTACCCACAGGACTAGAGCTCAGTTCCAAATCAATTCAATCCCTCATGGGATTAGGTTAATTGCCTCAGTCTAACTGCCTGACAGAACCAGAAGTAAATTCTCTCTGGAAAAAATACGTCATCCACAGTGATACATATATGAAGTAAAATTCTATTCACTCATGAAAAGAGAATTAAAACGGAAAGCAAAGAGATGTAATTTATCTTCAGGAAAGCTAACAGATGAAGAAAATAACACAAAATCTAGTGATGCTGACATTGGTGTTTTCATACTAGATATGAGTATCTTTGGTTTCTGCTGAGACTTACTTCTAAGCTTGATCTTCCTGCCTTTTTGGAACATGTGAGTTCACACCTCTCCAGCTACAGTGACTGGACCTTGGGTACAAACCTGTCCCGACAGGTACCAATCCACCACCTTGGCTGAGTCTTTCATATTCTTTTCCTCAAGAATTTGAACTAAGATATACTGAATCAGTCAGGAGGAAATAGGTGAGTATGAGATCTATAATATCATGAAGATTTGGGGTAGCTTGACATTTTATACTGTTTACATGTCAATAAGTCAGAAGTAAAAGCCGTTTAGCAAAGAGCAAAAGTAAGAAACAGGTATGGGATGTACAGTTGCCTGAGACATGGATGGGGCAGCTTTGTGCCCACAGTTCCAGGTCCACAACCCATTTTCCCAGCTCTTTGTTCTGCTTTTCAGTGTCTTTTTAATATCCATAAGACTACTGAAGACTTGAAATAAACTTTCTTTTATTAGTTAAAAAAATATCATACAGAACATCATACTATGTCTACAATTTCTTGTACACAATGTTAGCAATCAGTAAAAAATAACCAGGCCTACAAAAAGGACGAGATTTTTTTAAGGGGGAAAAATCCATATAAAAAAGATACATAAGAGATTCAGGTATTAGGGTTATCTGACATGGAATTTAAATAACTATAAATGAATATTTATAAGACAGAATTTCAGCAGAGAACTGGAAACTATAAAAAGAATCAAATGGAAATTCTAAAACTGGAAAACTTAATTCGATGAAACTAACAACTCAGTGGATCGGATTTAACAGAAGATTAAACATGACGTAGACAGAATTAGTGACTAGAAGTTGATGTCAGAAAAAATCTAGATGAAAGCACAGAGAAACTTAAAAAAAATGTAGAAAATATAGAGACAAGTCAAGAGATTTATGACACAGTGAAAAGCTCTAAAATACACATAATTTGAGTCCTAGAAAAAGAGGAGAGAGAAAGCAGAAGAAGCACTATTTAAAGAAATAATGTTCAATAATTTCCCCAAACTAATGAAAGATGACAAGCCCCAATTAAAGAGTCCTACAAACACCCAAGCAGGACAAATATAAAGGAACCAGACTTAAGTACATACAAGGAAAGCTTCTGAAAAAACAAAGACAGAAAATCTTAAAAAGTAGCCACACCTGTAGGTAGCAACTGTAAAATATTATAGACAAATTAAAAACAAACAACAACCAGAAGGCACTGGAGAGTAAGCAAAAGCAGAGTCTGAAGGGAAGTTGATGCCATTTTTTATAACGTTTAGTCTAGGGCATGCCAAAGTCTGTACCACGTGGGGTGAGTAAAACTTTGTTAGAAATCCTGCAATCTTTCAAATAACCAGAGGACAGATTTCAGGGCAATCATAGCCCCTAGAAGTAAGAGGGGAATCCCAGAAACAGAGCCAAAAGGAGAAAGCCCAAATTCTGAGTATAAACGCTGCCCAAATCTTCACCTAATCCCTGAACCATGCGTGTGCAGGGCAGTTTGCAAGGGGCCCAGCTCAAGATAAAACTGCTGAAATGAATTTTGAGTTGCCACACAATAGACAGAGTTTGCCATTTGAATGGAAGCAAGTTAACACTCTATGGAGGAACTTAACAGAACCCAGAGTTTCCACAACAAAACAGTCACAATATCCAGGATACAGTCTAAAATTACTTATGAAGAACCCAGAAAATATAAATGAATCTCAAAAGATGACTATCAGCAGAGACTGGTCCTGAGATGATCCAGATATTAGAATTGGTAGACAAGAATTTTAAAGTAGATATTATAACTAGCTCAACATAAAAGAAAATGTGGTCATAATAAGGAAAAGGATAGGAAATTGCAACAGAGAAATTAGAATATCGTGTAAATACAACAAAATGAGAATTCTAGGATTAAAAATATTCAAAACTGAGGGCTTCCCTGGTGGCGCAGTGGTTGAGAGTCTGTCTGCCAATGCAGGGGACACAGGTTCGTGCCCCGGTCCAGGAAGATCCCACATGCCGCAGAGTGGCTGGGCCCGTGGGCCATGGCTGCTGAGCCTGCGTGTCCAGAGCCTGTGTGCTCCGCAACGGGAGAGGCCACAACGGTGAGAGGCCCGCGTACTGAAAAAAAAAAAAAAAAAAAAAAATGTACTGTATCCTTTTGTGCACTTTCCTGTATGTTCTTCTCAATAAGAAGTCAACAACAGGGCCTCCCTGGTGGCGCAGTGGTTGAGAGTCCGCCTGCCGATGCAGGGGATACGGGTTCGTGCCCCGGTCTGGGAGGATCCCATATGCCGCGGAGCGGCTGGGCCCGTGAGCCATGGCCGCTGGGCCTGCGCATCCGGAGCCTGTGCTCCGCAACGGGAGAGGCCACAACAGTGAGAGGCCCGCATACCGCAAAAAGAAAAAAAAAAAAAAAAAAAAAAAAAGAAGTCAACAACAGAAAAACCTTCCTACGAAAAAAAATGAAGCAAACCTTGAAGATTGGATAATGCCACCAATGAATTCTTCCCAACATTTGAGGAAAAGATTACACTAACATTTTGAATCTTGTTTTATAATCAGTGTAATCTACGAACTTTACAAGAAAGAATACTATAGGTCAACTTCTTTTGTGGCATATGTGCAAAATCTTAAAATATTACATCAAATTTGATAAAGAGTATAAAGTTGGGTTTATTCCAAGAGTGAAAAGTTACTTTTGAAAATCAATCAATGCAATCTACTATATTTACAACATGAAGGGGAAAATCATATAATAATCTCAATAGTTAAAAAAATTTCACTCAAGCATCTGAGGTTCATTAATTATGTATTTGATGATTCATACAGCTAATCATCTGAGAAATACAAATTAGAACCCAGTGAGATGCTTTTACTCAAACCCTGGAGTGGCTACGATGAAACATAAAATGACTGACAATCCCCAGGTTAGTGAGGAGATGCAACAACTGAAACTCTTATCCATGGCTGGTGTGAGTAAACTTGGTACAAATACCATGGAAAATCATTTGTCATTATCAATTAAACTTGAACATACACAATCCCTGTGATTCATCATTTCCCCCCCAGGTATAACTCACCAGACATGCTCACGCACCTGTGCCAAATGATACTGAAATGCAAGTTCAGAGCAAACCACCCCTACGTGCAACAGCATTGGTGATTATTACAATTCTACTACCAAGTGAAAGAAACAAGATGCACTTCACTCTGTAATTCCCTTCAAAACCAGGAAAACTAATTTGTAGTGTTAGAAGTCAGGACAGTCGTGACCTCTGAGGAAGAGGGAAGGACTCGTCATTTGGAGAGAGAATAGGTGGTGGGCGGGGATGAAGTTCTAAGGTTCTGGTAGTGACTTGTTTGTCTTAGGATGGTTGTCTTTTTTCACTTGGAATAACTCGTGGAGATGTACACAATATTTGTGCCCTTTTTAGGTATCTATATTCTGCTTCAATAAAAGAACTTATATTAACATAATAGCATAGGAAATTGTCCATTTTACTGAAGTTCTAAAATCTTTGCATTGCCATACAAATACTATCTTGGTTTCTTTTTTTTTTAATTAATTAATTTACTTTTGGCTGCGTTGGGTCTTCGTTGCTGCGTGCGGGCTTTCTCTAGTTGCGGTGAGCTGGGGCTACTCTTCGTTGCGGTGCACGGGCTTCTCATTGCGGTGGCTTTTCTTGTTGTGGAGCACGGGCTCTAGACGCGCAGGCTTCAGTAGTTGTGGCACACGGGCTTAGTTGCTCCGGGGCATGTGGGATCTTCCCAGACCAGGGATTGAACCGTGTCCCCTGCGTTGGAAGGCGGATTCTTAACCACTGCGCCACCAGGGAAGTCCCTATCCTGGTTTCTTTTTCTGAAAGGCAGCAACAATTCATCCTGTGAGTGTATAAACCCTAACATAGCCCAAGAATCAAGCCAGTGGGCGCAATGTATGTGGAATGTGAAGCATCCAGATAGATCCCTTGGCTGTCATAACAGAGCCACAGGGCTGCCAGGAACCTCAAGGACCAGAAGATGATTTAAGAAAATCCTTTATGGGCCAAGAGCTTCGAAGAAGTCTCAGTTAACAAATATCCTATGGGCACTCTCCTCCTCTGCTGACTGGTCGTCATGGATCACAAGCAATCGAGGCATGAAAAGTTTGCTGCCAAAATTACGGCACGTAATATCTGCTGAGCTCTTTTTATGATCCAGGCCCACTTTGCAGGCAATAACTTTCTTAGTCCTCACTATAATCTTATTATTCTCAGGACATGGATGAAAATATCAGAGGCACAGACTGGTGTAGCTATTCCCACAGAGTGAAGAGACAAGGTTTGAACCTAGGCAATCTGGCCACAGGGTCCCTATACCTAACTTCTATCCACGTAGCTGCTCCAGGCTAACTAGCAGCTTTACAAACTACTCTTGCACACATCTCAGTAATGGGATGGAAGGAATACAATTTTTTTTTATGCACTGGTAGAATGTTTTTCCCTCCCAAAGAAAATATTATATATTTTTTCCTCTGTTGGCTGTGGTTAGAAACTCATCTGCGTGGAAAGCCCTTGCTTTAGCAGCTTTACAATAGAAAACTCACCCTCCTAGTCGAGGCAGAGGCTTGGGATTAGGGGAGGCTGCTGACCCACTAGAAGCTTCTGACCTCAGGAGAGCTTGCTGTGACAGTGAGTAACTCTACCTGTTTCTGGAAGCAATAGAAACCCTCTCTTTACAAAGCCCTGTTCTGCTCAGCCGCCTGTCCAGTTCAAACCCTAATTCTTCAGGAAGAAAAGAGATTATAGACTGTAAATCATTTTGTAACATCAGAGTTTCCTCAGTGGAACAGTGTTTAAGTGTTTTTTGTTTTTTTGGTCTGGGCTTTTTTGGTTTTTATTTATCTCTTTATTTTGAAGATACATGAAATTCTGTGAATCTATTTTTTGGTTCTCTGATGAGCAACTGGGCCAAGGTAGGAACCAGAAATCCAGATTTTGACACTTTCCCTCCTCCTTTAAGCTGTTTAAAAACATTCTGCATTTCTAAAGTTTCACATTTTGGCTTGATCAGACTTTATCTTATAGTAACTGAAAGCTAGTTACTTCAAATTAAGTTCTAAGCAAGTAAGTGTCCCAGGATACACTAACAGCTAAAATATTATGCATCATGTCCTTATGACTCATTTCTTTCTGTAAATGTGTCTCTGGAAATAGTTGATTAAAGAAAGTGACTTAAGAGAAGATAAGTCAACCCTGACACAGTTCAGATTGTTTAGGGGTGCCGGGCTGTCTGGGAAGTCTGATTCCAGCCCAGGTAACTGTTGGGTGTCAGCAGATGGCAAAGTGTTTGCTGGGATGAAGTCTGACTGAAGCCAATGTGAATTGTAACTGCTGCGGTGTTTCTGCTTGTCCGGGCAGTGATCTCAATATGTGAGACCTGCTAGTCTGGCTCATTTCATGCAACTTAATTATATGAATACTAATTGTATGGATTCTCTTGGATGCCTACTTGGTGCCACAAACAACTCAAATGTTGTTAGTCATCAAATATTAAGAAGAGTCATAAAAAAAAAAAAAAAGAAGCGGCATAGAGGACTTCCCTGGTGGCGCAGTGGTTAAGAATCCACCTGCCAATGCAGGGGGCACGGGTTCGATCCCTGGTCCAGGAAGATCCCACATGCCGCGGAGCAACTAAGCCCGTGCACCACAACTACTGAAGCTCGTGCGCCTGGAGCCTGTGCTCCGCAGCAAGAGATGCCACCGCAATGAGAAGCGCGCGCACCTCAACTAAGAGTAGCCCCCGCTTGCCGCAACGAGAGAAAGCCCGTGTGCAGCAACGAAGACCCAATGCAGCCAAAAATAAATAAATAAGTAAATAAATTTATTGAAGAAAAAAGAGAAGAGGCATAGAATGACAAGTTTACTATGAGCCAGCCCTTCCTGGATTCTAGTTTCTGTTTCTTGGAGAAGAGCTGATTCCAGTGTTCTCAGTGGAACAGAATTTGGATTCTGTTGTTTTCATGTTGCGTCCCCAGATTGCAGCAGCAACCAAGAGCATACGACTGGGATGCTTCGCTTATTGCTTATGACCTAGTGATAAAATGTTGTCCCTTCCCTAAATTAAAAATTTTTTAAAATAACAAATGAGCATGGTTATGAATTATATATAATTCAGAGAGGATCCTAATGAAAGTCAACAGTCACCTGCATCACTCATTCATTCCCAGCTCAGTTCAAGCCACACTGTGAAACTTTGCAAATGCAAGAATGTTCTTAACGGCTTAATATACAGGAGTTAATATGCAAGAGTTTTCTCCTGCTGTTTGATGGTTTGTTCTCCAATTTCTCTGTTTACTACTGAGTCATGTTATTCAGTTGGTTTATCATATCTTTCTCTTTAATGTTTTGGGCCTTAATCAAATACGAGATGACCTGGCAGAAAATCTGCAAATTCCCTTTTCTTGAACCTATCAGAGAGCTGAGGTTGCAGGTCAACCAACTAACTTGAAATCTAGGGAATTCCCTGGTGGTCCAGTGGTTAGGACTCTGTGCTTGCACTGACATGGCCTGGGTTCAATCCCTGGTCGGAGAACTAAGATCCCGCAAGCTGCGCAGTGCGGCCAAAAAAGAAAAAAAGAAATCTAAGGAAAGACAGGCACCTCCAAGGAGGAATGGGCTGTGAGCATTTGCTTGGCCAGGGCAGATGCTTCTAGATCCAGTACAAGTTGGTAAGAAGAATTCAACTAAGATTTTTAATGAATTGCTAAGGGCTGAATGCAACTAGCATAAAAATATGAAACTCCTTGGAGCTACAGAATTTGCACCGATTTGCATGTTCTTCACTGGAGCTCACCAGGTGCTCACAGAAAGGCTGGGGACAGGACAGTGACGATGGTTTGGGTCACGGCCAGGAATACTGAGTTTAGGGAGTCACCTCCTTCAGAGCAAGCCTGCTCTTTGTCTTCGAGGAGGCGTCGCCTCATTCCTTGAGCTGCTGCCTGCAGACACAACACTGAGAAGTGCCCTGGGAAAGGGGCTGAGAGCTTGCATTCTTGGTACACCCAGTAGGAACTTGCAGGCACCCACATGGCCGAGCACCTCTCCCGACAAGGTCAAGAACCAGTCTCAGAGGACCCGGCCCAGAGAGTTCTTCCGTTGAATAGGGAAGATCCCTTTCCTGCCCACCAGGCCTGGGCCACGGGCTTACTGTTTGAGCAGGAGGATGTGAAATAGTGGAAATGAAAGGTCAGAACCTGCCCCTCTGGCCTTGAAGGATTGTAGGAGGGGATAAGAGACGAAGAAGGAGGAGAAAAGAGAGGTGAGGAGGGAGGGACGTGGGTTACACGAGACCAGGGGATGCTGAGGGCATCAGGTAGGATTCTGGGAGGGGGTTGCCTCAGACACTACCCCCTCCCACCGACCTGGGGCCACCAGAGCCAAACTGCCTCAGCCAGGCCAGGAGGAGGGAGCTGGAAATTAGCTTTCCAGAGCTGTTCTCTGTACCACTGTGCTGTGGCTCAGACCAGGCAATCCCGCAATGACCCAGAAGGGGGTGCACTGGACCTAACTTACGTGCCTCCCTGGATTGCTTTGGCCACGTGCTCCTGGGCCCAGTCATGGGGCTGCTGCCAGCCATGCTGGACCCTTTCCACCCTCTGCTGCTCTTTTCTCATGGTAGGCAGCCTGGGCCAGTAATGCACAGCTCCAGCAAGCCTGTTATTGTTAGTGACCTGTTACTGACCTCACCCCGTAACTGTTGAAATGTGGGCCCCATGGGAGCCATTGTGGCTGAAGCCAGAGCCCCACCATTTGCAAGTTCAGATGCAGCACGATTTGACAGGGATTTGGCTTCTCTGAGTGCTGAACGGAGGGGCCAGGAACACAACGCAGAAGCGCAGGAGAGTCTTGGCTTGTGAGGTAGAGTTTGAACAGGGAGGGACAGGAAGTGGAAGCAGCCAGCGGATGCATTCCTTGCCTTTCCTCCTTTCCCCTCAACCCACCCGCCTCCCCGCCCCACCTCTTGACTAGTTCATGACTCCAAGATCCAAACAGCCACTCTAGAGATGTCCATGTGCCTGGGCAACCAGCTGTGTTTCCTTGAGCATTGTCTTGTATTTACATTCCCTGTCCCTTGCTTCAGTGACCTTTTCCTCTCACTCTGGTATCCCGGGGATTGTTCTCCACAGCCCCATCCCTCCCTGCCAAAAATACACTGGCTTTTAAGTTTTCCTGCATACTCTTTTTTCTAGGGACCCCAGGCTCAGGCAGCAAGTGTAGAGGTTGGTTAAGGTTTTTCCTGGGGATCTTGCCCCAAAGCAGATCATAGACGTGGGGCTGGGTGGCCCTCGGTGGAGGGCTTTAGGGCTAAAAGTGCAGGCAAGTAAAGCCGACCTCAGTGCTTGTGAGAGCCTGGGTGAGGATCGGCCTGTGAGGGACAGACCTTGACAAAGCCAAGGAAGGGACAGCCAGAGAATGACAATAAGATGTGCAGCCACTGGGCAGTCAAGGGACACCTTCTGCAAAGCCTAATGTGAGAACCCTTTCTCCCAAAAGCCCCAAAGACAGAGCGTGTCCCTCATATACCCAGACACTGACAGGAGGAAAAGAACAGAGAGGAGACAAAAATCAGAGAGATGAAGTCATTCTAACGAGGCTGCTCAAACCAGTCCTGACAGAGAGTTCAATTACTTTTCAACAGACTAAAATTTTATTCAGAAAGAAGACAATTTAGATTGGAAAAGATATAAATTTTTTTATTGGCAAAGCTAAGTTGTTCCTGCTAGCCCAGGAAGAATATCAGTTACAGATGAAAGAAAGAAATCGCATTTACTCTCCAAGTCTGCGTGGCTTTTGAATGATTTTGTGGCCCTGCTATAATTCACGGGGGTACTAGGTGAGAGCCAAGATTATAGGTCTAGGAACACCAGAAGTGGCCCTGGATGGGCAGACAACTGGCCAGCACTGCTGTTCACTAACTTCGTGATTGGGAGGTCATTCTTTCTTGTCTTGAAATGTGGCTGTTTGGCCAGATCTGTGGTTCTAAGGCAGAGGTTGCAGACTGCAGGTGCCCACAGGGGCCAGGCAGGTAATGAAATGGGTGAAGAGGACCCGGTGGGAAGTGTGTGAAGTGGAGTATGTTTGGCCCGTATGAGCAGGCAGCCACTCCTCGACTCCCGCAGAAAAGAGGGTGTGGTGTTCCCAGGTAATAGCTTACATTTACTGAGGCAAATAGATGATCTCATCTTAAGCTCACAATAACCCTATGGGGGAGCTACTATTTTTCAGATGGGGATGATAACTTGAGTTGCTTTGAGTCCTGAGGCACAGAGACGTGAAGCAATCTGAAGGCCAAACAAGTAGAAAAGTGGCCGAGCTGGGCTTCAGACTCGAGCAGTCGGGCTCCAGAACATGACTGGTAATGAGAGCACAATTCTGCTGATTTTCCATGATTATTTGGAAATGGAGATATAAAAAAATTTCCAAAAATGATACAAATATTTAAAAATGAACTTATTTACAGAATAGAAGCAGACTCACACACTTAGAAAACAAACTTATGGTGACCAAAGGGGAAAGGTGGGGAGGGATAAATTAGGAGTTTGGGGTTAACAGGTACACACTACTATATATAAAATAGATAACCAACGAGGACCTACCGTATAGCACAGGGAACTCCACTCAATATTCTGTAATAACATACATGGGAAAAGAATCTGAAAAAGAATAGATACATGTATATGTATACCTGAATCACTTTGCTGTACACCTGAAATTAACACAATGTTGTAAATCAACAATACTCCAATATAAAATAAAAATTTTTAAATTAAAAATCAAACATTTTAAATCTCCCAATTTAAATATTCAGAGTTAAAAAAAAATACTCTGCAAGCCAAAGAAGCCCAAAGTGTGGGCCAAGATATGACCTGTGGGTCGCCAGCATGTGTTTGGCCTTCCATGAGAGTAAGTTAGGCAGTGTCCTTGGAAAGCAAAGTTTTCGTTTTTTTTCCTCAGATATTCATAGCAGTGTTTAAACTTGTGTGTTTCTCTTCAGAGCAGTCAAGTTGGGCACCTACATGCTTTTACCAACAATGCTTTCATTGCTCAACACATTTCCGGAATTCTTCTTTTGGAATTGCCTTCAGAAAGGTTTACAAACCAGCTATATTATTTTGTAACCATATCTCCTTTTTTGATGAAACTAGCACTTCCCTGCATGAGTCCAATCATCTTCACCAGATGTGGCTCTGAACCACTTTTAGTTATTTCCAGAAATCACATCCATTCCTAGTGCATGGCAACTTACTGCCAGGGGAATCATTCAAAATAATGTGTTTCAAAAATCATTAAAATAAGTTTATAGCCTTCAAGATATCGACATTCAAAAGGACACACCAATTCACCCCTACATGTTCTTATTGGTTAAAAAACCAGCCACTAATATCAGGCTTCATCTCATTTATATTAGCTGGGTCAGACATTTGGAGAGATGATATGATATTATCCCTTGTAAATTCTGCCATATGCAATCAATCATCTCTCTTTCTTTCTCTCTCTGTTTGGTGCTAAGAGTTATGACAAGGTACAGATTTAAATGGTTTAGGTCTACAATAGGATAATATCTGAGATCTTGAAAAGCTGAACAGTGTGCATTAGATTACTTTTTCTAGGCTTTTTGCTATGTACGAGGTGGCTCTGTGTAGCACAGCATTTCTAAATGCACCTGTTATGTGCAGTTTTCCTTTAGTTCCTGTGATCTGAAACAAATTCCAGTGTAGTTACTAGCCGCATAGAGAGTGCAGTTTTCCATAAGTTATTTAAATGGGAAAAAAACTACAGAGGAATATGAAATAAAGAGGAACAGCAGCAGTGGCCAGTTGGACAGATCATCCTGTTTCTGTTTAATCCATTCTCAACTCACAGCCTCCCCGGAAGTGGGGTAGGGGAGGCAGGGCGTACTCCGATTCGATCTGCTACCCCTTCTGGATTAGAGTGAGTAAGACTGGTTTCCAGCTAGGAGATGTTATTCTGTCTCTATTGCATCTATGCTAGAATCCATTTATTTTCTTTTTGTATTTTGAGCCCGTCCTCTTCTTACCCTAAGCAAGGATTAGTGCATTTATTGCTGTTTCCTGCCCATTCGTTTCTAGACTTGGATTTTATGACCTGAAATTTTTCTTTTAATGGCAGGGATTGACCTAGCAATGTCAACTTTTAATTTTCCCATGTAAGGATATTAAAAAAAATACCATCTATGATTGCTGCCATTTGAGGAAAGAAAGGTGATTTTAACCTTTAAAAAAGTAAAAGAAGACACAATCCTAAAATAAAGGATGATGAAAGAAATTTATCTCTTCACACCCTACATGATCACACCCATTCTTGAAAAGAAATAACAAGTGTTGGTGGGAATGTGGAGGTATTGTAACCCATGTTCCCTGTTGGTGGGAATGTAAAATGTTTCAGCTGCTATAGAAAACAATACAGTGGTTCCTCAAAAAATTAAAATTTTCATATGATCCAACTATTCTACTTCTGGGTAAATACCTATAAGAATTGAAAGCAAGGTCTTGAAGAGATTTGTATACCCATGTTCATAGCAGCACTATTCACAATAGCCAAAAGGTGGAAGCAACCAAATTGTCCATTGATAGGTAAACAGATGAAGAAAATATGGTATATAGATACCAAATAATATATATATATATATATATTTTATTTTTTTATTTTTTTATTTTTTTGCGGTACGCGGGCCTCTCACTGTTGTGGCCTCTCCCGTTGCAGAGCACAGGCTCCGGACGTGCAGGCTCAGCGGCCATGGCTCACGGGCCCAGCCGCTCCGCAGCATGTGGGATCTTCCCGGACTGGGGCACGAACCCGTGTCCCCTGCATCGGCAGGCGGACTCTCAACCACTGCGCCACCAGGGAAGCCCCCAAATAATATATTAAAAGAGAATGAAATTCTGACACATGCTACAACATAAATGAAACTTGAGAATATTATGCTAAGTAAAATAAGCCAATCACAAAAAGACAAATACTGTATGATTCCACTTATATTAGGGACCTAGAGTTGTCAAACTCAGAGACAGAAAGTAGAATGGTGGTTGCCAGGGACTGGGGAGAGGAGGATATGGGAGTTGTTTAATAGGAACAGAGTTTCAGTTTTGCACGAGGAAAAATTCTGGAGATGTGTTGCACAATAATGTGAATATATTTAACACTACTGAACTGCACACTTAAAAACGTTAAGATGGAAAATTTTATGTTTTATGTATTTCATCACAATTAAAAATAAAAAGTAAAATAAAATAAATGAAACCATCATTCTCCTCTTCAAAACAGAACAAAACCCACCCTATATGAGTGTATCTCTTGCATCACTCATATCTCAGCAGGCTGGTAAAACTTCATCACAGTTGGGCACTGATCCTCAGTGACTGTTTGGGAATCATTGGGCCAAGAGGCCTCATGCTTCTAGGAGGGAGCCGAGGTTCTATGCTAGAAACAGAGAAGGAGCAGTGAAATGTCCCTTGCCTCAACCAACAAGGGAGTTTACCTGGGACAGGGCAGCTCTGTGAGAGGAGGCTGGCTCTGTCCCCCAGGCAGTGGAAGTCTGCCAGTCTCTAGACACTCAATTTCAGATGAGGAATCTGACTCTGGAATGTGTAATCTTACTTATTTCCCTTAGCATGGGGTAGCAGTCAACTATTTTAAGGACAACCATTCATCAGTGGAATGGATGCTGGCTGAGTGTTGGGGCAGGGATCTGCAGCGCCCCCTGCTGCTTTACCGGGTGCTCTGCCTTTGCTGGAGGGTTTCAGGAGGCTTGGGGAAACTGCTGAATGAATACCAGTGTTTCAATATCTTACACGTGCCTCCCCCCCAGCTTTATTAAGGTAAAATTGACAAGTAAAAATTATAAGTATTTACAGTATACAGTGTGATGTTTTGATATATGGATACATTGTGAAATGATAACCATGATCAACTCAACATATCCATCACTTCACATAGTTACCATTTGTGTGTATGTGTGTGTCTGTGTGTGTGTGTGATGAGAACATTTTGCCTGACCAAATTTCAAGTATATGATATTGTTACCTATAGTCACCATGCTATACATTAGATCTCCACAATTTACTTATCCTGCATAACTGGTACCATTTTACCAACATCACCTCATTTTTCCTTCCCCACCCCACTCCCTGGCAACCACCATACTCAGTACTCTCTGCTAGTGAGTATGACTTTTTAGATTCCACATATAGGTGAGATCATGCAGCATTTGTCTTTCTGTGCCTTGCATATTTCCCTTAGCATAATGTCCTCTAGGTTCATCCATGTTATCACAAATGACAGGATTTCCTTCTTTTTTTTTTAAGGCTGAATAATATTCCATTGTATATATACACTACATTTGCTTTATTTATTCATCCATAATGGACACTTTGTTGATGCCATATCTTGGCTATTGTGAATAATGCTGCCATGAACATGGGAATGCAGATATCTCTTCAAGATCCTGATTTCATTTCCTTTGGATATATACTGAGAAGTGGGATTTCTGGATCATAGTGCCAACTAAAAATAGGCACTTGCCATCTGCTTCTACAAGGATTAAGTCACAAACTGCTGTACTGCTGACCTTCAATGCACTCTGAAAGGAGTTCAGGGTGGAGATCAGGAATGAGGCACTCTGCTCTGGGAAAAACCGGCAGAACAGGCCTTCAGATAGTTAGATATTTTCAGGAGACGATTTTATGAGCCCCATTCTTGCATCTCCTCATATCCGGAAAAGCACTAAAATCATTAATGATGACCTCTGCTCCTCGTGACTACTAGCAAGCCTCTGCCAACATGTGTGCTTGATTGCATATAACCCCCTTCACTAAAATCGGATATAATACTGACCTCTCCCCTACCTCTTTGGAGCAGTCTCTCAGAGCTATCTGAAATGCTGTCTACCGGGCTATAGTCCTCATTTTGCCACAAATAAACTTAACTCATAACTCTCATGTTGTGCATTTTTTTTCTGTCGACAACAGATAGTTAAATTTTTAACTTTTTGAGGAACCTCCATACTGTTTTCCATAATGGCTGTATCAATTTACTTTCCTATCAACAGTGTGTAAGTGTTCCTTTTCTCTACACCCAAAACTTGTCTTTTGTCTTTTAATAATAACCATTCTAACACATGGAGGTGATACCTTATTGTGGTTTTGGTTTGTATTTTTCTAATGATAAGTGATGTTGTATTTTTTCATATATGTCTTCTTTATGTCTTTTTAGGTCCTTTGCCTTTTTTTTTTTTTTTTTTTTTCTGTACGCAGGCCTCTCACTGTTGTGGCCTCTCCCGTTGCGGAGCATAGGCTCGGATGAGCAGGCTCAGCGGCCATGGCTCACGGGCCCAGCCGCTCCACAGCATGTGGGATTTTCCCGGACCGGGGCACGAACCCGCGTCCCCTGCATCGGCAGGCAGACTCTCAACCACTGCGCCACCAGGGAAGCCCTATTTTTTAATAGAGTTATTTGTTTTCTTGCTATTGAGTTGTTTGGATTCCTTGTATATTTTGAATATTAGCTCCTTACCCATACAGTTACAGCTCCTTACCCTTACAGTACAGTTTGCAAATATTTTTTTCCTGTTCCAAAGGTTGTATATTTACTCTGTTGATTTCTTTGTTATGAAAAAGCTTTTTAGCTTGATGCAATCCCATTTGTCTGTTTTTGTTTTTGTTGCCTGTGATTTTTGGGGTCATATCCAAAAAATAATTGTCCAGACCAAGGTGAAGAAGCTTCTCCCCTCTGTTTTCTTCTAATAGTTTTACAGTTTCAGGTCTTATATTTATGTCTTTAATCCAAGTTAGTTTTTTATATGGTATGGTACAAGGGTCTAGTTTCATTCTTCTGTATGTGGCTATCCAGTTTTCTCAACACCATGTATTGAAGAGATTATTCTTTTCCTATTGTGTGTTCTTGGACCTTTGCCAAAGATAATTGCCTGAAAATGCGTGGATTTATTTCTAGAGTCTCTATTCTGTTCCACTGGTCTACTTATCTGTTTTTATGCCATTACCATACTGTTTTGATTACTATAGATTTGTAGAATATTTTGAAATCAGAAAGTGTGGTGCCTCCAGTTTTGATCTTTTTGTTTAAGATTGATTTGACTATTTGGGGTCTTTCATGGTTCCATATAAATTTTGGGATTGTCTTTTCTATTTTGGTGAAAAATGCCTTTGGAATTTTTTTAAAATTTAATTTTATTTATTTTTTTATACAGCAGGCTCTTATTAGTTATCCATTTAATACATATTAGTGTATACATGTCAACCCCAATCTCCCAATTCATCCCACCACCACACCCCATGCCACTTTCCCCCCTTGGTGTCCACACGTTTGCTCTCTACATCTGTGTCTCAATTACTGCCCTACAAAGCAGTTCATCTGTACCATTGTTCTAGGTTCCACATATATGCATTTATATACAATATTTGTTTTTCTCTTCCTGACTTACTTCACTCTGTATGACAGTCTCTAGATCCATCCACATCTCTACAAATGACCCAATTTTGTTCCTTTTTATGGCTGAGTAATATTCCATTGTATATATGTGCCACATCTTCTTTATCCCATTCATCTGTCGATGGACACTTAGGTTGCTTCCATGTCCTGGCTATTGTAAATAGAGCTGCAATGAGCATTGTGGTACATGACTCTTTTTGAATTATGGTTTCCTCAGGGTATATGCTCAGTAATGGGATTGCTGGGTTGTATGCTAGTTCTATTTTTAGTTTTTTAAGGACCCTCCATACCATTCTCCACAGTGGCTGTATCAATTTACATTCCCACCAACAGTGCAAGAGGGTTCCCTTTTCTCCACACCCCCTCCAGCATTTGTTGTTTGTAGATTTTCTGATGATGCCCATTCTAACTGGTGTGAGGTGATACCTCATTGTAGTTTTGATTTGCATTTCTCTAATAACTAGTGATGTTGAGCAGCTTTTCATGTGCTTCTTGGCCATCAGTATGTCTTCTTTGGAGAAATGTCTACTTAGGTCTCCTGCCCATTTTTTGATTAGGTTGTATGTTTTTTTGATACTGAGCTGCATGAGCTGTGTATATATTTTGGAGATTAATCCTTTGTCCATTGATTCATTTGACCATATTTTCTCCCATTCTGAGGGTTGTCTTTTCATCTTGTTTGTAGTTTCCTTTGCTGTGCAAAAGCTTTGAAGTTTCATTAGGTCCCATTTGTTTATTTTTGTTCTTATTTCCATTACTCTAGGAGGTGGATCAAAAAAGATCTTGCTGTGATTTATGTCAAAGAATGTTCTTCCTATGTTTTCCTCTAAGAGTTTTATAGTGTCCTGTCTTACATTTAGGTCTCTAATCCATTTTGAGTTTATTTTTGTGTATAGTGTTATGGAGTGTTCTAATTTCATTCTTTTACATGTAGCTGTCCAGTTTTCCCAGCACCACTTATTGAAGAGACTGTCTTTTCTCCATTGTATATCCTTGCCTCCTTTGTCATAGATTAGTTGACCATAGGTGCGTGGGTTTATCTCTGGGCTTTCTATCCTGTTCCATTGATCTGTATTTCTGTTTTTGTGCCAGTACCATATTGTCTTGGTTACTGTAGCTTTGTAGTATAGTCTGAAGTCAGGGAGTCTGATTCCTCCAGCTCCATTTTGTTCCCACAAGACCACTTTGGCTATTCAGGGTCTTTTGTGTCTCCATACAAAGTTTAATATTTTTTGTTCTAGTTCTGTAAAAAATGCCATTGGTAATTTGATAAGGATTGCATTGAATCTGTAGATTGCTTTGGGTAGTATAATCATTTTCACAATATTGATTCTTCCAATCCAAGAACATGGTATAGATCTCTCCATCTGTTTGTGTCATGTTTAATTTCTTTCATCAGTGTCTTATAGTTTTCTGCATACAGGTCTTTTGTCTCCCTAGGTAGGTTTATTCCTAGGTATTTTATTCTTTTTGTTGCAATGGTAAATGGGGGTGTTTCCTTAATTTCTCTTTCAGATTTTTCATCGTTAGTATATAGGAATGCAAGAGATTTCTGTGCATTAATTTTGTATCCTACAACTTTACCAAATTCATTGATTAGCTCTAGTGGTTTTCTGGTAGTATCTCTGTGTATAGTATCATGTCATCTGCAAACAGTGACAGTTTTACTACTTCTTTCCCAATTTGTATTCCTTTTATTTCTTTTTCTTCTCTGATTGCCATGGCTAGGACTTCCAAAACTATGTTGAATAATAGTGGTGAGAGTGAATATCCTTGTCTTGTTCCTGATCTTAGAGGAAATGCTTTCAGTTTTTCACCATTGAGAACGATGTTGGCTGTGGGTTCGTCATATATGGCCTTTATTATGTTGAGGTAGGTTCCCTCTATGCCCGCTTTCTGGAGAGTGGGTGTTGAATTTTGTCAGAAGCTTTTTCTGCATCTATTGAGATGATCACATGGTTTTCTTCTTCAATTAGTCAATATGGTATATCACATTGATTGATTTGCATATATTGAAGAATCCTTGCATCCGTGGGATAAACCCCACTTGATCATGGTGTATGATCCTTTTAATGTGTTGTTGGATTCTGTTTGCTAGTATTTTGTTGAGGACTCTTGCATTTATATTCATCAGTGATATTGGTCTGTAATTTTCTTTTTCTTTTTTTTTTTTTTTTTTTTCTTTTTGAGGTATGCGGGCCTCTCACTGTTGTGGCCTCTCCCGTTGCGGAGCACAGGCTCCGGATGCGCAGGCCCAGCGGCCGTGGCTCACGGGCCCAGCCGCTCTGCGGCATATGGGATCCTCCCAGACCGGGGCACGAACCCGCATCCCCTGCATCGGCAGGCGGACTCTCAACCACTGCGCCACCAGGGAGGCCCCTGTAATTTTCTTTTTTTGTAGTATTTTTGTCTGGTTTTGGTATCAGGGTGACGGTGGCCTCATAAAATGAGTTTGGGAGTGTTCCTTCCTCTGTAATTTTTTGGAAGAGTTTGAGAAGGATGGGTGTTAGCTCTTCTCTAAATGTTTGTAGAATTCACCTGTGAAGCCATCTCGTCCTGGACTTTTTGTGTGTGTGTGTGTGGTATGCGGGCCTCTCACTGTTGTGGCCTCTCCCGTTGCGGAGCACAGGCTCTGGACACGCAGGCTCGGCGACCATGGCTTAAGGGCCCAGCCACTCTGCGGCATGTGGGATCTTCCCGGACCAGGGCATGAACCCGTGTCCCCTGCATCGGCAGGCGGACTCTCAACAACTGCACCACCAGGGAAGCCCCTGGTCCTGGACTTTTGTTTGTTGGAAGATTTTTAATCACAGTTTCAATTTCATTACTTGTGATTGGTTTATTCCTATTTTCTATTTCTTCATGGTTCAGTCTTGGAAGGCTATACTTTTCTAAGAATTTGTCCATTTCTTCCAGGTTTTCCATTTTATTGGCATAGAGTTGCTTGTAGTAGTCGCTTAGGATGCTTTGTACTTTTGTGGTGTCTCTTGTAACTGCTCCTTTTTCATTTCTAATTTTGTTGATTTGAGTCCTCTCCCTCTCTTCTTGATGAGTCTGGCTAAAGGTTTATCAATTTTGTTTATCTTCTCAAAGAACCAGCTTTTAGTTTTATTGATTGTTGCTATTGTTTTCTTTGTTTCTATTTCATTTATTTATGCTCTGATCTTTATGATTTCTTTCCTTCTACTAACTTTGGGTTTTGTTTGTCCTTCTTTCTCTAGTTGCTTTAGGTGTAAGGTTAGATTGTTTATTTGAGGTTTTTCTTGTTTCTTGAGGTAGGATTGTATTGCTATAAACTTCCCTCTTAGAACTGCTTTTGCTGCATCCCATAGGTTTTTGGATCATCGTGCTTTCATTGTCATTTGTCTCTAGGTATTTTTTTATTTCCTCTTTGATTTCTTCAGTGATCTCTTGGTTATTTAGTAACGTATTTTTTAGCCTCCATGTGTTTGTCTTTTTTACGTTTTGTTTACTGAGGCTTGATTTGTGACCCAATGTGTGATCTATCCTGGGGAATGTTCCATGCACACTTGAGAAGAAAGTGTACTCTGCTGTTTTTGGATGGAATGTCCTGTAAATATCAATTAAATCTATCTGGTCTATTTTGTCATTTAAAGCTTGTGTTTCCTTATTAATTATCTGTTTGCATGATCTGTCCATTGGTGTGAGGTGTTAAAGTCTCCCACTATTATTGTGTTACTGTCGATTTCCTCTTTTATAGCTGTTAGCAGTTGCCTTGTGTATTGAGGTGCTCCTATGTTGGGTGCATATATATTTATAATGGTTATATCTTCTTCTTGGATTGCTGTCTTTATCATTATGTAGCGCCCTTTCTTGTCTCTTGTAACATAGTTTATGTTAAAGTCTATTTTATCTGAAATGAGTATTGCTACTCCAGCTTTCTTTTGATTTCCATTTGCATGGAATATCTTTTTCCATCCCCTCACTTTCAGTCTGTATGTGTCCCTGGGTCTGAAGTGGGTCTCTTGTAGACAGCATATAGATGGGTCTTGTTTTTGTATCCATTCAGTGAGCCTGTGTCTTTTTTTTTTTTTTTTGCAGTACTAGGGCCTCTCACTGCTGTGACCTCTCCTGTTGTGGAGCACAGGCTCCGGAT
The DNA here is from genome assembly GCF_964341445.2 of Mesoplodon mirus. Taxonomy (NCBI): domain Eukaryota; kingdom Metazoa; phylum Chordata; class Mammalia; order Artiodactyla; family Ziphiidae; genus Mesoplodon; species Mesoplodon mirus. The sequence goes on from NC_138977.1 coordinate 89,880,018, forward strand.
GCGCAGGCTCAGCAGACATGGCTCACGGGCCCAGCCGCTCTGCAGCATGTGGGATCCTCCCGGACCGGGTCAGGAACCCATGTCCCCTGCATTGGCAGGTGGACTCTCAACCACTGTGCCACCAGGGAAGCCCAGCCTGTGTCTTTTGGTTGGAGCATTTAATCCATTCTCGTTTAAGGTAATTATCGATATGTGTGTTCCTTTTACCATTTTCTTAATTGTTTTGGGTTTGTTTTTGTAGGTGTTTTCTTCTCTTTTGTTTCCCACTTAGAGAAGTTCCTTTAGCATTTGTTGTAGAGCTGGTTTGGTGGTGCTGAATTCTCTTAGTTTTTGCTTATCTGTAAAGCTTTTGATTTCTCCATTGAATCTGAATGAGATTCTTGCCGAGTAGAGTAATCTTAGTTGTAGTTTCTTCCCTTTAATCACTTTAAGTATGTCATGCCACTCCCTTCTGTCTTGTAGAGTTTCTGCTGAGAAATCAGCTGTTTAGCCTATGGGAGTTCCCTTGTATGTTATTTGTCGTTTTTCTCTTGCTGCTTTCAATAATTTTTCTTTGTCTTTAATTTTTGCCAAATTGATTACTATGTGTCTCAGCGTGTTTCTCCTTGGGTTTATCCTGTATGGGACTCTCCGTGCTTCCTGGACTTGGGTGGCTATTTCCTTTCCCATGTTAGGGAATTTTTCGACTATAATCTCTTCAAATATTTTCTCTGGTCCTTCCTCTCTTCTCCTTCTGGGACCCCTATAATGTGAATGTTGTTGCGTTTAATGTTGTCCCAGAGGTCTCTTAGGGACATTTCTTTTTCATTCTTTCATTCTTTTTTCTTTATTCTGTTCATTTCTTTTCATCCTTTTTTCTTTATTCTGTTCCACAGCAGTGAATTCCACCATTCTGTCTTCCAGGTCACTTATCCGTTCTTCTGCCTCAGTTATTCTGCTATTGATTCCTTCTAGTGTATTTTTCATTTCAGTTATTGTATTGTTCATCTCTGTTTGTTTGTTCTTTAATTCTTCTAGGCCTTTGTTAAACATTTCTTGCATCTTCTCGATCTTTGTCTCCATTCTTTTTCCGAGGTCCTGGATCATCTTCACTATCATTATTCTGAATTCTTTTTCTGGGAGGTTTCCTATCTCCACTTCATTTAGTTGTTTTTCTGGGGTTTTATTTTGTTCCTTCATCTGGTACATAGCCCTCTGCCTTTTCATCTTGTCTATCTTTCTGTGAATGTGGTTTTTGTTCCACAGGCTGCAGGATTGTAGTTCTTCTTGCTTCTGCTGTCTGCCCTCTGCTGGATGAGGCTATCTATGCCATTGGAATTTTGGTAGGGATTGCATCGAGTCTGTAGATTTCTTTGGATAGTATAGTATGGACATTTTAATAATATTAATTCTTCCAATCCATGAACATGGATATATTTCCATTTACCTGTGTCTTCTTCAATTTCTTTCATCAATGTTTTATAGTTTTCAGTATACAGATATTTCACCTCCTTGGTTAAATTTATTCCTAAATATTTTTTGGTTTTGATGCTATTGTAAATGGGATTTTTAAAAATGTTATTTCTTAGATAGTTTGTTGTTAGTGTATACAAATACTACTGCTTTTTGTATGTTGATTTTGAATCCTGCAATTTTACTGAGTTTGTTTATCACTTCTAATAGTTTTTTAGTGGAGTCTTTATATAAGACTATATATAAGATCATGTCATTTGCAATATTTCAATGTCTTTATAACCAGTAGGATCACACTGGTGAATACCAGCTCAATACTAGCTTGTCCATTAGTTTCTTAATAAAGGTGTTTCAAAAAATTACCAAACTCTGCTGCACTGAACTGAGGAGGGAGGAGATTTGTTTGTATCTGGAACAAGTTAGCTAAGGAAAACAAAGTGGCTTAGATCAGGTGTATGGGCTTAGTGGGGAGTCAGGGAGGAGGGATGGTGAGCAGCTGGCCAACTGGAAAATCATGGAAGAGCTAGGTAAGCTGTGGTAAGGATGTGGGCAGAAAGGATAAGCTGGAAAGAAAAGTGGAAAAACACCTCTCCCTTCCCTCTTTTCAAGCGAGTGTACAGAGCTTTGGCATACATGATTAACCTTGCAAACTCTAATAAAAGTAAGGACAGTTAATGTTTTATCTTCCTTCCACCACTCTGTTAGAGCTCAGAGCAAATCACAAAGCAGATTTTCTGAAGCCAGCAAACTAGATAAATGGCTGGTTAGTTCAGGGAAAAGTTAGTTTTTGTATACAATCAGGCTCAGTAGCTTTTTGGCATCACATGGGCACATCTCAGTGTAACCTACTTTCTCTTCTTCCATCCGGAGGTGATGATATTGACAAACGAGGAAAGCTGAAAGCCAAACAGGAAATAGAAATAGCAGCAAAAGGCCTGGAGAGCATCCATGAAGACTGAGTGTCAGGCAGCACCTTCCATCGGAGAAGCTTGACCATCACAGTTTAAACCTGAGAATCCTCCCACACTAGGGGTGGTGGTGAGCCCCCAGCTGGGAAGAGAGGCACAAAATTTGCTCCCCTTTCGCCACTGGAGCCAGCACTAGCACATCTGCTTAGAGGAGTTAGGCCACTTCCCCCAAAGCACTTCCCTGGGCACTAACAGCAGAGCCAGAGCTCAAACCGAGATCTCACCCCGGAGCTGTCCTCCTCACCAGTGCACCAGAGCACATTGTGATATATCACCCAGAGTGTAAAAAGTGTCCACTTGGAATGGGGGGTTGGGACAAAGGAGAGGAAAGGATGGTGAGAAAGATTTTTGCAGAAAGCACTCCAAAAGACAAATGTTATTCATTTTTCTCAGCCCAGCAGTCTGAAAAAGCATAGTTCAAAGATCAATGACCAATTAATATCCAGCTGCTGAAAGAAAACAGTGCTTTGACCTTAGCAGAAAGTTACATAAACTCTCCTCAGGGCAAGAGACTTCTTAGGGAGAATTAAGAGGTAGCATAAACACAGCTCATTTGGGAAGAACCGGAAGAACTTTCCTGTTTAATCCCTAGAATTCCACTGAAAGCTGCGGTGGGTGGGGCAGCCCAGAGGGGGACTCAGCAATAGCTCAGGAGATTCTGGGATTAGGGGATCAGGTTTCTAGAGGTATCTCAAGCCAAAGACAGTGGGATGGTGGTGGTGTTGGGGGTGATTTCCAAATTCTTCCTCTATGCTTCTGTGTTGCTTTTTGGACCCAAGCTTGATTATTGCAGTAAAGGCTCTGGCTTGCTCAGGGTCCCTGGCACATGGTGCTTTGTTTGATAAGCACGGATGCGGTGTGGCATGTTGGAGAGAACTCTGAACTTCTGAACTTCATTCTGGTCCCAGCCCTGAGTTATGGGCTCGCTGACCTTGGCTGTGCTACTCTGAGCTGACTTTTGTCATTTGAAACACAAAAGTGTTGGGCTTGACAAATTTTTTAAAATTCATTCCAGCTCTAAAAGGCTATGATTCTGTGACACAAATATTTTCATTTCCTAAGTGAAATGAAACTTTCCTAAGTTTCACACAGAAACTTTGATGAAGCAAATCTAACTTGCAAGTAGAATAACAGTAACAATAAACATTTGCATGGTGCTTATTAGTGCCAGACATGGTTTAAATGCTTTATAAATGTTGCATCATTTAATTCTTACATCAGTCATTTGAAATAGATAATATTATTATCTTCATTTTGCAGATGAGGAAACCAAGGCACAAAGTGGTTATGTCAGCCTATGGGGTGGGTGCTATTCTTATCCCTATTCCATGGATGAAGACACTAAGGCATACAGATGGGGATGTGCTGCTAGCTTTTGGCAGAGGGTGGAAAGGGTCCAGCATGGCTGGCAGCAGCCCCATGACTGGGCCCAGGAGCACGTGGCCAAAGCAATCCAGGGAGGCACGTAAGTTAGGTTCAGTGCACCCCCTTCTGGGCCGTTGCGGGATTGCCTGGTCTGAGCCACAGCACAGTGGTACAGAGAACAGCTCTGGAAAGCTAATTTCCAGCTCCCTCCTCCTGGCCTGGCTGAGGCAGTTTGGCTCTGGTGGCCCCAGGTCGGTGGGAGGGGGTAGTGTCTGAGGCAACCCCCTCCCAGAATCCTACCTGATGCCCTCAGCATCCCCTGGTCTCGTGTAACCCACGTCCCTCCCTCCTCACCTCTCTTTTCTCCTCCTTCTTCGTCTCTTATCCCCTCCTACAATCCTTCAAGGCCAGAGGGGCAGGTTCTGACCTTTCATTTCCACTATTTCACATCCTCCTGCTCAAACAGTAAGCCCGTGGCCCAGGCCTGGTGGGCAGGAAAGGGATCTTCCCTATTCAACGGAAGAACTCTCTGGGCCGGGTCCTCTGAGACTGGTTCTTGACCTTGTCGGGAGAGGTGCTCGGCCATGTGGGTGCCTGCAAGTTCCTACTGGGTGTACCAAGAATGCAAGCTCTCAGCCCCTTTCCCAGGGCACTTCTCAGGGCTGTGTCTGCAGGCAGCAGCTCAAGGAATGAGGCGACGCCTCCTCGAAGACAAAGAGCAGGCTTGCTCTGAAGGAGGTGACTCCCTAAACTCAGTGCTCCTGGCCGTGACCCAAACCATCATCACCGTCCTGTCCCCAGCCTTTCTGTGAGCACCTGGTGAGCTCCAGTGAAGGATTTGGTGGGGGGCGGGGTACTGATTTGGAGCATTTACCTCTTTTTTCATTGTAGGCAGCTTGAATCAGTGCCTGCTATGGAGCCTGAACATGTACAGATTCAAGTGGCTAAGTGTTTCTAGAAACAGTCAGCTATTTATTGGCTTCCTGGCTCCAGGTAATCTGATTTGTGATTTCATAAGATCTCCAACAGAGCAGTGGGAGGAGGATGAATTATTAGCTGTCCTTACTTTTAAAGTTTTTAAGATAATTTTTTATGCCAGGGTTGTACATACTTCCTTGAAAAGATATTTCAAAGTAAGAAGACAGATGAAAAATCTCACAATTAGATGCAGGGAGGCCCTCGGTTGCTGGCTGTCCTCACTGTCCCGGGTTTGTAGACTGAGGTGCTGAGACCCATGGAGGATTATAGAAACCTGCTCCTGGCCCTTGAGGAGGAATTCAACACATCCTCCCTGACGGGAATGACGGAGATTTATAATAAAAGGCTCCTACTGGGGCATGACTGCATTAGGCACATGGGTCATGTAGAAATCAAGGCGGGGGCCCGGTATGGGTGGGAAGTCAGAGCAAGTTCAGGGCTTTGGTTGAAGCACTGAAAGGGACCGAGGAAGGTATGTCAGACTCAAGAGATGAGGGTAGATACCACCGGGGACCTAGAAATCCCAAGAATCTTTACCCAAGCCCTTTTAAAATACACTCACAAGTGGCTTTCCATTTACCAAAGCATAGAAGAGTTGGGTCCAAGCAGCCCTCTTCCAAGGGTGAAAATTGTCAGAGAGATAGTACTTGGTCACTCTATCTATTGAAATTTTATGAAAATGTTTTAGGTGAAGAGAAAGTTAGACTGAAAGTCAGGGATAGTTAACATTCATCTAACTACAAAAATTTTTAGAACATGAGGATGCTTCCCAAGAGATCACATAAAGTTATTATTAGAGGAGATTGACTGCATTCTTCTTTAGTGATTTCTGCAAAGTGAACAGTCTAGGACCTCCTTCCCATCACTAACATGTGTGTCCTTTCTCATAGAAGTATGTCAAAAATCACTTTTTCTGGCTTCAGTTGAAATTTATTTGTTCAATCAAAAATGTTTATTGAGGGTTTCCCTGGTGGCGCAGTGGTTGAGGGTCCGCCTGCCGATGCAGGGGACGCGGGTTCGTGCCCCGGTCCGGGAAGATCCCACATGCCGTGGAGCGGCTGGGCCCGTGCACCATGGCCGCTGAGCCTGCGCGTCCGGAGCCTGTGCTCCGCAACGGGAGAGGCCACGACAGTGAGAGGCCCGCGTACCGCAAAAAAAAAAAAATTGTTTATTGAGACACCAAGGGGGGAAAGGGGAGGTGGGATGAATTGGGAGATTGGGATTGATATATACACTAACCAATATGTATAAACTAGATAACGAATGAGAACCTGCTGTATAGCATAAGGAACTCTACTTCACTTTGCTGTACAGTAGAAACTAACACAACATTGTAAAACAACCATACTCCAATTAAAAAAAATGTTTATAGAACACTCACTCTGTGCCAGGCACTGTCCCCAGCCCAGGGAATGCTCTAGTGACCAAGACAAATCCAATTTTTGCTCTTACTGGGAAGACAGGCAATAACACAAATATTTAAATAAACAATAATTTTATAGATAATTTTAGGAGGTATGAATGTGATAATGCTTTGGGTGGGGTGTGCTACTTTATTTTTACTTTTTAAAATAAATTTATTTATTTTTGGTGGCATTAGGTCTTCGTTGCTGCGTGGCCTTTCTCTAGTTCCGGGGGAGCGGGGGCTATTCTTTGCTGTGGTGCGCGGACTTCTCATTGCAGTGGCTTCTCTTGTTGCACAGCACGGGTTCCAGGCATGTGGGCTTCAGTAGTTGTGGCTCGTGGGCTCTAGAGCGCAGGATCAGCAGTTGTGGCGCATGGGCTTAGTTGCTCCATGGCATGTGGGATCTTCCCAGACCAGGGCTCAAAGCTGTGTCCCCTGCATTGGCAGGCGGATTCTTTTTTTTTTTTTTAACATCTTTATTGGCGTATAATTGCTTTACAATGGTGTGTTAGTTTCTGCTTTATAACAAACTGAATCAGCTATACATGTACATATATCCCCATATCTCCTCCCTCACGCGTCTCCCTCCCACCCTCGTGGCAGCCGTTTGTACTGCTGGTGAAGGAAGCTTGTCTTCCTGAGTCTTTCCCTCTGAATTCTAAGCAGTCTGAGGGCAGGACGGCGTTGCTGTGGGTTCAGCCCTGGCCCCCATCCTCCCTCGGTGGCCCTCACTGCATTTTGCACATGAGAGGCTTTACGCTGAATGGAGGGGTAAATCCAAGCGCGTTCCCGTGCCTATGCGTGTACAGTTTAGCGAGCCAAAGTCGGCCTGCCATAAATACCATAAATACTTAGGGGATTTAAAAATGTGCCACCGAGTTAACTGAAAGTAATTCACCCCAGGCTGTTGAGTCAGCCAAAGTAAAAGCTGATACATTTTGAAGCCATGAGGTCGGGGAGTTGGTGGAGTTACATGCGCGCTGTGACCTACCGCTGATGGTAGGATTTACCGAACGGAAGGATCTTAGGAGCTTCTCCTACGGAAACTGCAAGCTTTTACAGAACCCACTCTCCCTACAGGTAACTCTTTGCTTCTGTGCAAGGAAATGCTTTTGCATCTATTTGGTTTTATCACGTTTCCCTCCCACCCCCCGCCCTTGGCAACAGCGGGCAGGACTTGTTCTAGGTTTTCTGCTCCCTGGATTTGAGTGTGAGTGAATTTCCATTTTTACTGCTTGTAAATCATTGTCTAGGCTTTGACGAGACACTTTTGCTGGCATGGGTGGCATGTGCTTAAATGCCTCATGCAGGACATACCAGACATCTGATCACTGCCTCCGAGGCAGCAAACGTAGCTCACCAGTGTTCACTGTCTCACACCCTTGCTGGAGTTGCAGACTCTCTCAGGACCTTGCGTGGAAGATATTTCAGCTCCTTTGTATTTGAATGTTAAACTAGGGTTGCCAGGTAAAACACAGGTCACCCAGTTGGATCTGAATTTCAGCTAAACAACGAAGAATATTTTAGTAAAGTAAGTCCCAAATATTGCATGAGACATACCTACATAGGAAGAGAGTATTTGTTGTTTACCTGAAAGGCAAACTCAGCTGGGCGTCCTGTATTTTTATTTGCTAAACATGGCAGCCCTAATTAAAGAGAAAGACAAATATCATATGATATCACTTATATGTGGAATCTAAAATATGGCACAAATGAACCTATCTACAAAACAGAAACAGACTCACAGACATAGAGAACAGACTTGTGGTTGCCAAGGGGCATTGGGGAGGGAGAGGGATGGACTGGGGGAGTTTGGGTTTAGTAGATACAACCTATTACATTTAGAATGGGTAAACAACAAGGTCCTACTGTAGAGCCAAGGAACTATATCCAATCTCCTGGGATAAACCACCATGGAAAAGAATATTGAAAAAGAATATATATGTGTGTATAAATGAGTCACTTTTCTGTACAGCAGAAATTAGCACAACGTTGTAAATCAACTTTACTTCAATTTAAAAAAAGAGAATAAAAAAAATCCCAGTCCCAGCCAGCTCTGCAGGCGGACGCGCTCCCTCTGTAAGTGAGGCACTGAGGGGTGAGTTGATCTCACGTCAAGGTGTCCTGCGGCACCAGGTCCCTCCGTGCTGGGAGCAAGCCCGGGTGGGTAGCCGCGCCTGGGGCTGGCAGGAGGCAGGGAGGCTGCTCTCAGAGCAGACGGCCTCTGCCAGCCGGGTCACGGCTGTCTGTAGCAGGAATAACTCCAGAACACACAAACACACTCAGCTGCTTGAGTTTAAAAAAAAAAAAAAAAAAAAAGAGGGTGGGGAGCGATTTAGCAACCTAGGGCTGTTTTAGATTTTACCGCTCTTTGGGGGTTGTAGAGTGTCCCGGTTGCCCCCAAGCTGAGGGCGCCCAGCCCACCTGAGGGAAGGAGCGGGGCGAGAAGGGATCCAGCCGGAGGGAGAACTATCCAGAGAGGGAGAACGGCACGGCTCCCCTGGATCCGGAGGGAGCAATAAAAGGTGGGAACGAGGAAGCCTTGACCCTCGTCTGCTCATCTGCAGAACGTAGGAAGGTGAAGTTCGGGGCTGGAACTGTGGAAAGCCCAGGGCTACACTCAGCTGCCGGGTACCACCCCCTGTCCCCGTGCCCAGAGCAGCGAAGACAACAGGCGTGGCGTCTGCTGCAGCAGGCGGCCGGTCTTCTTGGGAAGGAGCGTCTGGAAGATGTTGTGACATCCTGAAAAGAATGTTTTCTAAATCTCCTGGGTGGCAGGGCCCTGGGTCATGCAACCGAGCCAGCGGGGGAGGCAAGGATAAGGATTGTCCTCAATGGTGCGGGACATCCAAAGTGAATTCTGGTTGGAAACAAGGACTAGCTGGGTGACCTTGGGCCCATCAATTTACGAATCTGTGCTTCAGCTTTCTCCTCTACAGCATAAGGTTGGAATCAATGATGGACTCTGCCAGATCTGATCCGTTATTCACCGGGAAACAGCTCCAAACTGGAACAGTGCTTCCCTGAAGTCAGGTCAGTTACGTACACCAGCTATTAGAAAGAAGAGAATGACAAAGCTGGAAAAAAAAAAAAAAAAGAGGGGAAGCGGATTTGTTATTTCCTGCATAATTATCAACATTATTTCTTATCATCCAGCATCAGAAGTTTATTCCCCTTGCTGAGGGATGGCATTCTGAATGTGACCAACATTAATAATTCGATGCTGAGGCAAAACAAAACTATAGTTATAGTGATTGTGTTATCTAAAGATGTCCATAGAGTCTGGAATCATAGATAATACTGTTTACTTTAAAAATATTTGGCAGATTAAAGATATCTGTGATATTATTCACCCATGTTTCTGGAATGTATATATATGTATGCGTGTATTTAGTGTGTGTGTGCGTGTGCATGCATGTGAGAGAAAAAGCAAATATGGCAAATGTTAGTAATTAGTGAATCTAAAAGTAGTCAATGAATGTGTATGTAACTCTAGGTTTTTCACAGGTGTATTCAGGTAACTACTATTTAACCAGTCAAAACATTGCATTTGAATGGAAAACGAGCTTTTAAATCGATGAGATATAAGAAATGACTGCAATATTTACATTAGTTATTAAGGGCATTAAGTACATAGAAAGATGACTTTACATGAGTGTAAAGAATTTATGGAAGGGACTTCCCTGGTGGTGCAATGGTTAAGAATCCTCCTGACAATGCAAGGGACACAGGTTCGAGCCCTGGTCCGGGAAGATCACACATGCCAGGGAGCAACTAAGCCCGTGCACCACAACTACTGAGCCTGCGCTCTAGAGCCCGTGCTCTGCAAAAAGAGAAGCCACCGCAATGAGAAGCCAGCGCATGGCAACGAAGTGTAGCCCCTGCTTACCGCAACTAGAGAAAGCCCGCGTGCAGCAACAAAGACCCAACGCAGCCAAAAATAAATAAATAAAAAATAAATACATTTATTTAAAAAAAAGAATTTATGGAAATATCTAGTCTTATTTTTCATTTTTGTTCATTTTGTTACTTTACATTTGATTTGAAAACATTGCTAATTTCTACATCACATCTTAGGCAAAAATTGCAGGAACCCATGGGTTCACTCCTTCTAGGTACATCTGCTATTGAATGAATGGGTTACAAAGCTCCACTCAGAATTGGTCAAGGCCTTGCTAATTCTCTTTGTTTATGAGCTACCCAGATTACTTTTCATTAAAACTGAAGCATCACCTAAGTGTCCATCTACAGATGAATGGATAAAGAAGATGTAGCATATACATACAATGGAATATTACTCAGCCATAAAAAGAAACGAAACTGAGTTATTTGTAGTGAGGTGGATGGACCTAGAGTCTGTCATACAGAGTGAAGTAAGTCAGAAAGAGAAAAACAAATACTGTATGCTAACGCGTATATATGGAATCTAAAAAAAAAAAAAAAAGGTACTGATGAACCCAGTGGCAGGGCAGGAATAAAGATACAGACATAGAGAATGGACTTGAGGACGTGGGGTTGGGAGGGGGAAGCTGGGGCGAAGTGAGAGAAGCATCGACATATATATACTACCAAATGTAAAATAGGTAGCTAGTGGGAAGCAGCCGCATAGCACAGGGAGATCAGCTCGGTGCTTTGCGATGACCTAAAGGGATGGGATAGGGAGGGTGGGAGAGAGGCTCAAGAGGGAGGGGATATGGGAATATACATATGCATATGGCTGATTCACTTTGTTGTACGACAGAAACTACCACAGCATTGTGAAGCAATTATACTCCAATAAAGAGGTATATAAATAAAAACAAAACAAAACAAAAAAACTGAAGCATCAACTCTGTGTTTAATTATTTTGATGAAATAATTCACCAAGTAAAGATTATTTGAAATCTGCCTTTTCCTTAATTTCTGTTCACTATTTAATGCTGGAACATAGGGGTGGGAGTTATATATAAAGCATGACTCTTGCTCTCAGTGAGCTTGCAGTCCAGATGATATAGGACACGGGTTGCATAAGGACTGACGTTCCGTTCTGGGGATGGAATTGGAAGCAGGGTCTTTTTTTCTCTAAATTAGAGTGGATCTTTACACAGCCCCACGAGGTGCAGGTAAAACACCAGTAAGCTTCAATGCCATCTCCAGCCCTTCTGGGAAGAGCAAAGCTTGTTGTCAAAGAAAAGGAAGAAGGACTTGTTCTGATGGCCTGGAGTCTCCAGGTGGTACCCAGTACACCACCCAGGGCACATCCTATTGCCTTGGGCTACCCTGCAGAGAAAGTCAGAGGGCCCTGTTTACTGCAGTCAGTGATGTAGTCCTGACCGTATCAAGAGAGGCCAGCTTTCAGGGCCTGGGCTGTGCTGACATCATAGCCCACTAATCCTATAAAAATACATGGCTGAAAGTCCCACGCTTACATTTCAAACATAATATTGGGGCCTAAATTTAAGCTGCTATTTAGCAATCGAGTTTCATCAGCCAGCTTTTTGTCTCAATACATTTGGAGAACAGTCTGATGACTAAAGAAAGCAAATCTGAAGTCTTGTAACATGGTGTTGTAGGGAAGCTCCTGAAGGAGACCATCCAGGGACCACTGCCAAGACACAGCCAGGTCAGAAAAACCATGCAGTGCAAGGCAGAGTGGAATAAAGGCTAAAGAGAATTGTAAGGTATGCGTTTGGGGAACACAGAGAGAGAAACGAGGAAGGTTGATTCTGGAAAAATCAGAAGAGGCTTCATAAAGAGGGGAGCAGCTTTTGAGGTGGGTTCTGAAGGGTGGGTGGGATATTCACAGGGAAGTAATGGAGAAACATAACTCTTGCACTCAGGAACAGCCAGAATTCCAAATACTAGATGGCATAAAATGATACTAGGAGGAAGCAATTAGCCACATCCAGACTGTAGGTCACTCTGCAGGACAATTTACCCTGTGTCTTTAGCAAGTCAAGGGTATGGAAAGAGGTGGTAGTGGAGTGAGGATTAATCTAGATTTAAAAAGACCTACTGCACCTCATTATAGCACAATTCTCTGCCTTCCCTTCTTTCTCCTGCTCCCCCCTTCCTCCCTCCTCCCTTCATCCTCTCATTCACGTATTTGACAAATATTCATTCAGCACTCACTATGCGACAGGCACTGGTTTAGTCAATCAACTCTGTGGATTCTACCCTCATGACGTCTCTCCAGTTGGTCCTTTCAGTTCCTCTCCCTCCAATCTTCTATCAATACCTTTCCCACAACCTGTAAAGCTAATGTGAAAATTGATTTGGAATCAACAAATCCCACAGAGCCTGGACAGAGGCCATCTGCCCAGGGGAGGGCAGATGCGTGGGACCTCACGGAAAGGGCTCCATAGAAGAGAGCTCACAGACAAAAATTATAAGACATGTGGGGAAGTTACATGGCAAGAAAGACAAATAGAATGTTATACACCCCAGAGTAATATAAGCTCCTTTTTGAGAGAAATAGGGAACAAAAAAATTAAGTCTCTTTAAGAAAGGAAAATATTTTAATTAAAAGGAACTGTGAAAGACAATTCCTGTTCTGAGAGTAAAGGAAAGTCCCTGAAGATTTTTGAAAAGAGATATGACATATTTGTATAAAACATCCCACTGAATGTAAGAACATGAGTCATGAGTCTGGATGCTTGGGCAAGATTGTAACTAGTGGAGATCAAGAGAAGGTAGTAGATTTCAGACAATCCAGGAGATAAAATGGACGAGAATTGGACAATTAGTTATGGGAAGTAAGGAAGAAAATAATAAGCAAATAATAAGCATTAATGATGGCTCCTAGGTTTCTGATTTGGGTAACAGGTGGACGGGGATGTCATCCACTCACATAGACATCATTCATGTTTTTGAAGTATAACCATTCTAATATGTGTGTAGTTGCATGTCATTTTAAATTTCCATTTCCCTAATGACAAATGATCCTGATCATCTTTTCATATGCATATTTGCCACCTCTGTATCTTCTTTGGTGAGGTGCCTGTTTGGATCTTTTGCCTATTTTTAAATCAGGATGTTTGTTGTTTTATTGTTGAGTTATAAGAGTTTTTTATATATTGTTGATAGAAGTCCTTTACCAGATGTGTTTAAAATTTTTTCTCTCAAAAAAAGGGAACTGCGAGCAGATGCTCTTGCACCTAAATGTACATTTGTTTAATTGGGCATCATATGCAAATAATACCTTTGTTGAAAAGAGAAGGTGTTGCCACCAGTACATATTTGCTAAATGATAGGGTTGAGACAAAGTCTCAGGTGAGTGAGACTGCCTATCTCTGGTGATAATTGCTTTTGGCTGTTTCCCAGACACTCAATGTAAAGCCATCAGAACTCTCTTGTTATCAGATTGTTTTATGATAAAAGTTTCTTTTGACCCACGTGAAATGTAAACCTCTATTGTTCATTTGGATGTCAATAATCATGAAACAGATTTTAGAGAAGTTTAAAAAGTCACAAAATACAGGTAAGAGATAGTAAATAGAAAAAAATGGTACTTGTTAATGACTGCAAATGTAAATAAACTTAAAACAAGTTATGTTTTCTCCTTTCTCTACTAAAAGCTGTTTCTGTTTCTACTAATACTTTAGGAAGTACATTATAATTTCTGGTATTTGAAACAAACAGTAGCATGGTAAAGATAAGGCTTTCAACAATCTCAAAACCTAAACACAACAGGAAGCTTTGTTTATGTTTCAACCCCAATAAATCAAAACAAAGGAATCTGAGTAGCAATCAGTAATGGGATATGTACAAATGTAGCTGCCAAACACTGCAATGTTAAACCTTATTAGTCATCCAGTAGCCTTATTATCTGTGTTAATATTAACATTTTTACTTTAGACTTATTTTGTGTGGAAGGATAAAACAAGTAGTTATATTATTTGATTTTAAGTTATAAATAAAGCTAGGACAGCAAATTATGAAAGAAAAGGAGTTAAAATTAAAGTTAGGAAGAGAAGCTAAAAGTTTTAGCAGGCATGTCACAGAGCAAATGTAAAAACTAAACCTTAAAAGTGTTCATGTGGGGCTTCCCTGGTGGTGCAGTGGTTGAGAGTCCGCCTGCCGATGCAGGGGACACGGATTCGTGCCCCGGTCCGGGAAGATCCCACATGCCACGGAGCGGCTAGACCCGTGAGCCATGGCCGCTGAGCCTGCGCGTCCGGAGCCTGTGCTCCGCAACGGGAGAGACCACAAGAGTGAGAGGCCCACGTACCGCAAAAAAAAAAAAAAAAAAAAAAAATGTGTTCATGTTAACTCATGTATACAAAGGAGACCTTTTCTAACTCTGCCTCTAAATAGCCCAGCTACAGTTACCCTAATACTACACTCAACACAGATAATCTATTCTCCATCCTTATGCCTAATTTTCATATGCTAGTATAGTATATTCCTCCATGTTCTGGTCAACTACATAACAGACCACCCTAAAACTTAGTGGCTTAAAGCAACAATCTGTTGGTACTATTATCTCTCACATTTCTGGAGGTTGACAGGTTCAGCTGAGTTGTTCTTACTTTGGGTCTTATAGGGTGCAGTCAGGTGTGGCCTGTGGCTGAAGTATATATATCTTTATTATATATCTTTTTTTTTTTTTTTTAATTTGGCTGTGCCACGAGGCTTGCAGGATCTCAGTTCCCCCTCCAGGGATTGAGCCTGGGCCACAGCAGTGAAAGCGCTGAGTCCTAACAACTAGACCACCAGGGAACTCCCTGAAGTCATCATCTTTAAATATCTGACATCCGATGGGATTTCTGGAACAGTGGGGAGCTGGTTGGGCATCTCTCTCGCCATGCGGCTAGCTTGAGCTTCCTTACAGTATGGTGGCCTTAGGGTAACTGAACTTCTTATGTAGTAGCTGGCTTCACCCAGAGTGAGCATTCCAAGGCACACAGGCAGAAGCTGCAAAAGTTCTTATGACAATCTTGGAAGTCCTACAGTGTCACTTCTGCTGTACTCTATTGGTTAAAGCAGTCACAAGTCAGCTCAGATTCGAGGAGGTGGGAGAATAGTCTCCACCTCTCAATGTACCCTGCATATATGAAGAGAGAAGAAATTGACGGTTTCACAAAGCAGGTTTCTACCATATGAATTAGTTCATGTGCAATTAAAGAATGATGTCAGTCTAACCTAGAAGTCATGTTTGATCATATCAGATTTTTTTCTAGGCAAGGGGAGCCAGAAGGGGAGGAGTAGAATTGTAACCTTCAGCAGGAAAGAAAACAATCCCACAATTCAGTGCTGTACTGGGAGTAAGAATCCTTTAGCTGTGTTTTGTGAAAATTGAAAATGAGCACCTGCATCAGGCTCTCTGGGCAGGCCCAGAGAGGTGCACCCCAGCCTTGTGCCACTTTTGGCTCCTGTGCCTGGGAAGTTCCTGGCTTGGAGCTGGTTTGGGCTGGATTGTCCCAGCACCCCCCAAGCTCTGCTCTAACTAAACTGTGGCCAGCATTGCCACTCAATGTTTATGTGAATTTTTAATGTCTACTGTTGTAGCCTCTAGCCATGTCTAGCTGCCTGCCTGGGTTGTCCAAGGTGATTTCCAAGGTACCAGTGATTGTTTTTCTTAGTCCTTTGGTTACAAGTGTGCCTATTTTGAGTGGTCTCCCCAACTTTATTATTATTATTTTAAATTTTATTTATTTAATTTATCTTTGGCTGCATTGGGTCTTCATTGCTGCACACGGGCTTTCTCTAGTTGCGATGAGCGGGGGCTACTCTTTGTTGCGGTGCGCAGGCTTCTCATTGCGGTGGCTTCTCTTGTTGCGGAGCACGGGCTCTAGGCATGTGGGCTTCAGTAGTTGTGGCTTGTGGGCTCTAGAGTGCAGGCTCAGTAGTTGTGGCTCACGGGCTTAGTTGCTCCACGGCATGTGGGATCTTCCCGGACCAGGGCTCGAACCCGTGTTCCCTACATTGCCAGGTGGATTCTTAACCACTGCGCCACCAGGGAAGCCCTCCCCAACTTTATTTATCCCATAAGCCCCATGACTTTTAATGTGTGATTTTGTAGAATGTGAGGTTTTTCCGTAATGCACATTTCACCTTATAGCAGACAAACCAGAACTATTTATTCTCCACTAAATGAAGGCAGGTCTCCTTGGAGAGAAGCTATTTCCATTCTTGGGGTAATAGTCTAGGCTGACTTGGAACATTTATAGCCAGAAAGTAATGATGCTTTAGAAATTCTGAAGAAGGACACAGGAACCAGCTTAAAGGGGGATGCATTGACCAAATTGCCACAATTTGAGTATCAAAAAATAAAAATAAAACAAAAACATTATGGTAATTACAATATATTGAGTCATGAAAAGCCAGAGTCAATAACGATATTCAAAGAAAAATAATGAGAATTTTCTTTTCAAGTAACGTGTTATATTTGGGCTGTATTTATTCAAAGGAGCAAAGATGTTATTATGTTTAAGTGTACGAATTGCTTCAGGATTGCAGATACATAGACACACAAAGGCAGATGAAATACTCGTCAGCAAAAGACTGAAAAGATTTCTGGCCCAGGTTCGGGATGTCCTTGTTCATTCTGGCGACCGAAGTACATTTGTTATATGTTAAATTATAGAGTCCACAGAGCCTTAAAACTCATTAACACTTTCATTGCCCACATCACCTAGAATTTTCAGATAGTAGTAGAACATTTGAAAAATATAAACTGGCTGAAGTTTACGCAGAAACAATGTTCAGATAGCCACAGTTCTTGCCCTCAAGTTCTCATGCATATAAGATTTTTCAGGCAACAGAAAGATGGCACTCTCTCCCCTTTACTTATTAGTGGATAGGCTCGTGAGCCCTCCTGCTGTTAAGTCTGTGGCCTGCCACTTAACTTTATTTGATGACATAGTAATCTAGTATAAAGCACTAGTGAAATTCACAGGCTATAGGAACCCCTTCTCCCCCTCTCATCTGCATCTCCCTTGGGTCTGAAGGTACTTCAAAGAAAACTTGTAGCTTTGAGCTGAATGGATTTTGTCTTTCAGATAGACTGGAAATATGGCGATATCTCTTTGCTTGCATTTATTTGCCGTTTGGTGGTTCTAGCGGTTATTCCTGGTTGTTACTCCCTGGATTTTCTCCTTTGCCCTGCATGGCCACTGCAAAGAACTGGATGCATCTTTCCTGAGGAGTGAGGGAGAGGCCTGAGGCCTTACGTATTGAACCATTCTAGAGGGTTAGGGGAAAATTTTGTCAGCATGAACCAAAACTGACTTTATTGAACCTGAAGGGTAGAAGGTAACATTAAAAAGACAATTAAATGTGGCACTAGTTGCGCTTCAAAGAAGAAAAGATTTTAATGTTTCCTAAGGTGGGTTTGCAGCCATTAGTCTAAGTTGTATTTAATAGTTTTAGCAACGTGTAAAGGTAAATTATGCCAGGGATTTTTTGAATGTTTCTTAGATGAAAATATGCTATTATGGAATTGTTAGGCTGACAAAAAATTGAGTTACTCTGCTAAAGAAATGCAAAAAGACTTATCTTAATGAAAAGTGTGATGTCTTAAAGGTCATTTGTGTAAAAATAGAACTAGAGACATAATCCAAATAAGTGAAACTAAAACAGAGGGGGAAATTGGGGTAAAGGAGATCTATGGAACTTAGGTAGTTTAAAGTTTGAGTCAGTTTGGGGGCAGACCCCAAAGGTGAGACATTTTGGAAATCTGGAAGTAGCAGGCCTCAAATCTCACTCACATCAAGCAGTGTTAGCCAAGCCTACAGCAAGAGGTATTGAGAGGGGTTTTAAAGTTTTGTTTTTATGAATGTTTGCTGAGACACGGAGCTACTAAATTGCAATGCCTGTGATGTTTATGCCATATTACCAGAAGCTTTTTTTTTGGAAGTGTGAACAAAAACAAACAAAAATAGTCAAAACTGTATATACTTTTTTCTCAGTGCTGCTGAAATAGTAATTTTTCACTTTATAAAGTAACTGCTAACTCTGAGATGATTTTTCGGCTTCGTAGACTCTATGCTGGCACTGAACTTCACCCAGAAGTTGGATGTTGGCCCATAGAAGAGTCTCTAGTAGATCTCAATCAAACCACGTGAAAACTTGTTTTCTCCATAATGCACAGCAGTGCAGTGGGGGCCGAAGGAAGGAAGGAAGTGGTCTATTCTACTTGGGTGGAATGAGCCAAGAAAGGCTCATGGAGGAGGTGACCTTAAACAGTGTCTCGAAAACAGCAGAGATATTTGCCAGGCAGATGAGACAGGGCTTAGCGGAGAGGCCAGATGTGCCCCCAGATGTGGGGAGCAGGTGGGCAAGGCGTGGTGGGGTGACATAGTCTGGTGTGTCTGTAACTGTGGCTTTCAGGAAGGAGGTAGGGCACAGAGAGACAAATGCCACATGGAAAGTTGAATGGAAAGCCGGGCCAGGTCACTGACATCCTTGTGTATCACACTAAAGAGTTTGTTTTCATTCATTTATTTAATGAATCCATATATCGACAACCTATTAAATGCCAGGCCTTTAGAAGACAAGACACATTTTTGTTGTTGTTGCTCTCACGGAGGTAGGGGTATAGAAGGGGCAGACAGACATTAAATCAATAATCACACAAGCAATTATTTAACTTTGTTTGTGATAAGCTCTCCTCTGAGAAGGACAATGCCTGTGTAAGGAAAGAGTTTGCAACAGGGAAGTCTAACTTAGTCTAGGGGTCTGGGAAGGTTTCCACAAGGAAGTGACCCTTAAGGCTGGGACCCAGGTAGGATCTGCTGAGCTAAAGGGGGGCTTGTTTGGGTGGGCTTGTTGGGTAGGGTTGTTAAGAGCGTTTCAGGCAGATGTGAAGTGGGCAAAGGTCTGGAGACAGGGAGTTATGCGGTGCTTTAGAAAAACAGAAAAGCCTGCAGCCATGTAGACCCTACTCAGGGGAGCCACATGATCATACTTGGGTTTTAGGAACCAGCCCCTGGCTGTAGCATGGGGATAATAAAGGCACGTAGGACTGGAGGTAAAGAAACCAGTTGGTGTGTTGTCATCACAGATCTGGGGGGAGTGTCAAGGTGAGAGCTGAAGCTGGGACTGTGTGGACCAAGAGGATGGAATGGACTTGACAGATGTTGAGGGGCCAGAAGTGGCTGCACTCAGTGGGCAATGATTAGATGTGGGCAGTGAAGACTCCTGGGTTTCTGAATGGAGCAACGGAGCAGATAGTGAAATGGAACTCGGGGGATCAGACTGGGTGGATGGAGAGGATTAGGGGTTGCTACTGAGTTTCACTGTAGGCATAGGCATTGCTTAGTTAGAAGTGCCTATGGGGATATCCAACAGGCAGCTGGATGTGAGTGTAAAGTTCCAGAAAGATTTCAGAGCTGGAGGTACAGAAGCAGGAAATATCAGCAATTAGGTGATGGTGGAAGCCATGACAAGTGACACCTCACACGGGGAAAGGACATTGAGTGAGAAGACAAGGAGGTCTGGGATCAAACCCTGGGAAACATAGATATTTACCAGGCAAACATAGAAAGAGGAGGTAGAAAGAGCCTGAGAGTGACCAGAATCGTAGAAGAATCAAAAGGAAGTACGTGCTGTATGGTCCCTATTTGTCCAAATCTATTCTCCAAATTGACTTTCTCCCCCTCTCTGTCCTGCTCTGTGGCCTGGAAGGCTGACCTCTGTGGACTGCATCAACAGGCTGTCTTGCCCTCTGGCTTCCAGAGGTCAGCCACTGGGAGGCTGGAGGGTGAGGAGAGAGAGAGTTCAGGTGGTGATCCTCTTGGCTTCCTCCTACTAGACAATGGATTCTTGGTGGCTGTGTTCCTCTACCAAAGGTCACAGCTCCTGCTGTGCACCCGTAGCTGCAATTCCCCTTGTCTCTTCAGGCCTAAGTGTGGGAAAGGCTTTCTCCTATTTATTACTAGCCTTTAGGTCCTTCACCTTCCCTTACTAATTTCCCTTCATCCTGTCCAGTTCTTTCCAAATGGTTCTTTCACTAAACTCTCTCTAGTCATCCCTGTTTCTTGCCGTCTGGGTCCTGCTGGGATCCTCACCTTTACAGAGTTGTGTCACAAAACCACAGAGAAAGAATGTCAAGTTGGGAGTGGCCGACAGTGTCCAAAGCTCCAGAGGTTTTACCTGATGAGAGTGAAGAGTCCATGCATGTCCCGTTGGAGGTTGTTGGTGACCTCTACTGGCATGGGTTAAAGGAACGGTGAGCTGAAACCTGACCACGGTACGCTGGTGTGTCAACAGACAGTTGCTGACCATTCCTTGGAAGAGCCTAGCTATAAAGGAGAAAAGAAGGTGGTATTTTGAGGGAGTAGCAGGGTGGTGTTTCTGTTCTTCAATGTGAATGTTGAAGGGACTTGAGCATGCTTATTGCCTGTGAGTAAAAGCCATTAGACAGGGAAAGCTTGGAAGTGCAGGAAGGGGAAACATGAGTGGATCCACACCCCAGGACCACAGCAAGAGCAGAGGGATTGACATTGACCAAAAGAATGCAGACTTGTTAGACTGGAGGAAAGGCGTGAGTGTAGATATGGTTATAAAAATGTTTACTGCATGGGGTAGGGGCGTGAAGGAGTTTCCTCCTGATAGCCTAAATTTCCTCAGTGAAAATTCAAGGACAAGGAAATTTCAAAATAGCAATTATGAACATGGACAAGGAGGGAGAAATTGATCAGGGACCAGTGAAGACTTCAAAAGTTTGCTGAAATAAATGAATAAATTATTGATGTAAATGATATAAACCAGAATATAGAATGTGAGATGAGGTGAGAATGTTGTGAGATGAAGCTGGAAAGGGAGGATATGTCTAGATTATGGAGTTTGGTCTTTATATAGACAATGGAGAGCTATCAAAGGTTTTTGCATAGTGGACAGATGGATACGGTATAAGATTGTTTGGGGGTGAGTGGAGTCGAGGAGAGATACTAAAGGTCACAAAGAGGCCTCAAAATAATCTAGGTGATAGATAAGGGATGTGCCTTATTTGGGCATTGAGAGTTGAGATCACAAAGTTAAGAGCTACTCAGGAGTTGGATCCTGTAAGACTAGTGGTGATGCCCACAGTTGGATTGGGAGGTCCTTAAGGTCATTCCCCCCAAACTCCATCACGTTCCATCTTAGTCTATCCTAAATATTCAGTCTAAGTAAAAAGAGGGTGCTTTCTCTGCAAACACTGGTTCAACATACATCCAGATTTTCAAGCCTGAATGTCTCCTTGCAGAGACAAATTTCCACTGTATAGAGCTTAGAGGCTACTCAGATTTAGGAAATGAGAGAGGAGTCAGAAACTTTAACTGGCTTTACTGGGTGAGTGTCATGACACTATTGACCAAGGAAGAGGATGTGGGAGGTCATGATCATGAGGGAAAATGATAGATTTTGGCCCCCGGAGGATCTACATGGATTTGGGCAATTGGGGTGGAGAATGGGAGTCTGGAGCTTGGGAGGAAGGTTGGGTCTTGCCGTGCAGACCTGGGCGTCACCTGTATAGAGCTGGCTGTGAAGCAGTGGGGTCCAAGGAGAGTGGCAAAGACTGGGAACAGACCCTTGAGGAATGCTCTTCAAGAAGACAAAGCAGAGGAGAAGTGTCAGGAAGGAAAAGGAGAAATTGTCAGAGAAGTAGGAAGATAAACAGAAGAACACAGCTCCTGAGATCCCCAATTGGAGAGTCACTCCGAGGAAGGCCTACTCAAGGGTAATGGTGGAGTGCCTTTTTCTTTTACAAGAAACGTCACTTCCCTTCTTGAAAATTGATTTTTAATTTACACTTTGTTCTACAAAATGGTCCCTCCTTTAACATTGCTTTTAACAAATATTTAGAATTGCTCTGAATCCCTCCAATTTTTTAGTTTCCTCATCAAACTCCAAAAGGCTGTGCTGTTCTTTGTGCAGAACTTGTTAAAATCTCTTCAGCAGCTCCGTGTAAGTGCTTCAATATGCACTAAAAATGTTACTTGAATTCCCTTTGATTTTCAAGGTGAACGTCCTTGTCTTTGTCATAGTAGATCTGGTCCTCACATAGACAGCCAACAACCATCAGGTTTCTCTGGGTCTGCATTTGAGTATAAAAATTAGAACCAGGGCTTCCCTGGTGGCGCAGTGGTTGAGAGTCTGCCTGCCGATGCAGGGGACACGGGTTCGTGCCCCAGTCCGGGAAGATCCCACATGCCGCGGAGCGGCTGGGCCCGTGAGCCATGGCTGCTGGGCCTGTGCGTCTGGAGCCTGTGCTCCACAACGGGAGAGGCCACAACAGTGAGAGGCCCGCATACCGCAAAAAAAAAAAAAAAAAAAAAAAATTAGAATCATCTTTTCCTAACTGCAACATCATCAGTGTTAAGTTTTAATGTAAAATTTATTAATTGGAACCTTTGATGTTCAAATATCTCAGTGCTTTCCTACCTAAATGATCTATGTCTTGTGAATGGTAGTTTTCTATTAGAATTAACTAAACATAGGGAAGAATTTAGAGAATCAAATTCATTGATTCGGCTCTGAATGTTGACCCCAAGTCTCTGTCACTGAAGTGCTCCTGTGTTCTTAGTGAACTGGTTTCATTTGGAAGCATCTATAATAGTGGTACCTGGCTCTTGACACCATCTTCAAAATACCCCTCCCACCACCCCACCCCCTTTCACACTGAAGATCTAGTTCATCACCACAGGAGTGTAACAATTGTGTTTGGCTTATAACCTTTCTGGAATCACTGTCCTCAAGAGGACATACAAACCCCTCATCAGTGTCCATTCATGTTGTCCTCTTCAGAATCTTGTCGTGAGGGTCTTAAGTTCTTCCCCACAGCGATCTTGGAAGGAATAGTGCTTTGAGCTGTGTCTACTCCCTGAACGTAAGGTTCATATTTGCAAATGTCTGCATCTCCTTCACCACAGGCACTCTCATCAGGATCTGAGGGAACTTCAGAACAACATGTTGGTGTTTGTGGTAAAAGATCCACATTTGAAAACTCCAAGTCTCTAAGTGAGCATTGCCACTCTACTGCCTTGGATTGAAGAGCTGTGACATAGTCGTAAATGGACATGCCTGGGATCTCATCACTGCAAGGACTGTTGCCCAGTGACCTGGGCAAGGTCAATGGATCCTCAAATTTATTGGTGTCAGAGCCACTTTCCGGATGAGTCTCGTACAAACCGTAGTCTGGATCAGAAATGAGAGTTTTTCCAGAATGATCTTCCTGATTCTCACATTTCCCCAGAATCTTCTGGAAGGCGATGCTGTCCTCAAGACTCTCTAATGACACGACATTGTCCCTCCTCTCCCCTGAGTCCTCGTCCCCCAGGGGCTCGTTGGCTCTGCAGCTCTCCTCACCATGTGCCTCTGCTTCAGCCACATTTCTCCAGTCTTCTGAACTTGTTGAACTTAGAGTAAATAAAGACCCTTCGTCAGAATCGGTGTCCAACTCGTACTGAGCGTCAGGCGTGTCCTTTTGTACTAGTTCCTTGTTAGCAGGAGTCACATGCAGGTCATGACCCCACCCCGGAGCGAAGACGGGTGGGGACGGGTCCGTGGCCCCTGAGTCACTGAGCGTGGCCGCTCCGTAGTGGGCGAGGGGCTCTTCCTCGTCACCGGCGCCCTCGAGCCTTTGCTGCTGTGCGCTCAGCACATTCTCCTTAGAAAACTCCGAAGGGAAGTGTGGAGTGCCCCCTCTCCCCTCCTTCTCTCCAGTCCTCAGCGCTTTTGTACGCGCCACCATTTGGGAGAGAGGCGTGGTCATCTCCCTGGGGAGGGGTGGGCCGAATTCGTTGGAATCCTTACGGATTGAGCCAGGGCTTGTCTGTAATCTGGCAGCCACGGCAGGGATGCCCACTGAACGCTCACTGAGGGAATCTTCCCCAGCCACAGTGTCATAATTTACTTCTCCAGGAATATCATACCTGTAGATGCAGTCCTGTCCCGCCGGCATTAGTTGGGTATCATCAGCATGCGGCCGTCCGCGGAGAACGGGCCGGGCCGCACCGTGATTTGGGAGCGCATTATCCTTCCCGCTTCCTGCCCCATTGTGGTCCCCGCATCGTTCTCCGCCCTGCCGACCGCCAGCCTCCTTTCTGCTTGGTGCCAGCGTTCTCGCAGGAGTGACAGCCGCGTATGGGGCTTGGTTCTCACAGAGGTTTGGATCGTGGAAAGTTTGGCGCAGATCCATCCTTGGCTGCTGCATGTTCCCTACAGCTTCGATTTCATCGTAGAAGCCCTGGTTTGAATACACGTTCCCTGAACCTGGACTTTTTTTCCGGCATCTCTGTTGCCACAGTCTATCCACATAAGGCCTCGCAAAAGCCCCCAGGCAGAAAGCCACGAAGAACGTGATGGACACTGACAGGCAGACGGCCAGGGCCAGGTCCTGGGAAGCGTCCTCCCTTCTGCCAGCAGCTTGCACGTCCCCGGTGCTCCTAACCCTTCCTGGCAGCCGCCTCTCCCTGTCACTGGTGTCAGAGCCCGCAGGGTCCTTCTTGCGCAGAGTGGAAAAGCGCACATCCCAGGGCCTCTCAGCTTTGCTCGTCGTGAGGCTTTTCGTATGATTCAGATTAGTGCGAGGAAGGTGGGTCTCTCTGGACACACGCCTTGTGGGTGTCCACCAGTATGCCTCCTCCTTCCCTGAGAGTGGGGGTAAAAGCACATGCTGAGTTGACACGGGAATGAGATTCCAGTGGTTTAAAAAGCATCTGTGGGTCCTCAGTCCTTGTCTAGCTAGATTTAAAGTGGGTATTACACGATTAGCAACTTTACTGGCTGATTGCTTGATTGGTTGTCGATGCCGACAGCATGTGTCAGGCTCTGTGCACACTTACACAAGGCTCTCAGGCTCGGGTCTGCTGCTCCCAGGCCCAGGAGACTGTGTTTCTTAGGCTTCCTGACTGACTACTGCCCACAGGAGAAAGGAAGCCAGTCTGTAGGGACAGCCACATTGTTCCTCCTTTCTCCACAGCCTTCCCTACTTACTGCACGTTTACGAGAACATTCCATCAACCCTCTGCAAAATCTGCCTTGGCCACACCTGTGTGTGCTATATCATTTCCTCACCATTCCTCAGTGCTGGCAAACAGCAAAAATATTCAGGTTTCTCTGCTGGTTCCTGATATTCTGCCCTCCACACTCAGAATGCCAGTGTGGCTCTTACAGGGCGATGAAACAAGTGTGGCTGACACCACTAAGACTTCTCTCTAATCTTCATGGATTTCTCCTAAACCTAAACATGGTAAGCATGGCCATGTCTCTACTTAATAGCAGTCCTGAATAGAACAGAGGCCAGGACTCATTCTTTAAAAAATGACTCTTTCCCCGCCCCCACCCCCACCCCAGTTAAGAGTTTGAGAATTAGCCAAGATAGTTAATAGTGGGGGGGGCAGGGGAAACCTTTCCAAAATATTCAGTTGCAGTAACATATTCTAGCAGTTTGGGAGAGTGGCAGGGAACAAATCAAAGAAAAATATACTTTTGAAATATGTGTGTTTTGTGTATGTGTAGGATTATACTTTCAGAGGGTTAGCTAGCATTTTAAATAATTATGTTTCAAATTTTAGAAGTCCTTTCTTTGATCAGTTATTTTATTAATATTTGGGATAAAAATATGACATTTTGGGGCTTTAGGGAAAAATTCTCTCTTTGTGAAATTTCTGGTTTTGACCAAATCCAGTGGTTTCTGAGCTAGCTGAACTAGGTTTCTCTGACCATGTGAAGAAACTCGTTCATGAACTGAGGAGAACAGTTAGGTACCAATGATTTTTCTGTGATACAGCCCAAGGATGACTAATGCCATAGATCGGCACTCTTGCTTCTGGAGGGACTGTCATTGTTTCAAATGAAACTAAATTTTTCATGTCTCTTTTCTGTTTAAATGGAACCATTTCTGAGAGAAGAGACTTACCAATAGACTTGTTGCAAATTGCATTCCACTTTTTTCTCCAAGATTCAGAAATAACATTTTGGAAGACTGCCACGTCATAGTCACACTGCCACTGGTTAGCAGCCAAGTCAGCCTCCAGGTGGGGAAGCTCTAGAGCCATGATCATCATCGGCAGGATGGCGGTCAGAGCATTGTTGCTGAGGTCTACAACCTGCTCGAGAAGAAACAAATTGAGGACAGTCTGTGAATAAAGACATTTGGAGACAAAATAAACTAGTTACAGTTACTGTCTATATCTCTATGGAAGCAATATGAATTTAGCACTGATTTCAGAGGCAGAATACTGGGTTTAATTCTCTGCTCTGTCCCTAAGAACTCTGTGAGACTCAGCAAATTGTTGACTCTCAATGAGCCTACATCCCCACGTTGTTCTGAGGATTAAATGTATGTGAAAACGTTAAGTATGGTGCCTGTATTAGATGCCCAATCACTTTCCCTTCCTTCTTTCCTATGAATTGTGATTTGTACTGTTCGATATAACCTAGATTCCCAGTTGTTATGAAGGTCTGGAATTAGAGATCAGGTCTTGAATGTCTAGAAGCACTGTGATCTTGAAAGTGGCAGGAGATACTGGATGATGAGGACATACAGCCCAGAAGAACTGTGGTTGACTAAAGGTAGCAAAGAGAGTTCTTTTGCATCAAGTATTATCTTAAAGGTAATAGTACATTTCTCTGCATCTATGGCTACTCAGTATAAACAAAATGACTAATTTTCCTAGTCTCATCAGAAATGAAGAGGAAACTGGGGAACAAAAAGGATTCAGTGACTCTAAAAACACAGAGTAGGATCTGTGAAGCTGGATATGGCAGTGGTGTAATGTGGCCAGGACAGCAGAGTTAGGTATAGCTCTAGCTACCATTTGCAGAGCATTGCTGTGTACCAGCCATCCTACTGGGTGCTTTACGTGCATTATGTCTATTCCTCCCAACAACTTTGTCATTTCCCCCTTTTTACAGAGGAGGAAACTGGGCTAGGTCACAGTATATCCCATATAATCCCTACTCCTAAGGCTTGGTACCAGGTGCTCAGAAAATAATGGAGGAATGAACGAATGAGTGAATGGCAGAGTTGAGATCTGATCTGGCTCTGTAGCTGAGTGCCTTCCACTCCAGAACACAGCCTCTCGGATCCTGAGCTCCCACTGCACTGGAGTGAAGGGATGCGCAGAGGAGGCCTGAAGCATGAGCCACCAGAGTGGGGTCATGGGGTTTGGGAGAAAATCATAAATGCAAACCTCGCTGAAAAGTAAAAAAGAGGGCCATGGATGAAAACCATGGAGGCTGAATGTAATTCAGGTCAATTGTTTAATAAACATCAGGGAAAAAGCAGCACTGGCATCTTGGGTTATATAAATTCCTGAGAAGAGCTTACTCAGACAGACACTCAAACAGCACCATAACCAAGACTCAGTAGTGAGGGGGACCTTTGCACTGTTGAGTAACCAAGCACTCTTGACTCCCAAGGGAAGGCTGTCAAAAATAGGAAGTAGGAGACTGGGACCAGGAAGGAAAAAAAAATCACAACAAAACTTTGCTTTGGCCTGGCCTTGACTAGTATCAGTAGTTTTCTATGTACCCCCTCAACAAAAGGATGAAATATTCTAATGTTTTGGGGGGTATTTTCTTCTTAGTGCACGTCTGCATTTTTTTTTTCATCCTAGCAGCTATTATATTATAAATCACGAAACTAAAAGCAAAACAGAAGAGAGGACAGAAAGCTAATCAAATGATTCAGGAGGAATAATTTCTGAGAAGAGATTAAAACAGAATAGTCCAATTTGGCTAAAGAAGTGGCCATCCACTGTCATTTGAAAAGAGTGTACATTATAGAAAGATTGGGAGAAGCATATAATGTTGCTAACAAATCACTGCTCTAAGAAGAATGGCAGAAGAAAAGGAATGCTTACTTGAAATGCCAATGAAACATTTCATTCTACCTGCACACGATGATGAATTTATGCTTTGAGAAATCTATCTGGTTTCTGAAAAGATTCCCACGTGGAAAGACACGTAATATATAATGCAAGTATTAAATACGTCTCCTGGAAAAAAACCCAACTACATCCATTTTAATATTTGACTTTCTGGTACCAAATATGCTCATCATGTTCCCAAAGAAGTTTTTAGAGTTATTGCTGAACAGGCAGAAGGGTTAATAGAGAAGGAGAAATTGTATGATTCTGGGCAGCTCAGGTAATTTAGAATTACAGATGATTCAGAACATTCTTGGGCTTGTTTTTTAGTTTGCCTGGAGCATCTATTGCCTGTGAGCTGCAGAAGACTTATAAAGCACAATAAAAATGCACAGGAAATAAAACAGGCACAGGGAAATTACACATACAAATATAATCAGTATACAATATACTAAATGAGGTTCCCCGGCAATCTGACAGCCTGTTTGTGGTGAACCGGGAGCACTGCCAAGTTAAGTGGACTTTCTCGTCTGCTCTTATAACTACGACGGCAGACAAGTCCCCAATAACCTGCCCCCATATTCACACCATCTGGGTAATCTCCTCCCCTTGAGTATAGGCAAGACCTGTGCCTCTCTTCTAACCGACAGACCATGGCAAGAGCTATGGATGTCCCTTCCACGATTACATTCCATAAGACTGTGATGTTCTTGCTAGCAGGCTCTCTCCTTTGGGCTCTGAAGCGAGCTGCCATGCTGTGAACTGCCCTGTGGGGAGGTCCACACAGCAGAGAACTGAGGGCAGGCTTAGGCTGCCAGCCAGTAAGGAATGGCGCCCGAAGCCCAGGAGCCCACGTGGAACTGAATCCTGCCAACAACCACGTGGGCTTGGAAGTGGATCCTTCTTCAGCTAGGTCTTCAGGTGAGACTCCAGCCCTGGCCAACACCTTGATTGCAGCCTTCCCCCCGCCTTTTATTATTATTTTATTAATAAACTTTTTTTAACATCTTTATTGGAGTATAATTGCTTTACAATTGTGTGTTAGTTTCTCCTTTATAACAAAGTGAATCAGTTATACATATACATATGTTCCCATATCTCTTCCCTCTTGCGTCTCCCTCCCTCCCACCCTCCCTATCCCTCCCCTCTAGGTGGTCACAAAGCACCGAGCTGATCTCCCTGTGCTATGCGGCTGCTTCCCACTAGCTATCTATTTCACGTTTGGTCGTGTATATATGTCCATGCCACTCTCTCACTTTGTCACAGCTTACCCTTCCCCCTCCCCATATCCTCAAGTCCATTCTCTAGTAGGTCTGTGTCTTTATTCCCGTCTTGCCCCTAGGTTCTTCATGACATTTTTTTTTCTTAGATTCCATATATATGTGTTAGCATACGGTATTTGTTCTTCTCTTTCTGACTTACTTCACTCTGTATGACAGACTCTAGGTCCATACACCTCATTACAAATAGCTCAATTTTGTTTCTTTTTATGGCTGAGTAATATTCATTGTATATATGTGCCACATCTTCTTTATCCACTCATCTGATAATAAACTTAAGAACAGCTCTAACTTCTCTCTTTCCCCCAGAGCAACTAAACCCAGCTAAAAGCGGGTGTGGCCTGGGGTGCAGAGGGCGCTAGGAGTCATAATCCTCTTCATCCTCTGCCTCAGGTGCTGAGGGGCCCAGGGGGTGGGGTGCTGGGGGCAGAGGCAGAGTCGAGGTGAAGGGCATGAAGGGTGTCAGGGGGGCTCTGAAAGTGGGCAGGGGGCTGGCTGGGCTGGGATGGGGCCAGTGGTGTCTCTTCTTCTCCGTCAGTATCTGTGTCCTCAGACATCCTCCTGCTGTGAGTCTGTCCCTGACAGCTTCTTGACCTTGCCTTTGCTTCGCATCCCACCATTCTTCCGGCTGCTGCTGCCCAGCTTCCGGCCCCTGCGGGGACCCTTGTTTCCATCCATGTGGTTGTCTTCCTCATCCCCCTACATGTCAGGCACGGATGCCACCAGATCCTTCAAGAAGTCAAACTGCTGCTCCAGCTCAATGCACTGCTTCCGGTGGGATGTGGTCACGGGATTGGCGTTTCAGGACTGGGTTACTGGCAGGCCTTCTTCCACAGTGACTCCAGGAAAAGCTCGAGCGCCCAAGAGAGGATGACAGGCGCGGCCGCCACCACCTTCCCAATCTCTTCATCCGTCTACACGATCTTCTTGATCCGGGCCGGTGGGAGCCACACGTTGTACCTCCTCTTGCTCGGCATCTCGGGGCCTCTCTTGCTGCGCCGGGCCCAGCGCCACTGCCCGCAGCCTCCCGGCCCCTGGGCCTGCTCGTCGCCCACCTGTCCTCCGTGGTTTGACTGCAGCCTCGTGAGACACCTTCAGCAGAGGCCCCAGGCAAGCCTTGCTTGGATTGCTGACATCAGCAATAGATAACTAATACACCTATCCATGATCATCATCTAGCCATTCATTCCTTTGTTTATTCAACAAGTGTTTGTAAATACATGGTATGTACTGGACATATGTTAAGCATTAGAAAACAAAATAGACATGATGTGTGTCCTCAAAAAGCTCACCGTCTGGTAGAAGGGTTATGGGGATATAGGCATTAATGGCTAAACCATACCTAAAATGAAATAATTGCAGTTTCCATACATGCAATATGGAAAAAGCATAGTCTACTATACCTGTGTATAAAGGGAAACTAATTCAATCTGGAGACCCAAGGAAGGCTTCCTTGAGGAGTAGTAAGAGTTAGCTCTTCCAGGCAAAATGATCAGCAATAGGGGAGGGCTTGGGGTGAAAACTAGGCAGGGATGCAGTCAGCAGGGGAGGGTGGCTTGAAATGAGGCTGGAGGGGCAAGCAGGGGCCAGGCCCGTGTCGTGAAAACTTACAATCAGATTTGTACGTTAAAAGAGTAGGGCGACGCAGCCACTTTAGCATTTCTATATGTAGTCTGCATTTATAAAGGGCTTATTGTATTCCAACTACTGTTCAAAGCACAGTCTATGGATTAAAACATTTAATTCTCACAAAACTCTATGAAAAAGGAAGCAATTTACCTCTCTTTTACAGTTGAGAAAACTGAGGCACAGAGTGATTCGGTAACTTACCCAAGTTCGTGTGGCTGGCAAGCAGCAGAGCCTAGGTTTAAACTCAGGCAGCTGGCTGCAGAGTCGACCTCCCTCACCACTGCGTCACTAGTCTCCGAGAGAGGACGGGCTTGGAGGGCCATTCTGGTTGAAAGGGGCGGGGGCGAGGTTGGGCATTTGTCTTGCAGCTATGCTTGAAGAGCACCTTACATAAAACTGGGAAAACGCCAGCTGTCTGCATTGATGCTCTCTAAGGTGACAGCCATTGGCCACATATGGCTATCGATCATTGACATATGGCTAGTCCAAACTGGGATGTGCAGTAAGGTTAAGATACAGTCTGCCCTCCATATCTGTGGTTTCTGCATTCTCGGATTCAACCAACCATGGACAGAAAATAGTTTAAAAAAAAAAATTCTGAGTGTTCCAAAAAGCAAAACTTGAATTTGTCCTGCGCAGGCAACTATTTACATAGCACTTACATTGTATTTACATAGCATTTACATTGTATTATTGTAAGTAATCTGGAGATGATTTAAAGTATATGGGAGGATGTGTTTAGGTTATACGCAAGTACTATGCTATTTTATATAAGGGACTTGAGCATCCACGGATTTTGGTATCCATGGGGGTCCTGGAACCAATCCCCTTGGACACCAAGCATCAGCTATACACACAGGGCTTTGAAGACTCAGTATGAAAAAAGAGAATGGAAAATATCTCATTAATAATTTTTATATTGACTACATGTGTAAAAGAGAATATCTGGATATATTGGGTTACAAAACATATTAGTAAAATTAAATTCACCTGCTTATTTTTACTTCTTAAATCTAGTTACCGAGAACATCTAAAGTTACATATGTGGCCCACATTATGCTCTATTGGACGATACTGGCCTATATAAAGAATGGGGGGGTGTGGTGCAGGTTACAGGGACGGGGGATTCAAGCTTCTCCTAAGCCATCTCTAGGTCCTGGTGTTTCTAAAGGAGCACTGAAGGGAGATTTTACAATATCTCTCCAAAGAGGAGGAGAGAGGAGGAAGGGGCTAGGAGGAGAAGGGGCTGAAGCTGCCAAAGTTAGAGCAGGGCTGTAGGTGTTACTCACACTCCCAGCTGTCAGGACCTCGGTGAGATTCACTGCAAGGTGCCCGAGAGACAGGCACCATGCCTCCAAAATGTGACGTCGATCCCCCCAACGTGGCTCTGATGTTTAGAACTGCGTGTGGCACGTGGTAAGTGGGATGCAAGGATGAGTTGATATCATTATGATTTGTATTATTCTGTGCCCAATTTTGATGTGGAAGCACCAGGGTCACTGGCCTTCAGAGGCCCATGTGGTCCTGGGCTATATGGGGTGTAGAGCCCATTTAGGCCCATATAGTCCAAATTGCATAAAACCCCAGGGACCTTTGACTGACCTTGTAGTTCAGGGAGGGAGTCTTGCTAATAACCGAGATTTAATTTCTTGCCAACTGGTAAGTGGAAGCTTGGAGTTGGGTTTAATTAGATTTAGGAAAAATAATGTACCAATTCTTGCTGCTGAGCATACATGTTCAAATAAAATGTCCACATTCATGTCCACTACTGAGGCCTTGGATTTTTGAGGTAAGAGAGAGACTTCAGCTCTTTTAGGGGAATCTTAAAATAGACTTATATTTTTTGATTGGTAGCCAGTACTACTGGGCATGAAGAAACTCTTCAATGGAAATATTCTTCTAATGTAATTGCCTATAGTTCTGCATATTAGAAATATTATAAACACTATTTTCTAACCTGTAAATTTTTTAGGTCCTTGAAGGCTTCTGGATGAATTCTGAATATCTTGTTACTCTTTAAATGGAGGTTTTCTAGTTGCAGGCAGTTATGAAAACCAGACAAACCAATTTGCGTTATCCCATTGAATGACAGATCCAAACTCTGTAATGACTTCAGTTTCCATAGCCCTGTTAAAATTAAAAAGCAAATTGAAATATAAATTGGTGGTATTTACCGCAGCATTGTTTGTAATGGTGGAAAACTGGACACAACTTAAATGGTTCACGACAGAGAAATGGGCAAAGGATGGTATATCAATACTACAAAATACTGTGTAGTCTTAAAAGAGAATGGGATAGATCAACATGAAATAACTGAACAGGAAGGAAAAGTTAAGTTGCAGGAAAGTAGAGTATAATTCCAATGTTCTTGGGAAGAAAAGCCCACATGCAAACATACACATATGTTTCAAGAGAGCAGAGAAGAAGGCCTGGAAGCAGATGAACTAAGCTACCAGTGGTAGCTACACTTAGAAGTAGGATGGTGGAGGGAGGTGAAACTATGCTTCTATTTTATACACTTTTGAATTCTTCCTTTGAATGAACATGTGATAATGTTATAATAAAAGCATCAATCAAAAATCTAACCTTGATTGAATGAAACGGTAAATATGATACTTGCTTATTTGATTGAACTATGGGTAAAACTGGATGATCTTGCTATGGTTATAGAGGAAAAAGTTGTTTTGATGCTTTATTTACATGGATGAATTCTTCCCCTTTTAAGATGTTCTTATTCTATTTTGTAGCTGTATCCTTTAACTACTTATTGTTGATATTATAACTATTTTTTATACTTTTCAAAGGTAATATGTTATAGCTAGAGGTTTTATTTTCTGGCAAAATAATATAATTGAGTTTTGGTCTCTGCCTTTGTATTTCACTTGATTCCAGAAGTAACCATGAGGCCCATTTGGCACTGAAGATAAAGGTTGAGAATGATGTGCCAGCCACAGCAGTCTTCCAAATTTGAGTTCCCATATGAGTCTCACATGGAAGCCCTGCATTTTTACATTTCCTTCTGCTCTGTTCTCACACATAGTCTGTGTCTTTAACAAACTACTACATAGCAGATCAGGTTGGTTCAATTCCAGAAGGGTTTATTCCTTGTCTACTATCTGCAAAATATCAGTACTTACTGTAAGACTAATTATGCAGAGAGATGATGACCTAAATGAAATGGCTGCACATCTATGTTCTCATTTGCTCATTTCAGCTGTACAGACTAAGCAAAAGACCACAAGGACGACAACTCAGTCAAAATATTATGAGCATGGCACTTAGTGCTGAGGACAAAGACAGCAGAGAAACTTTGTGTCTGGTTGCGTGATAAGACACACACACAAGAAAAAGTTATTAGTTATATAAAGCAGTTTTACCCCCACTATTGACTGTAAAACAATTGTTGTTTGTCAGCCTCTCCATCAGATGATTAGTCCTTTCAGGGCAGAATTCACACCTTTGTGAACACTTGTAATGCCCAATATATAATATACATTCAATAGGCTAGAAGTCACAGTGTTTGACCTGCACAGAGATTTAAAAGTTGTTGAGCCAACATCAAAGATTCAATACAAACATGTACATTTCTAGCTTCTCTTGAAAAATAAGTCTCAACTGGCACAAGACTTTTGGCTGGAGCTGAATGAGGGCTGCCTGCTATGGATGGGGCATGCACTTATAGAAGAATATGATGTCTCTATCAAAAAATAGAAAGACAAAGGATAGGCCAAGAAGCCTGCATGTTTAAAAAAATGAGAGAGAGCCAAGGCTGAGATTCAGCTGGCATACGCTGGTGAGAATACTTCCATATTGGTTCATAAATAGCCACTGCTGAGCCACTGTGTGTTGCCCCGCTGCTCTAGGCACTTTAGTCTATTCTCCCTTCCACCTCTCACCCAGAGCAGGATTCTGCTTCATCATTACAGCCAGGAGGCATCCAACTTGGGAACCCAGGCTAAAGGCCTCTTGTTAAATATTTTGAATATAAGCTCTGGAGAAAATACATTTCTTTCTGGAGTGAAGAATATTCCTACGTGTTTTAATATGCAAATGTATGGGTCTTGAGAAAAAAATGCAACACAGAAGCTGATATGAAAGAAGTTTCTTAACATTTTCATGATAATTGCCTGACCTGTACAGGGATGTGAGCTCATGGTCCCTATCATATCTAGTACTTAATTGAATTGAATAAGTACCCCAGGAGTTCAGTGGAGAGGGAGACCATGTCTAGTTTGGTCTCTATCAATGGACAGGGGTGTGTTGAAATCTCCAACTGTAACAGTGGATTTGAAATGGAGCTGGACCTTGCAGGGCCTTCTCAGGGACAGACCCCTGTGTCCCTGGCCTCTCATTTGTAGAAAAGCTTTAGCCTCCTAGGGCTTCCTCAAGTTCCAAAGAGAAAATTCAATCACAGAAGTGAGAAAATGTAGAAACAAAGGAAAACAGTCAAGCAAGACAAAATAATAATAGTTTATAAAAATAGAATGACCATATGGTCCAGCAATCCAACTCCTGAGAATATACGCAGACAAAACTATAATTCAAAAAGATACATGCCCCACTGTGTTCATAGAAGCACTGTTCACAAGAGCCAAAACATGGAAACAACCTAAATGTCCACTGACAGATGAATGGATAAAGAAGATGTGGTACATATATACAATGGAATACTACTCAGCCATAAAAAAGAATGAAATAATGCCATTTGCAGCAACATGGATGCAACTAGAGATTATCATACTAAGTGAAGTAAGTCAGAAAGAGAAAGACAAATACCATGTGATATCACTTATATGTGGAATCTAAAACATGGCACAAATGAACCTATCTACAAAACAGAAACAGAGTTGTCATTGCCAAGGGACGGGGGGAGGGAGAGGGATGGACTGGGGGAGTTAGGGGTTGGTAGATGCAAATTATTACCTTTAGAATGGATAAAAAACAACGTCCTACTGTATCGCACAGGGAACTATATTCAGTATCCTGTGATAAACCATAATGGAAAAGAATATAAGAAAAGAATGTATATAAGTGTATAACTGAGTCACTTTGCTGTGCAGCAGAGATTGGAACAACATTGTAAGTCAACTATACTTCAATTAAAAAAACAATAGCTATAAAAAAAAGTCAATGACCTTTAGTTCCTCCTCAAGGGTATAGATAATATCCTGAGTCATAGCCTTGAGCTGTTTTGCAGATACTAAGACCCCACCAGGTGGAGGGAGTTAACTGCATGCTGACCCCATGAGCAAATAGACCCCATGGTTGGAACCAGAAGGTTGATGATTCCTGAAACATCACCCTGTTTCTTTGCTATCAACCAATCAGAGAATTGCACATGAGTGGATCACACCCTGTGACCCTCTCCCTCACCCTGTCTTTAAAAACTCTTCTCTGAAAACCATCGAGGAGTTCAGGCCATGTGAGCATGAGCTGCCTGTTCTCCTTCCTCGGCACCCTGAGGTAAATGTTGTCTGTGCTTTCCTTCACCACAACCCGGTGTCAGTAGATCGGCTTTGTTGCACATTGGGCCAGCAGACACAAGTTAGGTTTGGTAACAGATTTGCTCACTTCTCTTTACAGTTCTGTTAGGTTTTTCCTCACATATTTTGACAATCTATTGTTAGGTGTATTCACATTAGAATTATTATATCCCCTTCAAGAACTGATCCCTTTATCATTAAGTGGTGCTTTCTTTATCCCTGAAGTCTCCTTTGTCTGAAATTAATATGGCTACTCCACCTTTCCTTAGATTACTGTTTCTCTAATGGCATATCTTTCTCCATCCCTTTAGCTAGCGGTTTTATTTGTAATACCAAAAAAGACAGCTCAAGTGTCTGCTGACAGGTAAATGAGATTATCCACACAATGAAATTCTACTCAGAAATAAAAAGGAATGCACTTTTAATACATACAACAACATGGATGAATCTCAAAATAATTATACTGAATGAAAGAAGATACATCAAAAATAAAAGAATGTGTTGAACGATTGCATTTATATAAAATTATAGAAAATGCAAATGAATTGATAGTGACAGAAAGAAGATCAGTGGCTACTTGGGCAGGGGAGAGATGATGGGTGGGAAAGATAGATTGCAGAGAGGCATGAGGAAATTCTGGGGGGTGATGGATAGTTATCTTTATAGTGGTGATGGTCTCACAAGTCAGTGTGGTTCAGAGAGCCAGAGGACAGACCAGAGCACTCAGAACATGGAGAATCAGGGGCCTCCAACATTATACAGGCCTACAGAAGTATGAACTGTAGTGCAAGATTGTTGGTGAGTACTCTGAACTTTATACAAACTCTGAACAGTTGTAGAAAGAGAATGAAAATCACCTTCAGTTACTCATTGTACCAGAAATCAAGGAGGTGATGATTATTATAGCAAAGACTAGGATGGGAAACAGAATTAGATACTCAGGCTCATCAAATGGCCCTAAAGGAGAACTAACACTTTTTGAGCACCTGTTATGTACAAGGTACAATGAGAGATGTTTTACATATATCATCACTCTGTGTGTTATAGCTTTTAAAAATGCTATCTCTAACCCTCACATCAACCCTGTATATATCACTATCTCCAGTTAAAGATAAGGACCAGGAAGCTTTTATGGGTTAAGTGACTTGCTTAAGGTCAATAAACAAGCAAATAGAGTAATACAAGGCATATAAAAGTATAAAAGATAAAGTAAAAGAGTAAATAGGAAGAGTGGGACCAGAACATGCCCAAACATGGGCGGGGGGGGGTGATTTTGAACATGGAGAGTTGTAAGAATATCCTCTTATTTGATTCCCTTCTTAATATGAAGCTAAGATCCCCAAGAAGGGAAACTTCTGCACATGGGAATTAAGACTGTGAAGTTCAGTTACTCCTCCCACATGAAGATTTTCCTTTTACTTCCAATTTTAGAGAATTAAGGTTCAATGTTATTAAGAGAACTGGTGGAGTCCTGCAAATGACCTTTTTTTTTTTTTTTTTTTTGCGGTACGCGGGCCTCTCACTGTTGGGGCCTCTCCCGTTGCGGAGCACAGGCTCCGAACGTGCAGGCTCAGTGGCCATGGCTCACAGGCCCAGCCGCTCCGTGGCATGTGGGATCCTCCCGGACTGGGGCACGAACCCGTGTCCCCTGCATCGGCAGGCGGACTCTCAACCACTGCGCCACCAGGGAAGCCCAAATGACCTTTTTGTTTGGAGGTCTCTCAAGATGGAGTTGGAAAATTGGGGTAAACTCTTCTATGACACTTGGCTGTGTTTCTCAATAAGAGAATATGTTCTTTTACATATTTTGCATGGCGAATCAATGTTGAGGAGTATTCAGGTGAGTGAAAGAGGCTGTGAGGTGCATTAAGAGCTGGGGCTTGGACATCAGAGAGTACATTTTATGTTTTGAGAGAGTCAAATGTTGGGAGAGGCATATGGAGGCACTTTTGTGGAGATGGGGTTATTTATTGAACTGCTTTCTGATGCTCACATAGGCAGGAATTTGATAAGCCTTTGCATTTAAAACGCCAGAGGCAGTTTCATTATTTCCAAGAAATTATCTCAGTGTCTATGAGAAAAAAGGCCGCAGAGGGCATGCCCAGACATTACACCATCTTAGAAACATTCCTTTGGACTCTGAACTTCTTAAGTGGTCTCCCAAATTCGATAATCTGATAACATAAAATGATGATATTCAAGGGTTATGGCTTCAAGTTCAAAGAGTATTAGGAATTGGAATAGAGTCTGGAATGATCCTGGATAAGATATTTGGGTCATAAAATCAGCCCCTTAATGTGGTCAAATTTATATAGGTGAGCCAAAGACCTTGACCTCTTAGCTTAATGATATACATTCATTTTGTTACTTTAGAACCTGAATTGGTTTGGAGAACATTGGTTATTGGTATTTCCATAATCCAAATAGTAATCAGGATGAAAGGTTTAATTCCCTACAAATGAAAAGAATACAATATACTTTTTTTTCCAACAATACGCTGGTTATGTTTTTTTCTCCTCCACCAGTTTCAAAAATCAGGTATTATTTCATCTCATTGATAACATATTTATCTCTTGGATTCTGGAATTTAGTATGTTAATGTGAGGCTGTCACATCTGGTCTTTCAACCTCACTGGAAACTCAGTAAGATGTTGGTGCTGATACATTTTCAGGCACTTTGTGGGCACTCCAGAAATACTGTTTGATACTGTTTGATGAAAGTGGGATAGTTTAACTGGAGACCAATCCCCTTGTTCTCAATTTTTTTAAACTGATTTTTCCATTATTAATGCTGTACTCCAAGAATATGGGAGGAAGGTGGAATGATCATGAAGGTTAAATTCATGGCTGGCTTCTGTTTTGTGAATTGCATTGGCCAGTACCTCCTCTGGGTGTTTTCCCAACATGAAGCTTATTGGTAACATCACAGATGATCAGCATCAAGAAAGGAAATCAGCTGACACTGGGCTGGTTAGTCAATGTGATCTTGCACCCTTACAAAAATGGGCTTTCGGGCTTCCCTGGTGGCGCAGTGGTTGAGAGTCCGCCTGCCTATGCAGGGGACGTGGGTTCGTGCCCCGATCCGGGAAGATCCCACATGCTGCAGAGTGGCTGGGCCCGTGAGCCATGGACGCTGAGCCTGCGCGTCCGGAGCCTGTGCTCCACAATGGGAGAGGCCACAACAGTGAGAGGCCCGCATACCGCAAAAAAAAAAAAAAAAAAAAAAAAAAGGGCTTTCCACAGTCAAAGCAACTTTTCACTGGCTCTATAAACTGTCACCATATTAAGACATGTGAAACATGATTTATAAAGGTGCTATAGGCCAATTGTTTGATTGCTGCTTTCTGAGAAATCTCTAATTAATCATCTTTAGATGAGTGCAAACACCTATGTAAATAGATACAAATGATTCTCTGCTTATGAATTATAGTGGGCTAGGAGTCGTATCTACTGCAATAATTAGTTAACATTGTAAAAGATAACTTGAGATTCAGACAAAAACAAATTTATCATTTGTTTCTAAAAGACTGTTATTCTCAATTTGTGCCGAGAGTAATAATAACTAATATTTGCAAAGTACTTTAGAAGTTTATGAAGTACTTTTCTCATTTTAATAGCTACTATTTATGATGCCAAATACTGTGTTAAGTTAGGTTCTTAAGATACATCTTTCCTTTAAACCTCACAGTTCTGAGTAAATATTACATTATCTAGACATTTCCTTTAAAAAGGCGTAGGATAAAGGAATCAAAAAAGAACAGAGGTCAGGAATAGGATGGCACCTCAGGGAGCACCTCTCTTACCAGCTTTTTCCCTCGAAAATGGGATTTCAACATCAGAGTTACCCAGCCATAGTCACAGAATCATAAAATGGGACGGGATGCCAGAGGGGACTCTAGTCCCTAATAAGAACTGAAAGTGTATGATGATTACAGGAAAACAAACCGCAAAATGCTATGGAGAAAAGAACTCTGAATTACATCCAATTAGATTCCGGGCTTACAGTGGACCTCCATCATCAATCTGTTTCATTCATCTCTCCATGGTTTTATTTGCTAGAATTCCATTAGAATTTCAGATAAAGGATTTACTCATTTCACATCTTTTTATCCCCTCCTTTGCAAGCTTAACATATTTCCTGATATTCTGGGAGGCAGAAGTTTAACTTGGGAAAGGAGGATGGGACTGCATCTGCATTTTATAGGGATATTTGGTCCTTAAATGAAATGTATTCATCCTAACCTCCAGTTAGCTCTGGAGAATTCATCTGCCTTAAGGAGATATAGTCAGCGTTTCTCTATCTACTGTTATGGTGGGATAATATTTTGACATATTAAGCTTTTACCTGTCTCTATTTTCCTTGTGACCTTTCTCTCTGTTCAAGCAGAAAGTAAAAGCTCTGTGTTAATTGTTCCAGGGGAGGCACATCGCAAGGCAGAAAGCAGAGGCAAGCAGAGGCGACTACAAGTCTTTTTGGCTTTTGTTTTCCAAAGGCCTGAATCTTTAGAGGAAAGGAATTTCTAGATCTAGATAGAGAGTTTTGAAGAAACAAAAGCAGGTAAGAATTTTCTCCAAACTGAAAGACTGAAAAGAAACATTCTCTGGCCAGAGGGGGTAAGGGACACACACACATACACACACACACACACACACACACACACACAC
The DNA here is from genome assembly GCF_964341445.2 of Mesoplodon mirus. Taxonomy (NCBI): domain Eukaryota; kingdom Metazoa; phylum Chordata; class Mammalia; order Artiodactyla; family Ziphiidae; genus Mesoplodon; species Mesoplodon mirus. The sequence goes on from NC_138977.1 coordinate 89,921,022, forward strand.
ACACTTTGATGCCTTGTCAGGGTATAAGATTCTAGAGCTGCGGTATAAATCTAGGAAAAGATAAAGGAAAGCCCATGAAAAACTGATGTTAAGTGTAAGTACCCCTACATCCCATCACAACTGACGCTAGCAAAATGGGGGCTCAGAATCAGAAACTGTGCTGAGTTATAAACAGCAGAAGGTTATATCTCTAGTACACTTGAATTTGTGGGTTGAGATTCACATCTACCATACTAGTTAGAAAACACAGTTATATCATGTGGATATGTGTAGCTTTAATGATGTTCGTCAGAGTTATAGCAAACAAAATGGAAATAATCTAAATGCTGTTTGATTGATCAGATTATAATATATGTATATATTAATATGAGATTGCTTAATTATGTAAAGATGTTCAAAATATTCTGTGATATAAAATTATGTTATGAAATATTTTGGACAGTAAATCCAATTTTGAAAGAAAAATATATATGTAGGCATAAAGAATAAACTTGAAGAATACATATTACATGAGGGACTTTAATGTTTCCCTTTAAATTTTTCTTTAATTCCTAATGTTTTACAAAAAACAGGCATTCCTTTTGTAATAAGAGCAATATGATAAAAATCATAAAATAAAACGCAATTAGTTTACACTTTGCACTGAAAATACATTACACTCCTTTTATGGGAAAGTTCAGGGAGAGAAGACTCCTGTCCTTCTCACACAATTCTGCTGCTGTGGTGACTGAAATGGTAGTCTCTTCACCTGCCAGGCTATTATAGTGAAAATTATGCTTAAAACAAGATACTGGAGAAAGCAAAAAATAAAAGAATACATAAAAAAATAAAAGCATGAAATGAAAGAACTGAAAATGAGAAAAACTAAATATGCATAATTTGAGATGGAGAAAAATGACAATATCCTTACACTTTCTTTTTTTAGCATAAGATCTTATATAAAGTAAGTACTTAGCAAATAGTGACCAAGACTGAAAACAGACAGGGAAAGGAAACTGTCTAGCACTCCTGAATATAAAAAGGAAGCTCTGGTTTATGAATCTGATACATTTTCTAAATAAAACATTGGTGGATTAGTTAAGGAACTCCAAAATGTAGATTATTGAGTATTGGAATGGATGAGAATTTATTATAATAGGAGGGTATGTGCAGTTCTGATAAGGAGTCCTACTTTGATTTGATAATAAGGAAGTTTATATATAATATTAGCATATATGTAGTCTACATTTGGAGGAAAACTAGATAAGAAGATGTAAAATGTATTCGGTAAAAATAAAAATTATAAATATGGTAACACTTAATTTGCATTGTTACATATTAAAAGTATCTGAAATACTTATTTCTCAGTGCTTTTCTGTAATTAGTAAAAAAAAATACATAAATCAAAGTAGGTAATTTAAAATCACACATTATTATTTAGTACTTAAGTACTTCCTAGTATCTCTTGACAAATCCATATAAGATTAATGTAAGTTATAGCAATGGGAGATTAAATTACATTGACTTTAAATTCCACATATTATAACTTAAAATTCCACTAAGAAACTCCTTTTATTATATTTGCTCTGATCCAATTGCTTTACTTTCAGCTGTTTCCTTGAAGCTGAAAACGAACCTGGAATTCTTATTGACATAAAAATTAGCTCTCCACATACTCACTGTTTCTTGGTCTAGTCCATCTTTTAAAGTTGTACTTACCCTTGGGAATGTCACTGAGTTTATTTCTTTGAAGAATGAGCAACTTTAGAAATGGAAGCCCATTTCTCAAGCTGCCTCTGTGGCGTTTCACCCACAAGGACTTAAAACTGAGTAGATCCAATGACACGGAGTGAATGGCATTGTTGCTGAGGTTTAATATTTCCAAAGCATGAAAATGTGCAAGAGAGCTTAAGGTTATTTTCGATATGAGGTTGTTACTGAGGTCCAGGTGTTTTATATTCCATTCTTCTTTTTTCATGTGAGTTTGTAAGAGAACCCTAAAGAAACTGGAACTTACATCCACTGTGGCTGCTGTCTGTGATATGTCCACAGGTATTTCATGCTTTCCAGCAAAAGAACAATTTGTCAGAATATATCCGTTCCATTGGCACTCGGAATTGAATAAAATACTGCTTTTTCTTGATGGGTTTGTCATTGTGCCAGTAAAATAAAGACCTATAACCATGGTAATGACTCTGAAACGTAGGTTTTTCATAATGCCTGGAGAAAGAAAAATTGACTTATTCAAAGTAACTTATGTAAAAACTAATAGCAAATAAGCAGAAATTTTAACTTTCAATTTAAGATTTAGGAAAGTTATCTTGCCTTGATCGCCAATTTACATGGATGTTTGATTTCTTAGACAGTGGGGCAAAATGTAGGTACCAAAATGGTAAACAGCTTTAGTGTAAAATTACATTTATGCCACAATTTTAAAGAAAGAACATCTCCTGATTTGTCAAAAAATATGTACTCACTTGGGCCTCACCTGTGTCTGCTTTTCCAGGATTACTCACCCTGCAGTCTGCTTTGGAATGAGGGAAACCTACCAAGATTAAAAACTTTTCTGCTTCCTTCCTGGTCTTTAGTACCGAGCAAAGTCTATTATCCTTATTTTACAGCACGGTAATCAGCCATGTGCTTTATCACATGAGTGACAAGCCATACAGTTACACCAAACCGTGGAACTGTATAGGTGGAAAGATCAACTCATGAAGGAGACTCGATTTTTTTTAATGACCAGAAGAACTACAAGCTTTGTCTTTGTGGCTTTTGTGGTTTTTCAAATCCACTTGAAACCATTTAGATATCTACGTTAAAAAAAAAAGGGTTATAAAAAGGATGCTCTCCCTAGGACCCATGAAGATATAATTAGATACAGAAACTCAAGTATCTTTTTCACCAAAGATTCTTGAGAAGCAATTGAAAGCTTTAAAACAAGTATCTACAAATCACAATGCCTGAATGTATACACACAAAAAAATTTTAAGAGTAGATGAATGACTTTTGTGACTTGTTTTAATTACTAAATTCCATTAAAAGATCAGTGTGTGTACAAATAACCACATTACTTGGCACATAGGTTTACAACAAATCGTCCCTTCCATTCTGTTCCAATGGCAAATGGCACCACTCTAGTTCTCATCACTAATCTGCAATGCTAGAATGGGCTAACTGGTTTTCCTGTCACTGCCTTTCAATTTTCCTTCTTGCTTCATCCAATGAAATTCCAGAGGGTTACTTCCCCATAGTACTGTTTTCCCATATCATATCCTCATTCAGCATCCTTAAAGGGCTCTGCAGTGCGTACAGTCCAAATCCCTCAGGTTGGCTTCCCACGCTTTGTATTATTTACCTAAGTTTATGAACTAGTTTTAAAAGTACATGTGGAGCAACTGCAAGATGGGGCTTGTGCACCTCAGTATATATGTAGATCTCATGCAAAAATTAGCTTTTAGTTCACTCCAATTCCAAGCCCAATGCCTTTTCCTCTCCTCAGTCCAAATCCTACATATGCCCTTCCAGATCCATCACAAATCCTATGACCTGAAGACCCTTCTTCCTGCTTTGGCCTCTATTTTGTTCAGAAATCTTTCAGTAAATATTTATTGAATGAATGAATGCATGTTAGTAACATTCAGTTTGAAAGAATATCAGTACTGTCCTATATTGCTATTGCTTTGCATTGCATCTGTTTTAAACAGCCCAAAAGACTATAAGCTCCCAGATGGTAAGGGCCATGTTTTCAGACATACATACATACATACATACATACATATATATATAACTTCCCCCCATGTTTTATATTTTTAATAGTCTTTAGTCTGTCATAGGACTATGCTATCTATATATCTATATATAGGGCTATATCTGTATTATCTACCTATCTATCATCTATTTATCTCATCTATGTATCTATATATTTTCCCCCATGTTTTATATTTTTAATAGTCTGCAGTCTGTCATGCTCTGCTTGGATAAATGCATGCAATGGATGAAATTTACCATGTAACTTTTTAAACTTTGGTTTCATACAAGGTCAAATCTGCCATATTTTGAAAGGCACCTAAGTTCCGGTACACATGGCTATGAACTGCAAAGGTGCCCTACATGGAGGAGTGATTTATTTTTAAAGTGTGCCTCTTATGCAATACCAGAAATTCAATTAATTTGTAGAGTCAGAAAGATATTTGTTACCATATTCAAAGCTGCAATCATTACATACGTAATTATATAGCGAGCTAATGTAACGACATCAGCAACAAAAAAAGATTCATCATTCATAGGCACACTACAATACTGACGAGAAACGTGGTTGGAAAAAACTTCTTCTTAAGGGGACTTAAGTAAGATTTTCACTGACCTGATTCTTTCTAAGTTGAAGAGATTTATCTATAACTAATAGTTTTGAGTTCAAAACAGCTAGATAAGCATAATCTTATATCATAAAGTGAAAGGTATTCATTTGTAAATTTTAAAAAATATTATATATGTATAAAACAAACTTATATGTATTAGGTAAGGAACACCTGAGAACTCCAGAAAAATTTTCTGAGGATATTGGAGACAATTACATGGAATGTAAATCTTTAAATGGACATATTCAAGCTGAAGTATGAGGAAGCAGAAATACTGGGTGTGTCAGACAGTGAGACAGGGAGAAGGCAGTAGAAAAAAAGTAGAAAGGAAATGAAGAGTTCATTCCTATATAAAAGAAAGAGAAGTTACAACAGTTAGAAGAAAAAAAGCAGGAGAGGCTAGTTTTGTTAAGATGTAGAAAGAACACAACAGTAACACTGTTTCTAAGGCATACCTTTGATCCTTAGGGATTTTTCAAATGGGTCTCTCTCTGAATCAAGCCAGGTGGGGATTTTAGACTTGAGCCTTTGAGGCTCCACCCATCTGCCCTGGAGCCTGCCCTGTGGCAAACCTTCAACCCTTTCATCTCCAAGCTCTGGCCTCTTGCAGAGGTGACAGCAACAGACAGCGTGGTGCACATTCCCCTGGGATACTGGGGGAAAAGTCAACAGAGAGAGGCCTTCTGCAATGCAGAGGGTAGGACTTTCCAGACTGGGTCTGTACAACTTCTAACTTTAAGCTCCAGGATTCCAGAGAGATTACATAAATACTGGCGGCGTCCAATTCTCAAGCTGTATTTACATTCAGCACGTTTATATGAGTAAGTAGAAACCTGCTAATATTTTAACAATTAAAAAATTAACAGCAAACAATTTTACAGAATCTTTATTGTAAACAGAGGTCATTAATAGTTATTACAAACTGAATCAACTGAAAGTCAAATTGGTAACTCGACACATTTATAGGTTTACTTTTGTATGGCATAATTTGTAATCTTTGCCCCCTCAGTGCTTTAAAAAAGATTACTAAAATTATCAGCATTTCAATGTTCTCTTTTTTTTTGTCAAGTTTAGCACCGTAACATTCTCATGATCTTTAAAAAAACTCACTCAAAAACTAGGCAGAACGTCCACTTTTCATTCAAAACTATCACACACAATTTGTTTTTTCAATGCAAAAAGAATACAAATAAGTATATTTTAAAATATTACAGAGCACACATACAGTCCCTACTGTGTATAGTTTTGCATTCTTCCTACCTGCCCATTAGAGAGCCCCTAAAATACCTTGCTTTCATTTCATTTGTCCCCCATGTCATTATAATCCACCTCTGAAGGACTGTAGTTATTTAAACAAGCATGTGTCTGCCCCATCTCCGGGGATCCTGTCTTTGTCCTCTACCTCCCCCAGGTCTGTTGCTTGTCATATCAGCGCTTGATGGAGGGGAGGAATGACAGCAGAAGAGGCAAAGTTAACAATTCAGTTTAGTTTATAGAAAAATAGCATCTGATGGTGAGAATGAGTAGCTGAGGCTTTACTGTTATGCTAAACAGGTCACAGGTAAAATGGACAGTTTGTTCTTGTTCTGCTTCCCAGGGAATTTCCCAGGTCTACATTTCAATGAAAAAGCAAAAGCTACCTGTGAAGTGTCCTAAATTACTATACCTGTTACCTTAACAATCAGTTCTGTAAAAACATCAAAATATTCTCTCATGTCCAAAGCACTTAATGGAGATGTATCAAAAACAAGTATTTCTCAAAGAGGAGTAAAAATAGATTATTTCATGAATTACATTCAATAAATAATACTTTGTAACATAGTGTTCTGTGGTTTTTGTAAAAATATTTATCTAAACTTTCAAAACAAATCTAAATAGAGCAGACAAGTAATGAATGTAAAATTTACAATGTAAAATTTACAAATGCACTGAGCATCTGAACGAATATTCCGATGGAGTTTTTCTGAACATTATTCAGATATTAAATGATACTGAATATAGTCATATGGGTTCTGAATATCACTACAACAAATAACACCCAGAGGTCATAAATTTCACTCTCTCTCTTTTTTTCTTCACTTAAAAAAAAACTTCACTCAGTAGTAGGTAGTAAGTCAATCTCTACTTTAGTATACTTTGACTACTCATAATCTCTAACGTATTTGGTTTTTCTATCAGAGAGAACTGTGACAATATTGAATGCAAATTTTTTTGTATTGATTTTCCTATCTATATAGTTCAAACTGGCAAGGACAGAATATTCTACTTGAATGCAGAACGGGGCCTGTGATTTATCTCTTCTGCCTATTTTACAGCACACTACTTTTTTTTTTTTTTTTTTTTTTTTTTTAAGAGAGGTCACTTCTTGTAGGATCAGGCAAGGCTTCATGGAGGAGATGTTCTTTAAGCCGGGCCTTGAAGGATAGGAAGGGTGATATGGAAGCATATTCTAAGCATCAGGCAGGAAAACATGGGGCAAGTTAGAAGTATGGAGCTATATTCATAGAAAGCATTATTTACTTATACATACTGTTTTAGAAATGAAATTTGTAATACTGTTCCAAAGTAACAAGAATGAAAATACCTAGAATTTAACCTAAATCTTATAAGACCAGATGGCTTCCACTTCCTTGCCCAAGTCTTGTTAAAGAATATAGGATTCTACCAAAAGACATAATTTTAATAGCTTCCAAATGGAAACTACCCAAATGCCCATCAACAGTAGGATAAATAAATGGTGTGAGAGTCACACAGTAGGACACCATATTGAAATGACTGATATATTGAATCTTACAAATGAAATGCTGAGTGAGAGAACCCAGACACAAGAGACCATACACTGGTAAAACTAGTCTTGGCACGTAGGGGGTGGTTGTGAGGGCATAGTGACAGAAAAGGATAGTGACAGGGAGGGAGCACAATGGGGCTTCTGGGGCAGCACACTACTTTGAGGTCTCTCTTCCTGATGTTGTGTGTATCTTAATAATACCAGAGAGTTCCTTTCAAGTCAAATATAAAACACCTTAAAAATCAACTGGCTTGAGGGTTGTAAAACATTATAACGAGTGGTGATATTAGAAGCAGAGATCAATCTCATACTTACGTAAAAATTACTTATATTATTTCCTGCATTAGTACCCTTTAGTCCAGTGCTTCCTGACTTTTTTCAAGGTATGGCACATATTAAAAAGGGTAATATTTGTCTGGCTTGCTGAGGTAAATCCACCAGCCATTCTGGGCCAGCAGGACTCGTCTGGGGCATGGCATCCCCATTTCCCAATGTGTTGCCCCGAGGGCTGAGGGTATACATATCTTGGCAACCCTTTTACCCATTCAGGTACCCCAGTTGGGAAATGGGGGTAACCCACAACTAGGCCAATTTGATCTCTCTATAGTATATTTTGGAATTGGCTTAAGAAAATTTAAAATCTGACAGTGATTGGTCAGTTTTTTGACTGAGATTGATTTATTTTCTTTTAATTAGAGTAAGCATACCTGTTTTGTTTGATTCTTATCTGCCTAGGTAAGTCTGAATTAGTCTTTGTTCATCTTTGCAGAGTTTTAAATAATTAAAACTCCAGCGCAGATAGTGAAAAGAATGCGGTATTTAGAAACAGGTCCATCTAGGTTTGAATCACACCCGAATTCTAATCCCAACTCTGCTATTTCCTCTGTAACATTAGGCAAGTTTCTTAACTTCTCTGAACCTCAGTTTCCTAATGGGTAAACTGGGATAACAACACCTGCTTATAGAGTTGTGGTGTGAATTCGAGACATTCCATGTGCAATGCCTAGGACAATGCCTAGAACTGTAAGATGCTCAATACATGACAGCTATCATCATTTAACAGTTAAAGCTGAGATGGTGCTTTAATTTCTACCACACTGCGAGCATAATATTTACCAATATTTAATGAGTATACATTCTTTTAGAGTATTTTCTTCCTAGTGCAAAACTAAGGAACCATAGTTTCTTACTAACTCCCATATGTGAAGTTCTTTAATGACCTCACTTGCATGTGAGAATATGGCTGAAAGTCAATGCACTAAAAATCTGTCTTTCCTCTTAGAAGCCAAAAGACAGAGCATGTAACATTTACTGATGGTGTACCTTTAAACATCTTAAGTGGGTCTATCCCCGTTAGTTACCAAAAGCTTACTTATAGTGAGTCTAAACAGTTGCTTCAGACCTTTAGCCTTTAGACAAGGAACAGTGGCATTTTAAAAACACTTCTTTAAAGATTAATATTGATTGCATTCACTTCTCTTAATTGTTTTAGAGAACTGTAAATTGAAGATCAGTGCAACTTAATGAAATGTGTTAGAATTTAGGCTCTCTGAGACTATTTTAAACATGGAGACTATATAATAGATACAGTAGTGCTTTGCAGATAAAATAATAACGAGTTATCACACACTCTGTAAAAACATGATTTGCATGCCTACTCTGAAAAAAAAAAGTCAAGTCACGATATGAACCTACTGACGCCCTCTCAGGTTCTTCTAACGAGTGTCTCCACAGGGGTTGTCTGAGGTCTGGCAGCCCATGTTCTGGCCCGTCACCTGTACTTTGAAGAGGGTTCCGTCAGCGCACATACAGAGCTTGTAGCGCACCCAGTCACCACCACCAAACTGGTCTCCGCTGGAGGAACTAGGGAGGCGAGCTGTACTGACCACCACAGTTCCATTCAGGATGATGCTGTTTTCCTGTCAGGAGAAAACTGATATGGCTTGTTTGCATCCACAAGTAGGGAGAGGACAAAATTAATAAACAAAACTCACTGAAATATTAGCAAGAATAGAAGGCAGCAAGAAAAAGTCATGACCAGAACAACAACAAAAAACCAAAACCAATCAAAATTCACCTAGTGACCTCTTAGTAATTGTTCACAATGTATATCAGTACGCTTGTTAACACAGTTTATTTCCCAGTTAGTTAAAAATTATATCAAAATTCCTAAGTGCACAATAAGACTAATACTGATAAAGTCTCAGATCATTTTCATTTATTATTTCCTAAGACAGTTTTAACCAAGTTACTGATTGATAAATTTCTGACGATAAGAAGAAAAAGACTGTTTTTCTCCTAGAGAAAAGTAATTTTAATTTCCAATGTTTTTTTGTAACACCATAAATGAAGATTCAAACCATACAATTTTGAAGCCCAGGCACTCAAAGAAAACTGCCTGGAAGTTCTCTTCTTCAAGCCCACTATCCCAGGAACATTCTTGTATTGCAGACTCTCTCTTTTTCGGAACTCCTAACCCTCTCTCTCCCTTCTTCCCTTTTCTTCTTTTCATTCATTCAACAAATAATTATTAAAGGTCTCCTATGTGTCAGATACTGTTCTAGGTGCTGGGGATGCAGCAGTCAATAGACAGGCAAAGTCCAAGTCCCCATTTACTGGGGAGGGGCAGACAACAAACACCTGAAGAGGTAAAACAAACAGGACATCATCTGAGAAAAGCAAGTCAGGGTAAGTAGAGAGAGAGTGACCAGAGGATGGTCAGGGAAGGCCTCTCTGATAAGGTCACAGTCTGACGGAAACTGGATGACATGAGGGAGTAGGACATGTGGGTAACTGGGCAGAGGAAAGCACATATGCAAAGGCCCCAAGGTGAGGATGTGCCTTGTGTTCTAGGAACAGAGAGGAGGCCAGAGTGGTTGAAGGACAGAGAGAGGGAGTCGACTGGTATGTAGGAGATGAGTCAAAGAAATAACTAGGGGCCAGACACAAAAGGCCAGGGAATGGACTTTGGATTTTATTCTGAATCAGATGGGAAGCCATTTGGAAGGTTCTGAACAGAGAAGTGATGATCTTTTAAAAAGGATCGCTCTGGCTGCTGTACAGAGAACTGAATACCGGGGTGAAAGACGAAGCAGGGAGACCACTTTGGAGGCTATTCTAGCAGTGCAGGCAGGAAACGATGCTGGTTTACACTATGGTGGTGGTGGTGAGAATCAGCCAGACTCTGTACATCTTCTGAAGGTAGAGCCCAAAGGCTTTGCTGATGAAATAATGGGTACCATTTAACAAGATGGGAACACTGAAAGAAATGCATGTTTGGGGAGAGAAGGAGGATATGAAGAATTTAGACTTGTTGAGTTTGAGATGCCTATTAGATATTGAAGTGGAGAGGTAAGAAGGCAGCTGGATATGTGACTCTTACTTAGTTCAGAGGAGAAAGAAGGAGTTCCAAAGTTGAGAGTCATCAGCTTATAGAGGGTATTTAAAGCAATGAAAGTTGATTATGAAGTAATGGAAGTGGCTAATTGACTATGTAGTGATAGTATATGGAATTTTCAAATTTTGTTCCAACGCTGCCATCTTGTGGTTATGTAATTTTACTTTCTTTAAACTGCTAAAGTAGTTTTTTTTTTTTTAAATTGAAGTATAGTTAATTTACAATATTGTGTTAGTTTCAGGTGTACATCAAGGTGATTCAGTCATATATATATTTTTTCAGGTTATTTTCCATTATAGGTTATTAAATTCTTGTTGCTTATCTGTTTTATATATAGTAGTTTGTATCTGTTAATCCCATTCTCCTAATTTATCCCTCCCTGACTTCCTTTCCCCTTTGGTAACCATAAATTTGTTTTTAATGTCTGTGAGTCTGTTTCTATTTTGTATATAGATTCATTTGTACTGTTTCTTAGAGCCCACATATAAGTGATATAATATTTGTCTTAGCAGTTTTTTTTAAAAAGCAGTTTGATTGATAAAATTCTTTCTAATGACTAGCCATACACTTAAAAACTAACCTCTGATATTAACTGAATTATAAAGCTAATTATCTTTTCAATACTGGCTTATTTTTTTTTAACTGTGGAGAAACTGATATGTGTGTATATGTATTTCAAAGTATGTCATATTAACAACAGGTAGAAAAACTTAAAAGATTTAGGTGACTTGCTAATGGCTATAAACAAATCAATCACATCTCTTGCTGCTTTGAGTTTCTGATGCAGAGAACAACAGCCCGACTGTAACCATTCTTCAACACTATTATTCTCTCAGAGGAATGGCTTCTTTCTACAATGTATGTAAACAATACTCAGCACTACTATTGAGTTTCGGGCAAGAATCACATTTTACGTTCATATTTATTATTTAGAGATTGGAACATATTCTTCAGGGGGAAAAGATATTTATGAAAGTGAAAGAACTTAATTTTTTTAAGTTTTTCCCCTCAAGAACTATGATTAAATTTTTTAAAAGGAAAGAACTATTTTATAAGTCCTTAGGTTTAACTTTTGTCATTTAATGCTTAGTAGAGCAAATTTAATTAGCTTTAATTAGGTAGCATAGATCAGATGCCCAAAGACATTTTGAATAAATATACTTTGACCAGAATTGTGAGCAGGTAAAATGTTTTTGAACTTATAGCTCCCTTAAATGAAATGTATATGTTACTTATTAAAGTTCAGATATAATCTGTGAGGCACAAAGAAAAGTTTACTTTTCAACAGGTGTAATAAAGGCAAAATCTTTTTCCTTTACAATTAATAATAGATGTATAAATAAAAATACATTTAATATATTTGCTAATTGATTTTCACATCACTAGACACAAAACCCATGAAGAGATGTGAAAAATCTTTAACTGAAAAAAACCCTATCAACTTCAGGGCATGCATACTGAGAATTCTCTTTTGGAAGCTTTTTGCTTGTTTGTTTGTTTGCCTTTTAAAATAACACAGGCATCATTATGCAAAAAAAAATTTAGAAAATAACAGGCAAGAAGAAATAAAATGAAAATCATCTGTTACCCTGCTACCCATAACTAACCATTGTTAACATTTTGGCATACCCTTCTAGGTTTCTATAAACATACACATAATCTGAAAAATAAAAATGAGATATTTCACAGATTGTTTTATAACTTTCTTTCACTTCATAATCCATTTTGAACATCTTTCCATGTCCGAAAAATACAACTACATTATCATTTTTCATAACTCTTTTTCCACATAAGGACTTATGTACCCAAGAATCTAATAATTCTCTTAAAATCAAAAAATACTCACAGCCTTTAACTCCATATTACCACCCATGTGAAATTCAATGGTTTTGCCCATAATGAATACTCCTTCATTTCCACGCACAATAGCACGCCCATCAACTTTTATATTTAAATCACTAGTAGCATTGCTGGTAATCTGAAGATTAAAAAAAAAAGTAGTGATGAAGAGTTTCTAAATTAAAGTGAGGATTATTATTAGAGATAGAGGAGGAGGCGTTTCAATGACAAAATATGAAAGACAAGTGTTTTAACTCACATTTCACACATGTAGAGATAAAGAGAGATGATTTGATAATGGTCACATAAACTAGTTGATGACAAATCTAGAACTAATCTTTTCCGCTGTTGTGGAGTCACTTCGTTCATAGCATTTTATCAGTAAAGCTGCCCCTGCCCCCCACCTCACACACTTTGTAACTTTAGATAATAATTCTCTTCCATTAATAAAGCAAGGAAAATAAATCATACCCTTTCAGTAGATGCTTTTTGAACATTCAAACTTTTCACTCCACTTGGCAAACGAAACTCATGAGTTTCATAGTCTGTGCTGAATAAGATATTTTGAGTCCTTGGGTCGAAAAACTGCACACCAATGTCACTTATAATAGAAGTTTTGTTCTTTTCTACACTGAGCTTTGTTGTCCCTTGCTGAAAAACAACCTTCAGAAAAACACTTTATCATGAATATGTTTTCGAACAAGGCTGCATCCAAAATTCATCAAGAACATTCTAAAAGAACTCTACAATAGCAGGCTTAACTCCTAATAATTTTAACTGCCTCTCTCTGACTCCCTCCACCCACTTGGGAGAAGAGTCCTTTAAAACGGGGGCTTAACATGCTTATTTGCTGTAATGCTTGGCAGACACAGATGGTCGCAGAGCACAGGGACCCAGAGCTAAGACGGGCAGGGGCAGTAAGGATGCCTCCTTGAGGTTCTGGTCAGTTGAAAACCTACGTTATAGTAGCCACTTGACAGGGGTTGCCACTGACTAGACTGGCATATTCTCTTCCAGACTCCCAGAGAGTAGAGGGTATTCTAACCTGGGAAGGTGCTTTTTAAAATGGTTTCCACATATGGAGGAGAAAAGAGTAAACTATGTATTTTACAGTAATTATATCTATCCCAGAAAATGCTACCATGGGACAAAATCTAGAATATTAAGAAAGTAACTAACATTAATAGATGGATGAGAAGACCAACAATATTATTAAATATATTATGAATTTTCTTTAAAGGAAAATATCCATTTCCAGTAATCAACTCTAGGTTTTTACGAAGAATTTTTCTCTAATGTTCCTCAATTAATGTGGTTACTTACAGGTTGGTTGTTGCCAGTGATGACTAAATTTTCATTTCGCCTTCCTCCTACTGTGCTCTTATAAAGAGGATGTATAACTCCCATGTCAGACACTTGCTTAAATCGAAGCAGACCACTTTCATGAAACTCCATGCTGTCACAGCCATTTGGCCCAATGCGAATCACAGCCCAGATAACAAGTGTTACCTAAAAAAGAAATCAAGCCCACTGTTAATAGGTAGCATACATTTAACATAATCAGTAAACAAATAGGAAAGATAGTTGCTAAAGGATTAAACTTCCTAAAATGTTTCATCAGTGAGATGAACACATCAATTGGGTTTCCACTTACAAACAAAACCAATTTTATTTTTATCAAGGTATTACATACCAATAACTAAAAGTCAAAAAGTGCCAAAGGTGGGCTTCCCTGGTGGCGCAGTGGTTGAGAGTCCACCTGCCGATGCAGGGGACGCAGGTTCGTGCCCCGGTCCGGGAAGATCCCACATGCCGCGGAGAGGCTAGGCCTGTGAGCCATGGCCGCTGAGCCTGTGCGTTCGGAGCTTGTGCTCCACAACGGGAGAGGCCACAACAGTGAGAGGCCTGCGTACCACAAAAAAAAAAAAAAAAAAAAAAAAAAAAAAAAAAAAAGTGCTAAAGGTTCTATAATAATAAAAAAAAAAAGAGCAGTTTATTTCTTCTACCTCCCCTATACCTCGTCCCAGAACAACCACTTTCAACAACCTTAGCCATTTCATCTAGAATTTATCTCCATATTTCTAAATAATAAGTATATGTTATTTCTTTACTGATCAATTTTAGGTTTTATCTATCAATTTCCTATTTCAGCAGATGAGAATTTATATTTCTTCTCCTCCAACTCCAATCTCAAGTTTTGGTTAAATCCATGTTCAGTATTTTCAGTATTACAACAATGTAAATATTGTTCACTGCTAAGTCAAATACTGTACTATGATGGCAGTTCCCTTCTTGTACTTTGTGTCTTTCAGAGTTTAATATTTGTCCTTCTTTCATTTGCTTAGTTTCTTTGAAAATCAGATTAAGTTTTTTCAAACCCTCCAACATTTCTGTAAAATGTCTCTCAATAAAATGTTCTAAAAGTCCAAACCTCCCAGAAAATGTATTAGCTCTATTTTCCTCTCCCAGGAAATCTTTCTGGAACGAGCCCTCATCTTCTTGCTCCAGTCTGAGCTCCTGCCCTCTGGGTCTGTCGCACGGCTGTAATTATGAGCTTTCCCTTCACTTTCATGCTGGAACTTCCTTTCAGCTTTCTCTCATGCAGGATACCCAGTTTCCGGTATCCTTGTCTTCAACATTCTCGGTTTAGTACCTTCTTTTGGTAGAGCACATTGTCCCGTGGCTTCCTTAGAAAGAATGTACGTGAAGTAAATATTTTTTGAGAGTGTGCGTGGCTAAAACAATGTCTCTATAATTCCTCACATTTGACTGAGAGTTTAGCTTGGTATGCATTTCTAGATTTGAAACTATGTTCTCTCTGAATCTTGAAGGTCCTTGCTTTCTTGCCTTCTAGTTTCCAGAACTGCTTTTGACAGGTCCGATGCCACTCTGATTTTGTGTTCTTTATACAAAACCTGTTTTTTTAATTCTCTGGAAGATTTTAGGATCATCTTTTTATTCCTGGTCTTCTTAAATTTCACAGTAATAGCCTTGGTGTGAGCCTTTTTTTAATACATATGCTGGATCCAGAATGGTAGTTTTCAACCTGTCCTAGGAATCTTTCTTGATTTATTTATTTGATAACTTTCTTCCCATTGTGTTTTTTCTTCTCTCTTTCTAAAACTCCAATTAACAGAATGTTCCTGGATTCATTCTTTAATTTAGTTGAACTTTGTGGAAGATTTTCTTTTATCTTCCAATGTCTGTCTATCTATCTATCCATCCATCCATCCATGTATGTGTATTTCTATGAGTTCTTCCATATTCTTTAACTGCTTCTTTTTAATGGCATGGTATCCTTGTTTAATGGATGCAATATCCTCTGACTTCTCTGAAGCTATTGATTGTGTGTTTTAATTTTTTTAAGTTTCCTGTCATTTGTTGCATTTTCTCCATTTCCCTGAATTCCCACTTTCCCCATGGTTTGGGTGCTTTTGGTCTCAATCATTTCGTAATTCTGGGAGCTTTCCATAAAAGTCTACTGACCCCTGGTGGCTCTGTGTTCATAGTTCACAGAGCAGTTATAAAAAGTTCAGGGAAAGTTCTCTGGGTGGGGTGGCACTTGTGACTGACAGGCTTCACAGTAGGGAGATTAGGTGGCTTTTTCACAGGGACCTGCCAAGTGTATCTTCAGGTCTTTTCTCTATGTTCTTCAGTTTCTCCAGAGCAGGCTATTCTATCTCCTGCTGGGGGATGTAAGCCTGGTACAGGGAGCTGGAGGTGGAGGATGAGGATAAGGGAGCCTCAGTGCTCAGGATACAGACTTTTCTGCCTTCGGTGTGGAAACCCATCCTTACTCTCCTCTTGGCAATATCCTCAGGCAGAAAGAATCCCCTCTGGTTCAGTGTGGGGTTAGGAGGGCTGGCTGCCTAACTGCTGCCTGGAAGGAGAGGGAGGGTGGGGATCGCATGCCTCCTTCTATGGACTTTTCAAACAAGCTCTCTGCTTTCAGTTCCCCCTTCACTTTTCAAGGCACTTGTACTTCCAATTCCTGAGGCTTTTCAGGATTCTGCAAGACACTTCCACCCATGCCCCCTGCAACATGCAGTTTCTCTTCTCTGGTAAGTTATTTGCCACTCCTCCTCCTTTTTGTCTTCATATATTACAGTTCAGGATTTCAGTTGCCTCTCACTTTCTTCCAAGGTATTTCTGGTTCTTAACATTGTCACCTTAGGATGAGCTTTTAAAGCAGAAGGGGATGAAAATGTCTTTTTTTTTTTTTTTTTGCCATCTTAACCATAACTTTCCCCCCAAAAAATTTCTAAAATAAAATAACTTCAGAACATGTGCTCCTAGTAAAGCTATTTACAGTATCAGCTCTTTTTGATTTAAGTGAAGAATTAGATACAAATGTTTTGGATGTACATAAAATACAATAGACTGGTTTGAGAGTATTAGAAGTAAAAAAATACAGTAGTAAGTGAAATTACGTTAGAACTGCTGCATCCATGTTCATGATTGGTCTCAGGGATACCAATAATCACTCTCTGAAAATATCTATCCACACACATGCCAGAGGGGTTCAAATTTAACCACTTTCTTTAAGAAAGCAAATATCTTTGGAAAAGGCAACACACCAGTTTCTCACACCTTAGTGTAAACCAGTCTACCTCAGATCCTTTCATTCTTTTATAACAGAGATTTAGGACTACAAAATATAACCCTTTACTGCCATCCAAGGTTTACAATTTTAAAATCTAGCTGAGGAGGCAAGAGCAAATTTTGGAAAAGTTGAATGAAAACAGGAAGGAGTATATTTTTAGGAGAGATGAAGGCAGTAAAATCATGTTGGCAAAGGTCTCTTCTATTGAGTTGACTCTAACCTTTTAAAAGTTAAGTCTTTTATTTTTATTTTTTAAAATTAATTAATTAATTAATCAACTATTTTTGGTTGCATCGGGTCTTTGTTGCTTGCGAGTGGGGGCTACTCTTTGTTGCGGTGTGCGGGTTTCTCATTGCGGTGGCTTCTCTTGTTGTGGAGCACGGGCTCTAGAGCGCAGGCTCAGTAGTTGTGGCGCACGAGCTTAGTTGCTCCGCAGCATGTGGGATCTTCCCGGACCAGGGCTCGAACCTGTGTCCCCTGCATTGGGGGAGGCCCTAAAATTTAAGTCTTTTAAAGGAAAGAGTCTAGGAACATTTTTTTCTAAATAAAATTAGTGCATGGCAATATTAACATACTAGGTTTTCATAGAAAATATTCATCAAAATTCAATAAGAGATAAAACATATACAGGCACACTTCAGAGAAATTGTGGGTTTGGTTCCAGATAAGAGCAATAAAGCGAATATTGCAATACAGAAAGTCCACACAAACTTTTTTGGTTTCCAAGTGCATATAAAACTTATGGCTACACTATACTGTAGTCTATTACGTGTGCAACAGGATTATGTCTAAAAAAACTATGTATAGGGAATTCCCTGGCAGTCCAGTGGTTAGGACTCGGTGCTCTCACTGCTGGGGTCCCAGGGTTCGATCCCTGGTTCGGGAACTAAGGTCCTGTATAAGCCATGCGATGTGGCTGAAAAAGCCAAAAAACCAAAACCCCCCAAAACCAATGTACATACCTTAATTAGAAAATACTTTTTTGCTAAAAAATGCTAACCATCACCTGAGCATTTAGCAAGTTGTGATCTCTTTGCTGGTGGAGGGTCTTCCCTTGATGCTGACGGCTGCTGACTGACCAGGGTGGTGGTCACTGAAGGTTGGGGTGGCTGGGGCCATTTCTTTTTTTTTTTTTTTTTTTTGCTGTACGCGGGCCTCTCACTGTTGTGGCCTCTCCCGTTGCGGAGCACAGGCTCCGGACACACAGGCTCCGCGGCCATGGCTCGCGGGCCCAGCCGCTCCGCGGCATGTGGGATCTTCCGGGATCGGGGCACGAACCCGTGTCCCCTGCATCGGCAGGCGGACTCTCAACCACTGCGCCACCAGGGAAGCCCCTGGGGCCATTTCTTAAAGTGAGACCACAATGAAGTCTGCTGCACTGACTCTTCCTTCCATGAACGGTTTCTCTGTAGCATGTGATGCCGTTTGATAGCGTTTCGGCCACAGTAGAACTTCCCTCAAAATTGGAGTCAATCCTCTCAAATCCTGCCACTGCTTTATTTAATTTCTTTCTTTTTGTTGCGGGTATCTCACAGGTATGTCTATTCATGCTCGAGGACAGCGGCACTGCTACCAGTGTGCATGATGTCCCACATTCCCACAATACAGCCAGACTGATGTCCCATCCAAGTAAAGCTGGTTGATGATGACCATGAGCAGGAGTAGGACTAGAAGCTTTCAAGGCTTTACTTCTTTTATCAGCACTCCTGATTTTATAAACAAAGAAGCCCGTCAACCCCACTCCGACCGAAATCTCCTGGTAAACTTAGGTATAGCAGGGCTTCACGGAGATGCAAACATTCTTTTTTTTCTTTTTTTTTTTTTTTTTTGCGGTATGCGGGCCTCTCACTGTTGTGGCCTCTCCTGTTGTGGAGCACAGGCTCCGGACGCGCACGCTCAGCAGCCATGGCTCATGGGCCCAGCCGCTCCGTGGCATGTGGGATCTTCCTGGACCGGGGCACGAACCCATGTCCCCTGCATCGGCAGGTGGACTCTCAACCACTGCGCCACCAGGGAAGCCCCGAGATGCAAACATTCTTAAGGCTTGGAAGCAGCTCAGGCAGCCCTGCCACTGCCTTATCAACTAAGTGTATGTAATAGTCTAAATCCTTTATTGTCATTTCAATAATCTTCACAGCATCTCCACCAGGAGTAGATTCCATCTCAAGAAACCACTTTCTTTGCTCATCCATAAGAAGCAACTCCTTATCCTTTAAAGTTTTATCATGAGATTGTAGCAATTCAGTCACATCTTCAGGCTCCACTTCTAATTATCTTGCTATTTCTATCACATCTGCAGTTACTTGCTCCACTGAAGGCTTAAACCCCTCAAAGTCATCCATAAGGCTGGAATCAACTTCTTCCAAACTCCTGTTAACTTTGATATTTTGACCTCTTCCCAAGAACTGCTAATGTTCTTAATGGCATTTAGAATGATGAATCCTTTCCTGAGGCTTTTCAACTTACTTCACCTAGGTCCATCAGAGGAATCATAATCTATGGCAGCTATAGCCTTAAAAATGTATTTCTTAAATAATAAGACCTGAAAGTCAAAATTATTGCTTGATCCGTGGGCTGCAGAACGGATGTTGTGTTAGCAAGCATGAAAACAACACTGATCTCATTGTACATCTCCATCAGAGCTCTTGGGTGACCAATGCATTGTCCATGAGGTGTAATATTTTGAAAGAAATCTTTTTTTTCTGAGCAGTAGATCTTAACAGTGGGCTTAAAATATTCAGTAAACTATGTTGTAAACAGGTGTGCAGTTATCCAGATTTTGTTGTTCCGTTTATAGAGCCCAGGAAGAAGTAGATTTAGCATAATTCTTAAGGGCCCTAGGATTTTCCAAATGGCAAATGAGCACTGGATTCAACTTAAAGTCACTGGCTGCCTTAGCCCCTAACAGAGAGTCACCCTGTTCTTTGAAACTTTGAAGCCAGGCACCGACTTCTCCTCTCTAGCTATGAAAGTCCAAGATGGTATCTTCTTCTAATAGAAGGCTGTTTTGTTTGCATGGAAAATTTGTTGTTTAGTGTAGCCACCTTCATTACTTAGCAAGATCTTCTGGAAAAGTTGCTGCAGCTTCTACATCAGCACTTGCTGCTTCGCCTTGTACTTTGATGTTATGGAGACGGCTTCTTTCCTTAAACCTCATGAACCAACTTCCGTTAGCTTCGAACTTCTTCTGCAGCTTCCTCACCTCTCTCAGCCTTCACAGAATTGAAGAGAGTTAGGGCGTTGCTCTGGATTTGTCTTTGACTTAAGGGAATGTTGTAGTTGGTTTGATCTTCTACCCAGACCAGTAAACCTTTCTCCATATCAGCAATAAAACTGTTTTGCTTTCTTATCATTCATATGTTCCCTAGAGTAGGATTTTTAATTTCCTTCAAGAACCTTTCCTTTGCATTCACAACTTGGCAAAGTATTTGGCGTAAGAGGCCTAGCTTTCAGCTGATCTCAGCTTTTCGCGTGCCTTCCTCACTAAGCTTAAACATTTCTAACTTTTGACTTAAAGTGAGGGACAACTGCAACTCCTCCTTTCACTTGAACACTTAGAGGCCATTGTAGGGTTATCTCAGGGAATAGGGAGGTCCGAGAAGAGGGAGCGAAATGGGGAACAGACAATCAATGGAGCAGTCAGAACGTACACAACATTTATCAATTAAATTCATCATCTTACATGGATGTGGTTAGTGGCAACTCCCCAAAAATTACAATAGTAACATTAAAGATCACGGATCACAGATCACCATAACAAATATATTAATATTGAAAAAGCTTGAAATATTGTGAGAATTACCAAACTGTGACATGGAGACTGAAGTGAGCAAATGCAGTTGGGAAAATGGCACCGACAGATATGCTTGATGCAGGGTTGCCACAAACCTTCAATTTGTAAAAAACGCAGTATCTGCAAAGTGCAATAAAGCTAAGTGCAATAAAACAAGGTATGCCTGTATAGAAAAGCAGAAAGAGGGTCCTGAAAGAAATGATAGGAAGAGAGTTCATGATTTGACTGAAAAACAGAAGAAAAATTCCCCATGGTAATTAAGAAAAGAATATTCTGTACTAAATACTCACAATTAAATTGATGACAGCCAGAATAAACAGGAGGATAATCACACAGATGGCTAAATTACCCTTTCTCCCTCTCAGTCCCGTTTTATGCAGGCGATCTTCATCAATTGGAATATACCCGGCTTTAAAGTTACTGTTGTGCTCTTTATTGACATTCCTTCTTTCAACAGCCTTCTCACGCATGGACTTCTTTACAGGACCATTGGAACTTTGCTAAAAACAAAATACAACACAATGGAACAGCTATACCCTCTCTTTTTGATGCATTTATTTGTTAGGTGCAAATTCATAACTAAAGAAAGCTGAATTGGTTAGTGATACATTTTCCACCAATAAACCTCAAGTCATGTTGAGCTGCAGGCTCCAGGTAAGGACATGACTGTGCTGAGAAGGGTCACAGAGAAGAACCTTCAGTGTGACCATCTGATAACATATTTCCACTGTCTGCTTTGAATAGTCCTACCGTCAGTAAACTGAACAGCTAGCTCATTTGGGGGAAGAGTTAACATACACATTCTACAGTGGGTAATCTTGTTTTAATTAATGATTTCTAACGATTTGTTTAATTGTATATAGTTTTTCATTTATATGAAAATAATTTGGAAAGGCTAATACACTTTATTTATCACTCCAAATGGCTAAAGTTAACATTATCCTAGACTAGCAGTTTTCAAAATGCGGGCTGGGAAGCCCTGGAGGGGTCCCCTGAACTCTTTCAAGTGTCTGGAGGGTGCAAATTATTTTCAAAATAATACTAAGATGTTACTTTCTTGTTTTACTCTTCTTATCCCACGAATATGCAGATGACACTTGAACAACATGGATTTGAACTGCATGGGTCCACCTATAGGTGGATTTTTTTCAGTAAATATACTGGAAAAAAATTTGGAGATTTGCAACAATTTGAAAAAACTTGCAGATAAACTGTGTAGCCTAGAAATATCAAAAAAAATAAGAAAAAGGTGCGTCATGAATGCATAAAATATATGTAGATACATAAGTTTAGTGATATTTAATATAAAATTAATAATGCTAGTTTTCTTACTGTTTTATAACTTTGCTTTCAAAGAATTACATTACTGTACAGTTTCTCTCTCTCATAACTGGAGAAATTGTGTATCAGCCTGTCATCCCATGTAACTGGTTTTTTAAAAAAGATATTATGAATATGACTGTGATACTCTATGCCATAAAAAATTTTATTACGATCCTTCCATTATTGTATAGGTTAGGCTACTGTGAAGGAATTGTACTGATTACATGAGGCTACTGTAAAGCAACCATACTGCTGCTTCTTCGTTATCAATGCATGAATCGTTATGCACATAAATAAATATGAATTTCTTTTCCACATTATCTTTTCATTTTTGATGTCCAGTGTTAGTAATATGTATAACACCTACAGTGTTTTGTACCTTATAAGACAATATTGATGTAGGTGCTGATAGATGATTCATCTTGTAAACAGACGACATAAATTTATGGTATCGATAAAGACAGTACAGTACTGTAAATGTATTTTCTCCTTCCTATGATTTTCTTAATAACATTTTCTTTCCTCTAGCTTACTTTATTGTAAGAATACAGTATATAACAAATATAACATACAAAATACATGTTAATTGACTGTTTAGGTAACCAGTAAGGCTTCCGGTCAACAGCATTCTATTAGTTTAGGTTTTGGGGGAGTCAAAAGTTATACATGAACTTTTGACTGTGTGGGGATCAGCGCCTCTAACCCCTGTGTCATTCCAGGGTCAACTGTACAGTGAAGCTTCCAGAGGCTACATGACCATATGTGATGACACCATTGCTCTAACAGCTAATGGAATGTGTGTTTGTATATTCCTGTGTTTACAAAATTTCTCAGTTTTAATTTCTAATATGGTAAGTATCAACAGATATAACCCACATAAACAAAAGCTCTTTGGGATTCTCAGTCATTTTTAAGAGTATCAAGAGGGGGACTTCCCTGACGGTCCAGTGGTCAGGACTTTGCCTTCCAATGCAGGGGGTGCAGATTTGTTCCCTGGTCGGGAAGCTAAGATCCCACATGCCTCACGCCAAAAGACCAAAACATAAAAGAGAAGCAATATTGTAACAAATTCAATAAAGACTTTAAAATTAGTCCACATCTAAAAAAAAAAAATCTTAAAAAAAAAAAAGAGTATAAAGAGAACTTGAGACCAAAGAGTTTGAGAACCTCTGACTTTCGACTATGGTTGAAAGACATTTTACATAATAATCTGGTATATCAGGAACACAAAAGGAAGGAGTAGAATGGAATACTGCCCAATTTTCATATTTTTCAGAGCTCTGAGAAAATTAATTTATTGAATAGGCATTTATTAAGCACTTTATGCTTAAACACTAATACTATAAATAGGAATACAAAAGAAATATAGGACAAGATCCTTATCCTCCAGATATTACAATTGTGATTTGGGTACACAAAACAGTTAGCAATGCAATAAAATGCTCTGTATGTTCAGATGCCCAAATCAATAGTTTAGACAATACATCCTGTGGAGTTCATGGGAGAAGAGACAGGAGGGCTTGGAGTTGTCAGGGAAACCAGGAGGAGTAGGTGGGTCAAATCTGGCAAAGAAGGCAGAATCAAGTTGGAAATGGAGGATAGGTTGTGAAAATTTTTGGACATCTGGGTACAAACTCTAGTCTTTATGTCTGCTTATTTGGGAGTCACTGGAAGTCTCTGAAGATGAATGACACACGTTTCAGGATGCTCATTGTGTGGGCATTTGTAGGAGACACAGGAAAGAGGAAAACCAGCAAGTAGGCTGTTGGGATGCTGTGGTAATGGAGGCCTGAAGTATTGAGGGCCTAAACTAAGGTGGGATGAAAAAAGAATAGATTTAAAATATACTTCAAGAGAAGAGTTAAGTGAATTTGTAGCAGGTTAAAAAAAAGCCTCTCATGTTTACTGAATGGTGACTATTTAAATATGAGGAATGAAGTAGGGAGAAGATTTTACACATGTTGTATTTGAACTGATTGAGAAATAACCACCTGCCTTAAAGGCAATGGGAAGGATGGGACGGGGTATTAGGTCGGTCAGGACTAGAAATACAGATTTGTGAGTCTTCGCCTTCAAGGTAAATTAAATCTATGAGACCACATCAGTTTGCTGTAAAAAACAGTATAGAGGAAGAGAATAAAGAGACAAGGATGTACCCGTGGGAAACTTTAAATGTGCAGGAACAGTGGAAAATGAGAAATACAAGAAAACCACGGATGTGCAGTGTTGCTGAATTTGTCAAGAAGTGCCTCTGTGACTTTCAAATACGAACTTTGAGCAGCAAATTGGTAAGTAGGAATAGTCCTGAAAGGATGCCAGCATGTATGCATTTATTTTCGAGTCCAGAAAGACAGAAGCGTTAAGACAGAAGACTAAAGAATTAGGTACTGTCGGAGGACAACTGTGCTTGTTCTTGTTGTTGTTAGTATGTCTTCATTCTCTCCTCACAACAATTTGCAGGAAGACTTGTATGTTTGACGGCAGAGGGAAAGATGCCAAGAAGGGCAAAGGTCAAAGATCTCAGAGTAGGGCAGAATAATGAGGGAAATAAGATCGTTCAGGAGATAGGAAAGAAAAGTGATAGTACAGGAGAAACCAGTCTTAAAGGGTGGGCGCCCACCTCATTGAAATGGTTCACACCAAGAGGAGGAAAAAAAAAAAATTCTTCTTTTCCCTGGGGATGTAAAAGGCAAGGTCCTCTGCCAAGAAAGAGTGGAGAGGGCAGCTGGAATCTTATTGTGGTGGCAGGGGTAGCAGGCTGGTTGAGGGCTTATGGCAAATGGAAAAAGACAGGAATAATCATTGCGAGTAATGTGGCAGACAAAAATGTTTAAATTCTACAAAGCGGTAAGAAAGCCTCTGTAGAAGTTAATTCAATCTACTCAACAGCTTTAACACAAAACAAGTTGCTGAATACAGTTGTGTAGGTTGTATATCTGCATGAGGTACAACAGCTATGAGGGTGCATTGACACTCAAACATTTTAGAGTTGAACATGCATTCTGACAGCCGAAAGCAGTAAAATACCTTAGGGGAAGTGTGCTTGCTTCTAATTTTCACAGACACAGTATGGGTTTATGACAGTGCTGAAAGGTGGGCAATTTAAAAATCTTAGCCAGAGTTTGAATACAGGTCTACATAATAGAGAGACAGGGCAAAACTTACCCTCCTGAGATGCATTCTTTAATTTTCTCTGCCAATTCATGTACAGTATTATATTTCATTTGATGCACTTACCATTTATTGGAGTTACTATATGTCAGAGGCTCCAGACTACCAAGATGAGCAAGGCAGAGCAGCTACCCTCAACAAACTTACTTATAGGCCAGCAGAGTAGACAGACAGGGTCACCAGCAATTGCAGTTCAACATGGCAAGTGCTGTCGTACAGCAATGCACACAATACTGAAAGAGTGCATAAGAGGAATGCCACTCGACTTAGCGAGCAGGGGCATCAGTTGAAGGTTTTTAAGAAAAGTTGGGGCTTCAGCTGAATCTTGAAGGACAAACAGGAGTTAGCCAAGCAAAGTACAGAGAAAGGCATTCCAGGCAGAGGGAACAGCATGGGAACTTTGAGTATAAGTCATCTCTGCAAACTAATTTTGGTAGCTTTATGTGGATGGTGAAGAGGATGAGTATAGGAATGGGACAAAAATTGAGGTGAGATGTCATTAGGGGCTAGAAAATGAGTGGACATAAATATCACATCAAGAATGATGAATTTTATCCTGAAGGCAATGGGGAACTACTGAAGATTTCAAATAGGTCACTGATATAATCAGATCTGCATTATAGCAAAATCAAACCAAAAAGAGATGAACTGGAATAGAAGGGTTTAAAGATGGAGATTTCAACAACAGGTTTCTCTAACAGTCCAAATGAAGGCTTGACTGAGCTTTGGCACTGCAGATGAAGAGAAGATTGGGGAGAAGCCTTAAGAGGTAGAACCGAAAGGACCTGGTGATTGACTGGATGTGAGTGTGACTTAGAGGCATCTAAGATGACTACCAAGTAGGACCCACTACATAATTTGTGGGGTCCAGAGCAAAAAGAAAATGTGAGGCCCTTTGCTCAAATATCAAGCTTGGGACAGCAGAGCATTAAACCAAATGCGGGTCCCTCCTCAGTTCCCTTGAGCCCGCCCTGCTCCCAAATTTGTGGCGAGGTGAACCAAGTTGAATGGATGGCTGTAACCCTTTTAATGGTGAATATGATCCAATCCAACATTTTTGAGTTTGGGGTGCCTGTGGAAAATTCAGTTAAGTTCAGGCTGGAGACATAAACGCCTAACTCTGCAGTAGAGATTGAGGAATGGATCAGATTGCCCAGTGCAGGTGTAAAGCAAGAACAGAAGTTCAGTGGAACTTCAAGAGCGTCAACAGGTGACGCAGATGAAAAAAGAACCATCTAAAATGGGCACTGATAAATCAGGAGGGAAATCAGGAAAGCCAAGGGACAATTTTTTTTTTTTTTTTTTTGCGGTATGCGGGCCACTCCCGTTGCGGAGCACAGGCTCCGGACGCGCAGGCTCAGCGGCCATGGCTCACGGGCCCAGCCGCTCTGCGGCACGTGGGATCTTCCTGTACCAGGGCACGAACCCGCGTCCCCTGCATCGGCAGGTGGACTCTCAACCACTGCACCACCAGGGAAGCCCGCCAAGGGACAATTTTAATCTCAACAACTTCAAGAAGCTTTGTCTCCTTTCAATTTCACTCATTCCTTTAGATTTTATTTTATTGTTAGGACCTGTAGCTTGCCTACCATCTTTAGCTGATTTTTCTGCATTTATCTGGCAGTTTGACTTTAAGCTTTGAAGGCAGATGTCATGTCTTTTATTTTTTATGTCCCTCAGAATGACTGTTCCAGTGATATCTGTCTACTATGTCTCTAAAAGCTGTTAACTGCCTAAGAAAATCTTTCCAGTTCTGGAAACAGAATGTTGGCTACTTGACTTGTGTATTTTTTCAGCAGTGTTGAAGAATGAGACTTTCCCAAAGAAACTATAATACCAGTTTCTTTTTAAAAGGAAATAACAATTAAGGGGAAAAAGTGACTATCAAAATTATTTTTATTATAACAAATGACCCTAGTAACTACAGGTATGTATATATGTGTGTGTGCATGTGTGCCTATGTATAGCTTGCTTTTTGTAAGAAAATAGCCTTTTAAACTATTATTCTAAGTTACCCGTTTACAATGCAGATCAGGAAATACTTGATAAAGCATTTTAAAAAATGATTTTAAACCAACTGGATAGGAGACAGTTTTATATTGGTGACTGTCTCCAAAAACCAAAGCGGGAGGAGAAACGTGGATGTCAGCATACGGGGATGGCACACACGAAGGGGCTGCAAGCTGACACCCAGGCAACAGCTGAGTGTTTCTTGGCTGGTGTCAGGGGAGGCTCTTGGATCGCTGGCTGGGGTTATTTTTGCCTGCATCTTCGCTGGCCACCGAGCATGGCATGTCCCCGGCACGTCCTGGCCCAGGCTCCCGGCTGCCACGGCTGCCTCCCGGGCCCTCAGGACAGCGACCCCTCCTTACCCCGCCGACGGACAGCCAGGCCAGGCCGAGGGCCGGTCTGGCTCCCCCTTCTCCACCCCGGGGCCCTTGCCTGGGTTCCCGCCCGGCCTTTGCCAGCATCGCGGACTGCGGACAGCTCCTCCCGCCCCACCCCATCCCACCCCGCGGAGTCATCCCCGCCGGCCCTAGGCGGGCCCCGCCGGCAGCACCCCGGCCTCCGCTGGCCCTCCAGAGCCCGGCCGCGGCGGGGCTCACAGACCTGCTCGGCTGCCGCCACCGCCGCAGCAGTCGCCGCCGCCGCCGCCGCCGCCGATGCCGCCATCTTCCACCGCTGGCCACCGCCGCCGCCGCTGCCACCGCCCTCCCCGCCGCGGCCGCACCCCGCGCGCCTGCGCCTGCGCCCTGGAGGGGCGGGAGGGGGCCCAGCCCCTCACCGCCCCTCCCCACCTCCAACCTCGCCCCGCCCGGGCAGGGAGGTTCCGAGCCCGCGGCGGCCGCGGGGGCCTGGCGCCCAGGCGGTGGTCTCCGGGCGCGTTTTCCCACGCACCGGGATTGCACGCGACCCCGGGCTGCCTCTGGATTCCTCCAAAAGGGCGCCCTCAAAATACGGAAGACGCCTCTCCCTTTCCCCTCCCTTCCCCATCACGAGGGGCTGGTGCCATCCTGAGTCCTCCTTGCTGCACGGGCCGGGATCTCCCTGGAGAGAGGAGAGTACTCGTGGACGAGGAAGGAGGTGGTGATAATGTGGCAAAAGTTAACAAGTTGCCGATTAGGTAGGAAAAATCTTGAAAACCGAGACCCCTTAAGAAGACATAACAATCACTTCAGGGATGCTTCTTAGCTCTGCAGGGCCTGTGAAGTCTGATGCTTTTTTCTGTAGTATTGGAGGTGGGTTGGAGATAGTGTCGATGTATCTCCTGGGGAACCCGATTTAACAGATATTTACTTCACACCAGGAAGCCACTCAGATACACAAGTAACTCGAGTACACATTCCTTGTTCCCAGTCGAGTCAATATAATCCAATAATCCTCTTATTTAAAAAAAAAAAAAAAAAAAAGAGGGCAGTGGCAATCAAGGTGCAAGAACCGTTCCAAGAACTGTTCCTCAGGAAGCCGAAACCAGTTCTCCTAAGCACCTTTGGGCCCTAGGCCTGCCTAACTCAGCAGGAAGCACCAAAGAGACCTACCTGCTGGCCAAGTTTTCCGTTCTCTGGGAACTAGGTCAGTTTTGCTTTTCGATGACTGGAGCCGTTGTTTCGCTCTCGGCCTACTTTACTTCGGAGGATTGCCGTGAAGTTTAAGTTAGACACTCTCTCACGTGGTAAGTCTCTCGTAATCTTTTCCCTTCTCTCCTCTGGTTTTGGCTAATATCAGTACCTACCTGGTCATCAGTCTCTGCCTATCCTTTCCCAAATGCTGGAACCAATTGTTTTGCATGTCTAGGCTCACTCCTGCCTGGGTCTCTAGGACAAACCTCATCTTAGGCAGGAAGACTATAAGTTATAGCCCAGTGCTTTGGGAGTCAGCAGTAAGTCTCTTTGAATAGTCTTGACTGTGGTCCCAATTATCCATTCAGATAACAGGGCTTTTGACTGATCCTTATTTCCTGTCTCCAATTCTGGTCCTGTAGTTCTTACTTCCTATGCTTTGCCTTTTTTCCCTCTGCTTGGAAAATCCTTCTCTTTTTTTCTGGCAAGCACACTCTTATACGTCCTCCAAAAATCCATTCAAACGTCGCATTCTCTTTAAAGCCTTCCCAGGCGTATGTGCAGTTTTAGCTGGTCTGTCCCTTAACTCTGCTCCTGGTCTTCTACACGCACTTTAGATTGCATTGTATTCTATTTTGTTAACCTGTCTAATTTCATCTAAAAAACAGGGAGCTCTATCTGGAACGCCCGTATCTCACTCACTCTTTTATCTTCAATGCCTAACACAGTAAGAAAACTTAATAAGTGTCTTAGAAATATGCCTGATACCCCAGTTTCTAAGACCAGCAGCCCTGCCTTGATTTTGCCAACCTCTCTGGTGGTGAGATACCTGATTTTCCTAATGCCAAATTCCCCTTAGGCTATCTGAAAAAAAATT
This sequence comes from Mesoplodon mirus, assembly GCF_964341445.2. Lineage (NCBI taxonomy): Eukaryota > Metazoa > Chordata > Mammalia > Artiodactyla > Ziphiidae > Mesoplodon > Mesoplodon mirus. The sequence goes on from NC_138977.1 coordinate 89,950,710, forward strand.
ACCTTCTCTTGGATTCCTCCTTGCTGATCTCCAGCTCTGTGAAAGGACACCTCACTATTCTCCTTGATGCCAATTACTGTATAGTCTTTAAATTCGCTCATAAGATCACAACTTTAATGTAGGTCAGTCCCAAATGCATTATCTTCAAGCTTTTTTTTTTCAGAAATAATATTTTAGGTCCAATTCTCCCAGCAGTCTTACAAGATAGGTCATGTTATCCCCATTTTACAAATGAAGAAATCAAGGCTTATAGAGGTTAAACACCTAACCAAGCTTTCAACTACTAAAGAGCCAGGATTGAACCTAAGTCCACTTGACTAAAGTGTTTGCTTTTTCTACCATATCACATAACCTTTAATTCTGCACTTCCTTTTGCCTGTTACATATTATTAGCATTTAGAAGTGCAAAGCAGAGCTCCGCAAGGCTAGAGTACTAGTCAGAACATAGAGACAGTTATCCATTCATTCACATTATAGTGGGTTAAATAGTGTTCCCCCCGCAAAAGATATATCCAAGTCCTAATTTCCAGTACCTGTGAATGTGACATTTTTGGGGAATAGGGTCTTTGCAGATGTAATAAAGTTAAGGATCTCAAGATGTGATCACTCTGGATTTAGAGTAGGCTGTAAATGTAATGACTGATGTCCTTATAAGAAGAGGTGAGGACAGAGACACACACATGGGAGAAGATGATGTGAAGACAGAGGCAGAGATTGGAGCCATGTGTCTACAAGGCAAAGGATGACAAGACTTGTCACCAAAAACTAGGAGAGCAGGGCTTCCCTGGTGGCGCAGTGGTTGAGAGTCCGCCTGCCGATGCAGGGGACACGGGTTCGTGCCCTGGTCCGGGAGGATCCCACATGCCGCGGAGCGGCTAGGCCCGTGAGCCATGGCCGCTGAGCCTGCGCGTCCGGAGGCTGTGCTGCGCAACGGGAGAGGCCACAACAGTGAGAGGCCTGCGTAGTGCAAAAACAAAAACAAAAAAAAACAACTAGGAGAGCAGCCTGAGACAGATTCTCCCTTAGAGGCTCCAGAAGGAACCAACCCTGCTAACTTCTAACTTTCAGAACTGTGAGAGAATCAGTTTCTGTTGTTTGAAGCCACCAAGTTTGTGATCATTTGTTATGGCAGCCGTTAGGAAACCATCCAAAAATTAAACTCAAAAACTTCCCCCCAATCTACTTTTCCTGTGTTTTCTTAGTGAATGACACCACCATCCTGTCAGAAACCTAAAAAGTCATTCTATACTATTTCTAGCATGATCTTTCTACAGTACAAACCTGATCATGTCTCTCCTCACCCTGTTGCTTAAAACCCTCCAGTACCTTCCATGATAAAAATCAAACTCTTTATAGTAATATATATATGTATATATATATAGTCCTTTACTTTTTGGTTCCTGTCTACCTCTTTTTAGCCTCCTTTCCTGCCCCTTCCACAAACTCATCCTTCACTCCTGCCGTGTGCAGTATCTGCAGTTCCTAAGTATTTGTCTGAACATATCAAGTTCTTAATGTCTCTGTGCCTTTGCATATGTGGATATTTCTCTTTTTTATCTAGATATTCTTCAGCTTGTCCACTAAAATTCAGCTCAAGGGATATTTCTTTTGGGAAGACTTCTTTAATCTTCCTCCCCATCATGAATTGCTGATTTCCGTGCCCCTGCCTGTGATCCTCAAGCCCGCCTTTATTGTCACATTTCTGCCACTAAGCTGAAATTTATTTATTTGGCCATCTTTCTGGTCTATGAATTCACACCTCCCCAAATTCCAGTCATCTTTAGGCACCAACCTCAGTTCCACCTCTGCCTGACAATTACAGCCAATCATTATTATGCTCTTTTTAAAAAATAATTAATTAATTAATTAATTAATTTTGGGCTACATTGGGTCTTCATTGCTATGCGCTGGCTTTCTTTAGTAGCGGTGAGCGGGGCTACTCTTCGTTGCGGTGTGCGGGCTTCTCATTGCGGTGGCTTCTCTTGCTGTGGAGCACAGGCTCTAGGCGTGCGGGCTTCAGTAGTTGCAGCATGCGGGCTCAGTAGTTGTGACGCACGGGCTTAGCTTCTCTGTGGCATGTGGGATCTTCCCAGACCAGGGCTCAAACCCATGTCCCCTGCATTGGCAGGCAGATTCTTAACCACTGTGCCACCAGGGGTAGCCCTTACTCTCTATTTTTAACTGCATTGCACCAATTTGCTATGACACCCATTTGATACTTAGTAACACATTATCTTGTGTTATTTTACTTTTCATGCACATAGATTGTGCTCCTGGGGAGACTGTAAGCTCATTAAAATGCAGGGATAATGTGTTACTACTTCTGTGTTGCCCCAAATCCTGGACATATTAGGAACCAAGTACATCATATGTACTTAGTAACTTTGATGGGTAACTATTGGATTAATTTTTTTCTATTGGGTAAAAAATATTACTAGCACCTAAGTGTTGCTGATATGTGCACATGCATTACAATTTCCTTTCTTCAGGGAGATGGAGGAGGAAGTAGAGGAAGGCCAGTGTTTCCATACAATTTTATATTTACCCTATTGTAACTTGTCACAATGAACTATGATTGTGTCTCTCTCTCCTGAATAGATTGTGAGACGCTAGGGAGAAGGGACTGAGTCTAATTTTGCCTTAGGATTAAGGCAGGTGTTTCTGTCACACTAGAAATTCAGTAAATGCTTATCAAATGTGTTGAAAAGATCTATTTCAACATCCTTCATCCTAGAGACTGTTCTCATGCTGTCCCATGTCCCTCTCCTGAGGTGTTTAAGGGTATCTTATAATGTAGATTATACCCACTGCACCTTTGCATCATCTTAATGTGTCCTAAGCTCAAAACTTCAATGACCATTTTCTCAGAGCCAAGTATTTGCCATGTGTCTAGTGAGCAAAGCTGAAAAGATTGAGGGCAAGGATGCCTTCTTTTTTGAACTAACTAAAATGATGGAATCCTGGGTTGAGATAGGAGGGTATCTTGTAGCCCTCAAACATAACACCAAATCTACTTCCCCCCCGTTCTAATCTGTATTTGCTACAAATGTTCTATAGTATCAATAGTTTATTTACATGCTAAGGTGATACAGTTGTGATATATTAAAATTTTCCTCGTTTTTGTAGTTTAATCAATAGTGGGCATGAAATAATTTTACAGAAAAATTCTGAACTGTTGCACTGAGCAGGGAATGCTTATTGGTATTACACAGAAAACAGCATCCCTGCTTCTGTCCAGCAGGGGGAAGCTTCTTTCCAGTGTGGCAGAGAACAAAAAGATCCAAATGAAGTTGATAGTATGAGAACACAGAGCATTCAGGTTACAGAATGCTGAGTGAATGGACAAATGAGTGTTTTCTACCTAGGAAAAGTGCTTTGGCAATACTACCAATACAAATTGAATTTAAAGGAAACTTCATGCAATTGGGTCAGCAAAGGCTAAAAGATTTTCTTCAAATAGTAATATAGGCCCTGACCCAAAGGACTGAGATTCTGACACAGACAGCTGTAGGATAAGAATAGCATGGCACACACAGAAGAGGACTGGGGTGCCTGAAAAAGAATCCTGGCCAGAGCAGAACAGATTATGCCTTTAGCCACATTGGCTAAGGGTTTGCAACTGTCCCTAGTGAGGGAGCACTGGAAATTATGATGAGGATCCTACTGTATATCCTTGTAGCTTCTTGCATACAGATTTCTTACATACAAGCGTGAAAAACACACACAGCTCTCACTATACTGAGGGTGGGTTCTGTCAATCTTTTGTTGGCTTCCTAAAATCCCAAATTAAAAATATCTCCAGCTAACTGATATAGGTAAAATATGAACCAGACACAATTAAGGACTTTCAGAAAGCCTATTCCACCCAGATGTTTGACTCTTACACTTCTCTAGATCAAATGGCTCCTGGCTGGGTGGTAGAATTATGATGCTCTAAGAACAACCAACTGGCTATTAAATTTGCTTTTCTTCTACCTCATTGGGATTATGACATCAGATATGAAGCAGCCAATCATCTCCTTCCTACCTTCTTTCCTCTTTTCTTTCTTTTACTTCTGTATCTTTTTGTTAACAATTCAGTTTAACGAACATTTATAGAGGGCTTAGAAAGTGTCACTTGCTGTGCTGAGGATATTAAGCTAAATAAACCTTTGCCCTTTTCTTTAAGAAGCTCACAAGCTTATATAGGATGCAGACAAATAAGTTTAATATAGTATGATAACTTTAACAGTATCAACATGTCTAAAGTTAGAGAGAGAAAGTATAAAGAAGAGAGTAATGAGCTTTGTGGGGTTGGAAGAGTTAGGAAGGTTTTGTCAGTTTGAGCTGGATTTAAATTAATTAAAAGTGCAACTATAGTGAACCCCCTTGTTTATTTCCTGGAGGTTAGGTATATTAGTTATTCCAGAAAGTCTGCAGATTAAATTGTATGCAAGAAAGAGGCTCAACTTTTGCTGATTGGCTAATGCTCTCAGAATCAAGGCTTGACCTCAACTGAACTGTGAACCAAAAACTGAAACAAAGGGCAAGATTTGCTCAATCTGAACCATAACCAATATGTTAAAAGAAAAAAAAAAAGGAAAAATAGCATTAAAGAATGTAAGAACTGTAAGCAATCTTAGAGCTCATCTAGTCCATATTTTTCATTATATAGAATGGAAAAAACACGAGGCTCAGAATGATTAAAGACTTATGTAAAGTCATGAGAAGCCACTAACTAGAAGAGTGTGAGATAAAGCAAGAGTATCCATGTTCCAAGTTCATTGTTCTTTCAACTTCTCCATGATACCTGACAGAGTATCAAAAAGAAAGATTTGATTTTTATTTTTTCTTCCCAAATAATTGCCTACTTGATAATATCCTAAAATAATCGAATTGGAACAAAATTTAGAGCATCAAAAGATTCTCCAAATAGTACCTTTACTTAATTGATATTTTCTTTCATATATACACATAAAATAGACTTTTAAAGCAGAATCTCAAACTTGTTGAGTGCATACTTGTAGTTTGAAGCATATGGATTCTTCTTTAATCAGCAACATCGACTGTTTGCATTCCAGACTCTAGCTCTCTCTTAAACTGATTACCATCCTACACCCATAAAAAACTCTGAGGAGGGGATCATCATTAACGGCACTTATGAGGATATCCACTTATTCCTACACGTATGGAAATTCTAAGCTTGTATCAAGTAACATCACCAGAGAGCTAAGAAATGGGGTGTCAATCGCTTGGCCCTCTGTTTGATGGCATGTGTTCTAGTGTTACCCCCTTAGCATTGATCAAAGGTGACTGCAAAAAACAATCAAATTAAGTTTGTTTCTATATTTTCTAAAAAAAAAGGGGGGAGGTTTATTAAGGACAGCTTATCTATGTTGTTCTATACTCTTTGGAAAAGAATAAACATATTTTAGAACTGGTACCAGAAAAATGTGTTTTCATTCAAAAAATTAGTATGTATACTTTTAAAATCAAATAGTACTAATCATACCACCCATTTTCCTTTTTTGTCTTGACTACTACAAAGCCCAGAAATAAATGTAAAATAAGGCTCAATCTTAGTACATAAGCTTAAATTGGGGGCATATTTTTTCCATTAAAAAATTTCTAAATCTAGCAATGATATTTTCCTCAAGCCTTTTACTGTAAGCCATCTCAGATCCTCTTTTGGAAGTTTTGGTGGGATAAATAATGAATAAGTATGCATTTCCTTTGTTTTGAGTCCTTAAGAACTATGCTTGTTGTTAGTAAGCATCAGGTTCCTGCTATGGGCAACCAAGCTCCAGAATTCTACAGAAACCAAGAAGTGTGTGAAATGACTGGAGGCCTGAAGGGTCTTGAATCTAGCTGTGGGGCTCCAGTATTGTAGAGATAAATAACATCAGGTAGCATATTGTAAAGTGATTTCAAAGACCTATTTTATCCTAAGAATCTATAAGTCTATTAAATTAGTAATATGAACATTTGGTCAAAGCATATTCTGTTTTGAGTTGGCTTAAATATTGATTTTTTTTTTTTTTTTTTTCTTTTTGCGGTATGCGGGCCTCTCACTGTTGTGGCCTCTCCCGTTGCGGAGCACAGGCTCCGGACGCGCAGGCCCAGCGGCCATGGCTCACGGGCCCAGCCGCTCCGCGGCATATGGGATCCTCCCAGACCGGGGCACGAACCCGTATCCCCTGCATCGGCAGGCGGACTCTCAACCACTGCGCCACCAGGGAGGCCCAAATATTGATATTTTGACTAACATTTTTCTGAAGGTGGTAAAGTTTTTGGTTAACTTTGTTTCTGAGTAAGTTTTCATAAAAGCAGTTTGTGTTCATGGTAGAAATTTGGAAAATCAGAAAAGTATAAAGGAACAAATTAAAATCATCCATAATCATGCCTTGGTTTCATGTTGTATAATGTAACACAATATATATAATTTAGTGTCTGGCTTTTTTTTTTTCTTTTCTTTTTTTGCAGTACGCGGGCCTCTCACTGTTGTGGCCTCTCCCATTGTGGAGCACAGGCTCCGGACGCGCAGGCTCAGCGGCCATGGCTCACGGGCCCAGCCGCTCCGCAGCATGTGGGATCTTCCCGAACCGGGGCACGAACCCGTGTCCCCTGCATTGGCAGGCGGACTCTCAACCACTGCGCCACCAGGGAAGCCCTAGTGTCTGGCTTTTTTCACTTAACAATATGTAGTAAGAATTCCTAGATACTAGATATTCTTCAATAACAAGATTTGTAGTGTGAAAATTTCATTGAATGATTTGCTCAGTCATTACCCTATCATTGATTTACATCGTTTCCAACCTAGTTTTCTCTGTTTAATATAATATTGTGATCTACGTTCGTCATAATAGTGATCATAGCATTTAGGAAGCACTTGCTATAATGTATGCCAAGCACTGTGCTAAGTATACTTCACATGAATGATCTTATTTAGTCTCTAATATTCCTGTGAAGTAAGAACTCTTGTAAGATGATATAAACAAGGCTTAGCAGTTAATTAAAGTGTCCATAGCAAGGAAGAGGATTTAACACAATCTGATATAAGCAAATATTCCAACTTGGTTTTTATTAATAAGTAAATCCGACTGTTCAAAGATTCCAATTGCCTATTAAAATGTGCAGCTATTGGCCCTAAATTAAGAAATCTATGAGATTCTTCTCCATTCCCTTCCTCCTTCTTTATAATTTTTTAAAGGAAGAAAGTCTCTAATGAATAGTGTTTTTTTTTAGTTTAGTAATTGTTATTGCACCATGATAAAATAATGTGTGTTCTTTTTATATTCCTTAGTTTTTCTCTTTTTGTAGAGATATAATCAAAATAATACATTATGTACAACGATATATTTGTATATTCTGTGAAATGATCACCACAATAAATCTAATTAACATCCATCACCACACATAGTTATGTTTTTTTTTTCTTGTGATGAGAACTTTTATAGTTCTTATTTTGCGGTCTATGGAAGATAGTATGAACATAAGCTCCAGAAATGAGCCTTTCATTTTTATTAGAGGACATTAAAACCATTGTTATTAAGAGAAAAAAAGGGGAGGGGGCAAAAATTCTGAATTTTACCATAGGTGGACATGTGCAATGTTCATATATTCTCATATACCTGAAGAAAAGGAACTGAATTAAACTAGCTAGTTGAGGCCCTGCTCCACCCGCACTGTTTTAATGAATAGATAAGGATGATTTGCAATCTGCACATCATTTGATGGCATAGAAAATAAGGGTTCTAAAGTGATTAATGATGGTCGAAATGGTTTCATTTCTTAAGTAGTCCAAACTATCACTGTGGCTTAATACACCCTTTTGAAATAGCGCCAAACCGGCTCTGAACTTGAACAAAGTCTCAATTAGAGAACTCATAATTAAATGAAGCTTTAGAGTGTTAGTGATTCTAAAAATAGACCAAATCTTGTTTAAACCTGATTAATTTGTGAACATCCTGGAGCTAACATCTATTTACCTGGGCACCCACCAAACCCTAGGTGTTAACAAATGAAGAATTAAAGCCTTGAGAAATGAAAGAATAAAGGAAGGACCCAAACAGGTGCTTTCTTCAGAGCCTAACCAAAGACGTCTAGGGAGAAACGACCTTTGCTTTTCTAGACAAGAGGCCTCCAGCTGCCCCCCATCCTACACTGAGGGCGCGTCTCAGCCCATCAGCGGGTAGGGCAGCCGCCGTCCATAGTCTTAGCGTCTTCCAGCCCCAGGCCCAACCCGGAGTCTCACTGACTTTGGGCACCCTCGCTTTCGACCACCAGCAGAACCACCAGCAGCGGGAGGAACGGCGGCATCGCGCGGGGTGCCCGGGACTCCCGGGGTCGGAGGGAGGGCGCCTGGGCTGCAGGCGGGCGGAGGGCGCGGCTGGGGCTGGGCGGCGCGCGTACCTAGCAACCGCGTGCTCACGTCAAGGTTTGTTTCACAATCACCCGGGTGTTTCTGGCCGGGGCTCCGGGCAGCCGCAGGGGAGCCTGGAGACCGCGCGGGGCGGCTGTGGCCCAGGGCACCTCCCTCCCGGCTTCCCGAACCCCGCCGCGTCCAATCGCCCCGCGGTCCACGAGTCCATCTCCCAGAGCGGGGCCGAGCGGAAAAGCGAGCAATGGCGGCTAACCTGAGGAAACTGGTCTCCAACGGATCTTTAAGATCGATGCAGGACCAGCTAGAGTCCTGGCTGAGGGAGTACAACGTGAGTCAGGGTGGGAGACCCCCGGGGCTCGCCCCTCTCTCTAGTTGCTCGCACGACCCTCGGCGGGGGGCTTCTTAGGACTGGTCTCCGGGTGGCCGCTTTGCCAAGTCTCGCAGTTCTGATGCCTAACTGGGGCCCAGCGTCGGACCTGCATCGCCGGGAAGGAAGGAAGGTGCGGGTTCCCCTTTCTTCGCGCGGAGCGCGGGACTCGGAATCTGGGAAGAGAGCACGCATTTTACCCAGCGGTAGACAAGGACGCTGGCGGCCCTAGCAACGCGAAAGCCCTGCGAGCCGCCGGGGTCTGGTCAAGCCTGCCACTCTCTCTCCTATCCCCTCCGCCAGCAGTCTACCCTCATACCCCGACTCGAATTATTATTATTATTATTATTTTACTACATCCCTCCTCTTGCCTTTCCTCAAGTCTCCCACCCTGGGGATGACTTGTGGTTGTATCAGAATGGATTTTTATAAAAATACACGCAGGAGTTAGTACCCAGAAATCAGTGAAACGGGCAGTTGTTAACGTTGCGCGTTTCACTTGTGTGCTGGTCAGCATGGCAAGTAAGGCACAGTTTCAACACCAGGGCAGATTTCAGAAGGCCTGTTGCCAAGGCATGTGTAAGCCCATATTCTCTCATCAAACCCAGAAGGGTTCTTCAAATCTCCTTAATCCCCAACCCCACTCCAGCTCCAGTTAATCTCCACCACCCAGAGAGTAGAACTCCAGTGCTGAATTTTGCTTCGGTTGGTCTGTCTTAAAAAGGGGAGTCCTATTTTCACACAGCAAGTAGAACAGGGAGGCAGAAAGAGCTGGGGACACGGAATCAGTCCCCCTAGCTTCTAGGTCTGGCTCTGCATAGAACTAGCTGAATCATTTGGGGCAACTTATTTAACCTCTGGTTCTCAGTACCTCCCCTGCTAAATGGGAGACTGGAATTAGATGATAGGTAAAGTTCCTTTTTAGATCTCAGATTTTTGAGTCTAGATCAGCTTGTTTCTGAAATTCTACCAGGAAAAATGCAACTGGTTGCTGTCACGAGTCCCTGGGCTTTCCTATCCATCCTCTAACCAGGGCTCCTGGGAGGAGGGGAGCTCAAATCATAGCTACAGCTTTCTGCTTAGCCCTCCTTTCTAGTGTTTACCCCCTTCGCGCACATTTAAAGAACCAGCAATGATTATTCCTTCTCCACCGAGATTGCAGGAAAACTAAAATTCACCTCTAGCACAAAGCCTTGGATTCCCCTTACCACCTACCTTTAAAAGTGGCCACTTGTTACCTAGTCTCAGAAGGTTGAGAATAACAAGTCCTATACATGTATTCACCCTTCTTAAAACTCCCTCTTACAAGAAAAAATGTTTTTCTTGCTTGTGGTCTAAATTAACTCAGAATATTAAAAAGTGTATTCAGTTTGTTACTAGACAACATTTAACACAAATGATACTAGTAGTGGCTGGACCAAGTTAAATGATTGCTTTGAAAATACCTGTAAGTGCTGAGAAATGCCAAAGTTTATTGCACTTTCCCTTCTCACTGACACTGGTGCATCCCATTCCTCTGTTCTCACTGAAGCCATTTTAATCTAGATTCTTCACCTGTCCCACCCCGCCCCCTAACACACACACACACACACACACACACACACACGAATAGTAGAGACTGCACTCTAAGAGATCAATGGCTTTCCAAATTTTGTGGCCATTCCCTGGGCAACATCATTTCTCCTCAACTCTTTGGCGTCTCTGTCACATTTGACTCTCGACACCCCTATTCTTCTAAGGCTCTAATAATTTGTCTCCTTGCCTCACCCACTCCCCTCTTGTAACTGTTCTTCAAGGGCCAGACTTTAGAAATCTTCTCTTCTACCTCCATTCCTGCTTCATCTCTTACTCCTATGCTGCTCATCTCATATCTATATTCAGGTCCTATTCTCATCTGAGCTCTCTCTTCTCCAGTTGTACATTGGAATTTTCAGTTGTGCTATTGTCATCTCAAAGTCAAATCAGTCTAAGACTGACCCTAGCCTCTCCCATGCCCCAAACACCAACTTCTTTCCTAACTTAATAGTCTTGATCATGACACACTCCACTTTCTTCTCACCAGCAGAATCTGTGGGTACCTGTTGTAAATTCATGCAGAACTCGATCACTTTCCACCACCCCTTGTCCACCTTTGGTCATCTTTTATTTGGATCATTAAAAAAATAACCCAAAGGGATTCTTCTAAATGTCAAGTCAGATCAAGTTACTCCTCTGGCAAAACTCTCCAAACTTCCTGTCTCAGAAAAAGAGTTCCTACAATGGCCATCAAGCTCCTATACAACTGTGGTCCTTTAAATTCTGTGATGTCATCTCTTACCTTCTCCCTTGCTCAACCACTCCAGCAATACTGGCAGTCTTAGAGCAAAGATGTCCAATAGAACATTCCATGATGACAGACATGTTCTGTGTCTATATCTATATCTATATCTATACCTATATCTGCACTATCCAACATGGTGGCCATTGGGCACTTGAAATCTGGCAAGTGCAAACTGAGGAACTGAATTTTTTTTTTTGCGGTACGCGGGCCTCTCAGTGTTGTGGCCTCTCCCGTTGCGGAGCACAGGCTCCGGACACGCAGGCTCAGCGGCCATGGCTTACGGGCCCAGCCGCTCCGTGGCATGTGGGACCTTCCTGGACCGGGGCACGAACCCGTGTCCCCTGCATCGGCAGGCGGACTCTCAACCACTGCGCCACCAGGGAAGCCTTCCAATCCAATTTTTATACAGCTGTACAGGAGATCGTTTTGGGGGGGCTCCTCATTTCCCCATACCAGTGATTCTGAACACAGGCAAAGCCCTATGCCCTGGGTCAGTGCTTTTAAAACTTACCCATAGAAATGAATGCATTTTACATCACGACATAGCACACATACACCCTTATATAACTGAAGTAAAGGTTCATAAATAATTCTTCTCTTTAGTAATTGTGATATACTCTGTTTTCTTTTTCATTACTTTTTTAGGGGGAGCCGGATGAGACTCACTAAATCAATATCACTCCCCATTAGGTTGTGGTCTTGGTTACACCTACAACTCATCTAGAAAACTTTTTAAGCTTTCTAATGCCCTGATCCCATACTAGAGCAATTAGAATTTTAAAGAATGGGAGCCCACAAGGCTCCTTGGGTGAAGTCTTTCCTGAATCTTCCTGGCTTCTTACCACTTCCTCCTTTGAGCCTCACCTCTGAATTCTGGACCTACCTTTATTATAGCAGGCAGTACTCGATTTTGCATTCATTTACATGTTTATTTGAGACTATAAATTCCTTGGGGGCACGAGACTATCTTGGGTGTCCTTGGCCTCCTCCATAAAGATTTGTTGAGAATATAAATGAATGAGTGAAGCAGAGAATAAACCATCTTCTTTGGCTTCCTCGTTCTTCATCCTTCTTTCTGGCTGTCCTCTTATTTCTTACTGCTCTTGCTTTGTTTTTCATTCACTGGCCCCTCTTCCTCAGCCCACTTCTGAAACAGTCAAATTGCCCTCTGCCCCGCCCTCAGCCCCCTCCCCACTCTCCCCTCTCGCCGGGGACCTCATCTGTACCCATGGTTTCCATTCTTCCTCTGCTGGAGGCTTCCAAATCCACACCTCTGACCCTCACCCCTTTTCTGAGATCCAGATGACTTTCCAACGGCTTTTGGTAAAGCCTCATGTTAGAGAGCTCGGCTCCAGTTCCAGAAGCTGCAAGGATGGGTTTAGGTTCCAGCTGAACCACCATGTCTTCCAAATTACTTAAGAGCTTTGTTTTCCTCATTAGTGAATTCGAGATGATGGATGGTGTCCAATTTGTAGGGTTGTTTTGAGGATTGAATGAAATGTTTAAACATGTATTTAAAGCTCTTAGCACAGTGCCTGGCTGGCAAAGAGTAGGTGCTCAGTAAAGGTTACATACTCTCACTGGACATCTCTATCTGAAGCTCCTTCAAACCCTTTAAACTGTCTGAAAACAGTATCTTCCCTCTCATACCTCTTACCTGTTTCCAAACATCCTGACTTCCTCCTCAGGTAATGCTAGAATCAGTGGGACCTTGCCTGATACAGATGTAATTTGGGGGCTGGGAAGGACTCTTAGGGGACCCTTGTCATTGCCACAGCTCTCAGCATCTCTCAGCCAGACAGCTACTACCGTCTCACAGGACTCGCTCTCTAATCCAAATTATCTAGTCTGTTCCTGCCAGAGTAATTCTTGTAAAATCAAAGCAAATATTCCACTTGCTCCATTAAACTTTTCAGTGATGGGATAAAGCCCAAAGCCCTTCACGTGGCAAATAAAGTCCTTCATTAGCTGGTCTCTGGACCCTGCATTCCCTTCTCCTGTATAGTATGCCTTACTGCTTCTTGCCTTGGTACCTGATGTTTTTCGTTTTGAAGTGTCCTAACCTCTTACCCTCACCCCTCACCAGAGTGTATCTTGCTCCCTCTACAGCTCATTGTCTTCCTAGAGCATTTAATAAACGCTAAGGGAATTATTTATCCTCTGTGTGTTTCCCATTCTCCATCCTGCTTCCCCAGCTGGTGAGCTCATTGACAGCAGGCAACTTTTTATTTTTTAATGTAGTTTTGTCTCCTGAGCTGCCAGCCCAAGGCTTACAAATTAAAGGAACTCAGTGATTTATGAATGAATGAGCTTTGGAATTAGGAGACAATATAATTAGTTCATAGTCTTGCTCTGTTTATCTTGTGGGAGTAATTGTTTGGTAGAATACTGTGACTCTATTGCAAGTTGAGTGTCTTATGCAATGCTTTGTGTTACAGCAGCATGTTTTGACATGTCTTGGGATCAGGAACTGTCTGACGTGGTATATTCTCTTCTGTTATTTAAGTCATGTGTACAAACTCATTTGAAAACATTGAGCCCCTACTTTGTATCAGGCATTGGGCATAGCACAGGAACATATAATAATAAAACTACAATAATGCTAATTATTACATACCTCCTCTACTCTGCACCTAAGTTAGCTGGTGAGATCAACCACCTTCTAAATATGAGTAAATGGAAGTTCATGTTTAAAATTTCCTTTCTAAGAGAAAAAGCTAGTAAGTGGAGAACTAGATCTGAACCATGGTCTGCCCTATTACTCAGTTCATGGCTCCAGTCAGTTCTGTGTAGTGACTCGCAGGTACCAACAGTTGAACATCTTTTGCCTTTAAGGTGCGGAACGTGCATTTTTTTGATTTAATTCTCTTAACACTCTGCAAGGCTTTATCCCATTTTCCTGGATGGGAAATGGGATCAGAGAGGTTAAATAACTTGTGCAGGATCACACAGGACTGTGGCAGGTAGCAGAGCTGAGGTACTCAGGTCTGCTTGACTCCCAAGCCCCTTCTCTGTCCACTTAGCACATGGCATGATCTAGCCAGAGGGCAAATGGCTGTAAGTGGGGAATTGAAGTTCACTGTGGTAAGTGCAGGAATAAAACAGCAAGGACAAGGAGCTGCTGGTTCAATGAGGAAGGAATGGAGAGAGCTGTTCAGGCTGTGGGTTCCATATGTTCTGATCATGTCAATATTATGCTAAGTCACTCACTTGCTCACTCATTTATCAAATATTTTGAGCCCTTCGATTTGCTATGGATACTAGTGATGATTGATACAAACATGAGAAAGACAAAGTCTTAAAAAAAAACTCATAGTCAAAACCAAACCAGGGAATTCCCTGGCAGTCCTGTGGTTAGGATTCCGCACTTCCACTACAGGGGGCCCAAGTTCGATCCCTGGTCGGGGAACTAAGATCCCCCAAACCGTGCAGCATGGCCAAACAATAAACAAACAAAAGAACCCCAACCCAAACCAAACCCAAACAAAAAAACTTAGTCTTGTAAGGAGAAGGGGATAGGAAGATGAGACAGAAGAAGAAATGGCCATAACAGAAATCAGTGTTACAACAGAGCTAGTCCCCAGGTACTGTTAACCAGACATGGATGGTAAACCAGCAGCTTCCTCTCAGTTACAACGAGTCCATTCCATCTTGACTGCTTACCAGGCCTCCTGGGCCCTCCAGGATCTGTCCTGCCAACGTCTCTGACCACCTGTCCTCTGCCACATGTACCTACTTCTGGTTCAAGTTTGCCAGGCTTCTTCCTGCCCTTGGGCCTTTGCCCTTGCTGTTCCCACAGCCCGGCCTGCTCTTTCCCTGGTGCTCCGCATCCGGAACTTAGCTCCAGTGTCTCGTCCTCAGAGAGGCCTCCCTGAGTGCCCTCCTCATTCACACTTTGTCACATCATCCAGTCCTTCTCCTCTTCCTCCCGGCACGAATCATGATCCAAAAGTCACTATAGTTTAGTAGTTAAGAGCACGGGCTCTGAAACCAGGTCTCAGTTCTGGCATTTTACTAAAGTAACCTTGGCCATGTTGTTTAACCTCTCTGGGTCTCAGTTTTCTCATCTGAAAATGGGGATGATGACAAAGGCCCTCCTAATCTCCTAGAGTACTAGAGTGGGGTTAACTGAGTTTACGTATGTAAAGCATTAACAGTGCTTGGCACTTAGGGGGGATGTAATAAAGCCAAAGTGAGTGAATGGTCTCATTTTCATTCATCAACCCAATACATATTGAGTTTGAATACAGAGAGACAATAGAATGCAGGGCTGGGAATGCAACAGTGAACAGGCCAGGCATATCCTCTGTCCACAAGAGCTTACTGCCTGTCTGAACCATTTCCCTTGTTGACACAGATCTGCATTTTACTTCTAAACTTTTACCTAGAGGTCATCTGAATCTTTCCTCTTCATTCCAGTTTCTAGCTCCCACTTCCTGCCTCGGGATTCATAGTACCCAGAAGGTACCCCCTGCTAGTGCCTTATTATGGCTTGAGGTCACACATAAGTCTATGCATATTTGCACCCACACAAATTGTTGCTTGTAGTTGTGTTCATTCCTTTGGAGTTAGGATCAGTTAGAGGTTTGGCTAACGAGGAATTGGTGAAAGGTCACCAAGGAGATGAGAAAAGCAGAAAAAGAGCTGAGAGGTCTACCTCTTAGCTTCTTCTTTCTGGGGACAGACTTTCCCCAAGTCTGCCTAATTTGTTCTCACCTAGATTTCACTTTGCCTTGGAAGCCTTCCCTGACTTTCTAAGACAATGGGCTCTTGAATAGACCTTGTGCTCATCCCTATATTAAGACTTTATTCCACTGCAGGGTAACTATCTACTCTCCTTTCTCTCCCACTTGTCTGGCTCACCATATGGCCTGGGCCATCTTTTTGGTCTTATTCTCCATTGTATCCTCAAACCAGCAATACCTTCTTATTGTTAGCAAGTAGTGCCCTTTATGCACGTATTGAACTTAGGTAGAGGGTAAGAACCAGTAAAGTGGGTAAATTAGGAGGCAGTGATTTATATTGTGTTACAAAAGGACTATTTACTTTTTTTTTTTTTACATCTTTATAGGAGTGTAATTGCTTTACAATGGTGTGTTAGTTTCTGCTTTATAACAAAGTGAATCAGTTATACATATACATATATCCCCATATCTCTTCCCTCTTGCGTCTCCCTCCCTCCCACCCTCCCTATCCCACCCCTCTAGGTGGTCACAAAGCATGGAGCTGATCTCCCTGTGCTATGCGGCTGCTTCCCACTAGCTATCTACCTTACGTTTGGTAGTGTATATATGTCCATGCCTCTCTCTCGCTTTGTCACAGCTTACCCTTCCCCCTCCCCATATCCTCAAGTCCATTCTCTAGTAGGTCTGTGTCTTTATTCCTGTCTTACTCCTAGGTTCTTCATGACATTTTTTAAAAGAAGTTTTTTCAGGATTCCATTGAGTAGGTAGTCAGGGTTATTGCTATAAAAACAACCCCCAAGTTTCAGTGGCTTAATGCCCACCAAAAAACTTTCTCAGTGATGTGACAGTTCAATTCAAGTGTTCAGTTAGCAACCTTCTAAATCCTGTGGCTCCACCATCCCTTATGCCCTTGGGGTCCTCTGCACTTGGCTAGTAGATGGTGGGGGGGGCGGGGGGGAGAGGAAGAAGACAATCATTAAGGACAATCACATTACTTCCCATCCCTAACAGGAACTGGTTTGCACAGCTGCACCGACCGCTAGGGAAGCTGGGGAAAGCAGTCTAGTGGGTGCCCAGGAGGAGAGAGAAGTGTGTTTTGTGAGCACACAGCAGTCTCTGCCCTGGGAGCATACCAGAGCCAGCTGGCCCTTGTGTAAAGTGAAGTGCTTGTCCACCTGCAGTGAGTCCCAGAAGAAGGAAATTGCACTGATGTCTACTGTTATGGCTTTGCAGACGAACTCATGTGATCAAAATCTAAATCATTGCCTCGAACTCATTGAACAAGTCGCCAAAGTGCAGGGACAACTCTTTGGGATCTTCACTACAGCAGCCCAAGAAGGTGAGAATGGCCCATGCATCCCCGTCTTTGCTTTCTTTTCTTTGTCCCTTCTCTGTGCTCTCTGACTGGGTTGCTGTGGTTGGATTTCTCTCACTGACCTGATTTGTGGATTCTTCTAGGAGGACATTATGATGGTGTGGAAACAATCAAATCGCGCCTTTTGCCTTGGCTGGAGGCCTTCTTTACTGCCGCTTCCCTAGGAAAACCTGTCGACAGCAAGGTCCCCTCTCTACAGGTAGGGATGCTAAAGGATCTTCCTAGGTGTTCAGCACCTGATCAGGCTCTGGGGACTCAAACGTATGTAAGATATGGTTTTTACCTAGTGAGGGGCTCAACTCTAGTTAGTGAATTGAGACATGGGTCGAAAAGGTGAGTTTCTATATACAGTAATACGTGGCATAATGGATTGAGCTTTCTCCTAAGACAGATCGGCGTTAAAATCTCAGCCTTGGGCTTCCCTGGTGGTGCAGTGGTTGAGAGTCCGCCTGCAGATGCAGGGGACGCGGGTTCGTGCCCCGGTCCGGGAGGATCCCACATGCCGCGGAGCGGCTAGGCCCGTGAGCGATGGCCGCTGAGCCTGCGCGTCCGGAGCCTGTGCTCCGCAACGGGAGAGGCCACAACAGTGAGAGGCCCGTGTACAAAAAAAAAAAAAAAAAAAAAAACTCAGCCTTGCCTACTTACTGGTGGTATGGCTTCAGGCAACTCAATAAGCCCCTGCTTCCTCAGCTGTGAAAAGATCCTGGTGATGATCTGCATCTGGGACATTGCTGGGCCCACACTAGGCACTAAATAGTAACTTTTAAACAAGTTGGCCACCCAGACAGGGTACCACCAGGCGGGGTCAGAAGAGAAAGAGATCATTAGATGGGGGAAAGCTCAGTATTCTGAAAGAGTAAAATAAAACTAATTGGAAACTTCCACGATAAGAAGAAAACTCAATTCTGGTAGATTGATCATGAGTGTCATCATTTGTGGTTGATATTGGTGGTTTCCATGCAACAGTGGCAGTGTTTTAACAGTTGAGGACCAGACTGGAAAGAGAACGCATACTTTCCTTAAGGCGCTGGTATCATTATGTCTGGATAGGCAAAAAACATTTGTAACCTTGATTTTAAATGTTTATATGGATTTACATAAATTCCTTTCAAAAACTGAACTATTTAGAGCAAGCAGTTCTAAGCAAGAGGGCCTTATGAGGTAGTGGCCAAAGGATTCCTGCTTAGAGATCACTGGGCAGAATCCTAGTCTATCTTCTATGGTCCTGGGTAGGTTGTCCAACCTTTTAGGTCTCAGTTTCCTCATCTGTTATATGGAAACAATGCTTTTGCTGACAGGGTCACTGTGAGAGTTAAACGTGATAAACCTGCGAAACAACTTACATATAGTAAGGGCTCTGGAGACATCAGTTGTTATTAAACAAATTTTTTTATGTGGGAATTTTCATATGCCTCTTAGATTTTTACCCCCTGTGCATGTTTTACCCCCTGTGGAAGTTTCCCTCTTTGGGTATAAAGATGTAGGATGATATTTCACTGTCTTTTTAAAAAATCTGAGGTATCATTTACCTGTAGCGAAAACCATAGATTGGTGAATTTTGACAAATCGATATATTCTTGCAAGTCACACCACTATTGAGATATAAAACATTTCCATCACTTCAGAGCATTCCCTTGTGCCACTTCCAATTCCCCTCCTTCCACCCTCAGGGCAACCACTCTTCTGATTTTTATCACTCTCCATTAATCTTGCCTGCATGGGAAATTCATGAAGATGAAACTATACATTACATGCCCTTTTGTACTTGACTTCTTTTTTCCAGTGTAATGTTTTTGCAATCTGCCCATGTGGTTTCATGTATTCAGACTCTGTTTTGATTTGTGTACCATTCCAGGTCACGTTTGATGAAGACGGACATAAAGAGTTTGACGCTTGGGATCGTGACATACAACAATTAGATGGTGATTTGAATGCAACTCGTAATCAACTCAACCAGGTTCAAGACAAGTAAGAGGAATGCAAGTTATTTTCTTCCAAAAAGAATTGCTTATTCTTAACTTAATTTTTAAGTTTGAAAGGAGAATACTGGCTCATGTAAAATGTAGACATTTGCAAATAAGTCATATGATGTGTGTATGTATGTGTGTGTGTGTCTCTGTGTGTATGAGTTGGGAGGCAGTGTCTTTGAATTTGGGGACAGGATTCCTATATTACATTATGATCCCTAAGACCCTGGTCCCCTTGGCTTCATTCCTGGGGCTCCTTTTCCATAGGCCCACTATCAGTCCATATGTATGAAAGAGAAAGATTGTTGCATGAAAATCTAACTTTGGGGAGGAAAATAAGAAAAGAGGCAGAAGAGGAAGGGTTAAAGAGAGTGAAAGATCAGGTAAAGAGAAAGAGAGAAAAAGTAAGATGAAGCAGCCTGCATCTATCTGTCTGTCAGTTAGGGGTTATACACGCCTAACTGAGAACCGTTCAAGATTTTGGAATAACTTTTAGATATAAAAATGTATTTTTAAAACGTTAAGCAATGTCTGGCAGTAACAGATCTCAGATGTACGCTGTGTGCAAAGCCAGGGTAGCAAGTTCAAGGAATCACTGCAAAGAAAATTGCAAACTTTGGGTTGTACTTGAGGGAGATAGATAGACAAATGTGATGCAACTGCTTTTAACATATCTAATAAAAATCCATCAGTAAGGTGTTTCTCCTACTGCAGCATTGCTCCATGGCTGACATGTAGAGGATAGCAAGGGATTCTTTTGTCACTAGTTAAGGCTTGTGATGGAATAGGGTATGGCATTCTGCCGTGTTCTCTGATTAGATTTCCTTCTAAGGAAAACATCTCTATTGATTGATTTAATTTTGTCCGATTATAAAAATAATACACATTTCCTTTGTCAAAATGCATATAACAAATAAAAGTATAAAGATGAAAATCAACTGTTAGTTCATGCCTGTTAACATTTTGGCATATTTTACTCCAGACATTTTTCCTTTCTCACACACACACACACACACACACGGACACACACACACACACACACACAGGGTTACCCCTACACACTCCCGTTCATTTTTCCAACTGGAACCACTGTCAGTGTGTAGTTTTACAGCTGCAGCAGTCAAAATTTACAAATGAAATGTGCAAAATGCATAATTCCTCTGAACTCGTATGACTTATTTCAACTAACGTCAACTGATTTGGAGAGGGGTAAGAAGGAACCTTAAATCTGCCACTTCTTTTCTGGTTTATCGTAGTTCCTTTTGTGTAAATATTCAGTTAATGCCAAGTTCTGTTCGGGGCTGTGTTTGTCCTTTCAAGGGGTCTCATTGCCCTCCTCCTTCCTTAGACAGGCGTCTAGGGGTGAAGGGCGGTTTCCGGGCTCTCCTGGTGATGGAGGAGAGGGGCTTTTGGTCTTGTACTGCCCTCTGGGTTCTTGCTGCCTTGGTTCTACCTGGGCACTGGAGTCTCGTGCTGATGGGCGCTGAGTTGTGGCTCATCTGGTTAAGTTTCCTCAGGCATTCGCTGGCCCCTGCTGATGCCTCCATTTGCCTCTGGTTGTGAGGCAAAGCTTCACGACTTTGCTGATTCTTGTCTTCAGTCAGAATCCGTAGGAGCCAGGAATTCCTACCTGCCTCTCTTGTCACTATGGCTGTGTAGTTACCCATCAGGGGCATCATGGACCAAAAACTATGACTGCACGCTTTTTTTAAAAAAGCTTTTTATTTGGAAATAATTTCAAATACAGAAAATTTGCAAGAATAGTACTAAGAACACCCATATACCCTTTCATATGCCCCTTGTCCTGTTTGCTTTATCATTTTAAAATTAATTAATTAAATTTATTTATTTTTGGCTGCGTTGGGTCTTTGTTGCTGCATGCAGGCTTTCTCTAGTTGCAGCAAGCGGGGGCTACTCTTCGTTGCGGTGTGTGTGCTTTTCATTGTGGTGGCTTCTCTTGTTGAGGAGCACGGGGTCTAGGCATGCAGGCTTTAGTAGTTGTGGCACACGGGCTCAGTAGTTGTGGCACATGGGCTTAGTTGCTCCGCGGCATGTGCGATCTTCCCAGACCAGGGCTCGAGCCTGTTTCCCCTGCAATGGGGAAACTGTGCCATCAGGTAAGTCCCTGCTTTATCATTTGTATGTATACTCTCCCTATCTGTATACACACTGCCCTCCGCCATTTGAAAGTTGCATACAGGAAGGTGCTTTTCCCTTTTGCTTTTCCCTATTTTTGTTTTGGTTTGTTTTTTTAACCCACGTGTGGTTCATGTTTCATTTTTTTTTTTTTTTTTTTCGTACGCGGGCCTCTCACTGTTGTGGCCTCTCCCGTTGCGGAGCACAGGCTCCGGATGCGCAGGCTCAGCGGCCATGGCTCACGGGCCCAGCCGCTCCGCGGCATATGGGATCCTCCCAGACCGGGGCACGAACCCGTATCCCCTGCATCAGCAGGCGGACTCTCAACCACTGCGCCACCAGGGAGGCCCCATGTTTCATTTTTTAAGGCATCAGAAATGATGGAGGCTGTCCCCATACTCTATGGTAGCCAGCTCTCTCCTCCACTACTCTGCTTACCTGTCTCTAAATCCAGGGTGATACCTAATGTGGAATGAGAGGCCCACCCCAGGAGGTTCCCATGTCTAACACTGTGGAGACCAGTTTAGCTGTGACTCAGTTCCAAAGGTGCAAATTCCAACAGAGTGCTGAATGGGGACAGGTCTGCTCAGGTTTGACGAGCCCTAGACAAGGGAAGACTGCTGGATTTTATTTTGGGACTCTGGTTAGAAATCTCACCTGTCCTCATTTCCTATATCCAATCTATTAGAACATACAGTGGAATCTACCTCCTAAACATCTCCCACACACGTCCCTTACTATTCTACTACCACTGCCCTCGTTCAAGTCACTGTTACCTTTTGCCTCAGCCAGTTGCCTTCCAACTGGCTTCCCTGGGTCCATTTTTGCTGTACTACAATTCATGTTCCACACAGCACATATAGATATACTTTTATTGTAGCAAGTCACCCCCTGGCTTAAAAGCTGTTAGTTGCTTCTTTTTGTACTTAGAAAAAAATTCTAAATTCCTTCCCAGAGCTCTCCCAGCCCTGCGTGATCTGACCTTACCTCTTGCTCCACCCTCATCTCATGCCAGGTTCCCCTCACCTAGTCTTCTGTCTACTTCCTCACCTCGAGGCCTTTGCCTGTGCTTTTTCAGAGAAATGGAAGTCTTCTGCTGGCTCTTTGCATGGCTGGCTTTTTCTTGTCCTTTAGGTCTCAGCTTAAATGTGACTTTCTCAGAGTCTGTGACCACTATACATTGAATGGTCTTTTCTTTCCTCTCCCTCTCCTCTAATTCTCTTTCACAATCATCCAAGAATAGCACTTATTGCAAGTTGGAACTTTGAAAAATTTGTTTGAATGTTTATGATCCACTAGACTGGAAGCTCCAAAGGGTTACTGTCCTGTATCACTATTCTGACACTTGTATCTCCAGCATCTAGCATCGTACCTGGCACGTAGTAAATTCTCAGTAACTTGCTCAATGAATGAATAAATCCATAACAAAAAATAAATATGTTAGCCTGCTTAAAACAATGCTTGTCACATGAAGGTATCTCCTTTCTTCTCTCTATATATCATCCAAGGGGGCCAAGTTGGTATATGTATTTGCTTGTATATATATGTGATCACACATGTATGCCATGTCTCGAGAGAAAAAAACCCGATTACTGTTCACATTCTTGTTCCTTTCTTGGTCTATTTTCTTCTTTTAATTTTCCACAGTTTTCTCTTGATAAAAATGTTCATTTTCCCATATATACTTTAAAAAAATCTATAACATATTCACATTGAAATTAAATCACAGCAATTTCCTTACAATCACCAGCATCCCTATTGTGAAGTTATTGCTCCTCTGGTTTTATTTTAGACTTCAGACATTTCATTCATTCATTCAGTTTTTCAGTTTTTTAAAAAAATCTATGTGACAGGTACTGTTTTAGGAGCTGGGGATAAAGAGATGAATAAAATAAAATCTTTGCCTTCAAGTAGTTCAGTGTGTTTGTAATGAGATTACAGATGTGAACAAGTGTTGGAGGAGCTCAGGAGAAGGGAAGACAAATTTTTCTTGAGAGTCAGGTGTGGCCTTTGGAGAGGCACTCATTGGATGAGTGGGCGTTTGTTAGAGGAGAAGGGGATGAGATGGAATTTGGGGAAACTCACACCACCTCCTGCATTGTCTCATCGGATCTGTGCCGACTTGATAGGGATCCTGCTGTCCCATTATTTCTCAGTCTGCCTCACTGTGTAGGGGAGGCCAGTGTTTGACCTTCCATGCTTCCCATCCAAGTGTAGGGAGGAAGACTGGTGTGAGTTTGGATAGCAGTTGCAATCTCTTAGCTTCAGAACTACTGTGATGAAAGATACTTGGTGTTCCAGGGATGCAAGGTCAGAGAAGTCCAAAAACCTTTGCCAATCCACAATCTCTCACTGTACTAGGACAACCTCATTGAGAACCATTGGTCTTCATCCAATGGCATCCATCACATTCTCATTTCCTAAAGATATAGTATGATTTATTATGATTTGTCTACAATGAGGAGAGTCCTTGAAACTAACAAGGACTAAGCTAGGTTGAAAACTCAGGAAAACTGTGCTCAATTAGTGGTGGAAGTCAGAGGCAGGAAGATACGAAGTACTTGGTAGTCTAGTGTAATTGTGGAGGACTTTTCTATAGGCGGGCAAATAATTTTTCTATATTTAGTAAATCTGGGAAAATTAAGTCAAATGCAACTCTACAGTGCAAAGTAATATGAATAGGTATTAGTATATTACAGAAAAATGGAGATTTTATAGAGAAGCAACCTGGGGATTCTTTGTAATTAGAGCAGATGAATTAGGAGGGTAAGAAGGAGAAACTGAACAAGTTTGTCTTTTACATTCTAATACCAGTAATTATTACATAGCCTTTTAGAGGTAGTAGCTCTGTAATTTCTTTGTGTTTGACATCGAGGAAAGATGCTAGCATGTTTTTGCATACTAGTGTACCATAATATTTGTAATATCATCTAATTGAATGCAGATGTCTTATAATTTGATGTTTATATTGAATTTATATCATACGGCGAAAATTCCCAAGAGAACCTATGCCTTGATTTAGAAAGTCTGCCAATTTTGGAAAATCTGTCTTTAGTTACTGATTTCTCTTACACTATGGCTGAAACTGAAAAGACTCTTGAAGAAACCAAGAACAGATCGGCCATATCCCTTCTGACTGCAGAGGAGGAAATAAATCAGCTAAGAAAGCAGTAAGAAAAAACAATGACAGGATTATTGCAGGCTGCTGATTAACCTTTGAATTTAGCTTTTTTGGTGCTCCATTACAATATGAAAGAATCTGTCCATAAAGAGGAAAGGCAGCAATGTTTTTATTAATGTTTTATATATTTTTCTTACTACAAAACAATACTTATGCACTATAGAAAATCTTCAAAGTACAACATAGTAGAAAGGAACCTTAGCCCTCATAATTCCAGAGCCAGTTACTGTCACCATTTGCTATTTCTTCCAATTAGTACATTAAAAATAAAGTTAAGACAACAAAATGTGAGTATACAATTGTGGACCCCATTTTTTCATTTAACATTATTTTTCTCTATTATTAAGAAAAAATAAAGCAGAGCTTAGTCTTAAATAGGTACATAATATTTCCTCATTTGGGTATTTCCCTAACATGGAATATTTACTTTGATGCCAATTTTCAACATTGGAAGTAATTTTTTCTGGAAAATCTTTGTTTAAATTTCAGATTATCCTCTAAAGATAAATTTCTAGAAGGGGTAAATAAACACTGATCCTTTAAGGGTATATACTTCTTTCAATCTTAACTTTGATTTTTTTTCCCCCAAAAAGAGCAAGTGGGAGTTGCAGTTAAAAAAAAAACCAACTATATATATATATATATATATATATATATATATATATATATGTACACATACATACATACATACCTTTCTGTTGCCTTCATACATGTTCCAATTGTTCTGATTTCTTCAGGAACATCCATAAATTTTAGCTTGGAGCACTAATCTCATTTCCTAGTTGATATAGCTTCTCAAATTCTTTGATCATATTACTCAGCAATTCCCTATAGCAACAATTCTGTTCTTTACTGTTTCTATGGCAGCTTTTAATTCTGCTATTGCATTTTTAGCTTTTCTATATCCTTCTTAATCTTACCCCTTCCCTTTTCTTCTTACACCATTGTTATTTTCATCACAGCATGTTCTCTTCTTATGGCTTTTGCTCCCTTGTATGATGGCCATACCTCTTTGTATTAATGAGGATGCCAGTTTTATTTCTAAAGCTTTACTCCTTTCCATAGTAGTACATTATTTTCATAGGTCCACACTTCTGCTTAGTGTTGTGGATGTTATTCAATTTCTACTGCAGTTTCCCCCCACATTCCATCTGTTCAGAGAATAGAAGAGCTAGTGAGAATAGATTATATCTTTGACCGGCTTCTGGACTAGGTTTTGGAGGTCACAGGCTTCCAGAGTTTTGTGCAGTGAAGCCGTCCAACGTAGAATAGTATGTCTCTGCTTTGCCTCTGCAAAGACTTCATGACTCTGCCCACTCTGCTTTGGCTAGAGGATTTGCATGCCTATCTTTTCTTCAGGAGCCTTTTTCCATGCAAGCTGCAGACATGAAGTGGCACCCTGACCCTGGCAATTCTGCTCTTTGTTAATTTGCGTTTGATCCTATGTATTTCCAGCCGAGTTTCCCAGGGCAATAACGGCACACTAAATAAAGCAGCCTCCTTAAGTAGGCCAATTGCTGTTTATTACCTCTCCTCCATCCCTCCCTTTCTCTCTTTTCTTTCAAACTTTTTTTTCTGTTCAGGCTTACATCTGTTCAAGCCCAGGAGGAATCTCGCCAGAGACACTCAGAGCATAGGAGCTCAGAGAAGCGGGGCTCCGAGCGTGGAAGAGAGGAACTGCGGGGCTCGGAGCCCCAGGGCTCGGAGCAGACGGGCGCGGACAGGTGGAGCTTAGACCAGCGGAAGGCAGAAGCGATATGCAATTATGAGAAACAGCTCCGAACGCTGAAGGACAAGATAGCTGTTCTGTCAGCTGAAAAATCTGTACTCCAAGGAAGGTCTGACAAATTCTCACAGATCTTTTCATTTAAGCTCCTTTTGTTGAATTAGTGATAAAAACCTGGCTTGGAAAAGGAAACAAGAAAAATAAAAAAGAAAAAGAAAATGACATCCTGAGCGCAAACCCCAATAATATGGAAAACTTTGAATTGTAGAGGGATTGTTTTCTCTAACTTCACCCTTCCATAGAGAAAATACCTCGTGGATTGACAATACTTGGGCACTAATTAATTTCGGGCTGACATTGAAGCTTAAGGAATGAAACTAAGATGTGCAAAAGGAAGGTTCTTTGTCTTGATACCAGATTTGAGTGCCTATAATGCAAAAGGCGGTACCCATGTTGAAAGCCTGTTCCATGATAGGGGGAGGGTCCTGTTCTCTGAGTTCTAGGAGTTCTCTCGCCAGGATGACCAACTGTCATTTCACAGGGTATTGCCTTTTTACGTCTCACTTTGATTGATGGAATGAGTAGGTAAGGGAATGTGAAATTCCCTTCTACTGATGGACAGAACGTTAAGACAGGTCATTCAGACAGTGTTAAGTGAGCACAAAGTAGAGTGTTCCTCTCTTTGGAGTTTCTGCATTTTCCTTGTTCTTTCTAACACTTCCCCTCTTCCCCCCCAGTCCCACAGTGTGCCCAGATTCAGGCTATCAAAGCCACCCCTAACCCTGTTCTCCATTCCCCTAAATGTCACCTTAGGCTTTCATTTTGGGGAATCACTCCATCAGTGTTGTGCGAGTGCCGGCTTGTACTAGCTCTGCGAACTGATTCTGTGCACTTCTACCTAACTCTGGGTTCAGTGACGTCACATTGATAGTTTGAAATTGTCTATGGTGAAAGTATTTGTTGTACCATGGAAACTGGCAAACACTATAAATGAGGGCTTTTTTTCCCTTTCCACCTTCAGAGAGTCTGCTTTGTACTACCTTTTGCCCCACAGTTCCTTCTATAAAACTTCTCTTTTTGGTGGCCCATTCCCTCTGGACTAGCTCGTCTGATCATTTACTTTGTACTTGGTAGCAATATACGTTTCACTGATGCAATGCTTTTCGATTCACCAAGTACTTCCACATGTATTAGCTCACTTGATAACCTCCTCACCACCCCGAAATGGGGCACAAATTATGTAGGTGAAAATGGAGGACCTGCAGAGGAGAAAATGACTGCAAATGGTTCCATTGCTATGGAAAGAGAGCACAGAATTTCTTTCTCATTGTTCAATCAGCGTTCATCTCATTTTATACCAGAAAGCTCAGTGATGTGTTAGTGGCCCAAGGTTGGGGTAAGAAATACTGAAAATCTGACTTTTTATTTAACTCTGGCTCTTGCTAGCTGTGTTACTCTAGGATAGCCCTCTTAGCATTTCTGAGCCTCAACTTCCTCATCTGTAAAAGGGCCAACAATCAATGCTAACCTTACCTGGCTGCTTGAAGGATAAATTGATGTGCTGAGTGAGTGAAAGTGTGTTATAAATTCGAATGCACCAGGCAAATATGGAGTATTGTTTTTTGTTTGTGGTCCTATTTGAGGCCTTATGGAGACACAGTGCCTCTCACAGGGAGCTGCTCTCCCTGCTCCCATGGCTTCTGGTTTATGGGGAGAGAAGCAGCCGAGTCTAGGAACAAGAGAGTGAATGGAATCAGAGCGCTTCCCTGCCTGATTTTTGCTCACCAACAGGTCCGCCAGGAGCCGGTCTCCGAGCCCTGATCCTCGCAGCCAGGGCCGCAGCCGCAGACGGTCCACCAGCCCCTCCACCGCGGTCGCGAAGGTCAGGAGCCCGTCTCCGAGTCGCGCCAAACTGTCCAGCGCGGCGCGCAAGGCCGCCCTGCTGTCCCGGTTCACCGACACCTATTCCGAGGCCCGCCTAGATGCGCAGTGCCTGCTGCGGCGCTGCATCGACAAAGCCGAGGCGGTGCAGCGGATCATCTACATCGCGGCAGTGGTACGTGAGTCTCGCGCGCGCCGCTGCACTTTCGCGGTCCAAGGGCGCTGCGGCCAGGCAGTGCTTGGGTAAACCGAACAGGACGGCTTAAAAAAGACTGGTGGGGCCTGAGGTCACTGAAGGAGGGTGGGTTTCCATCTGTCTCCTCCCTCCTTCCCTCCCTTCCTTCCATTACAGATACTTGCGATTAATTATTTTTCACACTCAATAACTATTCATATATGTTAATATCTATTTTGACCAGACATTTGTTGAAGCATCCATAAATGTAGGACTATCTCAGATGGGTATATACCAAGTTGATTCGCGCTGGATCTTCTATTGTAATATAGGTATATGTACGCACAATGGATATATTATTGCTAAGGGCTATCATTTGATTGGTTACCTTCCCTTCTTAGAAAAATCAAAAGGCTGTGATTGTGTTCACTCTTCTGTTTATTTAACTAAGAGTAGTTACTAGAACTGCTAACTACTTGAGTATGGCAAGATTAAAAAGTGCTCATATATAATCTTAAAATCCAAAGCAAATAAAAGCATTTATTCTGTGGGTACCATACGGAGATACTAAGAGTCTGTAATGAGAACAGCTAAATATTAACAAACAAAACAAAATATTGGTGTGAGAGCGGAATTATCAGAATCTACCAGACTTTATCCTATTCATTTATATCAGGAGTCAGCAAACTATGACCCCTGGGCCATATCTGGCCTTGATCTGTAATTCTAAGAGAAATACCACCCAAGAGCTAACATATCAGAATGGTTTTACATTTTAAAGGGTTGTAAAAAAAAAAAATGACAGAGACAATTATGTGACCTGCAAAGCCTAAAATATTTACTATCTGGCTTTTTACAGAAAAAAGAATTTATATCATTAAGAATTATTTAATTTATATATAATTTATATAACTAAGAATCATGTACTGAGTTGGTTAAAGTTCTGTAATTGTAGAGGCTATATCTTTCATGCATAACTGAGTTTTCCCCATGCCTGTTATATTACAGGCATTTAATAAATATTTGTTGAATTAATATATGCCAGGAAACATGTCAGACGCTTGATATGTGTCTATGTATGACGTGACCACTAGACTGATAATTTTCTCTTATTTCTTGACCAGTAATATGATACTGCTGTGGGATCAAAGCATCAACTAGCATATCTCAAGTATTTATGTAACCACAGGTGATTTTATTTCCTTGAATGCCTGCATTGTCCTGCTTCTTGCAATCAGGATTACCAGAACAGTGGTCAACTGTCTTGAAATTAGTGAATATGGGTAGTCTTATATGTATTTATGTACTTTCCAAAATTTAGTTACCAGAAGTCCAATATGATGTTGGATTTTTGTTGGGCATTCTTTCTTCATTCCTTGCTTTGGACCTCTTTACCTCCCTCCTCCCACCAGATAAATTTGCTGTACTTTTATGTGCAGGAGGCGTTCCATGTAGCTAAAGTGGCATTCAGACACTTCAAGATCTGTGTGAGGAAATTGCTGGCACCGTCCTATGCAGGGTCAAATGACTTTGAGGATGCTGTCTTGGATTATATCATTTGTCATCTTGATCTGTATGATTCCCAAAGCAGTGTTAATGTAAGTGTTGGGTCTTTTATTGGGACTGGTGTGCTGCTGCTGCTGTTTGTAATGAATACTAATAACTCAGAAATCCATCCAGCTTAGTGTCGCATCTGTGTAATGGAAGAGCAGGAATGAGCATCCAATATATTTTGCAGAACCAGTCATTATTGGCTCTTTCTTTCTTAGACATATTATGAGGAAAATATATTGAGCTTTCTAGTTCTATTCTTCAGACAGGCTCTTATGATTGGAAGATCGAATACCATAGTGCTTAGGAGCAATGATTTTGGGAAAGATAGTTATGGATTTGCATCCTGGTTCTGCCACTTACTAGCTGTGTGACCTTGCACATTTACTTAACCTCTCTGTGCTTTAGTTTTTTAATCTTAAAATGGGAGCAACAATGGTCATGACCCCATAGAGTTTGTGAGAGGATTAAATGAAAGGAAGCAGGTAATTTGCTTAGCACAAGAGTTGGCACAGAGTAAACTCTCAATAAGAGCAAGCTATTATAATTGTTATTATTATAGTTTATGAACAAGTCAGAGTCCTGTGTTGGCGATTATATAACTTGCCCAGAATAGAAAAATAAGGAAATAATAAATGAAAGCTACTAAGGGTTTTTGCTTTATTTTTTTGTTTGTGGAGACTTTCTTGGCCTTTAGTATGTCATTTGTCCTCTGTCATCTTTCCTCCTTCTCTGTTAATGAGTCTTCCTCCTTTCGGCACATGCACTTCTCTTCTAGTTTACCTTGTTTTCACTCACATGCTCTTTCCCCCTCCCAGCAGTCATAACGTCCTTAGGATTGTCAGTGTGTATTTCGCAGGTTGGTAACAAGGTGATGCCATCTTTTTGTTTTTCAGGATGTGATCCGAGCCATGAATGTCAATCCCAAGATTTCATTCCCTCCTGAAGTTGACTTTTGCCTCCTCAGTAACTTCATCCAAGAGATATGTTGCATTGCCTTTGCAATGCAGACTTTAGACCCACCCCTCGATATTGCATTTGGGGTCGATGGAGAAATTTTTAATGATTGCAAGTAAGAGACATAGGAGCAGAAGCTAAGGGATTCTTTATAAATAAATGATCTTGTGTGTATTCTCTGGGAACAATTTAGGGAAAAGAACTCTGGGTGGGGAAATCAACAGACATTACCTGATTTTCAGGCCCAGCCATATACTTCTCTGTACTACAGGGCAGGGCCCTCTTCTGAGGTCATTTTCCTTCTCAGTCAAATGTGCTTCAGAGGTGATGTTATGATTTCCATTGAACATATTGGTCTTGGGGAGAACTAATGAGTCCCTGGAGTCTGTTTGGAACTCTTTAAAAGAAAAGTGCTAGGGAGGAGATATGGGGATATATGTGTACGTATAGCTGATTCACTTTGTTATAAAGCAGAAACACACAATTATAAAGCAGTTGTACTCCAATAAAGAGGTTAAAAAAAAAGAGGGCTTCCCTTGTGGCGCAGTGGTTGAGAGTCCGCCTGCCGATGCAGGGGACACGGGTTCGTGCCCTGGTCCGGGAAGATCCCACATGCCGCAGAGTGGCTGGGCCCGTGAGCCATGGCCGCTCAGCCTGTGTGTACGGAGCCTGTGCTCCGCAACGGGAGAGGCCACAACAGTGAGAGGCCTGCGTACTGCAAAAAAAAAAAAAAAAAAAAAAAAAAAAGAAAAGTGCTATAGAAATACAGACATGTATTGCTTTTTATTGTTTAAATTTTTTTTATTGAGGTATAATTGACATATAAGATTGTATTAGTTTCACGTCTACAACATAATGCTTCTACATTTGTATATATTGTGAAATGATTATCACCATCAGTCACCATATATAGTTACAAAACTTTTTTTTCTTCCAATGAGAACTTTTAAGATCTATTCTCTAAACAACTTTCAAATTTGCAATACAGTATTATTAACTATATTGTTAACAAGTATACGTCTGCATGACATTTATTTTGTAACTGGAAGTTTGCACCTTTTGACCTCCCTAATGCATTTTGCCCCCATGTCCAGCAACCACTAATCTGTTTTCTGTATCTGTGAGCTTGGTTTTTGTTTGTTTGTTTGCTTTAGATTCCACATATAAGTGAGATTGTATGGTATTTGTCTTTCTTTGTCTGACTTATTTCATAATGCCCTCGAGGTCCATCCATGTTGTCTCACTTGACAAGATTTCCTTCTCTTTTTTTTAAATAGCAAAATAGTATCCCATTGTATAGGTACCACAACTTTTTAAACCATTAATCCATCAATGAACACTTAGATGTCCATCTTGGCTATTGTAAATAAAGCAGCAATGAACATGGGGGTGTATATATCTTTTCAAATTAGTGTTTAGTTTTCTTTGGATAAATACCTAGAAGTGGAATTGCTGGATCATATGGTAATTCTGTTTTTAATTAAAAAAAAATAAATCTATCTATTTATTTACTTATTTTTGGCTGCGTTGGGTCTTCGCTGCTGCGCGCGGGTGGGCTTTCTCTAGTTGAGGTGAGCGGGGCTACTCTTCGTTGCAGTGCACGGGCTTCACATTGCGGGGGCTTCTCTTGTTGCGGAGCACGGGCTCTAGGCATGCGGGCTTCAGTAGTTGCGGCACGCAGACTCAGTAGTTGTGGCTCACAGGCTCAGTAATTGTGGCTCGTGGGCTCTAGAGCGCAGGCTCAGCAGTTGTGGCACACGGGCTTAGTTGCTCCGCGGCATGTGGGATCTCCCCGGACCAGCGCTCGAACCCGTGTCCTCTGCATTGACAGGCGGATTCTTAACCACTGCGCCATCAGGGAAGTCCCCAGCAGGAGAACTCTTATAGGTTGCCTGTGGGACTTAGATGGTCTCTGTCTCTAGCATTTCCCTGAATTACAATTCTTGTAATCCTGAGAAGGAACAAGACTAGTCTGACATGACTTTTTTTTTGTCAGTTAAAAGAAATTGAAGTATAATTGATTTACAGTATTGTGTTGGGGTGGCTCCATTGTGCAGTGATAGCACATTGCACTTCTACAATGCTGTGTTAATTTCTGCTCTACAGCAAACTGATTCAGTTACACATATGCATATCTCTATATACATTCTTTTTAAAACATTCTTTTTCATTATGGTTTATCATAGGATATTGAATATAGTTCTCTGTGCTATACAGTGGGACCTTGTTGTTTATCCATCTAAATATACTAGTTTGCATCCGCTAACCCCAACCTCCCAGTCCATCCCTCCCACAACCCCTCCCCCTCGGCAACCACCAGTCTGTTCTCTATGACATGACTTGTTTTTAGTGAGCCCATGTTGGGTCCTTGTTATCACTGGTTCCTATTCTAGGAGCCCACAACTATCTCTTTAATAGTGGAATCAGGATCCATATTTATCTAAGTGTGAGCAGAATAAAAGATGAGAATTTACACTGATGTCCTCTTCCCTCCCAGTTAGGTTACATAACTGCTTACCTTCTTCTTGTTCTTTTGCGTGTTTAAAATAGGTACCGTCGAAGCTATGACTCCGATTTCACAGCTCCCTTGGTCTTCTATCACGTGTGGCCTGCTCTCATGGAGAATGGCTGTGTCATTATGAAGGGAGAAGCTGTCACCAGGAGAGGGGCTTTTGTACGGTGGCCTTGCATAGTGACAATTCATCCCAAGTGTTTGATTCACAAGTTAGAGAACATTTATAAACCCAGAGATTCTATAAAAGAAGTTCATAATGGGTTATTTGATAAGATTTCGTACAAAGGAGAGGAAAGGGACTGACTGGGAAAGAACAGATTCTTTTCTTTGATTCTTCCATGAGTCTTCATCATTTCCTGGCAGTCATTTCTTCGTTTATTGCTTTATTTACAAGATAGAACTGGTCCTATTTGACTCCTCTGTCTTAGAAATATTATGTTATTATAAGGGCAAAGCCCCTTGAGCTCAACTTTTAGAGGCCCTCTACAATTCTAAGCATTTAAAAGTGATCGATTAACTATCAGAAAACAATTGGCCCAATTTTTACTGATAGTTCTGTATTTTGGGATATGATGAATCTGTCCTGTTTTTCTCTCCTTGGTATGATGTGTAGGGAGGGGAGGGAGGGAGAAAAAGAGGGCAGAGGAGGTGGGGAGAGAAGAGCCAATCAGTTTTGGAGGGTTGCTTCCTATATACATTGGCTGTAGAATGCTTTGAACATGTTAAATAATTGGACAGCCTTCAGAATGGAGTCTTAGGTATACAAGTGTGTAAGTGTGTGTGTTAAGGTGGGGAGAGGATGTTGGAACTGGTTGCTACGGGTGCTTGGGTATTCTGTATTGTTCCCATTATGGAGTTTTACCTTGCCCTTCCTAGAAGTTAAGTGAATTCAGGAGAGGAGCTCCCAGGTCCAGAGCAAAGCCACCATCTGGGTGGTCTCAGTACATGGAAGATAGGGGAAGTGCTTCATGGCAGCTTTTCACACATGAAGTGGAGAAGCGGAGTAGTGTATTTAAAAGAACTTAAGAACTTAAGCTTAAATATCCCACTGTAGCATAAAGTATCTCAATGAAAAAATTCTGTGCTGTAAGAGTTGAGCCCATAGAAACAGTTGCGTTGACTTGGCAATCGCACATGCTCTACAATGAATGAGCTCATAAAACGTGCTTCTTGCCCTTACAACAATTACCCTCTGTTAAGAAACTCTTGTTGTAAACTGTCTGCAGTGCAATTTGGAAGGAAGGGAGAGGAAATAGCCACTATTCCTATGTTCTCCATCAAATAGCAATTGCCTTTTAACTTCCTTCTTCTCTCCCCTCAAGTATGTCGCCAATATTTACCCGAGCTTAAACTCCTAAAACAAAGAAAATACCCTAAAAGCAAGAACTTGGGAAAGGGTTGAATGACGGGAATTGATGAGAAGACTTTGACTAGTAAAATCTCATTATAGGACATAAAATTTTCTTTTTGTTCATTAACTTAGTTGGACAGTAGGTGGGCCACAGTAGTGATTCACTCACTCACTTATTCATTAATTCACTTTATTCAATAGTTATTTATGACCCAAGCTCTGTGTTTAGGTGCTGGGGATTCAGCAATGAACAAAACAAACACAAATTCCTGACCAGATGGAGCTTAATGTTCTCCAACACTTGCAAACTTGAATGTAATTTCTAACAGTTTACTCATCAAAGCAAAGTTCTACTAGCATCATGAATTTGAACATCCCAAAGTTCATTGTAATGGGATTTTATTTGAAGTACCCTAGAGCTATTGTCAAATATTGGGCAGCTATAGCAAATGAGTGTACTTACACTGACGACCAGTAACGGGCAAGTGTAATCATATCAGAAAAACCTCTTGTTCGTTCTATGGGATATGAGTATTGTTGTAAGCCACCTGGGCTTTCACAAACTATTGACTATTTTTCTCCTTCTCTTTTTCTAGAGGAATTCAGTGCGATCTCTAAGTCGGTGTCGAAGCAGGAGTTTAAGTCCCATCTACCCTCGTAGCCATATTAGTTTAAGCACGGTATGTATCTGTCTAATCATTTTTACACAAAATCATCTTATGGTTGATGGTTTTTTTTGTCTGCAGTC
Source organism: Mesoplodon mirus (assembly GCF_964341445.2). Taxonomy (NCBI): domain Eukaryota; kingdom Metazoa; phylum Chordata; class Mammalia; order Artiodactyla; family Ziphiidae; genus Mesoplodon; species Mesoplodon mirus. The sequence continues at coordinate 89,986,007 of NC_138977.1, forward strand.
ACCTATAAAAGAGGCGATGATAAGTTTGTAGGTAGAAAGAGAACCTACTACAATCACCCCAGATTGATTTTTATACTACCTTGGCTAAGGAATTTATCATTCTAGAAAGAAGGAAGTAGAGGTAGTTTTTTTCTTCATTAGTTGAAAGAATAATAGACTTCAGTTATTTCGTGTTTTATTTATTTATTTTATTTTATTTTATTTTATTTTTTTGCGGTACGCGGGCCTTTCACTGCTGTGGCCTCTCCCGTTGCGGAGCACAGGCTCCGGACGCGCAGGCTCAGCGGCCATGGCTCACGGGCCCAGCCGCTCCACAGCATATGGGATCTTTCCGGACCGGGGCACGAACCCGTGTCCCCTGCATCGGCAGGCGGACTCTCAACCACTGCGCCACCAGGGAAGCCCTATTTTTATCTTTAAATGAAAATGGGCTATTAGCTATGAGTCTCCTGAGCAGAGAATAGGACATCTTAGTCAACTGATCTCTGCACACATCTGTCTCTGGTATCTCTAGAACTTCTTGTATGAGTTTGGAGAAATTGCTCAAATGATCTGGATTTTAATACTGTATAAAGGGCACTGCAGATCTTAATTTTCCTCCAAACTTCAAAGTAGGAAGAATTAAGATTAGTCTCTGTGTATTCATTCTTAGGATTACTAACACATCTATCAAAGAAAAAAAAAATAACAGCAAAAATATCTCTGAAAACTGTGGAGATAATATCCCTAAAAAATAACATTATTATGATTCACCACTGTTCATTCATTCAACACATAATATTTAGTCAATGCCTTTTGAATACAGATCTAGACCAAGACAGGTTAAGATACCAGACAGGCTAACAATTTGCTGTTCCTTCAAATAAAAATTCTTTAAATATTTGTACAAACTTGTTTTAGGGAGAGTGGTAGAGAAGGCAACTTCTCTGAAATTATCTCTAGCGATGCAACTCTAGCCCTAAACTTCTAAACCGCTCTCAACAAAACATAATGTTTGATAACATTCTTTTTTTTTTTTAAATAAATTTATTTATTTATTTATTTTTGGCTGCACTGCGTCTTTGTTGCTGCACGCGGGCCTTCTCTAGTTGTGACAAGCAGGGGCTACTCTTCGTTGCAGTGCACAGGCTTCTCATTGTGGTGGCATCTCTTGTTGTGGAGCACAGGCTCTAGGTGTGCGGGCTTCCAGTAGTTGTAGCTCGCGGGCTCTAGAATGCAGGCTCTGTAGTTGTAGCACACGGGCTTTGTTGCTCTGCAGCATGTGGGATCTTCCTGGACCAGGGCTCTAACCCATGTCCCCTGCATTGGCAGGCAGATGCTTAACCACTGTGCCACCAGGGAAGCCCTGATAATGTTCTTATCAAACATTTTTTCTGTTATCAGATGGATGCTAGTGTGTATGTGTGTGTGGGCGATACAGAAATGACTAAAACATGGTTTCTTCCCTGAATGGGTTTCAATATAGGAAGATCAGTATGATTTCAACAAAGTAACTGAATGTTACAGCTGTCAGAGGAGGTAGAGATTCCCTCTGGATTTAGTTCACGGTGGAGTTATGTGATCTGGCAGAATTTTTGTGGGCTGGGAAACTGGGGACGACTATCCACATGAAAGAAATGGCCTGAGAATGGAAAGCCATGTGTCAGACACCGTTCTTTAGCTCTTGCTGATTTTAATATAACTTAACTCTCCTTATTGCCAAATAGGTATTCACAGTAGGAAGAAGCAAAAGGAGAGTACATTTAATGGGCTGATAAATTAAAAAGACATATTATGAGTTTTATACTGGAAGAATCACAATTCTCATTCTAAGAGGAAGTATTCTGCCAGAAGAAAGAGCAATATTAGACACCTGTTGCACTTACAGCCATGGCAAGTTTTAACTCTGGACCCTCATTGGAAGGCTTAGCAATGGGCAATGTCCCTCTGTAATAAGTACCTCTCTTTTTCCTACTTTGTGCCCAGGGAGAGCAAACTTAAACTTCTGATAGACTAAAGTAGATTCTCAAAGGTGAAACTGCTGCCAAAATCCTGTCCCTTTCCAGCATCATCCCTTTACGACAAGCCCGTTACAAACATTTTTGGTTAATCTGGTTGACTTGTTTGAGACCTCATATCCAGAACAGCTTCCATCTTTGTTAATGTCTATTTATCTAAAGTGCTTGAAAGCTCACAGCAAGAATGATAATTGGGGTCAGTTATTTCTGAGCCATCGCAGGCTTGTAGGTATGGGGGTAGATTTTCCTCAGTGAAAGCAAAGGTGAGATTTGAAAAATAGCTCTTTTCTGGCTTCCCAGTGACCCTCCTTAATAGGACAGCATTTTGGACACAAGACATAATTCATATAAAGGATGTGCCAGAGAGTATTGGATCATTTTAGCTTTAATTAATAATAATAATAAGTATTTTCTGGAAAGCATAGACTTCAGATGAAGTGATGGCCAGTGAGCATCCAGCCTCAAAGTGTTTAGCAACCACTAAAAACAACCACAGCAACAAAAACCAGCAAAAAACTAGGCCACTGAGCTCAGCTTTTAGTTAATCATATAATTTAAGCTAAGTTGAGTGTCCATTTGCTTCAGGAAGTATAAAAGGAATCACAGTGCTCAAACTCAGGGGGAAACCATCATAGTTCTAAACTGCTTCAGATAAACTCTTTAGCTGGTTTTAGGAAAAAAACATCAAAAGGATTCTTTCTTTGAGCTCCATCTACTGTGTAATTCGCACTACACTTTTATATTTTCCAGATATCTCGAAGCCGGAGTCCTTCTCCAATAAGGTGTGGATTGCCAAGTAAGTCGGATGGTCTAGATGGAACAAAATTTCTGCTTTTTATTGTTGCTTTTAGAACTCAGCATCATGCAGCAAAATGAATGTTTTGCTCCTTGGAGAACATTTCTCACTTCCACTTCACACCTTTTATTTCTGGGCCTTCTCGCGGATGGTACCACAGCAGGTGCCGTGGGTGACACAGGAAGAGGCTCTCATGGAGAGATTTGATTGATGTAAACTTAGAGTAACCACCCACCATTCTTTTAGGTCTTCCCAAAAGAAAGTCTAAGAAATGGACCATAATAATGAACGGTTTACTTTTCTCCCTAGGGTTTTAAAACCACCAGCCATGTTCCTCTGCCCAGGACGTCTGAAACGGCCAACTTACCCAGTGCCTCCACCTGCCCTGCTGTCTGCCTCAGACCTCACTTAAAATAATGTGAAAAGGCAATTCTGTGTATCACTTCATACAGAGAGTTAAATGTTTTGGCTTAGTGCATTTGTAACTTCAGATATATTGCATTTTATTTTATTTTATAGATACAGATTCCATTAATTTGATAAAAAAGAGTTGCCTAGGTATTTAGGATCATATTCATTTGAAGCAAAGTCCATTACACAGGTTCAGGATTCTCATCCTGAAATACGAGGCTCTTTTATAGCAACTACAAGAACTAAAGTGGAAAATCTTTACCGTGCTGAGTCCAAAAGACAAGAGGAGTCATTTTAGTTTATAAACTGATCATAAATATTATAATTGCTGGTTTTAGCTTTAACTGGAAAACAATCTGGGGTGTTTTAATTTTCTTTGGGGGTTTGGAAGACAACCCTAGTCTCAGGTTGGGGAACTTACAGCATAGCAGTGACTTCAGGCTAAAGGTAGGTGATGATGATTTAGGAGAATATAGTTCATTGGCTTGCTTCTCTTTTCTTACTGTGAAGTGCCCAGTGTGGCTGAGTTGAGCACTGTTCGTTGAAGCTACTTACTTGAGAGAATTCTCTTGCTTCGTAAGTGCAGAGCTGTGATTTGGAGAGAAGCCAGTTTGGAGATAAATGTTAGTTACCTTGTGTTTATCTCCCTGGAATATTTCGGGCAGTTTTAATGTACGTGTGAAATATAAAAGCTTCCTGGAACACACCCTTTACCTATTCCACCTGGTTGTTTACAAACTCAGACCGCATAAGAACTCCATCTGACTAAAAACACTTAAACTCAAGGCTAAAAGCTAAGGGTACCATTTATGGATTTTAAATTGAATGTCTATCCCTTGATTTCTCCACTGTGAAGTACAGTTGAAAAAGTTCACATTCAAGATTATAATGGAATGTTGCTTTCTCAAGATGAATAATGTTCTGTTTTGTTTTTTTTTAATTCTTTTCACTTTAATGCTGGTTTTAAACACAAGCTTTGCAAATGACAGCTTTTGCTGTGTGCCTTTTAGAGAGAAGTGCTGAACTGGAGATTGCAGATTCCCTTCACCCATCTCCATTTTCTGAGGTCTGAACCAGGGCCACAAATTCCCTCAATAAATATCAATGGTGCCTCTGCTCTGGGGTTGATTCCATGATGCTGTGATTCCATGCTGCAGCTTAATTATCAGCTTCAGCTTATTTTATTCACAATTAATTGTCTTCATATTCAAGACACTCTCTGAGTAGTTCTATACTGTTTTTATGTACGTTATTTCAGTTTCTCCCCACGAGAAATCCAGGTGTCTACAGTGTAAAAGAGGTTAGGAACCTGTTCATCCAATACACCATGTGGTCTTCTTCTAAGCCTTTTTATTTCAGAATAATATTCTCTCCTGTTTTCTTTTGTTCCTCCATGGCCTATAGCATTGGTTCTTTTGTTTATTGGTTTGTTCGTTCATTCATTCATTCATACATTCACAATTTCAATGAGCACCTCCTGTGTGCTAGATACACTATGTACTGCTAGGGATGTAGTGATGGACCAGGTTCGGGCTCTTCTGGAGCTTAATGTCATGTCCAGTTGCATTCCTTTGTGTTTTTCCTGTCATAGAGAGCATATATGATGGAAGAAAGAAAAAAAATACAGCCAGTAGAGCAAATTTAAAAGAGAGAGTGCCACATATCAATTGAAGGATTAATTTGGGGGGCAAATACCTATATATAAGAAAGTTATGCAAGACAATGGGAGAAATATGGTGAACTTCACGAAAGAATGTAACTCAGTTATGTCATCCACAGGTGAATTACTCAGTCTTTTTACAAGTATCTACTGAAACTATAATCCTAAGATCATCATCAACCGTAAAATGAGTGCGGGGAGAGGGGCCCAGAGATCCATCTAATACTTCCAATTACCGCAGCTGTGTCCTCCACCTGCCATATTCCTAAGAAATGGCAAGTTGCAGAGCATTATAATTCAGTTTTAGGCACTTGCAAATCCTTCACAAGGCAGATTGCTGCCAATAGTGTTCTATAAAGTTTGGATTGAACGGAAGACTTCTTAGTAGTATGACTTTGAATAATATCATACCTATAGTTAAGGGTAATGTGCTATGGAGATTTTAAGAAGCTAGTATTCCAAACTGCATTAGGTCATTGAAAAGTGAGCCCAGGAACCATACGGGTAAATGACATTCAGCATATGCCATTTAAATAACAAAACGGTGAAGGTTATTGGCCTTAATACATTGAGTGAATAGGGGCATCGAAAATGAAGCAGGAACTAATTTTCTTTCAAATGCAATGTGATGCGATAATTTCACGCTTAAAAAATTGCCCCCCATGGGCTTCCCTAGTGGCGCAGTGGTTGAGAGTCCGCCTGCTGATGCAGGGGACACGGGTTCGTGCCCTGGTCCAGGAAGATCCCACATGCCGTGGAGCGGCTGGGCCCGTGAGCCATGGCCACTGAGCCTGTGCGTCTGGAGCCTGTGCTCCACAACGGGAGAGGCCACAACAGTGAGAGGCCTACGTACTGCAAAAAAAAAAAAAAAAAAAAAAAAAAATTGCCCCCTGGGTGCCAGCATGAACATCATACTTTCCATAGTATTACTGGCAATTAGTGTATCAAAACCAGGCAGCCAACAAACACATGAAAGGATGCTCAACATCACTAATCATTAGAGAAATGCAAATCAAAACTACAATTAGGTATCACCTCACACCAGTCAGAATGGTCATCATCAAAAAAAATCTACAAACAATAAATGCTGGAGAGGACGTGGAGAAAAGGGAACCCTCTTGCACTGTTGGTGGGAATGTAAATGGATACAGCCACTATAGAAAACGGTATGGAGGTTCCTTAAAAAACTACAAATAGAACTACCATATAACTCAGCAATCCCACTACTGGGCATATACCCTGAGAAAACCATAATTCAAAAAGAGTCATGTACCACAATGTTTACTGCAGCACTATTCACAATAGCCGGGACATGGAAGCAAGCTAAGTGTCCATCGACAGGTGAATGGATAAAGAAGATGTGCCACATATATACAATGGAATATTACTCAGCCATAAAAAGAAATGAAATTGAGGCCTTCCCTGGTGGTGCAGCGGTTGAGAGTCCGCCTGCCGATGCAGGGGACGCGGGTTCGTGCCCCGGTCCGGGAGGATCTCACATGACGCGGAGCGGCTGGGCCCGTGAGCCGTGGCTGCTGAGCCTGCGCGTCTGGAGCCTGTGCTCCGCAACGGGAGAGGCCACAACAGTGAGAGGCCCGTGTACCGCAAAAAAAAAAAAAAAAAAAAAAAAAAAGAAATGAAATTGAGTTATTCATAGTGAGGTGGATATACCTAGAGACTGTCATACAGAGTGAAGTAATTCAGAAAGAGAAAAACAAATACCATATGCTAACACATATATATGGAATCTAAAAAAAATAAGATGAAAAGATTCTGAAGAACTTAGGGCAGGACAGGAATAAAGACGCAGATGTAGAGAATGGACTTGAGGACTCAGGGAGGGGTATGGGTAAGCTGGGACAAAGTGAGAGAGTGGCATGGACATATATACACTACCAAATGTAAAATAGATAGCTAGTGGGAAGCAGCCATATAGCACAGGGAGATCAGCTCGGTGCTTTGTGTCCATCTAGAGGGGTGGGATAGGGAGGGTGGGAGGGAGATGCAAGAGGGAGGGGATATGGGGTTATGTGTATACGTATATCGGATTCACTTTGTTATAAAGCAGAAATTAACACACCATTGTAAAGGAATTATATTCCCATAAAGATGTAAAGAAACCCAAAAAACAAACAAGAAAACCAGGCAGTTGACTCTATTTGCTATTGGGTGAGCAACAACAAATATGATAAATGGGCATGTTATAGCTTTATTTCAATGTAGTTTAAGCCATAATTTTAGGATACAACCAAAATAATGTCTTGAAATGTGGTGTGAAATATATTTTGGAAAAGGTAGTAATCAGATAATTGTCAGAAGCTCTTGAGCGCCATTTGATGAATCGGACCCTTTCACAATTGATTTCTGGTGTTGGGATGCTGGGGATGTGGCATTTTAAACCCCTCCTACTTGCTTCTATCTTCTTAGACCAGGGAACAAATTCCAGAGCTGTGTCTTCAGAATAACAGACTTTAGTACTGGCTTGGCTCTGTGGGTCACAAAGTTGAAGTGAGAACGGAAACAGTTATTCGTTCATTCATCATTGATTCATTTAGGAAGCAACTGTCTATGCTTTTTTAAAAAAATTTATTTATTTTTGGCTGCATTAGGTCTCTGTTGCTGTGCGTGGGCTTTCTCTAGTTGCAGTGAGCGGGGGCTACTCTTCTTTGCGGTGTGCGGGCGTCTCATTGCAGTGGCTTCTCTGGTTGTGGAGCATGGGCTCTAAGCATGTGGGCTTCAGTAGTTGTGCTTAGTTGCTCCATGGCACGTGGGATCTTCCCAGACTAGGGACTGAACCCATGTCCCCAGCATTGGCAAGCAGATTCTTAACCACTGCGCCACCAGGGAAGTCCCTTGATGCATGTTAAATGATGTTCCAGTCATGGTGTTAGGAGGTTTTGGAGTCTTTTCAGGAAGTCATATGGATGGAGGGGGAGACGAAGGACTATTAGGGCCTTTAACATGTGATTAGGGTTGGCAGGATATATAATGGAATTTTACCCTTTGAATGGGATGGTCAAGGGCATAAAAACCAAGTGACACCTATTACACTCTTGTGTTTGGCACCAGTAGAGTTTTACTAGGCAGTGAGAATTCTGTGTTTCCAGAAGGCAGCTTCATCTTAGAAATGGTTGCTTTAGACTGGATATTTGTGTCCCCCCAAAATCCATATGTTGAAACCTAAACCCCACTGTGATGGTGTTTGGAGATGGGGGCTTTGGTAGGTGATTAGGCCATGAGGGTGGAGCCTTCATGAATGTGATTAGTGCCTTTATAAAAGAGACCCCCTCGAGCTCCCTCAGCCCTTCTGCCATGTAAGGACATAGCAAGAAGATGACCGTCTATGAACTCAAAAGTGGGTTCTCACCAGACATTGAAGCTGCTGACACCCTGATTTTCGACAACCCAGCCTCCAGAACTGTGAGAAATAAATGTTGAGTAAGCTCCCATTCTATGCTATTTTTGTTATGGCAGCCCGAACAGACTAAGATAATAGTTATCTTTATCTAAGACCAGTTTGTATCCATTCTATCCTGCTGTTTATGACAACTCTCTGCTGCATATCACTGGCCTGGATGTGATGTGACTGATTTCTGACCTTTCTTGGTTTGATTTGAAATTGCCTAACTGAAAATAAAAAGGGTTGGGGGTGGAGGGAGGAAAAATAAAAGAAAAAATTTCAGGTTTTCTTTCATTGGAAAAATAAATTTCTTCTGATGTTAAGAAGAGTGATGGCATAATTTAATACATACGCTTCATATTGATAATTTGACAGAAAGCTTAAGATGTTTCTCAGAATAGCCTTTGCAGAATACAAATAACTAGTACTTAATCCAACATTTTTTATGTGCCAGATGTTGTGCTAAGCATTATTAAACCCATTTTACAGATGGAGAAGCTAAGGTTAAGTTATTAAGTAACCTGACCCAGGTTACGAAGCACGTAAATATTGGAGCAAAAGTTCAACCCAGGTTTTCTGATGTTGAGCCCCACCCTCTTCTCCCTGATTCTACAGAAGGTTGATAAGATGTGAACTGAAAAAGTGTCCTGTGGCTAACTAAGTTTGGAAAATAATGAGTTAAAAGTGATTCGAACAAATCTCTATAGGACTTCAGAGCCTTTAATCTACTGTTTGTGGGGAATTTCAAAGAGAATGTCATGTGCAGACTCTCCAAATTTATTTTGCCATGGAAACCTTTTTTTTCATGGAGTTCTTGAAGAAGTACTGCTCTAGAAGACCTGTTTCAGGAAATTCTTCCTAAGACCTATTGGTTTTCTAGAATTACAGATGCTGCTCACCACTGGGAATTAGGTTTTATCAACTTTTACAAGTGAAGGAAGAATTCTGACTCTGATAAACAGACTTTTCACTCAATAAATTCATTATGGAATAAAAGGCTCAAAATGGAAATCTCTTATTTATCCCTATTCTTTATACTTCTGCTTATCTTTCCCTTTTGTCTTATTTTCTTCACCCTTCTATCAAGTGTATCATAAAATAAAATTCCTTTGAACCCAGTATTTATGTCACTGTTGTTTTTCCAGCATTCATATTTCTCCTTCAGTCCCTCACATGTTATGCCTTTGCATCTTTACTTCTATTTTCTCTTTCTTATCCTCTTCTGCTTTAGCGGGGTTTTGTTTTCCTAGTTAGTCTTTCTAATATAAATCTATTTACACTTCTTAAAAACAGGTACCTAACCTTTAATGTAATTATGAATCAGTGAAAGAGACAAATGGATATTATTCAAAATTAGAACACACTGAATAGCATTCCCTATAAAGATGAATTTGTATCCTGATTCATATAATGCATGCATTTTATTAAATTTTTAAATAACTATTTTCTAAATTTTTGAATATTTGGGTTATTAAAAATGACAATTCTTAACTTATGTGTAGCTTCCAATAAGTCTGAGTTGTGATTATACTTACATCTTAAGTCACTGCAATAAAAATGTTGATTAATATTTCCCAAAGTTGTTTGATGATGAAAATCACTTGGCATACTTATCAAAGATAGATTCTTGGACTCTACTCCAAGCATACTGAATCAGAATCTCCAGGGGCATCTGTATTTTTAACATCGGCAGACAAGTTTGAAAAGCACTGCCCTCGATCTGGCTTTAATGACTCACAAGCAGAATATTGCAGAAATAATTTATTGCATGTATTATGCTGTCCTTAAATTTCTAAATGGAAAATAATATATTAATTTAAAAGCCTCTGAGAATATTATTTGCCATACTCCAGTAATAGGTAAGTTACTGAAAATTTAGTATATGTATTCTTGATCTGTGTACATACATATAAAAATATTGCTATATAAGGGCTTCCCTGGTGGCGCAGTAGTTGAGAGTCCACCTGCCGATGCAGGGGACACGGGTTCGTGCCCTGGTCCGGGAAGATCCCACATGCCGCGGAGCGGCTGGGCCCGTGAGCCATGGCCGCTTAGCCTGCGCGTCCGGAGCCTGTGCTTCGCAACAGGAGAGGCCACAACAGTGAGAGGCCCGCATACCACAAGAAAAGAAAAAAATATATTGCTATATAATTAGATTTTCAATAAAAGAAAGAGGACAAAAAAGAATAGATATTTTATTTTTCTTCCCTAGAGGTTAAAAAATGTCCACTCTTGTGTTTCGTATTTGGATAGCTTCTTTGTTGAGCTGTCAGAATGTGTATTTCATAAGTCATTCCCTTCTACCTGTGTTCACTGTGTATTACTGAGAGTTAGAAAAAGTTAGAATAATGAGTCCCCATTGGCCACAGTTTGCCTACTCGTGGTTGTCTGCCAAATGGAGCTTGTCACCTGGATGATTCAGACTTTGGAACCGCTTTATGATTATTCATATGAATCTCTAGAGAAAATCTAAAATAGAGTGAAACTGACATCCAAATATTAGATCTCACAGGTGGCCCACCTCAACTGGAATTTTCCCAAATATTAAATAGAGGAGAGACATTTGGCTTTTTCTGTTTACTCACCAAATGTCCCAAAGAGAAGATTGGAAATGAACCTGTTTCAGTTTCTATTCGTAAAATCTAAAGCACTTTTTCTGTTTTCAGAACGCAATATAATCTCTCATCACTAGTGTCTTAGTGTTGAAAATTAGGTTCTCAAAAGCTCCAAGAAAGAAGTATTGATACAGAGGGGCTAAATGTAACTTCAAATTGAATATGCCAGTATTTGAAATACATGGTGTTTTCGTGGAAATAATGATTTTTAAATTTTTTCTTAATGTTTTCCTTGTTTGGTTCAGCCTTTCTTCATTGAATAGCCAGAAGTGGCCTTGTAAAACAAAACAACACTGATTATTGGAAATAAAAGTTGTAAAATTTGGGGGGGGAGGATAATCCCTTTGTCCTTAACCAATTTGATCCACAATTAAAGGAAATTGTGGGACATAAACCAATTCCAATCTTGAGGTCTCTAGTTCACATAGGCCTGGTAAATGTATGAACAGCCACCAGATGGCAATGTTGCTTAAGAAATAGGCGACTGTCCCTCAGTACGAAGCCTCAAACTGGGAAATAGCAATTCCTTAGGTAAGATCTGTAACAATTACCAGTTTTACTGCTCTCCATAACTTTAGAGAATAAATTAAATTGATGGAGGATGGCCATGCATAAAATACAAAAAGTGTGATAGAAAATGTGAAGTGTTAAATAACTATCATTATATCTAATAAAGTATTTATGTATTTGATCCCCAAGGCCTGGGAAGAAATTCCTCTGCTAAAACAAAGCTTTCTGTGTGTTAATTTTTTTTTTTTTTTTTGGTGGTACGCGGGCCTCTCACTGCTGTGGCCTCTCCCGTTGCGGAGCACAGGCTCCGGACATTCAGGCTCAGCGGCCATGGCTCACGGGCCCAGCTGCTCCCCGGCATGTGGGATCTTCCCGGACCGGGGCATGAACCCACGTCCCCTGAATCGGCAGGTGGACTCTCAACCACTGCACCACCAGGGGAGCCCTGTGTGTTAATTTTTAAATTTCCTTATGCAACCTACCACCACCATCTTGTTAACTTGGAGTTCTTAATGAGCCATGATTCAGTTTGTTAATAAATATTTTGAATATAGTTCTTTGCTTTTAAACATGGAATAGGAGAAACTGAGGGTTTAATCATCCTTGAAGGTTTCCAAAATTTTTCAGATTGTTAGCTTTTCCCATGGTCCAAACTCCCCAGGTGCATCCTGAGCAGGGAGGTCAGTTTCAGAGACACTTAGGGTTATTCCAAGCAAATATTTCAGTTTTCACCTGGAAGATGGAATAATATTGCTGAGAAACTCTCTTAAGAAATTATAGGGACTCACGAGAATAATATGCGAGCATTTGAAAAAGGTCACAAATGAAAGGAAGAAAATTCTATAACATTAATTAAAACTATTTACTTAAAAAAATAAATCTCTGAAGAAGCAGAAATGTTTCCTGTCAAAAATGTAGATTTCCAGGATGGGGGGTAAGAGGAGATAAATTAGGAGTTTGGGATTAACATATACATACTACTACATATAAAATAAAGCAGGACCGTTAGCACAGGGAACTATACTCAATATGTTGTAATAATTTATAGTGGGAAAGAATCCGAAAAAGAATATATATGCATAACTGAATCACCTTGCTCTATACTTGAAACTAACACAACACTGTAAATTAACTATACTTCAATTAAAAAATGTAGATTTGCATTTTGGCTTCTCTAGACCTGCTTTGGTATCTTTTTTCTATTTTATTTTTTAATATAATTTTTCTGAGAACATTGATCTTAAAATTTACGTCTTTAAGGTCAGTGAATTTATCAGTTAAATATTCCTTCTGCCAATGACCACACACCTAAGTTTAAGTGAAAATTCTAGTCTCCAAACAAAATTTTACAAAGGATTTTATACATCCCCCTCCCTCACTGAGGCTTTAATCCAGGTCTTTAGGCTCTGTATCACCTGGGTCAGACTTCTGGGTAAGGGGAGCAATCCCCAATTTTTCCACTATCCTCAGAGATATAACAGTTTCAGGATATTGTCGCTGATGGCTGGGAAAGGAAACTCTTCCTTGGTGTGTGTTTATTATCAATAACAAGGATGCTATTAATTGATGTTACAAGCCATCAGGAAGTCAAGAGCTTATTTGTGTTTAGTTTTAACAATAGAGCATCCATCTACTTAGTATTTAATTTTAATAAATAGACATTGTGCATGGTCCCAGGAGGACAGAAGTCACTGTGGTTAAAGTACCTATCTCTCTTAAACCAGAATAGTGTAATAGTGACTTTGCCCCAGAGGCAATCCAGGAAGTGGAAAGGAAAAGTTTTGAGTGTTAAAGGTATAAGGAAAAGGGATTAGGATTAAAGAAGAGGTTGAAGGGGGTCTGTTTCCAAGGTCATCTCTTTGTTACTAGTTTTGCTTCTGGAGCTGTGTCTATCAAGAAGTCAAGGAGAGGTGAAAACAGGATGTCCAGGTTCAGTTGTGCAGATTTTGCTTTTCCCAACCCCAGGGAGCACCTCTCACTTGGATCACTGCTGTTCAAAGTGCCAATCAACAAGGAGCTGGGACCTGATTGTAAATCAATGAACTGCTTTCTTTGTTGAGAAAGTTTTGCTATGGAAAAAAAAAAAAATCTGCACTAAACAGCATGCTTAGGGATAGAGTTGATTTAAATTCTGATGCAAGCTCCTTATTTAATGGTGGACCTAAAATCAATAGCTTGTGGGCTGAAAGCAGTCCTGAGCAGCACCAATTAGACTATGATGAGAGCAGTGTCCCCTAGAATTGTGCATTGCCCAACAGTGAACCTTACCCAGCAAACTTGCATAAGAAAAGGTGGCTTTAGCATTGGTTTAGTAGCATCTTCAAAGTTCTTGGAAGGCCTCATATAGAAGAGATTATCAGAACCATTTTTGCTGTTCCCCTGCTGAGAGGAAATAAACCATATTCTTCAAACGGGGCTTCTCCCTTTCTTCTGAGATCCTTTAGGAAGAGAAGTATGCACAGGATCTGGACTAGGGTGAGGCAAGCAGTTGCACTGGGTACCAAAAACTCAGTAATAAAATAATATTTTAATGCAATATTAAAAAAAGTCAAAGTTAATGAAAAAAATCCATGACGAACAAAGTACTTGCACTTTAAATAAAGACAGGGGTGATATTGATAATACATTCTTTTGGATTCTGAATGCATGCTTTGAATTGTCTGCAAATTAATTCAATATGGTTAGTATCTCTGGGCTTTGATGAGAGAATCTCATTGTGATCTGTATCTTTTCAATAAATCAGTTTGGAAACAAAACAAGACCAAAAGTAACAGGTTTCTTGGATCACATGAAACTGCATTTATCAGCAACTTTTCTCTGTAGCCACAAAAATAAAAAATGCTAGATCTAAGAAATAACGAGGATTTGCCCAATTTCAGTTTCTGATCACATGAACTTTGTTACACAGGTCTGATCAATACACTTCCTTTTAATCCTAGGCGTATTTCAGACCAATATGGACATTGGGATGGAAGTGCCAGTCTGATGTGTGGATATCTGTACTGGTGGACCTAAAAGTCATTTCTAATCAAGGGTACAGTGAATAAAAATTTAAAGACATTTAACAACATAGAAACTGTTATTTCAGCAAAATATAATCTCTGACATTCACACTGAAGAGAACATCTTGTGTCAGGAAGAGAGACATTTCCTTGGAAAAGTCAAAGATAAGGGGGCATTGTTAATTACTGGATGTAATCCCATTGTCTGTTCTTTGATGGGGCTTTCTGAAATACTATCTTGTTGGGCTTTAGTCTCTGTGTACTGGAGAGTTGCCTTAAGAAGAGTTAGCCCTCCGTCAATTACAGGATGGTGCAGAGTACACTAGCACTTGAGTGATCTCTGCTTTGAAGAGCAATAAGAACTTCATAAAGAAACTTTGGAAAGTCATTCCCTTTGGAGATAATATCAATGTCCCACTAAGCCTCCTCTCTTGGAACACCCCTTTCCCAAGAGCCATAAATAAATTTAAATGAACTTGTTAATTTCTAAATATTCTTAATTATGACAATAGAGTCATTGAAAACAAAAGAAAGCTTATTCTTTCCTTCTTCTTATGAACCTGCAGATCTATGTTTGCTTCTAACCCTGAGGGCCAACAACAATGCTCTGTTTTGATTTTTTTTTTTTTTTTTTTTTTTGTGGTACATTGGCCTCTCACTGCTGTGGCCTCTCCCGCTGTGGAGCACAGGCTCCGGACGCGCAGGCTCAGTGGCCATGGCTCACAGACCCAGCCGCTCCGCGGCATGTGGGATCTTCCCGGACTGGGGCACGAACCCGTGTCCCCTGCATCGGCAGGCGGATTCTCAACCACTGCGCCACCAGGGAAGCCCTGTTTTGATTTTTATACTTGGAAGTAGAGGACCAGGACCAATCCTGGGCTGCTGCTAGTCAGACTGACCATGAACTAGGGTATCAGCAGAGCAAGGTCACCCCCCCAAGTAAAATAACTTAGTGTCTGTTATTTTCAGAAAGTATTCTAAATAGCTTAAGGGAAAAAAGAATCAGAATTTTGTTGGACTTCCTTAAGCTTTTAGACTGTGAAAAAAATTGAATTGTAAATGGGGGGAGGGGATGAGTCATAATTTCTTGAAATTTAAGGTCTTTGAAGACAAAATAACACATATGGGGCAAAACATGAAGCCCATCTGTCCACTGAGGCTTTTCGAGAAGATGGTCAGCTTGCACGTTTCCCACAGCTACTGTGCTCGCCTCTCTTCAGAATTTCCCACATGGGAGGGGACTGGTTTTGTTACTAGAAACTCTGACCAGAAAAGAAGTTCTCGAGGTCTGGATAATTCCCTTTGTTCCTGCTCTTTACTGCCCATGTGATGGTCCTGGATGCCAGCAGAAGCCCTCTCCACAGGACCCCTGGCAGGGAACTCACTTCAGTACCAGCCTCAACTCCACAGCATTTGTCTGAGGAGGGAATTCTAGCCACAGAGGCAGCTTTGCCCACGGTGTCTCTGAGCCATGAGGGAGCCACACCAACCAATGTGGACACTGAATGGGGACTAGTGTGGCACTGTTTGCATAAATAGAATAATTCTCCAGGTTTTACTGAGAGAAGAGAGCTGGGTTATCCACTCCATCACTTTTCCTCTGGCTCAGCTTTGAGTGCAGTGGACTGCTGATGCTCTGTGCAAAACGCAGGGCCAGAGTGACCGAGGGAGGTTGGGAGGTGACGTGAGGACAATAGTTTTTCACTGGGCTGCTTCCTCTGCTGGTATATGACCAACAGACAGGCATTCCAGAACCAGCCGGGTGAGAGATTCTGTCAACTGCTCACAAACACATGGACACACACTCTGTACTGCATGCAAAGGTGTGCTGATACAGGCTGGAGACTTGGCTGGGGGGCAATGTTACTCTGAATATGTAAAGTCTGCATGCTGGGACCCTGCCTCAGAGAGGAAGTGTCCAGAGAAAGTCTACCCCAGGCCATGAGTCTTTGCAAAAATATTCACTCATGTCTCATGAAGTAAAATATTTGCTCTTACTGAGAGTAGCATGAGAATTGAGTTGATGCCAGTTTTTAGATAACTGTCAGTCCAGAAATGTCAGAAGTGGGTTGCAATGATTCCTGTGAGAGAAACAAATCTTCCCAGGAGTTTGCCCTCTCAAAGTCAAATGAAGTGTCTGGGGGTGTTCTAGCTTTCTGAGGCCTGTCTTGGTGGGTCTCTTCCTCCTGGGAGGATGGGAGAAGTGACACTGGGCCTCACACAGCTGCAAGTATAGGTTTGCTCAGGGACCATTTTGTACTCAGGCAGCCCTGTCCAGACCTTGGGAGGTTTCTGACAGGTCTCAGGCCAACCCCACATCTCAGGGAGGTGGGAGACTTCACCCCAAGGATCCGAGTCTCCAGCCTGGAGACATCGGATGGATGAGAGTTTCCACCATTGCCCCACAGGGTGTGTTAGAGGAATGGCCTCATCCACAGGTGGCTCCTCCTGCAATTAGGTTGGGGCTGGAGGGTGGTCACTAGCTAGAGCTGTGCAGGGCCTGGTTTCTGTTGAGGAATGCCAGGCCTTGCAGGGAGATGTGTCAGGAACAAGAGTACAGAAGGAAGACGAGAAGTGACTCCCTGATGGTGGCCCCTGCTGAGGTACCATCTTGAAGAAATGTGGCGACAGTTTGGGTTCCTTATCTTCTCTCCTTTCCTTTCTTCCCTCTTCTCTCTCTCCTTCTTCACCCTAACTAAGAAGAATCCTTGGCTGCAACATGGCTTTCCTACCAGTAGGTGGGAGTTCCCTTTGGGTGCCAGGAAGAGGGAGAGAGTGATTGGGTGGATGAAAGAGATGTATTTGAAGCCAGCACAGAGAGAGAGGGGTAGGGAGAGAAACTGGTAGGATAAAAATCATGGATAAAAGGAGTGGCAGATCACTGGGTAGGTCTGGAGGTCTCAGCATTTGCGGCTCCCTCTGAGTTGCCAGCCAAACTGTCCACTCCCTCTTGTTACCTCCCCTCACTCCATCCTCTAGAACTGCTGAGCCTTACATAGCTCCATCACTCAATGGGAACCAATTCTTGACCCTCTGGGCAGCATTTTCAGGCTTTTTGGTCTATGGAACTAATGCCCAGGGCTTGGCATCTGTTCTTTGGTGGTGGGAATCCCTATGCTGCCTGTAGTTTCCTTTGTGAACTCGGGCAATTCATTGAACTTCCCAGAGACTCACTTTCTTGATGGATAAGATGGGATATTTTAAGAACTAAATTTGAAACAATGCAGAACAGGTACTAGATAAATGTGTTGAGAACCCAAATCTCCACAGAACATTGAAGAAGCAGCTGGAGAAGTGAAGCTGTCTCTTGCTGATGACGCTCAGCATTCCGTCTCTGCACATCCCACTCCAGCCCCGTCCCTTTCTTCCCCAGTGCTGTGGCCCCTTTCTCTGATTCCCAGGCTCTCAGTTTTCTGGTTTTCAGTTCCCAGGCAGGGTCACTTCTAGGAATCCTGGGATATTACTTGTGAGAAGCTGTCAGTGAAGGTGGGATACTGTTTGCCAAGGAAAACCCACTGTAGAGTATACAGGCGGCCAGGTCAAACATGGTTCTGCTCTGGGCTTTGGTGAAAAAACATTGCCGCTGTTTCTTTAGAAAGAATTAATATTTTTGAGAATAGTTAAGGATTGTGCATAAGAGAAAGGACTGAATAGCACACTGTTTTGGCAGGAAAGGATGCAGACATCTTAAAAAACAGGAGCACCCTGCTGCAATACTATCGTACTGTTTTGAAATATTCTACACCATTAAAATAAAAAAGCAAACAATTTATGAAACTGGGGAACTTTACCTCTAAAGCTTTTCTCCTGAGCATAAAGAACTCCGAACATTTAGGACAAGACCTGTGAATCGATTCCTTCTGTAATGAGACCTCTCTGCAAATGGTTTCCCCATGCCATGTCTGTAGAAGTAACCAGTGTAATTTCTGGTCTGGTCTGGCTTGTAGCTTTGACGACAGGAAGAGAAGCTCCATTTCCTCTTTGCATGGCTAGTTATTGCAGTGTTTCCCGGAAGCAGTGTTTTGTCTAGCCCTAACGGAATTCGAAAGCTAAAGGCATTATTCCTTCCACTCTGCAGATGCAAAAGCTTAGTAACTTGTGCATGGTCTCAGCTCCAACCCTTTCCTTTCCTATTAAAATACGTGACAACAAAGAGTCCCAACACTCATCCTGTCAGAGTTGGACAAAGTTTGCCTCTATGTGTTATTGTAATACTGAGCTCACTAAATCCCTTGCCTGGCTCGACTCACTTTTAATAATTAAAAACTCAATTAACTCAAATATATAAACACAGGGACTGTGCAAGCTCATGTTTCATTCAGAGCCCAACTTCAATGCAGACAGTTTATGGGCTCTTACTTTCTTCAGTGTGAACCTGCAGGGGCTGATTACTCAGTCTCTGCATCTCTGACTGCCGTATGCTTTCCTCACTGCTACTTTAATCAAGACCAGACTTTGCTTGATGTGAAATGAGATCTGAAGGCCCTGAGAAGTCATCCTCATGAAATTTGAGCAGCTGGAGCTCACAGAGTGAGAGAATCTGATTTAGAAACATCATTTCCATGCTAGATTTCCAGTCCATCTTAAAGGGAACACAGCTCACATCTTTGGACTCTGAAAAAGTTGCATGAGATCTGGGGGTTTCCTGTGAACCTGAACCTGACTGTATAACTAGTTTAGGAAGTGAGAAATAAATTTTTGGATGATCATACAGTTGGATCTGCAATCTGTTGGGTTCAACGGGTTTAAGTACGTTTTTCCAGTAAATTAGCAAAAGAGAACAATGAATATTGTTATAGGTCAAGTCCTTTGTATGAGTTTTTTCAGGAATTTATTTTAATTAAATCAGATCAACAGAGCTACAGTGAGGCCTTGTGAGAGTTGAGAAAGCTGAAAATAAATTGTCCTTGCCACACAATGAAATAAGAAGTGGGGTCTGGAGCTTTAACAGAGTTGTGGATGCTTAGGGGGAATAGAACACTGAGACCCAGGGCAGCTGGGTTCTTTCTCCCAGGCCTTTGCTTGGTCTGGATGGGGGCATTCCCTGCCCAGAAACTTACTGTTTGGTTGAAGTGAGAAACCTCAGTGTGTCCTGAGAGCAGTGCCCATGATGTGTCCATTGTCCCAGAGAAGCTGTTTGTCCAGTCTTTGGTGGCAAATCTGGAGCTTTTCATACTCATTCACTCAGTGGAAAGAGAACTGCCACTTCCTGGTTTATGACCTACATCCTTTATCTTTCATGATTTGTGCAAGGGAGGTAATAATGTCTCCAGACCTACCCCTGGTGAGACTCGCATGAGACAGCAGTTATGGAAGGAAGCAGAACATTTGGACCCTTAGATTATTAAAGTGTTCAGCAGTTCTGGTGAAGTCACAAATGGCCTCTTCCTAGTCCTATATGCAAAGAAAGCTCCTGTATTTATATGGAAGTGATAAACTCTGAATCACCGTATGATCCCTGGAGGACCTCACTGCAGACTTCTTTTACAAAAGAGAATACATTCTTGTGTGATCAATACACTAGTTTTTTTCAGGTATCAGTTTACTCACAGCTGAATATAATGCTTAACTGATAATTATGTTTTCTGAAACACAGTATATGGAAATTTATCAATATTCATATCATTCTGATTAAAACGTACAGAGAAATAGTCTTTATTTTTTATTTATTTATTTTTAAAACATCTTTATTGGAATATAATTGCTTTACAGTGGTGTGTTAGTTTCTGCTTTATAACAAAGTGAATCAGCTATACATATACATATATCCCCATATCCCCTCCCTCTTGCGTCTCCCTCCCACCCTCCCTATCCCACCCCTCTAGGTGGTCACAAAGCACCGAGCTGATCTCCCTGTGCTATGCAGCTTCTTCCCACTAGCTATCTGTTTTACATTTGATAGTGTATATGTGTCCATACCACTCTCTCACTTCATCCCAGCTTACCCTTCCCCCTCCCCGTGTCCTCAAGTCCCTTCTCTACATCTGCGTCTTTATTCCTGTCCTGCCCCTAGGTTCTTCAGAACCTTTTTTTTTTTTTTTTTTAGATTCCATATATATGTGTTAGCATATGGTATTTGTTTATCTCTTTCTGACTTACTTCACTCTGTATGACACACTCTAGGTGCATCTACCTCAGTACAAATAACTCAATTTCATTTCTTTTTATGGATATGTAATATTCCATTGTATATATGTGGCACATCTTCTTTATCCATTCATCTGTTGATGGACACTTAGATTGCTTCCATGTCCTGGCTATTGTAAATAGAGCTGCAATGAACATTGTGGTACCTGACTCTTTTTGAATTATGGTTTTCTCAGGGTATATGCCCAGTAGTGGGATTGCTGGGTTGTATGGTAGTTCTATTTTTAGTTTTTTAAGGAACCTCCATACTGTTCTCCATAGTGGCTGTAACAATTTACATTCCCACCAACAGTGCAAGAGTGTTCCCTTTTCTCCACACCCTCTCCAGCATTTATTGTTTGTAGATCTTTTGATGATGGCTATTCTGACTGGTGTGAGGTGATATCTAATTGTAGTTTTGATTTGCATTTCTCTAATGATTTGTGATGTTGAGCATCCTTTCATGTGTTTGTTGGCAATCTGTATATCTTCTCTGGAGAAATGTCTATTTAGGTCATCTGCCCATTTTTGGTTTGGGTTGTTTGTTTTTTTGATATTGAGCTGCATGAGCTGCTTGTAAATTTTGGAGATTAATCCTGTGTCAGTTGCTTCATTTGCAAATATTTTCTCCCATTCTGAGGGTTGTCTTTTCGTCTTGTTTATGGTTTCCTTTGCTGTGCAAAAGCTTTTAAGTTTCATTAGGTCCCATTTGTTTATTTTTGTTTTTATTTCTATTTCTCTGGGAGGTGCGTCAAAAGGGATCTTGCTGTGATTTAAGTCATAGAGTGTTCTGCCTATGTTTCCCTCTAAGAGTTTTATAGTGTCTGGCCTTACATTTAGGTCTTTAATCCACTTGGAGCTTATTTTTGTGTATGGTGTTAGGGAGTGTTCTAGTTTCATTCTTTTACATGTATCTGTCCAGTTTTCCCAGCACCACTTATTGAAGAGACTGTATTTTCTCCATTGTATACTCTTGCCTCCTTTATCAAAAATAAGGTGACCATAGGTGCGAGGGTTTATCTCTGGGCTTTCTATCCTTTTCCATTGATCTATATGTCTGTTTCTGTGCCAGTACCATACCGTCTTGATTACTGTACCTTTGTAGTATAGTCTGAAGTCAGGGAGCCTGATTCCTCCAGCTCCATTTTTCTTTCTCAAGATTGCTTTGGCTATTAAGGGTCTTTTGTGTTTCCATACAAATTGTGAAATTTTTTGTCCTAGTTCTGTGAAAAATGCCATTGGTAGTTTGACAGGGATTACATTGAATCTGTAGATTGCTTTGGGTAGTATAGTCATTTTCACAATGTTGATTCTTCCAATCCAAGAACATGGTATATCTCTCCATCTGTTTGTATTATCTTTAATTTCTTTCATCAGTGTCTTATGGTGTCCTGCATACAGGTCTTTTGTCTCCTTAGGTAAGTTTATTCCTAGGTATTTTATTCTTTTTGTTGCAGTGGTAAATGGGAGTGTTTCCTTAATTTCTCTTTCAGGTTTTTCATCATTAGTATATAGGAATGCAAGAGATTTCTGTGCATTACTTTTGTATCCTGCTACATTACCAAATTGATTGATTAGCTCTAGTAGTTTTCTGGTAGCATCTTTAGGATTCTCTAAGTATAGTATCATGTTATCTGCAAACAGTGACAGCTTCACTTCTTCTTTTCCGATTTGGATTCCTTTTATTTCTTTTTCTTCTCTCATTGCTGTGGCTAAAACCTCCAAAACTATGTTGAGTAATAGTGGTGAGAGTGGGCAACCTTGTCTTGTTCCTGATCTTAGTGAAAATGGTTTCAGTTTTTCACCATTGAGACCGATGTTGACTATGGGTTTGTCATATAGGCCTTTATTATGTTGAGGTAAGTTCCCTCTATGCCTACTTTCTGAATTTATCATAAATGGGTGTTAAATTTTGTCAAAAGCATTTTCTGCATCTATTGAGATGATCATATGGTTTTAATCCTTCAATTTGTTAATATGGTGTATCACATTGATTGACTTACATATATTGAAGAATCCTTGCATTTCTGGGATAAACCCCACTTGATCATGGTGTATGATCCTTTTAATGTGCTGTTGGATTCTGTTTGCTAGTATTTTGCTGAGGATTTTTGCATTTATGTTTATCAGTGATATTGGCCTGTAGAGTTCTTCTTTGTGACATCTTTGTCTGGTTTTGGTATCAGGGTGATGGTGGCCTCATAGAATAAGTTTGGGAGTGTTCCTCCCTGTGCTATATTTTGGAAGAGTTAGAGAAAGATAGGTGTTAGCTCTTCTCTAAATGTTTGATAGAATTTGCCTGTGAAGCCATCTGGTCCTGGACTTTTGTTTGTTGGAAGATTTTTAATCACAGTCTCAATTTTAGTGCTTTTGACTGGTCTGTTTATATTTCTTCCTGGTTCAGTCTCAGAAGGTTGTGCTTTTCTAATCATTTGTCCATTTCTTCCAGGTTGTCCATTTTATTGGCATATAGTTGCTTGTAGTAACCTCTCATGATCCTTTGTATTTCTGCAGTGTCAGTTGTTACTTCTCCTTTTTCATTTCTAATTCTATTTATTTGAGCCTTCTCCCTTTTTTTCTTGAAGAGTCTGGCTAATAGTTTATCAGTTTTGTTTACCTTCTCAAAGAACTAGTTTTTAGTTTTATTGATCTTTGCTCTTGTTTCCTTCATTGTTTTTCACTTATTTCTGATCTGATCTTTATTATTTCTTTCCTTCTGCTAACTTTGGGGTTTTTTGTTCTTCTTTCTCTAATTTTTTTAGTGTAAGGTTAACGTTTTTATTTGAGATGTTTCTTGTTTCTTGAGGTAGGATTTTTTTTTTTTTTTCCCCCGTATGCAGGCCTCTCACTGTTGTGTCCTCTCCCATTGTGGAGCACAGGCTCCGGACATGCAGGCTCAGCAGCCATGGCTCACGTGCCTAGCTGCTCCGTTGCATGTGGTATCTTCCCGGACCAGGGCATGAACCCGTGTCCCCTGCATCGGCAGGCAGACTCTCAACCACTGTGCCACCAGGGAAGCCCTTGATGTAGGATTTTATTGCTATAAACTTCCCTCTTAGTACTGCTTTTGCTGCATCCCATAGGTTTTGGGTCATCATCTTTTCACTGTCATTTGTTTATAGGTATTTTTTTATTTCCTCTTTGATTTCTTCAGTGATCTCTTGGTTATTTAGTAGTGTATTGTTTAGCCTCCATGTGTTTGTATTTTTTACAGATTTTTTCCTGTAACTGATATGTAGTCTCATAGCGTTGTGGTAGGAAAAGATATTTGATACGATTTCAATTTTCTTAAATTTACTGAGCCTTGATTTGTGACCCAAGATATGATCTGTCCTGGAGAATGTTCCATGAGCAGAAATAGTCTTTAGTATCAAGAGCTTGGGATAAAAATTTCCACCCGGTCAAGATGGCAAAATGTCCTGTACTCTGAAGACATACTGTTAAAAGTAAAAAGCTCAGTGCAATTTAAGGATTTCTGTTATTTATACTTCATCTAGAAACCTCAAACAGATTCCATCTTCTCTCATACAACTACTTATTCAAATCTTGGATTACAAACTTCTTTAATTGCAGAGGCTGTTGGGAAAATACACTATCAAGGCCCATGCTTTCATTCTGTCTGAACACTCTGTTCCCCAACTAGAGTCAAATACCTGTGGTTTGCATTTTCCTGGGGCAGGGCAAATGGAACCCGCTGGGAGATTTCAGTGGGAAATTCTTGATTAAACACAATGGTTGTGTAACTCAGATATCATCTGAAGTCTCCTGAGCCCTTATGATCTAGACAGAAATAGCCTGAGCCCACAAATAAAGACCTCAGCTAAAGTTCAATGTCCACCCAACATTCTGAAATTCATTGTCACTCCTGATTTCCTGTGTCCTCTGAAGTCTTGTTTTACATTCTGAATCTTAGTGTTATTTCTATTTTCTCTGCCCCATGTTACTCCGAACTTAGAATCTTCCTCTTGATGTCTCTCCCCCAAACAATTGTGAATACACAGCTGTGGACTGTAGTAGAACTTTCACTAAAGGACTCTGAATTAGTATGAGGGAGCTCCATAACACCACACTGCACAGTAATCAGTGTGAAATTGCATATTAAATAGTTTTATTCTTTTTTTAACTTTATTGGGGTATAATTGATACACAGAAAATTGCATACATTTAATGTATATATCTTGATGAATTTGGACATATGCATACACCTGTGATATCATCACCACAAACAAGGTACTAAATATATGTTTCACCTCCAAAAATTTCCTTTGTTCTTTTGCATTTTATTTTTTCTGGTAGGCATACTTCATGAGATCTATCCTATTAACATATTTTGAAAGTGCACAATACCATGTCGTTAGCTATAGATACTGTACTGTACAGCAGATATCTAGAACTTATTCATCTTGCATAACAGATACTTTATACATTTTGAGAAACAATTCTCCATTTCCCTCTCTTCTAGCCCCTGACAACTACCATTCTATTCTTGGTTTCTGTGAGGTTGACTACTTTTTATTTTTTAGTTTCTATTGGAGTATAGTTGATTTACAAGTTTAACTATTTTTAGATGCCTCATATAGGTGGTATCATGCACATTTGTCCTATGATTGGCTTATTTCACTTAGCATAATGTCCTCTAGTTTCATCCATGTTGTCACAAATGGTGGGATTTCCTTTGTTTTTTAAGGTTGAATAATATTCCATTATATATATATATATTTATTTATATATATATATATAAACATTTTCTTTATCCATTCATCTGGCCATTTGGGCTGTCTCTCTATATCTTGGCTATTGTCAATCATGCTGCAGTGAACATGGGGGTATAGATATCTCTTTGAGATCCTGATTTCAATTCTTTTGGATATATATCCAGAAGTGGGATTGCTGGGTCATATGGTAGTTCTATTTTTTAGTTTTTGAGAACTTCCATATTGCTTTTTATAGTAACTGCACCATTCTGAGTTCCCACTAAAGTGTGCAAGGGTTTCAATTTCTCCACATCCTTGCCAGCACTTGGTCTTAGATGTTTTAAGACACCTATCACCACCAGCATCTCTCACTAGCTCTGCCACACCATACAATGCCTAGGCTTCATGCCACTTTGCTAGCTCTTCTTCTCTCTCAATTTCCTTTCTTTCTCCTTCACCAGCATATGGCCCGAGGTGCCCACAGGGACTCCATGCTCCTATAGCTCTGTTCCCTCCAGCCCCTATTCCCAATGTACCTCCAGGCCCATTTTCTCAGGATCAGAATCCATCAAGGTGTTTGGTTGAGTGAAATTGTCATCCTTTAGGCAGACAATCCTCCTTACAAGGAAGAGAGCTCTCACTTCTCAGTCTGCTGGCCCCTTGATTGATCTTGGACTTCTGGCCTCCAGAACTGTGAGGAATAAATGTTGTTTAAACCACCCAGTCCAAGCTAAGACAACTGCAGTGTGAGAACTCAGGCCTAAAATTGCCACACCCTACAATATTTAAAAGAAAAGCTGAAATTTTCTGGTATTTAAAATAGCAGGTGAGCCAAATGAAACAAAACCGTAGGCTGAATGCGGCCTCTGGATCACCACTTTGCAACTTTTCCTGTAATAATTAAGAGTTTAGGCTCTAAAATCAGAAAGGCCGGAGTTTCTGGAGCCCCAGCACTTATTAGCTGTGTGTCCTTGGGCCAATTAACTCATCTTTGAGTTCAGTTCTCTCCTCTGTAAACTAAGCATAATAATAGCACCCTACGGGGTTAAATGAGATCATTTAGGAAAAGTAACACAGTGCAAGACAAATAGAAATTGTTCAGATGAGCCAATGTGAAAAGGCTACATACTGTATGATTCCAGCTACATGACATTCTGGAAAAGATAAAACTATGGAGACAGTAAGAAGGTCAGTGGTTGCCAGCGACTCAGTGGGGAAGGAAAGGAGGAATGAATAGGAGCACGGGAGATTTTCAGGACAGTGAAACTACCCTGTGTGATACCATAATGGGAAATACATGTCATCATACATTTGTCAAAACTTGTAGAAGGTGCAATACAGTGAACCCTAATGTAACTATGGACTTTAGTTAATAATAATGTATTAATATTAGCTCATCATTGTAACAAATGTGCCACACTAATGTCAGATGTTAATAAGCAGGGAAACTGGGGATGGGATGAGAAGGTATATGGAAAAAAAACGTGAAAATGAATGATGGTTATTGATGATGTAGATGATTATAGTGATTATGCTTGTATCAGATAGTTACTGCTGTATACCAAGCCACAACAAACCTCCATAGTTTAAGACAATAACTACATATTATTGCTCACAAGTCAGTGGGTCACCTGTGTGGTTCTGATGATTTGGGCCAGGGTTGGTTGATGTCAGCCGGGCTTGCTCATGCCTGTACACACTCAGTTGCAGATCAATAAGCTTGTCTTGGCTGGACTTTGTCACATGGGGCTCTTGGACCCTGTACCATGTGTACCATAGGTACCAGCTGGGATTACAGTTGGTAAATCAAGTCAGCTGACCATGGACCAAGTGGTCTTTCATTCTCTAGCAGGTTTGCCCAGGTTTGTTCACATGGTGGAGGCAAGGTCAAGGAGAGGGAGAGAGTGCAAGTCCTTGTACACTGTCACTTCTTCCACATTCTACTGGCCAAAGCAAGTTACAAGGCCAGGTCAGATCCAAGGACTGGGGAAATAGGCTGCATCTTGATGATGGCAGGGGCTGCAGCATCGCATTGCAAAGGGCCTGGATGCAGGGAGGGGAATAACTGCAGCCGTTTTGTTTTCCAGACATCCACCAAACCGATGATAAAGAAGATTTTCTTCTTACCCATCCCAGTGAGGTCACCCCTCAACCACACTGCTAAGACCCCTTTTCCAGATTTGGTTAGCTACATCTCTAGCACATTTTCTTTTATCTAGCTGGAGGTTTGGATTGGAAAGCTGAATTTGACCAGAGCCTAAGATTTTAATGCAGAGAGACCAAGGGAATACAAAAATCACTCAAACCTGGTACCCAAGTCTGTGCTGGAAAAAACATGGACCTTAAAATATGGGAGATGTTCTGAAAGGGGCCTATTAACCTATTCGAGGCCCTGTGAACATATGTCATAACACTCATTTTTGTGTTATCAAGAACAGTGATTTTTGTTGCTCAGCCACATAGGAAAAAGAAAATTTGACTCCATTTACCACTATTTATGAAGCCCTGAGTCACCCAACCATGACTTTGCTGGGGGGAATAAGAGTAACAGCTGCCCTGGGAATAAATGTGGCACACATATGGTGCTTAACTTGGCTGTAGAAATTCGGTGACATTTGAGGGGGAAGTGTTCTTACAACTTATGCACCGAAGGCCACGGGTGCTCATCATCTGCCCTCGAGCTGCTGTTTACTTCTGTGGACAAGCAGTGTGCAATTTACTGGAAAAGTACTTTTAAAAAACCCCAAACACTCACATTATGAAGAAATAGGGTTGAAAATGTTCCAGTTTTGTAATTGAATTTATGGTCTTAGCCCTAAGAAAATATTTAGCATCATCTTCATGAATCCAGTACTTCAGATGCTTCAAGGCAAGAACCCTAAACACCATTAGCTGCTGAGGCCCAGTGTCAGGTCTACCACTGCTCTGGTAAGCACTCCTGAGGAATGCTGAAGCAGAATGAGCTCTTTGTGTCATTGGAAGTGAGGCCTCAGAAGCCAGAAATGGACATCCCAGTGCAAGTCGTTCTATTAACCCTCGGTAAGGTTATAACCAGTTCCTCAGAGAGGTGGAATACTGAGTGATGCTAGAACACACCATCTTCTATACTTATCGTATATATGTGCAATAGTAGTATTCTACTATAGTATCACTCTAGATGGAAATGTCTTAAAAGCAGGCACCATGTTGGGTTGTTTTTTTTTCTGACACTTGCACAACACTTGGCACATAGTAGGTGTTCATTTTACATAAAAGAAAACCTTGCCGGGAGTTCTCTGGTGGTGCAGTCGTTAAGAATCTGCCTGCCAATGCAGGGGACATGGGTTCGAGCCCTGGTCCAGGAAGATCCCACATGCCATGGAGTAACTAAGCCCGTGCGCCACAGCTACTGAGCGTGAATTCTAGACCCCTCGAGCCACAACTACTGAAGCCCGCGTGTCACAACTACTGAAGACCGAGTGCCCTAGAGCCCGCACGCCACAACAAGAGAAGCCACCGCAATGAGAAGCCCACGCACTGCAATGAAGAGTAGCCCCTGCTCACGGCAACTAGAGAAAGACCGCGCAGCAAAGAAGACCCAACACAGCCAAAAAAAAGAAAACCTTGCCTAAGATTTCACTTTCTATTAATTGATAAAGCCAGGATTTAAAGCCGGGTCTTAAGGCTATAGAGCTCATAGCCACCAGTCTAAACTTTTCTCGTTGTCTTCACTGGGCGTATGTTGGCAATATTTTTTATCACCTTCAATCATGTTCCCTCCAGTGAGGTATTTATGTTACATCTTCTTTTCTTTGTTTGAAAATACTTTTAAGTAAATCCCTTACCACATGGATGTTTTGGCCTTGAGTTGCCATGTCTCACAAAATGGGACTTCCTTTCTGCTTTCTTTGTTTTTATTCATAGTTGCTGACTGCCAGATTTTATTACCTTCCCTGCTGAAAAATATTAGTGTCCAGAAGCTGGTTTCCCCATTGCTGACAGAAGGCAAACTAATTAGAAGTCTGCTGAAGCAAGTTTTATGGGGCAATATGCATTTTTAGTTCAGCCAAAGAACTGAGTCCATCTTAAATAAGAAGTAAAAAGTAAGAATATCTTCTGGATTAGCAAATATGTGAATTAGGAAGTTAGCCTTAAACACCCCAGGTGCTTTGATGGTAACATGGATGCTCCCAAAAGAATTAGAATGTGATCCTTTGGTCTGTGGATATACTTGCAGGTGTGATACTTCATGGATCAAAGAAATGGGGGCATCCTATAAATTCTGCTAAATCAAACATCTACAATATACTGGTTACCCAGATAAAGTCTGAAACTAGGGAAATGGGAAATAGAGGCACAAAACAAGATTGGCACTCTGTTATGGAAGCCACGTGATTTTGAAATGATCTTTAACTGCTCTCACTACTTTTAACATAGCAGGCTCTGGAGTCAGGCTGTCTGGGATCTAATTCTGGCCCCTCAATTTACTCAGCAAGTGATTAATTTCATGAACCTCTGTGTTTCAGTTTCTGCATCTGTAAAATGAGGTCAATGATCACATGTACCTTGTAGTGGTTTTCTTAAGGCTCAAATTAATTAATACCCATAAAGTTCTTAGAACAGCACCTAATGCTCAATAAATGTCTTCTATTTTACTTCATAAGGCCCAGGATACTCTTTCACTAGAACTTTGATGATTGTTTACATGAACCGAGCATGCCTGCTACATAATTTTGGGGGCCCAGCTCAAGATGAAAATGTGAGGTCCCTTGTTCTAATTATTAAGAGTACTAAGATGGTGACAACAGAGCATTAGCTAAAGCATTGGGCCCTTCAGAGTGAGGGGTCCTGTATTACTGGACAGATCACACACCCATGAAGCTGGCTCTGGAACCAAGTTATAGAAACTAGATTTCAGAAAAAACCTATGTACAAAATAAACTTATACAATTTCCTACATGAGGAAAAGCCAATGACATTTGTTTTCTTACAAGAAAAAGGGGGACTATATAGGAAGTATAAACCCATTTAAGAAAATAAACTCGGAATTGTCCCTTTATAAAACTCAGTGTAGGAGACTTCCGGGGAAGATGGCGGAAGAGTAAGACGTGGAGATCACCTTCCTCCCCACAGATACACCAGAAATACAGCTACACGTGGAACAACTCCTACAGAACACCTACTGAACACTGGCAGAAGACCTCAGACCTCCCAAAAGGCAAAAAACTCCCCACGTACCTGCGTAGGGCAAAGTGGAGAGATTCCCGCACAGAGGATCGGTGCCGACCGGCACTCACCAGCCAGAGAGGCTTGTCTGCTCGCCCGCCAGGGTGGGCGGTGCTGGAAGCTGAGGCTCGGGCTTTGGTCAGAGCGCAGGGAGAGGACTGGGGCTGGCGGCGAGAACTCAGCCTGAAGGGGGCTAATGCGCCACAGCTAGCCAGGAGGGAGTCCGGGAAAACTCTGGAGCTGCCGAGGAGGCAAGAGACTTTTTCTTCCCTCTTGGTTTCCTGGTGCGCGAGGAGAGGGGATTAAGAGCGCTGCTTAAAGGAGCTCCACAGACGGGCACGAGCCGCGGCTGAAAGCGCAGAGCCCAGAGACGGGCGTGGGATGCTGGGGCTGCTGCCGCCGCGAGGCCTGTGTGCGAGCGCAGGTCACTGTCCACGCCCCCCTTCCGGGGAGCCTGTGCAGCCCGTCACTGCCGGGGTCCCGGGATCCAGGGACGGCTTCCCTGGGAGAACGCACGGCGAGCCTCAGGCTGGTGCAATGTCACGCCGGCCTCTGCCGCTGCAGGCTCGCCCCGCACTCCGTGCCTCTCCCTGCCCCCTGGCCTGAGTAAGCCAGAGTCCCCGAAGTGGCTGCTCCTTTAACCCTGTCCTGTCTGAGCAAAGAACAGACGCCCTCCGGCGACCTACACGCAGAGGCAGGGCCAAATCCAAAGCTGAGACCCGGGAGCTGTGAGAACAAAGAAGAGAAAGGGAAATCTCTCCCAGCAGCCTCAGAAGCAGTGGATTAAAGCTCCACAATCAACTAGGTGTACCCTGCATCTGTGGAATACATGAATAGACAACAAATCATCCCAAATTGAGGAGCCAGGAGTCAGTGCTGTGCCTCTGAGGTGGGAGAGCCAACTTCGGGACACTGGTCCACAAGAGACCTCCCAGCTCCACATAATATCAAACGGCGAAAATCTTCCAGAGATCTCCATCTCAACACCAGCACCCAGCTTCACTCAACGACCAGCAAGCTACAGTGCTGGACACCCTATGCCAAACAACTAGCAAGACAGGAACACAACCCCACCCATTAGCAGAGAGGCTGCCTAAAATCATAAAAAGTCCACAGACACCCCAAAACACACCACCAGACGTGGACCTGCCCACCAGAAAGACAAGATCCAGCCTCATCCACCAGAACACAGGCACTAGTCCCCTCCACCAGGAAGCCTACACAACCCACTAAACCAACCTTAGCCACTGGGGACAGACACCAAAAACAACGGGAACTATGAACCTGTAGCCTGCAAAAAGGAGACCCCAAACACAGTAACATAAGCAAAATGAGAAGACAGAAAAACACACAGCAGGAGAAGGAGCAAGATAAAAACCCACCAGACCTAACAAATGAAGAGGTAATAGGCACTATACCTGAAAAAGAATTCAGAATAATGATAGTAAAGATGATCCAAGATTCTATTTCCAAGATCCAAAGTCTTGGAAATAGAATAGACAAAATGCAAGAAACAGTTAACAAGGACCTAGAAGAACTAAAGATGAATCAAGCATCGATTAAAAACACAATAAATGAAATGAAAAATACTCTAGATGGGATCAATAGCAGAATAACTGAGGCAGAAGAACGGATAAGTGAGGTGGAAGATAAAATAGTGGAAATAACTGATGCAGAGCAAAATAAAGAAAAAAGAATGAAAAGAACAGAGGACAGTCTCAGAGACCTCTGGGACATCATTAAACGCACCAACATTCGAATTATAGGGGTTCCAGAAGAAGAAGAGAAAAAGAAAGGGACTGAGAAAATATTTGAAGAGATTATAGTTGAAAACTTCCCTAATATGGGAAAGGAAATAGTTAATCAAGTCCAGGAGGCACAGAGAGTCCCATACAGAATAAATCCAAGGAGAAATACGCCAAGACACATATTAATCAAACTGTCAAAAATTAAACACAAAGAAATCATATTAAAAGCAGCAAGGCAAAAACAACAAATAACACACAAGGGAATCCCCATCAGGTTAACAGCTGATCTCTCAGCAGAAACTCTATAAGCCAGAAGGGACTGGCAGGACATAATTAAAGTGCTGAAGGAGAAAAACCTGCAACCAAGATTACTCTACCCAGCAAGGATCTCATTCAGATTTGATGGAGAAATTAAAACGTTTACAGACAAGCAAAAGCTGAGAGAGTTCAGCACCACCAAACCAGCTTTACAACAAATGCTAAAGGAACTTCTCTAGGCAAGAAACACAACAGAAGGAAAAGACCTACAATAATGAACCCAAAACAATTAAGAAAATGGGAATAGGAACATACATATCGATAATTACCTTAAATGTAAATGGACTAAATGCTCCCACCAAAAGACACAGATTGGCTGAATGGATACAAAAACAAGACCCATATATATGCTGTCTACAAGAGACCCACTTCAGACCTAGAGACACATACAGACTGAAAGTAAGGGGATGGAAAAAGATATTCCATGCAAATGGAAATCAAAAGAAAGCTGGAGTAGCAATTCTCATATCAGACAAAATAGACTTTAAAATAAAGACTACTAGAAGAGACAAAGAAGGACACTACATAATGATCAAGGGATTGATCCAAGAAGAAGACATAACAATTGTAAATATTTATGCACCCAACATAGGAGAACCTCAATACATAAGGCAAATGCTAACAGCCAGAAAAGGAGAAATCGACAGCAACACAATTGTAGTAGGGGACTTTAACACCCCACTTTCACCAATGGACAGATCATCCAAAATGAAAATAAATAAGGAAACACAAGCTTTAAATGATACATTAAACAAGATGGACTTAATTGATATTTATAGGACATTCCATCAAAAAACAACAGAATACACATTCTTCTCAAGTGCTCATGGAACATTCTCCAGGATAGATCATATCTTGGGTCACAAATCAAGCCTTGGTAAATTTAAGAAAATTGAAATTGTATCAGGTATCTTTTCTGACCACAATGCTATGAGACTAGATATCAATTACAGGAAAAGAGCTGTAAAAAATACAAACACATGGAGGCTAAACAATACACTACTTAATAATGAAGTGATCACTGAAGAAATCAAAAAGGAAATTAAAAAATACCTAGAAACAAATGACAATGGAGACACAACGACCCAAAACCTATGGGATGCAGCAAAAGCAGTTCTAAGAGGGAAGTTTATAGCAATACAATCCTACCTTAAGAAACAGGAAACATCTCGAATAAACAACCTAACCGTGCACCTAAAGCAATTAGAGAAAGAAGAACAAAAACATCCCAAAGTTAGCAGAAGGAAAGAAATCATAAAAATCAGATCAGAAATAAATGAAAAAGAAATGAAGGAAATGATAGCAAAGATCAATAAAACTAAAAGCTGGTTCTTTGAGAAGATAAACAAAACTGATAAACCATTAGCCAGACTCATCAAGAAAAAAAGGGAGAAGACTCAAATCAATAGAATTAGAAATGAAAAAGGAGAAGTAACAAATGACACTGCAGAAATACAAAAGATCATGAGAGATTACTACAAGCAACTCTATGCCAATAAAATGGACAACCTGGAAGAAATGGGCAAATTCTTAGAAATGCAAAACCTGCCAAGACTGAATCAGGAAGAAATAGAAAATATGAACAGACCAATCACAAGCACTGAAATTGAAACTGTGATAAAAAATCTTGCAACAAACACAAGCCCAGGACCAGATGGCTTCACAGGCGAATTCTATCAAGCATTTAGAGAAGAGCTAACACCTATCCTTCTCAAACTCTTCCAAAATATAGCAGAGGGAGGAACACTCCCAAACTCCTTCTATGAGGCCACCATCACCTTGATACCAAAACCAGACAAGGATGTCACAAAGAAAGAAAACTACAGGCCAATATTACTGATGAACATAGATGCAAAAATCCTCCACAAAGTACTAGCAAACAGAATCCAACAGCACATTAAAAGGATCATACACCATGATCAAGTGGGGTTTATCCCAGAAATGCAAGGATTCTTCAATATATGCAAATCAATCAACGTGATACACCATATTAACAAATTGAAGGAGAAAAACCATATGATAATCTCAATAGATGCAGAGAAAGCTTTCAACAAAATTCAACACCCATTTATGATAAAAACCCTGCAGAAAGTAGGCATAGGGGGAACTTACCTCAACATAATAAAGGCCTATATGACAAACCCACAGCCAGCATCGTCCTCAATGGTGAAAAACTGAAACCATTTCCACTAAGATCAGGAACAAGACAAGGCTGCCCACTCTCACCACTCTTATTCAACCTAGTTTTGGAAGTTTTAGCCACAGCAATCAGAGAACAAAAGGAAATAAAAGGAATCCAAATCGGAAAAGAAGAAGTAAAGCTGTCACTGTTTGCAGATGACATGATACTATACATAGAGAATCCTAAAGATGCTACCAGAAAACTACTAGAGCTAATCAATGAATTTGGTAAAGTAGCAGGATACAAAAGTAATGCACAGAAATCTTTTGCATTCCTATATACTAATGATGGAAAATCTGAAAGTGAAATCAAGGAAACACTCCCATTTACCATTGCAACAAAAAGAATAAAATATCTAGGAATAAACCTACCTAAGGAGACAAAAGTCCTGTATGCAGAAAATTATAAGACACTGATGAAAGAAATTAAAGATGATATAAATAGATGGAGAGATGTACCATGTTCTTGGATTGGAAGAATCAACATTGTGAAAATGACTCTTCTACCCAAAGCAATCTACAGATTCAATGCAATCCCTATCAAACTACCACTGGCATTTTTCACAGAACCAGAACAAAAAATTTCACAATTTGTATGGAAACACAAAAGACCCCGAATAGCCAAAGCAATCTTGAGAATGAAAAATGGAGCTGGAGGAATTAGGCTCCCTGACTTCAGACTATACTACAAAGCTACAGTAATCAAGACAGTATGGTACTGGCAGAAAAACAGAAAGATAGATCAATGGAACAGGATAGAAAGCCCAGAGATAAACCCACGCACATATGGTCACCTTATCTTTGATAAAGGAGGCAGGAATGTACAGTGGAGAAAGGACAGTCTCTTCAATAAGTGGTGCTGGGCAAACTGGACAGGGACATGTAAAAGTATGAGATTAGATCACTCCCTAACACCATACACAAAAATAAGCTCAAAATGGATTAAAGACCTAAATGTAAGGCCAGACACTATCAAACTCTTAGAGGAAAACATAGGCAGAACACTCTATGACATAAATCACAGCAAGATCCTTTTTGACCCACCTCCTAGAGAAATGGAAATAAAGACAAAAATAAACAAATGGGACCTAATGAAACTTAAAAGCTTTTGCACAGCAAAGGAAACCATAAACAAGACGAAAAGACAACCCTCAGAATGGGAGAAAATATTTGCAAATGAAGCAACTGACAAAGGATTAATCTCCAAAATTTATAAGCAGCTCATGCAGCTCAATAACAAAAAAACAAACAACCCAATCCAAAAATGGGCAGAAGACCTAAATAGACATCTCTCCACAGAAGATATACAGACTGACAACAAACACATGAAAGGATGCTCAACATCACTAATCATTAGAGAAATGCAAATCAAAACTACAA
This sequence comes from Mesoplodon mirus, assembly GCF_964341445.2. Lineage (NCBI taxonomy): Eukaryota > Metazoa > Chordata > Mammalia > Artiodactyla > Ziphiidae > Mesoplodon > Mesoplodon mirus. The sequence goes on from NC_138977.1 coordinate 90,022,050, forward strand.
TGAGATATCATCTCACACCAGTCAGAATGGCCATCATCAAAAAATCTAGAAACAATAAATGCTGGAGAGGGTGTGGAAAAAAGGGAACACTCTTGCACTGCTGGTGGGAATGTGAATTGGTACAGCCACTATGGAGAACAGTATGGAGGTTCCTTAAAAAACTACAAATAGAACTACCATATGACCCAGCAATCCCACTACTGGGCATATACCCTGAGAAAACCATAATTCAAAAAGAGACATGTACCAAAATGTTCATAGCAGCCCTATTTACAATAGCCCGGAGATGGAAACAACCTAAGTGTCCATCATCGGATGAATGGATAAAGAAGATGTGGCACATATATACAATGGAATATTACTCAGCCATAAAAAGAAATGAAATTGAGCTATTTGTAATGAGGTGGATGGACCTAGAGTCTGTCATACAGAGTGAAGTAAGTCAGAAAGAGAAAGACAAATACTGTATGCTGACACATATATATGGAATTTAAGAAAAAAAATGTCATGAAGAACATAGGGGTAAGACAGGAATAAAGACACAGACCTACTAGAGAATGGACTTGAGGATATGGGGAGGGGGAAGGGTAAGCTGTGACAAAGCGAAAGAGTGGCATGGACATATATACACTACCAAACGTAAGGTAGATAGCTAGTGGGAAGCAGCCGCATAGCACAGGGAGATCAGCTTGGTGCTTTGTGACCGCCTGGAGGGGTGGGATAGGGAGGGTGGGAGGGAGACGCAAAAGGGAGGGGATAGGGGAACATATGTATATGTATAACTGATTAAATTTGTTATAAAGCAAAAAATAACCCCTCAGTGTATTGGCCATCTCTGCTGAAATGTGCAATCTCCAGTAGATTCACAAAGAAAATAAAAACATTAAAAAAAATCATCAGGAGATGATTCCTCCAGAATCCAGTTTTTGATTTTCCACTATAAATGAAATAAGAGAAAGAAATGCTCCTTCCTCTAAATACTCTTTAAGGCTTTAATGACCAACAAATTTAGTATTCACTTTTGGTTGTTGATTGCCAGGAAATAATCCTGGTTTAATTTTCTCTACATCACACATGTCTTTCCAATAAAACAGATGTTGAGCCAAAGAAATAAAGAACCAAACAAATAGCAAATAATAACCTTGATGAGTGAATGAAGAGAAAAATCAAACTTTTATTTATTTCTTGCCAAATCCTTTTAGTTTTGGGATATGGTGAAGGTCACAATTCTTGAAACTTATTACACAGATCAAGGCAATCATGAAGAAATTGAATCCCAGATAAAAAAATGTATCTATGCCACTGGACATTGGTAACATATAAATATAGATGTATACATTTAAATTGTATTTGGAAAGCTCTACACCCACTGTTGTCTAAAATTCTTTGAAGGCAACATCTGCTCACAATGAGGCAGCCATCCGTGGGCAAATGTTTTTCAGCTGAATTGTATAGATTTCATGGTACTATAAATGAGATTTAATAATTCCTTTATTTTTGTGTGTGTGATGCTTGCAATATCCTTTCTTTTTTCATTTAATAAGGCTAAGCACAGTTAACCACTCATTTTCATATGGATTCTGGAACTAAACTATTGTTTGAAAAAAATAACAATTATTTTATTTCCTTATTTGCCTTCAAGTAACTTTTGACATTGACTGTTTAATATTTGACCTACAAGAAAGCAAGACAGGGGCTGGCAAGAGGGGGAAAAAGAGAAAAAGAGAAGAACAGATAAACATCTTGAATATTGGTCATTATCTATTAGGAATATACCAATAACTATGAAGTTGTTAACACTTTTAATCCATTTTATGAAGGTATTACAAGACTAAAAATTCAGCAGCATATATCAGAAAACTGGAACTGAAATAAGCTTTGTGAAATTCAATTAAAGGTCTTAGAAACTAGGGGGAAAAGTCCCAAAAAAGATTCTGCATCTTTGAAGTTTAGTTATTTTATATACTTTTTCTCTTGGATGAGGAAGCTGTGAGGTCTTAGTTCCAGATTTCTGAATAAATATACCTTTTCAGAGTCATCATTAGAAATTCTCCTTTTCCTTAGTCCCTAGGCAGAATTTTTCTATTTTTTTTAAAGATTCAGAAAGATTTTGATATAGATTATCAAGTTAATTTTTAAAAGCTCCTTGCTATACTTATTCTGCCATCTGCTATTTCTTTTCCATGGTTTTCCACTTTTTGGAATCCATCTAGAATATCTTTATATATATATGAGCAAATATATAATATATCGAATATATTGGTAACGAATACAGATTCTTATCTCCAACATTTAAACACACACATGTAAATATAAACTTTTAATTTAAATTGCAGAGGACAAAAGTCAGGATCCCAAATCAATGGGCGTCTTTAAATAAACAGTTGAATATAGTTCCCTAGTATTCTGGAGCCTCCAGACTTCCCCATTCAGTACTCATGGAAGGGAGTGTGAATATCTACTCAAGATCAGAGCTCTAGAAGAATCTTCTGACCTTGCCTTTTGCCCTTATCAGAACATCTTGGAGATCTTTCCATATATATTTTAATATATGGATGCACCATAGCATATTTATCCAGAACTTTATTAATGGTATGGATTGTTTTCAATTTTCTATTAAAAATAATGCTACAGTGAATAAATTGCACAGTCATCATTTCACAGACAGACTTTTAAAAAATGATTAGATGAGTTTAAAAAAAATCTTCATTGAGATATAACTGACTATGAACAAAGTTATTTAAAGTGTACAATTTGATGAGTTTTTTTTCTTTACCATGTTGCTTCATTTTAAAAAAAATATTTTTAACATCTTTATTGGAGTATAATTGTTTTACAGTGGTGTGTTAGTTTCTGCTTTATAACCAAGTGAATCAGCTATACATATACATATATCCCCATATCTCTTCCCTCTTTTGATGAGTTTTTGACATATGTAAATCCCCATGAGACTATCATTACGATCAAGATAATAAACATGTCTACAAATCCCCAAAGTGTCCTTGTGTTCCTTTATAATCCCTCCATCACACCACTCTCCATGCCCCCAGGCAACCACTTATCTGCTTTCTGTCATAAATTCATTTAAATTTCTAGAGTTTTATATATATGGAATCATAAGGCATCTTTCTCTCTCTCTCTTTTATTTGTATAGCTTATTTTACTCAGTATAATTATTTTGTGATTCATCCTTTGTGTGTATCAATAGTGCATTCCTTTTTATTGCTGAGTAGTATACCATTGTATGGATATACCACAATTTGTTTATCCATTCACTTATTAGACATTTGGATTGTTTCCAGTCTTGGGCTATTACAAATAATGCTGCTATAAACATTTGTGTACAAGTCTTTGTTGTGAACATATGCTTTCATTTCTCTTGGGTAAATACTTAGATGTGAGATGTCTGGGTCATATGGTAGCTGGATGGTTAAATTTTTAAGAAACTAACTACTTTCCAAAATGTTATGCCATCTTACATTCCTTGAGCAGTGTATGAGAGTTTTGGTTGCTCCATATTCTTACCAACTCTTCGTAAGGTCAGTCTTTCTTATTCTAGTAGGTATGTAGTGGTGGTATCTCATTGTGGTTTTAATTCACATTTCACTAATGACAAATGATGCTGAGGATATGCTCTTCTTTCTTCTTTCTTTTTATTGCATCCATATATCTTCTTTGATGAAGTTGCTTGGATTTTGTTGACTTTTTATTTGATTGCTTATTTTTCTACTATTTAGTTTTGAAGATGCTTTACAAATTGTGGATATAAACTCTTTATCAGATATATGATTTGCAAATATTTTCTCTTAATCTGTGAATTTTCTTTTTATTCTCATAACAGTGTTTTTCAAAGGAGAGACATTCCTAATTTTGAGGCAGATCAAAAAAAAGTTATACATTTTTATTCATTTAAGGCTCTTGCTTTTGATGTTACCTAAGAAATTTTTGCCTAACTCATGGTTACAAATATTTTTTCCTATGTATTCTTCTAGAAATTTTAGTTTTAGGTTTTACACTTGGGTCTATGATCCATTTTGAGTTAATTTCTGTACTTGGTGTGAGATTTGATATGAATTCAAGTTAGCTTTTTTTTTTTTTTTGGCATTTGGATATCCACTTGACCCCAAAATATCTGTTGAAAACACTATTCTTTCCAGACTGAATTTCCCTTGTGCCTTTGTAATAAAAACAGTTGACCATACATGTGTGGGTCTATTTCTGTATTCTATATTTTGTTACATTGATCTTTGTTTACTTGGACACCAATAACATACAGTTTTAATTACTGTAGCTTTTAAATAAGTCTTAAAGTAACGTAGTAGAAGTCTTCCAAGTTTATTTTTCTTTGTCAGAGTTGTTTCTATGTGAATTTGAGAATCAGTTTGTAAGTTTGAACAACAACAACAAAAAAAACCAGCTGGGAAATTTGATTGGAATGATCAAATTAGGGATCATTGTCCTTTGTTGCTTTGTGTCTAATGTCTTGAAAATTTTTGCTTCAAAAATTTTGTCTGGTTTTTAAGTTGTCCAGGCAGGAGGGTAAATCTGATTCCTGTTAATCCATGATGACTGGAAGTATCCCCCAGACAGAGTTTGAAAGACCAATGTTTATTGAGAACTATGGTCTGGACATGGTGCTCGATACTCTATGTGGTATGTCTTAGTGCATCCTTAAAAATAAAACAGAACAAAACAAAGATGTAAAACCAAACAGGAAAAAAAGAACTCTGAAATAGATACTATTAGAATTCCCTTTTTATAGATGAGGAAGTCAGCACACAGAGAGATGAAGTACTTTCTTCAAGATCATAAGGCTGATGTATGGTGGGATTGGGATTTGCATTCAGATCTGTTCGATTGCCAGAATCATGCTTGTAACCAGTCTCCTCCCATGCTTCCTACATCTAGCTCTTGCTGCTTAAATGAAACTGTGAAAAATGATTTGCCTCTTCCTGTTCCCACCTTCTGCAGATACTTATTTTTCTGGATTTTTCATTCTCTCTCTGAGCACCACATGGAGAACTCTATAGGCTCCATAACTGTAGAGACTGATTTCAGATTTTCCTTTAGTATAGAATACCAGCTTATTTGGCATCTTGACTGTTTGTCCCTATGAACAATGAGGCAAATTTAGGTTGAGAATTTAATATGTTTCCATCATAAACATATTAGCTTTGGCAAATGATTACAAACTTCTTTGAAATAGAAGGGGAGAAAAAAATCTCTCTGAGAGCTATGAGGATGTCCCTGAAGTTTGAATGGAAGGAAGAATGAGGCCTGAATTTCAACTTAGCTTCCAAACTTTAGGTGAGAACTGGCCAACTGAGGATTCCCTGCTTGTTCTGCAACATGATAATTAATTTCTAGCTGAAGACAAAGGGCCTCTAATATTCTTCAGATTAATGAAGAGTGAGGAGAGAGAAAAAAAGGCTTCTGTATGGGAGATCGAGTGTTGCATGTTTATAATGCTTCCAAGAATCCTCAATGAAGTTCCATAGAATGAAAACACATGCAAGCCAACACAATAGGCACAATGATAGAGACAAGATTATTAAATATGTTTTTGAGGGAAATATTGACACATAATCAAGGGGTGATTCCAGGGCAACTTTGAGTCTGTTATAATGCTGAAGTTCTCAACAAATGGAACTAATAAGATTTTGCCTGAGTTTATCAGTTGAGGAGACTCATGAGTGTTAATCTAGTGCTCATGTGTAAATCTTAAACTCTCAGTTTTAGGATTTGAACTCCCCCCTTTTCCCTTTTCTCTTTTTCACGTTCCTTGAATTTTACGTAAATACAATCTGTTTATTGTTGAAAAGGTAGGAAGGTCAAATAAGCAGAGAAAAAAAATCACCTATAATCTTACCACTAATCAATAATCACAATGAACATATGGGCGACTCTCCTGATGGTCTTTGCCTTCCTCCTATGTAAATAAAATGTATGTGTGCATGTGTGTGTGTGGAGGGGGCTGTATTTAAGAGTGTGTGTGCTTTTATGTACAGTTCCAGAATAGTTTATAATGCCATAAGATAGGGATCCCTAATGCATTTGGGATCATGGCACAAGATGGGGAAGACCTTAGTTGAAATCTGGGTGAGAGAGGTCCTGCCAAGGCATGGTACGCTCTTGTCAATTGTTTTTTCTTCTGGGTCTAAGTCTCTCCAACTTTTCACTTTTGAGACCTCCCAGAGATGGGATGTCTGAACCTGTGACTGGAGAGTGATCCTTTGCATATAAGTCCCAAAGGTGACTCAGGCTTAAGGCCTTAGCTGGAAACAGCCAGAACAATATTTCCCAGACCCACAGCTGTGCAGGTTACAATCCCCAGAGGCCTCTGACTGTGGCTGTGATTACAGAGAGCAGTTTACTCTCCCTGGATCATGCAAGCCCTGGAAAGGCTACACCTTTCATAAACTGAGAATCAGGATCCTGAATAGAAGCTGCTAGCAGAAGGGGCTTTATTTTATTTAGGTGGTTCCATGCCATTCAGCTAACTCACAGGCCGCTGAAGAGTCTTTTCTCCATTTAGTGTACTTAGTTGCATGCCACCGAAATGAATTCTGACTGATTTAAGCAAAAGAGAACATTGCTGAAAGGCAATTGCTGGCAAGGTGAGAGAATGAGGCTTAGAACGTGGGCAGCAGGGGCAATAAGCAGGTAGAGAATTTTGGCAAACTGTGCCCCAAATGATCTGGTGAGACCTTGCCTGCTTCTCTGCCTCTAGCACCAAAGGCCGAGCCTTTTCTTTGCTATTTTTTTTTTTAATGGGGATATCAAGAAACCTTTATTGAATACCTAAATATTTTAAAAGAAAAAGTACTTTCTATAAATTCCCATTCTGTTAATGGGCATTTTGTCAGAAAAAGGCTGTCATAAATATTGGCTTCTAAACACTTAATTCACCAATATATATTAAGGACGCAATTAGTAAGCCTGCTAGACTGTGGAACTTCTCTCGCTATCACTAATTTATCATGGTGCTACTTAAAATAATTCTCTGAGGCCAAGCTTTTTCTTCACCATTGCAGGACTTGTGGTAAGGGTACAGATGCAGACCCAGTACCATATGTCTAAATATTGAAAAATTATAAATAAGGTATAAATCAATGAACAATGTATTAAATAAAATGTTACATCCTCTTTTCTTTATAGTCTCACCTTGTACACACTCGACAGAGTTCGTTGTACATGTTGTGTGCTCAGAAAACAGTTATGAATTGATTTCTTTTTGTTCACCTTGAGTTTGATTCAGTTAAAATCATACAACAAATATGAGCTGTTATGCTTGGAGCTGCAAGGCATGTGTGATGAGACACTGTTGCCCTGCAGAATGTGCTACAATGAGTGAGAGGCTCCTGAGGGGACAGAGGCAGTACTGCCTCCTTCTCCTATCTTCTCATCAGGGAAAACAACTCTGCTTACTTCTGGGCATGTGTTTTAATAGAAGTCTATAAGCCTTTCCGTTTTTCCTTTGGCGGGGGGCCAGCACGCTCCTGGTGACTTGCCCACCGAGACTTTGCCTTTGATTTGTGAGTAAGAAGTGCTCCTGGTTTGACCCATTTTATTTCCCAGCTGGGACCTGCCTGGTGTTCACGTTCCCCTCTACTCCTGCACCTCCTCTTTCAGAGTCTCAGACCCTCACCTGGGCCCCAGGGGACTCCACACCTGCCCTCCTGGCAAGCGGTGAAGCTGTAAAGAGACACCAAGTCTCCATGCTCCCTGACTGTCTTTGGCCCCATCCTCCCCATCTTTTGGTTTTGAGCCATATGCTAAAGTCAGGTCTTCCCCAAGGATTCAGATTTTATGGGCCACATAAAGGAAAAGCAGGGGCTTCCCTTGTTGTGCAGTGGTTAAGAATCTGCTTGTCAATGCAGGGAACACGGGTTCGTGCCCTGGTCCGAGAAATTCCCATATGCTGCAGATCAACTAAGCCCGTGCACCACAACTACTGAGCCTGCGTTCTGGAGCCTGTGAGCCACAACTACTGAGCCCATGTGCCACAACTACTGAAGCCCGTGCGCCTAGAGCCCGTGTTCTGCAACAAGAGAATCCACCGCAATGAGAAGTCTGCGCACTGCAAGGAAGAGTAGCCTGTGCTCACCACAACTAAAGAAAGACCACGCGCAGCAACGAAGACCCAACGCAGCCAAAAATAAATAAATTAATTAATAAAAAAAAGGAAGAAAAGCAGCTTCATGTTAAAGGATGCTGGGCTAGTACTGGTATCCTAAAGTCTGGAAGAGAAAAGCCCTAATTTGTCACCTCAACATGCTGTCCCTAGATAATAACAAAGCCAGGGGACGTATGCCTCATTGATAAAGATAAAATGAATCTTCCTATACCTATATAGAGTTTACAGGTGCTTTTACATATGCCGTCTTATTTATTTCTTCAAGAAATCTGTAAGTTAGGAGGAATAGGTAGTATTATTTCCCTTTTACACATAGCGAGAAAGGAGGAGCTCAAAGCTTGTCTGTGAGCACACATCTGACAGACAGCTAGAATGCAAACTCATGTCTTCTGACTACAAATCTCTTATTATGCTATTCTGTTATCACACAACTCAAAGTTACAAGGTTTTAGGTAAACCATATGTGCCACAATTTCCACGTAAATATAATAACCATATATTATAAAGTACTCATTTGTATAATAAGCACATACACCATATTGGTCTTATCCCCACTCACCGTTGGTCAACTCCTCTCACACCACCACACATGTTTGTAGTGTACCTGTCATTGTTGCCATTTTCCATCATCTTGTGCAATAGTTTGATTCACACATTTTTCTTGCGCTGGACTATAAGCTCCACGAGGGGAGGGAGCATATCAGATTTTGCACATCTTGAATTCCCAGTAGAGTTCTTGACTCACATTAGGTGCTCAATAAATATTTGCTGAATGAATGAATGAAAAATCAAAGTGAAATAGCTAGTGCTTGGATTTGGGGCTCCACTCTCAACCAGAAATCAGTGGGGCCTGTGAGAGACTGAAGGCCAAAGGAAAATATTCATAAAAGTGTTTATATGTTGTTCTTGGACCCTGGAGTTATCAGGGGAAAAAGCGGGGCATCTTTCCAACTCATGTGAACGGGAATGCATGTGGCTCTTACTCCTGAGAGGCCCTTCTGTGGCTCTTTCTTTTCCTTCCCTTGGCTGGAGGTTGAGGAAGGAGAGCTAGGGCAGGGTGTAAAAGAACAATGTGGCCCCCGAGTAGGCGAGACCTGGCAGTGTTACCTCTTCTGGGCCTCTGGAGCTGCCAGCACTCAGAGGGCGTGGCCTCTCTTCTGGATCCCTCACCCAAGTCCAGAGGCCACGTCCAGGCCAAAGTCAATTCAGCTGCTGCCTTGGGCATGGAGAGAGGTTTTTATTGCAACACCTGAGCCTTCGGGCGCATCTGCCATCTATTTCTTTTGGCATCGCCAGAAGAAAAGAAAACTCTTCCACTCCAGATACTGACAAACCCAATCATTCTCCTTCAAGGGGAAAGGAGGAAAACTTTTAGGCTTTGGAGAGACTTACCTTAAACGGATGGGGAAACACGTTACACATCTGTATCAAGTCTGTATCAAGTCTGTGTTTGCTATTCTTGCTGTTGTCTCCTCTGAATGGCTTTTCACAAACTGCAGATGAAATAAATATTATCTAAAAAGTGACCAAAACATTCATGTATCTAAATATAAAACTGGGTCTAGATTATGAACAAATGTAAACTCAAGATCAGCCCACATCAAAGACTTGCTCTTAATGAGCACGTATCCATCAACACTTATTCAGAATGAACCACACAAGATGCTCTGCTCTGAGCAGTTAGTGTTTTTAAAGGTGTCTCAGAAGCTTGGCTAAAGTCATTCATGTTCTCTGGTTCCTGTGACAGGTGGGGCAAAAGCAGAGTCACCTATTTTAGTCTGCCAGGCTGACAGCCAGATTCCTTTGGGATGCCGCCCTGAAGGGTCAGGTCTGCTTTTAAGATTTTTCTCTTTGCTATTGGTTTTAAGTAATTTTATTATGATGTGTCTTGGTAAAGTTTTATTTCTTGTGCTTGACACTCATTGAGCCTTGGATTGGTGGTTTTATAGTTTTCATTTTGGGTAGTGTCTCCATGGTTACGCATAGTTTCTTCTGCAATATTTAATATACCATGAATCTCATCCAGTGTATTTTCCATCTCAGACATTTTAGTTTTCATCTCTAGAATTTTGATTTTCTAAAATTATCTTCCATGTCTCTGCTTAACATATTCTGTCTTTCCTCAGGCTTTTGAACATATGGAACACAGTTATATAATTGTTTCAATGTATGTGTCTGCTCATTCACACATCTGTGTCAGTTCTGAGTCAATTTTGATTGATTGATTTCTTTTTCCTCACCATGGGTTATATTTTTCTACTTCTTTGCTTATCTAGTCATTTTATTAGATGCCAGATAGTGTGGATTTTAATTCATTTGATGCTGGATATTTTTATTTTCCTGTGAACATTCTTGAGCTTTGTTCTGAGATGCAGTTTAGTTAATTGGAAACAGTTTGAGCCTTTTGGTCTTGCTTATAAGATTTGTTAGGAGGGACGAGAGCATCGTTTATTCTAGGGTTCATTATTTATCACTGTTGAGGCAAGACCCTTCAGAGAACTCTACCTGGTGCTCCATGAATTATGAGATTTTTCAGTGTAGCTGGCAAGAGTGGGCACTCACTCCTGCCTCTGTGAGCTCTGGGAACCATTCCCTCAAATCCTTTTGGGTAGCCTCAGATATTTCCTCAAACACATACAGTGATCAGTACTCTGCTGATACTTGAGGGAACACTTCTACACATCTCTGGACTCCTCTGTGTACCTCTTTTTCTTAGGTCCTCTGCCCTGTGAACTCCAGCTTCCTTGATCTCCCTGGTCTCTCACCTTTGCGTCCTTCACCTAGGATATCTGTGGGCTCTACTGTGTTTCCCCCACCCTCCTGCAGCCTGGAAACTCTAGCAAGGGAATAATCTGGGGCAATTTTAGAGCCTATCATGCTGGTTTCTTGTCTCCCAAGGATCACTGTTACCTGATGTCTAATGTCCTGGAAACTGCTGCACCATATATCTGTCCAGGTTTTTAGTTGTTTCATGTAAGAGGGTAAATCTAGTCCTTGTTATTCCATATCAGCTGGAAGTGGAGGTCTGCCATCAGTAATTAAAAAAAAAATTATTTATTGAAGTATAGTTGATTTACAATGTTGTGTTAATTTCTGCTATACAGCAAAGTGATTCAGATATACATACACTTTTTATATACTTTATGAATATGAAAAGAATATGAAAAAGTATATATATTATAAATGATATATATATTTTTTCATATTCTTTTCCATTATGGTTTATTACAGGATATTGAATATAGTTCCCTGTGCTCTACAGTAGGACCTTATTGTTTATCCATTCTACATATAATACTTGGCATGTCCTAATCCCAAACTCCCAATTCTTCCCTCCTCCACCCCCTCCTTGGCAACCACAAATCTGTTCTCTATATCTGTGAGTCTGTGTCCATTTCATGGACATTGATTTATTTCATATTTTAGATTCCACATATAAATGACATCATATTGTATTTGTCTTTCTCTTTCTGACTTACTTCACTTAGTATGATAATCTCTAGGTCCATCCATGTTGCTGCAAATGGCATTATTTCATTCTTTTTTATGGCTGAGTAATGTTCCATTGTATATATGTACCATATCTTCTTTATCCATTCATTTGTTGATAGACAAATTTAGGTTGCTTCCATGTCTTGGCTTTTATAAATAGTGTCATCACTAATTTTTAAGGGCTCTTTAGATATTAAAAGTAGTAACCCTTTTTTCCCCATCCCATATTCTGGAATTTTTCCTCTGGATTTTAATGTTGTTTTGCTTTATTTTATTTTATGGTCATTTTTGGTGTATAGAAATTTTGCATTACAATTTTTTATATAGTCAAAACTAGTAGTTTTTCGTATTTCTGACATTGATATCATGCTTAAAAGTCTTTCTCCCCAAGATTATAATTTCCACTGCCTTTTAAAAATCATATACTAAATTCTTACAAACTCTTGAGATTTATATTTTGATCAATTTATCTGTTATTTAATTCTTCAGTAGGTATAATTTAATAATTGTAGCTATTTAATACATAGAAGGCAAATGATATGATAGACATTGCTAACAGTCCTTCAAAACCCATTTTTGGGACTTCCTTGGTGGTCCAGTGGTTAAGACTCCACACTTCCACTGCAGGGGGTGCAGTCCAATCCCAGATTGGGGAACTAAGATCCCACATGCCATGCCAAAAAAATCCCAATAATAATAAAAGATAAAATATTAAAAAAACCCACTCTCACCTTCTTTCATACTAATAAAACCCTCAATTTTTAGGTGAGTACCTGCTGCCAAGAATAATGACCACAGTTCCAAACCTCCCTGGAAGTTAAGTGTGGCTGTATGATTGGTATCTGGCCAATGGATTTTAAGTAGAAGTGGTGTGTTAAATTTCTGGGGAGAGTTCTGAAGGAAAGGAACACGCCGTCCCCCCACCCCCTTCCTTTTTCCTCCTGCAGACAATCACCGCTGAAGCTTGAGCAGCCATCTTGGACCCAAGGGGAAGCCACGCACTGGGAATGACAGAGTAATAAGGTGAAAAGAGCCAAATCCCCAGATATAAGAAGGGTTAGGTCAACCCTATTCCTCTTACCTAGGGGTTCTGCCTACTTGAGAGAAAAATAGTCTAATTTTGTTTTTGCCACTGTTATTTGGGATTTTCTATTCATCAGAATTCAACTTAAACCTGACTGATAAAAACTTTAGAATTATTTTGACAAAAACAAATCCCATTGAGATTTCAATGGAAATTACATTAAATTTATATATTAATTGAATGAGCATTGACTTCTTAACAATATTGTCTTCCTATCCAGGAACATGCTCTGTGCTTTCATTTATTCATGCCTTCTTTTATGTTATTATAAGCATTTAAAAACTCAAAAAACTATTTTCTTAGTTTTTCATGTTGTGTGTTTCAAGCATGTATTACTCTTTGAATTATAAAATGGAAACAAAACCAAATGAATTAAAGTATTATAGAACAATGCAGAAATGTAAACCCAGGGTGAGCCTAAATCAAGGAAAACTATCTCTTTTTAAGTATAAATTTTTTGTTTGTTTGAAAATTTCAAGAAATTTCCCCCTCTACATGATTTCCAGAAAGCAAGTTGATGGCTATTGAACACTCCAGTGTTCCTCAAAGCAGCCTTTTTAAGCATAATTGCTTACCAGAAGTGCTTGGAAATTCATTTACACTGTATACTTCTATTCTGGTGTCTTACTTCTTAATAGGATCTCATCCTCCTTAACTAAAAGCGGTAGGTGATTTTTCTGGCCAGTAAGGACAGAGGATGGAATGCATAAGGTTTCACTAGCTATCAGGCTTCACAGCTAAGAAGACACCTTGGTACTTCTAATCAGAGGAGCTGGGTTTGAGACTTGCAGTAAGTAAGTTCCTAAGAGTTGTAAGGCTATGAACAGGTCACTTACCACCCTGGAGCCCCACTTTCCTCATGTATATACATGTTTATAACTTGGGAATGATAAAAATACTAGCTTAAACTTCTTTACAACTTTGCTGTAAAAGCAATGAGAGCATGGGTATGAAAATGTTTTATAAATGATAAAGTCTATATAAATGTTAAGAATGGGTTGGTCTTTTGTAACCATAAAATAGCGTATTTCTCATTATCTTCAGCCATGGTTTTTTATTTTTTCAAGTGCAAGGATCCTTCTTTAAGATAAAAAATTTATATAAACCCTCTAACAAGTTGTGGTATTTTTATTAGCTCTTGGTTGAGGAAATAAATGGGATAGGTAATATCAATACTTTAGTAACAGTTGTGAATGAATATTTTCCAATCTCAACAGCACTGGAAGTAGTAGAAATTATATGAGTAATTCATATTACCTGTTCAGTCTATAGGTAATATTGTTGAAGATTCTTTTTGCAGCAAGAAACAGAAAACTTAAAACACATTGGCCTAAACATAAGGAAATACCTCATTAATAGCTGTGCAGAAGTAAGACAGGATTCAGGCTCAGTGGATTCATGTGCCCGATGATGTCAGGAACAGGTTCTTTACAACTCTTCTCAGTGCTGGCTTCCTCCTCAATTAAGCGGCAAAATGGCTGCAGCAGCTCCAGCACTCACCACCAGACATGACATTGTCCCTAGAAAAAGAGAGACAATGTATTTTTAACAGTCTGTTTTAACAGAAAGAAACTTTCCCTAGAATCTTCCTTCCTTTCTGACGACCTCTAACCATAACTTAATTGCCATAAATTTCAGGTCCATTTCTGAAATCACTGTAAATGTAAATGAAATTATTTTATATCAGTCTCAGTCATCCTTAAAGCTATGGGTGCCTCATTCTCCTGAGGCAATAGTGTTTTGGGGAGCAGTGGATATCTGGACAAAATTGGTATTTGTTTAGTGTAGCAGAGATTGTTGATACCTGCCCTCATCTTGTTAGGCACCATTTTTGATGCATGCTGATAACTTCCTAGGCAAGTGTCTGTCTGTCTGTCTGTCTGTCTCTCTCTTTCGGAGGGATTTCTCTGGGATTTGCTCTATCTGAGGGATTTCACAAGAACGTGTTTGGCTTGCATGTGGGGCAGACTGAAAAGTGCTGAGGAATTGATTCTTCTGGAAACAGCCCTCAGTCACTGATGGATGAGAATTTATGCTGTCCCTTGGAGGGAAAACTCTTAAGTATGTTCCACCATCTCCTTTACGTCCCCAGGAGTACCGAGTTCGTTGCTCACAGTGATAATCGGCTCATCAACACACTGTATTTACTTCCTTCCCTTCCCTTCCCTTCCTGTGTCACGTCCTCACACTCCTACCAGTGTTTCCACATATCACCTCTCAAACAAACTCGTAGCCCACAAATCCCTGCCTCAGGGTCTGCTACTGCGGGAGCTCAACCTAAGTTGGTAGGAAGGAAGAAGGAAGAAAGGATTCTGTGCAGGGAGCTAATAGTGTTCAGTACAGGCACATGGAGAGCCCAGAACAACTTGTGAAACCCCTCAGGGTACATATTTATTGGTCTCCAACCATAGTCTCCCCAAATGACCCCAAACCTAAGACTGAGACTAAGTATTCCCAAGAATATGTACAAACCTGAAAACTTCTGACAAAATGCAAAATTGTATACCTTCTGGAAACTTGATGGCTATAATTATTAGTCGATATAAAGATATAAAGTCTTCTGAATAAGCCTCTGAGACTTCATTAGCCAGAATGCTTCAGACTGAAACTTTTTGAATATAGATTTGCTTTCCAGTGTTTCTGTCTTTCCCTTCCTGAGAAAAATGTGTTTATCTCTGGAGATTTGGGGTTATTTGAGATTTGGATTGTTTTCGTAAATCTGCTTCATAGGGATTTGGGGTATTGTTATTATGTGATACTTTTAAAAAGAATGATACTTTTAAAAATAATTTTATTTCTTCAAATAAAGTCTTTGGCTCATTAGTTTACAATATTCCTGGAGTTTTAAACTTTAAAGTATAAAGTTCAAAAGGGATATAACCAGTAGATGGATAGGAAAAATTGAAAGCTTGATTTTCATCAACTAAAATTGGAAACCAGAGCTTTATCACTCATATTTGCACAGATGCCATGTGTCTGGAACCTTGGACATCTGGGATGTGGGCGCCTCAGCCTTTCTTCAGCTTCTTACTAGAAACTGAGGAGTTTTCTTGACAGCAGTAATAAATCAAACATCCACAAGAAGCAAAGAGATAATTGAAGTGAAATACAAACTGTAAAATGTTCTCCCTGAAATTATTACAGCCTTTTCTCAGTGGTTTCTTTCCTTGGATCTGCTAGAGTCATGAGTTTTCAGGAGAATGCATGAATTGGAGATGTCAAAATTATTTGCTTTTGTGGAAATTTTAATTTGTTCACAGTGTACACAGATGGAAGTTAACTTACAGAGCACATCCCACGAACTCTAGGTAGCCAAATTTGTCTTAGGCTATTACAAATTCATGGTATTTTTTGACTTTCTGAATTCAAATTTTTGACCTGTTTTAGTGTAAATGTGCTTCAACTGGTATAATAAATATTTTAAAGGGATTTGCTATACTTCAAAGGAAATAAATAAGTATTCTGAGAATTTCATTCTGACAAACTGAATGATGTAGATGATGTATTGAAAGTTTGATATAGCTGTTGAAATGTGAACTTTTTTGTAGGAGGACCTTGAGATTACTATTTTCTGTGGCATCATATTCATAAACAATTTCTGTTCAGTTGGATGCTTCTAATGTATTTTAATCCGTTTTTGGTTTTTTTTTTTGGCTAAGGGTAAAAGATTGGCTTGGCTATATTGGGAATCAATAATTTAAAAACATTTTAGATTGATTAAGTAATATTTAAAAATAAAACTAATTAATAGATATTTTATGACTTTCCCCCAAATTTCAGAAGCAGCAACTCTTTCGTGAAAAGGAAAAATTGTTGCCAGTACTCACATAAGATTATTTAGTTTTAACGTGATTCCTCTAGGAAGAACTATAAAAATGGTTGATCTTTCTTCCTTTTTACAGATTGAAATCATCAACCATTGCTTCTTCCTCATTGCTCTCAGGGCAGTCTTAACCAGCTTCTTGAAGTCAGAATGCACTTGAGGAGGCTGAATATCTCCATAAAATGGTGGCTTAATCAATGAAAATGAAATATTAAAAAAATTAAACTGGCAGAATGATTCCCTTAGTTGTAGCACATTTAAGCATGATCGAATGAGACAACACATTAGAATGCAGTTTTGAAAAACTACAAATTCATTACTGTTCACAATCCACACAAATTCATTATTGTTACTCTCATCGTACACCTCCATATTGAGTTAAACAAAACATTATTTCTCAAGCTTGAGGCATAAACATCATTCCATATGTTAGTTTGAATGCAGGGTTTTGGAGCTTGTTTGATCTGTTTAGAGATTCCTTAATATTTTTGCATAATTCATTTCTATTGCCAGTAAAATCTCCTTTGATTCCAGAGCAATATGCTTCCACAATATTTCCAGACTTGTTCTAGCTAAGGGGAACAAATCTGTTATTATTCACACACACCTCCCCCATTTACAAAGATCTGAGGTAGAAAACTAGGGGAAACTACTGGTTGCCTACCTAGTATCTATTTCATCCCTTTCCCTCAAATATGATTCCAGTTTCAATTAGGCAACCCCCCCCCGCACCTTTCCCTGCACAGTTCAAAAAACGGACCCCGTCCCTCCCTCCAATGGTATCACCTGTGATATAGCTTGGTGATGGAAATCCTGGAACTTGGAAGATTCTGTGAGGGTTTTCTGCTATCAAAAGGTGGAGATTTGGAGGCGGAGATCCTTTGTTTAGGAGAGCACACTAACTGGGGGTATTTGGAAATGCAAAGTTAGACCCAGAGAATAGTTTAGAGTGTGTGCGTGTGTGCATGCGTGCGATGTGGTAGGTAACGGCATTACGTCAGAAAATAAGTACTATTTAGGAGGGTTGAAGCTGGGAACTCGAGTTCATAAGAAAAGGGTATCAGGAGGGTAGAGGAAGGCAAGACGTTGGTGACAAGCTGCAGTCTGGGGGACAGAGCATGACCAGCAGGAAAAAATTCCCTATCCCAGGGAACAACCAAGGGATGTCTAATACAGTTTTATTTGTTGCCATTTACCTTACTGTGTTGTCAGTTCCTCCTATGTCCCCAACTTTTAGTCAAAACAGGTGATGCACAACAACCCTGGGTTTGTGATTCTTTGGGGGACAAAGTGCATTGGGTTGTGTTCAGCAAGGCATGAAATAGGACAGTGAGAGAGGGCGACCTCTGTAGAGCTGAATGTGATGGCCGGAAAGAAGGCTCAGCCTGGACGGGTCTACAGAATGAAAATCTCCCCCTGCTCCCACAGCAATTCCTGGCAGGGGTTGGAGTCTTTCCCACAGCACGTGGGATGGGAGGTTCCAGCCATTTCATTTGGATGTTAAAGGGTAACACCAGGAATCTAGGGAATCTGGGGACACCAGGTTACAAACAGAATCAAGCTCATTATGTACATTCAAACATATATTTGTGTCTTTGCTTGAGTCATTCTTTTTGTTTTAGTCCTTTGCCATTTTCTTCCCCAGCAGATAAACTTTTGTGGAAAAGGTCTTTTCCGGACGCGCAGGCTCAGCGGCCATGGCTCACGGGCCCAGCTGCTCCGTGGCATGTGGGATCCTCCCAGACCGGGGCACGAACCCGTGTCCCCTGCATCGGCAGGCGGACTCTCAACCACTGCGCCACCAGGGAAGCCCGAAAAGATCTTTAAATTGTTAATTTAGTACATTCACACAATGGGGTTGCTGCCATATGCTGCTTATCATAGGAAGTGCAAATGATCAGAGTCAAACAGAACATTTTTGTATTTAGTGTGTTCCACAGAGCTGTCTTCTTATAACCTTTTTTTCATTAACAATGGAGAGAAAAATACACTGACGTCAGCTGTGGATGCTGCCAAAGTAGACATTTGCTTTCTGTTAGCCTCAATCCTCCTCTCTGAGGCTTACCGCATCTCATGATGGGCTCCCAGGGCAGGATCTGCTTTATGTAGGGCTCCCAGAGATAAGGATGAGAGAAACTCTTGTTCAGAGCTCAGCTGTCCCATTGGAGCTCTTTTTCTTCCTCTTCTTGTGGAACATTTGGCAGCTTCAGTCAGAGATCGCTGAGCCCACCCAATCCTGAGATACATATTCCAGGCACAGCAGTGTGGCTAATGTGTGCAGCACCAGCAGGGCTTAGCTTACGATATCTACGTTTTGGGAGAAGCAGTTGGTGTGTTCATCTCCAGATGTGGCCCATCTGTGCTCCGGAAAGGAAGTAATGTCCTTCAGTGAATGCAAATGGTGGAGGGATAGGCAGCTTATGCCCCTGCTCACTTTCATGGAGGTGGAAATGGCCCAGTGAGACCTCTTGGGGTCATCTCAGGAGAGTGTCCTGAGATGGCTGGATCCTGGCAGTCCCTTTAGTGCAGACTTTGAGGAGAGGAGAATGGGATTTAGTCTGGGTAGGGAGAAATTGACGATCATAAGATGGTTACAGTGGTGCTAAGGGTCAGAGAGATCAATAGGCCCCTGGTACAGAAAGAAGGAGTAACTGCGCAGTAACCTCTGGGAAGGCAGAAGGACCCACTGCTAAGGAAGCCCTCGGTCACGGACATCGCTCATGTATGTACATGTACGTGTACCACATGAGTGCAAGTGGGTGTGTGTTGGGGGACACCTATTCCTAAGTTCTTAGGACCTATTCCCTCTCTCCCATTCTTTTTCTTTATTGAGTTAAAATTCACATAACTTAAAATTAACCATTTAAAAGTGTACAACTTGGTGGCATTTAGTACATGCACAATGTTATGCAACCCCCTCCTCTATCTAGTCCCCAAATATTTTATCAACCTGAAAGGAAACCCTGTGCCCCTTAAGCAGTCTCTCCCACATCACCCTTCTTCCAAGCCTCTGACGACCACTAATCTGCTTCCTGTCTCTATGGCTTTACCTATTTTGGATATACCATATAAATGGAATCATAAAATACATGACCTTTTGTGTCTAGCTTCTTTTTAGTATAGTATTTTTGAGGCTCATCCATGTTATAGCATGTATCAGTATTTCATTTTTTATGGCTGAATAATATTCCCTCATGTGGCCAGACCACATTTTGTTTATCCATTCATCAGTGGATGGACATTAGGGTAATTTGCACCTTTTAGCTATTTTTAACTGTGTTACTATGAACATTTGTGTACCAGTTTTTATTTGACTTTCTCTCCCTATTCTATAGCGTGCCTTTCTCAAAGAGAACAAAAGTTACAAATGTTAAATGAAACGATCACACATGAAATCAGTGATAGAAAATGTTATGGTTCTATTTATTTTATGACCACTGTTGTAGACCTCACAAAATATTCATTGCCACAAACTAAAGATAAGCTATAACTACATGTGTTAGACAAGGGCTGGAAAAAAAGTAATAGAAATTCAAAAATTTTATTCTTTAACTGATACAGAAGTGTCTTTAAATTTCTGTTCATCTTTAAAAAATTGAAGTTGGGAATGTCAGGCAATGAATTATGGGTATGGTTGGTGTCAGACAGATTTTACAGATCATCAAATAATGTACTCACACCAAAAGAAAAGGCCTTGGCCCTACACATTGACAAATACCTTGTATATTTATGTTTTTTTCTATTTTTATGATTACATATTATATATTTAATATACAATATATATTGTATACAATTAAATGGTACATTTATATATCTTTAAGTTGAAATAAAGTGTTTTAAGATTTAGAAAACAGATAAATCATGACAGCCATTAGATTGTACCTACCCCTCCTTCCTATCCAGTTACAGATTGGTTGATTTAAGATTTGATTCTCTAACTGGATTGCATGGAGGATGGAAAAGAGGTAAAAATGGAAAGGTAAGTGTAGAGCCAGAGTGCATAGACTACTCTGGTGTGTCCAGGAGCCAGAAGACAGGAAGATAGGACACCCGGTTCCCCAGTTCCTCATCACATAATCAGTAAAGTGTCATCAGACACACTCAGAGACGGGGTCCTTCTCAGGAGGTCTTGAGCCTCTGAGCCTTGAGGGCTGCTTTTATCAAGGAGGGAGCTGTCGCCAAAGGTCCTGTGTGGACCCAGTGACAATCAGTGCTGGCTGAGAGAGTGATGGTGGTGGTAATAGCACAGACCACTGACCTGTTCCCCTTCCCTTCATCCTCCAACTGCCAGTCCACCAACCTTGCCATCCAAGTAATGTTTTGAGTACAAGGAGAGAGAGGAAATACCTCTCTGGGGTGGATGGCAGCACATTTCCCTTGTGGCAGGTAACTTTCCTATCTGAGAAAGGGTCATCAGCAGGGAAGACTGTAGTGGATTGGTAAGGTCTGCTTTTATTTTGCCTACAGCATCTGTGGGTGATACTGGAACTCCCCTTAGTCAATGGCAACAGAGCCCTGCTTTTTCCTTGGGAGCTAGGAAAATGATGAATTTCTAGTTCCCTTGTAAGTGGGAGTCTCAGCTCACAGCCAGCACTGACTGCCAGCTACCAATGTATGAAGAGTAAGTGACCATCCCTGACCAGATTGCTGCTCAAGAAATGGGATTCTCTGTGCTCTTTGACCTTTCCCAGCCAGTCCTATGTCTTACTCCAACAAATTTATTATTATAGTGACATCTGTAAGAAAAGATGAGATATCTGGAAAAATGGTAAGCCATTTAATTCTAGACCAGAATTGAGGGAAAACCCTTGCTTCCCAGGCCAAACATGATGTGAGCCAAATAAAACTTTTAAATCCAGCCTTTTAGCTGAAAGTCCATAATTTTTCCTTTCCCTAAATCTTTTTTTTTTCTTTTTGGACAAGGCTCATCTGGGAGTCACCAAAGTCAAAAGATAAACAGCAAGAAGTATTTATTAAACCATCTGAAATTCTCAAAACCCGAGAACACCTCTGAGCAATTACAATGGAGTTACATATAAAGGTAACTTTTTCGGATTGGTCAAAATTTTCACTGTCTTAGACAAATGAATGGCTGATATATTGTTTGATATTATAGAAACCTCCCAATTACTGGCTAGGGAGGGTTGTGTACAACTTGTTAGAAGCCCAAAGGCTTAAGGGTTTGTTTGTTTTTTATAAATTTATTTATTTATTTTTGGCTGTGTTGGGTCTTTCTTGCTGTGCGTAGGCTTTTCTCTAGTTGTGGCGAGCAGGGGCTACTCATCATCGTAGTGCGCAGGCTTCTCATTGGTGGCTTCTCTTGTTGTGGAGCACTGGCTCTAGGTGTGCAGGCTTCAGTAGTTGCGGCACACGGGTTCAGTAGTTGTGGCTCGCGGGCTCAGTAGTTGTGGTGCATGGGCTTAGTTGCTCCGTGGCATGTGGGATCTTCCCGGACCAGGGCTCAAACCTGTGTCCCCTACATTAGCAGGCAGATTCTTAACCACTGAGCCACCAGGAAGTCCATGGTTTGCTTTCTGACTTGAGGTCTGAAAAGGCACTGTACATAGGGTGTGTGTGTGTGTGTGTGTGTGTGTGTGTGTGTGTGTATTTATGCGTGTGTGTATGACATTTCCCTTGCTGAGGCTAGCTCAAAGAAGGGTGCAGCAATCCTTTCACAAAATCCCAGCCTATGGACAGCCAGTTGCTCATGGCTGCAAGTGCCATTGGATTTGCAGTCACTTCATACGTGGATCATGGCAACAGCACAGGACCTCCAGTCAAAAGACCTGGCTCAGCATCCTGGCTCTGCCAATTGTAGCTGAATGACCCTGGACAAGACACTTAAACACCTTTACTCTCTCTGCCTCATCTGTAAGAAGGGTGTCTGTATTTGATGGTCTCTGGGGTTCCTGCTGGCTGTAAGAGCTATGACCATTTGTTTGAGTCAAGGCTTTGGCATAGTGACAGACAGCTGGCTTTAGAGACCCAGTTTATCAACAGCATCTGCATAATTTACCACTTCCTGAAGTCCCAATATTTCTCAGATGCTCACTGTTCTGTGAAATCCACAGTGCTTTCCAGCTGAAAGGGCAGGCAGAGAAGGAAAGGGGCAGAAAGTCTGGCTAAAATATTGAAAGTGAGAACTGACGGTATGAGACAACTCCATATATTGATTTTAGACAGTTTCCTCTGTCCTTGGCCACAGAAGAGCCTACTCCACTGCTTCCCTCTGTCCCACATTGACCCAGAGTGAAGCCATGAAAAGAACGCTGCGTTTTCTGGCTTCATGCTGGCTGAGGGGAGTAAAAAGCAGCTCCTTTCCACAACATATTTCCTAGCACCTCCTGACAGTGTCTCCTTCAGCTACTGAAAAATGGAAGACCACAAACCAAAAGGCTGTTTCAGGAACCAGAGTTGAGAGAACCTGGAAAGGGATCCCAAAGGGAAGTCATTCTGGAGGGATGGCAATGGGTCCTTGAGCCAGAGTCAGCAAGGGAACCAGCAGCATCTGTGACAACACCAGGCACAAATGGAAACAATCGTTCGAGGTCTCTGAGGTCACAGACATGGGGCTCCCTAGCTGAGGGTTTGACCCTTCTCCAAGGAGAGCCTAGGAAGAGAGAGCGCTTGCTAAACGATGGCTGCCTTCCCAGGACAGCAATGCGACTTGGTCAGAGGGGAGAGATGTTGTTTTTCTTTTCTGAATACCTGCTGGGTTTGTCTGTGGTCCATTCAAGTCTGCGGAACCCTCTTGCCCTTCCTGTTTTGCCCCGGATTGCCTGTATCTTTCTTCCTGTATCCTTCTCTCAGTTCGGCTCTGGGATAGCACTTGACTTTTAGAGTTAGAGAACAGGAATTACTGCATTTTCCTCCCATCTCAGGGGACAAAACTCACTGAGATGCCTTTGTGAAGTCAGAGATGCCACACAAGTCCAAATGCTCTGGTTTCTGGAGGTGGTTTGCCCTTTGCTTCTCAGCAGAAGCTTCTCTGGACAGGCTGTGAGAAGAGTGTCTTGAGGAGAATGTAGCTTTGTGAAATGTTTGCAGACATGGGCTTTTAGGTTTGGGGCTTTTCTTCCTGTGGGTCACTAGTGTACCTTGTAGCTTGTGGCCCTTTTATAGTTAATTTTTTTACACTAATAAGAGTTTTAATAAATTTGTTAAATTAACACTTTCTGGTTCAGTATTTAACACAGATACCTTAACAATACTGATAGTTGAAACAGAAAGGTCTAATTAAACTAATGTTTAATAAGTTGGTTTTTGTCCCAAACTGGATATTTCTTTATATTTCTCCAATACTTATTTATGGAGTCCTTCAAGCTTTTCCTAGGATATAAACATTTTTGGAGAAATTTGTCCACCTATGGTTTCAATCTTAGGTCAAATCCAAGCAACATTTTATTAAATTAATATTATTTGGGAGTTCTAATCTAGGTTTTCATGAATAAACTTTTTTGTTGTTGTTGTTTTGTTTTTTGCGGTACGCAGGCCTCTCACTGTTGTGGCCTCTCCCGTTGCGGAGCACAGGCTCCGGATGCGCAGGCTCAGCGGCTATGGCTCACGGGCCCAACCGCTATGCGGCATGTGGGATCTTCCCGGACCGGGGAACGAACCAGTGTCCCCTGCATTGGCAGGCGGACTCTCAACCACTGCGTCACCAGGGAAGCCCCATGAATAAACTTTTGAGCTCTCAGGAAGCTTTGGTAGGTCAGCACTTTTCAGGAGCAAAATAGGATATAAAAATACAGCTTGTTCAAAAAAATTCTGCCTGATAAAACCACCACAAAGTCAGGAGACCAAAGACAAACTGTATTTACAATTCATATCACAGAGGGCTTATTTCTTTAGTATAAAGACTTTTCCTACAAATACGTATAAGGAAGACCAACCACCAGTGGAAAATTGGGCAAGCATGTTAACAGATAATTCACAGAAACTAAAATTTTATATAACTCTTAAAATATGAAAAGATCCATTCGTTACTCATGACAAGAGAAATGTCCTTAAAACTAAAATGAGTTATATCTTTTACCAGATTGGTAAATATGAAATTTTTGATAACACAATGTTTTTAGTGTAGGGAAACAGAGAATTGTATAGTGGGAGTAAAACTTGATAAAATCTCTAACAAAATTATATTAACAATATCTATAAATAGCATACAAATCCTTTGACTCAACAATTTCCTTTTCCAGGAATTTAACCTAAGATATAGCCACACACATGTGAAATAATGTGTACAAGTCTGTTCATTGCAGCATTATTTTAATAGTGAAAAAATGGCAACAATGTAATTGTACAGGTCAAAAATTATTGTACTGTTTGCACATCTATAAAACTGAATATTATGCAACCATTAAAAAGGATGAGGCAGGCATATTTGTACTGAAATGAAGTTCCAAGATACATTGTGAAGTATAAAAAGCAAAGTAGAAAAGAATATGTAGAATAAACTATACAAAAATAAACAATATATGAAATACATATTGTATAATTACATAAAGCATACATGTCTACTTGACCTGTGTTCTGTCAGATGGGTCTGTGTGTGTGTATGTGTGTGTATTTATATGTGTATAGACTGTCTCTGAATGGATATACAAGAAATGGGTAATAGAGGAAAGAGAAAATGGGGGAAGGAGGATTGCTTTTCATTATACGTATTTTTGTATATCTTAAATTTTGTACGATAAGCAATTGTTCCCATTTAAAACTATCAGTAAAATAATTTCTAAAATTAATTTTTAAAAGGATAAAATACTACTTTCTCTTTCAGTATTCTGAAGTTCTTACATTTTTCTTGTGACCTCTAGAAGCAGGTGCCCCTGTCTCTTAAGCACAATTACTCAACAAACTAAAGACATCTTCATCTGATTATTCCTTCTTAAATAAAAGGCTTTTCAAAGTTTATTTGGCCAGCCCCTAGAGTAAATCTAGAAAAATTCCTGAGCTCTTTCTTTGCATCTGTGCCTGATCTTTTGATTCCAAGTTCTCTTCTAGGTGGCTAAGTTTCTTTTTTCTTCAGGCAAGATTCAAGACCTCCTTGCTTTCTCTCCTTTTCTTCCAAATGGAATAATGATTCTGTACCAGATACTATACAAGTTTCTTTACTGTCATTATTATTATTATTATTATTATTATTATTATTATTTTGCGGTACGCGGGCCTCTCACTGTTGTGGCCTCTCCCGTTGCGGAGCACAGGCTCCGGACGCGCAGGCTCAGCGGCCATGGCTCACGGGCCCAGCAGCTCCGTGGCATGTGGGATCCTCCCGGACCGGGGCACGAACCCGTGTCCCCTGCATCAGCAGGCGGACTCTCAACCACTGCGCCACCAGGGAAGCCCTACTGTCGTTATTTTTAATCATCACAACAATCCTGTTACAGATCCATTTTACAGATGAAGAAATGAAATACAAAGAGTTGAAGTTACTTGCTCAAAATTGCACAGTTAACAAGGGGCTTTTCACTGCTCAGAGAGATTAAAAACGACAACAACAAAAACACGTATAGCTTGGGAATAATTAACTTCTACTTGGAATGAGACATAGAATGTTTAATACAAGTTGTCAGCTTGGGGGTGTTTGAGAAAATTCTTCGAAATGGCTGCATTCTTGTGTTTTGATTTCTCCTGACAGGGGAGCATATAAAATGGTTTGCTGATAACTATCTGGTGGAAAATTAATGTGACCTTGAAAACGTTGAGCAGCGTGTCCTGGGGAGGACCTGGAACTCTCCTCTGAGAATTGAATCGGTCAGCGTTCAATCAGAGAAACATATATCTATATCTATATCTATATCTTACTTGTGCATGAGATATATTTTTGTGTCTAATCATGAGCTTGAAGTTCACAGGGCAGGTGGCTGGGAAGGGGAGATGGATGTCAAGCAGGAGAGAGCAAGGACAAGCTGGAACCCATGAAGACTGACTGGAATTCAAGTCAGTTCTCTGCTTCCAACCTTGATGATGTGGTATCTTGCAGGAGAAGTTAGCGCCTTGCACCAAGGAGCTACACACACAGCTAGCCCAGGAGAAGGAACGCTGAAGCAGGACCCAGGGGACCAGGGGACAGTAGCAGAGCTGGCTGCTGCCTGACAAGGAGGTGGGTCGGCAGACAGAATGATACACAAGAGCAGGCGCCCACCTTGCTAGAACAGGAACCAATATGACTGCCTCTTCACTTTTGCTCTCCAAATCTCACACCAAAATGTCTCTTATGGCCCACCGGACCTAGAAACGTGCAGAAAAGGGAATTCTGGGAAGTGTAGTTCAGCCAAGCCGACGCATTGCCGAGCCACCATGAGTGTGTTGAAGGAAGGCAGACCACAACCTTTGGGGCTCAGGTCTCTCCTGACAGGCAGCTTGAGAGGCAGCCTCCTCTCCCAGCTTCCTCTAGACCTCGGGCTCATTCTCGTCTTCTCTCCTTGCTTATAGCCAGAGAAGAAGGAAAGGGGAAGTTCAGAAGCATCCACGTTTCCACCTCTGTCTCAGTCCAGTCATCATTTATTGAAGGTAAGACACAAAGACAAGGTGGTATTTTCTTTTCTTTCTTTCTTTCTTTCTTTCTTTTTTTTTTTTTTTTTTTTGAGGTACGCGGGCCTCTCACTGCTGCGGCCTCTCCCGTCGCGGAGCACAGGCTCCGGAGGCGCAGGCTCAGTGGCCACGGCTCACAGGCCCAGCCGCTCCGTGGCATGTGGGATCTTCCCGGACCGGGGCACGAACCCGTGTCCCCTGCATCGGCAAGCAGACTCTCAACCACTGTGCCACCAGGGAAGCCCAAGGTGGTATTTTCTTAATAAAGTAAACAAGTGAATTTCTGGTTTCTTTCTGCAGCAATAGTTGAGTACGGGGAAGTTGTTTTTCTTCTGTGATAACCTCTGAAAAGCTCTTAGTAGCTCTGCACTATGCCCCATGTACAAGAGACTGGCAGTGTCATCTGTAACACAATGGTCTTCCTGTTAGTGGTCAAGCCCACACCTGCAATCTTGAGAATGTTCAATTCATTCTTTACTTCTGATTCAAGAGTTATCATCCTGTTCACAGCAGGAGGGGAACTGAGTCTGGTTTTGTTGGCCTGTCAGCCTCCCCTGTGTTCTGTCAGACCCTAGATTTTTTTTTTTTTCCTTTAATATGCTGTGTGACCATCCCTCCCAGTCAGCAGACAGCACCTCTTCTGGAATTTCTCTCTTTCTGCTTTTTCCCTCCCTCTACTACAGCGTCTCTGTCTTTTTTATCCCATTGTTTCCTCCTCCACTGATATTTAGCCCCTGCTCAAAGTTTTCAGTCGTTTCTTCTCTCTGGTTGGCAAGGTGGCTTCAGATTACAAGGTAGGGGACAGGAAAGGCAGAGTGCCTCAGAGTGGGCTGGGCTCTGAGTAGAGCATCGTGAAATTAATCAGTCTCCTTGGATTAGAAGATTGAACTCCTGCTCCCCTAGCTCATGTACCTCTTTTTGCAAGTTGAGCTTCATTGCAACCACTTGCTTCTGTTCCCTTAGCTTCCCCCTGACTCATCTGGGGGTGTGGACACTAATCAAGAGTGCCTTGCTAACAGCTTAGCATCTCTTACTAGGCTCTGCCCCCAACCCTTCTCTCTCAACCTCTGGGATCCTAGGTTTCTGTGATTGTTAATGTTATGTGTCAACTTGATTGCACCAGGGGGTGCCTGGGTAGCTGGTTAAACATTATTTCTGGGTGTATCTCTCAGGGTGTTTCTGTTAGAGATTAGCGTTTCAATTGATGGGCTGAGTAAAGCAGACAGCCCTCCCCAATATGGCTTTATACAATCCACTGAGGGCCTGAATAGAGCAAAAGGGTGGAGAAGGGAGGATTTGCTCCCTCTGCCTGACTGCATGAGCTGGATATTGGTCTCATCCTGCCTGCAAAGATCCTGGCTCTCAAGCCTTTGGACTTGGACTGGAATCTACACCATCAATTTTTTAGCTCTCAGACTTTCAAACTACACTGCTGGCCTTCCTGGGTCTCTAGCTTGCAGGTGGCAGATCATGGGACTACTCAGACTCCATAATCACGTGAACCTGTAACTTCTAATCAATCAATCAATCAATCAACCAATCAATTGACAAATGATTATCTATCTATCTATCTATCTACGCATATCCTATCGATTCTGTCTCTCTGGAAAACCCTGACTAACATGGTTTCTGTCCTGTTGCCTAGTGGGGAGCCTGGCTTTCAGCCTAGTCTTTTTGGATGGCCCCTTCACTTGGTCTAGCTATTTCACTGTCCCTGAACTTGGATAATCCTCAACCCCATACTCTGGGCTCATAGATCAGTGCTGTCCTTCCTTGTGCTTAGGCCAATAAACTATAACCCCATGTGGAACCCAGCGTTCAGACTTCCCTTTCTAGGAAGAGCGTTCAGGCATCAGGCTGGGCTTGGAGCTTTTGAAGAGCTACTGCAGATTCAGCTTTGGGGCAGTGAGGAAGGTGGGTGCAGGGTGGGGGAAGGTTGTTTTTAAGATGCCAAGCAGGCTCTAACATGGGTGGCCTTGATGGAATCTTCCAACTTCAAGAGTCAATAATTATGCAGTGGAGCCAGGAAGGATGGCTGGGTGGCCCCAGTGGGCAGATACCTGGGATTATGAAAGAATAGGTACTGGGATGATGGCAGAAGGAGAAAAAACACACTTCTTTCTAGAAAAGTCGATTAGGTTTTGTTCTGTCTCCTGGGATAAGATAATGGGAAGAGACTTTAGTTATGTAACTCAAACCCAGGAAGGACCTAGAACTCCAAGCACATCCTGATATGTACGGTCTTTCTGTGTTTTCCTTGAGAGGTAGTTATGAACTCATTGTACCAGCAATGGAGAACTCACTTCATATTTGATCTTTGGGGAGCTCTAATTCTGAACAAATTCCTTTATATATTGTATCAAATCCATCTTCTCAGTTATTGTTAATTTTCTTAGGTGTGGATAATGGTCGTGTGGTTATGTAGGAGAAAGGTCTTATTACTGGAGATGCATTTTAAAAATAAGGGTGAAGTATTATGATATCTGTAACTAACTTTAAAATGGTTCAGGAAAAATAGCATATATGCTTATATATAGTAAATAAAATAAATATGACAAAAAGTTAATTGTTGAAAGGAATAGGTATAGAGGTGTTCATTTTACTATTCTCTCAACTTTCCTCTATATTTGAAATAATAAAGGACTAGGGGAAAAGTCAGTCTTCCAGTAATTTCCACCACTAGTCCTTATTGTCTTCTCTGGATGAACATGGAACTGATTTAACTCCCTTTTCTTGTGACAGCCTTTTAAATGTTGGAAGACATTTTACACAATGGAGGCACTCTATATCTATAACTCTTATAATGAGGATTTGGGTCATCTAACCATCCTGAGACCTCAAGTGCCCCCAGAACTTCTCTGTTGAAATGTGGGCCAGCAGAACTTATGATGGAATGTGATGGGGAAAGAGCCACAAAGTCTGGGCAACAGTTTATAGCAGTTGATCTATCAACTCATGAACTCCTTGGATACATGGCAATTTGTAGCTGTCATGGTTAATTGCATGGACTCTGAAGTCAGACTGCCTGGGGGTGTGGCTCCCAGATCCATCACTCATCAGCTTCGTGAGCTTGAACAAATGACCACCCTGTCTGCCTATTTCTCTCATCTGAAAACTGGAGAATAGAAACAGAATCTTCTATTGGATATTGATAATAATTGACATTAATATTGCCTCCTTTGGCTATTGTATAAGATTAACAAATTGAAAAATATTTAAGGACTTAAAATATTGGCTGGCACTAGCAGCTCTCAATAAATGTTAACTATTATTGTTATTTTTTATTATTATTTTGTTCTGAGTTTTGTCTTTTTTTGCCACTAAACTAATCAATTCAACAAATGGTTATTGAACACCTGCTTCTTTATGTATCTGGTGATGGAGGTCCAGAGAGAAATGAGATTTTGTTATGCCCTGCAGGAGGTTACAGGCAGTAAGCAGGACCTAAAGCCAGTGGCTTCCTGGCTGGAGGGGAGGGAGGCACTGGACCTACAGCAAGGACAAGTTCAGTCCTTCATCTTATCACCTCTTTCTGAGGGTTTAAGAGCTCCCGGATCCAGAACACTGCATTGGCCTTGGAAAAGAATAAAGAGCTCCCTCAAACTAAAGATAATGGCATGAGAAGGTAATATTTTTGAATGTTTTCCTAGAAGACAAAGAAAATGAACTTCAGCCTGATCTACCTGATAAAACCCAAAGAATAAGTATGATTCATGCTTGCTTTTTCAAGTTCCCATATTTTACCGATTAGTTTTAAAGGTAAATAAAATCAGGAGAAACAGAAAAAAGCAAAATTAATGTGAGTCAAGGCATATGCAACTAAGTCTGGTGCAGATAAGGGAATGTTTAAGAGAAAATATTTCGTTTTGCAAAACATCATCCTTTTGACAAGTGTTCATGGTTTGTACGTGAAATAGCTTAAATCAATGATCACACCAGCAATAAAACATGCCTGAACTTCAAGTCTTTTCATGTGTTTTAAATGGTCCTTTTTTTGGAGGTCTCTCTAAGGGAGCTAAATGAGTGAGATCAAATAATTTTAATAAGAAGAGGATTCAACAGTCCCTTGAGATACAATAGAATGCATATGACTGCTGATATAGTAGATTCCCATCTTCAGCAATGATAAAGCAAAAAGCAATTGGAGCGGGTGCAGGCAGTGGGGAAAGGTGCTGCAGGACCACAGGTTAGGATCCTTCTGCCTTGGCTTTCTGCTAAGTGTGCTTAGTTGGTGGTTGTTTCCATTCTTTTTTGTCTTCAGTTGGTGAATGCTTCCTTTGTGCAGTATGCCTTCCAACATTTAAAAGAAGGTCACAAGAAGTCCTGTTGAGTTCTCCAGAATTTTTTAAAAAATAAAAAGATTTGAACTGACCTCGTAGCAGTTGCATAAACATGCTGGGAATATGGGCACAAATTAATTTGCTTGCTATGATTTTATTCTTTAAGGAAAATAGACGGTGTACATTTTTCAATCCTCTTTCTCCCAAGATGCTAACACCTTCTTACAGCTGAACTTCCTGAAAAAACATTTGTTCTAAACCAAAGGTTAGATGAGGTTCTTTAATTAGAAGTTCCAGAGAGTTCTTATACACAGGTCAATTCTGTAGCTGTTTAACTGGTTTAGGAAGAGCTATTGACTGCTGACTATTTTTACAGTTTTTTTTCTTTGCCTGTTTCCTTTGAAAGTATCAGCTTTAGGAACAACTTGTAAACACACTTTAGATTATGCGAGGTCATCGTCTGTAGATCTTGCGTTTTATGTGCTTGAATGTTCAGGAAAAGGAATCACAGTATGTTGCTATGATTCTCATTCTTATCAGATTAGAAGGAACATGTCCTTCACATAGAAATACAGTATTTCTTGGTCTTTTATAGTAAGCTGAAAAGCTTTATCTTATCCTTAACTTCCTGTTTGTGCACTGTGAATATTTTCAGCACTTGGGTTGTGGAGTCAAGAAGCCACAAAAGTTTGAGGTAGGATAAGGTGGGGAGTCTATTCTGCACCCAAGAACTTTAAAGTTTCAAATAAACGGGCGTGTGGAAAACGAACATTGTCCATTGTGAGCCATTGTGACAGTGACCATTACTCAGATTTCATTTAGTAGTAAGACTGTTAGCTCACATCCATTTGGCAACATCTGGAGGATCCTGTTCCTTGAGAGAATAAATGAAAATGTAGTTCAGGTGTTGTTGTTGTCATCCCGTTTTATTCATTCAGCTAAAAATTACTGGCCATTCTCGGAGTGCCACGCGCTTTCTGGAGACTGTTTTATTCCTTTATATTTTTGTGTGGGCTGCTGTTTCTCTTCTTTGCCTTTCTAACCTCTGCTGGTCCTGCAAGCCCCACCCCCTCAATGACCCTCCCCTGACTCTTCCCATGTGAGTTGCCTGGCCTTTCTAAGGCTTCTCTTGAGCTCCATGCAGCCCTCTAACATATTCCTGTATCATATTTGCTGATTTCTTTGTAGCTGCACCCCCGGCTCCCAAGAGACTGTGGGATCCATGGGGCAGGGCCGGTGTCATATTCAGATTTGTGCCCCAGCGCTTGGCAGAGCGTCTGGCACATGGTAGAAGCCTAGTGAATGGTTGGTGAATGAACGCAAGCAAGAGTCCTGCGTTCCCTACCCTTGGGTAAACCTGAAGAAAGATGAACTAGATTTGAGATCTTACTGCATAATTAAATTACCCTGTCCAAATAATTTTTAAAGCTGAAAGGAAATTCAGAGATCAGCTACAGGAAATTGAGGACTAGAGAGGTGAAGAGAGTTGGCCAAGGTCATGCAGCTGTTTAGTGGCAAACTGGGACTGAAGCCCAAGTCTCCTGCTGGCCAGGCCTAGCCCAAATATGGGGAAGATTAGTTGTTATTTCCTCTTAAAAATTACCTTGGAATCCAGGCAAAATGACTTAGCAACTTAAAAATCTAATGGGGAGACAGAAAATTAAAACTGTTTACAGGAATGAATCTAACAGCAATTATTCAAAACTCTCTGGAAAGAGGAGAAGCGGAGATGGACTCACAGCTGATTTCTTCTGACAGAGTCATGGGCCTGTAAGCCAGTGTTTGCTGGCCAAACTCTTAACGAGGGTGGATGTCTGAACAGGCCCAATTTAGCATCTGTCTCTGACACAGATTTGGGTTGAAAGACATATGTCAAGTTCAAAAAAACTAATCGACGCGTTTGTATCCCTAAGTGTATCAAACAGGGGATCTGAAATGTTTCTCATTTTTAATGTTGAACAATGATTGATGTAAAGAACAAGTGATTTTTATTTTCCACCTTGTGATTTTAGAAACCAATTCAGCCTATTTCCAGGACAAGGCCCATAAAGAAAAAAATCTGATTTTTGGATGTGTGTTGAAGTCAAAGTTGACTAATGAGCGGTTAAGCATTGGGAAGGCTTTGTGAATATTTAGCAGAAGCATGGCAAATTGGTACCAGTGACTCAGAATTTACCTGCACATGTGTTTTGTTTGGATGGTTCAGTGTTTTAACATTGAAAACGGTGTCGACCTTTAAAAATAAGAAGATTTCACATGTAAAAACTTCTGGATTTCTACCTAGTTTTAGAAAGTGAGAGAATCCAGTAACACTGGATGCACTTGTATATTAGTTTTCTAATATACAGACTAGGTGTCTTAAAACAGATATCTATTCTCTCACAGTTCTGGAGGCCAGAAATCCAACATCAAGGTTTTGGCAGGGCCCCTCTCCCTCTGAAGTTTCTAAGGGAGAATCCTTCCTTGCCTCTTTCAGCTTCTGGTGGTTGCCAGCATTCCTTGGCTTATGGCTGCGTAACTGGAAACTCTGCTTCTGTCTTCACATCACCATCTCTTCTTTGTGTCAAAATTCCCTCAGCCTCACTCTAGTAGGAACCTTGTCGTTGGATTTAGAGCCCACCCAGATAATCCACGACGATCTCATCTCAAGATCTTTAATTATATCAGCAAAGACCTCGAGCCTGCCCACATCCTTCATCCAAACTCTCTGTGATAGGCAGAAAAATAGCCCCCAAGGATGCCTACGCCCTAATCTCTAAAACCTGTGACTATGTTACCTTTACAAAAGGGGCTTTGCAAATGTGATTAAGGTTTAGGACTTTGTGAGACTATCCCAGATTATCTGGGTGGGCCCAGTCTAATCACATGAGTCCTTAAAAGCAGAGAATCTTTCCAGACCTGTGCTCAGAGAGATATGTGAGGACAAAAGAAGGGTCAAAGGGACAAAGCATTACTAGCTTTGAAGATGGAAGAAGGGGAGGCCATGAGGTAAGGTGAGCAGGCAGCCTCTAGAAGCTCAGAAGGCAAGGAGATGGATGCTCCCTAGAGCCTCTGAAAGAAACACAGCACTGCAGACACCTCGATTCTAGCTCAGTGAAAGTCATGTCAGACGTCTGACCTCCAGAATGGAAAATAATAAATTGTACTGTTTAAGCCACTAATTTGTGTAATTTATTACCTCAGAGATAGAAAACAAATATCCTGATCAGGCAGATGGCTTGCTCCAGGTCTAATTGGAGGGTTTTGGCTAGGACAGCGCCTTGCCTTGCCATTTCTTTTCCCTGTTCTTCCCCTAGAAAGCTGCACGGTTTGCTTCCTTACTCACTCAGGTCTCTGTGCAAATGTCACCTAATCAGGGCCTCCCTGGTGGCGCAGTGGTTGAGAGTCTGCCTGCCGATGCAGGGGATACGGGTTCGTGCCCCGGTCTGGGAGGATCCCATATGCCGCGGAGCGGCTGGGCCCGTGAGCCACGGCCGCTGGGCCTGCGCGTCCGGAGCCTGTGCTCCGCGGCGGGAGAGGCCACAGCAGTGAGAGGCCCGCATACCGCAAAAAGAAAAAAAAAAAAAATGTCACCTAATCAGAGAATCCCCAAGAGACCCCTAACCTTAAAACAAAACAGAAACAAAGCTAAACAAATCCTACCATTCTTTTTACCCACCTTTATTTTTCATCATAGCACACATCTAATGTTGTACATTTAATTGTGTCTATTGTCTGTCTTCCCCTGCTAGAACTGGAGCTCTATGAGGGCGGGGTCTTGCTAGTTTGTTCCTAGCTGTATCCCCGGGGCCTCAAATGATGCCCAGCAAGCAGTGGGCCATCAATAAATATTTTGAGTGAATGAGCGGATGAATAAATGCAGACTTCCCATGCTCCCTGAGGCCCTATTCATGTACTTCCCTTTCATAAGATTTCCTGGAATTCTTTCCATCAATTCTCTTCTGAACTGAGTGGATGAGGGTGCCCCACCTAAGCTACCATCCATGCAGAGGGGGTCCACTTGGAGTCCTGGGCCCCTCTGTTCTCCTGCTGTCTCTCTTTCCATTCCTTGATATGAACTTTGGGTGAGGATGTGCCCATGATCTCTGCACTGCCCACTCCTGTTTCCTGGGTATTATCTCTGCCTCTGTTCATTCCCTGTTGGCGCTTTTGTTTTTAACCTTTAAAACACTGTCTGAACTGGAGTTTTCCCAAAAGCAGACCAAGAAGCAAGGACTGGAGTGCAGGTACTCCATTTGGGAAGGTGATCCCAAGGAACAGAGTAAGGCAGCAGGGAAAGTGAGGGAGGGAAGCGGTCAAAGCTGATACACAGGGCAGTAATGAGGACTTACCAGTCAGTGACTGAGTTCAACCGCCTGGGGGCCCCTGGAGAAACCATGTGGAATATGTCCTAGAATTGACCTCCATCAGAGGCAAGGAAGCTGCAGTATTTATCCATCAGCTTCTGTCCTTCATGAATTGAGAGTTATCTTTGGATGTGCAACATCCCTGTCATTTGTGGTTGCCCTGCAGGAGGGCTGCACAAATTCCCTCAAGGGGATGGAGAAAACCCTCAGGCAGATAAGCAAAGAGAGGCAAGTAGTTAAGAAGGCAGCTGACAACCTGCCTCAAACTGTCTAGGAGTTGAGCGGTGGAACGGCAACCGTTATCTGTTCCAGTCCACCAGGTGCTCATAGTTCTCACTGGATGGGGAAGGACCGAGACCCATACCCCACGCCGCCCCGTGGTGAATTCACCCACTGCCGTACGCTTTCCCACCTCCACTATGAAAACACGACCTTAGCTTCTCGTGGCTTGGCTTCCTGCAACAGTAAGTAGTTCCTTGTTTGCATCGCTCAGATCCATGCGTCCACTCTGTTATGCTTCGAGGTGGTGGCCAGCCACAGTCTCTAAGAAGAGAAGAGGACTAAAATCGGGAGTGCTCACACAACAAGCTGCAGTTCCTGTGTTGCACCTGGATCTGAGGCCATGCTTGAAATCCATCACACACACACACACACACACACACACACACACACACACACACACGTCCTTCTATTCATTTGAGATTCCTCTCACTCTGAGCCATCATTTCATGCCTAGGCTACTTTTCTGATGGGATGGCCCAGACCTTCTTCCCTGAGGTGTCGGAGCCCCGGTTACCCCGTCTTTGTCTGTAATGCTGCAATTAGGTGCTCATAGTTCTCACTGGATGGGGAAGGGCCAAGACCCATACCCCATGCCGCCCCCTCCACTGTGGTGAAGTCACCCACTGCCGTACACTTTCCTGCCTCCACTATGAAGACGCAACTTTAGCTTCTCGTGGCTTGGTTCCCTGCAACAATAAAGTAGCTCCTTTTTTTTGCCTGTGGGCTTATGACCATCAGGATCACAAAATGACCAGGTGACAGTTGTAAACTTAGGTTTAAGTGGAACTCATTATATCTCTTGGTGGAAGCATCCTCTACTTCCTCTTGGGGCTTATGATCCTGCAGAACCTAAAATTGTGGCTGTGGAAGCACAAATCCCTGAAGCAGGGACCAGGAGTGCAGGACACTGCCACTCCCTCGGATCGTAGCATTTGTCTTCTGGCTGTTAGGGACATGGCATTGTGAATGGCTGTTGATTCCACATATAGACTGCATTTGGGAAGACAGTGCCCCAGCTCTACAATGTGTTTTCCTCCAGCTAGAGCCTTAGCTGAGCCTTTGAGAGCCCATTTCAAAGCTCTACCAGGGCAATCAAGAGATTCTGCATGATGGTGCTATATGGTAAGAGCAATGAATTCCATGGTTATGTGCCCTTTATCAAACTTCTTTTACCATAAATCACTGCTCCTTCCAGAGTAGAAGGGGTCCCTTGTAATCAACTTGGCATCAAATGTTTGGTCAGTCTCCTCAAAAGAGCTCAGTATCAGTCTGGCTCCTGATAGGTCGGTTACCCATTGGTGACAGTACCTCTATCAGGTTTGGTGAAAAGGGACTCATGCAGTTGGGCACATGCATAGCCCTCATTTCTGCCATGGTGGTTACTCTGGTGCTGGAGAAAGCCCTCATACAGAAAGGCAGAGAGAGGTGGTGCTGAGGTATGCATCTGTCAGTGTGCTAAGCACTAGTCCACCAGAGCCAAAAGTGAACTCGGGGGTGGGCCAAGGGGATATGGGGTCAGCCATCGGGAGCGGCTGACACTTGCACCTTAGGATCCCTAGCTAAGGGCTGCCCTCCCCAGGAACATTCGCATGGTTAGGGCTCCCCCTTCTTCTTTTCATTGTTCCTTTCCTGGGAATCCCAATGTACACTTGTATTTTTTTTTTTTTTTTTTTTTTTTGCGGTATGTGGGCCTCTCACTGCTGTGGCCTCTCCCGCCGCGGGGCACAGGCTCTGGACGCACAGGCCCAGCGGCCATGGCTCACGGGCCCAGCCGCTCTGCGGCATATGGGATCCTCCCGGACCGGGGCACGAACCCGTATCCCCTGCATCGGCAGGCAGACTCTCAACCACTGCGCCACCAGGGAGGCCCTGTACACTTGTATTTTAAAGTTAGTTTTCTCTCAAAGAAGTCTCTCTCTCTCTCTCTCTCTCTCTCTCTCTCTATATATATATATATATATATATATAAAACATATGGAATTGGCCCTCCATATCTGCAGGTTCTACATCTACGGATTCAACCAACTGCTGATTGGAAGTATTAAAAAAAAAATTCTAGAAAGTTCCAAAAAGCAAAACTTGAATTTGCCATGCCCTGGCAATATTTTTCATAGCATTGACACTGTGTTTATAACTATTTACATAACATTTACATTGTATTAGGTATTATGCCTACTGTAGAGAGGATTTAAAGTATACAAAGTATACAGGAGGATGTATGTAGGTTATATGCAAATACTGCATCATTTTATATGAGACCTGAGCATCCTTGGATTTTGGTATTTGCGGGGATCCTGGAACAAATTCTTCATAGATATTGAGGGATAACTGGAGAGCAAAAGAGAGAGAGAGAGAGAAAGAGAGAGAGAGAGAGAGGGAGAATATATAACATATTATAAATATATATATATATACATGTATTTTATATATATGTGTGTGAGTAGAAAATAAAAACACCATAATATTAAGATTGACCATATCTGCATGATCAACATATAGGTGACATTTTTTTCTTATTTTTATTTTGGGATACTTTTATAATTTTTAACTGTAAAATATATCATTTCTGTAATCAAAAGTGAACAGTTACTTTAAGAATTTGGAAGAGGGCTTCCCTCGTGGTGCAGTGGTTGAGAGTCCACCTGCCAATGCAAGGGACACGGGTTCGAGCCTTGGTCTGGGAGGATCCCACATGCCGCAGAGCAACTAGGCCCGTGAGCCACAACTACTGAGCCTGCGCATCTGGAGCCTGTGCTCCGCAACAAGAGAGGCCGCGATAGTGAGAGGCCTGCGCACCACGAAGAGTGGCCCCCGCTTGCCACAACTAGAGAAAGCCCTCTCACAGAAACGAAGACCCAACACAGCAAAAATAAATAAAATAAATTAATAAACTCCTACCCCCAACATCTTAAAAAAAAAATTGGAAGAATCCACATTTGCATTTCAGGTATAAATTTTGGACCCTTTTGTCCTCAGTTTGCCCAATATTTTCAGTTGCTTGGAAAAGGGGGATTTACTGCTATGAAACAGCTTTTCAAGTAGACATGAGAAATGAATGAAGACTTCAGTGCAGTCATGTCAGAAGACAGACACGAGTTCACATTATTCCTCACAGTCTGATACCACATAATTTCTTTTAGAGTAGATTTCAGAGTGAAGAGAGACATACTGTAGTTGCAGGTATTTACTATAAATAAATCTGGGAGGTCCTGTGAGTTAGAAATATAATTATGCAAAAACTTTTGCAGGAAAAGACTGCCACTCCAAGTGAACGGGAAAGGAGGCTTAGTCTTTTTGTTTCACTTCATTTTTGAAATTGAATCTAAGCACACTTTTAGTCTTGAGTGAAAAAAAGTATTTATTATATTATACATTTGTATTATATTTATTATATTATAGGTAATAGTTAAATATATTTTAGCTCTTGAGATAACTACCTATATTTTGTTTTAAATCCAAAATTTGATTATCTTGCACTTTTGAACTTCATTTTTTTGCTTGAGATGCCTTAAAAATGTAGAAAAAAATATAGAGAGACAGTTCAAATTCATGAAAATCAGAATTAATAGTTGTAACTCTTTTAGTACATTAGGATTTAATATCACAAAAATTAATAATTCTCTGCTTAAAAGAATGCCTAATTTAACAAGCTGATAACATAATTTGTAATGACGTATTTTGTGCATGTAAATGGATCATGTTATTTTGACTTTGAAAATGCTTAGAGACAGTGTTTAGCATCAATTTGAAAAATCTGCCTGTTTGCATTATTAATTTGCTTACTGGAAAAAGAAAGCACCAAGTTTTCACAGAAACAGAGTGCAAGAGTGGACTTGGGGACTTCCCTGGTGGCACAGTGGTTAAGAATCCACCTGCCATTGCAGGGGACATGGGTTCGAGCCCTGGTCCGGGAAGACCCCACATGCCGCGGAGCAGCTAAGCCCGTGAGCCACAACTACAGATCCTGCGCTCTAGAGCCCACGGTCCACAACTACTGAAGCCTGCACGCCTAGAGCCCGAGCTCCACAACAGGAGAAGCCACCACAATGAGAAACCCGTGCACCGCAACAAAGAGTAGCCCCCGCTCACTGCAACTAGAGAAAGCCACGTGCAGCAACAAAGACCCAATGCAGCCAAAAATAAATAAATAAATAAATTTATATATATATAAAAAAAGAATGGACTTGGGAGGTTAACAAACCCCTCTATTTTATAGCTAATATAGATACCTAGAGTTAAATAATCTGTCCAGGTTAACAGTGTATAGCAGACTTGCTACTAGATCTCTCACTAGAATGGAGTGCTAGTATCATTTCATTTCAGGCAAAGTGAAAGAAAAATAAACATTTGTGGGCATCTATTATGGGCTCTTACAAAGATTTTCCAAGAAATTTTCTGAAGTGAAAACCATTCGGCTTAGGAAGGTCACGTACTTTGTCCAAGGTCACATGGCTGACTAAAATTGGAGCTGTGATCCCAAACCAGGACTATCTCAATCAGTAACACTTGAGAAATTATTATTTGGGAGAAAGTACTTCCAGAATTATGGAATAAGGGCGTCCAAAAATCCACTCCTCAATGAAAGCAACAAAGTCATTGGTAAAAATTTTCAAAATTAAAATTTTCAGTTCTCTGGAAATTAATCAAAAGTTTGCACAAATCTAAAGAGTGTTTATTCAAGAAAAATGGCTGTATCTTGATAAGGACAGCATGCTTTGTGGCATTTTAACTATCCCTATATCATTTTCCTCTATCCAGTTTTATGGTAGCCTTGAAAATGAACAGCCTTGCAACCATGACAACAGCTATGACAACAGCTATGTCAACAGCCTCACGGCCCTTAAAGAAGGCAGATGGATTTGGAGCTCCCCCAATTCCCATCTCTAGAGATTTGTCATAAAATGACCTGTCTGGCAGCTTTCTGAAAACCCCCTTTGCAGAGCTTGTCTTTATTTAACTTGACTCAGACCTAGCTCAGTGCGAAATCCCTTTTCCCAGGATGTTTGTTGTAAATAATCAATGGCAATTGTTTAGCATCACAATGGCTGGAGGCAGTGATACCAGGTGGGGACTTCCAAAGGGAAAATTGGAATAGGG
Organism: Mesoplodon mirus; assembly: GCF_964341445.2. Taxonomy (NCBI): domain Eukaryota; kingdom Metazoa; phylum Chordata; class Mammalia; order Artiodactyla; family Ziphiidae; genus Mesoplodon; species Mesoplodon mirus. The sequence goes on from NC_138977.1 coordinate 90,063,127, forward strand.
GACTTTGAAAAGCTCCAGCGTATTACTGGGAGCCTAGAAGGACACACACATGTGCACTACCAGGAAAGAGAAGGCTCTAATTTCTAGCCTCTGGCTGACCTTGAGGCTCTGTATAAGCAAGCAGTAAAGGCTGAGGCAGAATTGTAAACTGCCACAGTGGTGAAGTCATGCCACAACATACACACAGAGCTCCTCAGAAAAGAGTGGGAAACTTACTGGTTCAAGGCATTTAAGGAAATCTCTATACAATCATTAGCTGACCACTAAGCTAACCAATACGGTACTTCAATGGCTGCAAATAAAAAATAATATAGATTTTACAGAATTAGTAAAGAAATGACTAAGCAAACAAATAGTAACAACAAAAATGAACAGCAACAATAACATCCCTGGAGAGGAGGACAACCTTATTTTTGGGATTGCCATATTATATTATTTAAAATATCTGGTTTCCAACTTGCAAAGAAACAGAAAAGTATGGTCCATACAAAGGAGAAAAAGAAGTCAATAGAAACTGTCCTTGAGGAAGTCCAACTGTTGGACTTACTAGACAAAGACTTTAAGTCAGCTATTGCAAATATTTGCAGAGAACTAAAGGAAACAATGTCTAAAGAATTAAAGGAAAATATGAACGCAAAGATCACATATCATATGACTCCATTTGTATCAAGTGTCAAAGATAGGCAGATACATAAAGACAAAAAGTAGATTCATGTTTGCTAGGGCTTGAGGTAAGGGGGGAATGGGAAGTGACTGCTAATGGGTCTGGGATTCTTTTTAGGTTGATGAAAATGTACTTATAATTAGGTAATGGTTATGGTGAATATACCAACTCTGTGAATGTACTAAAACCCACTGAATTGTACACTTAAAAAGGGTGACTTTCATCTGGGCATGGTTTTACATGCCAAGACCATGTAATTTGTCATCTAATTGTTGAACTGCTAAGTTGAACATATAAAATCATTAGAGCATATAAGTGCTATCAAGGAATCAAATTACTCCAATGTATGTTTTTAAAAATGTATCAATGTTTTTCTGAATTCTCCCCTATCTTGCTTTATATCTAATCTCTTCACTTTCTAAACATATTTTCTTATATTTTTGAAATTTATGAGGATTCTGTTCTGTTTCCTATCTACAGAGCTAACATTTAGTTGGGTGTTTTCAGGCAGATTCTTCAGGCAAAGTGACCTTCTCTACACTGCCCCTTCCATGTCCTCACATTCCTATGGCCTTTTAGAAATCTACACCATCTCCCATCAATATCTATACAAATGAGTTTATAAGCTGACGTTTGGGCCTAGAGTAACCTTGAAGAGATGCCAGAGGCACTTGGTTGAATTAAAATCATAGTATTAGCAAGAAGTAATTTTCCTAAGGAATTCAGATGTGATAGACAAGGCTTCCAGACTTATAAGGGAGAATTTTTTTTTTTTTTTGCTCTAGGAAATGGCTGTGTGAAGATGAGCCAGCATGAGACTTGCATGATTAAGGGAACTTACAGAAAAGTTTAGGTTGAAATAACCTACAGGTTTTTCTCCCCCTACTCCTCATCCTGGAAAATTTTATAGAAATTAAATGGAATCTAGTGAACATTAAACACTTTATAAGGAAAACAGATTTTTCAAGTAAATAGAAGACAATCTACAGTTTTATAAAAATGTATCATTTGAATTCTACTATTTGTTTTAGTCCAAAGAAAGTTTCAAAATGTCCCACTAGATTTGAATAGAATTACACTAGTAGAATATGTAATACCAACTTTTTTGGATTGAATTTTTAAAAATATCTATTGGGGTTTTCAAAAAGGAATGTAATCTACTATGATCACACACATTAAGGGGATGAATAAACAATGGAAGGGAGCCAACTGACTCAAGGATTCTAAAATGTTAAGAACCTGAGATAATGATCATCACCATAGGACACACATCTGGGAGAGAAAGAATAATGCTGGGGTCAAGTCCATCCATCCTGGGCCACAGTTGGACTCTCTAGCATGACCAAGCTTGAGATTGTACTCATGTGTAGCCAAACAACTGTGGAAATTCACATTCTCAGCATGGCTTTTTTACAAATTCATCGAGTTTAAAGAAAAAGCCTTTTTCCTCTACTTTGAGCTATCAGTGTTGTTGCCAAGTATGGTGTGTCTTGTTTAACTTGGGGGATAATAGTTTACAGACCTCAAATAGCATCTCAAGAAAGTCTTCAACATCAAATGCACTTCTGTGGGGACTTTAAAATGTGACCTGAGGGAGAATATTCAATATTGTAAGCAGGTTTATGTGTCACTAATGGCAATATGTTAACACATTTCCTCTTACATGTTAATGATGGTGGTGATGTCTATGTAGAGTGTTTTAGAGCTTACAAGGAATTTTTACAGACATAATTTTACTTAATTCATACAAAAGCCTGTGAGATATTCAGGGCAGATATTTTTGTCTTCATTTCACACACAGGAAAACTGCGGTTCAGAGGAGTTGAACTCTCTGCTTGTCGTTAGTAGAGCTGAGGTCTGGTCCCAGGGCTCTTGACTCCAATTTCAGAACATTTTGCAAACCCATGTTCTCCATCTGGACTGCACATCAGAATCATCTGGATGATGTTAGGAAAAATCTTCACGCTCTGGCTGAACCCCAGACCAAGGATATCAGAATGACTTGTCATAAGACCCGGGCAACTGTATTTGTCACAGCTCTTCAGATAGCACCAATGTTCAGCCAAGTTTGAGAACCTTATTCTACTATATCGTGTTTCTTCCTTATGGGAAATGTGGCATTCAAACACTGAGGCCCAGAGGCCAAGATGTGACGCTTCAGAGATTTTAAGATATTCATTGTCTCATTCAGCTATTATTTATTGAGAGTCTTCTATGTGCCTAGTGGCACTTTTCTAGAAGATACCACAAAGTTCCTGGCAGTCTGGTTACTTCACAGGCCTGATTATCACCTTGGCTAAGTGTGGAAAGCTGCTCTCATGGTGCTGAATCTTTCTCACTCTTGCCCCACTTCTTTTTTTTTTTTTTTTTTGCGGTATGTGGGCCTCTCACTGTTGTGGCCTCTCCCGTTGCGGAGCACAGGCTCCGGACGCGCAGGCTCAGGGGCCATGGCTCACGGGCCCACCTGCTCCGCGGCATGTGGGATCTTCCCGGACTGGGGCACAAACCTGCGTCCCCTGCATCAGCAGACTCTCAACCACTGCGCCACCAGGGAAGCCCTTGCCCCACTTCTTGATTTGACCCTGATGCTGATCACTTTCTTCCTACATGAGGAGTTAGAGCACCATGATGGAGGTGGGATGTATGGACACTTCCACTGTGTAAAGACACATGAAAAATTCCACTCAGGGCCCAGAGTAAAGAATTTTTAAAAATGAAAAAAAAAGTTTTTATTCGAGTATAGTTGATTTACAATTTTGTGTTAGTTTCAGGTGTACAGCAAAGTGATTCAGTTACACATACACATATATGCTCTCTTTTTCAGATTCTTTTCCCATATAGGTTATCACAGAACATTGAGTAAAGCAAGAACATCCTTTTCTGCTACCAGCTATGCTTCCTTTTGTTAGATAAGGAGAGCCGTGTAATCCATCATGCTCTTCTTTTTGACTTGGCTGCTAGGAGGCTTGGAACTACGTACTGTATACAAGTCTGGTTGGTTTCCTTCACTGCATCTTTTTTGGCACATTTCCCCCCACATCAGGCAGAGTCTTGGCCCTCCTGACACTTAAACAAGTCATTGTCAAGAGTTTAATGAAGGTCTGGGGAGGGTTAAGGGAAACCAGTGAGTTATGGTGGGACATCCTGGGGCTTGCTGCAGCTGGAAGGAAGCCACTGCAGCCAGAGCCTGGAGGAGACATGAGAAGCAGTTGCTGGCACATAGAAGGAGTCTGCAGCTGTAGGAGATGGCTGCCTGACAGGAGCTGTAGCTATTGGTGGAGGACCACAACCATTGCCAACGCAGTAGGGAAGGAACGTGGAGCAAAATATCCCAACATCTTTCTCTTCTTGACCTTGAATCCCTTGCCAGGGATGGCCATTGGCCAAAACGGACAGGAACCAGAGGGCAAAGAAGCCCAACTGATAGACTCCATAGAGGTCAGTGTCCCAGGATACAGAGCAGGGTGAAGGGTGGATCTGGAAGGGCAAGTGAGACAACCCAGCACCCCATCTCAACCAGGCAATGAGCCTTACACTTTACGTGCCTTTTATTGTTTGCTACTTCCTTTGTTATTTTACACTTTAAAATTAAGCTTAGTAAAAAAAAAAAAAAAAGGGTAAAAGTTTAGAAATGGCAGTAAAACCCTAAAATAACACTATTTACTGTGGTTGAAACATGTAAGGGAAATATATGACCATCACCATCTTCCTACATGTCCATGTCCAGGTTTTAGGAACTCTTGAGGGAAATAAGCCAACACTGTCATCTTTATGATTGAATCATCTCTCTGTGTCTCTCACAGTCATCTACACCAGCCATATATCTTTGGATAAACTAGAGGGCTGATTTTTTTCTGACAGATCTATATATTGCTCTTTAGGGATATGACTGGAGTAAATTCTCCTGTCATGTTTTTTAAACTCAACTACACTACTCCATGAGCTATTACTTTTTCTTTGTTTTTTTTTTTTAAACGTGTTCTTTGTGTAAGATTTTGAAAACACAGAAAGTGTAAAAAGAAAACAATGATTCCCCAACTCTGCACCTAGAGATGACCATTATAAACATTTGAGCATATTTTCTTTATATCTCTATGTTTACTTATTTGTTTCTTTTACCACCACGAGCACAACAGCACTTATTAAAAGCTTGGCACTATTCTAAGCACTTTACCATATAAAGTAAAAACTCTTATGATCTTCATTTTACAGATGAGGAAACTGAGGCAGACAAAGGTTATATAATTTGCCCAAGGTCACAAGGGAAGTAAGTGGTGAGACTGGGATTTGAACCAGAACACTGTGCTTAAGTACCCACACTCCAAGTCACAGAACAGAGTGATATGACATCAGTTAAAAACAGGAACAGTGGAAGGAAAAACAAAGGTAAGGCCATAAAATGGAATCAGGAATTGACTAAAAATTCCAAACCATAAAAACCTTCTGGTTTTTATGCTTCTGGCATTCCACAAAGTTTGCTCTAAGTTTGTAAGCTTCTAATTCCAAAAAGGGGAGTGTTGTCCATTACAAAAGCCTTGGTGTTCATAAGATTAAAAACAGATCAAATTGTCAACAGAAATACTGCTATTGTTGATATTATGACCAGACAGAAGTAATCTTATAAATACTTGGCTATTGTGTAATGTAATTAATGATGCTATTTATTCTTTCATTTATTGTTTCATTATTATTAAGCACCTACCCTGGTTCAGGCAGTTCTAGGTGTTAGGAATACAGTATTTAATAAGTTTCTGTGTTAGGGATCTTACATTCTAGTGAAAGAGACAGACAATAACCAAGTAAATAAATTAAAAATATATCATTTCAAGTAGGGGGAGAGTGCCAGAGTGGAGAAGGGAAGGCCTACTTCAGGAACATCCCAACTGGGACAAAAGATGAATTTTGTGGTCTGTGTTTCATAGCATCCTCAAAAAAGACCAAGTTGAATTCAGGAAAGGCAATTAATGTGGGAGAGCAGCACAATCTATGGTGGTAGATTTTAGATTCTAAAGAAAAATAGATGGACTTCATATCCTGTAATCAATCATATGTAAATATAGTTTTAAAATGTTTTTCATCCAAGGATTGGTAAGTATTGGGGAGTACAGTAGTGAGGTCTACTACCCTGGAGTTAAACATGGAATGGTGGTTCTCAAACTTGTGCTTACACCAGATTCCCCAAGAAGGCTTCTTAAAACCTAGATTATCAGCTCGCCCCAAGAGGTTTTGCTTTAGAGGGCTTGGGGTGGGGTCCAATAATTTGCATTCCTAATAAGTTCCCATGTGCTGCTGCTTCTGTTACTTCAGAGATCACTCTCTGAGAACCACTGATATGGACCCATGGGTCTTAAGAGACAGTTTGGGTGGTACCCATGGTGGGGATTCCAGGAGTTGGGGTAAAATACTGAAGGTAGGGTTGAAATCCTCTTGGAAAAATGAAGTGGCCTAACCTTGCCCATCTTTTTAGAAGACCATCCCATTATTTATTTAGAAGTGAGCTGAAGAGGTGCTTGTTCCCAAGGTTTTTTCCCTGGGGAAATTGTTTTCAAAGGGCTACAAAGCACAGGCAAATGGGTACTTGAAGGTCCAAGTTCTATTCCATTAGTCTGGCCAAAACTGTTTTGGCCTGGAAAACTTTCAGGAAGGTGCAAATGAAACATCTATGATAAACATATATTTTATACTGGTAAAAATACATCACAGAGTCATAAAATTATATTTTATACTGATAAAAAACCCTTTAAAAATATGAGACCTTTACAAATTAATCAAAGGCTCTTTGAAAACATCATTTTAATAGGTACATAACATTCCATCATGTGATTATATGTACCGTTTACTGAACCGTTTCTCTTTTGAAGATTTCCAGTGATTTTGCTCCTACAAATCTTGGTATAATGAATACCTGTGCACATAGATCTTTGTTTACATTTCTAATTACTCTAGATTACTCAAAGTGGAATTGCTGAGTCAAAATGAACATTTCTATATGTGCTTGAAATATATTTCCACTTGTTTCTAACCAAGTGTTATTTAAATGTGAACAGTGTTGCAACGACAGCGTGATTTTGACTTTTTCTTCTTTGCCATTTGAATGAAACTAAGCCTTTGTGTTCTCAAAATAATAAGCATGTGACTCATCTAGGAGGAAACAAAATTTCACATCAAAATATCTGGAAAGAAAATATATGAAAGTCTCTTTGAAGAGGCAGTAAATGGAAAACTGCCACACAGTACACAGTAAACATTCCTAAACCCCATCTTTAAACATCTCTCTCTCCCCGGAGTTGCATCTTTACAGCAGCTGCTCTCCCTGACAGTCTCTAATCTTTGTCTTTCTCTCCAGCCTCAGCTGATCTCTCTCACCTTCCAGACTCAGGTCCATGCCTCTCTCGTGTTAATAAATGTAAGCTCTTCAGTTTTTTAAATGTCCAGCCATAGCCTTAAATAGTGAAATTAAGGCCCAGAAATGGATTGAGCAAAGAATTCTCTTTAAGAGGCTTTGGAGGGAAGCCCTGTGAACATCGCAGGAATGCATTGCAGGTTAGCTTTGGCCAAAAGTTGCCCCTTAACTTAGACATCGGTCCCCACTGTTGGAAGGCTGAATAGCCAAATGCCTCTTCAGTATCATTTTTGGCCTTCCTGAACCTGGGTGGTCTCAATGATTGCATGATTGGATAAGTTCCAATCACATCTATCGTATCTAATCATTGTAACAAAGTCTATAATGTGAACAAAGCAAATTTATTAACATTTGAATACTCACTTTTAAATGTAGGTAAGCACTGTTGATGTAACTTGGATGAAAAATTTCTTTATGTGTTTATATGTTGAAATTCTATTATTTCTTTGAAGTAGGTGTACACTTACTAATTTCAAGAATGTAATATTATATTACTAATTATTGTAGAAGTTGTTAATTTTACATACAAAAACAAAAAGAATGTTCGAACAGTTAAATAGGTAAATTGATTCATTGTATGAACATTAAGAGAATGTATTAACTAGACAACTTTAGGAAGAAGTTTATATCCTTTTCTAGCCAACAGGTGCTTATAAAAATTAAAACAATAACACAAGGCTGAATAATAAAGCTCGATTTTATTCATAATTAGAATCTTTGTGGAATCATTTGGTGTATTAGCATTCCTAACATTAAACAAAATAATCGTAAAGAAATTATTTAATTTTGAGTGATTTAACCCCCATTTGGGTTATTTCTTTGAAGACAAAGACTGTTTAAGAGTTTTGGTGAATGAATTAAAAGCAGAATGCCAACTTTTTCATCTCAAAATTATGTAAGGAGGAAAATCTTCATAATCATGTACAGCAGCATCTATGAAAAATTACCATTGATCCAGATGTAAGAAAAAATATACACTATGAGGAACATAAGACAGTACTAGAGAAAAATGAAGTACCTAAAAACCTTCTTCCTCCTTTTCTGCTATCAGTTTAAAGTCAGTGGCTATTCAGTGCAGCAAATACGAAGGCAAGTAACCCCAGGAGCAATCTAGCAACTGGCAAAGCTCAGAAACTATTCCTCTAAATCTTAATAGTAAATTTGTACAATTTAGCTAATAAAAGGTTAAATAATAAAGGTTTGATAATAATTATTATTATTTAGATTTATTGTGGTTATCCCAGAAGTATGTTCTCTGATTAGGATAATTTGGCTTTAGGTGAACTTTGCTTTTTTTTTTTTCATCCAGACATTTGTAATTCAGTCAAAATGTGTATTTGCCACATCTATAATTTACTTTAATATTTCTAGTCCTGTCAAAGCTCATTAGCAGAAACTGCTGTTGACTGCAGCAGCAGGAGATTGGGCCAAAACTTCCTTATTAAAACACTCCCATCTGGACGTGAGTCTTTCAGCTTTCCTCAGTGAGGCCTTCAACTGGCAAAAGCAGAGATTTGCTATGATCAGGAAAGTTTTCTTGTCTCGAACATTCTCTTCCAAATCTTCAGGTACCTGACATATTGTTTCTAATTTGGAATGGTATTTTCTTACTAGACACCAAGAGGATCCAAATCCCTATTTTCTGCTAAAAAATGCCTACTGATGTTCACAATGGCAAGAAATCTTAGAGGACATTGTATCCAAATCCTCACTTTGCAGATGAAGAAACAGGCTTGAGGAGGTGAAAGAACTTGTCCAAGGTCCAGCAGCTAACTAGGGAAGAACTGTCATGGGATCCAGCCTCCCAAAATGCAACCCTGCACTCGGTCCAGAGAAGCAAGTTGTCACCTTTCAATCTATCTTTTTTCTCTTTCTTAGTGCCATGCTCCTGACCAGAGTTAAGAAACATCTTCCTATAGTAAACCCCTGTTTAGAACAGTGTGCTGGTTTTTGTTGTTGTTGTTTTTTTAATGATGTTGCTTTAAATAGACTACTTTCTCTAAATAAGTCATATTCCTTTGGAATAATCCTCCAAAAAAAGAGAAACATCTTCCTTTTTCTTCTCCAATCAGTCATATTTCAGCTTTCAAGCACTGATGGGACAGAGCCTCTTTGATCTCTTTCTAAGTATTTCCTGAGTATTTCAACCTGCTACCTCATGGGTTTAATGAGGATCACAGATGATCCACTGATGTTTCTGGCTCAATGAGCCATTCATTATTATAGTGATTATTACGAAATGCATTTTGGCAAGCTCTCCTTCCCCTTAATTTTGAAACCCATGTGTATTTGACAGGAAATCTAGCCCATGTGTTTTTGACTCATTTGCACCCAGGTCATTAGAATGTGGTTGGTCAGAGCTAACTGGACTCTAAGTAGTGCTCTGGGCCTTTTCATAACACGTTGATGATCTTAGCTTCTGTAAGACGTCATCAGCCAGATTGTATGCAGCTAGCGTTCCAACTCCAGCTCTTGGAAGTTGACTCTGACATACTCCCAGGCACTTTTTCTTAATTAACTCCGTATTTGTGATATTTTCTTTGGATGACTGTGAGACTGAGACAAGCTTGAGCACACTATTCTCCTTCTAGAAACATGTAGAAATAGTAATATAAATAATAATACCGAACGTTTATTGAGCATTTACTATGTACCAGGTGCAGTTTTAGGCATGCTACCTGTATTCAGTTCTCACAATAACCCAGTGACATGGGTAGGATTATTATTTCCATTTTAAAGACTGGAAAAATAGAAGTCCCAGGTCACAGCTAATAAGCACTGAAGCCACAGATCCGATCTAGTCAGTCTAGCTCCAGAGCCAGAGCTTTTGAAAACTGTGTAGCCATTGTGTGAAACTGACTCTGTGTCCATGAGAAACTGTATTTCCTTATACTGGATTTGAGATGCTTCAGTGAATAGGCCTGACAACATTAGCTTTCTTAGATGGCTATCTCAATAACTCAGATATGTTAAAATTTGCAATCACTCTGGCTACTGTAAATGCCCACATGGATTCCTTTGGCCAAAAAAAGAGCAACTGAAATTGGACCCATCTTCTTGGGTGGATATCTTGCTGTGCCACTTGATCCCAGAGGATATCTGAAGACTATACACAATTGAAGGTGAGAAAGGCTGCTCTTGTCTGGAGACTTGACGATATGCTATTGTCAGGGCCACAAGATCCAGGCAGAACCAGTACCGTGCACCTAGGAACTACTATGGGCACAGTGAATTGAACGTTGAAAACCAGAGACGTCATTGGAAGACAACAGGATAAACAAGGTTGTACCTTTACAGGAAATTGGGGAGGAGGGCCAGCTTACCTCAAGCTAGGACAAAGTCCTATCCTCATAGCTCTGCCCATACTCATTTGCACCTTAAATTGCTTGTGGAAATCTGGGACAGGGAGACAGTTATATTTGCCGTGCATTAGCTCAGCCACATCTGTGTCCTTTCTCTGAATATCAGTCAAATCGAAACAAGTTTGGGGAAGAGAGACCAGAGAAGCCACTATCCTTGAACCACAGAGGACCAGTTATGGGTTCTTGAGGCTGTGGTAGGATCCTGTTCCTGATTCTTTGGTTTACTCTTTGCTCACATTTTAGCTACACAACCGTAGGCCCCAAAGACATAGTCAACCTCACAATTAAAACTGATAAAGAAATATTTTATTTGGTCTCCTGATCAAAGACTTAGGATCTAGGTACCCTTCTTGGATAATCTCAGCAGGTCATCTGCCATCTCTATTCTTCCTCCCAAGTCTGAGCCTGTAGCCCACATCTCTCTGCTGTGTTTAGGAACTGCCCATCCATTTGCCCACTGCACACCTCTATTTGGAGGTCCCATAGGATCACAAACTCAGTGTCTACAATTGAACTTATCCACCCTTCTTCCCAGCTCCCACAACAGGCTCCTTCCCTTGTATTTCTATCTCATAAATGACTCTAAGTTTCCTTTCCTTCCTCACCTCCTTTACATGCAATCTATCCAGTTTTGTCATCTACCTGTTTACACTGTGTTAAATCAGCACACCTGCTCTAACTGCCCTTCTCCTGCCATAACTGTCCACTGCAACCCCTTCCATCAGGCTGCAAATATCTCACTGGCATTGCCATCACCTTGCTCTGCCTCCAATCCATTCTCTACACTCTGTGCACGTATGGTCTCTTCACTGGCTCTCTATTGCCCTTGGGGATAAAATCTTAACTCTTACTGATCTGTCTTTTTCTCTAGACTGTGAGTTCTTTGAGAGAAGGGATGTAGTCCAATTCATCATTAAATATTCATGGAATCATATTGGTTGAGTGAATGAAAGTGCCTACACTGGTTCTATTCAATGGCAAAGCAAGTCTCCTTTTTCTTCTAAAGGTTGAGGGAGGGGGTCGAGGGGGAGGGCAGTCAGGGATGATGATCTCTGTCTCTCTTGACTCAAGTGTTTCAAAGGGAAAGAAGGAGAGTAACACTCAGCTTCATATGTTCTGGTCATGTGCCACTAGATATTTTAAAGGGATAAGCTCACTGTATCCCAGCAGACACCCTGTGAATATTACTGTCTTCATTTCTGAGATGATAAACTAAGGTCCAGTAAAGAATATGCCCAAGCTCACAAATTTAGTAATTAACCAAGCTTAGTAATTGACCAAGCCATTCAAACCTTAATCTGACTAACTCCAAAGCTGGGCCTTCTTATGTCCATCAACCATATAAAATTCATTCTAAAACTAAGTCCGATAATCTTGTACATGAACCACATCTGATCCAGGCATCCTGCCCACCCTCCCTCAAATGTCCTTTGCCAATACGCTCACTCAGTCCTCTATTCCACCCATCACAGCCTCCCAACCACAGTCCACAGGCTCCAGCAGAGCTCAGAGTTTGCCAGTCTGACTTAGAGTTAAGGAGTATCTTATGGAACTTTCCAATAATCCAATAATCCAATAATATCCCCTTTGTTTTCCTGGATCAGATAGGGAGTTTTAATTGAAATTAAAATCTTATCTGTAACTGCTTAGTTAGAAGACATATTTTCCTCTTTCACAGGTTCTGATTCTTGGGGAAAATTTAGAGAAGCTAAGTAAAAATAAGCAGGGTGCAAAGAGGGAAGTGGATTTCCTGGCATCAGAGTCTGAAGCTTTCAGAACTTTGGATTCAGGTGCTGAGACGAATGGGGCAACTTGAGCATTGTGAGATTGAACACAATTCCTTGAGGAGCACAAGTCTGTGAGTGAGGGAGAGAATAACGGTGGGGTCATATGTTCAGAGAAAACCAGTGTAAGATGGGAGCTATTGTCCAATGCAATGCACTTTAAAATTCGACCACATTGCTAAGCACTTACTGTGTAACCAGCACTGAATGTACAAATAAATAAGACACAGTTCCTGCTGGTGAGCTCACAGTCCAGTTAAGGAGACAGACATGAAAACAAATAAGTAACAATTTGTTTTGATAATTATGCTAAGTACCTGCATGGCACAGGAGAGAAAGCAATGGGGTTGTTTTTGAAGTATAGTTGATTTATAGTATCATGTTAGTTTCAGGTATACCGCACAGCAATTCAGTTATACATACACGTGTATGTACATTCCTTTTCAGATTCTTTTCCCTTATAGGTTATTACAAAATATTAAGTATAGCTCCCTGTGTTATACAGTAGGTCCTTGTTGGTAATGAATTTGTTTTGAGAATCCTAAGGAATTTAGAGTTTAGGATTCGCAGAAGAGGTGACATCTAAGTGGAGCTGTGAGGGACAAATAGGAGTTCATCAGACTGATAGGTGCATAAAAGTGCTTTAGGCAGAGGGAAAAACACATGCAAAGTCATAGAAGCCAGAATGAACAAACAAACAAACACACAAACAAAAGACCATGAGGTGTGCAGGGTCTGGCGAGGGCTGCTTAAAGACTATGTGAATGTGCATATAGGGTGAGTGTACATCTGTGAAGAATCAGCGTCTTCTTCCATCTTCTAATGACAGATGTGTAGGGTTAATTACCAGCAATGCCCTCCCTTTTGCATTCTTGGTATATTTCCTAAAGAATGAGTCAAGTCTAACTAACTGTGTGTGTATGAATATATATCGAGGAAAGAATAACACAGGAGGGAGAGGGCCTTGTAAATGTCACAGCACTGTTCATTTTTACATGATATATGAAATAATATAAATTCACTGCTCTCACAAATTTAGAGAGAAATCCAGTTTTAGGGCCTGTTTACAAGGGCTGTTGGACTTTGTGAACAAAGCATTCTCATATGCTCTGGGGGCTTTTTGATAATTGCATTATTAGGTTCTTATGGAATGGATTTGGTGGTCTAAGTCCTTGGTGGGTTGGGATATGCAAGAGAACTTCGAAACCAACTTGTGTGATTTGCCTGGGATGTCAGTCTGCACTGTCTGTGGTAGCCCCTGGAGAAAGTTGGCATTGTCCTGCTGCATATTTCATTTCTAACAAGCTAGTTCTCCTGCATGAGGCTTTCTATGAGCCCCAAGATAATATGGAGATGCCAGTGGATTCTGCTCAATTTTGCCAGCTTTTCCTGAGCTTAAAAGTATGCCAAACTCAACATCGGCTGCTGCTTTTAGGAGGTGACCTCTTTGTGTGATGATAAATTCCCTGAGTTGGAGTTCAGAGGACTGAAGTCTTTTCCCAGTTTTGCAAATATGAACTAGTGAGTTGGACACACAGAATTTTGCTTGTTAGTGTCCTGTTAGAACATATCTGTGTTTGTAGCAGAAATTGAGAACTGCCACCTATTCTCCCCTCTTTCCTTGGAATTACCACCTTGAAGACTGTACTCCCAGTTCCCTTCAGTCCAGAGCAGGCAGTGAGATATAAGCAAAAGTTGTCAGGTGGGGCTTTAAGAGTTGATAAAACCACCATTTCCCACATTTCTCCATTCTTCGTATTTCCTGCTTGGAATCATAACCTGATGGTTGGCGCTCCAGCAGCCATCTTGGATGATGAAGCAAGCTTGATGATGGAAACCATGCACTAAAGACAGAGGAGAAAAAAGAAAGAGCCTGCATCCCTGATGACATTGAAAGCCTGCATTCCAGCCATGGACTGCCTACTTCTGCACTTCATATTATACAAAAGAAAAGTTTAACTCCCTAAATCTTGTTTAAGGCTCTGTTATTTGGGTTTTCTATTATATGCAGTTGAAAACAATTCCTAATGGGAAACAGTTTAGTATTCTCTTCTACCACATATGTTTCCTTCAAACAGCAGGGAACACAGCTGCCAGCAATTCCAGAGAAAATAGACAATAATTGTTCAGAGCTTGGGTTCAGGAATCAGACTGCCTCAGGCAGCAATCCTGGCTCTACTGCTTACAAGGTCATGACCTTGAGCAAATTCCTTAACTATCTTGTGCCTCAGTTTCCTCTTTTTATAATAAGGACAAAAACAGTACTCACCTTTATAGGGTGATTGTGAAGATCAAGCTAAAAGAGATAACCCATGTAGAGTGTTTTGAGTATGTCCAGCATCTAATAATCACTCAGCACATATTAGTTATTATTATTGTTTCTTTAAGTGTTTGTTTTATTTTAGCTCTTTGAACCTAGAAGACACCAGCAGAGAACTCCCAGGGAAGGGCTGGGGTTGTTCCAGCTTGGGTGAAGGTCCATGTGGCCAGCAAGATGGGACACTAGGATTGGCCTAGCCTGGGTCACCCACCTTGGTGGCAGTATTGGCGGGAGAGGGGGTCAATCGAGTATGGTATCAGAAAGGGGCAAGGAGCTGAGTGCTGGTAAACAAACACCAAAGCTTCCATATGCCCCTAATTTGCCTCTTGAGGATATTGAGAGAATACCTGTTTGCCAAAATCCTTGAAATTTTTTTGTGTCAATGATATACAGAGTTGCTATCATCAGCATTCTCATCAGTCTGCAAGGCCTTTTTTCTTTCCTATCAGACTTTCACCAAATTTAGATCTCACCTTTCTTTCAGTGCTGGGGCAGCTCCTGAAAGGCCCTGAAAAGCTAAAACCCTGGACCCACCCCTCCCCTCCCACCACTACACTGGTGATAAAAACAACATGTGATACAGAGACAAGACAGCAACATCCATTACCGAGCCAGTCACTTGCAGGGGGAAAAAAGCATCTACTGCCAGCAAAGGGTCTATGGAAGAAACACAAAACAATCCTGAAATCAAACAGATGCCTGATGTAAGGTATTATGCTGTAAAATTTCCCAGCTCTGTGTGTGTGTGTATGTGTGTGTATATTAATCATGTCTTCCTATTTTCTGTTTTCTGATGATTTGACATCTTGGGGCCTTGCTGGCCCTGGAGGGATTGCCCTTCCTGGGTTAGCTAATCCCTAGAGATAGCACCCACTTTCCCAGGGGTGTGCCTTTCAAATGCAAACCAATCATTGCAAAGTCCACCCTCTCCCCCAACCACCTTCTCTACTGGATTCTCACACTCTGGGCCACTATTTACCCTCCCTGATCACTCCAAGGCCAGATACCAGACAGTCAGGGACAGCCCTTATGCCCCAGAACTCACTGAAGTTATTCAAACTAGCCTAAGCCTGCTTACCCTTCCCACAAAAACCACAATAAAGGCTCTGGCCCACGTTTTCCCCTCACTCCTTCTGCCTCCTCACCAACCCTGGTGCTTCCCTGGGTGGCCCTGTGTGGTGTCTCATGCCTCCTGTTTCTAGGAATCTGTGCGTATAAGAAACTTCTTCCTTCATGACCGTCATTTTCATGTTGTCATGTCTTACCATACCTGATTAAAATAAATTCTGGGTACCCTTTAAAAAATGTGTGTGTGTGTGTGTGTGTGCATGTGTGTAAGCACACACTAGTCTGCAATGTTTAAGAGATAGGGACACAGACTGACTTTTTTTTTTTTTTTTGAGGTACGTGGGCATCTCACTGTTGTGGCCTCTCCTGTTGTGGAGCACAGGCTCCAGACGCGCAGGCTCAGCGGCCATGGCTCACAGGCCCAGCCGCTCCGTGGCATGTGGGATCTTCCCGGACTGGGGCACGAACCCGTGTCCCCTGCATTGGCAGACGGACTCTCAACCACTGTGCCACCAGGGAAGCCCCAGACTGACATTTTTTATCTCTAATTTTCTCACAGACTTGCGTAACAGACACCAGGCTTTCCTGATGCTCATGGCCCTGTTTTCCAGGTGTTTATCAGCCCTTACTCCAGGGCCTGGACGTTACTTCTCCAAGAACTATCTCTCTAATAAATCATGACATTGGCCTCTCATTTTATTTTATCAGATTAACTCTCCTGGGATATATTTTGTGTCCAAAGGAGATAATATTGAAAGTGCTCAGTAAGTCAATTTTGTTGTTATATCTTAACACCTGAAAAGTTTCTGAGTCTATGGCTCTTTCTGGTGATTTTAGCATC
Source organism: Mesoplodon mirus (assembly GCF_964341445.2). Taxonomy (NCBI): domain Eukaryota; kingdom Metazoa; phylum Chordata; class Mammalia; order Artiodactyla; family Ziphiidae; genus Mesoplodon; species Mesoplodon mirus. The sequence goes on from NC_138977.1 coordinate 90,079,569, forward strand.
TTAAAAGAGAACTCTACCAGGCGTGTCTGAAAGTGCAAGCTGAGGGTTATGACCAGTGGTTAAAGATGAGGAGGTTGGCAGAGGGATGGCACTTCTGGGGAAAAATGAAGCTAAGCTTTCATCAAATCCAAAAGACTCTGGCACTGGTTTTGTTTCAAGTACATGACTGAAGGAGAAATGTTTGAAATGAGACACTGTTTACCCTTTAAAGAAAAAAAATAATGATACAATTTATATAAGTGCTCGTGTCTCCAAGCTCTTTTCTCCGTCCTCACAGACCCACCAGGTTTTTGATGCCACAAATGTCCCCATCACTGTTACCAGAAGTTCTGGGAGAATAGGGTTGGCTCTAGTAAGGCTCTCCTGAGATGAAATTGTCTCCCAGGTTTCTGGGAGGCCTGACTCCATGATCATATCACCCATATGGTTCTATGGTGAAATTTTTCACATGATGGTTGGAGGCAAAGGTCAAAGTTCAACATAGCTGAAGTGCTGAAAGAACAAGGAAGCTGTCATTTCCTTCTGCCATAGCCACAGCTTAGAGCTCTAGATCTAACTAGATTTCCACTGAATCAGAAACATCTGGACTTTAACCAGCATGTGATTCTCATGCACATTGAAGTTTGAGAACCACTGCACTGAGCCATACTTTGTCTCCTCGTTTTTCTCTTCCCAAGCACAGGGTTTGAAGCTAGATGAACTGGAACACCACTTTCTGATTAGGTGACCATGGTCAAGTGGATGCCTTTGAGTTTCTATGTATTTTTTAGGACAGTGGGAATAATAATTATCTTTCAGGGGTGTCACTGGGATTAAGTGAGTTCACGTATGTAGGACACCTTAGTACTGCACCTGGTAAAGAGAAAACATTCAATAAACACTTGCTACGACGATTACTACTACTATTACCATTTTCTGTCTCTTTGCCACACCAATGACAAACACAGCCAGCAGAAGGAGGAAGAGCAAGAATATTTTCCAGCTCTGCGAACTTGGGCAAGTTATGCAAACTCTGGGCCTCAGGTTCCTTCTCTACTAAAGAGATACCAGCAGGGCTTCCCTGGTGGCGCAGTGGTTGGGAGTCCACCTGCCGATGCAGGGGACACGGGTTTGTGCCCCGGTCCGGGAAGATCCCACATGCCGCGGAGCGGCTGGGCCCATGAGCCATGGCCGCTGAGCCTGCGCGTCCGGAGCCTGTGCTCCACAATGGGAGAGGCCACAACAGTGAGGCCCACGTACCACAAAAAAATAAAAATAAAATTAAAATTAAAATTAAAATGAATAAATAAAGAGATACCAGCACGTGCCTCATTGGATTGTTGTGAGGGTTTAATGAGTTCGTATAAGTAAAGCATCTTAGGACAGCACCTGGCGTGCAGTAAGTGCTCCGTTAAACATTAGCAATGATGAGGATGGTACACGCACCCATTTGTCTACTTAGTCTTGCAGCTGTGACATGACTGTCAGGAAAGTGGCAGAAATAAGTGAGATTCTTGGATAAACAGCAGCTCCGCGTGAGGACTTCCCTGCCCCACCGAGCAGAGTGAGCCATTCCTTCCTCTTTGCTGAGGCATCCATCCTGTTACTTCTCACACTGCCTTCTCTCCTCGTGTCTAGTGTTTACATCCCTGGTGCAAATTGGTGTTCAATAAATGTTAATAAAAGCCTGTTTGATCTCCAATTGTAATATATCCATGTCACCTATGGGAGAAGAGTAATGACCTCCCAAAGAGGTCTACCTCCCCATCCCTGGGGCCCATGAAGATGTTAGGTTACATGTTGTGGGGAAAGTGGGAGTTAGGCTTGGAGAAGGAATTATGGCTGCTAATCATCCGACTTTAAAATAGGGAGATTATGGTATTTCCATAGAATACAAAAATATAGGTAAGAGAATAGATCTTCAAAGTTCTCATTATAAGAACAAAATTGTAACAATGTGAGATGATGGATGTTAACTAAATTTACTGTGATGATCATTTCACTATTTATCTATCTATCTATCTATCTCAAATCATTATGTTGTACAACTTAAACTAATATAATATTCTCAGTGAATTATATCTTAATGAAATGTCAAATGTATCTCAGTGAAACTGGGAAAAATAAAATTTTAAAAATTGCCAAGAAAAGAATATTAAAAATAAAATAGGGAAATTAACCTGGGTTATCTGGATGGGCCCAAGGTAATCACAAGGGTAAATGTGGAAGAGGGAATCAGAAGACAGAACCAGAGAGATGCTCGGTGAGAAGGACTTGCCTTACTGTTGCTGGCTTTGAAGGTGGAGGAAGGGTCCACAAGCCAAGGAATGCATGTCTAGAAACTGGAAAAGGCAAGAACACAGATTTCCCCCTAGAGCCTCAGAAGGAATACAACCCTGCTGACACCTTGATTTTAGCCCAGTGAGACCCATTTTGGAATTCGGACCTCTGGGACTATAAGATATTAAATTCGTGTTGTTTGAAGCCACTAAGTTTGTGGTAATTTGTTACAGTTGCAGTAGGAAACTACTCCATCATCCTTGGCTCTGTTATTACAACTAGTTTAGAACTGGCTCTTTTAAAAATTATTTAGCCTTGGGCTTCCCTGGTGGCGCAGTGGTTGAGAGTCCGCCTGCCGTTGCAGGGGACATGGGTTCGTGCCCCAGTCCAGGAGGATCCCACATGCCGTGGAGCAGCTGGCTCGTGAGCCATGGCCGCTGAGCCTGCGTGTCCGGAGCCTGTGCTCCGCAACGGGAGAGGCCACAACAGTGAGAGGCCCGTGTACCGCAAAAAAAAAAAAAAAAAAATTATTTAGCCTAACCACTTGTACTCCCCCTTCTTATTAGCAATAGCACCTCTAACCATGGTGCTGGGGCACTGAGAGGAATTTTCTACTGTAGAGTCATCATCTGAGAAAACCCATAGACATAAATTTAAAAGTCTTCAACTCAAAGTCTAGGGCATGTCCAGCTTCTCAGAATATGGTACTGGAGTGCTCACTGGTGAGGCTAGGGCCCTTCTTGTGTATCCTTTGAACTCAGCCTTTTTTTTTTTTTTTTTTTTTTTGCGGTACACGGGCCTCTCACTGCTGTGGCCTCTCCCGTTGCGGAGCACAGGCTCCGGACATGCAGGCTCAGCGGCCATGGCTCACGGGCCCAGCCGCTCCGTGGCATGTGGGATCTTCCCGGACCAGGGCACGAACTCGCGTCCCCTGCATCGGCAGGCAGACTCTCAACCACTGCGCCACCAGGGAAGCCGTGAACTCAGCCTTTGGTTGCTCACCAGGGAAGGTGTGAAAGAGCAGCCGACGGGCAGAGGGTTAATCCAGCAGGCCTCTGTGCTGGGGGCACCTCCTCCTCCAGCATCTGTCTGCATTCTGTTGGGCAGGAACCATTCAAAGGGGATCCGGTCTCTCCTTTATGCCAGCTTGAGGGAGAGCCAAATGTGGCTCTGTCAGCATGTGGGAGATCAAAGAGCTACCACTCCCAGCCCCAGCCAATCTTCAGAGAACAGAGCCACATGGAATACCTTGCTCCCTCTAGAAGGGTTCTGTGGACCATCTCCTGATGCACACTGTTTTCCCCTGGCCCCTCAGAATTTGAGAGAGACCTTGACCACTCCCATAGTTTGAGGTTCATTTAAGAAAACAGACATATCCAAACATGTTTATAAAAATCGTAGTATATTGTAAATGTTTACATTTAATATATTAGCACTTTTAACACATGAAAAAACAATGCAATGTAATGTTATTCATAAGAAATTCAGAATTCATTAAAATATTAATTCATAGTATATTAGAGGCACCATAGACAGCTAGTGGGGTATACATGAAATGGATGTAACGAATAACGCCTTTGAATCTTCCCAGTCATCTTGGTGACTCTATGAATTCCATGCTTTGGAGATAAAGTTGAGTGTACATTTGAGGCCTCAGCCGAGTAGGCCTACCGCTCCATACCCTCTCTGCGTCTGGCTTGCCATCCACCTATCCTCACTGCCTGAAATGGTATCAGACATTCCTGTCTCCACTGGGAGTGACAGCAAGTAATTTAACAAAGACCTTTTATTTTGGCTGTGCCATGCAGCATCTTAGTTCCCTGACCAGGGATCAAACCTCTGCCCCCTGCACTGGAAGCGCAGAGTCTTAACAGTGAACTGCCAGGGAAGTCCAGCAACAACCTTTCATGATGAGCTATCAGGGGCTATGGGATCTAGTCCTGAGATGGTTATACAGCCTACATGAATGCAGATTCCAAACATACATTCTCTCCAACTGGTCATTAATTTCAGGAAACAGCTTGTACTAGCAACCTAGGCTTGGAAAAACATAACTCTCAGGGAGAATTTATGAAGTGTTTAAGGGTAGTTTTCGATCCTGCAGAGAGGCTAATTGCCAGAGAACTCTCCTGTACCAGGGAAGAAGAACGTTCATCCCGTCTTTTATGTCCCACTATTTTAGGAAAATCTAAGCTCAAGGAGGTGGGTGGCATCTCTTAGCTCTAATGACCCAAGTGAAGCCAAGAATCTATAACAGAGCTGTGGTCTCTAGTTAAGGCTAACGCAAATGCATAGAAGTCATCTGTGCTTCCCTAAATTGACTAACATGAAATTGAGAAGTCTCTCCTCTGTCCCCAACCACTGTGCAGTTGCCTGTGGCTCAATATTTTTATTAACATGGGTAAACAAGTAGTAATACCAGAAAATGATCTATCTCAGCGTTGACTACACTATCTGGTCTAAAATGTTTATGATTTTCTTTTCTACTTGCATAAACTGTAGAAAACCACTTTCACTATGCAGAATTATTGCTGCACAAGAGAACTGAACAGCTACTTTTTTATTGTTAATAGAGAGGAAGTTATGCATACATGAAACCCAAATTCCATGTCTAATGAACCTATAGCAATGGTCTGAAATGAATTTCCTCCCTCCTTCCTCTCTTCCTCCCTCCCTTCCTCCCTCTCTTTCTTCCTCCCTTTCTTTCTTTCCTTTTTCCTTCATTAGTGGTAAGTCTCAGGTCATGCTTATAGTCTAAGCCTCCTTAAGTCATTCATGGTTACCAGATCATAAAGTGGGAAGTATGGACGTGTAGGCAGGAGTACTTTAGAATCACCAGGAGAGGTTTAAAAATACTGATTCCTGGGCTTCCCTGGTGGTGCAGTGGTTGAGAGTTCGCCTGCCGATGCAGGGGACACGGGTTCGTGCCCCGGTCCGGGAAGATCCCACATGCCGCGGAGCGGCTGGGCCCGTGAGCCATGGCCGCTGAGCCTGCGCGTCCGGGGCCTGTGCTCCGCAACGGGAGAGGCCACAACAGTGAGAGGCCCGCATACCGCGAAAAAAAAAAGTCCTGGTTTCCACCTCCAGAGATTCTTACATAATCGTTAAGAATTTGTCGAGGGAGTGGCTTGGGTACTAGGACTTCTAAAAGCTCCATAAGTGGTCCCAACATAAAGCCAAAATTGAGAACTACTGATTTAAGTGAAATCAATGCTAAATTAGTCAAACCACTGATTTGTTTCCCAGTTGGCAAAATTGAATAAATAAAATGATAATGTTGGGGGGTTTGAAGAGACATGGCCTAAAAGTGATAATATTTGACTATTCATGGATTAGTTTATTATAGCAGGATTTTTCAAATTCAAAATGAGGCAGAAAGGCAGAAGGCGGCTCTTTGGTTTGAAATAATACAGTTTCGGTCATATATTTTTTTCATGTTCAATCTGCCAGTCTGCTTCAGACTTGCTAAAGTGATAGTGTAGGCAGAATTTCATTGTAGGCTGATGAAGTTTCTGGGCCGTGAGGTCTGGTTGTGCAGCACAAATTCAATAAGAAAGAACCCTCACACGACCACTGGCCGACTCTAGCCCGCTGCAGAGTGTGAAGTCAATTCCTTGGAGTCCTGCCAGCAAATATTTTTGGCACAGTTCCTGGATCATCAACAGGATTCTGTCCTTGACATCTGGAACACCCATCTGCGAGGCAAGCAAATAGTTTTGAAATGAAGTTAGGTCTCTTGACCAATTAAAGATGTGTGTTTGACAGCAACCCTGTGCAATTCATTAGCTGTCTGGCTAGTTTCCAGCAGGTATGAATTCCTAGTGATCCTGGGTTACTGATTGTTGGGGGATCAGTTTGGAAGCTGGAAGGTAATGTGGCGTGCATTCCAGCTGGGGATGGTTTCATTAGGATGAGAGAGTGGGTGACCAACCACCTGTGAGCAATTACTAGCAGTGCCTCTGCATGAAGCAGAACCCAGGCCTGATTCTCTACCCTTTGTTCCAGTTGGAATGTGGCACACCTCTCCCATTTTAGAGCTATACTGTTGTGCTATCAGTTATTACAGTACCATAGAGTTTTGCCTGTAACAGGGAGGCTTCTGGACATTGCAAATGCAATGTGCTTTTCATTACAGCAGGGTTTCTCAACCTCAGTGCTATTGACATTTTGCAAGGCATATTTTTGTTTTCAGGAGTTGTCCTGTGTATTATAGGATGTTTAGCAGCACCCTGGCCTCTTCCCACCAGATGCCGGGAGCATTCCTCTGCTTGTGACAACAAAAGATGTCTCCAGATGTTGTCAAATGATCCCCAGGAGGTGGGGACTGGACAGTAAAATTGTCTCAATTGAGAACCAGTGAGACGTTCCCCAGATTTCATAATATAAGAAAAATAAGATTTCCTACACAAAGGCAAAATGATGAGTATAAAACCGTTTCCTAAATGTCATTCAGTACAAACGAACCGTCCTTGTCTTTAGCTGTCATACGCAACAGGTTTGATTTTTTTAGTCATCTTTGTATGCTCTCTGGTGCTCAGCACAATGCTCTATTCATATAGTAAGTCCTCAATAATATTCATTTTTTAAAGTTGTAGTTGATTTACAGTGTTTCACGCATACAGCCAAGTGATTCAGTTATGTATGTATATATTATATATATATTAGATTCTTTTCCATCATAGGTTATTATAAGATACTGAATACAGTTCCCTGTGCTATACAGTAGGTCCCTGTTGTTTATCTATTTTGTATATCATAGTGTACATCTGTTAATCCCAAATTCCCAATTTATCCTCCCCCTTTTCTGTTTGGTAACCATAAGTTTGTTTTCTATGTCTGTGAATCTATTTCTGTTTTGTAAATAAGTTCATTTGTATCATTTTTTTTAGATTCCACACATAAGTGATATCATATGATATTTGTCTTTCTCTGTCTGACTTACTTCACTTAGTGTGATAATCTCTAGGTCCAACCGTGTTGCTGTAAATGGCATTATTTCATTCTTTTTTTATAGAATAATGTTCATTGAATGAGTAAAATGTCTAGTCTTTCCCCACTTCTGTCTGCGTGGTCTGGGTGGGTCTCCTGGGAATTGACTTGTGGCCTGGCCCAGGTCAATCAGACCTTCTCATTTCTCTGGACATAATAGGTCCTGAAGCCAGTTTTATCAAAGTGAATCACAAGACTCATTGGAATGTTGGGACAAACACACTCAGCTCAACTTTTTTTTTCTCGTGTTGGTTTTGAACCTGGAAGGATGTAGTCCCCCAGAAATTCTGGAAACCATCTTGATGTTATAAGTGAGAATCACTCAAGAGAGATGGAGCAGAGCTGAGGGATAAAAAGGAAGAAGTCAGATCCTGAAGCTATTATTTGTGACTAGATCCAGTGGTATTTCTAGCCACATCCACAGCTACATGCCTTTTCAATTGCTTGAGCCAGTATGTTCCCTCTGGTTTATTTATTTCCATTTTTATTGTTTTTTGCTTAGGCCAGTTTGAGTTGGGCCTTCAATCATTTGAGATCAGAAGAGTTCTCCTTTCGACACTGCTCTACTCAAGAGCTGGCCTGTTGTGTGTGTAACATGACCTGATAACACACAATGCAAATGCTGACTCAGGACTGCATAATCCTGGTATTGATGAGATCTTAGAAGTAATGGTCTGGCCATCACCTGATGCAAGGGTCTGCCTACCACATTCCTTGTCAGAAGAACACTGGGCTGTTGCTTGAATATGTGGGGACGTTCAGAACTTGCCCATCTGCCCATTTCTTTGTTAAGTCAGCTCAGGCTGTTGGAGAATTCCTATTTATATTAAGTCAAACCTGCTTCTAAGAAGCCTCCATTCTAGAATCAAGGTCTGTAGCTAAGTAGAAAAAAAAATTTTTTTTCTTACAATGAAGACAAATGCTGTGTCTTGTCTTTGTCAGTTCTTCTCCATCTTGGCCATTCTCAAGTGCTCCCAGCCTCTTCTGAAAGGTCATGTTCCAAATCGCTATAACTGTAAAGAGGAGAGACTTTGGAATGAAACAGACCTGAGGCTGTAAGTCATCTTCATAGCTTTTTAGCTGTGACTTTAGAAACTTTACCTATAGTTCTCTAGTATTTGTGTTTTTGTCTGTCACATGGGGACCACTAGCTCTCTTATGGGGTTGTGGTGAACATTCCATGGGATGATGCTTATTAAGTGTTTTTTAAGCTCTTAATTCAGTACCTGACACATCTGTGTGCTGTGGTCCATAAATTATCATTATCTTTCTCATCTTGTTGCTATTCTTGGGACACAACTTTAGGATATTCACTTAAAATATGGTCTCCAAAATTCAACACAGTATGCCAGATGGGATCTGGCCATCCTAATATTTTGACATCTCTGCTTGGTTCATTTAAGGCTTCTCATTTGCTTTAGTCATCCAAACTGGCATGGGTGGTCCTAACAGTCACATCATCAGGGTCATAGAGAGTGCAGATGACTTGCAGTCACTTTTCTTGCCATACTGTTGATAGAAATCCACATCATCAGAACTGTGATCTTTGCCCAGAGACCATCAACACTGAGGTCCAGCCTCTCAGCTCCTGGCTGCCCAAAATCAAGGTTGCATCTAAGTGCAGGTCAAGAGGGCTGTTTTCCTTTCCATAGCATAGCTTGCTGACCTGAGGAAAGAGGATGCTGATGTTTCCATTGGCAGATTGTAGCTCCCAAAGAATGAAGCAAACCCGATTGTATGATAGGGGGCCATCCAGGAAAATAAGCATAGGACAGTGCTCTGTGGCCACATGGGGACTGTCAAGGCTTAAAACAAGCTCTTTAATGTCCAGCCAATGTTCGTAATATGTGAAAGAAGTTTTTAAAAGTCTGTTGATTGGTTGCACTTTGTCCTATGAGAAGAACTTTTCCTTACTTTTCCAAGATAGCACATATATCCCTTCCACAGTCAACAACAACAACAAAAGTTAGTACCTGTCATACGCTAGACATTGTTAGAATAGTAATAGTAGAAGAAGAAATAATTAAGAGCTACCACTTCTTGGGCAATTACCACTGTAGTTCATATTATTCTCCCCATTTTACAGATCAGGCAATGAGGCTTAGAGAAGGTAAGTCACTTGCCCAAGGTCATGTAGCTTAAGAAGCAGGATCAGGATTCCAATTTGGGTCGTCTGACCCCAGAGTGCTGCAGTTAACCGCACACTCCCTCATCGCTCTGCCATGGTAGTCATGTGACGTGATGGAGGCATTAGCTAATGCCATGGTTGTAATCATTTTGCAATATACAAGTGTATCAAATTAACACGTTGTATACCTTAAATTTACACAATGTTAAGTCAATTATATCTCAATAAAGCTGGGGGAAAAAGGTTACCTGGACAAAGGACCCTCAACAGCGATTCCTCCTTCCAGACTCAGCCCAAGACTAAGGTCTGTCTCTTATGTCCTCGGTTCTGGAAATTCCTCGAAATTCTGTTTTCTAACCCAAACTCCCTAACTATACATTGCTCATTCCCCATTGAGGGCTTTCTCTTTGGGTTCCAGCCTTGCTCTCTGCCCATTCCCACTGGTTTCATTATTAATATCTTCCCTTGCTATTTGCTCCTGCCCCATGTAGGTTAGGAATATCAGTTCCCTTTTATTCTGCTGGATCTTCTTTCCTTGCCTATACCTTAACTGCCGCCTACAAACACGCAGGGATAGTGCAAGGCCAGCTGCATCTCCTGCACCTCCAGGCAGGAAAAGCCCGAATCTAGGGGTGAAGTCACCAAGCACATAATCACCGATCTCCACAGGCTTTGCGTCATGATGCAGCATCATCAGGTTTTATTATTTTTACATCCTGAGAAGGGAAGCTAGTAGGGTTGGAAAGGGAGAAAGATGCGTGTGAGGGTTACAGGAAAGAAAAGAGAGGGAGGGAAGGAAGACGAGAAGCAGAAAAAAAGGAGAGAAAGGGGAAGAGAGAAGTTGAGACTGGTTTAAGTGACCTCAGTGGCATGTTGCAACAGTTTGGTGATATTTGTGAATAATTAACAATTTGTTATGGTAGCAACAAGAGAACAGGTCTGCAGGTGCTGCTTGGTTATTTGCTGCAGAGGGAATATTGAAATATAAGTTACTATGAGCAGAAGAAAAACAGCATATGAAGAGAAAGTCCCAGCTTGTGACAAAGCATGGGTTTTTCCAGCTCTCCAGCTTAAATTTCTCTGCGGGGGAAGTCCAGTCCCTTGAAAACTTGTAATAATAAATAAAGTGATTGGAAGATGTATTTGAATTTCCTATCAATTAAAACATTCGTTAGTCCTAAGTACTAAGAGTTGAGGCTAAGAGAGCTATATTTTCTTGCTGAGCACTTTTGGTGGTGGTGGTATTAAACTATATTGTGTTTTTCTTCAATTGCAGTTGACCGAATCAAGGGTTTCTTGAGTACTGCAGTGTCCCTGACATGGTTGAGGCAGGATGGAGGATACAGAAGGAAAAGTTATGATTTATGCCAAGAGGGGTTCAGCATCCACAAGGGAAATTTGGAAAACAAGACCAGATTCCTTCCCCCTTAAACAATAGGGGGAAAAAATCCCCAAAACGCAATGTAGTATTTTTTTTAACATCTTTATTGGAGTATAATTGCTTTACAATGGTGTGTTAGTTTCTCCTTTATAACAAAGTGAATCAGTTATACATATACATATACATATGTCCTCATATCTGTTCCCTCTTGCGTCTCCCTCCCTCCCCCTCCCCGTATCCTCAAGTCCATTCTCTAGTAGGTCTGCGTCTTTATTCCCATCTTGCCCCTAGGTTCTTCATGATCTTTCTTTTTTTTTTTTCTTAGACTCCATATGTGTTAGCATACGGTATTTGTTTTTATCTTTCTGACTTACTTCACTCTGTACGACAGACTCTAGGTCCATCCACCTCACTACAAATAACTCAATTTCGTTTCTTTTTATGGCTGAGTAATATTCCATTGTATATATGTGCCACATCTTCTTTATCCATTCATCTGTTGATGGACACTTAGGTTGCTTCCATGTCCTGGCTATTGTAAATAGAGTTGCAGTGAACATTTTGGTACATGACTCTTTTTGAATTATGGTTTTCTCAGGGTCTGTGCCCAGTAGTGGGATTGCTGGGTCGTATGGTAGTTCTATTTTTAGTTTTTTAAGGAACCTCCATACTGTTCTCCATAGTGGCTGTATCAATTTACATTCCCACCAACAGTGCAAGAGGATTACCTTTTCTCCATACCCTCTCCAGCATTTACACAATGTAGTATTCAATGAGATAGTACTCACTCCTTTTGTAGTTCCAAGCACAAACTTCATTCATTTCCTCAGGGATGTGTTCTCTGGCCTTTAAAGGTAGATGAAGCCACTTGTTTTCATAGATTTCCTTTATAGCACTGATCATAGTTTGTAATTATATATATTTATATATTGCATTATAGATATATATTATAATTACATGTTTGTTTATGTGGTTTTCAAAAACTTCATTTCTTTCTGACTCACCAGACTATAAACTCCATAAAAAGATTGGGTCTGTTCTGTTCAACCATTGAATTCCCCAGCATCTGACACAAATGCCAGGTACTCAATAAACATTTTGGAATGAAAGACAAATGAACATGTTAAGAGTTTGGAAAAAGGAAAGAGCACACATACTGGGCTGTTGAGGAAGATACTATGGCTAAAACTGAATTCGCCCAGACCTCCTTTATGAAGAATTATGAAAAAAATTACTTTCAGGTCTTAATACTAAGAAAGACTGATTTCCACTGAAAACGTGTTCTGTTCTTATGTTTATGAATTCTGTGAATTTCATACATTAAGATATTTTTCTCTTTGCTTTGGCCTCTATGAAGCTTAAGCCCAGTTTTGTTAACTATTTCTCGCAACTGTACATTATATTTTAATGTACTAACCTTGCCTTCAAATATTTTACTACGCTTAATTTTCTACATTTCTTTATATTTTAATAATGTAAATTACACCCCTTTGAAAATGAGATTTAGTGTGAATTCATGCTTGAATGGTGATTATTGATGCCCAAATTAATATATGGCAAGCTTTATACAGTATTGATGCTTTAAAATGGGTTTTGGCATTTTTAACTGATCTTTTGTTAAAGATCCCCTCCAGGAATTATTTAATAGAGATACCTAGGGTGGTGTGGACCATATCTGACTGCTGAAGTTAAGATTTCAGCTAGGAGCAGAACTTTATATAAGATGACAAACCCTCTACAACCTTGCTCTGAATCCTGAGACAGTATCATAAGGAATATTTAAAATCTGCAAATTTAGTTAATTTTGGCCAAGAGAATTTGACTTTGAGTACCTTCTGCCCCCTTCCTGATTTGATCTCATGCCACCAACTCATCTGCTGTCAATGGTTCTCTCATGTGTCATGTTTGATCCAGTTGGGGGAGGCATATTGATATTATGTTTTAGTTACAATGAAGTAAAATTGTTGCTATATTCCCTCAGGGGATAATTTTAAAGGAATTAACATCCAACTATTCTTTGTCACCTACCTTTGGGTTCAATAATTGAAAGCAATAATTTAAAAACTTATGTTCACCCCAACCAAATAACCACAATCTGCTCCTGCTATATGGCTCTATAATTGAGTTAGTTTGAAGAAATACAATAAAATACATTCTATAGTATTGTTTTTGTATTTTATTGTATTAAGCCATTCCATGTGGTGAATGAACCACATATATTTGAAGTCTTTATTTTCTTCAGTTTAATAGTTATGTTGCAAAGGTTTTGGAACATATTATATTTTTGTTGATTTTTAGCACTTCATTGTAATTGTTTATGAAACCACCCCTAGTAATTATATTTTGGTTAAAAGATTCAGCAGATATTAATGTTTTCCTAAGGAAGATGTTAATGATCATTTAAGCAACTACTTTGAAAATTAATTGTGTGGGTGGGCAAATTAGGGCAAGGATGGGCAAATTACTAAAGATTCATGGCCACAGCCAAATTTAGTTTGTTTGAAGGTAAAAAAGCATTCAGGCAGGCCTTCTGAGTGTGAAGTAACATACATCAGTGTGGTAATAATGGAAGCATTACTTGTAATCCTCAAAGTCATTAAGTTAAAAAAATATATATATTCAAATGTAGTAGAGTCATAAATGTATCCTAATGTTTACATTTCTCATGGGGTCTTTGGAACATTCAACAGGCCATTTGGGCTCTATCGGCATGAAGACCCCTTAGGCATCCTGGAAGAGTATTGAAGAGATGGCACTGGAAATTTGGAATTAATACTCTCAAACAAAGAGAGATAATCCCTGCTCCAACCTTTGAGGAAGAGTCTTGGAGGTTTAAGGAATCCAAGAATATGAGAGTTACACATAGGCTCTTTGTGAGGTTGGTTCCTGGTCTGTGGGGAAAAGGACTTAGTGGGACCATAAAGCAGTCTCTGGCCAAGTTCCCTAAGAACATATCTCAAGGTGGGAGGCTGGAAAAACTGAGATTATTAACATTTTTAGAGCCAGTGATAGATACATTCACTAGTTAGTGTGTTCATGAGCAGATCAGCCTATAATTGTAGCCTGATTCTTCACCAAAAGATCACCCACCCCAGTGTTATTTCCTTTGATTTTCCTCCTTAAATCTCCCAAACAAGCCATCTTCTCACCATTCCCAGAACGTTTCTACAAAATGACACACATTAACTCAGAAATGAGGGTAACTGAGGGTTTGGGAGAAGGTGGTGGTAAAGGTTGACAATGGTGACAGCCAGTATTGATTGGGAGGCAGGGTTGGTGTTGCAGTATGTCAGTAGGTGCCTGACAGTAAGTGCACGGACCCTGGAACCCGACTGCTGTGACTTTGAGTCGTGGCTCTGACATCTACTAGCTTGATAACCTCAGGCAAGTTATTTGTCTCTCAGTTTCCTCATTGATAAAACCGGGGCAATAATAGCACCTACCCTGGAGGGTTGTTTTATTTGTAAAGCACTTAGAACAGGCACATAGGTTGCACTATATACTTTTATTTTAAATAATTTGAGCAGGTTATACATGCACTTTGGTTATAGAAAGAAATCATGAAAAGTCTAACAGAGTATTCTACCAGCTATATTGACAATGACTTGAAGACAGAAGAGACAAGAAGGCATGAGAACAAGTCAGCAGTGGGAATCCCCAAACATGACATATTAGGGCTTATATTAATTACAGTGGCAGCTTCAGAAAGGAAAAGATCTGCTGAGCTTCATGAAAAAACTGTAAGCAAAACATGATGATGGATTGGTTTGGGGGGATGAATTTGGAAATAAACTATCCTAAGCTTGTAATCTTGAGGGATTAGAAAGATGATGGTGCTGTTGACAACAATGGAGAAATTTGGAAAGACATGCCTGTTTCTGCAGGAAAGACAGGAAGCTTAAGCCACATCAATGCAGAAGAAACAAATGGACCATGGGAGTTAAACTTACCATGGCCTGTTCATTTGACAGATGGGCTGCAGCTGAATCAATTGTGATGCTTCATTAGGATGTCTGATGTGTCTGTGATGTCCCATGCCATGGTCTGGTGGTTTTGCCACCTATAAACACACCCTCCATTCTGCGCCTAGGTTGGGTTTGTTTTTGGGACCCTGCTTCATCACAGAGGCGTGTCATGTGGTCATATGTACATCTTGGAAAACAGAAAGATGTACTGAGCTATATATATATATATATATATATATATATATATATATATATATATACTTTAAAACAGAACTTGGCTGAAAGACAAGATGATGATGGTTTCGTTTTTATTTGTATCTTCTTAACATTATGAGAGATACTTTCAGCCAATACTTACATAGTGATTGCCAGAGATTATTCTAAGCTCTTTATACACGCTAAGTCATTTAATCATCACAATCACCCTATGAGGTAGGTAACATTATTGTCCTCATAATAAGGAAGAGGAAATTAAGGTGCAGTGGAGGCTGATGCTCTTAGGTTGGTTTCAGCAGAATTCTGAGGTGAGGGTTTATGTGCAAGCGATTTATCAAGGAAGGGCTTGCTCCCAGGGGTAACCAAAGGGGAATAGGGGAGCAGAAAGGGGAAGAGGAGAAAGCCAAACAAGGGTCCAATGGAGACAAAGTCCTGTGGGAGGAAGCATCATCCTAATCCTGCAGGAGAGCTCTGGGGTGGATGTTCCAGCTCAAAGTCACCCCAATCCAAGGTAGGGGAGTCGGGCTTTCATACTCCCATGCCGGAAAGTCAGTAGTTAAGGGCTACCTGCCCTAGGGGGGATGTACCTCTGGTTCTCTGCACCTGTCAGCAAAGTGGCTTCAGTTGGTCTAAGGCATCCTGCACAGAAGAACTGCAGATTCTGCCTGTTGGAGGCCAAAGTACAGCAAAGGTGGGAAATTGGGGCAGAGGTAAGAGTTGGGAGGCTCAAGAAGAATTGGGAGGGGAGGGGATCTGGAGGATGACCCTGTTGGCCTTACCAGTGTCTATCACATAGCTGAAGGGGATCCATCAGCAGACTGATTTTTTTGGGGGGGCGGGGGCTGTTATTTTAATTCATCAATTTGACTCATCCTTGGCTATGTAGATAGATCTAAGATATGTAAATCTACGTCTGTGTACACACACACACACACACACCCATACACAAGCACACACATATATACACACTGAGAAATGCAAAGTTGATGCAGCCCAGATGTTACATGTCAGATATCATAAACTGGTGACTCATGAGTTGAATGCAATCTACAGACATTCTTGGTTTGGCCCTGTCTGAGTCTTTGGGTTGAATTAATAGCCAGTATTTTAAAAGTTGGGAGATTTCAATGAAAACTCCTGATTCCTGACCTCTCCTGACATTCTTACCTCACATAATTGACTGGAGGAGGGTAGTGGATGATGCTTCTTGAATCAGGGCATGTGCTGTGCAATTTGTCACGTTCTTTACCACCCCTGATTATAACTCCAACCCTCACCTCTCTTCCATGTCATCTCTGTGGCTCCTAAGGATATTTAAACTTGCAACTCTTGTTATAAGAAATTTCTTGACCATGACAACCTTTACTAGTTTCTTGAGATGAAATACTCCTATCAGGTTCTCATAACTTCTTTCCTATTCCTACTTCGAGGTTTTGACTATTGTGCACCCTTTCAGAGGAAGTATAGTATTAGGTTAATTCAGTCAATGTAGACAACAACCAAACCAGGTGGCTGTTTAATGACCTGGATTGGCTTCTTCCTCGTTGAAATTAACACAGCAATTGACAAACTATTCCTTTGCTCATCGTGCTAAAACTTCTATGGGCACAAAACACAAACTCTTAAGAACACACCAAATTGGTAGGTAGTCAATTTCTAATTATTTCTTGCTCAGATCAAGATGTCCTAATAAATCTCTCAGCAGCTTCCAATATGTTTATTTTCTACGTCAAAGGAAACAGATATGAAAATGAAATCCTGAGCTGGATGGGAGTTGAAGTAAATTATAGTAATTTTCTGTTCAAACAAATAACTATATTGTTTCAACAAATAACCATCATTTTCCCTCAATTAAACCTTTTCTTTGCTTTTAGGATTCCAATGAAAACATATATTAATGGGTCAGATCTTAAAACTGATGGCCTGGGAAAATCCTTAAGTTCTAAATACCACCCTACCCCTTCCCTTCTCATTTTAAATTTTAGGAGTGTTCTCTTGGACATTTTTTTGTAATCAACTCAGTGTAAAAAGATCAGATTTCATAATGAAGATGAAGTTAAAATATCTTCATAAAGATTTTTAGACTCTTTTTCAGAAAGTTTAATCCTGGTTATAGGTCAGATGAAGCACAAATGTCTGCTCTCTTTGATTGCTCTTTAAGCTATAATTAAAGAAGTTGAGATTATGCTTTTTAAAATAAACCAGTGTATAGGTAATGACTTTTTCACCAGTAAAAATGCTCTTATAACATTTATTAAACAAATCATGATTCCCCTAGATGAATAAGGAAAGTTATATTTCCCCCCAAATATTTTGACCTGTTCATATAAATTCACTTTTTAGTGCATAGTTATTATTAAATTTTATTCAAAATAAGTTGACTTTATAGTACTTTAACTATGAGACCTCAAACATTTTAAAAAGCCTTTGGAAAGGTTGAAATCAGGTCAGAAGTCTGAATTGGGGCTGCAGTTATCCCCAAATAAATCCTTTTAGAAACCCAAATGAAAGCAAATGTTCTCTCCCATAAGCTATCTGTACTCCCGCAGTTATTCTTTTTTTTTTTTTTTTTTTTTTTTTTTTTTTGCAGTACGCGGGCCTCTCACTGTTGTGGCCTCTCCCGTTGCGGAGCACAGGCTCCGGACGCACAGGCTTAGCGGCCATGGCTCACGGGCCCAGCCGCTCCGCGGCATATGGGATCCTCCCAGACCGGGGCACGAACCCGTATCCCCTGCATCGGCAGGCGGACTCTCAACCACTGCGCCACCAGGGAGGCCCTCGCAGTTATTCTTTTTATAATTTCTTTACTATTTATCTGGCCTCCTGGGTTTTTTGTTTGTTTGTTGTCTTTGCTAGTAAATGGACAAACTTAAAATTAGATGCTTGGGATCTGCCTGCAGTGTAAAATATACTGGAGGAAAAAGCTCTAACTTTTGGGGGTAATATATATTTTTTGTTTTGTTTTGTTTTGTTTGGAAAGGGAGAAAAAGGATATTTATTTGTTACTTTCCAATGACCATTTTTGCTAGGGAGTTGGATTTTTGTAATTTGTGGTTTTAGAGGCTAGGGTAGAACAAATTTAGAGAGACTACTCAATTAATTTCCCTGGGATTGAGATCAGATCATGCCTTTCTCCCCTCTCCTTCCCCCAAATAAGGAGAGGCCTTAGTTTTTTAAGGAACCTCCATACTGTTCTCCATAGTGGCTGTATCAATTTGCATTCCCACCATCAGTGCAAGAGTGTTCCCTTTTCTCCACACCCTCTCCAGCATTTATTGTTTCTAGATTTTTTTATGATGGCCATTCTGACCTGTGTGAGATTACCATATGACCCAGCAATCCCACTACTGGGCATAGCCCCTGAGAAAACCATAATTCAAAAAGAGTCATGTACCAAAATGTTCACTGCAGCTCTATTTACAATAGCCAGGACATGGAAGCTACCTAAGTGTCCATCAACAGATGAATGGGTAAAGAAGATGTGGCACATATATATAATGGAATATTACTCAGCCATAAAAAGAAACGAAATTGAGTTGTTTGTAGTGAGGTGGATGGACCTAGAGTCTGTCATACAGAGTGAAGTAAGTCAGAAAGAGAAAAAAAAGTCTTGTATGCTAACACATATATATAGAATCTAAGGGGAAAAAAAAGAAAGATCATGAAGAACCTAGGGGTAAGACGGGAATAAAGACGCAGACCTACTAGAGAATGGACTTGAGGATATGGGGAGGGGGAAGGGTAAGCTGTGACGAAGTGAGAGAGCGGCATGGACATATATACACTACCAAACGTAAAATAGATAGCTAGTGGGAAGCAGCCGCATAACACAGGGAGATCAGCTAGGTGGTTTGTGACCACCTAGAGGGGTGGGATAGGGAGGGTGGGAGGGAGGGAGACGCAAGAGGGAAGAGATATGGGAACATATGTATATGTATAACTGATTCACTTTGTTATAAAGAAGAAACTAACACACCATTGTAAAGCAGTTATACTCCAATAAAGATGTTTAAAAAAATTTTAAAAAGGAGAGGCCTTCTTATCTACCTTTGGAGGACATGTAGTGTCCTCTGAAGCTGGGAAGGCAGTACTGTGAATGCAGAGAGATTTGCAGAAGAGAGAGGTCTGAGATGCAAGAAGTCTTTTGGTTTTGTCCTGGTCTGTCCCTCACTAGGCACGTCATCTTGGGAAAATCACGTCTCTTTCTCTAAGCCTCAGTTTCCCCATTTGTGAAATGAGATTGATAATAATTGCTCTGCTTTGCTTGCAGGGTTATTGCAAAAGGAACAAATGAAATGTTATATAAAAAAGCCTTCCACTGAAAGATTTCCATTGCTATGGTTTCTCTTGACCTATATGGATACATAAATATTTTACTTTTTAGTATATATAACAATGGAGAGTATTTCATTTCATAGAACGTCATTACGTTTTTGTGCAATAGATGTCAGTAGAGCTCTATGGTCAACTGGTATCGCTGCTTGGTTAGCATGATCTGTTCTTGGAAATTTTTCAAAGCAAACTCATTGTGCTTTTGCTTTCTTGCATTTTTTTACCAAATGGCCATGAATTCATGTGTCCTTGCCCCATACCCACCCTCATATCCGTCTCACTAGAATTCTGCTTTCAGCACAATTTTCTGCCTTATTGGAGCTTTCCTCCTCTTCATTTTTCTGGAGGGATTTCTACAAAATTATTTTTTTTCAAGAGCTCCTTTAGCAGAAAATGTGAAAACCAAGAGAAAACCTGCTACAGAGTAAATTCACAAAAACAATTTAGGATAGTTATTGTAGACAGATTTAGTGCTTTTAAAATTAAATGTCACCAAAAAAATCCTGTTTGCCTTTACTTTTTCCTCACTATCCTCCCCCCTCTTGTAGGTTTCAATCTAATTGAGAAATAAAGCCGATATACCAGAGGGCGCTTTGCCTTACTCAGAAATGCTTAGCAGGCAAACCCTCTGTTTTTCAAAAATGCTGACTCTCTCTATAGAAAAGAAAAATAAACGTTTTGAAAATGTAGCTATTCTTGCTTCCTCGAAATAGCTACAAAGCTCGGGTTAAAGCATATGGTTTTAGGGCCATTGCCCATTCTTTGGGGAGAATTATGCTCTTTCCAAAAGTACAGAACCAGTTGTGAAGCAAGGCCGTGTTTTAGTTGGCTTCTTCTGCCACAGAAGATTTCACTAATTTAATTACGTTTTTGATTTTCAATTTGAAAATCATTTACAAGTGTAAAAATTAAGAAAGTGCAGGAAGTGTTCAGGATTTGTTTTTTTTTTCATCTAAGAAGAAAGTGCACTCAGTGTTCAGTGTCTGAAATTTCCCAAGATCTCTGTGTTACATTCAAATATAGGAATTTAAAAAGTTAAATTGCTTTGAAGTGAGACATGCCATTCATTTTCAAATATCACTTTTTAAAAATATTAATATCTACTCATGTAAGGCAACCCAACAGTGTTGTATTCCATTCTGTACAATTGCTGTTAGTTGGAATGAGAATTATTCAACCATTTTTACTGGATGTCTAGTATTAAATAGGCACTACCTCATATATATGTGCTAAATGCTAAAGATAAATGGTGAGAAAACCCAGCCCTCTTGGAGCTTACAGTCTAGTGGAAAATACAAGTATTAATCAAATAACCATACAAACAAATGGAAAACTGCAAATCTGACACCCTTCCATGTATCCATTCCACTTCCCTGCTTTATCTGTTCTTAAAATACTTATCATCCTGTGACATTTATTTGTTTGTTTATTGTCTGTTTCCCATCCTAAAATGGCAGCTCCATAAGAGAGACACTGTCTGCCCTGTTCAGTGATATGGCTCTAGTACCTTGTACAGAACTTGACACATGGTAGGTGCTCAATAAATATTCCTTGGATGAATACATTAATAGAGTACTGTCAGAAGTATTCAGTGTTCAGAGATCCCTTATTAGAAGAAGTTGATCTCATCAGGGAGGTCAAGAAAGGCTTCCTTGCCAAAGTGATGCTTGAGCTAAAAAGAAAATTAGGCATTGATTAGGCTGAGAAAGGATGGAATATCATTCAAGCCAATATGTGCAAAGACCCTGTGGCAAGAGGGAGTGTGAAAAAGATAGGACAGAAAGAAGGCCTGAAGAACAGAGGAGGAGAGACCAAGTGACACTGGATTGCAAGATGAAAGAGGAAGGGAAGGGGGAAGCCAGACCATGTAGGATCTTGTAGGTTGAATTAAGAAGTCAAGAAGTTATCTTTATTCTAAAAATAATGAAAAATCATTTGAGTATTTTAAGCAGGGAGGTGACTTAATCAGATTTGAAAAGATTACTCTAGATTGCTCACCTAGAGTGAATTTGGGAAATCCAGCTAAAAGGCAGTGGTCCAGATGAGCAATGTGGGTAGTTTGAGCTAAAGTACTAGTAGTGGGGATTGGAGTAGATACATGCAGAAGTAAATGCTTCCATGGAAATTTAAGAGGTAGAACCAATGAGATTTGGTGAAGAGTTGGGTAAAAGGAGAGAGAGAAGAAGGTGTCAGGGTTGAGCTGAAGTTTATGGCTTGAACGATGGAACAGTGGTGCCATTCAATGAAACAGGGATGCTGGAAAGAGCATCAGGTTTGAGAGAGAAGATGATGAGTTCAGTTCTAGTTATGTTGATTTCAAGGTTTCTTGGACGCCCTGGAGGACATATTAAGTTGGAGATAGTCCAGAGTTTGGAAAGTCTGGGCTGGAGCTATAAATATGTGAGTTTTCCAGAGAAGGTAATTAAAATCGTGGGCTACAGAATAGACTGAGGAGAGGAGAGACTCGCAGTTTCATGTAAATATCTCTGGTTTTAGGTGAAGGATGGAAATGCAGACCAAGCCCTGATGCAAGCTGGCAGGCCTGGCCAGCCATGCCCACAGTGGAAGCATAGTGGATGACATTTGGTGCTCACTTGGTAGAGCGTTCAATGGACCATAGACAGCAACCTTCTAGACCTTTCTAGATTGAAGCATAGCTGAAAGTCAACTTCCACTTCCTCCTTAACAAGGGACAGAAGAAAAATTCTGATGGTATTTTTACCTTGATAAAGTATTTTACCAAGCCTGTACTTTAAAATATTCATTCTTTATGGTATGTCTATGTATATTCAAAAAATAAAACCACTGTTGTAATTTTTTCATTGATCAGGTATTAATTTTGCAATTAAAAGAATTTTTAAAAAAATATATTATTTCTTAAGCATTTAAAGGTAGATGTGTTTGTGACTTTACACAGGCAGTTGACCAAACACTTGAAAATTAAAATTATGTTCATAACTCACATCAGCTGAGGGGTTATTATGAGCCAAGTGCGTTTTAAGGGCTTTATAAGGTTTACTTCCTTTACTCAACCCTAGGAGGTGGCTCCTATCCTCCCCATTAGATAGATGAGGGAACTAGCACATCAGGGCCAGCAGATTGGTTCAGGGTCACACAGATGATAAGCGGTAGGGTCAGGATCTGAACCTGAGAAGTCTCCTTCAGAGGAAATACTCATAATAACTGTGCCAGACTTTATTAAAAATCCACTATGCACATTTTTAAATGTTTCGTATTTTGAGTTCGACTGAAAGCCTTTAGTAAGACTTTTATGAAATACTTGGTGATTTGCAGGTTCTGGTGAACATTAAAGAACCTGTTTAGGCCTGCTACCCTATTTCCCAACCAAATTCCCTTTGGTTGCCTGGGATGAAACAGCCCCAAAAGGCCACTCTGGCCCCTGGGTTCGTTCTGGCTTGTAGAATAATATGTGATACCCTGATTGAATTTTAATATAATGCTTTGGGGCCTCTTAGTCATAGTACA
Source organism: Mesoplodon mirus (assembly GCF_964341445.2). Lineage (NCBI taxonomy): Eukaryota > Metazoa > Chordata > Mammalia > Artiodactyla > Ziphiidae > Mesoplodon > Mesoplodon mirus. The sequence goes on from NC_138977.1 coordinate 90,102,325, forward strand.
GAGATCTTCTCGACTTGAAACGGAGGTGTGTCCAGACATGAGGGCACAGGGAAAACATTTAACAAAATTCCCCATAAATATGAAGGTGGAAGATTTGGTGGTTTATGTCATCTGGCAAAACTTTGGAGTAGATGTCACAGCCATTTTTGAAATAATACCTCAAGTTCTAACAACCCCAAAAGGCAACTGCAACGCCTATCATACTGCTACTTTCAAGTGTTCATCTGAATTCCCCCCTCTGGGCACAAAGGAGACTTCAAGGGGAGACACAAGAGACGCAGTTCAGACCCCCCTCCTTCGTTCTTCCCCTGCTGCAGGCTGCCGACCACACTCCCTCCCCTATTACAGCTCTAAATCCTGCAACGTTCGCTGGTCCCTCCAGCTACAGGATTTGGCAAGGAAACTAAAGTGGAAATTAATTTCAGTTTAGATCCAGAGCAAAGACTTCATTTCTGATTTCCACTCACTCATCATCTGATGAATGGTAGGGGGAAAATGGGCTAGAAGAAGAGGATAAAAGAGTTTCTGTATAGTCACTAAATTTTGAGAGCCACAAAGACTATCTATGGCTGAACGAGTCTGAAATTCATGCCTTCCTAATTCTGTAATAGTAATGATAAGTTTATTTTTTCATTTTATTTTTTTCAATTTTTATTGAAATATAGTTGATTTACAATGTTATGTTAGTTTCAGGTGTACAGCAAAGTGATTCGGTTTACATATATATTATATATATATATATATATATATATATATATGTATATATCTCCTTTTTAGATTCTCTTCCATTATAGTTATTATAAGATATTGGGTATATTTCCCTGTGCAATAGAGTAGGAACTTGTTGGTTACCTATTTTATATACAGTAGTGTGTATATGTTAATCCCAAACTCCTAATTTATCCCTCTCCATCTTCCCCCTTTGGTAACCATAAGTTTGTTTTCTATGTCTGTGAATCTATTTCTGTTTTGTTAAATAAGTTCATTTGTATCATTTTTTTAAAATTCCACATATAAGCGATATCATATGATATTTGTTTTTGTCTGGCATACTTCACTTAGTATGATAATCTTTAGGTATATCCATGTTGCTGCAAAATAGTAATAATAACTTTAAAATGATAATAGATGTTCAAGAGCCTTCCCAATTCTGTAATAACAATAATAACTTTAAAATGATAATAAAGGTTAATACTGATTAAGTGCCAGGAACACCTCTGAGCATTTTTTGAGTATTACGTCTTTTAATGTGAGGACAACAACCCTAGCAGGTAGATAATATTACCCCTTCTCCTTTTTTGATGCAGAAACCAAGGCACAGAGAGGCTAAATAATTTGTCCAAGTTCACACAACTAATTATTATCAATCCACAATTTGCACCCAGGTGGATTTGCACAGCTCACACCCCAGAGCCTGCCCTCTTGACCACCACGAGCGTTCAGTTACCAAGGTGTGCCCGTCCTCATGAAAAGCCTGGGCAGGAGGGGTTTGGTCAGGACTGACTCATCCAGTGGGCCTGAGAGCACAGTTGGGGTGCGTGCAGCATGGGAGAAGGAACCAACACTTCTCTGAAGAAATAAGGAGCAATCTGACTCCACTGCAGGTGACATAGAATGGGCACATTCTGGCACGTTCTGGGAGCATGGGGCAGAGAACACAGGCATAGGAGCAACGGCTGCTGGGGCTCCTTACGAGGGCTATGAGATAAACCCTCCTCTCCCTGGCATGAGGCTGTTGCTTCATAATTCCTTTTTCCTGTGAAGTCTGTACTTTATAAATCAAAGGGATCTCCCCAAGGGCTCTTTCACTGTGGGAGCATCCAATCCTGGCCCTAAAAACTCCCAGGATAGGGCTTCCCTGGTGGCGCAGTGGTTGAGAGTCCGCCTGCCGATGCAGGGGACACGGGTTCGTACTCTGGTCCGGGAAGATCCCACATGCCATGCAGCGGCTGGGCCCGTGAGCCATGGCCGCTGAGCCTGTGCATCCGGAGTCTGCACGTCCGGAGCCTGTGCTCCACAATGGGAGAGGCTACAGCAGTGAGAGGCCCGCGTACCACAAAAAAAAAAAAAAAAAAGAAAGAAAAAAAAAACCTCCCAGGACTGTCACACCACATGGACACATGGCCTGTTCTGCTTGGTCCAATCCTGCTCTTTTGATCCTTGGTGTAACATTTTGCCTGCAGCTAGACAAAGTTGGCTTGGTGTCATGTTCTCCTTGCCTGCTCCCACAAATAAGGCAGATTTGAAAGATTTGTCATTAGTGGAATTTTGCCCTGTGGCTGGCACATGGTAACAGACATCTAACAGATCACTCTGTGTGCATGTATGTGTAAGCAAATGAATAATAGAACCGTTGGCGGCTCTTTGCGTACCTCCAATCTGGCCACAGGACACTTATTTTCAAGATGCTACTAGTCTTCGCTCGCAGGGCATGAGTAGGTCCAAAACCTCATGGTAATATCACCATGAACGTTAACTTGCCAACATTTCTTCCCCAGAGTACTGCCACGGAGGCAAACACTAACTTCCTGTGTTGAAGGTCAGACATTCTGAATCACCCTCACATTCACATCGGGCACTTGAAAATTTATTCTGTTTCAGAGAAAAACAACCAGGCTGTGCACCATGGCCCTTGGTTAGCCTGTTTTCAAGTGGAATGTTAAGTTTCTCACCGGGCCGCACCCTGAGCACACCCACTTAGATTACAAACATTCAGAAAATTGCAGGCCTTCACCATCTAATTGGCAGTGCTTTTCTGAATAAAAATACGGCCACCCACATGCCACATTTGCTACAGCTGGCAATGAATCAAAAGGCAGGGACACTCCCAGCAGTGACCACAGCTGTGCTCCACTGGGTAGAGAATTTTTCTAATGACCTTTTGTTTCCCCAAGCATCTCAGTAGCACTTGGGCTGATTGTATAGACCAGCTTATTAAACAGAATGGTAAGATGTACTGTGGTGTGTTTTTGAAATGTTGCCAGCATCACCTGATGCAAAGAAGAGAAATGGCCAGTCTGGAATTGTGCACTCAGCAGGAATTCCCGGGCCCTCACTGAGCGTGCTTCCCGCACATAGACTACACTTTTCTCCTAGACTTTGTTCTCAAAGATCCTGCAGCTCAGATTCAGACATTTCCTTCCTAGTTGCTACCAGGTAAAAAAAGGTACCCGTGTATCGACTGACAAGCAGACATGGAGAGATGTTTATGACAAATTGCTAAATGAGAAAAGCAGGTTACAAATGTTATGCAGTATTTGATTCCAATTTTGTAAAATAACAACATAAATACATACAGGGTTAAAGCTGTTAACAGTGATTATCTCTGTGTAGTGATATGATTAGGTTTTTATTTGATCATTTTCATTCATTGATACTGTCTACGTATATTTATTTCTTTATAACAAATAAAGTAAATTAATAAGCAAAAGAGGGACTTCCCTGGTGGCACAGTGGTTAAGAATCCGCCTGCCAGTGCAGGGGATACAGGTTCGAGCCGTGGTCCGGGAAGATGCCACATGTCGCGGAGCAACTAAGCCTGTGCGCCAAAACTACTGAGCCTGCTGTCTAGAGCCCACGAGCCACAACTACTGAGCCCGTATGCCTAGACCCCGTGCTGCACAACAAGAGGAGCCACTGCAATGAGAAGCCCGCGCACCACAACAAAGAGTAGCCCCCACAAACCACAGCTAGAGAAAGCCCGCGTGCAGCAATGAAGACCCAATGCAGCCAAAAATAAAATAAATAAATTCATTAAAAAATACTAAGCAAAAGAAAAGAAAACCTACCATCTTTTATGGCCAGTTTCAAATCTGACTTTCTTTTAGAATCTTTCAAAACAGCGCTATCTGGAAGGAATCTTTCCCTTATCTAAATGTATATAGAAGATGCATAAACACATGTAGGATACATAGAATTGCATGTGTGCTTCTATAACAACACTTACAACTCCCCTCCTTGAACTATAGTTTTGAAGAGTGTTGTCCTCTCTGGCTTCCCATGGTAGATTTTAAGTACTTTGAGAGCAAGGGCTGGGTTTGAGTCTTTTTCTTTCTCCTATAGCAACTAACGCTCACTTCCAAGCAGCTGCCAATGATAGGCAGACAGGACATTCTTTTTGAGTGAGTAAGTATGCACATCTTTGGGCACATTCTATGTTTATGAAAGGTCCCACCACAATTTACTCTTTCAAAATTAAAAATCCTTTCTTTTTCGAAAACTCTAATTCGAAAAGATACATGCACCCCAATGTTCATAGAAGCGCTATTTACAATAGCCAGGACATGGAAGCAACCTAAATGTCCATCGACAGAAGAATGCATAAAGAAGATGTGGCACATATATACAATGGAATATTACTCAGCCATAAAAAGGAATGAAATAATGCCATTTGCAGGAACATGGATGGACCTAGAGATTATCATACTAAGTAAGTAAGTCAGAAAGAGGAAAACAAATATCCTATGATATCACTTATATGTGGAATCTAAAAAGTGATACAAATGAACTTATTTATAAAACAGAAACAGACTCACAGACATAGAAAATAAACTTTTGGTTACCAAAAGGGAAGGCGGGGGAGGAATAAATTAGAAGTTTGGGATTAACAGATACATACTACTGTATGTAAAATCGATAACCAACAAGGACCTACTATATAGCACAGGGAACTATATTCAATATCTTATAATAACCTATAATGGAAAAGAATCTGAAAAATAATATGTATGTATAACTGAATCATTTTGCTGTACACCTGAAACTAACATGACATTGTAAACCGACTATACTTCAATTTAAAAAATAATTCTGTGTCTTCTTAATGAATTGAATAACTAAAAAACTTCATATAGGTATTTTGCCATGGCTAATATATTCAAAAATAACAAAATCAATATCACCAAATAGAAGATGCAGTGAACTCCTGGGATAAACCATAATGGAAAAAAATATTTAAAAAAGAGGGCTTCCCTGGTGGCGCAGTGGTTGAGAATCTGCCTGCTAATGCAGGGGACACGGGTTCGAGCCCTGGCCTGGGAGGATCCCACATGCTGCGGAGCAACTAGGCCTGTGAGCCACAACTACTGAGCCTGCGCATCTGGAGCCTGTGCTCCGCAACAAGAGAGGCCGCGATAGTGAGAGCCCGTGCACCACGATGAAGAGTGGCCCCTGCTTTCCACAACTAGAGAAAGCCCTTGCACAGAAACGAAGACCCAACACAGCAAAAAAAATAAAAATAAAAAATAAATGAATAAACTCCTACCCCCAACATCTTAAAAAAAAATTAAAAAAAAGAATGTATATATGTGTAAAACTGAGTCACTTTTCTGTGCAGCAGAGATTGGAACAACATTGTAAATCAACTATACTTCAATTAAAAAAAAGAAAGAAAGAAAAAGAAGATGCAGTGAAGTTAGCTCTGGGACTCCAAAGAACAGTAACATTGAGAATTACATGGATGCTTTGTTTCTTATGGTTGATGCCTGCATTTCTCAAACTATAGATGCTGCTTTTCATTTCCCAAAGCTCTTAATTTATCCTGAGATGCTAAGAAATAAGTCGAAATTCCAACGGTTAGCCAGGAAAAGGTGAAGTGAAATTCAACTTGTGATTATTTCTAAAAGGAATCATGACCCATGACTTATTTAGTGTGTTGGCTTCAACCTAGTAGAATTCCTAGAAGATAATCACAGATTTATCTACAATGTGCAAAATAGGATGCAGAAGTAAATCAAGGCATTTATGTGCAGGCTTAGCAAGTGGGGAAGATTGGATAGGCCTTTGTTTTCCCCAACTGAGGAAAAGACCCCGGGCTTGGATTTGGGGCCTCTCTACTCAATGTTCACAAGGATCCTCATTCAGCTCACATTCTGATCAGCTTCTCAGGGCCCGTGGAAGCTGTTTCACATATACCTTCACCACATCACTCCCAACTCAGCCTGCCTCTTTAATTTCCAGCTCCAGCCATGCCTTAAACATCTTTCTAAACTCAAAGGTTTTATCGGGATACCAGACATCAAGGTCTGATTCTTTTACAATTTTTATTTTTTCATACACTCAACAAACATGTATGGAGCACCTACTATGTGCCGGGCTAGTTGCTCCAGATAAAGTAGTGAGCAAGATAGGCAGCATGCCTGCCTTTGGAGAGCTTCCGGTCCAGCAAGGGAAAGCAGACACTATGCTCCAAATAAAGAGCCAAATAGTTGTTTCATTCTGGTTGTCATAAATCCTGTGTATGAAAAGCATAGTGAAGAATGACAGTGAATAATCAGCATTTCTTTATCAATCTGAGGAGTCGGGGCAGGCCTCTCTGAGGAAGCCAAGCCCTAAGGGTAAGTTCAGAGTCTCCTCCACAGAGAGGAGAACACATGTAAAGGCACTGAGGCCAGGACTGTGGAGCGTCCTAGGAACTGAGAAAGGCTGCTGTGGTCACGTAAGGCCCTGCAGGTCACACAAAAAGATATTTATCCACAGAGCAATAGGGAGCCATGGAAGGTAATGGGGCAGGGAAGCAACACATCCAGATTGCAGCTCTTAAAGACCTCTCTGGCTGCTGTAAGGAGAATGCATGAGAGGGACTAAAGGCAGCAGGGTCACCAGTAGGAGGCCATTGGGTCATCGAGGTACCAGGTGATGGGGCTGCAAGCAGCATGCAGCATTGTGGAAGTGAGGATGGGGAGAGGTGAAGGATTCAGGATGTGTTTTAGAAAATATAGGCAAAACCCAAACAACAACAACAACAAATAGAATCCGTGTCACCATCTGTAAGATGTACTAAAATTAATGCTGGACATAATAAAAGATTTCAGTCTGACCCTTCAATCCAATCCAGTTTACTTTCATAGGTTTATGAGACTACAGACTTCACCTGACAATATAATTATATATATTCCACAACTAGTTGATTTGTTTTCTTAAAATTCTTCTCTAAACTTTCTAAAGGGACACTATAGACCACCACTCCTGGAATTATCAAGTTTAAATCAGTCAGGCTTGTTGAGCTCCAAGTATGTGCAAGGCCTTCCGTGATATTAAAAAATATGTGGCCCCTGTCCCCAACGGGCTTGTTGTCACTGGCAGAAAATGAGCTCTCTTTGAGGTGGAAGAACATGAGTGCCCCGAACTGAATCTCAGAATCATAATTAGTGAACGGGGTTGGAAAGAGGAACTAGTAAAGGATCCCCAAACAAGCAGTTGAAGAGATAAGAGGAGGACCAGGCATCGCCATGGAAACCAAGGTGCAAGCTTGGGAAAGAGGAGATGGCTACCAGGGCTCAGGGCTGAGCTGGCAAAGAGGACAAGGAGTGAGAGAAGCCTCTGGGAAGAATCTGGTGACAGATGACAAATCCATGACAAGTGAACAGAGCAGGCAGAAGCCAGTGCAGTGGGCTGAGGGAGAGAGGAGAAGATGGAGAACTATGACCACCATTGTAGACTAATCTTTATCTATTGATTAATTTATATTTTGCCTTGTTCCAGAAAAAATTTAAGGAGGCTTCAAGGGATTCAAATATATAGCAGGAAAACGTAAGTTGAAAGAGGAATGAAAGGAGAAAGAAAAACAAGGGTGGTGTTCTAAAATGAGGCCAGGAATGCGGCTAAATATGCATACAGCTTTGGCCTCACCCAAATGAGGGAATTCGATCAAACAAAACGAACTAGACAGCTGCAGATGACCATCCAACCCCTTTATGTAGCTCTTCCTCTCTTTACTCTATTGTAATCTTGGGTCTTTTCCATTTCAAAGTCTAGATTGTGCTCCAAACTGGGTCAGTTTGTCAATATTTATGGAGTTTTGTTATTTGAAAGGCACCCTTAATTAAAAGATGGACAGAATGAGTGCCAATGTCTTCATGCAAACTCACCATCACCACCAGAAAGACAACTCAAAGCTTATGACCCTCAGACAGGTCACTACTGGCTCCTGTGAAAATAAACGTAGGAACATTTGAGGGTAATATATAGTCTCTTGGTAACCAGGAGGGGATGGAAAAACGGAGTTGTTCCAAGTATAAGTAACAATCTGAATTTAGATCCAAGAAGAAGGAAACTATAGTAAGAGAAGCAGCAGCAGCAAAACACAGCAATGCTTATCACCTGGCTCCTGGCCATCTGCCTCACTGGACGCAAATACTCTCCAAAGCCCGGCTTCCATCCACTTCTCCATGGCACTGATGTGGGCTCTGTTCATAGAAGATACTCAGCGCCTGGGGAACAAATACATGTTGAATAATAGAAAGAAAAGCGTGCCTTTTGCCTCCAATGGGTGTTTAAATAGTTACAACTCTTGAAGCTAAGCAGGTAACTCCTCTGGGCCTCAGTTTTCTTATCTGTCGAAGTAGAGTGTATGCAGCAAAGATCGCTAATTACCGCCCCACCTTCCTTCCATCTTTGCTACGGTTGTTTCTTATATGGAGACTCTTCTTCTCACAGCAGCTCTCTAGGGATTTTGCAGGCTGGCTCATAGAGAATTCTGACTTACACTCTAAAGGAGACTCACTTAATCCTAGAGTTGAGAAGGAGATAGCCCTGGTGACATCCCACTGGTACTGAAGTTCAGCTGTGCGACAGCATATTAACCGTGACGTATGAGTAACTAAGAGCTAGTTTGCAAGCCTTGCTTTAAATGACTTTCTAACTGGAAATACCTAGAGAAGAGCAGGTATGGTCGAGTTGTAGTGCCCAGAACATATCAGGGACTTCATGACTCCATGAAAACACTTTGAGCAACAAGTGAAAAAACATTGCCAATTTTTAGTACATTGATGCTTTGAAAGCTGTCCCTTGATATCTTCGTTTTTTAAAAATATCCTTTGAAAAATATTACGAGATGGAATGTAGCATTAACAAGTAATAGGAAAAATATATTGCTATTTTGAAAAAACATTGAAGGACTTTATAAATAACATTGATGGATTCTGACTTTTATGAATAATAAGATTGTCCACTATTATAATAGAATATTTCTTTTGTCTGAGGAATGTAAATGTTTATTCTCCCAGGCCCACCAAACAAAAGGACTCACAAAGTATCTTTTAAACAACATATTGCCCTGGAGTTTATAAAATATAACCCAGTATTCAGAAATTAGAATTCAAATAGATATGCACCTATCACAAGGTCCAAAAATGAATGACTATTTCAAGGTATTGCCCTAAATAACATGGTAACATGATCTATGGAAAAACCGTGTGACCATATGAGACAACTTGGCCTTACATGCCTAGCTATTCAATGTCAAAAACACAACCAGCAACAGCATTTTCAGAACCAACCCTCACCACAGATTATTGTATGCTCTATATAAGTCCCAAATTTCTCCTGCCAAAGCAAGAGAATTTTTACGTTCTGTAGATGTTCTGAGGGGGAAGACCTCTCAAGCTTCCTACTTAAATAGATATTACTAAACACACACACACACACACACACCTCAACATTAGGGATTGATTGAAACCAACTTAAAACAAATGAACTCCCTGTCCTGGGGGGCCCAGCCAGCCATCGAGGAGCCAGATGAAGGACACTGGGCATCTGTTAAATAAAACCTGGGTCAGGGGCCTGCAGACTTACCAGTTCCTTCAATGCTTATGTAAGATACTGTTACTTTATAGCAAAATGATTCCATTCTTGGCAGGGTGCAGTTTTTAACACACACAGGCGCCGCTTCAGTCTTTTCCAGGCTTTCCCGCTCACCCCTATTTAGCTCTAGCTGGTGGCTCCTGCTCTGTGTCAACATTCTGCTTGCCGGCCAGAGATGAAGTCACTGTACTGGCTTTATGAGCTCTCACAGCTGCATGATACCCCCCCTAGACTCTCACTGCAGCAAGGAAATGTGCCTGCAGAGCTTCGAGCCACACTAGTCATCTCTGAAGGTGCCAGGGAGCAGCCCTCTTTTTCTGAGGGGGCTACATCCCTCTGAAAGGTCAGCCTCCAAGCTTCCAGGCCAGTGGGGCGGGCCAACACCACTCCAGAGCCTTTCCCAAGGCCCTGCCCTGTGTAGCTGTTGCTGCCAGGGTAGAGCTTTTTCCATCTGTGTTCTATTAGTTGGATAAAATATTCAGATGAGTGTTCACATCGTTTTAGAGTTTTTGATTTCTCCTGGTCCATTTCATGTCCTCTGTTGGAAGGCAATGAAGAAGGCTATTTTCCTCTGTCTTTGAAATTATTCACTTTCTATAAGCACTAAACAAAATGGTCCTCCTTTCAGCAAAAGAATGGGGAAAAGAATTCATTTAGCAAAACAATGGGATGAGAGCTGTAAGGTAGGATGAGGATAATGGAAGAGAATGACAAGTCATCTTCATAATACCATATAAAATATTAGAAAATATTTGACAGAGAGCTATTTCCTCAAGCAGCAATCAGTATCAGGCATCTACTAATATGGAGGTATGAGTATATAGCTACTATATTTAGTTGAGTATAATATACTAATGAAATTAAAATTAAAACATAGAAATGGAATTTTTAAATATACTAACAGAATATTGATTTTAAAAATGGGTACTTAGGGCTTCCCTGGTGGCGCAGTGGTTGAGAGTCTGCCTGCCGATGCAGGGGACACGGGTTCATGCCCCGGTCCAGGAGGATCCCACATGCCACGGAGTGGCTGGGTCCGTGAGCCATGGCCGCTGAGCCTGCGCGTCCGGAGCCTGTGCTCCGCAACGGGAGAGGCCACAGCAGTGAGAGGCCTGCGTACTGCAAAAAAAAAAAAAAAAAAAAATTAAAAAATAAAAATGGGTACTTAGATACCTTTTCTATTGCCCTGTATATTAAAAGGATTATATATTTAAAGGAATCCTTACACGTTTTTCTTAAGTCAGTGGGCTCCCTTCCTCCCACATGTCCAGGGTCCAACTGTCTGGGGCAAATCTCTTTCACTGACAACCCTCCCAGGGAGAGGTGAGAGGGAAGAAGAGATAGGGGAGCAGAGAGCCCAGCATTCCCTAGTTTGGGATATTCTGAGCAATGCAATGAACTGAAAGGTAAGTTAACTCCCCACTGCCTCCTAAGTCTGGGTGCAGATACAGCGGAAGAAGAAACCAGCTGAGGTTTACTTGAGAGCTTGTATGACCATTCCATCTCATCCTCTAAATAATTAGTAGGCTATAAAGAGGTATGCATTGGGGAGTATTTTTTTCCATTACAAAAGATCACAGGGCTTCCCTGGTGGCGCAGTGGTTAAGAGTCCGCCTGCCAATGCTGGAGACACAGGTTCGTGCCCCAGTCCGGGAAGATCCCACATGCCGCAGAGCGGCTGGGCCCGTGAGCCATGGCCACTGAGCCTGCGCGTCCGGAGCCTGTGCTCCACAACGGGAGAGGCCACAACAGTGAGAGGCCTGCGTACTGCAAAAAATAAATTAATTAATTAATTAAAAATAAATAAATAAAAAAGATCAGATTCCAGACAAGGATAGACTGAACAAACTTACTGTAAAACAGAAGGACTGGTATCTGTGGCAGGTAGGAAGGAAGGGTTTGGTTGGGGACATTCAGGCCCTGGGTGGGACTGTTTGTTGAGGAGGTCTCTGACACAGGCCTCACAGGCTAGCTGGATACCTCAAAGGTGACCATGTCTTGAGGTGCAGCCCATGTTCCACCTGTGTTATCCCAAAGGCACCTGGAATCCTGCAGGAGCTCAGCCTCCTGTAAGGGGAACTGGAAGCAGATGCCATTATCTGTTTTCATCTGAACTAAAACCAGGGATCACCAAAGTCTTGACCAAAAGCAGACTGAGGATGCCCATGAATCTGCAAGATGCACATCATCTAACACTGGGGATGGGGAGCTTGTCCTCTAGTTGATAGGAAGATCTGTTAGCAGCAAACATTCCCTTTACAAGAAAAATGCAACTACTTAGAGCAATTTATTTATGTTCAAGCTGAAGCAGATGAAGTAGTAAAGGCATCTTGCTTCGATAACACTACACTGGAATAATATAAATGATACTTCAAAAGCATTTAACTCCAGGCAATACTAAGGCACCCACATGCCTCGCTACTGGGGAGGATAAATTGGGCAAGTCTTCTGGAGGACAAGGTGCCAATACACATCAAAAATGTTAAACATATGTAACCCTCACTCTGGTAATTCTACCACTAGGAATGGATACTATAGAAATAATCATATATACCCACAAAGATCAATGGGCAGCACTGCTCCTTCTAGTGTTATTTTTCTGTTTTTTGGTTTTTTTTGTTGTTTTTTTTTATTGCGGTATGCGGGCCTCTCACTGTTGTGGCCTCTCCCGTTGCGGAGCACAGGCTCCGGACGCGCAGGCTCAGAGGCCATGGCTCATGGGCCCAGCTGCTCTGTGGCATGTGGGATCTTCCTGGATCGGGGCACGAACCCGTGTCCCCTGGCATCAGCAGGCGGACTCTCAACCACTGCACCACCAGGGAAGCCCAGGCAGCTATATTTTAAAGGAATCCAATGAAAATTCTTTTAAATTATTAAAAATATTTTTGTAGAAAAATATGTTCAATGAAATAATGTTCTTGATATGATGTTGTCTTTAAATAGATTTTAGGTTTTAGATAACAAAACAGTATATGCCGTATGAGCTCACTTTTGGAGAAAAAGTCAAACTACATATTCATTCATTTATTGAGCACCTAAACAGTGAAGAGAAAGAATTCAACAACATACACATAGAGGGAGGAGCTTCAAGATGGCGGAGGAGTAAGACGTAGAGATCACCTTCCTCTCCACAGATACATCAGAAATACATCTACACGTGGAACAACTCCTACAGAACACCTACTGAATGCTGGCAGAAGACCTCAGACCTCCCAAAAGGCAAGGAACTCCCCATGTACCCGGGTAGGGCAAAAGAAAAAAGAAAAAACAGAAACAAAAGAACAGGGACAGGACCTGCACCAGTGGGAGGGAGCTGTGAAGGAGGAAAGGTTTCCACACACTAGGAAGCCCCTTCGCGGGTGGAGACGGTGGGTGGCGGAGGGGGGGAAGCTTCAGAGCCGCGGAGGAGAACACAGCAACAGGGGTGCGGAGGGCAAAGTGGAGAGATTCCCGCACAGAGGATAGGTGCCGACCGGCACTCACCAGCCCGAGAGGCTTGTCTGCTCACCCGCCGGGGTGGGCGGGGCTGGGAGCTGAGGCTCGGGTTTCAGGTTTCGGTCAGAGCGCAGGGAGAGGACTGGGGTTGGCTGCATGAACACAGCCTGAAGGGGTTAGTGCACCACGGCTAGCTGGGAGGGAGTCCGGGAAAAAGTCTGGACCTGCCAAAGAGGCAAGAGACTTTTTCTTGCTTCTTTGTTTCCTGGTGCGTGAGGAGAGGGAATTCAGAGTGCTGCTTAAAGGAGCTCCAGAGACAGGTGCGAGCCGCGGCTACCAGCGTGGACCCCAGAGATGGGCATGAGACGCTAAGCCTGCTGCAGCCACCAAGAAGCCTCTGTGTGAGCACAGGTGATCCACACCTGCCCTCCCGGGAGCCTGTGCAGCCCGCCACTTCCAGGGTCCCGTGATCCAGGGACAACTTCCCTGGGAGAACGCACGGCGCGCCTCAGGCTGTTGCTATGTCACGCCGGCCTCTGCCGTGCAGGCTCGCCCCACACTCTGTGCCCCTCCCTCCCCTCGACCTGAGTGAGCCAGAGCCCCCGAATCAGCTGCTCCTTTAACCCCCTCCTGTCTGAGCGAAGAACAGATGCCCTCCGGCGACCTACACACAGAGGCGGGGCCAAATCCAAAGCTGAACCCCGGGAGCTGTGTGAACAAAGAAGGGAAAGGGAAATCTCTCCCAGCAGCCTCAGGAGCAGCGGATTAAATCTCCACAATCAACTTGATGTACCCTGCATCTGTGGAATACCTGAATAGACAACGAATCATCCTGAATTGAGGACGTGGACTTTGGGAGCAACGATATATATATATTTTTTTCCGTTTTTCTCTTTTTGTGAGTGTGTATGTGTATGCTTCTGTGTGTGAATTTGTCTGTATAGCTTTACTTTTACCATTTGTCCTAGGGTTCTGTCAGTTTTTTTGGTGTTTGTTTGTTTTTTTAGTATAGTTTTTAGCACTTGTTATCATTGGTGGATTTGTTTTTCGGTTTGGTTGCTCTCTTCTTTTTTTTTATTACTTAAAAATTTTTTTTAATAATTATTTTTCCTTTTATTTTAATTCTATTTTATTTTATCTTCTTTCTTTCTTTCTTCTTTCTTCTTTCTTTCTTTCTTTCTTTCTTTTTTTTCTCCCTTTAATTGTGAGCTGTGTGGATGACAGGCTCTTGGTGCTCCAGCCAGGCGTCAGGGCTGTGCCTCTGAGGTGGGAGAACCAAGTTCATGGCACTGGTCCACAAGAGACCTCCCAACTCCACGTAATATCAAACAGCGAATATCTCCCAGAGATCTCGATCTCAAAGCCAAGACCTAGCTCCACTCAATGACCAGCAAGCTACAGTGCTGGACACCCTATGCCAAACAACTAGCAAGACAGGAATACAACCGCATCCATTAGCACAGAGGCTGCCTAAAATCATAATAAGGCCACAGACACCCCAAAACACACCACCAGATGTGGACCTGCCCACCAGAAAGACAAGATCCAGCCTTATCCACCAAAACACAGGCACTGGTCCCCTCCATCAGGAAGCCTACACAACCCACTGAACCAAACTTAGCCACTGGGGACAGACACCAAAAAAAAAATGGGAACTACGAACCTGCAGCCTGCAGAAAGGAGACCCCAAACACAGTAAGATAAGCAAAATGAGAAGACAGAGAAACACACAGCAGATGAAGGAGCAAGGCAAAAACCTAGACCTAACAAATGAAGAGGAAATAGGCAGTCTACCTGAAAAAGAATTCAGAATAATGATAGTAAAGATGATCCAAAATCTTCGAAATAGAATGGAGAAAATACAGAAACGTTTAACAAGGAACTAGAAGAGCTAAAGAGCAAACAAACAGTGATGAACAACACAATAAATTTAAAAATCTCTAGAAGGGATCAATAGCAGAATAACTGGGGCAGAAGAACGGATAAGTGACCTGGAAGATAAAATAGTGGAAATAACTACCATAGAGCGGAATAAAGAAAAAAAAAATGAAAAGAATTGAGGATAGTCTCTGAGACTTCTGGGACAACATTAAATGCACCAACATTCGAATTATAGAAGAAGAAGAGAAAAAGAAAGGGACTGAGAAAATATTTAAACAGATTATAATTGAAAACTTCCCTAATATGGGAAAGGAAATACTTACTCAAGTCCAGGAAGCACAGAGAGTCCCATACAGGATAAATCCAAGGAGAAACACGCCAAGACACATATTAATCAAACTATCAAAAATTAAATACAAAGAAAAAATATTAAGAGCAACAAGGGAAAAAAAAACAAATAACACACAAGGGAATCCCCATAAGTTTCACAGCTGATCCCTCAGCAGAAACTCTTCAAGCCAGAAGGGAGTGGCAGGACATATTTAAAGTGATGAAAGGGAAAAACCTACAACCAAGATTACTCTACCCAGCAAGAATCTCATTCAGATTTGACGGAGAAATTAAAACCTTTGCAGACAAGCAAAACCTTAGAGAAGTCAGCACCACCAAATCAGCTTTACAACAAATGCTAAAGGAACTTCTCTAGGCAAGAAACACAAGAGAAGGAAAAGACCTACAACAACAAAACCAAAAGAGTTAAGAAAATGGTAATAGGAACATACATATCGCTAATTACCTTAAATGTAAATGGATTAAATGCTCCAACCAAAAGACATAGACTGGCTGAATGGATACAAAAACAAGACCCATATATATGCTGTCTACAAGAGACCCACTTCAGACCTAGGGACACATACAGACTGAAAGTGAGAGGATGGAAAAAGATATTCCATGCAAATGGAAATGAAAAGAAAGCTGGAGTAGCAATTCTCATATCATATCAAAATAGACCTTAAAACAAAGACTATTACAAGAGACAAAGAAGGACATTACATAATGATCAAGGGATCAATCCAAGAAGAAGATATAAGAAGTGTAAATATTTATGCACCCAACATAGGAACACCACAATACATAAGGCAAATGCTAACAGCCATACAAGGGGAAATCAACAGTAACACATTCATAGTAGGGGACTTTAACACTCCACTTTCAGCAATGGACAGATCATCCAAAATGAAAATAAATAAGGAAACACAAGCTTTAAATGATACATTAAACAAGATGGACTTAATTGATATTTATAGGACATTCCATCAAAAAACAACAGAATACACATTCTTCTCAAGTGCTCATGGAACATTCTCCAGAATAGATCATATCTTGGGTCACAAATCAAGCCTTGGTAAATTTAAGGAAATTGAAATCATATCAAGTATCTTTTCCAACCACAATGCTATGAGATTAGATATCAATTACAGTAAAAAATCTGTAAAATAGGCAAACACATGGAGACTAAACAATACACTACTTAATAAACAAGAGATCCCTGAAGAAATCAAAGAAGAAATAAAAAAATACCTAGAAACAAATGACAATGAAAACACGATGACCCAAAACCTATGGGATGCAGCAAAAGCAGTTCTAAGAGGGAAGTTTATAGCAATACAATCCTACCTTAAGAAACAAGACACATCTCAAATAAACAACCTAACCTTACACTTAAAGCAATTAGAGAAAGAAGAATGAAAAAACCCCAAAGTTAGTAGAAGAAAAGAAATCATAAAGATCATATCAGAAATAAATGAAAAAGAAATGAAGGAAACAATAGCAAAGGTCAACAAAACTAAAAGCTGGTACTTTGAGAAGATAAACAAAATTGATAAACCATTAGCCAGACTCATCAAGAAAAAAGGGAGAGGACTCAAATCAATAGAATTAGAAATGAAAAAGGAGAAGTAACAACTGACACTGCAGAAATACAAAGGATTATGAGAGATTACTACAAGCAAATCTATGCCAATAAAATGGACAACCTGGAAGAAATGGACAAATTCTTAGAAATGCACAACCTTCCCAGACTGAACCAGGAAGAAATAGAAAATATGAACAGACCAATCACAAGCACTGAAATTGAAACTGTGATTAAAAATCTTCCAACAAATAAAAGCCCAGGACCAGAGGGCTTCACAGGTGAATTCTATGAAACATTTAGAGAAGAGTTAACACCTATGCTTCTCAAACTCTTCCAAAATATAGCAGAGGGAGGAACACTCCCAAACTCATTCTATGAGGCCACCATCATCACCCTGATACCAAAACAAGACAAAGATGTCACAAAGAAAGAAAACTACAGGCCAATATCACTGATGAACATAGATGCAAAAATCCTCAACAAAATACTAGCAAACGGAATCCAGCAGCACATTAAAAGGATCATACACCATGATCAAGTGGGGTTTATCCCAGGAATGCAAGGAATCTTCAATATACTCAAATCAATCAATGTGATACATCATATTAACAAATTGAAGGATTAAAACCATATGATCATCTCAATAGATGCAGAGAAAGCTTTCGACAAATTCAACACCCATTTATGGTAAAAACCCTCCAGAAAGTAGGCATAGAGGGAACTTTCCTTAACATAATAAAGGCCTTATATGACAAACCCACAGCCAACATGGTCCTCAATGGTGAAAAACTGAAACCATTTCCACTAAGATCAGGAACAAGACAAGGTTGCCCACTCTCACCACTATTATTCAACATAGTTTTGGAAGTTTTAGCCACAGCAGTCAGAGAAGAAAAAGAAATGAAAGGAATCCAAATTGGAAAAGAAGAAGTAAAGCTGTCACTGTTTACAGATGTCATGATACTATACATAGAGAATCCTAAAGATGCTACCAGAAAACTACTAGAGCTAATCAATCAATTTGGTAAAGTAGCAGGATACAAAATGAATGCACAGAAATCTCTTGCATTCCTATACGCTAATGATGAAAAATCTGAAAGAGAACTTAAGAAAACATTCCCATTTACCACTGCAACAAAAAGAATAAAATACCTAGGAATAAATCTACCTAAGGAGACAAAAGACCTGTATGCAGAAAATTATAAGACACTGATGAAAGAAATTAAAGATGATACAAATAGATGGAGAGATATACCATGTTCTTGGATTGGAAGAATCAACATTGTGAAAATGACTCTACTACCCAAAGCAATCTACAGATTCAATGCAATCCCTATCAAACTACCAATGGCATTTTTCACAGAACGCGAACAAAAAAATTCACAATTTGTATGGAAGCACAAAAGACCCTGAATAGCCAAAGCAATCTTGAAAAAGAAAAGCATAGCTGGAGGAATCAGGATCCCGACACTGCTCAGAATGGCCATCATCAAAAAATCTACAAACAATAAATGCTGGAGAGGGTGTGGAGAAAAGGGAACCCTCTTGCACTGTTGGTGGGAATGTAAAGTGATACAGTCACTATGGTGAACAGTATGGAGGTTCCTTAAAAAACTAAAAATTGAACTACCATATGACCCAGGAATCCCACTACTGGGCATATACACAGAGAAAACCATAATTCAAAATGCGTCATGTACCACAATGTTCATTGCAGCTCTATTTACAATAGCCAGGACATGGAAGCAACCTAAGTGTCCATCATCAGATGAATGGATAAAGAAGATGTGGCACATATATACAATGGAATATTACTCAGCCATAAAAAGAAATGAAACTGAGTTATTTGTAGTGAGGTGGATGGACCTAGAATATGTCATACAGGGTGAAGTAAGTCAGAAAGAGAAAAACAGATACTGTATGCTAACACATGTATATGGAATCTAAAATAATAAAAATAAATTGGTCATGAAGATCCTAGGGGCAAGATGGGAATAAAGACACAGACCTACTAGAGAATGGACTTCAGGACACTGGGAGGGGGAAGGGTAAGCAGGGACGAAGGGAGAGAGTGGCATGGACATATATACACTACCAAACGTAAAATAGATAGCTAGTAGGAAGCAACTGCATAGCACAGGGAGATCAGCTCAGTGCTTTGTGACCACCCAGAGGGGTGGGATAGGGAGGGTGAGAGGGAGGGAGACGCAAGAGGGAAGAGATATGGGGACATACGTATATGTATAACTGATTTACTTTGTTGTAAAGCAGAAACTAACCCACCATTGTAAAGCAATTATAGTCCAATAGAGATGTTAAAAAAAAAGACAAAAAAAGAGGAGTTATACTGCAGAAACTAACACAACATTGTAAAGCAATTATACTCCAATAAAGATATTAAAAAAAAAGATACACACAGAAAGTTGAATATGATTATATTAAGTAGAAGGAAATGTTAAAAATATTCATAGTGGTTATTTCTGTGGCATGGTATTGCTGGTGTCTTTAATTTTCTTCATTGTCCTTTTCGTATTTTCTGATATTTACAAAAATGAACAGGTATTATTTTAAAATCAGAAAACAAATGGAAAAAAAATTATATGTAGTTTTCCATTGAACTTTTAAGAATTCTGTACCTGAGAAAACACTAGTTTGGGCTGCCCAGCATTTCCAGATAGTCTTTCCTTTGCTGGGGAAGCCAGAAGGGTCAATCGCATACTGAGGAGGGGAGGCGGGGCCAGGGTGGGGCAGAGCGAGGAGAGAAGCCGAAGAAAATGGCCACGTGTAGTGACTCCTGATGGCTTCCGGGGAAGTAATGGGCCAGGGTGGACTGAATCCATCAGACCAGGGCTAGAAGTGGGGACTCGAAATCCTAAGAGCTTCATCCTCTCCCATTTCTTGGGTCTCAGTTCCTTAATGTAATAAGGGCTAAGTCCCTCTTGCCCAGTAAGCTGAAGAGTTGCTCTATGCTTTGGGATCTTTCAGTAAAGAGCGCTCCGGTGTAGACAATTGAGTTTGGGCCTCTGGGAACTCTGGGAAAAAGTACGTGGATAAATGAATAGATGGATTAATGTGGAGTTATCCAAAGAATGTCAAGAGGACCAAGGCTAGAAGAAAAAAATGCTTAAAATATTTTTAGATTCAGAAAAGTCATATTCTTCTTGGTAAGTGACAAAAATGCCATGAAGCCAAAGCTTAAGCAAAGTTTTGTGAAAGGGAAATTGCTAATACAAAGATAAGCTCTGCAGGTCTTATTCTTTTAAAAACATATTTATCCCTCCATTTAACAAATATTCCTGAATACCTTACTGGTGCCAGGCGCTGCACTGGAGCAGGGTTACCAGAGAGAATGAGACGGAGGTGACTGCGGTTGGAGCTGTGAGCTGTCATGGAAACTGGCAGTTTTTGTTTTCTTTTCATGGATTCGCTCTTCATTAATTCAAAAGACATTTATGGACCCCTCACCATCTGCACCAGGCATTGTGGTTGGCACGAAGAACATACGCACTGTCTTTTCTCTTAATGGTCAACCAGCCTGGGGGATGGGGAGAAATGTGAGAAAATCAGTATCTGTAATAAGAAGCCCAGTTTAGCTGGGAGGGGTCGGGGGAAGCTTCTGCAATGAGGTGATGCTTGTGCTGGTCTGTGGCGGAGCCATTCATTCATTCACTCTAATATTCAACAAATACAAATTTGGGCTGCACACAATGCCCAGGTGCTGAGAATAGAATGATAGTCTGGTGGGAGAGAGAAATAATGAATACACAAACAAGTACATCCGAAGATTATGGCTATGAAAGGCACAGGGAAGGATATAAATGGGATACTGTGATGGAGAACAGCAGTGGTGGCAGCCAGGGAGAACAGCATTCTTGAATTTAGAATGAGTAGAAGGACAGTCAGCAAAGGGCTCTCTGAAGAGGCTTTATTTAAGCTGAGACCCAAAGGTTGAGAAGCACCTAGCCATGCAAAGAACTAGGGCATTCTCGACCAAGAGAACAGCAAGCTCAAAGGCCCTGAGGTGGTGACAAGAGACAGGAAGGAGGCCAGTGTGGATGGAGCATTGGTACTCGAGGGGAAGGGTGGACAGGTGAGCTGGGCCAGGCCGTGCTGGGCCTCGTGAGCCATGGTAAGTGTAGGCCACCTAGGGGCAGAAGAGTGACAGATCTTGTTTATGCTTTAAACCACACATATGCTCCTCTCAGGAGAATGGACTGGGGGGAGATGTAAGGGGTGGATGAGAGTAGGAGCAGAGAGATCTATGAAGGGGCTTCTGCAGTAGTCTTGGTTAGACTATGGTGGCATGGAGATGAGAGTTAATTAGTAAGGAGGATTGGGGAAAAAGCAGTGGGAAGTCTTCTGGGTAGAGGAAATAATTTGTGCAAGTAAGAAGAGTGAACAGACATTTTAGGAAATGACAAGTAGTTCTTTGTAGCTTGGAGATGAAGGTAGAAATGTGGGAAAGGGTCAAATCATAAATGGTATTCTATACCAGAATAAGGAGGTTAGATATTATTCTGAGGGCAGTAGGAAACCACTGGAGAATTTTCAGCAGGAAATTTCCATGAACAGAAATGAGCATTGGAAAGATGTATTGGAGGAGGGCAAGTGGAGGGGGCACTGAAGGTAGACAAGACCAATGGTATTGAGACAAGCTAGGAAACCATTGCTCTTTAGAAAGAATGAGACAGGGAATCCTGGCTCTGTTACTTACTGTCTGTGACCTTAAACAACTTACTTAACCTCTCTGAGCTTTAGTTTACTCAACTACACAAATGGGAATATTACTTGACAAACTTTTCCTGAGGCTTACATTAAATAGTAGTGGTAAAATTACCATTTTATCATTTCATGAGGATTACAGGAAATAAATGAAATGGCAAATACAAAGAGGATTACATTAAATGGTAGGGGAGAAAGTGTGGCTTGTAGCAGACACTCAGTCTTAATCTCCTCTCCTTCACAATCTCTATCCTGATTATATGGTTCCAAAGTGCATCCCCAAATAGTGTTGCAAAATAATTAGCCATCCATCTACAGTATGATAACATCACTCCTCCATACAATCTGAATAAAGCATAAAAAGGAAAGTAAAAAAAAAAAAAGAAAGTAAATCAAAACTGGAAAAAAATAATGGCATTTCCTGCTTCCTCATAAACTGGAAATAAAAAGTTGGCTAAATTTTTCTTTATCCATTAAATCAGCATTAAAAAACCAGATAAAGAAAATAAATGTCAGTTGTATCTGTTAGATGAAACTCTATAACCTCGTTGAAAGTATTAGAGAAAATCTAATGCCGGGACAGCAAAGAGAATTTTACTCAGTTAAGACTGTGCATTGCATGGGTGGCAAGGACAATTTTGAAATACATGATATAAATCCCTTAACTGAAACTCATGGCCAGATGTATTTCAAATTCAGAATTTTTCAGATTTGAGAGAGAGAATGTGGTGAATGTGATGTGTATTCCATAACACCCCTGGTGTGGGGTTATTACTATTTCTTCAGTGAAATATGAGAATATTCATACGAAGTGGGATAAATAGAAACCCATAAAGAGCTTCAGCTTAGTATAGGTGAGGTTTTCCTACTAAATGAGTTTGTGTCCAAGTTGGAAATCACTTTTCTTGCTCAGACTTTGGGGATTTTTGAATTGTTTTTAAGAGGTTGGGGATCTAATGCCTTTCCCTGGATTTTGTGTACCCCTTAACCCAACCCCTTCCTTCACAGGGCTCACAGTGGCTGCAGGGGGCCTGGGTGGTAGGGGGTTCAGACCCAGCCCTGCCTTTCCCCAGATGCCCTTGTCCTTCTGACCTCCAGGCCCCGCTGCTGACCTCAGCCGCTGCACTGGAGCCTTCTTCATTCATGAGGTCCTGCAGTCGTCCCCTGAGATCAAACCTCTGACCCTGTCCCACCCCGTCTACCACTCATGTCTGAACTTCAGTTCTACATAGCTCAAGTGCCCTCCTCCGGGACCCCCGATGTCCGGGTATGTATTTTGGGACAGCTAAGTGATTTGGGGTCTGCACGGCAAATCTCTGGGGTGGGGTGAGAAGTAGTTTACATCATCAGTCTGCATTTTCTAATCCCGGCTCCAGCGTTTCCAGACACTTTTATATGTAAATTTGGGGGTGGTAAAATTCGTTCAGACTACATTCAGATGTGCAGGGAAAAAACAGTAGTTTCTTTACTAACTGAAGATTGATCTGACTTTCCTCACAAGCTTCCTACCCTGCTTGGTAGAAATGGGGGTTGGATAAATTTAGTTCAATTTGATCAGCTCTTCCCTATTAGGGACAGTCTGTTTAGGTAACAGAGTCCCTTGTGGATCTATATACCCAGTTTTTCAGACTTTTTCCTCATCTAATTCTCATTCCTGAGATAGCCATCAGAGTAGGAGGGACAGTCAGGTCCCTTGGTTACAGCAGCAATTTTCCAACAGCAGATACAGGGAACTGATTATAGTTAGAGAAAATCACACTGGCCTTATGCTGAGTAACCAAGATTTATCATGTGGGCAGAAGTCCTCTATCCTTGGGATTCCTCTCATCCTACCTGACATATCCCTCTGTCTTGAAGCAGAGAGACTGAGCTCTACAAGTCTTATCCCACCTGTTTCTCCCTGTTTCTCTCCATAGTTTTTTTGCACATGGATGTGGGCTTTTGACTTTCTCCCCTCTTCCAGTTATAAAATAAATAAGTCATGGGGATGTAATGTTGAGCATGGTAACTATGGTTGATAATACTGTATTGCATATTTAAAAGTTGCTTAGAGAGTAGATCGCAAAAGTCATAAGAAAAAAAATTTGTAACTACGTATTGTGACAGATGGTAATTAGACCTATTGTGATCATTTCACAGTATATACAAATATTGAATCACTATGTTATACACCTGAAACTAATATAATGTTGTATGTCAACTGTATCTCAATAAAAAATCCTCTCTCCTTGAACAAATCTTGGCTTTTACATGCACTGTCTGCAAAATCCTATTTTGAGTCACGAACATGAAAATGCAAAAGAAAATACTCATTAATAGTTTTTAAAATATCACCTCTCATGATACATACAAAAAAAAAAAGGGAAAGGATTTACATCAAGGTATTTATACTGTTTATAACTGTATGACAAAATTATGTGATTTAAAAGATTTTCTTATTTTTATTTTTGTTAGTTTTTGACTTTTTTATGATGAACATATACTGCTTAGTTAAAAAATTTTAAATTCTTTTAAAAATATGCCTGTAGCACTATCAGTTAGGAAAAGGCAAATTATGGTCTCTGTTGGAACAAATTTAAACTTGTCAGAGCAGTTAAATTAATTAGGTCTTAAGTGACATTTAACAGCCAGGGTGGTAGGCCTGACACAACTTAGCAAAGACTTAGAAAATTAGGCATAATAGCGTACAGATTGTACTCCTACAAAGCACGCTCAATTCAGGGGAAACAGTGCGTCAAGCAGGGTTCCTCAAAATGCTTCTGCATTTTAGTTTGTTCTTTCTTTTGGAGAGGTGCATGGGTGAAATTTCTAAGATAAAACACACGCCCATTTTTGTTGGCATTCCTCCTTCGTGTATTATGACAAGGGAATTACTGCGGGCTGTGCTGGAATATTTCATGTATGGATCATTGTAAGTAAATCCTGGGGGCAATTTTTTCCCATAACAAGGAGGGACATAGAGCTCCCTTTTTTTTGGTAAGTAGATTTCCTTGAAAAACTGAAATATAAGAGTTAGATTTATAATGCCCAGGAAGGTGTGAAACTCTCGAATTAGAAGGAAGAGAGGGGCTTTGTTGCCATCACGGTCATCCTGCCTGGCCAGTCTGGGACAGATCTGGGTGAGGGAGGAAATGAGGGGACAAAGGAGAGGGACCAAGCATGGCTTGTAGAGTCATCTGAAAGAAAGTGCAGCTGAATGTCCCAAGCAGGAAATTTAAACCTCAGCCTTCAGGAAAGGAAAAAAGTTCAGAGGAAATTCTAAACTATATTTTTCTTCAGGTAGGTCTGGTGGGAGCATCTTGCCCCTTGCATGTGTGAAGCAATCCGAAATAGCCCCCATCTTCAGAGTGCAAAGTTACTCGCTAAGGGCTTTTCATTTTCCACTGTGGAAACCTCCACAGCCATGTCAGACACTGAGTCAAAATATAGCAGAGGGGGCTGCCAAACACTTCTAGGGCAAAGGTTTCTTTCTGTAGCTCTACCAGGCCCAGACTATTACCTGTCTGCTGCCTTCTAGGCTGGGTCTTAATCACTTCCAGCTGTGTTGGCTCCTACAGTCCCTCTGGCCCCTCCCCGTCTGGCCTCCCTGCCCTTTGCCTTTCGTGTAGGAAAAATGAAGTATCACACTTAAATCCCCCCTTAGGACCTGGGGATCCTGTGCAGGAGCCTGGCCACAGTATCCATCTCCAGCAACAGATGAGGGGGCTGGCTTGCCTCACATGGGGTCTCCTTACTGCCCTGGGGCTGAGCCCTGCCCCTAATCAGTTACAGCTAAGCACACAAAGGGAAGTAGGTACGCAGGGCTCCAGTACACAATCCCCTCTCCCCTCAAACTCCACCCTGGTACCCGAATCCCCTCAATTCCTTCTTAGGGATTGGTTCTTTAGGGCTAACTTTAACACTCTCCAGGTTGTCATTTTTTGAAATATATAGTTTTCTGCCAGGGTGGCCGGTATCTCCATCAAATCAATTCCACACAAGCCTTGGTGAATTGGGGGGATTGAAAATCTGTGGCTGGAGTGAGACTGGAAAGTGCCTGGCATTGTGCCATGAATACCCTATCCCTTACACATGTAGACATCATAGTCAATTGTGGAACGGTTCTCCTGCCCAATAAACTAAGGCTAAGGCTTCAGCATCCTCAACACAGCACATCAGGTAGACACTAAAGCCTGGAATGACTGACAGATTGGGTGAAGTCTCTGCCATCTTTGGGCTAAACCATAGGATGTATATTGGGCAGTAGTGAGCTATGAGTCTGGGTCAGTGGGCAGGGATTGCCTACATTAGTGCATCTCAAACTTGACCTTACATCAGAATCACCAGGAGAGCTTGCTAAACACACATTGTTATCCCCACCCCCCCACCCAGGGTTTCTGATTCAGTAGGTCTGGATGAAGGTCCAGGGGATGCTGCTCCTGGTCTGGGGACCACACTTTGAGAACTACTCGTCTGCATCATATCAAGGAACTTGAACTCTGTTCATCAGGCAGTATGGGATCCTTGAAGGACTTTAATCTAGGTGCAAGCGGGTTGTGAGATCAGGTTTACACTTTCCAAAACTCAAACTGCCATAGCGTGGAGGGTTGCCTTGAAGGGAGTGCAGCTGGGGGCAGGAAGGCTAAACAGAGGCTGTTGGCATGATCCAGATAATCTTCACTATGAGGTGGTTCATATAATCTTACAGAATGAGATCCTGGCAGCAAGATTGCACTGGCCAGCCTCCAGAAGCCTGAGAAAGATAGAAAGTTGAGAAAGCTTGTTTAGAAGAAAGCACTAAAAGGAGATAAGGAGCCTCAAAGACATGCTGGCCATTTCCCAGTTTTGCCAAGGGCGGGCTGGTTCCCAGAACAGGAGACTGTGACCCTGCAGAGGAGTCTGCAGAAGTGACACTCACCAGGCAGACCTGCCAAATCCGTATGGCTGACTCTCTCCCTCCTCCCCTCCCTCTCTTTCCTGTGGGAAGATGTTACTGGGGGTTGGGGGGCTGCATAGAGAACAGGTGGTGATAATTACCAGGAGACCAGCAGTTTCCCTGCCTCATCTTTCAAAGTGTCAAAAAAGGCTGACTTAGGAAATTATGGAGTGTAGGAAGCTTTCCTGATTTGTTCAGTTCAGTAATACTTGGTGGAGCCTGGTCATTCTGACTTAGTGGCTGATGTATAATTCTGAAAGGACACTGAAAAATATCTAAACTCTACTGCTTTCCTAAGGAAGGTAGGCCTAGAACTACCAGCATACACACAGGAAAAGAGAATTCAGAACTTTACTACACAGTCCAGATATGTAAGTGAAGCTACATCAGCATCTGAAGAAATAGTGGTGGCACAGTGGTTGAGAGTCCGCCTGCTGATTCAGGGGACGCGGGTTCGTGCCCCGGTCTGGGAAGACCCCACATGCCGCAGAGCGGCTGGGCCCGTGAGCCATGGCCGCTGAGCCTGCGCGTCCGGAGCCTGTGCTCCGCAACGGGAGAGGCCACAACAGTGAGAGGACCACGTATCGCAAAAAAAAAAAAAGGTAATAATAATAATAATAGCTGTGAAAGGTATCATGTCAGGCCCCTGCTCATCAATTATCCGTGGATTCATGTGGCTTTTTTGGTGGGGGGCCTTAGTATTGGCCTTCTGATATTAGTTCCCTTTTTAGGAGGAAAGTTCTAGCTCCCCAGTGGATACTTTGAAGCCTGGAGCAACCAGGTCTCATTTGTCTGAAAGTGAAGCATTACACTCACATGAAACTTGCATGGGTGACATGGGGAATGTGGTGAAGGTCCAGGGGATGGACCTTCCATCATAAATCTCAGGAAGATGAAATCTGCGGTGGGGCCCCACCTGGAACCAGGGACATGAACACTGCCAGCATGCTCTCTCTTCTTCTCCATCTCTTGTTTCTGAAACCTGCTGCATTCTGTCAAACTGGTGTCCTCAACAGCACTGGGAACTTTGCCATCGGCAACTCTCTGGCTCATTTTGACAATCAAGACACCAGAGAGGCGGTGGCCTCCTTCCTTGTTTTCAAGCTCAAAAAATTAGATTGACCTGGCTTAGGACATTCCTACCATTGGACTAATTAATGAATTGTGGCTGTAGGGGAGGGGAATGTCTATTTCATGCTTGCTTCCTCCTTTCCAAAGAAGCCCAATTTGGTTATATCATTCCCCTCCTCCAGGTGGCTAAGTGCTTCTGGGGTACCAGCCCCAGCTCCAGCCTTGAGGGTGGTCCTGAATGGTCAAAGCCAGGAGTCAGAAAACCTTTTCTGTAAAAAGCCAGAGTAAATATTTTAGGCTTTGCAGACCATGTCTCTGCTGCAGCTACTCAACTCTGCCATTGTAGTGTGAAAGAGGCCATGGACAACGTAAATGAATGAAAGTGTGACTCTGTTCCAATAAAATTTTGTGTATAGGCACTGCAATTTGAATTTCATATACTTTTAACATGTCATGACATATTATTCCTCTTTTGACTTTTTTTCAGCCATTTAAAAATATGAAAACCATTCTGACCCCTGGTCTAAGCTAATCATCCCCCTTGCCAATGGCAGGTTTAGACCGGAACATGTGATACCCTTGGGCCAGTTGGATGTGTGATGAAGTCTGCTGGGAATCTTCGGGAAAGGTTTCCTCACGTGTAAAAAGACGCATGGCAGACACATCTCCTTTCTGTTCCTGGGCTGTGTCTAGCATGGATATGACTGCTGGGAATCCCGGGGCCATCTTATGACCAGCTGGGGGGCTGGGCTGAGGACAAAGCCCTCATGCGGACACTGGCCAAGCTGAAAGATGGAAAGAGCCTGGGTCTTTGATGAAGTCTTTGAGCCACTGAATTAACCACCCTGGAATGGCCCTACCTACAGCCTTCTTGTTCTGTGAGTTTATAAATATCTTTGCTGTTTCAGCAATGGAGTTAGATCATAGCTGTTAAATTGTAGCCGAAAGCAGCCTCATCTGTGAATACCACAGGACACCACTGAATGGGAGCTCCCAGAGCCCCCCCTGATTGGAGTGAGGGGCGGGGATCAGAACACCTAAAGACCAGTCTGGAATCTCATTTTACATTTCCTCTTACCTTGTTAGACTACAACCTCACTATTACCATTTCACTGAGCGCTTCTCTTCCCTCAAATTCTATCCAACATTCTCACTGTCCTGCCACTGCAATATTGATGTTTTTAGTTCCTGCTATTGACTGAAATATTCCCAGAGATTGCTCCAAATGCACATCTGAAGCCCCGTCTGAGAGGGGCTCAGCATGTCCTCAGGTCTCCCAGATCACTCACCAAAGCACAGCCCAGAGAACGCCCTCTTGTGACCCATGGCTTCAAGCATCTTGCCCTCCGCCCTTCCTGATTCCAGCCTCACAGGCATTATGCATTCAGTTCTTGAGTTAAACTCCTCTTCCCAGGGTTCCAGCCACCTTCCTCCACATCCTTCCGCTCTCCCCAGCTTCTCCCGGGGAGAAGGTGCGCTCAGGTGCTTGTATAAATACAAGGCAGCCATTGTTGCCCAGCGTCTGACCACAGAGATGGCACAGGCTCCTGGTCCCAGAAAACACCCTGATTTGACCTCAGACGCAGCAGCAGATCCGGTTAGGCGGGGGTTCTTCATTTACATCTCAGGCAGCTATTCAGCCCGCTGCCCACGTTTTCCCACCAGCAGCTGCTTTTCTCTCTTTCTCCTCTGTGTTTATTTTCTTTGCCTGCACACCTTGTTTTTCTTTCAGGGGACCCCTACCCAGACCTGCCATCTGGTTCCCCTTGAAATAAAGTGTGGAGTGTGCAGAGGTAGCTGGGGAGTCGGGGGCGAGTCCGTTGGAGCTCAAGCGGCCGCCTGCAGAGAGGCGCTGAGCCCCAGCTGTGGAGAAGAGAGGGGGTCCCAGAAAAAGTCCAAGGCAGGCCACACACCTCATTAGTTCATTTTGATTAGTCTCTTTTATCTGGTTATTAGGAACGGTGAACAGTGATAGATGAGGCAGTCCTGAGATTTTTATCCCCTGAATTACATACAATTTGGCGAGATTAGATAAACCATGGAGAAAGTACACAGAAGTTGACATGTATATACAGGCTGACCTGTAAGATTGTAGAAGGTTGCCTGAAATCCCAATTTCACAGCCCTTCCTCGTTTTTCCTGCAAATTTGGAGGGGCTTATACTTCGCTAGTCTTCTTTGCCTTTTGGCTCCTTGCCCATTTGTGCTGTTTCTTCTTCCATCAACCTGGGCTGAGAACCATGGCCACTGTCCACCTAGACACAGCATGGACCCTGCACACAGGCGCCCTGTCCAGAGACAGGATGGCCACTAAATCTAGCTCCAGCTCAGCTCTGCAAGGAAAGCCCAGAGGAAGGAGTGTTTTAGGTAATTCCTCCACCCAGAGAGTATACCATTTTGTAATTTGTTTCACCTGAGGGGTATCTTTTCTAATTTGTACAAAGGTGTCACATAAACTGAGGGTCCTGTGTGGACCTCAGCCCTTCACTGCTTCCTAGAAGGGAACATCCACTCACACCAGACGTAAATGAGTTTCTAGTAAACCAAAGATTTGAAGGGTCCTGGGTAGGTGGCCACTTTGCACAATGCACAATCTCTCACTCTTGTTCTGTCTCCTTTGTCCCCTTCTCCTTTCTCTGGGGGTTGTCATCCTTGCTGCTTGAATGTGCCCTTGGGAGTCTCACCCTCCATTTTCAATGAGTTATCCAAGGATTTCTTCCAAATAAATGCAAAGCTCTCCTTACAGTGGTGTCTGGTGAATAACATTTTCTCTAACTCAGTGTGTTGGCGGAATCCAAAAAAAAAGAGTTTATCTTTGCTAAACTAGAATACACTGCATGTACCACATTGCTAAACAGCATTGGTCGTAGAAGTAGAACTGGTGAGTTTAGGAGCGGAAACAACGCAATTATTCTCCCTTCCTCTCTCCCCTGACTCACTATTCAAACTTGTTCTATGTAACTACTACGTTTTTTCTCACAAGATGTGTGTTTATTTTCGTTATAAGAACAGTTGCAAAGCAGAAACTAACACACCATTGTAAAGTAATTATACTCCAATAAAGACGTT
The DNA here is from genome assembly GCF_964341445.2 of Mesoplodon mirus. Taxonomy (NCBI): domain Eukaryota; kingdom Metazoa; phylum Chordata; class Mammalia; order Artiodactyla; family Ziphiidae; genus Mesoplodon; species Mesoplodon mirus. Next base: position 90,132,914 of record NC_138977.1, read on the forward strand.
AAAAAAAAAAAGAATAGCTGTATTTCTGTGATTAAACTCTAGTCCCATCTAATAGTGAAAACTACTTCCTTTGAAGTGGAAGCTCCCATCCCCCAACCCCTACAGGTGTGCTTGATGAGATTCACCTGCCAGTTCTCCAACCGCCACCTCCGCCCCCAGCCCACCAGGTGGCCCTGGGTCCTCCAGGATTGAAGTGGAGGAGGAGGGGACATCAAGGACAGGAGAGGTGTGTTTGACACCCGTGTAATCTTGTGTTGGTTCCCTCTGGCCCTGGCAGAAGTTTAAAGCTGAGTTTCTTTGAGCCTGCTGGATATTCAAAGCTTTTCCCTTTATTTTGAAGTGCATTTGTGGGCTCTTGGGGGTTCCCTTGCTGGACCCCACTGACTGTAACTTCAGCAGACAATCTCCCTCAGCTTTGCATTGGAAGGTACTTCTCCAGCCTCCTTTTTGTTGTGGTTTCTACCAACATTCATTGTGTTTTCTGCATTTACTCTATCTTCTGTATTTCCTGTAAAATAGTACATAGAGTTAAAGGTTTGATCAGAACCGGTTTCCATTTCCTGCAAGATTATTCTTGGAGATGTTGAGAACTTCCTATTGCGTCGCATAAAGTCTGGAAGTCTTTCTTTTTTGTGAGGTTAAGATTGGTCAGTGGGCTCAGATGTTATCAGCCTGATCTGGGCATCTGCTTTGACCTAATGATTTTAGCAGTTATTAGTGGTTATTACCTAGATCCATAATTACATTAGACTATCACCCTTTTATACCCACTCATGAAAAAATGGAGTTCATTCTAATTCTAACATCCCAACGCATTAATTGGCCTAATTTCTCCTGTACAGAAGGACTTTCCTTCAACAATTACTTGGTTTCTCTGGGATACAATCCATATAGGAAAGGCAGAATAAATGCTTGATTGCTTCCCTTTAGTTACCAGTTTCTAGAATAATAAGTTGGTTCCCTAGCATCCTCCAGAGATTACCAATTAGAGGGGTTTTTTTTGGTCTCATTATAAACTAATAGATTCTAATATATTTGGTGTGTCTCAATTCACTGCAGTTATTATTTTTATTGCTGCTTAAATTGTCCCATCTTTTGTCTGTGGGAACCTCTTCAGGTTGGCTCCTGGGTCAATGTGACATGACACCAATGTTCTTTAATACCTTCCTTCCTTTCTAGTCGAACAATTAATTTTGGCCCATTTAAAATATTTTCTCTCCCAGACCCAAACTACTTTTTCAAAGAGACCTGGTTCTTTTCAGTGGGAAATAGTATTTAGAGAACACATCTAGGCACTACAGATACTTATTGTTATTGGGTGGGTCATTATTTCTATACCTTTTCATTGGTCAAGGCCAGGAACCTGTATTTAAGAAAATATTCATTTAAGATGGGAAGGGGACCAGAACAGTTTTTTAAAAGTAAAAGAATGGAATGGGAGGATCAGTGCATATCATAGGTAAGAAGGGTAAATATTCATTTATGAAAATTCTGTTTTATTTTATTTTATGTGCATGTATGCAAAAGACAGATTATACAATACCTAAAAATTATATAATTTAAATCATGGGTCACATTCCAAGAAAAGATTTGAAAGCACTGGAAAAAATCAGTTGCTTGAGCTGCAATAAAGAGCAGCCCCATATATTGGAAGATTGTTCATCACCTTCAACCAAAAGATCAATCAGGTGTTGAGACTTGAAAATCAAGAATCCCTTGTCTAGGTTGTCCACTCTCACCACTATTATTCAACATAGTTTTGGAAGTTTTAGCCACAGCAATCAGAGAAGAAAAAGAAATGAAAGGAATCCAAATCGGAAAAGAAGTAAAACTGTCACAGTTTGCAGATGACATGATATTATACATAGAGAATCCTAAAGATGCTACCAGATAACTACTAGAGCTAATCAATGAATTTGGTAAAGTGGCAGGATGCAAAATTAATGCACAGAAATCTCTTGCATTCCTATACATTAATGATGAAAAATCTGAAAGAGAAATTAAGGAAACACTCCCATTTACCATTGCAACAAAACGAATCAAATACCTAGGAATAAACCTACCTACAGGGACAAAAGACCTGTGTGCAGAAAACTATGAGACACTGATGAAAGAAATTAAAGATGATACAAACAAATGGAGAGATATACTATGTTCTTGGATTGGAAGAATCAACATTGTGAAAATGACTCTACTACCCAAAGCAATCTACAGATTCAATGCAATCCCTATCAAACTACCAATGGCATTTTTCACAGAACTAGGACAAAAAATTTCACAGTTTGTATGGAAACACAAAAGACCCCGAATAGCCAAAGCAATCTTGAGAACGAAAAATGGAGCTGGAGGAATCAGCCTCCTGTACTTCAGACTATACTACAAAGCTACAGTAATCAAGACAGTATGGTATTGGCACAAAAACAGAAATATAGATCAATGCAACAGGATAGAAAGCCCAGAGATAAACCCATGCACCTATGGTCACCTTATTTTTGATAAAGGAGGCAAGAATATATAATGGAGAAAAGACAGCCTCTTCAATAAGTGGTGCTGGGAAAACTGGACAGCTACATGTAAAAGGATTAAATTAGAATACTCCCTAACACCATACATAAAAATAAACTCAAAATGGATTAAAGACCTAAATGTAAGGCCAGACAGTGTAAAACTCTTAGAGGAAAACATAGGCAGAACACTCTTTGACATAAATCACAGCAAGATCTTTTTTGACCCACCTCCTAGAGTAATGGAAATAAAAACAAAAATAAACAAATGGGACCTAATGAAACTTAAAAGCTTTTGCACAGCAAAGGAAAACATAAAGAAGACAAAAAGACAACCCTCAGAATGGGAGAAAATATTTGCAAATGAAGCAATTAACAAAGGATTAATCTCCAAAATTTACAAGCAGCTCATGCAGCTCAATATCAAAAAAACAAACAACCCAATCGAAAAATGAGCAGAAGACCTAAATAGACATTTCTCCAAAGAAGATATACAGATTTCCAACAAACACATGAAAGGATGCCCAACATCACTAATCATTAGAGAAATGCAAATCAGAACTACAATGAGGTATCACCTCACACCAGTCAGAATGGACATCATCAAAAAATCTACAAATAATAAATGCTGGAGAGGGTGTGAAGGAAAGGGAACCCTCTTGTACTGTTGGTGGGAATGTAAATGGATACAGTCACTATGGAGAACAGTATGGATGTTCCTTAAAAAACTAAAAATAGAACTACCATATGACCCAGCAATCCTACTACTGGGCATATACCCTGAGAAAACCATAATTCAAAGAGTCATGTACCACAACATTCATTGCAGCACTATTTCCAATAGCCAGGACATGGAAGCAACCTAAGTGTCCATCAGGAGATGAATGGATAAAGAAGATGTGGCACATATATACAATGGAATATTACTGAGCCATAAAAAGAAATGAAATTGAGTTATTTGTAGTGAGGTGGATGTACATAGAGACTGTCATACAGAGTGAAGTAAGTCAGAAAGAGAAAAACAAATACCGTATGCTAACACATATATATGGAATCTAAAAAAAAAAGAAAGAAAAAGGTTCTGAAGAACCTAGGGACAGGACAGGAGTAAAGACACAGACGTAGAGAATGGACTTGAGGACACAGGGAGGGGGAAGGGGGGGAAGGGTAAGCTGAGATGAAGTGAGAGAGTGGCATGGACATATATACACTACCAAATGTAAAATAGATAGCTAGTGGGAAGCAGCTGCATAGCACAGGGAGATCAGCTCGGTGCTTTGTGACCACCTAGAGGGGTGGGATAGGGAGGGTGGGAGGGAGACGAAAGAGGGAGGAGATATGGGGGTATATGTATATGTATAGCTGATTCACTTTGTTATAAAACAGAAACTAACACACCATTGTAAAGCAATTATACTCCAATAAAGATGTTTAAAAAAAAAAGAATCTCTTGTCTGTATTTTATGGTTTTTTTTTATTACCATGCATCATATTTGTAATGAGAACATCAAAACAAATAATAAGGGGAAAACTTTACAGGAACAAAACAGTGAGTTTAGTGTCACATGGATGCCCTCTGGATGTTTTTTCTAGACTTTTAATGTGGTCATAAAGCTAATTTGTTCTAGTTCTTTCTTGGAAATTTAAGAACCAACATTTCAAATGTTTTAAAAGGTAAGAGTACTAATGGTCCCTAGCCTGGAGGGAAGAATATATGGGAGAGGTGACAGCCTACTCACTAGGTTGACAACCAGTGACTTTGCTGTCCTTGAGACTTTACAATACCCTCGCTTCCACATTTGAAAAATAGCTTGCCCATTAACCACTTTTAGCCTCATTGAAGTTGTTAAAAAGGGAATTATACAAAGTCCTTTGAAAACTATAGTGCCTTCTGCTACTACCCAGGAGACAGAAGATAGGAGTCTGGGGTTAGCTTTGAATATGAAGGTAATTCAATCAGGCTTAGTTTTCATATGCCATAAAGGTGGACATCAAGCAGTGGAAACAGGGCCATTTCCTCTTCGTTCTAATGTAGATTGCAGGTGCACGTATCAAAAGATAATGAAACTCTAAAAGCCCTAGGAGAGCCTAAAGCCACACTGGATTGACTACATAACAGAATCCAAAACTGGAATAACGGACAGGAGAGCTATAAAACTGACAGGATTCATTTTTAGATATGAAGTTTAAAAGAAACTGTTCTTGAAACTCAACGTTTGCGAGCCCTGCCATTTTTATACATTTTAGAAGCAGTGTGTGAAAACTCACAGACATTTTCTTTCAATAAGGCACACCAGGAAATGTGCAATAAAACTCAAAACTGCACAACTGCCTGCCCAAAGGCAACTGATACCCAGCCACTTACTCTATACCCGTGCCACCTGCACTTTAAACAGCCCTGGGGACACCACTCACCAGACAGAGCGGGGTGGGTGTTTTAGGAGAGTGATCTCTCTCCGTCTTCTCACTCTTTCATTCATATACATGTCACTTCACTCTTCCATGCCTGCGTGCTCACTCGCTGTCCCTCTCTCCCCTCTGTGCGGTCATGGGGAACTCAGCACCTCTTTGAATCCACTCACACAAAAGCATTAGTAAGAAAGGCAGTTTTTGCTAAACATTGAAAGAGAGACAGAGGAGAGGGTTTGCAACACCCATCCCACAGCAAGCCACTTTAAAAATTCCTTTAAGATGTTCACAGATATAAAGAACAGACTTGTGGTTTGCAAAGGGGAGGATGGGATTGTGAGTTTGGATTAGTGGTTGCAAATTATTTTATAGAGAATGGATAAAAAACAAGGTCCTACAGTACAGCACCGGGATCTATATTCAATATCCTGTGATAAACCATAATGGAAAGGAATATGAAAAGTATACCTGAATCACTTTGTTGTACAACAGAAATGAACACGACATTGTAAATCAACTATACTTCAATAAAATAAATTTTAAAAAGATGTTTATGTTCTCCAAAGTCCTGTCTCAGCCTCACCCTCCATCCTGAATGAATTTCTTCCCCCTCTTCTTCTCCGTTAAGTGCTCCCTGTCCTTTCTCCATACTGTCTCACTAAGATGATCCCAGGAAGTTCAAACTCTTCCAACTTCTATTTGACAGATCAACTCACCTGCCCCTGTTCCTGCCTCTCACCTGAACCTCATTGCAAGGACCCAGCACAAGAAAGGATTCTCCAGTTAATAGAACACCTACTCCTTAGAAAGCAGACTCCATAATTCATACATTCAACAAAGACTTACTGAGTGCCTGCCATTTGCCAAGGATTATTCTAGGAGGTGAGGATATAGCAGTCAGTGACCATCATTTTCTATTTGAGCAGGCTTTTTGGTGTCTCATCCCTACCCCATCCATCTCATCAAGACATTTCTTCCTAACACACATAGTATTCTCCAAGAGAATTCTGATGGATGAAGTCCACATCTCACTGTATTTATTAATGTTTCATATATGCTTTTATATTGTTAATGCGTTTTTAATTAAAAGACAACCCCAGGGGGCTTCCCTGGTGGCTCAGTTGTTGAGAGTCCTCCTGCCGATGCAGGGGACCCGGGTTCGTGCCCCAGTCTGGGAAGATCCCACATGCCGCGGAGCGGCTGGGCCCGTGAGCCATGGCCGCTGAGCCTGCGCGTCCGGAGCCTGTGCTCCGCAACGGGAGAGGCCACAACAGTGAGAGGCCTGCGTACCGCAAAAAAAAAAAAAAAAAAAAAAAAAGACAACCCCAAACTGAGATAATACTATTTCCTATCTAACATAGTAGAAGAGATTTTTTAAAGTAATACAAGCTGGCTTTGACCCCAAAACGGACTGGGGTGAACACAAGCACTGGTCTGAACTATCCAGTCCCTTGGCAAGAGAAGAGAATTCTCATTCAGAGTTTTGGAAAGCAACCTGGCAAAATGGATCAAGAGCCTGAAAACTTCCCATATTCTTTGACTCAGTAGTCCTACTTTGGGGAAATCTCTCTTAAGAAGTAATGAAGTAATGCTAAGTCTGAGAGAGACTTATGCATCAAATTGTGAATTTAAGAAATAGAAACACTCCAAATATTCATCAGTAGAAGAACGACCAAGTAAACTCTGCAGTATTCCATCAAAGGAATATTGTGAAATCACAAGGTATGATGGTAATATATTAGTCTTCTCAGCTGCCATAATGAAATACTAGGTATTCTAATAATAAACTAGGTAACATAAACAACACTAATTTATTTTCTCACAGCTCTGGAGACTGGAAGTCCAGATCAAGGTCCAGCAGGGCTGGTATCTGGTGAGAACTCTCTTTGTGGCTTCTGCTGATGAGACAAATTTGCAAGTGGAAGCAAAACTGGTTTCTTCCATAATGGGGGAGGAAAGTCAAGTGAATGTCTACGTATGCGCACGTCTATGTACAAGAACTTTTTTTTTTTTTTTTTTTGCGGTATGCGGGCCTCTCACTGTTGTGGCCTCTGCTGTTGCGGAGCACAGGCTCCAGACGCGCAGGCTCAGCGGCCATGGCTCACGGACCCAGCTACTCTGCGGCATGTGGGATCTTCCCGGACCGGGGCACGAACCCGCGTCCCCTGCATCGGTAGGCGGACTCTCAACCACTGCGCCACCAGGGAAGCCCTACAAGAACTATTTTTGCATTGCTATCAGTTAATTACAATTTGCAGAATTGTAAAATAGCTCAAAGAAAATGGAGGGTTAGAACAGGATAACTTGGAAGGGTGTGATCTAAACAATGCATAGCTTTGAAGTGCAAATTTTTCCCTATCTTAGCAAGAAAAAAAACCCAATATTTATTTATACTTATTATAAATAACTCCTCCTAAACCTATGCATATTAAAAACACTAGTAGAAAATCCTCCCTCATTAAAAGAAATATATATATACATATACACACAAATGTGTGTGTGTGTGTGTGTGTGTGTGTGTGTGTATGTGTTCAGGGGGCGTTATTTTACTTTTCTGTAATTAAAAAATTTTTTTTCCTTAATAAGCCTGCATTATTTTCTTAAGAAAAATAATTTTGGAATCTTAGTGTATGAAAGAAATTCTGATTTCCACTAAGATCAGGAACAAGGCTGCCCACTCTCACCACTCTTATTCAACATAGTTTTGGAAGTTTTAGCCACAGCAATCAGAGAAGAAAAGGAAATAAAAGGAATCCAAATTGGAAAAGAAGAAGTAAAGCTGTCACTGTTTGCAGATGACATGATACTATACATAGAGAATCCTAAAGATGCTACCAGAAAACTACTAGAGCTAATCAATCAATTTGGTAAAGTAGCAGGATACAAAATTAATGCACAGAAATCTCTGGAATTCCTGTACACTAATGATGAAAAATCTGAAAGTGAAATCGAGAAAACACTCCCATTTACCATTGCAACAAAAAGAATAAAATATCTAGGAATAAACCTACCTAAGGAGCCAAAAGACCTGTATGCAGAAAATTGTAAGACACTGATGAAAGAAATTAAAGATGATACAAATAGATGGAGAGATATACCATGCTCCTGGATTGGAAGAATCAACATTGTGAAAATGAGTATACTACCCAAAGCAATCTACAGATTCAATGCAATCCCTATCAAACTACCACTGGCATTTTTCACAGAACTAGAACAAAAAATTTCAAAATTTGTTTGGAAAAACAAAAGACCCCGAATAGCCAAAGCAATCTTGAGAACGAAAAATGGAGCTGGAGGAATCAGGCTCCCTGACTTCAGACTATACTACAAGCTACAGTAATCAAGACAGTGTGGTATTGGCACAAAAACAGAAAGATAGATCAATGGGACAGGATAGAAAGTACAGAGATAAACCCACGCACATATGGTCAACTTATCTTTGATAAAGGAGGCAGGAATGTACAGTGGAGAAAGGACAGCCTCTTCAATAAGTGGTGCTGGGAAAACTGGACAGGGGCATGTAAAAGTATGAGATTAGATCATTCCCTAACACCATACACAACAATAAGCTCAAAATGGATTAAAGACCTAAATGTAAGGCCAGACACTATCAAACTCTTAGAGGAAAACATAGGCAGAACACTCTATGACATAAATCACAGCAAGATCCTTTTTGACCCACCTCCTAGAGAAATGGAAATAAAAACAAAGATAAACAAATGGGACCTAATGAAACTTCAAAGCTTTTGCACAGCAAAGGAAACCTTAAACAAGACCAAAAGACAACCCTCAGAATGGGAGAAAATATTTGCAAATGAAGCAACTGACAAAGGATTAATTTCCAAAATTTATAAGCAGCTCATGCAGCTCAATAGCAAAAAAACAAGCAACCCAATCCAAAAATGGGCAGAAGACTTAAATAGGCATTTCTCCAAAGAAGATATACAGACTGCCAACAAACACATGAAAGAATGCTCAACATCATTAATCATTAGAGAAACGCAAATCAAAACTACAATGAGATATCATCTCACACCAGTCAGAATGGCCATCATCAAGAAATCTAGAAACAATAAATGCTGGAGAGGGTGTGGAGAAAAGGGAACACTCTTGCACTGCTGGTGGGAATGTGAATTGGTACAGCCACTATGGAGAACAGTATGGAGGTTCCTTAAAAAACTACAAATAGAACTACCATATGACCCAGCAATCCCACTACTGGGCATATACCCTGAGAAAACCATAATTCAAAAAGAGACATGTACCAAAATGTTCATTGCGGCTCTATTCACAATAGCCCAGAGATGGAAACAACCTAAGTGTCCATCATCGGATGAATGGATAAAGAAGATGTGGCACATATATACAATGGAATATTACTCAGCCATAAGAAGAGAAGAAACTGAGCTATTTGTAATGAGGTGGATAGACCTAGAGTCTGTCATACAGAGTGAAGTAAGTCAGAAAGAGAAAGACAAATACCGTATGCTAACACATATATATGGAATTTAAGAAAAAAAATGTCATGAAGAACCTAGGGGTAAAACAGGAATAAAGACACAGACCTACTTGAGAATGGACTTGAGGATATGGGGAGGGGGAAGGGTAAGCTGTGACAAAGCGAGAGAGAGGCATGGACATATATACAGTACCAAACGTAAGGTAGATAGCTAGTGGGAAGCAGCCGCATAGCACAGGGAGATCAGCTCGGTGCTTTGTGACGGCCTGGAGGGGTGGGATAGGGAGGGTGGGAGGGAGGGAGACGCAAGAGGGAAGGGATGTGGGAACAGATGTATATGTATGACTGATTCACTTTGTTATAAAGCAGAAACTAATAAAAAAATTTTTTTCAAAAAAAAAAAAAAAAGAAATTCTGTCTCCAAACCTTACTTCTTCCATGAAACTTTCCTTGATTAATTTCAACCATTTCCCTTCACAGTTTTCTGCTGACTCCACACTTTCATATTGATTTTCATTTGTTTGTTTGTGGATATTCCCTGTGTGTGTTTCAGGACTGCCCTTCCTATTAGATTGAAAGCTCTTCCAGAGGAAGAATCTGTCTTCAGTTCCCTGTGTATTTTGTTGTCTACCTATAAAACCACTACCTGTTTGTTGAGCAAATACACTGATTAGATTTTACTAGGTCAGCATTTCTCAAATTGTGTGCCAAGAGTCTCTAGTTCTTGGAGATCCTCCACAAATGAAGAGTTTCCTAAACAAATAACTTTGGGAACACTGCACACTTTATATCCCTGTTGAGGATTCACAATGCATATTAGCATACTAAAGGTTCTGAAAAGTCCTGCAGTAAATAAACCTGCTTAACTTACTTTTACTCAACAGTTCTCAAACATATTTCATATGAACACTTTTTTTTGTAAATGATACCTATTGACGTTAGGTGTTTTCTGGGATACTTTGAGGGAAATAAATTATTAACTCCAAGAAGACAGGGATAGAGATTATATCTTATTCATCTTTGTACTTGACCTTTCATAATATTGTCTGATACATAATAGTGTTGGACAAAAGTAAGTATTTTTGTGTGAGTGAAGAAGTGCCTGAAGGTGAGCTTCTATGAACCAGTGTGATGTGTGTTAAGCAGCTGTAGGGAAGGGAGGGATTGATCAGGTTTTAAAATACATTTAGGAGGTTTGTTTTTTGTTTTTTGTTTTTTTGCGGTACGCAGGCCTCTCACTGCTGTGGCCTCTCCCGTTGCGGAGCACAGGCTCCGGATGCGCAGGCCCAGCGACCATGGCTCACTGGCCCAGCCGCTCCGTGGCATGTGGGATCTTCCCGGACCACGGCACGAACCCGGGTCCCCTGCATCGGCAGGCGGACTCTCAACCACTGTGCCACCAGGGAAGCTCTAGGAGTTTTTTTTAACCTGAGTCCACATGAAGCTGGCCAATAGAAAAATGTATGAAAATATCCCAATCCCAGGATGAAGACTAACTCAGACCTGGAAGATTTGTAGCTTACGGGACAGGAACCATGTATGCACAGAATATCCAGACTGCAAGCAATATATAAGATGACCTAGTTCAATTCTTCTCAAAGTTTCTCCCTGACATACCCTTATGGGCCAAGGATAGTGAACACATACTCTGAGGGAGGTCTACGGGAGAAATCTAACTGGCCACATACAAGCAGGAAGCTTTTTGTAGTTCTGTATTTTATCTTAAAATAAAAATGTCAGTTCTATGGATAACGAAGATTGTGGTATATATATACAGTGGAATATTGCTCAGCCATAAGAAGAATGAAATATGCCATTTGCAGCAACATAGATGGACCTAGAGATTATATACTAAGAGAAGTAAGTCAGAAAGAGAAAGACAAATATCATATGATATCACTTATATGTGGAATCTAAAAAATGATGGAAACAAACTTATTTACAGAAGAGAAACAGACTCATAGACATAGAAAACAAACCTATGGTTTCCAAAGGGGAAAGGAGGGGATAAAAAAAAATGTAAGTTCTAAAATTGCTCCATAATAAACCTGAGTTTGTTTTAATAAAAAAGTAATGCTTTACATTTTTTAGTTGAGTGGTATAATACTTCCATTCAAGATGCAAGGACTTATTCCTGCTCTCTCATTTAACGTGGGAGAAAACTCACATCCAGAGAAAGAAAGTGACGTGTTCAAGACCATACAGCAAATCTCTGGAAAACCTGGGGTTGGAGCCCAGGTCTCCTGAATGCCAATTGCATGCTCTTGCCCGACTAGATGCACCCTTCCACCTCACACTACACCCACAAAATGCCATTTGATCCAGTAATTCTACTTCTAAGAATCAAGCCTAAAGAAATAGAGATTCAGGGAAAGACCCAAAGATGTTATTTACATTAGCATTAAATTAGAAACTACCTAAATCTTTAACAATGAGAAAATGGCTAAACAAAATACATGACAGGATATTTTGTAGCTATTAAAAATGATGCTTAGGGCTTCCTTGGTGGCGCAGTGGTTGAGAGTCCGCCTGCCGATGCAAGGGACACGGGTTTGGGACACGGGTTCGTGCCCCGGTCCGGAAAGATCCCACATGCCGCAGAGCAGCTGGGCCTGTGAGCTATGGCCTCTGAGCCTGCACATCCGGAGCCTGTGCTCTGCAACAGGAAAGGCCACAACAGTGAGAGGCCCACATACCGCAGGAAAAAAAAAAAATGATGCTTAGAAGAATTATATATAGTATTGTAGTATTAAAATATATAGTATTTTAAAAGGAAACAAAATCAAGCTTTCCTACTCTGTAAAAAATATTATATAGACATCTATTATTAATTTTTCTATCTCAAATGCAATACCTTAAAACATTGAGTTGTCATCTTTAGGCAGTAAGTAATGGATGATTCAATTCTTTTCTTCATACTTTCCTATGTTTTCCAAATTTTCTGCAATAAACATATTATTTTTATATTCAGAATTAAGCAGAGCATGATTTTAAAATATATTTGTAATTCCCAAAAACAAAATTCATGGAAAGACAAACACAATGCTTGGCTATTTTAGCCGTGTGATGCCAAGTTCCCTTCCTGGTCCTGTTTTCTCTGATCTACTACCCATTGGGCCCCAGTTGCATCTGCTTTCTCCCAAAGGCTCCAAGCCTGGTGGTAAAGACCAGGCAGCTGATAAGACAGGTTGCTCTTCCCATAGGTAGTGCATGCCTGAGTTTCCCAATGAACTTTGGAGGAAAATCCCTCACGTGGCTGGCTTTGTCCTGGTACTTTCCTCTTTCACCATTCTTTCTTTCTTGTCTCTCCGGTTGGATTTTCACTCTAGAAAGAGCCGGCCTGTAGGTTGTGCACTGCCTGTGGGTGTCCTGGGCAGGTCTTGCCCATTAGTATTTGTCACTGAGGTAGACTCATCATCCCAGGAGGCTGCAAACACATGTATGGTTTCATTTACAAACAAATGAAGCTGGACTCCTATTTCCAGAGGGGAGAAGCAAAATATCCTGGAAGAAAAATGTCTTGAAATAAAACACAATAACACTGCAATACTCTAGCACAGTGGTTCTCAAATTTGAGCACATGCAGCAATCACCTGGAGGGCTTCTGGAAATACAGATCGCTGGGCCCACCCTCCGAGTTTCTAATTCAGTAGACGGGGGAGAGGTCTGGAGAGCTGAGAATTTGCATTTCTACCCAGGTCCCAGATGGTGCTGAAGCTGCTGGTCTGGGAGCAACACTTTGAGAATTGCTGCTCTGGCAGAATCACAGACCTGGTTAAAACAAGGGAGAGGAGGGCATCTGTGACTTGGGACCCATGTATGGCTTTTAGCAGAGGAAGCTTTTGGATGTGTTTCTTTCCTTTCTTTAGCCTAATTATTCTCTGTATTTCCATATTTCAATGACATTCATTTACTCATTCAACAATTTAAAGGGTACCCATAATACACTAGACACTAGAGATACCGCAATAAACAAGACAGACAAAATCTAACTTGTGGGAGCTTCTATCCCAATGGAAATGGTTTGCATTAAACAATTGTGATGTGTGCTTCCAGTATCATTTGAGAATATTCTATTCTACTATAGAAGATGTGAAACTCATGAGATAACACAAGTATAGATAATGAGTAAGCAAGCATCTTGTGAGATGTAGTCAGAGTTTTATAAGATATGTTAAATAATAAGTTAATAAGCAAAGCAAGCACATCAGGGTTGAACATAGAAAGGTATGGAAGGACCAAGAGAAACCTAATATTCATGAGACACCAAATATTCATGAAACACTAAACAGACACGAGGCATACAAGGCCTTTAATATTCATAGTTTTAATGTGGCCACCCACTGGTGAGACCCACTCTGTTTCCATGTGTCCTTTGCCCACAAAACACAAGTACACTCCAAAGGCACTCATCAGGGTGATTGGCAGGCTACCGCTGTGGCCAAGGGGACTTGTTCCTGCATCTGTCCCTTAAAGCAAGTGTGTATTTTGGCCCCAAGTACAGGCAGACCTCCAAGATATTGCAGATTCAGTTCCAGACAACTGCAATAAAGTGAATATCAGAATAAATTGAGTCACATGAATTTTTTGGTGTCCCAGTGCATATAAGCTATGTTTTCACTATACTGTAGTCTATTAAGTGTACAAGAGCATTATGTCTAAAAAACAATGTACCTACCTTAATTTAAAAATACTTGTTTGCTAAAAAATGTTGACCATCAGCGGAGCCTTCAGTGAGTCATATTTTTTTGCTGGTGGAGGGTCTTGTCTCGATGTTGATGGTCGCTGACTGATCAGGGTGGTGGTCACTGATGGCTATTTCTTAAAATAAGACAACAATGAATTTTGCCACATTGATTGACTCTTCCTTTCACAAATTATTTCTCTGTGACATGTGATGCTCTTTGATAGCATGTTACTCACAGTAGAACTTCTTTCAAAATTGGAGTCAATCCTCCCAAACCCTGCCACTGCTTTATCAACCAAGCTTATGTCTAAATCCCTTGTCATTTTGACAATCTTCACAACATCTTCACCAGGAGTAGATTCCATCTCAAGTAACCACTTTCTCTGCTCAGCCGTAAGAAGCAACTCCTTATCCATTAAAGTTTTGTCATGAGATTTGCAGCAATTCAGTCACATCTTCAAGACTCCACTTCAAATTCTAGTTCTCTTGCTATTTCCACCACATCTGCAGTTACTTTCCCCACTGAAGTCTTGAACCCTTCAAAGTTATGAGGGTTGGAATCAACTTTATCCAAATTCTTATTAGTGTTCATATTTTGACCTCTTCTCATGAATCACAAATGTCCTTAATGGCATATAGAATGGTGAATCCTTTCCAGAAGGCTTTTTTTAAAAAAATACAGCAGGTTCTTATTAGTTGTTTATTTCATACATATTAGTGTATATATGTCAATCCCAATCTCCCAATTCATCCCACCACCACCACCCCCAGGCCGCTTTCCCCCCTTGGTGTCCATATGTTTGTTCTCTACATCTCTGTCTCTATTTCTGCCCTGCAAACTGGTTCATCTCTGCCATTTTTCTAGATTCCACATATATGCGTTAATATACAATATTTGTTTTTCTCTTTCTGACTTACTTCACTCTGTATTACAGTCTTCAGGTCCATCCACGACGTCTCGACAAATGACCCAATTTTGTTCCTTTTTATGGCTGAGTAAAATTCTATTGTATATGTGTACCACATCTTGTATTTATTTATTTATTTATTTATTGCTGTACGCAGGCCTCTCACTGTTGTGGCCTCTCCCGTTGTGGAGCACAGGCTCCCGACGTGCAGGTTCAGTGGCCATGGCTCACGGGCCCAGCCGCTCTGCAGCATGCGGGATTTTCCTGGACCAGGGCACGAACCCGTGTCCCCTGCATCGGCAGGCGGGCTCTCAACCACTGCGCCACCAGAGAAGCCCATAATCAATGTTTTAAAATTCACTACCACCCCCTCACCACCACCAAAAGATGAACCCCCTTCTAATTCACTAGGAAATCATAGGAATTCCCTTCCTATTTGAAATGTTCTATAGCACTGACATCCATGAGCTCCACTAGGCAGCTCTCTGGGTTGGGACAGGAAAAGCTGGAACACATTTAGCAAGGTTTTGTTTTGTTTTTTAAAATGCAGTCTTCAGGGATCTCCCCACTTCTTGAGCTGAGGAACTAAGCCGTTGAACTCAGCTGAAAGCAGCAGCTCGTAGGAGCAGCTGAAGGTTATTTCACAGCGAAGCCAACCTTGGCAGACCTGGAAAACTCCATATGGGCTGCAGCTCTGGTCTCCAGGAAGCACCTAGCTCATCGTCCCCACTTGGTTTTCCTGGCATATAATCCCAGAATGTGTGCTTGAAAGGCAACTGTATAGAAAAAATGACTTGTTCTGCATTTTTTTTCTTTTTCTGTTAACCTTTATGTGAATAATTCACAGAGATGCAATTTAATATTTATTCCATCTATGTATTCTCTATCCATTTAGGTTGTAAGGTAGCTAAGCATGTCCTGAGTCAAGAAGGACTCAAGGAGGAAAACATCATTGTTACCATCAAGTGGCCAGCGCATGGGAAATGCGTCTACCTTCCCCTGTACTGTGGAGGCCTCCACAACACTGAGTCCTCCTTCATTCTCCAGCTCTCCCACGTTGCTTCCCAGAAAATGACTCTCTCCCAGCCCCAAATCCAAAGCCCTTATGCACATAGAGACCAGCTCTGCCATTTTGTCGAACCCACAGAGACAGACGTGGACTCTCTCCTGCCTCAGCCCGTGTGGAAAGCACCCTGCTCAGACGCCAACCTGATCTCAACGGAAATGTAGATTCTGTGAATTACCTTAGAGTAAGAATCTGCTCTCACCTTTCATCACTTGATAGAAAAGCAGAGAAATTTCTGTCCTTCTTTACTACCGAAACTCAAGTGTTAGGTCCATGCTGTGCAACAGAAATATAATACAAGCCCCAAATGCTTGCTGTCCTTGGACAAATGTAGTTTACAATGCTCTAGAAACCACATTAAAAAAATTAAAAGGAAATAGGTAAAATTAACTGTAATAATACATGTAATCTAACCCAATATATCCCAAATATTACCAATTCAACCTGCAATCAATACAATTATTGATGAAAAAGTATTCTCTGTTATACTAAGTTGTCAAAATCTGATGTGTATTTTACACTTAGAGCACATCTCAGTTTGGACTAGCCACATGCCAAATTGCCACATGTGACCAGTTGTTACCATATTGGACAACACATGGGTGTAGAAGTTCAAAACAAAATGGGTGGGGGAAGCAGAAGCTCTGAGTGAGAAATTTCAGTGGAAATAGCATCCTCTTTTATATCTTTGGGAATTCCCTCCTCTGGAGAAGAATGTTTTCATCAAATCCTAACACCCTTGGGATAAAGCTGGGCTGTATCTGTAGGAAAGAAGCTTGCTTCTTCATCTGCCCCCTCTTTTCCAGAACAGTGTTCCTCTCACTCTCCTGGGCACACAAATGCCCCAGGACCTTCTTAAAATGCAGATTCTGATTCAATAGATTTAGAGTTCTGCATTTCTAACAAGCTCACTGATGACCCCATTGCTGGTCCTTGGATCCCACGTTGAATAGCGAGGTTCTATAGGCTGATGCCCTCCAGAGTCCTGTGTGTGATTAAATGGAGGTGGTGTGTATTAAGGTTGGAGGAACGTGAACTTGGAGTCAGACTGCCAGGGCCTGGGGCTTTTGTTCACCACTTAGCTGTCTGGGTTGGGCAGGCTGCTTACCCCCTATAATCCTCAGTCTTCTCATCTATATAAACACAGGCAGTGACAGGGCTGCCATGTTGTGTGGTGCTTGTACACTAGGAAACAGCCAAGGTCAAACATTTTAGCTTTTGGATGTGAAAGTACAAGCTTACCTTGAGAAAAGCAGGGACTTAGCTTTCCTTGATTTAACCTGAAATGGGTCCAATGTAAGCATCACCTCCTCAAAGCAACATTCACTAACCTTCTAGTCTGATGAGGATGTAAATGAATTCCCTGCCTCTTAAATGCTTATATCTCTTGCATAGCCTTTATCACATAATACCGTAATTATGAACTTAGTTCTCAGTCTCTCCCACTGGAATTAAGCAATTTGTAGGCAGCAGGAACAGCCTACAGTGTCCTTCCAATGTCTTCTAATTGCTGGAGGGCCAATTCCGGTTTAGCTGCATAAAATCCCTTGAGGAATTTGTTAAAAATATAGATTCATAGGCTCCATCTCAATAGTTGGGTTCAGTGGGTCTCATTTGGATCCAGACGTCTATATATTTTTAAAGCTCATCAGAGTTCTGCTGCCCAACCAGGTTTGGGAACCACTGCATTCTTCTACTTTGTATCATGAGTACCTACCCAATGCCTGGCATAAAGGCAGCTCCCAATAAAATGTTTGCTGGATGAATCAGTCATCCTTTACATTGACATATGAGTCACAGCTTCCAAAGGTCCATTCCATACATTTTATATATAATCTTATCTTCAGGGGTGGATCATGTTTTGTAGGCCTGATCCTTATTCAATTTGGAAGGCCTTCTTTAAATAAGGAATACAAAATTAGATGTAAACATGAATATTTACTTAGAATGAGAAAAATCACAACAAATTCAAGCTTTGAAAAGCTGACAATACATCACAAAAATCAGTTAATACTTTAATTAATTACCTGATACGTCTTTATATCACTTTTTTCCTAACTTTTTTGGCTGCATATTCTTTAATCACCTCTTCAAGTCACAAGTTTTATAATATTATAATATAATTTCTCAATAGAGAAATAGCAATATAATTTAGTCATTCCTCTAACATGGTTAATCAAAATTTTTTTTTATTATAGGTGACTTAGGATTCCTAAAACCTGTGGTTTTCCTAAACTGGAATGACTAGAAATAACTTTATTATATCTGAAAATGACTGAAAATCTAATAAGTATTCCATTAAACCTAAACTAAATGTATTCTTAACTTGGCTTCCCCTGAGCTGAGTTCTCAAAATACCTTTGGCCACTCCATTTTCACCCAAGACAAGGGAAAATGTGATAAGGGGAAAGCCAGAGTGGAAAGGAGCAGTGGACATAACCAATTACTACTAAAATCTTCCTTTTGCAGTGAAAACATACAACTATGTGAGCACACTGCCAGGGCTCATATGAGTGCCTTGGAAGGGATCCTGATGCCCAAGCTCAGAGAGCTTCCCAGTGAACCTATCTTTGCCCATTTGCTACTCACAATCCCTATATTAGTTAGAGTCCCCTGGTTGTGAGCAACAGAAACAACTCTGGGTCAGGAAGAAGGCATTTATTGGTTGTAATGTTGGGTCCTTGCAGAACTGGAGGAAAAGTTGAACAATAATTTCTCAGAAAGCAGCACTGGTATCCAGGAAATAGAAACAGATAGTCTCTTCATACTTTCCCTGTGAGGATAAATGAGATTCAAATGTTTTTCAGCCTTTGCTTTCTTAGCTCAAAAATGTAATTCTAGGGACAAAATGGCTAATTGGACAAGCATGGCTCCCGGGCCTGCCCTCAGCCAGGAGAGAGCTGTACTGCTTGATGGACACTTCCACCAAGACTGGGTCCAACAGGAGAAGCCTAGTTACCCAACGCTGAATTGGGTGCTGCTATCAGAACAAAGGGGACTGGAGTTTGGTGGATGACCTCCACATCTCCTCTTCTGGGCTCCCATCAGGCTTCATGTAGCATTTATCACTTTATGTTACAAACAATTGAGCGTATGTGTATGTTTCCATCTGATTTTGCATCATGCATCTTCCATTCCCACTTATAAGTTTCCATGCCACTTAGTATGTATGGAATACATGTTTATTAAATGAATGAATATTGTGATGAGGTAGTGGAAAGGTATTATTCCTCCAAAGTTACTTATGAAGCAGTGTGATCTAGAGAAGGTTTACTAACTTTCGCAGGGCCACATGATCAGAGAACATTCAGAGATAGAACCAGATAACTGACCTGGAGACAGAGGGAATTTGCTATATTCTCTTCCCTTTGGTGTTTGAACCTGGGTCCACCAGTAAATGTCTAGAAGCTGAGGAGCCTCTCATGAAGGAAAAGGCACAGGTTCTGGAAACTTCAGTGCCTGTCCACCCCCACTTTTGCCTCAACCACATCCCTAGAGGACCAGCCAGAGAGAGTTCTGCTCCACATCATGCCATACCTTGTGGCAGGGCCATGGACCATGGAACCAGCCCCTTGCAGGGAAGAGTTAAGCTCACACTCCCCTCTGCTATGAAAAAACTTGTCATTCAAAATGCCTGGGGGTTTCCCTGGTGGCGCAGTGGTTGAGAATCCGCCTGCCAATGCAGGGGACACAGGTTCGAGCCCTGGTCGGGGAAGATCCCACATGCCGCGGAGCAACTGGGCCCGTGAGCCACAGTTACTGAGCCTGCACGTCTGGAGCCTGTGCTCCGCAACAAGAGAGGCCGCGATAGTGAGAGGCCCGCGCACCACGATGAAGAGGGGCCCCCGCTCGCCGCAACTAGAGAAAGCCCTCGCACAGGAACGAAGACCCAACACAGCAAAAATAAATAAATAACTAAATTTAAAAAAAATGCTTGGTCACATCTGAATGTGTGCCATCTGGCGGCATTTCTCCCCCCAGGTGGTTCTCAGCAAGGCGTCTTGTAATAGGAGGTCTAAGTCATAAGACATTTGCTTTCTGCAGCTAGAGGTTGCCTAAGCTCCTTGAATCATAGAGCTGCTAGCAGGGAGATTCCTGGGCTGAAAAGATTGCCAGGAGTCCCCACAGCTGGGCCCAAGCTAATGCTTTTCCAGGTGCTATGTGACAAAATCTGAGTTGTGACTATTGTTCAGTCAGCGGTTCTCAAACTACAGCCTGGGTTTGAATCACCAGGAGGGCTTGTTAAAACGCAGATTGTTGGGGCTCACCAACTCTGCATGTCTGCAGTGAGGGCCCAGTTTTTGCATCTCTAACAAGCTCCCCGGGAGGTGCTTATGCTGCTGTTCTGAGAGCCACACGTTGACAGAAACTGGTTTAGATACTTCAGGAGCTCCCCCTCTACCCCACCCCCTGTGAAACTGCTGCAAGGGATTTCACACCCTCTACCTGGCTCAGCTTTCCAGGAGAAGATTTCAAGGTGTGTATCAGAGGATTAGCAGCTATCAAGTCATCCAACAACTACTCTCTGGTTTTAAGGTGCAGGATGTAAGCATATGTACACATCAGGCGTTCTCCATCTCAGAACTATGGACATTTTGGATCCGGTAATTTGTTGTGAGGGGCTGCCCTGTGCACTGTTAGATCTGTAGAGGCACCCTGGCTTCTGCCCTCTGGATACCAGTAGCATCTCTGCTCCCTCTCCCACAACCATGACTGTCAAAACTGTCTTCAGACATTGCCAATGCCACTTGGGTGGCAAAATCACCTCTAGTTGAGAATCACTAGTATACATAAAATAACATGCTTTGGTGGGGTGGTGAAGGACATTGAAGATTTCTCCAGCTGGGTTCCATACAGCCCCCTGAAATAAACTGTAAACTCTAATAAATAAACTCCATGCAGCCCCCTGACATAAATCATAATGATGCCTTTCCTCTGGAACACACATTTTAGGGCTGTTTCACATATTCAAGTCCTTTGATCTTGACCCATTTGGAAGAGCAGATATTACCACTGTCTCCGTTTTAAAGATGGGGAGACTGAGTCTCAGAGAGGTTCGGGACTTGCCCAAGTTTACACAGGTAATATCTCTCAGCAGAGGACCAAAACACACATATTCTAATTCTTAGGTCAGTGAATTGTCCATCCCATGATACAACCTTTGTTCAGTCTACAAACATTCCATAAACAGTACCAGGTAATGGCATTTACATAATTTTTTGTGGTTGAGATGCAGAAAGGACAGGAGAACATTTGTTTGTACAGACTGTGGGCTTGGGGGCTTCGAAAATCCCAGGTGGGGGCTAATGAAATCTATGTATCCTGGGGACAAATTGATATCTGTGGAGGCTTCTTGGAGTATGGGATCAGGTAAGCCTAAAGTTCCCTAGGAAATATGCCTGACCAGGGTGATGAGGTTCTTCTGATGACTGATCTGGGTCCTGTACCCATAAGCAGAGCAGGGACACCCTGCCTCAGTGTCCCCAAATTACCCCTACCCCTTCCTGTGTGTCAAACCACGTTTTCAATGGATGCCATCATGGCCAAGTAACATCTATGAAACAAATTCTCTCTCTCGCTCTCTCTGTCACACTCTCAGTTTATTCCAGAGAGGATTTGATGCCAAATCCCAAATTAAAATATTGCTCCAGACAAAGAGCCCAGGAGGTACTAGAAATTGAGGATGCAATGTGTAAACAGTACATTGCCACCTCCCACCATAACTACCAATTTGCACTGCATTTTGCTGCTCTGCTTTGTTGGGATGAGCATTTAGGCAAAGACCAAGCCTTGGGGAAGTATTTTCACTATTATTTCAATTTAGCCTTCCTGCCTATCTAACTTCCATGTAACTTGCAAAGAAATTTCAAATAAGAACAAATCTAGGAAACCTTAGTTAAGATTAGCAAGATACAAGTATGGAAACCTACCACAGTCTTTGTGTTTTTATGCTAATTTTAAAGTGTCACTGTTAAAGGGATCGTGTGTGTGTTTGTGTGTACGTATGTGTTTATGTATATGTGTAATGTATGTGTATGGTGTATATGTGTGTGTGTGTCAATGTGTGTGGTGAGACAGTGTGTGTGTGTGTTTGTGTGTGTGAGTTTTGAGGGATTATTATGGCAGAGGAGTAAGACTTACCGGTTAGAACACTATAAATGAGACACAATTTGCCCACAGTTTTCAAAGCTGGGTGCTATGTATGTCTCCTGCTTCCTTGGCTCAAGAAAAGCTTTCAATATGAAGCTAAAATGGTTGAGGGTTGCTGAGTGAGCCAATAGGGCCATCCCAGAGAGAGTAATGGACTTCACCCCTAGTGAGATCAAAACAGACCTCTCAGCTGGAAAGGACCCCCATAAGCCCCAGAGGAACCCAATAATGGAAGAGCTTGGATTCCCCCCGACCAAGGTGAGATCGTCTCAACGTACCTGCATGCTATTGGAGGCTCTGGTGATGCCAGGCAGATGGAGTTGCAAAAATAATCACTCAGCCAGAACACTCACTGCCATGTGGCAATGAATTCGTGTCATGCCTGCACTTGCCAGAGTGATTTACCCTCCAAACAAGATGAAGTGACTCTAATGGCTTCCACTCGGCTCCATATGGCCTCTCAGTATTCATTATTCCCTTCAGTGGGCTTTTGTTTGGTCATATATTTTTTTCTGTGAAATCTGGGAAGAGGAATAAAGGGAGAAAGGATGAACTCCTAAATCCTTACTTACCTGAGTCTGGTAGAAAAAAGGAAAATTCTATGGAAAATATATAGAAAGAAAAGATGAAATGAAATTAATACTTTTTCAGACTTTGAATACATCTTATAATAATAATAAAATAAGAGACTTCTGAACTACTATTTTATAATTTTTTTTGTTCTGGGTAGATTGTGTGTTTCTGTTAATACATGTGAAAAACGTTGTGTCAATATATATTGAGATCTGAAGTCATTGACAACATCAATTTCATTGGAAATGTTCTAATAATTGAGGTGTGAGGTTAAGGGCAAGTATGTTGAGTTACGAGTTTCATCCTTGCTAGTTGTGGCATGTGGCCCTAAACTAGGCATTCATTCATTCACTTATTCATTCATTCCATTGTTTATTCACCACACATTTATCAGGTTCCTACTATGTGCTGGGCGCCATTCTGAGTACTGAGGATATAGTGGGAAATAAGAAAGACAAGGTGTCTCATGGAGTTGACATTTCTGATGGGGTGTAGAGACAATTAAAATATACACAAATCAATAAATGAAAATACCAGCTATTGAATGATACTTACTAATAGCTCTTTCTTGTCATTCAGACCACAGCTGAAATGTTACCTCCTTAGAGAAACTTTGGCTCTTCATTTAACCCTTCCCTTTGTATTTGATCTAAATAAAAGGGGAAGGACTGAAAGACAAGAAAGAGTCATCCATGGACATGTGGGGGAATAGCATTTGAAATCGAGGGAATAGCAGATACAAAGTCACTTAGATGGAAGAGAGCTTGATGATGAATGAGAGAGAAATTCAGCCTGGCTGGAGCCCAGTGAGGTGGGAAGAGGGTGCTACAGGAGTTGGTCAGCTGAAGAGGTAGATAAAGTGGAATTTTAAAGGCCTTGGTAAAGGATTAAAGACTTCATTCTGAAAGTGATGGAAAGTATATACATTATGTACTGCTGTGTAACAAATTATGGATTGCTGCAATAGAATTGATGTTACCTCAAAACCAATTTTAAATTTTATTCTTTGCCATTAGAAGAAGCTGAGAAATTTCAAAACCTGCAAGTCTAGACTCCTTTTGTTTAAAAATCCTTCCTCAGTTGTATCTCTTTCCTCTTGCATTTAAATATAAGCAGGAAGAAGAAAACAGGAGGCTCCTTCAGCACTGCCTGGAAATTTCCTTCCCTAGGTCAGCCAGTTCACCGGGCACATATTTTTTTTCCCACAATCCCACAGTTTAGGGTTGCTAAACATTCTACCATTGTGTACCTCTTTCCTCCAGTTTCCAAGGTCATTTTCTTCCTTCCCTTTAAATTCTCTCTGGTAGCCTCCTCTAGGACCAGTGGGCTTCTGCTAAACCTTAGTCAAAACTCCTAGGTTTTCACTAGCACAATTTCCTAAAAGTTCTTCCACCCACTTCCCGACTACAAAGTTACTCCTGTTGTCAAACCCAAGTTCGTGTGTCTGACGCACAGTGAAGCCAAACAAACTTTGAAATGTTGTCAGAGTTTGGAGCAGAGAAATGTTCATGCAAGGGCCTTGCAAGGAGAATGGGTGGCTCGTGCTCAAAAGACCTGAACTCCCCGATGGGTTGCAGGGAAGAAGTTTTTTAAGACAAATTTTGGTGTGTAACACTTGTCTGATTGGTTGACAGTGAAGTAACAGGGTGGTGTTCCAGGAATCTCGATCATCAGTCTTCTGGTTCCAACCAGTCTGGGGTCCACATGCTTGTGCTCAGCCTGAACTTACCATCCTTCACCTGGGTGGGGGGCCTTAGTTCCTGTAGAAGAACTCAGAGATTTGTATCAGGTTGTTGTGAACATACCCAAAGAAGGAACAGGCCCAGGCCCCATCGAAGCACTATTGTTTCTTTCTGCATTCCCTCACTCTCCTACATAGTAATTGTTTGTGTGTCTTTTGGAACTCAGGGAAGGTCTAAGAGGATGAAAGCCTTTTTCCTACAAACTAGAAATGGGGGACACAGCAAAGCCTTTATATTTGGGAGGTCCCCACAGGGTTCTGCTTGGTTTCAATCCCACATTTTGT
This sequence comes from Mesoplodon mirus, assembly GCF_964341445.2. Lineage (NCBI taxonomy): Eukaryota > Metazoa > Chordata > Mammalia > Artiodactyla > Ziphiidae > Mesoplodon > Mesoplodon mirus. The sequence continues at coordinate 90,157,696 of NC_138977.1, forward strand.
TTTTGTTATGATAGCACCTGACTTCCATGTACCAAAATCTATAATGGTTATCAATTACCATGTAACAAATTTCCCCCAAATCTAGTGGTGTGAAGCAACAGATATTTTTTATTTCACATAGTTCCTGTGAGTCAGGAACATAGGAGAAACTTGGTTGGGTGGTTTCACTCACAATCTCTCATAGGTTATAATCAAGGTGTTGGCAAGGGCTGCAGTCACTGAAGGCTTGATTGGAGTTGGAATATCCACTTCCAAGATGGTGCACTCAAATAACTGGCAAGTTGGTGTTGGTTGTTGACAAGAAGCCTCAGCGCCTTGTCATGTAGTCCTTGCCAGGGGCTACTTGAATGTCCTCATGACATGGCAGTTGGCTTCCCCCAAAGCAAGTGATATAAGAAAGAGCAAGATGAAAGCTATGGTGTCTTATGTCTTAGCACTGGAATTTTCAAAGCATCAGTTCCACAATATCCTAGAGGTTGCACAGGTCAGCCTTATTCAGTGTGAGAATGGAATCCACAAGGGCATGAATATAAGAAGGCAGATATCATTGAGGCCATCTTAAAGGGTGACTACCAAAAATGCCCTGAGGTTTTTAAGCAAGTGAGTGACATGATCTGATTTATATATTTAAATGTTAGTCTGCTGATGTGAAGAGAATGGATTTTGTAGGGGCAAGAGTAGAAGGCAAGAGATTAGACCAGAGCCCAGCAGAGTAGAGAGATGTTGGTGGCTTGGATTAGGTTGGTAGCAGGGAGGGAATTTAAGTAAATGGATTCAGGATAGGTTTTGGAGTTGTATAATCAAGACTAGCTGAAGGATTGAAACCATTCAGGACCCTGCGGGGCCCTCCCCAATACAAAGGCCTTTCTGTGTCCCCCATCTCTTGTTTGTAGGAAAAATCTTTCAGCCTCCTAGACCTTCTCTGAGTTCCAAAGGGCAGATTCAAACAGTAATTAAAGGGGTGAGGGAATGCATAAAGAAACAACAGTGCAGCATGGGGCCTGGGCCTGGTTCCTTCTCTGGGCCTGTTCATAACAACCTGATACATATCTCTGAGTTCTTCTACAGGAACTAAGTGCCCCACCCAGGTGGAGGATGGTAATTTCAGGCTGAGTACACTGACGTGGACCCCAGACTGGTTGGAACCAGAAAGCTGAGGGTTGAGATTCCTGGAACACCATCCTGTTAACTTACCACCAACCAATCAGAGGAGGGTCACATACCCTGCATCCCACCCCCAAAATTTTGCCAATAAAATGCTTTGCTGAAACCCTTCAGAGAGTTCGGGCTTTTTGAGCATTAGCTGTCCTGGACTACTTGTATGGCGCCTTACAACAAATGCTGCACTTTCTTTCACCACCACCCGGTATCAGTAGATTGGCTTTACTGTGCATGGGTGAGTGGACTGAAGTTTGGTTTGGTAACAAGATGTGGGAGGAAAGATTATAACTGAGGATGGCAGCTGAGTTTTTGACTTGCCCAGTTAGGTGAATGGTGATTCCAATTACTGGGATGGAGAAAGTGGAGAAGCAGGTTTGGAGAGAATCAAGAGTTCAATTTGAGATATGTATAGTTCGAGATGTCTACTGCAAATCTAAGTACAAAGTTGCAGACAAGAATCAGTTCAGGGGAAATGTTAGGGGCACAGAAAGGTTTAGGGGAGATGTAAAGAACTAAAAATATGGCACCAAGTGGGTATTCAATACGTACAGAAGATACTGTAGTTAGAAAACTTCCTCACTGATCTTCCTCAAAATACAACTGTGTCTGGGATCTCAGATTCCTTTTTTCATTTTCCTTTTTTCATCTTTTAAAAACTGCTTACTATTAAGATATAATTTACTTACCATAAAATTCATTTGGGGGTTAAATTCCATTTGGTCATGTTGTATAATCCTTTTAAAAATACATTGCCAGATTCATTTTATTAGTATTTTGTTGAGGATTACTGCATCTATGTTCATAGGGATGCTTGTCCATAATTTTTTTTTCTGTGATGTCTTTGTCTGGCATTGGTAACAGGATTATCCTGGCCTCATAGAATGAGCTGGGGACTATTTCCTTCTTTTCTATTTTTTTGGAAGAGTTTGTGAAGAACTGGCATGACTTCTTCTTTACATGGTTAGTAGAATTCAGTGGTAAGTCATCTGGGCCTGGGCTTTTCTTTGTGAAAAGTTTTTAAATTACTAAGTCAATCTGTTTACTTGTTCTAAGTCTATTTAAATTTTCTATTTCTTCTTGAGTCAGTTTTGGTATTTTGTGTTTTTTAGGAATTTCTCCATTTCATCCAGATAAACTGATTAATCATAGTATTTCCATATAATCGTTTTTATTTCTGGAAGGTCAATTCTAATACCTTCTCTTTCATTCCTGATTTTAGTAAATTGAATCTTTACTCTTTGGCTCTTGTTAGTCTAGCTAAAGTTTTGTCAATTTTGGTGATCTTATAGAGGAACCAATATTTGGTTTTGTTAATTTTTCTCTATTGTTGTCATATTCTCATTTACGGCGAGAGGCTCAGATTCTCCACATTTGCACTCCAACTATATGACATCACATTGTGTAGAGCACTATAGCGTTAGCAATCAATCTTCTGTGGGATCCTTCTCCCAGCTTGTGTATGAGGTCAAATGCCAAAGAATTTATATAATCTTCTGCAGAGGTCCAAAAAGACCAAGAAAGTCAGTAGGGAGAAATGGATGGCCAGTTCCTATGCTGACTTTATTCCCTGCATCTTGAATGCTCCCAGTTTGTAACAGTGAAACATTTCCACAGGGAAATCCTTGTTAACTTCAAGGCATGTACTCATCATTCCAGATAATAGCTATAAAATTTCCCCTAGTAAAGATGAAGTTCCAGCCAACATTTAAGATGAGCTCAACAAGAGACAAGTAAACAAGTAAAAAAAGTTTTACTTAAGATTTGCAGGTGCATATTTTAACAATAGGAGTCAGTACCGAAATCTGTGGTGTTGGAGAATAACTAAAATTGTGATTATCCTTACAAAAACATTAACACAGTCACTGATCTTTGCACACCAGGTGTTTCTAATTCCCTCACCCATTTATAGACTCTGTCTCTCCTCATAATTCTCTGTCCTCTTCCCAACAATGATCTTTATGCCAATATGTTATAATCCTAATGCTTTGGGTTTGCCACTTTCTCCTACTAATCACTGAATTTCTCATCAAAACTCTATTGACAGGAGACTGTAACATTTATTGAGCGTTTACTGTATGCATGTAGGGCAGTAGGCACAATAAAAGGAAATCTCAAAGAAATCAAACACTTCAACAATAAGTTTAGTATGTGGAAGGGATTATTGTATGCTGGAGGATGAGTTGAACACGTACCTTTCTCAAAATACAGAAAGAGAAAAAATGTGTAACATTAGAAGCATGATAGAGCTGTCAAAAGTACACTAAATATACTGTGATAAATCAGGACTGGTTTTATTTGTTTCTTCTACAGTGTAAAAGTACAAATTGCTCTTGCAGAGAGAAACAGAAAGCAAGGAAATTTATTGGCACTTTGCTAGGACAACTGACAATGAGACTTCTATTGAGACCAGTAACTGATATAACATATGCTAGTGGTCCCAGGACTATCCTTTGGGTTACTTGGACTCACTGTGGTCCTGCTCTATGCAAGGCATAGTCTCTGTCCTAGAGTAGCTGAAAATCTAATTGGAGAGTAAAAACACAAAACAAAACAAATGATAGAGAAAGAAATAGCAATATTTATTCACTCAATAGAATTTATCAGGTGCCTATGAGCCTGGCAATTTACCAGCAAAATAACAGGGTGTTAAAATTGGATTCTTCTGGGACTTCCCTGGTGACGCAGTGGTTAAGAATCCACCTGCCAATGCAGGGGACACAGGTTCGAGCCCTGGTCTGGGAAGGTCCCACATGCCATGGAGCAACGAAGCCCGTGCACCACAACTACTGAGCCTGTGCTCTAGACGCTGAGAGCCACAACTACTGAAGTCTGCGTGCCTAGAGCCCATGCTCCGCAATAAGAGAAGCCACTGCAATGAGAAGCCTGTGCACCGCAATGAAGGGGAGCCCCCGCTCGCCGCAAGTAGAGAAAGCCCGCAAGCAGCAACGAAGACCCAACACAGCCAATAAATAAATAAATATATATATTTTTAAATTGGGGGGCTTCCCTGGTGGCGCAGTGGTTGAGAGTTTGCCTGCCGATGCAGGGGATGCGAGTTCATGCCCCGGTCCAGGAGGATCCCACATGCCGCGGAGCGGCTGGGCCCGTGAGCCATGGCCGCTGAGCCTGCACGTCCGGAGCCTGTGCTCCGCAAGGGGAGAGGCCACAGCAGTGAGAGGCCCGCGTACCACAAAAAAAAAATAAAAATAAAAATAAATAAAAATTGGATTCTTCTTGTCACAGTTTACCTGAGGTGTCAAGATACAGAAGCCACATTCCCAAGTGAGATGTGAGACCATCAGGCAGGACTTGCAATAGGAAGTTGTGGAAAACTGGGATTTTCCCTTAATTGACCATCAATCTCCAGCTTTTGAAGCTGAGGAAAGAGTTGGAGGCATGAGAAAGCTTGTCGGAGACAGAATTGCTGGTGTGCGGTAAGGCCCACCCTCACTTCCGGGAAAGGGTGCTTCCTCCCTTTCCCGGTGCTTCCTCCCAAACAAACGTCAAAAGGCAGGGGCTCTGCGAAAGTTAACATGGGTCCCTGCAGTTGGGGGACAAGCAGATTGGCTTCTAGCTAATACCTGGGGAATCTAAGGGGTGGGAAGGGAAGGGCTTTTTTGCTGGAGGGCTCTTTCTACCACAGCTCTTCCTTTTTCGCTAAAGGGGATTTCTCTCTCCTGCCCACTTTTGTGGCACTTTTCAACCAAGGGCTTCAATGTGATTAATTGTTGAACTCTTCGATGCCCTGGTGAGGTACTTGGGTGTCATTATCCCTAATGTCCAGCTGGACACATGAAGGAGGTTGGCTGTGTTGACCTAGATCACACAGGGACAGGTTTGGGAAGAGAAATAGGCTATATCCTCCTGCAGCCAGAGTGGGAGCTTCAGTCAGGTCTCCTAGAGAAGATCCCCAGTTCCTAGGCCAGGACTTTGAACGTGCCTCCTTCAAGTGCAATGGTAATTGTAATTGTCGGGGTGTGTGAGCTGAGAGCAGCTGTGTGATGAAATCTGAGGGAGGAACAATTTTTCTAAAACATCCTGTTTCTAATTTGCACCTGATTGGCAGAGAAGAAGAAAATTTTGCTGTTTTAATTGGCAAGGGAAATGTACACCCAAGAGACTGGTGTTCCTGGCTTTAAATTTTCAATTAAAAGATATATGTAATGTTTGAATGAACACTTACACACCTTAGCTTGCAAGCTTTTGGCAGCAACAAACGGTGTCCCTAGAGCTCTCTAGAAATGCTGTCCTGTGCAATGGGATGCTTAATGACTACAAAACAATTCAATTAAACCAACACTGAGCTAGCATGGGAGTGGAGCAGGGGGATAGGCAGACACAGAGATAAATGTAATACAGTCCCTTCCTCCAGAAGCTTACAACCTAAATGTGGATAAACATAGTGGAGTTCCACTTTAATTGGGGTTAGATTCTAATATAGAAAAATCTCACTTAATCAAATTAATCATAATTCTTCTGTCCTTCAAATTTTAAGAACTGTAGGAGTTGTAATCTGAAGAACAAAAGAAAGATCGTGTCGTTTATCTGAATATTCAAACTTGCCTACCTGTAAGACAGCTAGCCAAGGCCCAGCTGTAAATGGGTGGTGGACTGTAATATCATACCGCGGATTGGCTTAGATTCTCTGCATAACAAACAACCCCAAGACTCAGTGGGTTAAAATAGCAACCATTTATTCTCTTGGGGCTGCTGGCCAGTTGAGTGTCAGCTCACTTGCCTGGACTGGGCTGGGACAGTTCAGCTTTTCTCCATAACTTCTTCATCCTTCCCCTGAGACTAGTGAGATAGCCTAGCCATGTTTTTTTCATGGCAGTGGCAGAGGCTCAAAATCACAAGACCAGAGAGCCATGAGAATAGAGAATATAGCAGCAGAAAGAGCCTTTCTATAATTAATATATAAGTTATAATATATAATATATATATTTTATATATATTATATAATATATATAGTATACATATTATATATATATTATTATATATATATAATATATATAATATATAAGTTATAATAAAAATAAGGAAACTTACCTCTGGTGTGCAATTGCCTAAAAGGCCAGGAGCTCATCTCACTCAGCACCAGGTCCCTACCCTTGCCTCACCTTGCTCTTGGTAGGCGCTCAATTAATAGTTGTTGACTGATGAATGTTAATTACATTGGGCCCTCAAGGACACAATTCATGTTGGTCCCGAGAGCCAAGTGGAATCACACACTGGTGCCATCTGTCCAAGCTGGGATAGGAACACAGGCCTGATTACCAGGAAGCTTAGATCTCAAAGGAACTTGTGGTTCTTGTGACATTTTCTGAGAAACTTGAGCTTGTGAGCTCATCGAGGCCAGGCACGTCTCTTTTTTTTTTTTTTTTTTTTTTGGTGGTACGTGGGCCTCTCACTGCTGTGGCCTCTCCCGTTGCGGAACACAGGCTCCGGACGCGCAGGCTCAGTGGCCATGGCTCACGGGCCCAGCTGCTCCGCGGCATGTGGGATCTTCCCAGACCGGGGCACGAACCCGTGTCCCCTGCATCGGCAGGCGGACTCTCAACCACTGCGCCACCAGGGAAGCCCCAGGCACGTCTCTTAATTACCATCTTTCCAGAGAGTAGCACAGTGTCGCAGGGGAGCTAGACCTTTACTTCTATACTTAACCATAACCCTGTGTGATCAGTGACATATTTTCATGAAGAACGGAACACTCAGGGAGCAAGAGCATTCAGGTTATTCCTACGTTGGAACATGGCTATAAAAGGGAGTTATTCAAGAAGATTTCAGAGAAAAGGTGAAGGCTTCCTAAGGCTTCCTTTTCTTTTCCTGCTGAAAGGCAAGTCTGCTGTTTGTTTGTTTACTACAAAAACACCTGCACCTTTGATCTCAGATTACATCTACGGATAGAAAATGAGCACTTTAAAAATCTTTAACAAGGGAACAGAGGGCTAGTCTGTGCTGTGTATAAAGTATCATATGTCTCCTGAGCTCTTTTCCTTCAAGCCTTCCTCTCAAAACAGCACAATACAAACAGACATCAGACAGCATCTAATATCAGGACTGAGGGGAAGTAGAGGCCGTTTCACTGCACTTACTTCAGGCAGTTCGGAAACACAGTCTGGCTTTCAGAGAGCCTCGTTTCCTTGTCTATTAAATGGATTGTAAATAGCCATGTGCCTGACAATGTTGACAAGGCAGGAAGATTGCCTCCCAGGGAGAAACTTGACATTGACCTTCAGATCAGGATGGGACGTAAAGTTTGGGAATCGTTCCCCAAGTCACAATATTTTATAGAGAAACTAAGAGTTGAACAAAACCTTGAAGTCTGTAGAACTTAGATAGAATTTAAACAAGAAGAAAGAGAGGAGAATGCCTCTGGGAGGTGAAATAAAGAGACTCAGATGGATAGTTGGTGAAAATGAGTAGGTAAAGAGAGGCAAGAACTTAACAAGTCACTAGTGGGAATTCATTAAAGGTAGTTGAGAAGGGGAAACTATAAGTTCTATGGAGACCCAGACTCTGTCTGTTTTGGTCATTGGTTTTTTCCCACTATCTGGCACATTACAATGCGTGAATGAAGATAGATAGATTAGATAGATAGATAGATAGATGATAGATAGATAGATAGATAGATGAGTATATATCTATATACATACATAGATATATATACCTATATACACACATATACATATATATGTATATAAGTATAGTTCAAAGTTTTAAATTATATAAGTAGTACATGAATTGATTTTTATGAAAAAGTCAAGCAATAAAGAAGTATATTAAAAAGTGGAAGCTCTTCTTCACTAACCCCCAATTCCACTCTCTCTCCCAGAATTAATTGTGGTTATGAATTTCATATATGACCTTTCAGATAGCTTTCTTTGCAATTATAAAAATATATTTCTTTATAGCAACACATGTTTTAAAAATTTGTATAATGGGGTTATACTGTGATTATTGTACAGCAATATTCCTTTCTTATGTAATATGTCTTGAATTTTTTAATTGTAACATATATGTAAAGCCATCTGATTCTTTTTAGTTCCTGCATAGTATTCCATTATATGGAAGCACAGTAATTTAGAGTAACTTACCGAATATCTGCTATCACCACAACATCACCACTAGCTCTTTCTGGAGACTACATTTCCTAGAATCCTCTTGCCCAATGGTTCTCCTGTTGGGATTTGCTAATAAGAGACACTCATGTCAGTTTGAAAGCCAACCTAGAAGGAGAAGCCGTTAATCCTGGAGTCAGCTGAGCCAGAGGAGGAGCTTGTGCACTTCGTAGTGGCTTAAGGGGAATGAGCCTTTGAAAACCAGCCACTTCACTGCTACAGACAAAGGCAGTGGCCAGAACTTCCTGGGGGTTCTTGAGATTTGAAGAGGCTTCCCTCTGTGAGCTCCCAAGAGCCACCTGCTTCAGGGATGCAGGCTCGGGTGATCAGGGTGGCTCCCCCAGCCTTTCCAACAATTCTGGAATCCTCTTATTCCTTGTATTAAAACCCTCTTTACCAGGAAGACAGGAAGTGTTTTTGTTTTCCTGACTGAAGTCTGACTTTAAAATATTACATTTTTTCCCTCTGTGTCTATATTTATTTACTTTTATATTATGGGCCCCATCTCAAGTCGTTAAACATTCCTTGGAAACCTACTGTAAATGAATATATCATAACTCATTATATGCATTAAAATGATTGGTTTAAACCATTTCTCTATAGTTGAGCATTTAGGCTGTTTCCACATATAACATATATGTTGTGGTAAACATCTCAATATGTATATCTGACTCTCTATTTTGAGGCTATGGAGACTGGCAGGGTTTTAGTCCGAACACTGAAATTAGAAGAGACACTGAACTGTGAAGAGAAAGACAGAAGATGAGCTCACGTTTAGTAATATCCAGTGTAAGCTACTGAAAAAAACATCCAGGGCTTCCCTGATGGGGCAGTGGTTAAGAATCCACCTGCCAATGCAGGAGACACGGGTTCAAGCCCTGGTCCGGGAAGATCCCACATGCTGTGGAGCAACTAAGCCTGGGCACCGCAACCACTGAGCCTGTGCTCCAGAGCCCGTGAGCCACAGCTACTGAGCCCGCGTGACACAACTACTGAAGCCCATGCGCCTAGAGCCCATGCTCCTCAACAAGAGAATGCACGGCAAAGAGAAGCCCGCGCACTGCAACGAAGAGTAGCCCCTGCTCGCCGCAACTAGAGAAAGCCCACATGCAGCAACAAAGACCCAACACAGCCATAAAAAAATAAATAAATAAAATAAAATACATTCATGAGAAAAATAATACTTAAAAAAAAAATCCAGGTGTGCTTACCTAGCTGATGTTAGATGTAATGGACCAGGTCAGGAGCTAGATTAGGGTTGATAATCAGTGTCTAGAGAGTTGACTCCAGTGTCAATCAATACAATGTCTGCTGTAAAGATTATGGAAAAATAAAAGCAGTAGAACTGACAAGGGACAAGACAGAAGATGGAGGGTGCAGATCTAGAATGATATCTATTTACCAGCTTAAGTAAAATGTACTTACTTAAGTAAAATAGTGCTTTTCAAGTACTACTGTGGTCTCTCATCTACCATTCCAATTCAGAATGCTTAAATAAACTCCATCCCTTGACAACTATGTCTCTTTAAATTAGTCAAGGGACTGACTAGATTGCTTAGAATGTGAAATGTAACTCATTCTCTACTTGATTGATTCACATTACTGCTTAAATCATGTTGAAAGCAGTAAATTTATTTGTAATCTGTATTCATCCTTCATTCATTCATTAAATGAAACTTTTCTCTTTTTAAGCAGAGAATACTATGCCAAAGCTTCCAAGGATGCTGTCCATCCTTAAGATGTTTGAACCTCATTTAAAATATCATATTAGAGCTATTTAGTCCTTTAGCCAACCATAAACATTGTGTGTGTACTCCAAAATTCCCTTTTTTATATTGAAGTATGGCTGATTTACAATATTATATTATTTTCAAGCATACATCGTAGCAATTCAGTATTTTTGTAGATTATGCTCCATAAAAAGTTATTACAAGATAATGGCTATAATTCCCTGTGCTATACAATACATCGTTGTTGCTTATCTATTTTATACACAGTAGTTTATATCGCTTAATCCCATACCCCTAAGGTCCCCCTCCCCCTTCCCTTTCCCCACTGGCAAGCACTAGTTGGTTTTCTATATCTGTGAGCCTGTTTATGTTTTGCTATATACATTTGTTTGTATTATTTTATAGATTCCACATATAAGTGATGTCATACAGTATTTGTCTTTCTCTGCTTGACTTATTTCATTAAACATAATATTCTCTAGGTCCATCCATGTTGCTAAAAATGGCAGGATTTTGTTCTTTTTTATGGCTAATATTCCATTGTATATATATACCACATCTTCTTTATCCATTCTTCTGTTAATGGACACTTGGGTTGCTTCCTTACTTTGACTCTTGTAAATAGTGCTGCTATAAACTTTGGGGTACATGTATCTTTTCGAATTAGAGTTTTTGTTTTTTCTGAATATGTGCCCAGGAGTGGAATTTCTGGATCATATGGTAGCTCTATTTTTAATTTTTTGAGGAACCTCCCTACTGTTTTCTATAGTGGAAATTTACATTCCCACCAATGCAATTCTCCACATCCTTGCCAACATTTGTTATTTGTACACTTTTGGATGACAGCCATTCTGACAGGTGTGAGGTGATATCTCATTGTTTTGATTTGCATTTCCTTAATGATTAGCAATGTTGAGCATCTTTCCATGTGCCTGTTAGCCATCTGTACATCTTCTTTGGAAACAGTGTCTAGTCAGATCTTCTGCCCATTTTTGAATCGGGTTGTTTGTTTGTTTTAATATTGAGCTGTATGAGCTGTTTATATATTTTGGATATTAACCCCTAAAAATTCTTAAATTCTCTAAAATTTAGAAAGAAATGCTTTTGAGGTTAATCCTACATTCTCGATGTTTTAGTTTGCTAGGGCTGCCGTGATAAAGTACCGCAACAGAAATTTATTGTCTCACAGTTCTGGAGGCTAGAAGTCCGAGTCTAGAAGTCCTCTAAGAGCTGAGAGAGAAGGATCTTTTCCAGATTTCTCTCCTTGATTTGTGGATGAATGTCTTCTACTTGTGTCTCTTCACATTGTCTTGCCTCTATGCATGTTTGTCTCAGTGTCCAAATTTCCCCTTTTTATAAGGATACCAGTCATATTGGATTAGGGTTCACCCTAATGACCTCATTTTAATGTGATTACCTCTGTAAAGACGTTATCTTCAAATAAGGCCATATTCTGAAATACTAAGGGTTAGGACTTATTTTTCAGAAGGACACACAATTCAGTCAGTAACACTGGACGACCTCAGATAATGTGTAAAGCACTGTCTGAGAAACCATTCTTTTAGTTGCTTTCAGTTATTTTATTTAGAGGAAGTCAGACCATCAAAGGGCCTGAACTACATTATTTTGGCCACTTGTAGCTTGGCTTTTATAAACATCTCTCACCCATTATCAGGCACTTTGTTTATCAGATTTTTTTTCCTAAAAATGCAAATCCAGTTTAGCTACTGAAGGAGATAAGATGTGTAGGAAGGCCACCCTCTCACCACGCATTCCCCCCTCCCAACTTTAATTAGATGAATTCTGGCTACACCAGAAATTAACTTCACTACATTGTTTACCACTATTTCTTTTTTTTTTTTTTTTTCTTTTTGCGGTATGCAGGCCTCTCACTGTTGTGGCCTCTCCCGTTGCGGAGCACAGGCTCCGGATGCGCAGGCCCAGCGGCCATGGCTCACGGGCCCAGCCGCTCCGCGGCATATGGGATCCTCCCAGACCGGGGCACGAACCCGTATCCCCTGCATCGGCAGGCGGACTCTCAACCACTGCGCCACCAGGGAGGCCCTGTTTACCGCTATTTCCCCCAAAGCCTCACCCAATTCAAAACAGAGTTGTTTGAACTTTGCTGGTTGTAAACTAGTTTCTTCAGTGAACTGTTAAATCTTACCACTTCCCAGAGAAAACTGTACTTCAAAGTTGGGCATTTGGTTCAGACGTGTCACTCCAAAGTGATTGGTGGAGATGCCACTTCCTCCACAGATTGACCTTGTGGAACACATCCTTTGGAATATGGAAGCTAGGGGAACTATTGAATTGAAAGGTGGGATTCAACGTGAAACTTGTAGAAATGTATTGACATCTGTGACTTCAACTGAGACAGCCGATGTACTCTTGCAAACTGCTGCCCGAGGTTACTGATGCCTTTATTTAGCGACCGCTTTGAAGGAGGTGATTTCTCTATGCCAAATCCAGGAGATGATAATATTCCTCCATTAATTTTTTCTGGTTCGAAATTTTATCTCAATGTCTAATGTCTTTCTCCCAAGAATTTTTTCTTTTTTTAAAACTCTTTGCTGGGAAAGTTACACCAAGAAGGAAGAGACCATGGAAAGTGGGAGTGACCACTCTCGCACCTTAGCTATGGGAAGGAGGACCCCCAGTTCAGTACTAGCTCCCCAACTATTATTCACTAGCTTTTCACAAACTCCTCAGAACCACCAAATGAAAATTAAAGTTTGTTTACACGTATGGCAAACCACTTTAATTCAATCAGTAGTAATTCAGAGACTGTTTTAATGGGTCAGGGAAATGAGGGAGGAAATTTTGGAAGGAAGACCTGAGAGGGATGGAGAAGTTTTAGACAGAGAGAGAGAACTCCCCACTGAGGTGCATTAGTTTCCCGAACCTTCCATAATGAATTACTACAAACATGGTGGATTCTAGCAACAGAAATTTGTTCTCTCATGACTTTGGAGAGCAGAAGTCTGAAATCAAGGTGTCAGCAGGGTTGGTTCCAGCTGGAGGCTCTGAGGAAGAATCCACTCCATGCCTCTCTCCTAGCTTCTGGTGGCTACTGGAAATCCTTGGCATTTCTTAGCTTAGGGCTGCATCCTTCCAATCCCTGCTTCTGTCTTCACATCACTTCCTGCTGTCTTCTTCTCTTCTTATGAGAACACTTATTATTGGATTCAGAGCCTTCCCAGGTAATCCAGGGTGATCTCATCTCAAGATTCTTAACTTAGTAACATCTTGCAAAGACCCTTTTCCAAAATAAAGTCACATTCCGAGGTTTTAGGTGGATATATCATTTAAGGGCTCACCATTGAACCTACCACATAGGGAGATAAGGAAGAAGAGGACAGCTGTGGGAATGGGATTCAGAAAAGAGCATGGGAGTGTGCCAGGGATCAAATGTGCCCTCTGTAATTTTGCCTTGAAACCTGAGACAGCTGATGTACCCTTGCAAACTGCTGCCTGGGGTGACCGATACCTTTATTTAGTGGCCAGAACTAGTGATGCAGCCTCCTCTCAGGGCTGCTGCCTCACCTGGTTTTCTTATCATGCGGCTACATTACCATTGCTGGATCAAAGTGTATAACATTTTATCAGGGCAAAGTGCAAACTCGTTACACTCTCTGGGTGAATCCAGGCATTGAGGGCAATCATCTATGCCCCATATTACAGAGCAGTGGGGCCCAAATCAACTTTCCCAAGCCTCCCAGGGAGAGGAAGAGGGGAAACCCTGCTATTTTGTAAATGAGCCTAGTAGGTTTTTTTTTTTTTTAGCATTTTTATTGGAGTATAATTGCTTTACAATGTTGTGTTAGTTCATGCTGTATAATAAAGTGAATCAGCTATACGTATACATATATCCCCATATCCCCTCCCTCTTGCGTCTCCCTCCCACCATCCCTATCCCACCCCTCTAGGTGGACACAAAGCACCGAGCTGCTCTCCCTGTGCTATGTGACTGCTTCCCACTAGCTATCTAGTTTACATGTGGTAGTGTATATATGTCAATGCCACTCTCTCACTTCATCCCAGCTTACCCTTCCCCCTCCCCATGTCCTCAAGTCCGTTCTTTACGTCTGTGTCTTTATTCCTGTCCTGCCCCTAGGTTCTTCAGCACCCTTTTTTTTTTTTTTTTTAGATTCCATATATATGTGCTAACATAAGGTATTTGTTTTTCTCTTTCTGACTTACTTCACTCTGTATGACAGACTCTAGGTCCATCCACCTCACTACAAATAACTCAATTTCTTTTTTGTTTTATGGCTGAGTAATATTCCATTGTATATATGTGCCACATCTTCCTTATCCATTCATCTGTCGATGGACACTTAGGTAGCTTCTATGTCCTGGCTATTGTAAATAGTGCTGCAATGAACATTTTGGTACATGTCTCTTTTTGAATTATGGTTTTCTCAGGGTATATGCCCAGTAGTGGGATTGCTGGGTCATATGGTAGTTCTATTTTTAGTTTTCTAGGGAACCTCCATACTGTTCTCCATAGTGGCTGTATCAATTTACATTCCCACCAACACTGCAAGAGGGTACCCTTTTCTCCACACCCTCTCCAGCATTTATTGTTTGTAGATTTTTTGATGATGGCCATTCTGACTGGTGTGAGGTGATATACCTCACTGTGGTTTTGATTTGCAGTTCTCTCTCTAATGATTAGTGATATTGAGCATTCTTTCATGTGTTTGTTGGCAATCTGTATATCTTCTTCAGAGAAAAATCTCTTTAGTTCTTCTGCGCATTTTGAATTGGGTTGTTTGTTTTTTTTTGATATTGAGCTGCATGAACTGCTTGTATATTTTGGAGATTAATCCTTTGTCAGTTGCTTCATTTGCAAATATTTTCTCTCATCCTGAGGGTTGTCTTTTCGTCTTTTTTATGGTTTCCTTTACTGTGCAAAAGCTTGTAAGTTTCTTAGGTCCCATTTGTTTATTTTTGTTTTTATTTCCATTTCTCTAGGAGGTGGGTCAAAAAAGGATCTTGCTGTGATTTATGTCATAGAGTGTTCTGCCTAAGTTTTCCTCTAAGAGTTTTACAGTGTCTGGCCTTACATTTAGGTCCTTAATCCATTTTGAGTTTATTTTTGTGTATGGTGTTACAGAGTGTTCTAATTTCATTCTTTTACATGTAGCTGTCCAGTTTTCCCAGCACCACTTATTGAAGAGGCTGTCTTTTCTCCATTGTATATTCTTGCCTCCTTTATGAAAGATAAGGTGACCATATGTGTGTGGGTTTATCTCTGGGCTTTCTATCCTGTTCCATTAATCAATATTTCTGTTTTTGTGCCAATATCTTACTGTCTTGATTACTGTAGCTTTGTAGTATAGTCTGAAATCTGGGAGTCTGATTCCTCCAGCTGCCTTTTTCTTTCTCAAGATTGCTTTGATTATTCAGGGTCTTTTTTGTTTCCAAACAAATTGTGAAAATTTTTGTTCTAGTTCTGTGAAAAATGTCATTGGTAGTTTGTTAGGGATTGCACTGAATCTGTAGATTGCTTTGGGTAGGATAGTCATTTTCACAATGTTGATTCTTCCAGTCCAAGAACATGGTGTATCTCTCCATCTGTTCGTATCATCTTTAATTTCTTTCATCAGTGTCTTATACTTTTCTGCATACAGGTCTTTTGTCTCCTTAGGTAGGTTTATTCCTAGGTATTTTGTTCTTTTGGTTGCAGTGGTAAATGGGAGTGTTTCCTTAATTTCTCTTTCAGATTTCTCATCATTAGTGTATAGGAATGCAAGAGATTTCTGTGCATTAATTTTGTATCCGGCTACTCTACCAAATTTATTGATTAGCTCTAGTACTTCTCTGGTTGCATCTTTAGGATTTTCTATGTATAGTATCATGTCATCTTCAAACAATGACAGTTTTACTTCTTTTCGATTTGGATTCCTTTTATTTCTTTTTCTTCTCTTATTGCTGCGACTAAAACTTCCAAAACTGTGTTGAATAATAGTGGTGAGAGTGGGCAACTGTGTCTTGTTCCTGATCTTAGTGTATATGGTTTCAGTTTTTCACCACTGTGAATGATGTTGGTTGTGGGTTTGTCATATATAGCCTTTATTTTGTTGAGGTAAGTTCCCTCTATGCCTACTTTCTGGAGAGTTTTTATCATAAATGGGTGTTGAATTTTGTCGAAATCTTTTTCTGCATCTATTGCGATGATCATATGGTTTTAATCCTTCAATTTGTTAATATGGTGTATCACATTGATTGATTTGAATATATTGAAGATTCCTTGCATTCCTGGGATAAACCCCAATTGATCATGGTGTATGATCCTTTTAATGTGCTGCTGGATTGTGTTTGCTAGTATTTTGTTGAGGAGTTTCACGTCTATGTTCATCAGTGATATTGGCCTGTAGAGTTCTTTCTTTGTGACATCTTTGTCTGGTTTTGGTATCAGGGTGATGGTGACTTCGTAGAATGAGTTTGGGAGTGTTCCTCCCTCTGCTGTATTTTGGAAGAGTTGGAGAAGGACGGGTGTTAGCTCTTCTTCTAACATTTGATAGAATTTGCCTGTGAAGCCATCTGATCCTGGGTTTTTGTTTTTGGAAGATTTTTAATCACAGTTTCAATTTCAGTGCTTGTGATTGGTCTGTTTATATTTTCTATTTCCTCCTGGTTCAGTCTTGGAAGGTTGTGCTTTTCTAAGAATTTGTCCATTTCTTTCAGGTTGTCCATTTTATTGGCATACAGTTGCTTGTAGCAATCTCTCATGATCCTTTGTATTTCTGCAGTGTCAGTTGTTACTTTTCATTTCTAATTCTGTTGATCTGATTCTTCTCCTTTTTTTTCTTGATGAGTCTGGCTAATAGGTTATCAATTTTGTTTATTTTCTCAAAGAACCAACTTTTAGTTTTATTGATCTTTGCTATCATTTTCTTCATTTCTTTTTCATTTATTTCTGATTTGGTACTTATGATTTCTTACCTTCTGCTAACTTTGAGGGTTTTTTGTTCCTCTTTCTCTAATTGTTTTAGGTGTAAGGTTAGATTGTTTATTTGAGTTGTTTCTTGTTTCTTGAGGTAGGATTGTATTGCTATATACTTCCCTCTTAGAACTGCTTTTACTGCATGCCATATGTTTTGGGCCATCGTGTTTTCATTGTCATTTGTTTCTAGGTAATTTTTGATTTCCTCTTTGATTTCTTCAGTGATTTCTTGGTTATTAAGTTGTGTATTGTTTAGCCTCCGTGTGTTTGTATTTTTTACAGATTTTTTCCTGTAATTGATATCTAGTCTCATAGCATTGTGATTGGAAAAGATACTTGATACAATTTCAATTTCCTTAAATTTACCAA
Source organism: Mesoplodon mirus (assembly GCF_964341445.2). Taxonomy (NCBI): domain Eukaryota; kingdom Metazoa; phylum Chordata; class Mammalia; order Artiodactyla; family Ziphiidae; genus Mesoplodon; species Mesoplodon mirus. The sequence continues at coordinate 90,175,032 of NC_138977.1, forward strand.
GGCTTGATTTGTGACCCAAGATATGATCTATTCTGGAGAATGTTCCATGAGCACTTGAGAAGAATGTGTATTCTGTTGTTTTTGGATGGAATGTCCTATAAATATCAATTAAGTCCATCTTGTTTAATGTATCACTTAAAGCTTGTGTTTCCTTATTTATTTTCATTTTGGATGATCTGTCCATTGGTGAAAGTGGGGTGTTAAAGTCCCCTACTATGATTGTGTTACTGTTGATTTTCCCTTGTATGGCTGTTAGCATTTGCCTTATGTATTGAGGTGCTCCCATGTTGGGTGCATAAATATTTACAATTGTTATATCTTCTTCTTGGATTGATCCCTTGATCATTATGTAATGTCCTTCTTTGTCTCTGTAATAGTCTTTATTTTAAAGTCTGTTTTATCTGATATGAGAATTGCTACTCCAGCTTTCTTTTGATTTCCATTTGCATGGAATATCTCTTTCCATCCCCTCACTTTCAGTCTGTATGTGTCTCTAGGTCTGAAGTGGGTCTCTTATAGACAGCATATATACGGGTCTTGTTTTTGTATCCATTCAGCCAGTCTATGTCTTTGGGTTAGAGCCTTTAATCCATTTGCATTTAAGGTAATTATTGATATGTATGTTCCTATTACCATTTTCTTAATTTTTTTTGTGTTTGTTATTGTAGGTCTTTTCCTTCCATTGTGTTTCCTGCCTAGAGAAGTTCCTTTAGCATTTGTTGTAAAGCTGGTTTGATGGTGCTGAATTTTCTTAGCTTTTGCTTGTCTGTAAATGTTTTTAATTTCTCCGTCGAATCTGAATGAGATCCTTGCTGAATGGAGTAATCTTGGTTGTAGGTTTTTCCCTTTCATCACTTTAAATATGTCCTGCCACTCCCTTCTGGCTTGCAGAGCTTCTGCTGAAAGATCAGCTGTTAACCTTATGGGGATTCCCTTGTATGTTATTTGTGGCTTTTCCCTTGCTTCTTTTAATATTTTTTCTTTGTATTTAATTTTTGGTTGTTTGATTAGTATGTGTCTTGGCATGTTTCTCCTTGGATTTATCCTGTATGGGACACTCTGCACTTCCTGGACTTGTTTGACTATTTCCTTTCCCATATTAGGGAAGTTTTCAACTATAATCTCTTCAAATATTCTCTCAATCCCTTTCTTTTTCTCTTCTTCTTCTGGGACCCCTATAATTCGAATGTTGGTGCATTTAATGTTGTCCCAGAAGTCTCTGAGACTGTCCTCAATTCTTTTCATTCTTTTTTCTTTATTGTGCTCTGTGGTAGTTATTTCCACTATTTTATCTTCCAGATCACTTATCCATTCTTCTGCCTCAGTTATTCTGCTATTGATCCCATCTAGAGTATTTTTCATTTCATTTATTGTGTTGTTCATCATTGTTTGTTTGCTCTTTAGCTCTTCAGGTCCTTGTTAAACGTTTTTTGTGTCTTCTCCATTCTATTTTCAAGATTTTGAATCATCTTTACTGTCATTACTCTGAATTCTATTTTCAGGTAGACTGCCTATTTCGTCTTCATTTGTTTGGCCTGGTGGGTTTTTACCTTGCTCCTTCATCTACTGCATATTTCTCTGTCTTTTCATTTTGCTTAACTTACTGTATTTGGGGTCTTCTTTTCTCAAGCTGCAGGGTTGTAGTTCCCATTGTTTTTGGTGTCTGCCCCCAGTGGGTAAGGTTGTTCAGTGGGTTGTGTAGGCTTCCTGGTGGAAGGAACTGGTGCCTGTGTTCTGGTGGATGAGGCCGGATCTTGTCTTTCTGGTAGGCAGGACTGCATCCACTGATGTGTTTTGGGGTGTCTGTGAACTTAGTATGATTTTAGGCAGCCTCTCTGCTAATGGGTGGGGTTTTGTTTCTGTCTTGCTAGCTGTTTGGCATGGGTGTCCAGCACTGGAATTTGCTGGTCATTGGGTCGAGCTGGGTCTTATTGTTGAGACAGAGATCTCTGGGAAAGCTCTCGCTGATTGATATTACATGCGGCCAGGAGGTCTCTGGTGGTCCAATGTCCTGAACTCAGCTCTCCCACCTCAGAGGCTCAGGACTGACACCTGGCCAGAGCACCAAGACCCTGTCAGCCACATGGCTTCTTGACCCCCAAGAAAGCTGCTCACTGGACACACCCACGCAGTGGGGATATGAGGGGCTGGCTGGGAACTGGAAACGATGCCACCGCTTGGCCTCAGGCACCTGAGGGATGACGTGGATGCTCAAGGGGCCCTGTCCAGGGCAGTGTGAGAAGAGCTCCTGTACACATGCCTTGTGTTTTGTAATTTAAAATAATGAGTAGCTTCTGTCTCCTATGGTTTTAAATATTAGTGAATACAGTGTATGTGTTTGTATCTGCACAGGTTTTATTTTGGTCTGAGGTTTTTCCCAGACTATATTATCACATGAATTAAGAACATATATGTTTGATCTAGAGAAAATAACTTCTGCACTTCTATGTAGGGTTTTAATCCTGAAATGTCTGTACAAATTTTCCAGGATTACTTATTACATTAATATGGAGAACTAAAGCCAAAGCCTTCAATTTTAAGTAGTCTTTCTTCAATGGTGAATGGATTCTGCCTAAATAGGAAATGTTACACAGGGTTATAGAAAACCAGTAACTTTGAAAGAGAATTTACATTTAAAAAAACTATAAAATTTCCAAGCAACTAAACAAAATAAAAAATAAAATCCAAATAAAAACAATAACCTATTAGAAAGTTTTTGAGAGAAAAATAAGTTTAGAAATACAGTAAATAGAATAAATATAAAACAAACATTTTCCTTTTTCACATTTGGAGAAGGTTTCTATTTGTAAAATAACACAGTACCTCTTTAAAAGGCACTAGCACCAAATGGGTTTACAGGTGACAGCTAAAATAATGTTCCGAGAATGTATAATCCTCATGTTACAAAAATTGTCCCAGAATATGAAAAAAAAAGAAAACACCTGAACTCAATTTTAATGCCAGCCTAACACTGATTCCAAGACCAGACACAGTTGGTACAAAGAAAGAAAATAGCAGGCTAATTTCACTTTCAAACACTGATGCAAAACCCTAACTAGAAGGTTGGCAAATCAAATCCTGTAGTGGGTTGAAAGAATATCACATCATAACTAAGTAGGATTTAACCTAACAATGCAAAAATGGAGTTGAAAATGTTAAAGATCTTATAATGTTACTCATTGTACTAACAGATTAAAGGATAAAACCACATGAGCATTTCAAGAGACGTGGTAAAACGTTTGCTAAACTTCAGCAGCCATTTCTCATTAAAAAACCACAACACATAAACTAGGAGCATCAGAAACTACCAGAAAGTATCATGCTAAAACATGAAATAAACAAACAAATGATCTTCCTATAGAGCAACAGTAACCGGTTAGAAGGAAAATGATCTCAATCACAGCAGCAATAAAATGTGCAAGAGGTACAAGAAGAAAGCTATGAAACCTTACTGAGAAGATATTAAGGAAACCTTGGAGAAATGGAGTGGTAGTCCATGTTTCTAGAAGGGAACACACAATATTATAAATATGTCAACTCTCCCCAAGTTAATTTACAAATTTAATGCATTTCCATTGAAAATATTAACAGAATTTTTCATGGAAATTAAAAATTTGTTCTAAATTTCATCTGAAAAACCTTAAGTAATAGACTTTTGGAAAACAGTGATGAGAGAGAACCTAGGCTGCCAGATATCAAAATATATTATAAAGTCACCAAACTCAAGACAAGAATTAAGACACAATACACACATAGATCAGTGGCCAGACAGAAAGTATGAAAAACAAATTCACATATATTTGAAAATATAACAAGCAATGAAGGTCACATATCTAATCAATGACTTCAAATTTGGACTCTTTAACAGACGGTGTAACAATTGGCAGTCCACTTAAAAAAAAAAAAGGAAAAGGAGGTCCTTTATTCACCCCACATATAAAAGTAAATTAATGATAGATTAGACAATCATGGGTTTGAGTGTGGTTACAGGCATCTCAAGGAATTACGGGGGAAGGGTATGCCTCCAAGATCACTCGTGGTGGTTGGCAGGATTAAGTTTCTTGTGGGCTGTTGGACTGAGGTCCTCAGTTCCTCACTGGGAATCTCACAAGATGGCAGCAGGCTTTCTCAAAGTGGGCAAATGAGAGAGAGAGCCAGAGAGTGCATCAAGACAGAAGTCAGAGGTTTTTGTAACCTAATCTCTGAAGGGACATCCCATCACTTTTCCTGTGGTTTGTTTGTTAGAGGTAAGTCATTAGGTGCAGCCCACACTCAAAGGTGATTACACACGGGTGTGCATTCACACCATTTCCTGGCTGTGAATACCAAGAGGAAGAATCACAGGGTTCCATCTTAAGGTGCTCATGGGCCACAGTAATAAGCAATGCTTACAAATGAGAAATTCACGGAAGAAAATGAAAGCCCAGCACACAGAAAATAAAATGGACAGTCTCACACTGACCAGAGCAATTCAAATAGAAACAACAACATTCCATTTTCCTCCCATTTTCCTGGCAAAACACAATTCTGGGGTCATGTTGGGTGAATTACTATCCCAGCTTCACCACTTAGTAACTGTGTGACTTTGGGCATTCACTTAACTTTTCTTGTGTTTATTTCCTCATCTGTAAATAAGGGATAATAACAGTACCTACCACATAGCATTGTTTTGATGAATAATTAGATTGATATACACAGAGCACTTTGTTCCTGAGACATAGTAAATATTCAATACATGTTTTTTAAAAAAAACGTTGCTTTCAAGGTACAGAAAAATGACATACATCACTGGTAAGAATATGAATTGGTAAAGTATTTTGAGCTATATATTTGGAAGATATTTTTACTACTTAATTGTATATCCCGTTCCACCCAGCAATTTTCCTTGTCCCACAGTTACTTGAAAACACATGTTTAAGAATTTTTATTGTAATCTTGTTTATAATAGAGAAAAAACTGTCCATCAAAGTGTTCATTAATAGGGAAAGGGTAAATATACTCTAATATATTCATACTTTGTAATTTTTTGCAGCAGTAAAAAAAAAAGATTTTTAAATGTAACAACTAAAAGCGCAAAGTTACAAAATGACAGCAAACACTGAAACCTGTTGATCATCAAGGTGCTTAAAAAACAAAGTAATAGCTTTGAAATGCTACAAAACTTCTGCTCATATTTCACTGGACAAAGTAAGTCGCATGACCAATTCTGATATCAAAGGGGCAGGGAAACTCAATCCTCTCACAGGGAGGGGCAGCAAATAATCAGGAATGATAATGCAATCTATCAAATTATTAATCAAATGTCAAAGCTGTGATGCATAAGGCCCCATTTTTTGACATCTGTGATTTTGCTGTCCATGCCTGTAAAAGTGAAAAATGGTGGAGGGGATGTTAAATTCATTCACATCCTATGTTCTTGATTTTTCTTCCCTTGTTTTAAGAGACTGTGACAGGATTCTATATGTCTTCTCTCTCAATCCTTCCTTCTCCTAAGGATGTATGGGATGTGGTTTGATGTTTCTTAGCTTCCAGGAATATAGAAAAATTGGGGGGTAGATCATATTATTGATCTCAGCCCTTCACTCTTCCTTCCTATGGAAGAATTGCACTTCTCGTCTGTTGCCATAGACTTTCCGTGACTCCTCTGAGAAGAGGAATATACAGTCCTATCCCCTCAACATAGGGCTTGGCCATGTAACTTGCTTTGGCCAATAAAATGCAAGTGGATATGAGTTATGCCACCATTTAAAGAGAAGTCCTTTGCCATGAGAATTGCATGTTGTAAATAAAGGCTGCTCCCTCAGCCTGTATCCCAAATAGAGCAGAGTCCAGCAGGGTCATAGTAGACAGAAGTAAACCTTTGTTGTTGCAAGCCACAGAGAACTGGGGGGTCACCTGTCATCACAGCAAAGATGGTCAATGTGCCTTTGGTTTAACCACCTCTGGTATTCACACAATTGCCTCTAGAGCCCAAAGATGGGAGATAAAAGATCTCTATTTACAGTTCCTCCCTCCAGTGACCAGAAGCAGTATTCTTCACTGGGAAACATTGTTCCATGAAGCATGGAGTTTAATTCTTTTTCCGAATGTCCATATTTGCCTCCTATGAAAAGAGACTCCTAGGAGAGTAATACCAACTGTAGTGTTGCCTTCTTTTTCTCTGTGTCATAAACTAACACTTAATCTATGATATCAGATTTGATTCTCCTTTGATGCTTTGAAATCTTTAAAAAAAGTTTTCCTGCTTCCTTCTTGGCTGTCTTCTTCCATGCTCTCCAGAAGCACTTAATATTCTCTGATGAGCTGCAGCCAAGGAGGGCAGGTGAGCATAGTGAGCAGCAGACAAGGCCCTACCTCATAGAGCTTACATTCTAGTGGAGAAGACAGACATGAAACAATAAACAAGTAAAAATGTACCATACTGCTAGGAAGGGGTAACTATGTAGAAAAATTAATAAAGGAGAAAGAGAATGGCAGGAAGTTTTACCTTAGATAGGGTGGTCTGGAGCGACTGCAGGTATAACGGCCTTTGACACAGGGCCATCTGGGTCCACACGTGTAGACCACATGTCTTTGGCTATACCACGTGCTGTCACTAGCTAGCGCTCCGCAGCACTGTCAGCTCCTACAGCACATTCCGCCCCACCTGAGAATAATATCCCCCTAGATTCTACTCGCTGCTCTGAAAACCTGTATGGGGCTCCTTTCTGAACTGTGGGCCAAGGTGTCCGCGACTGACCTCAGGTTTTGCTTATCATGTTATTTTAAAATATTTCTCTTTGTGCCTCAGATTTAGAATGGAACTCAAGAGGGCACTGGGGAAATGATAAATAAGTGAGAGGAAATATTTTTATGGATTGAAGAGACAGCACCCAAAAGCAGCCTGGACTGTGGTCCCTCAAGACTTTGCCCCTGGGGTTGGGGTTCATTGATAACAAGGAAGCAGCCTGATAAGAAATGAACAACTTTTATCTGTAATATTTCATTTATTTAAAAAAAAAAAGACTGGAAAGAAATATGACCAAAAGAAGTGACTAATTTTGCATAGTAGAAAGGTGGGTGTTTGTTATGTTCTCTCTGCATTTCAAAAATTTCTTAAAAGAAGAAAAGGAAAGAAAGAAAGGAAGGAAGAAAGAAAGAAAGAAAGAGAGAGAGAGAGAGGGAGAGAGAGGGAGGGAGGGAGGAAGAAAGAAAGAAAGAAAAGGAAGGAAGGAAGGAAGGAAGGAAGGAAGAAAGAAAGAAAGAAAAGGAAAGAGAGAGAAAGAGGGAGGGAGGGAGGAAGAAAGAAAGAAAGAAAAAGGAAAGAAAGAAAGAAAGAAAGAAAGTTTCTTAAGGAAACAGAAGAAGATGAGATTTAGCATTCAAAACCTTTGGTCCTGCCATTGCATTACCCTCTGCTGGCTGTGTGTCCTTGAGCAAGTAACTGAAATTCTCTAAGCCTCGTTTTCTGTGCCTATAAAATGATGATAAGGCATGCCGTTTAGGACGTGATGGATGTTAAGTGAGAAAATGGATACAGAGTGTTCAGCATTGATCAGTCCTTAACATGTGGTGGCTGTATGGCTTTGTGATTTCCCAAAGTGTGTCTGTGGAACATTAATATCATAAGAGGTTCCCAGGTAAGGGATTCCAAGGTCAAAAAATTTGGGAAACTCTACATATTACATTCCCTTCTTGGGGACTAAGAGTGACATTAGGATATTAAAGCCACTGAGAATTTCTGCTGTAAAGACATCTGTTTTGTTTCTTCATTTAAATTAGTGTTTTCCAGATGTTGAACATGAAAAGCTGGCAGACGGTATCCTTGCCTGAAAAGAACAAGGGAGATACACGGGGAGTTCCTGAACTTTGTGAACAAGGGAGATACACGGGGAGTTCCTGAACTTTGTGAGAAAAGACTACTTTTCTGTTCCTTGAAGAGCTTGGTGCATAGGGTAGGGGTGCTAATGGTGAGGATGTTCTCTCCATGGGGATGTGGCAAACTGTGGAGAGGGGTGGTCACTCAGAGCTGCACCTGACGTGGAGGCCACCCAGAAAAGCATCAGATTCTACTGGTGGGTGCCCTTTAGCTGGTTGAAAAGCTAAACCTGCTATCTTTACAGTTGGGAAATTATGGGAATTTTTGAAGATCCCACAAAGCAAACAAAATATACATTTTAATGACTTGTATTTCTAGCTACTGATAACTACCCAACAGGCAAGAATCAGCTTCTACCAAAAGCACGTGATTTGTGCCTTGTTTTGCAGGGAAGAGACTGTTAATAACAACCCTACCACTAATCCTATTGGCAGATCGTCGCTCAGTGTGAAAAGGACAAATATAGATGGGTGTCATGCTTGGAGTTCTTTTTTTTTTTTTTTTTTGCAGTATGCAGGCCTCTCACTGCTGTGGTCTCTGCCGTTGCTGAGCACAGGCTCCGAACGCACAGGCTCAGCGGCCATGGCTCACAGGCCTAGTCGCTCCTTGGCGTGTGGGATCTTCCCGGACCGGGGCACGAACCCGTGTCCCCTGCATCAGCAGGTGGACTCTCAACCACTGTGCCACCAGGGAAGCCCTGGAGCTCATTTTTATGATCCGTTGGAGCACTTAAGAGTTTTATCATGAAAGAAATTCATCCTCCCTGCTCTGGGTTATGTATCTGAGGAGGAAAGGTGGGCTGAAAGGAACCTGCATTATTACTGGCAGTGGGTCCTGGGACCGTTGGCTGAGTGTGACCTCAGAGGAGGCAGACAGATCTTCAAAATCAAAGACAGCATGTCTCCAAAGAGGATGAAGAGCCAAGGAGAAAAGCAACACACTCAGCAGCCTAGGCAGGAGCAGGGTGATGCAGACGATAATGTCTCCTTTCCAGAGAGGAGGTTTCTTTCCCATGCATTAGTCTTTTCTAAACACAGAAGGGCTGAGAGTGAGGAAGGGGTGGAAGGAAACCCTTACTAGGAGTGGAAACTAGGGTCAGATAATTATCGTCTCCAAGGCTTGATTTCCTGATCTATAAAACTGAGATACTAGTAACTGTATCTCCCTTGTGTGGTTGTCATGCGGATTCTATGAGATTAAATCTGGAGTCTTAGCATGGTACCTGGCTTCTAGGAGGAGTTCTGTTAATGTTGGGTGTAATTTAGATTGTGATAAAAGAGAATTTAACTGGCAGGTCCCATGTCATGTGCTGGCCACATTTACCCTGCTTTTCCCAAGAGGCACCTGCGTCCCAGCAGGCACTTGGCTGAAGCATGCTCCTTGTAATTGAATCTAAGGTCTGGTCATGCTGTGTAAAGATTAATTGATATGCAGAGACTCTGAAACAAGCTTTGGGAATCAAACATCTGGTTTGGAAGGCGGCCTTGTAGGCCAACCCCCTGTAGACCTGGGTAGGAGAGGAAAACAGGAAGTTTTATTCAGCTTACTTTCTTGGTTTTTCAAGTTACGGTCTCCAGCTGTTTACATCAACTTTGTTTTTCCTAAAGTAAAGAGAGAGAGAGAGGGAGAGCCACTATAAAGAACCATAAGTCACAATCTTTCCATGAAGTAGCCCTTTGTGGAAAATCAGAGTTATTCTTTTAATTTGCTAGCTCAACATTTATTTTTCTCTACTCCTCCCAAAGCAAATATCATTTCCCTGGCTGCTTTTCAGGCCTAAATAAGTTGTGGAGAAGAAGGAGAGAAAGGAGGTTTACGGAGAACGTAAGAAAGAGGCAGAAAGAAATAGAAAAAAAAAAAAAAGAATAAAAGCCTGGAGAAGAGGAAAGAAAGAGAAAGAGTTCATGCCCCTGAAATTAGAGATGGTTTCAGAATTGTAGGTTCCGCCACAGGAATGGATGGATGCATATGAATGCGGTGGGGCATCACAGATGTGGGTAGTCAGCCTCAGAGCTAAAAAGAACAAGGGCAAAGAAGCCCTCAAAGCATAAGCGAAAGACTGTTGCTGTGTTTCTTGAAAATAAATGATGTTTAAGTTTTTTACCCTGAAGTTAATGAAACACAGGGCAAACATTTAATGTGGTATTTCCTAATCTGCCCTTTGTTTGTGGATCTTCATCTTCTAGAATAGGGGAGAAGCCAATGTTGCCTATTGTCCTAGACTACAGGGGCTCAAACCCCAGCGGGGCTACTTACTTGCAAGCTAGGTGACCTTGAGCAAGCCACTTAACCTTCTGGATCACAGTATCTTCGTTTGTAAAATGGGGATAATGGTGGTGATGATGGTAGTGATGATGATGATGATGAAAGTAAGTTTATCTAAAGCTTAAGCTTCTGTGGGGATAAAGTGAGTTAATATATGTAAAGCACCTAGCCCCGAGATAAGTGCTCTATGAATGTTAACTATTATTGTCCTATCCCACTCTAATGCAGGTATTTAATCCTATGCCACAAAGTGGCATGAGTTGGCCCTTTATAGCATTTGCAGGCACTGTCCTGAACACTTCACACACCATTTCATCTCACACCAACCCTGGGAGGCAAGTGTACTATCATTATCTCCCAAGTGATAGGTGAGGAAACTGACACACAAAGAGATGGTTGCTCATACATATGATAAATGGCTTAGCTGTCCTTAAACCCAAGTAGCTTAGCTCTAGAAAGGGGTCTCGGAGAAGGCATGGAAACTCCATGCCCCTTCCCACATCCTTGCTCCATGCATCTCTCCCATTTGGTGTCCCTGAGTTGTATCCTTTATAATAAAAAAGTAACTGTAAGTAAAGCATATTCCTGAGTTCTGTGAGCCATTCTAATAAATTATCAAACCAAAGGAAGGGGTCATGGGACACCCCCTCCTCAATTTATAGCCAGTCAGAACCTGGGACTTGCTGTCGGTATCTGAAGTGGGAGGAGTCCTGTGGGACCAGGTTCTTGACCTATAGGTCTCTACTAGCTCCTGGAGCTTACTGCCATTATTGAATGGTAGCACACCCAGCTGGTGTCCAGGGAGTTGGAGAATTGGCTGATGTAAGAAAAACCCACAACTCTGGCATCAGAAGTGTTGAGAGTAGGAGAGACAGGTTTTTCTTTTATGTATATATAACATTATATTATAAACTTTTGGGGTCCATATTGAAATTTGCCTTTTAAGGTCTTAAAACACAGTGAGTGACACCAGATAAACAGATGTGTAACTGATGAAAATATGAAAAAGATTTGTACAAGTTAGGATGGCTCATTTAGTTTGGCCAATTTTGTTCAAAGAAGGCTACTCAGGGATGACACCAGAGTTTGCAACAGCTCATTCTTTTTTTTAAAATTTATTTTGAATGTATATGGAGTTTCTTTTTAAAAATTTTTATTGGAGTATAGTTGATTTGCAATGCTGTGTTAGTTTCAGGTGTACAGCAAGCTGAATCAGTTATACATATACATGTATCCACTCTTGGAGCAGCTCATTCTTGAAAAGGTGGCATCCCAGGTTTTGAAAGAGCAGAGGTTTATTTTACAGGGAGATGTTTACTTTTACTTTTCCTTCCCCATAGGACCTGACTCATTATTATTCTTTCATCCCTCCCTCCTTGTATATAACCTTTCAGTAAAGGGTCGAACTCTGGCCTTGTTCCCCCCTGACACCAAGGAAGAAAAAAACAAGGGAACAACTTGGACCAGAAGAGGTCCAGGGAGACCCTCTGTAACTAGGAAATGTGCAATTTGCATTTATTTATTTTATATATGGTTTTGAATTCTTAAAGATCCTCAAGGACTTTGGTTTGGCAGACTTTGGGGCACATCAAAAGAACGTCTATGTGGTTCAGCATTTGGTTGGCTACCTCTCCTGGTCTCTGCTTTGCTCTTCTTCCTGAGACCTGCTTTGGGTTGTAGACAAGCACAAGTGGACATGTGGGAATTGGGCGTTACGATGGAGTCCAGGAATTAGGTGAAACTTAAAATGGACAGAAGTTTTAAAAGATGAGCTATTAATCTTGATGGCAAGTGTAAACCTCATTCAAAAAGAAAGTATTTTACATGTAAAACTGCCTCATAGTAAGGAAGATACAATACCTAAAGATCAAATTAAGTAAAGCACAACTGTGGCTTAAAGTGTTTTAAAATAAATGGTCGGGGTGCGGGAGAGAGAGAGAGAAAGGGAAAGATGTAAGAGTCTTTGTTATATAAAAGACATTATGTTATATTTAGCATAAATCATGTAACCAGAGGATTTTTGGTGTCTCTGTAGGTTTTCCCTCCTCCCTAACTATTTTGAACACTGTCATTATATTAATCTTCCAAAAAGATTACTTCCATCTTAAAGAGCCAGAAAATATTTGCTCCAACCATCTCATTTTGGATTTTAGAAACTGAAACCCAGAAAGGTGATTTGGCCAAGGCACACAACTGCTGCATGAACTGAAGCCCAGATTATCTCATTTCCAAGTGAAACACTATACTTCCTGAAGAAGTACTCCTGCAAGGCAGTGCAGGAGACCTGAAGAGATGTGCAGAGAAGCTAGGCGCCAAGAGACCCGAGTTATCACCCAGGCGCTGCCATTCCTTAGCCGCATTTGGAATAAAATCTAAAACCCTTAGCCTGGGGCTTCCCTGGTGGCTCAGTGGTTGAGAGTCTGCCTGCCGATGCAGGGGATACGGGTTCATGCCCCGGTCCGGGAAGATCCCACATGCCGCGGAGCAGCTAGGCCCGTGAGCCATGGCCGCTGAGCCTGCGCGTCTGGAGCCTGTGCTCCGCAAGGGGAGAGGCCACAAGAGTGAGAGGCCTGCGTACCGCAAAAAAAACAAAAAAAAAACAAAAAAAAAACAAAAAAAACCCTTAGCCTGGTGATTGGTTCCCATCAGAAACTGACCTCAACCTCCTTTCCCACCCACCTCCAAATAAATTCTCAATTCAAGCAATACGCATCTACTTATTCTAGATCATTCCCCTTGTCCCCCTCCATGCTTTTGCTCATTCAGTTCTCCCAACTTTTTCTCTTTTCCATCCTTCAAAGCCCCCCATCCCTTGAGACCCAGTTCAAGGGCTCCATACCTATTATATCCCCACCCCCATGCACCCCTGGCCCACCAAAGCACCAAAACCTCTATCTTTCACAGCAAGAGTTGACCAGAGACGATTTATATTTCTTACCTGATCTACATTAGAGTTATGGCCTTCAGAGATGCTCTAGAAAGTTTATTGCTGCTGAATGTTTGCAACTATGTCCATCATTCTCTGTCTACTAGAGGGACAAGCAGGATGATCCAGGAAAGGACCACAGGGCTCCTTCTGGGTTCTTTGCCAGTGGCCTCTCCAGGGCAGTGTTGGTTTTTACCCAAGCAGTGCCCAAACTGAACTTTCCATGGGACTGGGAGCTTCCTCTCCCCAGGAGGGGGGCATGCTGTACACACACACACCCATACACCACGGGCGCCCATGGAATCCAAGTACTGAGCATCTTGCATTCCGCAGCTTCTCCTAAACATCTGGCATCCAATTCAGACAGACAATATCCACTCCCACTCAAGCTGAAAAGGCTCACCCTCAAGTTCAGCTCAAAAAAGGGGGAACCAGAAGAGGGCAGAGCACCTCTCCTGGAGTGTAGCCCTATGTGCTCAGCAAGCTGGCCTGGCACTTCTCTGCAGAATGAGGAGAGATCCAGGAACTACGTGTGTCTTACCTTGCTAATCCTTGACTTCCAATCTGATGAACTGTGTTCTGTGACTCCCATGGCATGGCACTGTAAGAAGCCTCTTCTCCCTCCTGGCCACAGCGACTCGATGCAAATGGTCCCCAGCAGACTTTGGAGTCTCCAGAGCTTCTGCTGTGAATGCTCTGAGTTAAGCTTCCAGTTAGCTCTCCAGACACAAATCAAGGTAACGGACATTCTGTTATGAAACTTAGAATGCAACGCTCATAACTTTGGAACTTGTCATATCAATAGTAGCTACTCTGAACTGAACATGTATTGTGTGCCTGCCCCCAAGTTTTTTTCACTTAATCCTCATAACAATCCAATGAGGTTGGTACTATTTTTTTTATTATTATTCAAACAGAAAGTCACAAAAATTATAATCATACTCATCAGTTCACTCAGTCCCATGTAATTAATTTTTTTTATCTCGATCTTTTGTTAGCACTTTTATGAATTCATCAGTTTTCCACTAGAGTTCTGAAAATGCTTATTCATTCAGTTCAGCAGTATAGTCAGTTACCAGAGGTTGGTACTATTATTATCTTCACTGTGTATTTGATAAAACTGAGACTTGGTATATTCAAGAAAAATATATAGGCTCAAGGCCCCTTAGTAAGTGGCAAAGACCAAACCCTGAACCTATTTGACTATATACATATATATATAATATCATTAATATATATATCATATATATATATCATTATCATGAGTTTGTTGTATATCCTTATAGTTATATTTTGTAGTTTTACATAAATATATGTAGATCCATTAGCAATATAGTTTACCATGTGTATGTTTAAAGGTTACATAAATGTCATCAAATCAGATATATCTTTCCTAAAGCCTGTCATTCTCACTTTCTTCGTCCTCACCAATCGTCTCCTCATGTCTTTTTACAGAGCAGCATGGTGATGGGGATGAGCGGACAGACTGAGGCTGTTCTTAGAAGGCTGTGACCATAAAGCAGAGAAATCATGGTTGTACTTCAGGATGCCTTCACTCTGGAACACTCTGCTGTCTGGGTCAGTAGGCCCTTTAACTGTATGTATGTGTGTATTAGTGATTGTGTATTAGTGGTGTTTGTGCCAAGGTGGTTTGAAAAGCTCCAATTCAATAAGAAGTTACTACTGGTCAAAGTTGGACAAGGCTTATTGTCTATTCCAGGGTCATCTGGTGCTAAAATCCTGGTAGATTCAAATTTGTTTCCATAGATGATTGTGGGTCCATTTGTAGCCTTTATCCATAAGGTCGGTGCTGTATCTAGTAGCCAGATGTGAGTCTGGGTTCCAGTAAACAAACAAACACAACTTCCAGAACTATAAAATCTACTTTTTATTGATTCCTAGGTTTGAGCTGCATTTCTTAGGTTGATTTTTTTCCTTATTGCCTAGTCATCCTTCAAAAATAATTTTTTTCCCCAAGAAATAACATGCTGCTGAAGTGTGTCCTTTACCTTCAAAAGTCTACAGAAAGCTGTGGGAAGGTTCTGGCCTTCTAGCCCTGGCTAGACAGTGAGGCATCCCATTTTCCAGGGCATATGTCAGCTTACTCACAAGCCAGCATGTGGTTAGCCATGAACTGCCCTTGGATGATTTTGTTCATTTGACTTCAAAGCTCAGTTTTTAAAAATGTAATACCAACTTTTCCCCTATCATCCAGGGCTAATAACTTAACATTTAACTAAACACACAGTGTGTATCCATTAGCAATATAGAGCTTACCCTGTTTATGGTTTAAAAATGACATAAAATGTTAAAGATTGCATAAAAGATTATATACAGTGTAATCTATACTGGGCTAGGTTTTAGAATCAGCACATAAGGGAAATCACATAGAGACATGTTCTCCCTGGATCCTCCTTAAATAGCCCATAAAGTGCAGCGTGGAAATGTGACACTCAAGATTTTTAACAACAGGTTCAGCACAGTCACTGGTCAATAAATACCCTGGTTGTAAATACCTCGGGGGTGCAATCACACCCATGCATGCAGGTGCATCTTTCCATGGCACAGGGCACCCCTGCACATTAAGTGGTTCTCAGCTGGGAGGGAGCATGCCGCCCCCAGGGGATTTAGGCGATGTCTGGAGACCTGTCATGACTGGGGCTGGGGATGCTACTGGCATCTAGTGGTTAGAAGCCATAGGTACAGCTAAACATCCTACTATGCACAGGAGACCTCCCCCACTGCCCCCCACCTGCCCCACTCAACAAAGAATTACCAGCTACAAAATGTCAATAGTGCTGTGGTTGAGCCCCACTGGTGTATATGACTTTGTGTGCAGTGCTGTGTTTGCATAAATGTACCATATTGACAGTAATGTATAATTGAAAACTATCTCTTTAAGCACACAGGGAGCGACACAAGCAATAAGCCTAACCTCAGGGTTTCCAGCTCCGCTCTCTGAGGCGTTTGCTCATGGAGTGAGTGACAGGTGGGTGGCGCTACTTGCTCTCCTAGATTTTTCAGTGTGTGGTCATGCATGTGCTTCCTCTTACAGGTTCTTTCTTCAGCCCTGGAGTGAAAATTTCTTTAATGGTAAGGCCTTAACTATGGACATCTTTAAAGAATCCACAACTGTACAATGGTTTATACTTGGAATATTTCCCTCAAAATTTTAATGATCAAAATAATATATCATAATTATGGAAAACTTGGATTATGTAGAAAAGTAGAGAAAAGAAAACAAAAAACTGCCCATAATGCCACCCATCACCCAGAGAATTGACAGTGAAAATCTTAATGCTGCTCCCTTTTGTATTCTTCTGGTTTTTTTCCAGCTTTATTGAGATATAACTGACGAATAACATTGTGTAAGCCTAAGTATACAAAGTGATAATTTGATATGACATATGTACTGTGAAACGATTACAACAAAGTTAGTTAACATATCTATCATGGCACATTGTTACTTTTTGTGTGTGGTGAGAACTTTTAAGATCTACTCTCTTAGCATCTTTCAAGTATAGAATACAGTATTATCAACTACAGTCACCATGTCTTGTACATTTTGTATTTAATGCATGTATATTCTCCTCTGCTTGAGATTCAACTATAGTTTTACTCTGTCCCTTAACTTTATGAACAGTTCATGGCTATATAATTAAATCATGTGGGTTGCAATATATTTTACTTATCAATTTTCTTTTTGTGAAAAATTTAAATTCTTTACACCTTTTTCTGATGTAAGTTGTACTGCAGGGAATACTTTTGTATATGACCCTTTTCCTATATTTTTTGATTTTCAATAAATTTACAGAAATTTATTTATTGGAACAAAGATTATGCACCTATTTAAACCTATCATTGCGAAAGTGCTTTTGTGAAGAGTTGTATCCACTTTATATTCGCAAAAGTAGTGCAAAAGATCAGTCACCTCCTCCTCCTTTCTTGCGTTGAACCATTCATTCATTGTTGTCTTAAAGCTTTGCCATTGGAGAGGTGAAAACTGGTATGTTGTTGTCTTAATCTGCATTTTTCTGATCTCCAGTGAGGTCAACGTTTTAAAATTAGTTTGTTAGCCATTTTTTCATGTTCTCTTGATGATTTCCACCTGTCCTTTTAGGACTGGGTTCCATAGGCTCTTTATCTGATGCCAGTACTCCATGATTCTGAAAAACTATAAACATTTCTATAAATTTACAAGAAATTGACTCACCAATCCTTTAGAAATAAGATTACTCACCTTTAAGTTTGATCTTGGGGAAGGCTGGCAGCTTCTTCTTTGTCTGCATACGGTTTGGGAGTTCTCGAACTTGTCCTTGGAGATGAAACACCTGAAGATCGTGTGATCCTTATGGAACAACCTAAAACATTGACATATTCCTCTTAAAATAACAAAATAACTTTATGCTTAATCAGTTGCCATCTTTCCTTAGAATCTAGTCTTAAGCCTTAAGAAGAAATTTGGGTAAAATCTTTAACATTGAGACAGTGCATCCTATTAACTCACTTTATCCATTAACTGGGGCAAAACCTCTACTGTGCACTTGTTTTTAATGGGAAAACACTGATCTAAAACACAAGCATCTCACAAAAGCATAATTTCAGATATAATGACCCAGGCATCAAATCCTACACATTGCACTAGAGTGGAATGTCCCTGAAGGCAGGGATTTTTGTCTGTTTTAATTACTACTGAATTTCAATGCTCAGAATAAGCCAGGTACATAATTGTTGCTCAATAACTATTTACTGAACTCATAAATTCTGCCTCCGTCAGGAGACAGTGTGGTGTCTTGGAAAGAGCAACGTCTTTTGGATTACACAGACCTTTATAGAAGTCAGATGCCTACCCGCAGCCTTCACCAACTCATAGCCATCAGAAATAACTGCTAAGTACCTAGGGTACCACACCTGCTTCCCTTCACTCTCTGAGCTAAGAAAGACAAGGGATCTCCCAGGGATTTCTGGGAAAATCCTCTGAAGCAGCAGCTCTATCAGGGAAGAAGAAAATGATTGCATATAAAACTTGTGTATATTATCTTCTTCCCAACCTGAGTACAGTCCTTTGTAAATTTTCAGGCTATTTGTAATGGAGCAGATGTTTTGTTTTGCATTTTTATCATCGCAGACCAATACTTTTATAACATACAATACAACTGAATTACTAGAAAAATTAAATTAAAAAAAATCAAAATATATGGCCAGTTTTTAAATTATTAGATTCAACAGACATAAAGTTACAGTTCAATAAGTGTAGTAAGAACAAACATAATATAGGGGAAAAGAAAAAATCACCAAAACTGTGAATGCTGTTCGTTGAAAGAGTAGGCATAGGTGATTAAAACAGAATTGTAATTACACTTGTAAATTTCTATTTTCAGCACGAATAATAAAGAATTCATGAGTGAAATAACCCATATTAGATATCTGTATACACACTTAGAACAAACCCTATGTATATCAATTTTTAAAGTATTAATGTGACCAAATAAGCTTGTTTCTTGCTGAATAATTTATGTCATCTAGGTAGGATTGATGGCAAATGATCCTCACAGAGGATAATATATATCTAAATAGTTTATACATTTTGTTTTCATAACACTCATATTAGAGAAACTAATCTCACAGAGGCATGTTGATAGAAATGGAAGAAGAGATATTAAAGCAGTTTCCACAAGCTTAAGATATTTATTTTTAGGGACTTCCCTGGAGGTCCAGTGGTTAAAACTTCTCCTTTCAACGCAGGGGGTGTGGGTTCAATCCCTGGTAGGGGAGCTAAGATCCCACATACCTTGCGGCCAAAAAACCAAAACATAAAACAGAAGCAGTATTGTAACAAATTCAATAAAGATTTTACAAATGGTCCACATCAAAAAAATCTTTTAAAAATATTTATTTTTAAATTTTATCCAAAATTAAGCAAGTAGGAGGACTTCCCTGGTGGTCCAGTGATTAAGAATCCGCCTTCCAATGCAGGGAACGTGGGTCCAAGCCCTGGTGGAAGAACTAAGATCCCACATGCTGCGGGGCAACAAAATCCACGCGCTGCAACTACTGAGCCCAAGTGCTTTGGAGCCTGTGCGCCACAACTAGAGAAGCCAGCGTGCTACAACGAAGATACAAAAGAAAAAAATGAAAAAACAAGTAGGGCTATAATTTCAAAACTTTCATCAGTAACCAGTCCACACACACACACACACACACACACACACACACACACCCCTTGGCTCTGCTTAAGAGTCTCTCCCACCCCTGAATCTGACAGAACAAGAGCTCAGAGCCATAAATGAATTTGAATTATGGAAAATGTACAAAGTTATATTTCTTTTACACTGAAGTTTGTAAAATGAGATTCACATCCATTAAATATTTCATATATCAAAAAGTGATTCAACGGTATCTTGAGAAACTTAAAAAAAAATCTACCAAAGACAACTGTTTTGTTTGATGTAATCAGTGAACAAAAACCTTCTGAAATGTAGCCTTTTCGAAGACAATCAGCTTTGGTAAAATCTCTTTAAGTGAAACTCCTTCTTTGTATTTAATGTATGGAAGAAGCATATATTTTAGAGAAAGGTGTATTTTATAAGGCGTTAGGTTGGGCCCCCAGCCAAATGGAGTGGGGTGAGATGTAGAAAGTGCAGCAGCCAAAGTGACTCTGACGAGTTACTCTGAGCACCTTCCTCTAGGTCCATTTAAAGCCCAAATGAAGCCCAAATGAGAAACATTGGAAAAAAGTGGGAAAAAACATCCTTTTTTCCATCATCTCATTTGGTTACAACTGAACTCACTTAGCCAACAACAAAAAAGTAAATTGAATGAAGTTGCTCTTTCTAATAGCTGACATTGCTATTTTGATATTTTCCCATACAACAGGAGGGCAATCATGCAATAATTGTTTTTATCCTGTTCACTGACATTTTCTTGAAGGAGTGCCAAGTTTAATAAAGTGAAGAAACATTTCTTCCAATCTCCATAAAGCTTTGTCTGTAAGTAATAAAATATAGGAGAAAACACCTCTATATTTAGTCCAATGTTGCTGTGTTTCCCCAAGGTGGTTGATTAACAAACACATGAAGTCAGCAATAAAATTCAATGATGTGTCCACCAACAAGACAAAAATTATTGCTGAATCAACTGTAAGAAATAATTAATGTAAGGCAAATAATGACACTGTGGGATTAGGAGGAGGGAAAAAAACCCACTTGGTATGGTTTTTAAAATACTCTTGGTGTACCTAAAGGAGTTTGCATGTTTAAGTGAATTACACTAGAGAACATTTACCCTAAGCATCTGTTTTATTATCCACGAGGAACCTGTGCAGATACCTTGGCTAACCTCTTCCTTGTCTGCCAAGGTAAACATGCCAAAAAATGGATTGGGTTTGTCCAAGAATGAAGCATGCTTTGCTCCATCAAGCATTTTTTTCTTTGTCATGAGGGAGCACTCAACAGGTATTCCAAAGGCACACATGCAAAATGGAATTCTCCCTGCCTGGTCGTGGTGCCTCTTCCTGCCTCAGGACACTTTCAGAGGGCTGCATCTTTCCCCAGTGGGACCTGGATGATTTACAACTCTGGAGAGAAGCTTACACTCCATCTAATTGGGTGGCCAACATTTGGGCTCAATTTTGAAATTCTTTTTTTTTTTTTTTTCTGCTGTCCTTATAAACCAAACAGGATAAAAACAAGTATAGTTAATTTGGGTGTGTCTGGGCTATAATTTTTTTTTTTTTTTTTTTGCGTTACGCTGGCCTCTCACTGTTGTGGCCTCTCCCGTTGCGGAGCACAGGCTGCTGACGCGCAGGCTCAGCGGCCATGGCTCACAGGCCCAGCCGCTCCGTGGCATGTGGGATCCTCCCGGGCCGGGGCACGAACCCGCGTCCCCTGCATCGGCAGGCGGACTCTCAACCACTGCGCCACCAGGGAAGCCCTGGGCTATAATTTTTATCCATTTGTACCTTGCAGCTTAAATTTTGAAACAATTGAACCAGAAGACTTTTGCTGTTGAAAAATTGCTCTCTTAAAGGGTGTGTGTGTGCGTGCATGTGTGTGTGTGCATGTGTGTATGTGTGTGTGATTCCAATAAAGAGACATAAGGAATCATTAAATTGTAAGCTTCTTGAGGGTATGATCTTGTTTTATTCAACTTTGTATCTTTTATGTCCCTAATTTAGTAACTGGTACAGAGTAGGCACTCATAAAATGTTTAATTCAGTCACTTTAATTCATTCCTTTTAATCAACAAATATTTACTATTTTCCTAACACTATCAATCAATTGATAAATGAATAAAGAAATAAATGAACAAATGAATGAATAAACCACCAGCTTCATGATATTACCATACCTCTCTAACATTACGTGCTCTTGTTTTTCATGTCCTCAGAAAATATAACAATTTTTTAAAGCCTGTTACAGTCCATAGAACTTATACTTGGGAAATAAAAACAGCAGTAAATGTCACTAGTATCAAGGAAAAACATTTTTAGTGTACAGTACATGTAGCTTCATGGTAATTAATGATTCACTTGAGTACCTTCTGGATTTTCACACACTGTGGGTATTCTAATATCAGTCAACATTAAGCCTTTACTGTGGATGCAGGAATGTTCTAAATTTATGTGTATTTTCTAATGTAATTCTCATGACAACCCTACAAGGTGGGTACTGTTACCTCCCCTTCAGAGTAGGGGAGCTGAGATGCTACTATGTGAGGGAACCCTGGCAGTCTGACTCCAGCACCTTAATCAGGCCATACTTCCTACCCTCTCTGTGGTGCCATTGACTGGTCCATCCACAGTAAAGAGTCTGGCCTGTTGCAAAGGGCTCTATCTGCTTAGAGCAAACTTTCTTCTTTATCCACAATCATCATAATCATAAACTTCAATAAGGAAACAGAAGGTTTGAGTTGTACCGACCAGCAAGCAAAAAAAGCTCCATGAACCGGCATTAGCGTAAGGATTTCATTTGTGCAACACGGTGTGTGCCCCTGTGTGTGTGTGTGTGTGTGTGTGTGCAAGCTCGCTCATGCACATAAAGGGATGCACAGAAAAATAGTTACCAAATATGAACGTTCATTATCTCAAGGTGATGGCATTTCAGGTGAATTGGACCCTTTCTCTTACATTTTCCTGTGTTGTTTGAATTTTTACAATGAGTAATATGTCATTTATATAATCAGAAAAAAACATACTAAATTATTTTTGTTGTGGAATAAAGAGTGGGGCTCTGGAGTCAGCTTGGGTTTGAGTCACTGTGTTTCTGAGCTTGGGCAACTTTCTTATCCTCCCTACCTTGGGCTTCCTTATCTGCAAATAGGACTAATGAAAAGCACCTGCTGTGGGAGTGGAGGGAAGGATATGACAGAGCAGTGTATAGTGCAGGGTCCTAGTCACTCTCCCAGGCCTGAGGAAGAAGGTCAAAGGAAGATGCACCCTGCATTCAGGGGAACTCCTGCCGGTGGCTTCTGAAGAAACAAATGAAATTTGCATCCCTAAGACCTGCCACTGGCTCTCATTTCCAAGGAAGACCAGGCCACCACCACAG
The DNA here is from genome assembly GCF_964341445.2 of Mesoplodon mirus. NCBI lineage: Eukaryota > Metazoa > Chordata > Mammalia > Artiodactyla > Ziphiidae > Mesoplodon > Mesoplodon mirus. The sequence continues at coordinate 90,197,629 of NC_138977.1, forward strand.
GTCAGGCAGTTAGGTTTGTGTCGACTCCAGTTTGGATTGTCAAAACCCCTTTTCTGTTTTACATCAGGAGTTCAAAACAGCTCCAGGCAGCAGTGATCCAAATGACTCCACTCTTGGCCATCCTTGCATGGGAATCGTGTGGGAACAACATTCCAGAATGCTTAATCCATTGGTCTCCTTTTGTCTGGCCAAAGAGGAGGCATGTCACATAAAACAAGTATAGTAGTTCTTGTCTTTAATGCTGACAATGCAAGTTTGCTCTTTGAAAAGAGCAGTGATTGGCAGTAAAATCCATCCCAGGACCTGATGATGGAGACAACTGGCAAGACTGGTTTCACGGCTGCTTGTGGGCGGAGGATACTCTTGGAGAAGATTGTGGCAGCTGAGAAAAGAAAAATGCAGGAGCCAAGGGCCTGAGCAATAATACCACACTTTGTCACCTTCCCTGTCCATGGAAGAACTTTGCAATATTTGGAGGAAGTCCCGGATGTCTATGGCCAGGTTCAGTGAAAACCTGTATCCCTTGGTTTCCAGAACAGCCAGGGCAGGGCATGTGATAGAGGCTCCTCTAATCAGGCTCACTCGGGTGAGACTTCTACTTTGGGGGATCAAGTCTATTGGTGAGGGTGGCACCGGGGGTGTCTGGCTTCCACAGGTGCCAGAGGTTTACAATGTCAAGTTCCTGGTGGGGCAGTAGCTCCAGTGGTTTCTCTAGTGTCTGGTGGGGCAACAGTTGCAGTTTCCTCATCAGGTCATTCTGGGCTTGGTTTTGTCCATGGCTCCTAGAAGCTTTGCCTCAAGTCATCCAGTATCTTGTTACAAACTCCTGCTTAGCTAGCAGCAAGCTTCCTTACATATAACTAAGAACCCTGAAAGATACGAGTGCCGAATACTAGGGAATTTTTTTCAGCCTTCCAGGAGCCTGAGAATCACTGCTGGTCAGAGTTACTGCTAACGAGTCATGCACTTGGAGACTTTGAGCACAAGTGCCCTCTTCGCCCGCCTGTTTATCACTGTCCAGGACAACAATCATCTGAAAGGGATGGTTTACCACTTCACACACTTGGGGATTCTGATGCCCTCATTTTTTTTTTTAAGCTTACATATATATTTTTTTAAATTTTTATTTTGTATTGGAGTATAGTTGATTTACAGTGTTGTGTTAGTTTCAGTCAGAATGGCCATCATCAAGAAGCCTACAAATGCTGGAAAGGGTGTGGAGAAAAAGGAACCTGATGCCCTTGTTGTTTTCCGCATATGAGGTTTTTTTTTTTTTAACATCTTTAGTGGAGTATAATTGCTTTACAATGGTGTATTAGTTTCTGCTTATAACAAAGTGAATCAGTTATACATATACATATGTTCCCATATCTCCTCCCTCCTGCATCTCCCTCCCACCCACCCTCCCCATCCCACCCCTCTAGGTGGTCACAAAGCACCGAGCTGATCTCCCTGTGCTATGCGGCTGCTTCCCACTAGCTATCTGTCTTACGTTTGGTAGTGTCTATATGTCCATGCCTCTCTCTCGCTTTGTCACAGCTTACCCTTCCCCTCCCCATATCCTCAAGTACATTCTCTAGTAGGTCTGTGTCTTTATTTCTGTCTTACCCCTAGGTTCTTCATGGCATTTTTTCCCCTTAAATTCCATATATATGTGTTAGCATACAGTATTTGTCTTTCTCTTTCTGACTTACTTCACTTTGTATGACAGACTCTAGGTCTATCCACCTCATTACAAATAGCTCAATTTCATTTCTTTTTATGGCTGAGTAATATTCCATTGTATGTATGTGCCACATCTTCTTTATCCATTCATCCGATGATGGGCACTTAGGTTGTTTCCATCTCCGGGCTATTGTAAATAGAGCTGCAATGAACATTTTGGTACATGACTCTTTTTGAATTATGGTTTTCTCAGGGTATGTTCGCATGTGAGTTTTTGTTCCCATATCAGTGGTTCTCAAATTTTGTTACACATTACAATCACCTGGGGAGATTTTAAAAATCTCTTATGCCCGTGTCAACCTCCATACAAATTAAATGGGGGTGGGGTGCAGGCATCATTAATTTTTATGTAGCCAGGTCTCAGAGCCAGTTATCTAATCTAATCAGTGGTTCTTAAAGTGTCCTCCCCAGACCAGCAGCACCTGAGAGCTTGTTAGAAATTCGGATTCTCAAGCTCCATTCCAGACGTACTGAATCAGAAACTCTAAGGACTGACTGCCACCCCACAGCAGCAATCTGTGTTTTAATAAGCCCTCTTTGTGGTTCTGTTGTACACTCAAGGTTGAGACTAAATCACTCTCATCTGTCATGTAGGCATTTTTAAAGCTTACTCTTTCAGGTCACTGCTTAAGAAAACTTTCATTATTTCAATTAATACATCAGGATTCAAATTTCTTCACAGAGAGAACTTTCCATGTCCCAGAGTCAGTACAGATTCCAAACCAACTCCATCCCTGATAAGTTTTGAATGAATTCATTTTTTTAAAAGCCTAAAATATCTATTTCATTGTGTCTATTCAATGAGATTTTGTTTACTTAATTTGGAAATGTTGAACTAAAAATAAGGGGGGCTGCTTAACATAAAGAACACAACCAGAGACTTGAGCTCTAGCAAATACACACACCTGTGCATGCATGCACACAAATGCACACATGAACAGATTCTCATGTGCACACACACAGTTCCATGAGGTGAATGTTGCCTGTCCCTAGCGGCACTCCTGGATCTAAGGAACAGGATGAAATTGGTAGTTGACCAGGAGAGACCTGTATGAGACACTGCATTGTTTGGCACAAAATCGTAGAGTCCTAGGTGAGGACTGTGACCTTTTATCCTGTGACCTTTTCTGTAATAGACAATGGGACTTGCTTTCAAAGCCATGACATGAGAATACTGATGTTCCTCCTCTAGTAACAAGTGCCATCAATCAACGGTTTTATAGCTGTTCTTTTTTTTTTTTTTTTTTGCGGTACTCGGGCCTCTCACTGCTGTGGCCCCTCCCATTGTGGAGCACAGGCTCCGGACGCGCAGGCCCAGCGGCCATGGTTCACGGGCCCAGCCGCTCCACGGCATGTGGGATCTTCCCGGACTGGGGCATGAACCCCGGTCCCCTGCATCGGTAGGCGGACTCTCAACCACTGCGCCACCGTGGAAGCCCTATAGCTGTTCATTTTATTATTGCTCTTAGCATCATAATGGCAGTGGGCACCGGGAGTGCTTCCAGATACAATTGCCCACTTGAGACTTGCAAGCCCAGAGAAGGATTTCCCCATCAAATTTATTTTTGGGTTCAATCCTGAAAAAGTAGGCTTCAAGAAAGCCTGAAAGAGAGGAGAGTTTGGATAAATTTTCAGTACAAGCCACCCTTCCCAACCTGTAAAATAAAATAGAGCACCTGGGTTTCAGGAAATCATATAAGAAAGTGAGTAATCAGCTTAAGAATGTTCTAAGGTGTCTATTCTCTATGTAATATGCTCACATTTGCTATTTTGAAAACAGTATAGTGATCAGTAGCCAACACGCTTCCATGGAGGACCTATTAAGGAACTAATGGGAAAAGAAGAGATATGTTTATATCACATCTTGCGCAGTGAAGTCCTTAGAGGAGATTGCAGCAGCTTCAAAATGAAGAAAGGGAATGCCAGGGGTCTCAGAAGTGATAGTTGATAATCACAACCAACATTAATTAAACACTTCTATAATGCAAATTAAGCATTATTGTCAGGTTCTGGGATAAGAGTTCCCACCCATTTTATCCAGATACCATCATGAGCCCCCATGTTACGGAAGGAAACTGAGGCACAGAAAGTTTACCTAAACGTAGTTTCCTGATTGACGAAAGTCTGAATTTGAAACTATTTGCCACACTTGACCAGCCAAAGAGTGAGACGTGACTTCCATCCCCGCCCCGCCCCTTAATTAAAATCTCCAGGGTCCTGTTTATCTCTTCTCTACAGACACCGTCGTTTTTATTGCCTACCAATTATGCAGCAAGTATTGTCTTAGTTCGGAGTGGAAATAATGGTGGGTAAGACAGGCACAGACCATCTTCAGGTGGGCGTGCAGGAAATAATGGCAGTCGGATATGATTAGTGTCACCCTGGGGGTTTCTTAGTGGGAGTTACCGCTGAGCTGAGAGCTAAAGGAGTTATCACTGGCCAAGGAGGGTGAAGAGAACTCCAGGCAGAGGGAATATCCTGGATGAAGCCTGGAGGCTGGAAACCACGGCCCTTTAGCAAGACACAAGAGTTCAACATGGCTGGAACGCAGGTCAAGGCCCTTATTAGTTTTTTTTAAGAGCTTTTGGCTTGAGCCTGACAACTAAGGAGTCATGGAAGGCCCTTAAATAGGGAAGGGTCTTGATCAGATTTGAGTTTTAGAAAGATTGTTCTGACTGCAGCATAGGAAATGTATTGGGTTTGGGTAGTTCCTGACCAGGGGCATGGGAAACATTAACAAGTATCAATCGAGTGTTTCTTTGCCATGTGCCCATCACCACTCTGGCATTGGGTGCTGTGGTTAACAAGACAGCAAGAGCCGGGCTCTCCTAGGACTCACATGTTAATGGGGGAAGGAAATCAAGCAAGGCTCCACATACACAGAGGTGATGGTGAGAGGTGCGGGGTGTTTCCCCCCACGCTTCTCAAACTATCTGTACTGAAGATTAGAATTTTTTTCCCATCAGCCTAGACCAATATGCGATTCTAATGGGCTTGATCAGTGCACCCTCACACCACATGTGACCCACAGCTTGAGCTTGTTAACACCCAAGTGTCCTCTACACCCTTCCAGGAGACCAGTTCATTGATCTTGCACGGCAGTGTCGCAGCAATGTCAAATTGCAACCAAAGTTTCTACAGCTTTACTCTCAATTACTCACAGCTAGGGAGGGGTATGAGATAAAAGCACATCTGGAGGAAGGTTCTATGTTGGAGATATTGATTACAGGGTACTTAGTGGAATACAAGAGATGGCGGGACAAATGAGTAGGTGGGCTTAATCCACAAACTCAGACGGGAAGAGCAATATGCATTGTCATTTCCATTCGTTCCTTCAAGTCAACTTAAATCTGAATCTGATTCACTGTCCCAGAATTTTGGATCAACTAATTTAGATGATAAAGCCAATTTCAACTGACTTCACAGTGAAAAAGAAACAAATAATATTGCTAACCGAATTATGCTTGGGGACCTACTGAGTGAGAATGTAATAGGGAAGAGAAATGCGAGGAACAGACCCAGAAGCAGCAGGATCCTCAGTATACACAGCATAGTGAACTGGCCCCTGCTGGTAGGAAACTGCTTTTTCCCAAAGGGCCTTGACTCTCCGGATGAGGTCAGTGGTCTGAATCTTGAACAGAAATCCTTGTTAGTGTCAGGAAGCAGAGGCAGGCCCTGGCTTTCTCCTTTCAGGTAGCCAGCCCTGCAGGCGCTATCTCCGTGGCCTTCCTTCTGCTCTTGCAGCCAAGTTCTGGGATCAGGTCTTGGCTGCAGGCTCTTGTGATGACCTTCAGCCCTGGGCCAACCCAGAGAAGATGTGAACAGAGGCACGTAAGACGCCTTCCTACCCCCATCTTTTCTAAAAGTGATGATATCCAAGGGAAGAGGGTCCCACAGCTTTTCACTTGGTGGTGGGGTACTGGGAAGACTGACCAGGGACTGTGCACCCCCTTCCTCGTGCTTCCCGTGCCTCCTCCACTGCCCCTCACTGGAGGCCCTGTGAGTGCCAGTCTCCTCAGCGCTACCCCTGGGAGGGAGGGAGGCCACTGACCTCACCTCACTGTGCCAAAAGCCTTGCCATCATCCCAAAGGCGGTGCTAGATGCAGTTAAGGACCAAGATGGATTATGAATGAAAGAAAACTACTTTGTTTTCCATCCCTAGACTAAACTGCCAACAGTGTACTTTCAATCGACACTTTTGCAAACCTAATTATTTTGTGGAAGCACCATTACAGTATTTTGTATTTGTGTGTGTTTAAAAATACGAATCAGCTAAATATAAACATGTTTTAAGTATCACAACTTCCATATCTTCACTTAAAAAGGTAAGTAAACTGAGAATCTCAAATAGTGGAAATTGTCTGACCCTATCTCCCTCCAAGAGGCTTTGCTTCTCCCTCACCCATCCACCCCCAGGAACCTGCCCATTTATTTTGTTAGTTAAGAAAGAAAAAAAAGAAAGAGAGAAAGAAAGAAAGGAAGGAAGGAAGAAAGGAAGAAAGAAAGAAAAAGAAAAAAATTCAAGCAATGGTTTTCCCAGCAGGGGGCAGCAAGAGACAAAAAATATGATGCCCCATTGGGCTTCCCCAGCCCCCAACTTTGTCTGAAATCCTGGATTTAAATTGGGAAGAGGGTGGCGGTGGGGGAACAGGGATGCAATCCAAACCACAGAACCCAGATTCATAAAGTTAAGTGGATGCAGAACTTGCTGGAACAAGATTTACTGAGGACAATAGCAAGATTGCTTTTTTTTTTTTTTTTAAAGCTTTATGGAAGAAGGCAGGCCAGTGGAATTTTTAAAAGAATCTGGTTCTCTGTGGTGACGTCCACAAACTTGGTAATATGATTGTTCTTTAGGAAATATCCCATATAAGAGGAAAACATGTTGTTCTCTTTGAATAAAATCCCCCAACCTACCTTCACACAACTATGAGCTGGAAACATGGGTCTCACAAGTCAGAAGTACCTGGGTAGCTGGGATATACAGCACCCAGCATGGGGCATCTTAAATAGGACTCACCTGATCAGGTGAGAAGTAATATGGGATGCTGGAAAGAGAGTGAGATCAGGTAGACTTTGTGGTCCAGGACTGGCCCAAGAATCCTTGTGGTATGTCAAAATGGGAGCCCTGATATAAAAAAACCTAATCCAAAAGAAGAGTGTAAGGAGAAACAGGAAGCGAAATGATTGCAATGGGAGGGTTCTGCTTGGGAAATATTTATCCGGGCTCCCAGGCTGTAAATGTTGTAATTGTAAGTCCTGGCAACCACAGCTGGGAGCACTTGGGGTGGGTCCCTTTCAGGGAATCTTACTAGTTTCTTAGGGCTGCCATAACAAAGTACCACAAACTCAGTGGCTTATAACAACAGAAATTTATTCTCTCACGGTTCTGGAGGCCAGAAGTCCTAAATAAAGTGTTGGCAGGGCCACGTTCCCTCTGAAGTCTCTAGGGAAGACCTGTTCCTCTCCTCTTCCTAGCCTCTGGTGGCTCCTGGCATTCCCTAGAGACCCTTGGTTTGCGGCTGCATCACCGCAGTCCCTGCCTCCATCCTCACATGGCCTTCTTTCCTGTGTGTATGCGCCTGTGTGTCTGAATCTCCTTCCTTTTCCTCTTATAAAGACACCAGCCATTGGCTTTAGGGCCCACTCTAGTTCAATATGACCTCATTTTAATGTAACTCCTTACATCTGCAAAGACCCTATTTTCCAAATAAGGTCACATTTTGAGGCTCTGGATGAATATAACTTTAGGGAACATTATTCAGCCCAGCCCAGACCCCAAATAGCACTTATGTTATGGTGGTAAAACTAGGCAATGCTGCTCTCAAATCCTGGCTCTGCCTCTTCCTGGCCCTTCACCCCCTGAACCTTGGCTTTCCTATCTGTCAGATGGTAGCAGTAATCCCCAAAGGGACTGTGGGATGGGTCAGAGGTTCCATGCTTGGTACAGGTGGTATAAGACAGCGGGGGAGGCTGGTGGAGCTGCGGTAGGGGCTCCTCTCTCCCATTCACAGGAAGCCCCAGGGCACTTGCCCAGACTGGTCCTCAACTGCTTTGCCCCAAACGCTCCTCTCAGGAGCTTCGCTCACCAACTTACCAGCTAGAAATCTGGTATATTGATCTTTGTTGATGAGCTGTTGTGCGTCTCCTCCTGGATGAGATACATTTAAAGGGATCCTTCCTACTTAGATTCTGCTTTGGCTTCTTGGGTGACGACAGGCGCCTCAGAGACTGTTACAGACCAATGAAGGAAAGGGGGTTGGGGGACATTTGAGCAGGGTCGTGATTCCTTGGCCTCTGATGGCATCCAGTAGTGACACCTGACCTCGCTGCTGGTGGGGCCGGCCTGGCTATAGCAGGGTTTTGTTTTGGAAATTTGGCACAATCAACAGTCACCAGTCCTGGGGGAAGAAAACAGGCACATTCTGAGAATCGTGCTGCAGGCTTTTATAGGAATATTTCTCGTTTCCAGGGGCTCTTACCTTGGGGCTGGTTCGGGCACCGTGTTTGGTACGGCCAGGAGCATGGTTCCTCATCCAGTGTCCACACTGGATGCCCTGAGATGGATAACTGCAAAGGTCCTTTGATATTTGATAGTGTTATTCACTCATTTACTCATCTGAAGTCTTTCTTGTGTCTCTGTTGGGCCAATTTATTGATTCCAAAAGGGAATTTTTTTTTAATGTGCAAATATGGTCACCTAGGATTTATTTATAATCAGGGAAAATAAGAAATAACTACATAAGCATTTTGGCCAGGGAAGGTTAAAAAATGTGCAGAATTTTTTATAATCTTTTCTTTTCTTTTTTTTTTTTTTTTTTTTGCGGTACGCGGGCCTCTCACTGTTGTGGCCTCTCCCGTTGCGGAGCACAGGCTCCGGACGCGCAGGCCCACTGGCCATGGCTCACGGGCCCAGCCGCTCCACAGCATGTGGGATCCTCCCGGACCGGGGCACGAACTCGTGTCCCGTGCATCGGCAGGCGGACTCGCAACCACTGCGCCACCAGGGAAGCCCTATAATCTTTTCTTAAAAGCAATCTGTCAATGTGCATCGAGATATATATATTTTTAAGTATTTATACTCGTTTAAAAAAATTTTATATGAGTATAGTTTATTTACAATGTTGTGTTAGTTTCAGGTGTACAGCAAAATAAATCAGTTATACATGTATCCACTCTTTTTTTAGAGTCTTTTCCCATATAGGCTATACAGAGTGCTGGATATAGTTCCCTATGCTATACAGCTGGCTCTTATTAGTTGTCTATTTTACATATAGTAAAATATAGCGTGAATATGTCAATCCCAGTCTTCCAGTTTATCCCTTCCCCTTTCCCCCACACTGGTAGTCATAAGTTTGTTTTCTACATCTGTGATTCTACTTCTGTTTTGTAGATAAGTTCATTTGTACTCTTTTTTTAGGTTCCACATATAAGCGATATCATATGATATTTGTCTTTCTGTGTCTGACTTACTTCACTCAGTATGACAATCTCTAGGTCTATCCACATTACTGCAGATGGCATTATTTTGTTCTTTTTTATGGCTGAGTAATATTCCATTGTATGTACGTACCACATCTTCTTTATCCATTCATCTGTCGATGGGCATTTAGGTTGCTTCTGTGTCCTGGCTATTGTAAACAGTACTGAAATGAACACTGTGGTACATGACGCTTTTTGAATTATGGTTTTCTCAGGGTATATGCCCAGTAGTGGGATTGCTGGGTCACATGGTAGTTCTATTTTTAATTTTTTAAGGAACCTCTGCACTGTTCTCCATAGTGGCTGAACCCATTTACATTCCCACCAACAGTGTAGGAGGGTTCCCAAAAGGGGGTTTTTTCCTTGGACTCATATCAGTCTTTTTTGGTTTATTTAAGGAAAGGTTTTTTTTGTTTTTTGTTTGTTTGTTGTTGTTGTTGTTTTTGCGGTACATGGGCCTCTCACTGTTGTGGCCTCTCCCGTTGCGGAGCACAGGCTCCAGACGCGCAGGCTCAGTGGCCATGGCTCACGGGCCTAGCCGCTCCGCAGCATGTGGGATCCTCCCGGACCGGGGCACGAACCCGTGTCCCCTGCATCGGCAGGTGGGCTCTCAACCACTGCGCCACCAGGGAAGCCCAAGGAAAGGTTTTTTTTACATATGTATATGCCCAAGATTTTTATAAGCTTGAATCTTCTTGAGTGAGTCAGTGACAGCTGACTGGAAATGCTTACCTTCCACAGCCAGATTGGTAGATTCCAACCAGACACCAATAAACATTTTAAGGAAGTGCCCTCTCCATGTCTCACTGACTCAACAAAGCTGGGGAAACATCTAACTCTCTAACAGAGCCTTCCCAGAATGGACCTTCATTGAAATGTGCTTTGACACAGAAGTGTTCAATCAGATGGACTGAGTTTGTCAAGGGTGTCATAGAATTTGTTCTTTTGTAAGGATTGGCATTAGACTATATAACCTCACATATCCAATTATCCATTCATTTAACAAATATACAAGCATCATGCGGTAGACAGCTCCTAAAATGTCTCCCAACCATCTCTGCCTCCTGGTACTATGCATTTATATATTTCCTTACAGTTGAGTGTGGCCTGGGCTTAGGGACTTGCTTCTGACTAAAAGAATGCAGCAAAAGTGATGGAATATCACCTCAAGAATGGGTTACAGAAGACCGTGACTTTTGTTCTCATTCTCTGTCTGTGTGTCTGTCTCTCTTTCCCTGGCCTCTTCTCTCTTTTTCTGGCCTCTTCTCGCTTGCTTACTCTGTCTGATGAAGTAAGTGGCTGTACTGTGAGCTGCCCTGTGGAGAGGCTCACGAGGCAAGAAACTGAATCCCTTGAGCTGCGTGAGTAAGCTCAGAAGCATGTTCTACTGCAGTCTAGCCTCCAGTTAACTGCAGCCCAGAATGACTTCTTCACTCCAGCTTTGAGACACCTTGATTCAGAAGACCCAGCTAAGCTATGCCCATATTTCTGACCCACATAAACTGTGAGACAATAAATATTGATGTTTTAAGCCACCAAGTTTTGGGGTAAATTGTTACACAGAGACAGGTGACCAATACACACTTTTCTGTCACTGTATATAAATTGAAAAAAATGTATTGGTCTTTTAAGACATGCAAATAATTTTCATAGAAAGTGGTAACTGCCCTCACTACATCTGTGTTCAAAATGCAGTGGTAACATAATAATAATGTGGTCTGGGCTTTTAGCCTAAATATATAAGATTCATGAAACTGACCAAAAAAAGTGATTTGGAAGAACTTTTAATTATGTGAGATATTTCTGACTGCTTGGAAATGGCTCACTAAGAACTTGAAAATATGCATAGACTTCAGAACAAAAGGTGTCTGGAAATTGGATTAGAAATTATTTTAGATGATATCAGCCTCTATAAAGTTCATCTTTATTAATGGAACCACTGTAAATAAAATTAGAAAAGGAGGTAATGAGGTCATCCCACCCATTTCTGTTACTTCCTTTTGCATTAGTAGTATGTTTTCTGCAAAAACATACACTATAAATAAAGTATACAAATAATATTTGTGCCAATAAGAATAGAAAGACTTTGAAGGAAACTTAAAGGAAACCTCTTGTTAAAATTTTGGGCCAGGATTCTCCGACTCCTATGAAATCAAGATACTGAACTTTAGGATCTTTTGAAATTTCCTGATTTTCTACTCTGTTTATACCTATGTTCCCAAATTTAATTCCAGAAAATTAGCTTGCTACCCAAATGGACTGGAGAGAGGCAGTTGAATTGAAGCATCTTGGGTTCAGTAGAAGGGTCCAAACTGGATGAAATGGAGTGGTGGAGAGAGAGTAAAGAAGAAATCCAAGGACTGTGGGCTGATAAACTCCAATGTTAGGAGGGCTAGAAGCAAAGGAGAAACTCAGAAAGAAAACTGAGAAGGTCCAGCTCGGCTCCATCCAACACAGAATTCACTGGGAGGGAAAAAATGTTCATATTGATTCATGAAGATTGTGTCCTTGGTTCTTTCTACCCTCCATCTACGCTCTCACCCTTAGTTATTTCATTTATTCCCTTGACTACTATATATTCATTCCCATGAAAATGATTCCAAAATTTATGTCTTTATTTCTACATTCTGGACATCTCTACCTGGATATCTATACTCAAGTGGCATCTGAATGCAGCATGTTCCAAATCAAACTCTCTCTATTTAAAATTTTTATTGGAGGATAATGTTTTTTTAATTTTTATTGGAGTATAGTTGCTTTACAATATTGTGTTAGTTTCTACTGTACAGCAAAGTAAATCAGCTATACATATACACATATCCCCTCTTTTTTGGATGTCTTTCCCATTTAGGTCACCACAGAGCATGGAGTAGAGTTCCCTATGCTATAGAGTAGGTTCTCATTAGTTACCTATTTTATACATAGTATCAATAGTGTGTATATGTCAATCCCAATCTCCCAATTCATCTCACCACCATCCCCCTGCTTTTCCCTCTTGGTGTCTATACATTTGTTCTCTACATCTGTGTCTCTATTTCTGCCTTGCAAACTGGTTCATATGTACCATTTTTCGAGTTTCCACATATATGCGTTAATATACGATATTTGTTTTTCTTTTTCTGACTTACCTCACCTGTATGACAGTCTCTAGGTCCATCCATGTCTCTACAAACCAATTTCATTCCTTTTTATGGCTGAGTAATATTCCATTGTATATAGGTATCACATCTTCTTTATCCATTCATCTGTCGATGAGCATTTAGATTGCTTCCATGACCTGGCTATTGTAAATACTGCTGCAATGAACATTGGGGTTCATGTGTCTTTTTGAATTATGGTTTCCTCTGGGTATATGCCCAGTAGTGGGAACGCTGAGTCATATGGTAATTCTATTTTTAGTTTTTTAAAGAACCTCCATACTGTTCTCCACAGTGGCTGTACCAATTTATATTCCCACCAACAGTGCAAGAGGGTTCCCTTTTCTCCACACCCTCTCCAGCATTTGTTGTTTGTAGATTTTCTGATGATGGCCATCCTAACCAGTGTGAGGTGATACCTCATTGAAGTTTTGATTCGCATTTCTCTAATAATTAGTGACGTTGACCAGCTTTTCATGGGCCTCTTGGCCATCCGTGTGTCTTCTTTGGAGAAGTGTCTGTTTAGGTCTTCTGCCCATTTTTTGATTGGGTCGTTTTTTTTTTAATATTGAGCTACATGAGCTGTTTCTATATTTTGGAGATTAGTCCTTTGCCTGTTGATTCATTTGCAAATATTTTCTCCCATTCTGAGGGTTGTCTTTTTGTCTTGTTTTTAGTTTCGTTTGCTGTGCAAAAGCTTTTAAGTTTCATTAGGTCCCATTTGTTTATTTTTGTTCTCATTTCTTTGTTCTCATATTTTTATTCTCATTACTCTATGAGGTGGGTCAAAAAAGATCTGGCTGTGATTTATGTCAAAGTGTTCTTCCTACGTTTTCCTCTAAGAGTTTTATAGTGTCTGCTCTTACATTTAGGTCTTTAATCCATTTGGAGTTTATGTTTGTGTATGGTGTTAGGGAGTGTTCTAATTTCATTCTTTTACATGTAGCTGTCCAGTTTTCCCAGCACCACTTACTGAAGAGACTGTCTTTTCTCCATTGTATATCCTTGCCTCCTTTGTCATAGATTAGTTGACCTTAGGTGCATGGGTTTATCTCTGGGCCTTCTATCCTGTTCCATTGATCTATATTTCTGTTTTTGTGCCAGTACCATATTGTCTTGATTGCTGTAGCTTTGCAGTATACTCTGAAGTCAGGGAGTCTGATTCCTCCAGCTCTGTTTTTTTTTTTCCCTCAAGACTGCTTTGGCTATTCAGGGTCTTTTGTGTCTCCATACAAATTTTAAGATTTTTTTGTTCTAGTTCTGTAAAAAATGCTGTTGGTAATTTGATAGGGATTGCATTGTATCTGTAAATTGCTTTGGGTAGTATAGTCATTTTCACAATATTTATTCTTCCAACCCAAGAACCTGGCATATCTTTCCATCTGTTTGTGTCATCTTTGATTTCTTTCATCAGTGTCTTATAATTTTCTGCATACAGGTCTTTTACCTCCTTAGGTAGGTTTATTCCTATGTATTTTATTCTTTTTGTTGCAGTGGCAAATGCGAGTGTTTCCTTAATTTCTCTTTCAGGTTTTTCATCATTAGTATATAGGAATGCCAGAGATTTCTGTGCATTAATTTTGTATCCTGCCACTTTACCAAATTCATTGATTAGCTCTAGTAGTTTTCTGGTGACATCTTTAGGATTCTCTATGTATAGTATCATGTCATCTGCAAACAGTGACAGTTTTACTTGGGGGATAATTGATTTACAATGCTGTGTTAGTTTCAGGTGTACAGCAAAGTGACTCTGTTATACAAATACATATATCCACTCTTTTTTAGATTCTTTTCCCATATAGGCCATTACAGAGTATTGAGTATAGTTCCCTGTGCTATACAGTACGTCCCTGTTAGTTATCTATTTTGTATATAGCAGCGTGTATGCATCAGTCCCAATCTTCCAATTTTTCCTTCCCCCCTTACCACCCCAATAACCATAAGTTTATTTTCTACATCTGTAACTCTATTTCAGTTTTGTAGATAAGTTCATTTGTAGCCTTTTTTCTTAGATTCCACATGTAAGTGATGTCATATGATGTTTGTCTTTCTCTGTCTGAGTTACTTCACTCAGTATGAGACTCTCTAGGTCCATCCACCAAATCAAACTCTTAAATCTCCCCACAGATGCCATCTTCTGAAACACATTTCTGGATCAACTTACCTAAAAATCCTCCTACCCTTCCCCTCAATCACTATTTCCTTAAATTGTTTTATTTTTAGTAATAGCACTTATCAACACTGAACATTAAATTATGAATTTATTTCTTTGTTGACTCTCTTTCTCCCACACTAGACTATAAGCCCCATGAGGGCAGGGACTTAGCCTCTGATTCCCTGATGTATCCTTTGCTCCAAAATTGGTCCCTGGCCATAGTAACTGCTCAATAAATATCTCCTGGTTCCAGTTTTTTGAAGCCTCTCATTACTGGATTTTAAAAACTAAATTTATTATTTTGAGATAATTTTAGATTTATGTGCAGTTCTAAGAAACAATACAATAGGGATCCAATGTAGCTTTTACTCAGTTTCTCTCAGTAATAATGTCTTACCAAACTGTAGTGCAATATCACAACCACAATATTGACATTGATGCAGTCAAGATACAGAACATTTCCATCACCACAGGGATCCCTCACGTTGCCCTTTTATAACCACATCCATTTCTTCTTGCCTCCACTCCCTCCTTAACCCCTGACAACCACTGATCTGTTCTCCAATTCTATAATATTGTCACTTCAAGAATGTCATATAAATGGAATCATATAACATGTAACCTTTGGAGATTTAATTTTTTTCACTTAGCATAATTCTCTGGAGATTGGTCCAGGTTTTTACATGTATCAACAACTTCTTGTTGCTAAGCAGTGGTCCACAGGATGCATGTATCACAGTTTGTTTAACTATTCAACCATTACAGGACCTCTAGGTTGTTTCCAGTTTGGAGGTATTAAAAATGAAGATGCTATAAATATTCATGCACAGGTTTCCATGTAAACAGAAGTCTTCATTTCTCTAAGATAAATGCCCAAGAGTGCAATTGCTGGGTTCAATGATAGTTGCATTTTAAAGAAACTGTCAAACTGTTTTCTAGAGTGGCTGCACCATTCCTACCAGCAATGTATGAATGATCCAGTTTCTCCACATCCTTACCAGCATTTTGTGTTTTCACTATTTTTTAGTTTATTCTTTCTAACATTTGTGTAGTGATATCTCATTGTGGTTTAATTTGCATTTTCCTAAAGGCTAATGATGTATTAGCCTTTCCACTTGGTGAAATGTCTGTTTAGGTCTTTTGTCTATTTTTTAACTGGATTACTTAGTTTTTTTACTGCAGACTTTTCAGACTTCTTAGTATATTTGAATACTAGGTTTTTGTTGGGTATATGCCTTGCAAATATTTTCTCTCAGTCTGTAGCTTGTCTTTTCCTCCTCTTAAGAAGGTCTTTCATAGAGCAACAGTCTTTAATTTCTATCAAGTCCAGTTTATCAATTTTTCTTTGATGGATTGCTTTTGGTATTACATCTAAGAACTTCTTTCCTAGCTCTAGATCCTGAAGTTTTTCTTCTTTGCTTATTTTTTCTAAAAGTTTTACAGTTTTACATTTAAGCTCATGACCTATTTTGAGTTAATTTTTGTGTAAGGTGTGAGACATAGGTCAAGGTTCACTTTCTTGCCTATGGATATCAAAATTTGTTGAGAAGGTTATCTTTCCTCCCTTGAATTACTTTCACACCTTTGTGGAAAGTCAGGCATATTTTGGGGACTCTATTTTCGGGTTCTCTCTTCTGTTCCATTGATCTGTGTGTTTATCCCTCCAACACAATCCAATATCACAAAATCCTGATAACTGTAGATACTTAATGTCTTGAAATCAAGTAAACTGATTCCTCCCACTTCATTCTTATTTCTCAAAAATGGTTTCAGCTTTGTAGCTCTTTTGCCTTTCTATATGAATTTTAGAATAATGTTGCTATATCTGCAAAAAATCTTGCTGGCATTTTGATAGGAATTGCATTAAATCTGTATATCAAATTGGGAATAATTGACATTTTGCTATCTTGAAGCTTGCAATCCATGAACATGGTACATCTCTCCATTTATTTAGATCTCCTTTGATTTCTTTCATCAGCATTCTGTAGTTTTCAGCACACAAGTCCTGTACACGCTTTGTTCGATTTATACCTAAGTTTTTCTGCCCCCCTTCTTCAATTGTAAATGGTATTGTATTTTTAATTTCATTGTCCACATGTTCTATGTTTTATGAATTCTTTATTTGCTAATATTTTATTAACGATTTTCTGTATATTTTTGAAAATATTGGTCTGTAGTTTTCTTTCTATATAATATATTCACTTGGTTTTGGTATCAGGGTAATGCTAGTCATAAAGTGAATTGTGAAGTATTCTTTCCTCTTCTATTTAGTGGAATTGATTTTGCAGAATTGGTGTTAATTTTCCTTTAGGCATTTGGTAGAATTCTTCAGTGAAACCATGTGTGCATGGAGGTTTCTTGGGGGGAATTTTAAAATTACAAATTCAAAAATTTTTAATAGTTATGGAACCATTCCAATTATCTCTTTCATATTGAGTGAGCTATGGTAGTTTATGGGGTTTTTTTGAGAAATTGGTCTATTTCATCTAAGTTTACCAACTTAACGTCAACATGATGTCAAATTTGTTATCAACAAACATCATATTTATGTGTGTAGAGATATTCAGAGAATTCTCTTTTTATCTTTTTGATGTCTGCAGGGTCTGTAGTGATATTCTCTATTTCATTCCTGATGTTGGTGATTTGTGTCTTTCTCTCTCTCTCTTTTCTTTTGTCAGTCTTGCTAAAGATTTGTCAAGTTCATTAATCTTTTCTAAGACTCAACTCTTTCTTTCATTGATTTTCTCTGTTTTCTATTTCAATTTCAATAATTTCAGCTCTTTATTTCTCCCTTTCTTTTACTTGCTTTGGGTTTAGTTTGCTCTCTTGAAATGGTAGCTTATATTATTCATGTGAGACTTTTCTTCTTCTCTAGTGTATGTATTTAGTGCTATAACTTTTCCTCTCAGCAGTGCTTAAGTGTCTCCCACAAATCTTTTCCAGATTTATTGAGATATAAATGACAAATAAAAATTTGTACAACTTGATGTTTAGATATATATATGTAATAATCACCACAATCAAACTAATTAACATATCTATCACCTCACATAGTTACCATTTTCTTTTCCTGGTGGTGAGAACACTTAGGATCTACCTTCTTAGCAAATCATGCATACAATACAGTATTATTAACCATAATCATATTGCTGTACATTAGATCTCCAGACCTTAACTTGCATAACTGAAATTCCCATGAATTTTGATATGTTGTATTTTCATATTTGTTTAATATATTTTTTAAAATTTCCCTTAAGATTTTCTCTTTGATCCCTGGATTATTTAGAAGCATGTTGTTTCCAAGTTTGGAGATTTCTGTTATCTTTTTAAATTGATTTCTAGTTTGACTCCTTTGATGTCTGAAAACACACTCTGAACACTCTGTATGATTTCAATTCTTTTCAATTTGTTGAAGTTTACTTTACGGCCCACGATGTGTTCTGTTTTGTTATATATTCTATGGGTACTTGAAAAGAATGGGTATTCTGCTATTATTGGGTAGAGTGTTTTATAAATGTCAATTATATCTTGCTGGTTGATGGTGTTGTTGAGTTCTTCTGTATCTTTGCTAATTTTATTCTATTTCTTCTATCAATTGTAAGAGAGGACATTACATTGAAGTCGTCAACTATGATTGTGGATTTGTCTGTTCCTCCTTTTAGTTCTATCAGTTTTGCTTCACATATTTGGTACCTCTGTTGCATAAACATTTAGAATTACTTTTTTTTTTTTTTTGGTGGATTGGCCCTTTTATCATTATATATGTTCCTCTCTGTCTCTGGTAATTTTCTTTGCTCTGAAGTCTACTTTATCTGGTATTAAAATAGCTTCTTCTGCATTCCTTTGATTAATATTTGCATGATGTAACTTTTTCCATTCTTTTGCTTTCAACTGGCTCCTATATCATTATTAACGCATATAGTTGAGTCCTGTTTTTAAATCCACTCTGCCAATCTCTGTCTTTTAATTGGTGCATTTGGACGATTTCCATTTAATGTAATGATTGATTTCAGTGCATAAATGTGTCATTTTAATTTTTGTTTTATTTGTTATCACGGTTTTTCATTTCTCTGTTTTCTTTTTCCTTCCTTTCTGTGGATTACTTGAACAATTTTTAGAATTCCATTTCTGACTTATCTGCAGTATTTTTGAATA
Source organism: Mesoplodon mirus (assembly GCF_964341445.2). NCBI lineage: Eukaryota > Metazoa > Chordata > Mammalia > Artiodactyla > Ziphiidae > Mesoplodon > Mesoplodon mirus. The sequence goes on from NC_138977.1 coordinate 90,216,284, forward strand.
TATATTAATATAGATATTTTTAGTAGTTGTAAATATTACTTTATATAACTTAACACAATCTACTGGTGTTGCCATTTTACCAGTTCAAATCAAATGTAGAAAACTTACCTTTCTTAATATCCCTTTACTCTTCCCCATTTATAATGTAATCATTGTAAATATTTTCTCTACATACATTTAGAACCAAAGCAGACAGTGTTATCCTTTCTACTTCCACCATCAGATATACTTCAGAAAACTCAAGAGGAGAAGTAAATTCTATTGTATTTATTTGTACTTTTGCTGTGTTCTTTCTTCCTTCTTAATGATCCAAGGTTTCTTCCTTTATTGTTTTCTTTCTGCTTAGAGAACTTTAGTTAGCCATTCTTTTAGCATAGGTAGGCTAGTGACATATTCTTTTAGTTTCTTTACCTGAGAATGTTTTGATTCCTCTTTCATGCCTGAAAGATATATTTTCACTGGAAATAGGATTCTGGGTTGATAATTCTTTTCTTTCAACATTTGGAAAATGTGCCACTGGCCTCCATGGTTTCTGATGAGAAATCCAATACCATTCCATTTGTTTTCCCCCTTTAGATAAGGTTTTGCTTCCCTCTCATTACTTTCAAGATATTTTTCTGTCTTTATTTTTCAGAAGTTTGATTATGATGTGTCTTGGTGTTAATTCCTTTAAGCCAATTATGTTTGGGATTCACTCAGCTTCTTGCATCTGTGAACTTATATCATTTGGCAAATTGGGGACTTTTCAGCCATTATTACTTCAAGTACTTTTTCAGCTTAACCCTCTTTTCCCTCTCTTTTTGAGACTCTGTTAACATGAATGTTAGATTTTTTTTTATAGTCTATCTTGCATATAAGTAATGTCATTCTGATAAATTGAAGGGATGGAGTTTACCATTTTTCTTACAGTCACAGCCAGGCACTGCCTACAGCATGTATTAAAAAAAAAATCCATGCCTACTGTAAATCCATTTTTCTCACAGTGTGTGACCTTCTGTTAGGGCTCCCATATTTCTTTCTTTATTAAAGGCAGATTGAGACTTCACAGCATTTAATAGGCTCTTTATCTCTTAAAGAAAATTTTATGAAGGAGTTATAGAAAAGGCAAAGTGAAGCTTGAAATCATGGAAATAATGTTTAGAGAAAAAGATCAAAGTAGTAAAAAAGATTAAATATAATGCTTTGTTAAAGGGCTGGCTTTGAACATAATACATTCTCAGAAAGGCTTTAAGAGAAATAAAATGGTGCTCAAAATTCCTAATGCATCCTCAGAACAGAGTGATTTACCCTTGATTAACAGTTGGAAAGCCCTGTTATGAGCCAGTCTGAGCCTCCTTTATTGAAGACAGGTGCTTGCAGCTAAACAGTTTATCAGTGTTCATAAAAACAATCAAGTCCACCCCTTATGTGAGGTCTGGTCCCCTCGAGTGGGTTCATGCCTTTGCTGTCTAGCCAAACTCAATCCTGCTTGATTGACAGGTGTTAAAACATCATCATTTGTTCCTGGAACAAATCTGAGAGTGTCCCCCCACCCCAAAAGTTACTCCAAAGCCCCCAGAACTTCCCATTACCACTTTTCACACTTTACTGATACTCATTCTTGAACGTCTGTCTCCTCAGATACACTCTGTGCTCTGTGACATCTGACAAAATCCCGTCTTTTTACTCAGCACATGAACCATGTACTGGCACATGGGGGCACTGGGTAAATGTCTAATAAATGTCTAAGTGAACAAGATCTCTCTGTAGGTGTAGAAAAAGATCTACCCACTCCTAACTCTATACTTCATTCTGTAATTTATTCCAAGAAAGTTTTATGGCTGTCTACTATGTGCCAGGTGAGGTGTTAGACACTGAAAGCACAAGAAAATAAAATGTGATTTATATTCTGGCCAGGAGTCCGATGGAAATATCCTGCCTGACCTATGCTCTCATATGTTGGGTTGGGCTCCTACATGTGTCCCTAGATTAGGGTTGGGCAAATTATTGTTGGTGAACCAAATCGGGCCACTACCATTTTTGTAAATAAAATTTTATTGAAATGTAACCATGGTGATTTATTTGTGTATTGCCTAAAAATGCTTTCACACTAGAATGACCTGTAAAAGCCTAAAATATTTACTGTCTAAACATTTACAGAAAAATGTTGCCAACCTCTGCCTTAAATCATAAATTGGGAAATGTTGGATATGCCTCCCCTTACCTGTGACGCCAAGAAGCAGGCAAAGACGTGGCTCCAACCGTTAGCCAAAACATCCTTTGGTCAAGACTATTAGGGAAAAATATTTAATTAATAAACAAAATATATATTGTTCCCCAAAAATCTGCAGATCACATATTACTGTTAACAACCTGATTTTACTGGACTGTCTTCTATCTGCATTAAGACTCCCAGGATGGACTCACAGGACTCACTAGCAAAGGTGGTCTGTAATCAGAGTTCAGGGCAATTGTTTGGTTCCCATTATTTAGAGGTGGGGGACACGTGATATTTAAGCATACGCAGTATGCAGCTCACACCCCATTGGCCTTGAAGTCAGACCATGCCTGGCATGTTTGAGAAACTGCCAGGGGTTCAATGTGGCTGGAGGGAAGTGAGTGAGGGGGTGCAGTGGGGGATAAGATCAGAGAGCTGGGAGGGGATGAGGAGCTGGCCACTGAAAGGACTTGGGTTTGTATTCTAAGATGGGAGCCATCAGTAGGTTTTGAGCAGAGGAGTGATCTGATCTGATATGCGTTTTAAGAAGATCACTCTGGTGAACATGTGGGGACTAGACTGGGACGGGCAGGGGGGTGAGGGTGAAGCAGGGCCATTGGTGAGGAGGCAGTTGGAATGATCCAGAAGAGACATGATAGTGGCTGGCTGAACCCAGGAAGCAGTGATGGAGGTGTAAGAGGTGGCTGGATTCTGCACTTTGAAGATGGAGCCAATAGGATTTTCTGAGGGATGAAATGTAGGAAGAAGAGTCAAGGAAGGTTCCAAGGTTTTTGAACTGACCAACCGGAAGGATAGATTGCCACTGACTGAGATGGGAAAGACAGGGAGAATTGGGTTTTGGGGGGTGAAATCAAGAGTTCATTTTAAGCATGTTTGACATGTCTTATTTTTCCTGAATTTCATCCCCTTCCCTTGAATTACCCTTCTTTAAAAACCAGGACCTCTACATTCTTTTTTTCAATAGTTGATTTACAATGTTTCAGGTGTAGAGCAAAGTGATTCATTTATACATGCATACATACATATGTATTATTTTTCAGATTCTTTTCCATTATGGATTATTAAAAGATACTGAATATAGTGCTCTGTGCTTTATAGTAGGTCCTTATTGTTTATCTATTTTATATATAGTGGTGTGTATCTGTTAATCCCAAATTCCCGATTTATCCCTCCCCCTGCCTTCCCCTTTGGTAACCAAATGTTTGTTTTCTATGTCTGTGAGTCTATTTCTGTTTTGTAAATAAGTTCATTTGTATCATTTTTTTAGATTTCACATATACGTGACATCATATGATATTTATCTTTCTCCTTCTGACTTACTTCACTTAGTATGATAATCTCTAGGTCCATCCATGTTGCTGCAAATGGCATTATTTCAATCTTTTTTATGGTTTAATTGTATTCCGTTGCGTGTGTGTGTGTATGTAGACCTCATCTTCTTTACCCATTCATTTGTTGATGGACATGCAGGCTGCTTCCACAGGCCCTCTACATTCTGGTTTCTAGACCTGTCCCACTCCCTTCCCTTCATTAACGCCCCAACCAAGAGATGACAGTGTAGCACGGTGGTTAAGAGTGTGGACTACAGAGACAGAATTCTGCACTCACATCCAGGTCTGCCACTTCCTAGCTGTGTGACCTTGGAAAACTTGCTTAAGTTCTCTGAATTTCAGTTCCCCTATTCGTAAAATAGAAAAAAATAGTCATTGCTTTCCCCTCGTGGTTGTTGTGAGGATTTCGAGAGAGATTATATGAGAAACTGGCAAGCATACTGTAAGTGTTCTCTCCCTGGCTATATACCAGTTTCCTGTATCCAAATTTTTTTCCAGTTTCTTGTGCCATATCTCAGGACTGGGGTGTGAGGATGAGGTTCTTAGGGGAGGGAGACAATGTGGGGCAGGTGAGAGAGGAGGAGGCAGGATCTAGTACAAGGATCTTTGTCTACTAGACTGGCCTGGGGCTTGGGTACTGGTATGATTGACCAAAGACAGCTGCCCAGATAGGCGAGTCACATAAGGACTTAGCACCCTGCCATCTCTTGGAAATAAACCATAATGCCTCCCAGGCGTAAGAGGGGCAGATGGGGAGGAGGAAGCCAGGACCTGACTTGAGGCACAGCTAGGAGGAAAGGGCAGTGGGTTAGTAGATAAGCAAGTAATGCCTGGTGTCCAAGCCCAAGGCAAGAAGTATTAAGATTTTACAATGGCCTGCAAAGAGCTTCCAGGAAGAAATGGTGGGATTCTAACAGAGGCTGGAATACAGTGATGGAGAGTAGGCATCATCTGGAAGGTTTTTCTATGGCTGGGGCTCCCCGGAAGAGCCCAGGCCCTTGTGCTGAGTAGGTGAAAATAACAGTTATTCCTCCAGACCCATGACCCAGGTGTCCCTACCCGAGTGCTGGCCTCTGAATCTCTGTCCTTCCTATGCCCACACACCCTAGTCCCTGGGACTGAACCACTGCCTTTATTTCAGGAAACTCTTCCCCTGCCCATTTCCTCTGTTAGGGAAATAACAGCGTGTTATTCACCTCACCCTTTGATGAGCAGTTGAGTTCTCCAGCTTTGGAGTCAACACTGGTCACTGCCCTGCTATATAACAGAGCACTTCTCTCATGCTCTCAAGCCTCAGTTTCCTGATCTAGAAAATGGGTATACTAGTAACACCTCCCTCTCAGCATTAGTTGTGTGGATTCAATGAAACTTAGCACTGAACCTGTCACACTGCAAGTGTTCCTGGGATGGCAGCTATGATTATGATCATGAAGTTGACTTGCCCGCCCAGCCTACTTTTCACTGCTTGGTCATCAAGCTGGGTGATTACCTCCTGTGGTACAGGAAAAGATGAAAGGAGTCTAAATTTCCTTTTGTAGTTTAAAAACTGGATAAGAATGCAATTCTTTAAAAAATTTTCATGTTTTTAGCAATTACATATGATGTTCTTATGGAAAGACCACTGAAAGATGGTCCTTGTTTGCGTGTAAGAATTCCAGTGTGTTTATTAAGAACCACTCTCTGGTTTTATAGTCACACCTAGATGTACGAGGTGCAAAATTCAGGAGGGGAAAAAAAGAAACCCCTCTGTTACCATGATGAGCATTCACATATCTAGAGCAAAATAGTTTTGCTTCAGAAAATTCTAATCAAGGCAGACTTGCTATTAATTTTTCCTATTCGGGCAGCCCGTGAGCCTACCTCACAAATGCCATTTGATTCTTTTTAAGGAGATTCTGCACCCACCGATTGTCCAGCCCCTCACCCTAAGGAGAAGTCTGCACAGCGTTTATAGGAAAGCATTTTCCTCTAGCTCCCATCTGGTTCTCTAAATTAGCAGAAGTGCTTCTGCAGAGCAAGATCGTATTATGCAGCAGAAGCCACAAAGTTGTCAGAAATTCTATTCTTAAGAATTTATTCTAAGGAAATGTTAATAAGAAGGCAAAAACTATATGCAAGAAGATGCTTCCCGCAACATTAACTAAAGAGGAGTAAAAATATGAGAAGTGAACTAATTGCACAATGATGTGGGAAAGTTTAATAAGTCATGAAATATGGTGAAGCACTGAAATTTTTAAACATGAAGGCTTTGCAAACATAGAAAATGTTTTTGATGGAATGTTAAATGAAACGGCAGAATACAAAATAGACATTGCTTTGTGGTTGCAAGCGTATGAAGTGCTTATATGTGGATGAGCATGGGTAGATAATGGGCTAAAATGAAACATTACTTGAGGGTGCTGGCAATAGAATTTGTCCCTTCAGAATATTTGTCCATGCTGTTGCCATGACAACTTTTCAACAAAAATGTTTAAAATAATTAAGTAAACCAGAGGGACCAAAGATGTGGACTCCCTAAGGCTTTGTGAAATGATGCACTGCTTACGAGAGAAAATGCCTCCTCCGTTGCTTAGGCATACTTACAGATCACCTGCTGACACGCATCTTTTCACTGAGGCAGGAAGCTACTGTTGCCGGTAAATCTTCAATATGTGCCTCATAGACATCAAAGGCCCCAAATCTATGTAGCCAGAGCTAGAAACACTTGCTGCCTCCACCAGGAATTTTAGTGATTGATTTCCTGTCCAGAGAAACTGGGTCTGGGTGAAAGAAAAAGTTTGACTTACATCCCTTTACCTATAGGAATGGTAGGGTCCATGCTTTGAATAATTAGTTCTTTAAGCCAGACTAGGCTTGTAAACAAATTCATTTTTCCTGCTCTGTAGTCGTTCACTCATTCATTCATTCACTCACTCACTCACCAAGCCTTTTTGAAACATCTTTTATGTGCCCAGCATTTGCTCTGCATGAAAAATTAAAATGCATAAGAAATAATCTTATCAAGAACTCAAAATCTATTTGGGAAAGACAGACATATCCTCAATTTTACATGATGAGTTAAGGTCTTGCTTTCATCATCTGTGAAGTGGAGAGAGGATTTAGTGACGTGACATGTGTAAGAAACACCCAGGAAATAGATAATACTTGGGAAATACTGGTTTGTTTCCTATTGACATTGATCATTGGGCTGATGTGGTCATTCTAACATGGAGGAAAAGCAGAATTCCTAAGATTTTGCTGATTATAGGAAGGGAAGGCTCCTCAGATGCAGGGACGCTTATCCTGGACCCAGGAGGATGGATGGGATTTCTCCAGTGAGAAGAGAAGGGACAGGACCATTCCAGACAGAAGGAACTGGGTACACAGGTACAGAGGGGATAGAACCATGCTACATGCATGCCGCATGAGTATTGCTCTATCACATTTGACTAGCTTGGGGTTCAAAATTAGGTGACAATACTTTCAACATTCTCTGGAAATAAACGAAGACCAACCAAATGAGATCAAGCAAAGAGTATTTATTCGGAGCTTGCTATAGAAAGGGAGTCAGTCACCATCATTTATGTTTTGGCAGAGACTCAAAGGCAGGGGGGTAGGAAAACTTCATAGTGGGGAAAAGGGAAGGCTTTGGGCGTGCCCTGATCAAAGGCTGTTGGCATGGGGAAGCTGGAGGTGGGCTAATGAAGCAGCATCCTCTGTGATTGGTTAGGAGTACATATCCGGCTTTCTCTGATGGGTCCTAAGTTGCAAGCAGAGACAAAAATTAGGGAAGCTGTCAGCTATTAATCAAGGCCTGGCCATTTAGGGAAGATTGTTACAGGAGTTACTGTTTGGCTTCCTGGTTTGTTCCTAGAGATAGCCATCTGAATTCCTACAAGTCTGACTTACAGCAGGCTGGCTTCCTGGGCTGGTAAGTCTCAATAATGAGTTGATTTCCTGAGCAGGTTGCTGCAAATTGTGGGTCAGAGTTCTATTCTTTTGCGGTACGCGGGCCTCTCACTGTTGTGGCCTCTCCCGCTGCAGAGCACAGGCTCCGGACGCGCAGGCTCAGCGGCCATGGCTCACGGGCCCAGCCGCTTCGCGGCAGGTGAGATCCCCCAGACCGGGGCATGAACCCGTGTCCCCTGCATTGGCAGGCGGACTCTCAACCACTGCGCCACCAGGGAAGCCCCAGAGTTCTATTCTTATACATGATCTGGCCGTTGTCCATTTGTATATTGTCTCTCAACTGAAATTAAATGTCCTGGGTCCCCCATCTCACTTAGAGTGAAAATGTTTTTCTTTCCTCCTAGGGTTCCCCTAAGGGCTCACTTGTGTCCAAAGGACCAATTCTGAAGCCATGAAAGATGTCTCCACCCTGACTTCAGCCCCCAAGCATGCTCTGTTACCCCAGAACATGCTTCATTCTACTGCATGCAGTTGTCACCAACATCCCAGTAGTCTGGGGAGGCATGGATCTTTCCCTCCCGCCAGTCCTGGTCCTGGGCTTGGAACTAGCCCACATTCAGTTCAAAGGCACATTGTAGCTTTTCCTGCCTCACTGCCGGAGCCAGAACTCAGCTCACTCTTAGGAAGCAGACACTGGATTATAATTGGCAGCAACTTTAACTATGATTTTGCAAAAGACAGATTTTTCCCACAGATGGGTATTTTTTGTATTTTCTTCTACCAAAAAAAAGTTAAATCACAACCTTTTCCCCACCAAAAGCATTTCTGTGAAAAGCTCAAATAATAGAGCCCAGACCTGCTGTTTTTGAATAATAGAGCCCAGACCTGTTGTTCTTCTAGTGAGATGACTTTGTACTGGGATAAAACTTAGAGAATGAAGAGGAATGGAGAGCTAATATGCTGTTTAGACCGTCTGAAAAATCAGATGTCTCCATCACTCTCTTGGCAAATGTTGAACTGCAATCAATTCTTGGATGAATTCTCTGACAGGTGCTCAAAGTGATGATATTCTGGGCTGTTGATTAAAACGTGAGCCATATGTTTTAGATGCCAGTTGTGCAGACAGCAAAGTCAATAGTTAGTTGAGAAAATGTAAGAGCCTGGCTGATATTTTCCCCAGATGGATGGCAGGGTTGTCGGCAAGTGAATGAAGTATTATTTTTTTAAGGGTTAGGTCATAAAGAATGAGAGACCATTCTTGCCAGAAAAGATAGAAAAGGCATTTAAAAATCATTTTTAATCTGCTTGGATCTCCATCAGTTTATTTTCAAAAGGTGAATTACCCTTCCATTTAAGAAAACAAATGTCCACCGAATGCCTGCTAGGTTAGCTTTTGATTTCCTGCAGGAAACAGAGATTTTAAAGGCAACCAGAATACAAAGGAAAGGGTGACTATTATATATTGGCTGTTCCTCATAACATGATTCTGAGCCAGAGCAGGATTGCTGGCTAATAGAATAAGGCACTTTGGTACAAAGCAGAGATGTCCTCAAATCACACACAGACCTACTATGTGCAAAATACCATACTTAATTCTACGGTAGATGATAAAAGAAAGGTGACATCTATCTAAAGCAATGGTTCTCAACCAGACCATTCTGCCTCCCAGGGGACATTTGGCAATTGTCACACTGTGGGTGGTGCTACCAGCATCTAGTGGGTTGAGGCCAGGGATGCTGCTAAACATCCTACAGTGCACAGAACAGGCCCACAACAAAGAATGATCTGGCCCCAAATGTGGTGGAGAAATCCTGGTCTGGAGGAAGCTGTGTGCTCCATTCCCTGAGGAAGCTAAAATTGCTGGTGAGGGAGATGGCTCTGTGATATACTACTTAGAACAGGGAGGCAGCCTGACACTCCAAATCTAGCAGGAGTGGCTTATGGGCTAGTGATGGCTCCCACCCTTCTCCTCCTCCCTGTCACCTCATCTTTCCAACCTCCCCTTCCTGGGATGCCCCATGGATCAGCTATCACTTCCCGGGCAGCCCATGACTATTGACCTCTGCCCCCACTCACTCTCCTCCTTGCTCTCTGGCAACTTCTTAACTATCCTTCAAGACCCCGTTCAGGGACTTCCCTGGTGGCACAGTGGTTAAAAATCCACCTGCCAATGCAGGAGACAAAGGTTCGAGCCCTGGTCCGGGAAGATCCCACGTGCCGCGGAGCAACTGAGCCCGTGCGGCACAACTACTGAACCTGTGCTCTAGAGCCCGTGAGCCACAACGACTGAGCCCACATGCCACAGCTACTGAAGCCTGCATGCCTAGAGCCTGTGCTCCACAACAAGAGAAGACACCACAATGAGAAGCCCGCGCACCACCACGAAGATTGACCCCCTGTCGCCGCAACTAGAGAAAGCCTGAGTGCAGCAACGAAGACCCAACACAGCCAAAAATATATAATATATATAAATAAAATAAACATATTTTTAAAAAGACCCTATTCAGATGCTACACACCTCCTTTGTGACACCTTCTCTGACCCCCTCCTCGCAGTCCACTCTGTCCTTCTAGGCAGAGAAAATTCCCCGCCCCCCTCTGTCTCCCACTATAGCATTCATTACATCGTATTGTGATTGTGTTTTGCATTTTAGAGAAAAGTTGAAGTCCTAAAACTTAGACATGGAGCCTTTCCCATCTCTGTATTCCTAAGACCAAACATCACGTCTGGCATTAGCAAGTGAGCAATAATTTTATGCCAAATTACTCCTTTAAAAAGATCCCCAAGTACTATGTCTTTCCCACAGTGAACCCAAATTTCAAAAATAGAGAGAAACAGCTTTTGTTGTGATTCAGGGAGAACCTGTGCTGTCTGGGTTTTATGGAAATCTCCTAGCACAATGCCTGACACAGATTTTATTAAATGAGCATTGTCTTCCTTTCCAAGCAGCCAGGGTGGCTAAATGAGTTGCATGGTAGAGATCTAGGGAACACGCCGGTGTGACGATATCACATCACACTGCTGTTATAAAGACTATTGATTGTTGTCGAGCAAAGTGTAATTCTGCCCAGTTCTTACCACTGCCTCTCGCCTCCATCCTGGGTCCCGTTCTTCCCTGACAAAGAAGACCAGATGTACAACCAGATCCATACACATAGAGGTGTAGCTGAGAAGGGGCTGCCGAGTTAAGAACTATGTGGTCCATCCTCCTTGATTCTAAGTGGATATAAGACTAGATCTCGCCAATAGAATGTGTGCAGATGCCAAGTGTGTGTTTCTGGCCCAGTGCTTTTAAGAAGCAGGTATGCCTCTTCCACACTCCTATTCCTCTTCTGCCAGCCAGGTGCAGATACCAGTGCGGCCCCAGGGGGTGGCAAAACCATAGGATAGGTTGAGCCTGGGTCTTTGAATCACTGCATTAAGGAGAGCCATTGCCAGAAACCTTGGACTATTATACTAATGTGAAATAAACTTGTATTCTATGGTATATACTTAAGGATCAATTTGGTACAGCAGTTCAGCCTACCTTAATCAACACACCATGTTTTTATAATTAAAACAAATATAGCAGTGTCCAAGGTGACAGACTGAACATGATGTTTATCCCCTCTCCCTCCCATAATCACACTGAAATGACATGAGGAATGACAGCCAGGACAGGAGGGGCCCATCAGAGTCTGCGAGATCTCAGGACATTCCGGGATATAGGAAGCAGGTGGAAGAACACTGACTGAGTGGAGTGGACAAGGCAGCCCCAAGTCCAGCAGGGTGCACAAGGAGGGAGTCTTCCGTGTCTTCTGGATTCTGCCTACTAAAGACCTGAGGACCCGCCAGCCCTGGAAAGATTCAGTGGAGTGCAGGAGTGAGAAGTGAGGTACAAAAATAAAGGTATTATTTACGAATCAGTCTATGGAGCAAAACGCCCACCAGTGACCTCCCCTCCCCAGTACTGTGCTCAGAACAACCAGCAGTCAGGCATCTAGCTCCCCCTTTGCCACAGAGAGAGACTTCTTCTCTAAAGAGACCACATAAGCTGTTTAGGAATAACCAGGGCAACTAGTGTGAGTGTTGATGTCCCAGATAAATTCTCTGCATTCCAATGTTTGGAGAGGCCCCGGAATAAGAGACAGCCCCCTTTTCACCCTGAAGTGAAATCTATTAGCCAACAATCTCTGCTCCCATAGATAGAGCTCCCAGCTCTCCTGTTTATTGATTGATATCCAAGTATGAATTAGTAACTGAGGATCTCCAGAAATTTGAAAATGAACTGAAATGTCAGAGAAAGACTAAGATAAGCAAACTCTTGAGGAAACAGAGTAATTCTGTGAACTCGAGATACTCCTTGCCAAAATCTCCAATGATATTGTCAAAAATTTTTAAGACAGTGTAGCATGTGTTTACTGGGGAGAAGAGACAAGTTTCCCACGCAGAGAAATTCCAAATAATTTATGTAAATAAGTTCATGTTCTCCTCTCGGGAGAGGAAACATAACTCCCCAGGCCTTAGGTGTGGGCTGCACATAATGACTTCTTCCAAAGAGTAGAATATGGAAAGTGGGAGAGGGAGAGGGTAACTCCACATGGAGAAACATGGCAAGCATTGCCTCAAGCAGGTGGCCTAGACCAACCTCGACCATCATACATCATGTTGATAGAGTGCACCCTTGATAGGATGTGGTGAAAGTGGCATTCTACCACTGCAGTCTTCCTCCCAATAATCCCTAACCCCAGTTTTATGATAAGGAAAACAACAAACAAATTTCAGTAGTGGGACATCCTGCAAAATATCTGACCAACACTCCTCAACACTGTCAAGGCCATCAAAGACAAGGAAATTCTGAGAAACTGCCACAGCCAAGAGGGACCTAAAAAGACATGATAACAAGTGTAACATGGGATCCTGGATGGGATCTAGGAAAAGAAAAAGAGCATTAGGTAAAATCTAAGGAAATCTAAACAAACTGTGAACTTTAGTTAATAATAATGTATCAATATTGGTTCATTAATTGTAAACCATGTATCATACTGGTGTCAGATGTCAATAATAGGGGAAACTGGGGGCAGGGTATATATGAGAACTCTCTGTACTATCTTTCCAATTTTTCTGTAAATCTAAGGCTGTTGTGAGAGATAAGTTCTATTTTTAAAATGTGGTGTCTGAATTCAAAAAGTCAATAGTCAAGTTTAAAGAGAAAACTGAAGAATTTTCTTAAACTGTAAAACAAACAACAAGAAAATGGGACACTGCAGTAGAAAGGTAAGAGATATAAATGATTAATTTGGGAGATTCAACTTATCACTAATGTGGATTCTAGAAAGAGAAAATAAGGAAAAAGGGAGGAGTGGAAACTATCAAAAGAGTACAAGAACATTTATGAAATAAGACATGTCTTTAAAATAAAAGCATCTACCAAATGTCAACCAGGATAATGGGGAAAAAAAGACTATTAACTGTAATGTTCAGTTGTTGCATTGTTTGAAAATATGCAATTCTGCTATAGAAGAAAACAAATGGGACGGATGAAACTCATAACATGTCTAAAGCATAGGTAAGTGGTGAGTAGAGAATGTATGTGTTAGACATAGAAGGGATGGAAGAACTAAAAGATAACTAATATTCATGAGACACTAAATATACATAAGGCACCCGGATACTAAATATTCATGATATATTAAATATACAATGGACACTAAATGCTCATAATTCACTGAATATACACAACTAGTATTCAGAGGCCTAATTCAACCACCCATTAGTGATGACCATTCTGGCTCCATGTGTCTTCTCCTCAAGAAACAACAATAAAACCCATGGCTGACTAATTGGTTAGTTATAGCTATAGCCAGACGTACTTGTCCTGCATTTCTCCAGCAGAACAGGTCTCTGCCATTGGCCCAGGGTAGCTTCCATCTTCAGGAGCCATTGCATAAACACATCCAACTCCGCTCCTAATAACCAACCATCAATGGGGAAGGCTGATGCAGCAGAGAAAGAGGGAGAGAGATGACACATGCACATGTGTGCCCCAGGGCAATCAGGGTCATTCACAGTTACAAGTTCAGCCCACACATTCTGCAAAACATTTGTTCCCGTGGAAGGAAAATGTTAAAAAATTAATAAATAAAATAGGATAAATTAATCTTGCTCAGTCTGTTCATCACACATCACAAGTTCTTTCCTCTCCTGTGTGTCCCCCTTTCCTATCTCTACCAGCTCCACTGCCACACACACACACATTCTCTCTATCTCTTATACACTCACACACATAATCACACACATACACACACACTCATACATACAAATTCTTACTCAATCTGTTCACCCCTCGGAGACTTTTCACATAGTCTCCCCTCTCCTGAATGGCTTCTTCATCCAATGCCACTGTCACACAGACTCATACACACACTTGGTGCACGTGCTTTACCCACCTGGCAAACTCGTAGTCATCTTACAATCATTCTTAGGGTACCTGGCCCATGGTTAGATCTTGGAAAAATATTTATTGAGTGACTGTGTGAGGGCATGCCTTGGGTGTGTCTGTTTCCCCACTATCACTGATCTCCTTGAAGCAGGGACCATGTTTTTTTGCCATGAGTCCACAGCAGAGTGATTTAAGGCCTAATGGCAATAAATGAATATATATTTATGAAATTGAAAAGTAGTGAATATTAGACACAATTATGTAAATCAAAGAGTTTTTTAATTCAACAAAAATTCCATAAATGTCAATGCTTTAATCCTCTATTAATTCATACACTTTGGCTAAGTCATTGTGTTTAAGTCAAACTCAATACTTTTGACTCAGCATAGTTTTTTTTCAAAATTACCTTTACCATTTTTACACTTTGAAAGAAATTTATTTTCTCCATAATTTAAGCAGGGTATATTTGTTGGTTTGATGGTACAAGCCCAAGCAGAAAGTAGAGTTTCTGGAAACCTGAGTTCTAGAGTTAGATTACCTGAGTTCAAATTCTTATATCTGCCACATAATAACTAAGTATTTGGGGGCAGATTACTTGATCTCTTGAACCTCTGGCTCCTCATCTTTTAAACAGGAGTAACAATAATAAGACCTAATATGATTATTGAGCAGATTAAATGAATTAGTGCTTATGTTAGTCTGCTTGGGCTGCCATACAAAATGCCACAGAATGGGTAGCTTAAACAGCAGAAATTTATTTTCTCATGGTTCTGGAGACTGGAAGCCCAAGATCAAGGTGGCAGCGGGGTTGGTGTCTGGTGAGAACTCTCCCCTTGGGTTGCTGACGGCTGCCTTCTTGCTGTGTACTCATACGGCCTTTCCTCTCTGCATGTGCTTGGAGGGAGAGAGAGTGAGCTTGCTCAAGCTCTCTGGTGTCTCTTTCTATAAGGGCACTAATTCCATTGGATCGGAGCCCCACACTGTGGTCTCATTTAACTTTAATTACTTCCTTAGAGACCCGCCTCCAAGTATAGGTACATGGAGCAGGGGATGGGGCCTGTGTTAGGACTTCAATGTATGAATTTCTGGGGAGACACAAACATTCAGTTCATAACAGTGTATGTATGTCAGCAGAATACCTGTTGTTCATGGGCAATAATGTTAACTGTTTTTGTCAGCCACTTTCTGTTTACGAGAAGAATCAAGCTGGACCTCTCAGATTCCATCCCACAAATATTTATTTTACATCTCACCCTATTGCTGGCTTAAATTTGACGCATAGCCTGGACAAAAAGATTGACTGTTAAAGCAAGGGGGTGAGTGTAAAGCAGGCAAAATGTTAACAGTGAGGGAAAGGAGCCAGGAGCCATGATGAGGTAGAAGATCAGAGCAAAGCAGAGAATTCAAAAACAGATGCGAGAGGAAGGAAGAGAAAGAGAAGGCAGAGAAGGGGGTAGGCAGTAAGAGAGACAGACAAAGAGAGAGGAGAACAGTCTATGTGGTGACCCAGCAGGACCTTACAGACACCTCTTAGTGTTTTTCCATCATTCCTGAGCTTGGCTCAGCATTGTAGCCTCAGAATCTTGGTTTTGTCTTCTCATCAAGAATGGGTCACCTTTCGGAAAGCAATTCCTAATAATCAAGTCTATGAAGATAAAAAGAATTAATCATATAATCCGTATATTTACTTTTAATAATAGGTGTACCTCCCCGGAGTCATAAATGCCAGATGCTGCTCCCCAGGTACCTAGTATTGATGTACTTGAGAAATAAAATCCGTAATCAGAGGATTGCTCTTGGTAAGCAAAACATCGGATCAAAGAATGGTCTAGAAGCAGTTTCACATGGAAGGAACCCATTGTAGAATGGTCTTCACTTGCTTCCGGCATATCCAGAATGTTCATATAGGGTTTTCCCCTTACTTTTCTCGCTCACTGTCTCTCAGACAAAAGAACTAAAGCTTAGAAAACTAATCTCATAGGAAGTTTACTTCAGTGTCCTAGAGGCAGGACCAGAGAGGCATTTAGAAAAGTCAGACTCTCATCTAGAGATTTTTAAGGGAATGGAGGGTTCAACATGTATCTGCCTACATACTACATATTAAGCACTCTGCTGGGTGCTTGCAATATCTTATGATATTTAATCCTCACAATAACCTTGTATTATCCTCTATTTTTCAGAGATGGAAATTAAGCTCAGAGATATTGCGAATAATCTAGGCAAGATCACACATCTGGTTAGACTTTGAAAGCACGTGTAACTATGATACATAATTGTTGGAGATTTCTAAACACAGAAAGATGCAAATATTAAGAGACCACTGCCATTGTGAGAACTCAGTGGTTGGAGAATGCATAGATAAAATTGAATTATCCATAGTCTAACAAATACTAGTAATCAGCAAATATTTAGTGTTAGCGTAGTTGTGAAATGTTTTATATTTGAACTCTCAGATGGAATAAAAACCTCAGTGATTTGTCAGAAGGCAGAGGACAGTTATGATTTAAAGCTTATTAACAGTGGAGGCTGTGTGCCTATGCTGAGACGAGGAGAGCCCAGCTGAATCAAAGTAGATGTCTTCTAATTAAAAGCAAATGCAAGTCTTTGACAAACATGATTAGGACAAATCACGTTCGATAGAAGGAAAGAGAATCTGAGATTGTGTGATGGCAAACATCTGGATTTGGGGGAATGGATGGCTGGTTGAACTGAATTATATATGTTTGGACAGCTGGGTTATATCATATTTAGGGCAGGATCTTCTCACCACCCTTGCCCCAGCTTCCTAGCAAACAAAAATAAGTTTCTTCTCCAAAGCAGTCCCAGGTCACGTTTCCAATCTCCACTGGTGCAGATAGTTGGGACCAGAGGCTGTCACTTCATCAAGCGATTGACCTGCAGCCCGAGGCTACCGGGGTCATGCAAGGAGTTGAAAGCTTTCCAATCATAATCATAGCATTCATAAGACTTTGGAAATAAATATCTCCCAGTTTCTGAAAAGGCAAAGTCATGTCATCTTGCTGCTGTTCTGTTTCTCTTTGCTCTCTGCTTAGAAAAGGAAACAAGGTCATCAGAGCCAAAGGTATTTTTTTTATTTTCAACAATTCAAGGTCCTTGTTTAAAGTGACATTTTGGAATGTCCTTGCTTTCTCTTAGGCTTCACTGTTTGTTTAGTTTCCTGCAAGGTGAGGTAATAAGATAGAGATCCGTGGAGTGATCTCTGTTCGCGTACAAGAATTTTCATTGTAGCAGTCTTCAATATAATGAAAAAACGCCAACAGCAAAAATAGCTAACAATAGGAGTAAGTTAAATACATCATGGAATATCCATAACTACATACTTTGGAGCTATTAGAAATCTGGAACTTTTAGAGAAACACTTAATGGCATAGAAAAATGTTCTTGATAAAACATATTAATTGTTAAAAATCAGGTCATCCCCAGTTCTGTTCAAGAAACACAATTAGATATAATAATGAAAGGATCTATTCTCAAACTGTTAACAGTGGTTGTATCTATTGATGGGAATATGGGTGGTATCTATATATCGTCCAAATTGAAACATTTTTGGAAGTAAAAAGGGGTACCAAAACTTATTAAAATTATGTAACCTTTGAAATAGTCATTTGCTAACTGACCGATGGTTTTATCATATTGGTAAGTCTATAAAATAGGTCTAAAATTATCTTCAAAATATAAAAAAAAGTTCTTAAAAACTAAAAATAATACCTATTTTTGTATATTAAAGCAACATAAGGAACTTCTTTATATTGATTATTTGATCATTAAAAATTACCATAGACAATGATTATTTTGGTACTTACATGCTTTGGTACATGTTAATGTACTTTAATCTGTCTCTTTGTACATCTAATATCATATCACTGGTACTTTTAAAGAATGTACTTATTCCAATATGGCTTTAAATTTTCCAAAAAAATTGTCTGAAATCTTTTTCAAAAATGCATCTTAAGGGCTTCCCTGGTGGCTCAGTGGTTGAGAGTCCGCCTGCCGATGCAGGGGACACGGGTTTGTGCCCCGGTCCAGGAAGATCCCACATGCCGCGGAGGGGCTAGGCCCGTGAGCCATGGCCACTGAGCCTGCGCGTACAGAGCCTGTGCTCCGCAATGGGAGAGGCCACAACAGTGAGATGCCCACGTACCGCAAAAAAAAAAAAAAAAAAAAAAAAATGCATCTTAAGTTTTCAGTACATTGCAAAATAGCCCCAGTTCACCATCTATCCCTGTATCCACACTCTTTGACAGGTAACTTTGCCACGCCCTCCCACTCTGACTCTAGGCACAGCCATATGACTTCCTTAGACCATTGGGATGATAACAAATGATACAAGCAGAGTCTCGAACAGCCCTTGCCATGAGAACATACACAGGCTACCTGCTAGGGAATAAGGGACAGGGCAGCAGAGCAGAGGTTGTACCAGCTGAGGCCAGCCTAGATCAATGAACAGCCAGCCAACAAGGATGCAAGGCCAGCCAGGATCAGCAGAGTCCCTGGCTGACCACCCCAGACATGTGAATAACAAGCATTTACTGTCATATGCCACTGACATTTTGTGTGATTGTGAGTTACCGAGTATTGCTGTTGCAATAGATAAATGACATAATAATTACTGAATTAAAAAATATTGACACTTTTGGGGACTTCCCTGGTGGCGCAGTGGTTAAGAATCCATCTGCCAGTGCAGCAGACACACATTAGAGCCCCGGTCCGGGAAGATCCCACATGCCTCGGAGCAACTGAGCCTGTGTGCCACAACTACTGAAGCCCGTGTGCCTAGAGCCCGTACTCTGCAACAAGAGAAGCCACGGCAGTGAGAAGCCCACGCACTGCAACTAGAGTGTTCTGCCTATGTTTTAAAAAATATATATTGACCCCTTCAATTAACCCTTCTCTGAGATAACATTTTAAATTAAGAATATTTTCTCTCTGTAGATGCTGACGTACTTGGTAGTTTTGGAGTCAATTGTGGTAAATGGAGGATATTCTCTATCCTACTTTTTATATATTGAAATGTATAAGTATTCCAACTGAACTATTTTCTTTTTTCCTTTATTCAGGTTATCATCCTCTAGAAAGAAAAATGGAAAGGAAGAAAGTTGGAAGAGAGATGGGGGAGCCATGAAAAACAGGCAGAAGAATTTAGAAGTAACGAGGTAGTTAAGTTCAAGTGTTGTCTGTTCCACAGTTAGAAACTGGTGGAAGAAAAGTGGGTTTTGTGTGTATGTGAAGGGTTAACTGGAATTAAGACGGACTGGAAGCACGGACCCCAGGTAGGATGCTGTTACAGCAATAGAGGCCCAAGGTGGTAAGGTCCTGGGCTATAAGTGGGGATGGGGGTAACAGTGAGGAAGATGGTGAGATATTGACATGCATTGATGATGGTGATGGGGTAATGGATCAGGTGATGATGAAGGGGATGCTGATGATCACGTTGGTGATGTTGGTGCTGATGGGGCAGTTGGGTATCAGTGGAAGAAAAAGAGGAAGCAACGGCCACTGTGTTTCTTTAGAGAGAACAAATATGTTCTGAGTAACACCCACTCCACCCCCCCGGACACGTTTAACTTCCATCAGTGGTCCTGAACAAATGGGCAAACGTAAGCCATAAAAGTGCCACCCTCACAGTTCCGACATATTCATGAGTTATAGTCACGTTTGCTTCTTTAAGTCACTTACTTTTTAAACTCAAGGAATATCGTTTTTAAAGAAGACAAAGTGAGAGAGTGGCATGGACATATATACGCTACCAAACGTAAAATAGATAGCTAGTGGGAAGCAGCTGCATGGCACAGGGAGATCAGCTCAGTGCTTTGTGACCACCTAGAGGAGTGGGATAGGGAGGGTGGGAGGGAGGGAGACACAAGAGGGAGGGTATATGGGGATATATGTATATGTATAGCTGATTCACTTTGTTATAAAGCAGAAACTAACACACCATTGTAAAGCAGTTATACTCCAATAAAGATGTTTAAAAAAAGAAGTTTTATTTATTATTATTCATGGGAAATTTATTTTTTAAAAGATACCCGATTATTTTATTATTATTAAGTGAAAAACACTCTATCTTTGGCATAAATTGGAAACGCTAGTAAAATTAAACACTGTGAAAACAAAACTTTATAGTTAAATCTTAGTGTGCCCAAGACTCTGAACCTGCTCTCTGCTCTTTCTTTGTTAAAAATGAAGGCTGAAAGCAATAGAGACGTGTTAAAGACACAACAGTGCTAAACTGTAGGCTTTCCCCGTCATGAAATCAAAAGCACTAAAGAGAATTGAAAGGGAATGATTTTCTCAGTATGTGATAAAGTGTCATGTCATGGAGGATCAGAATGTCACCTACAATCACCTAAAATCACATTCCACAGTTTGGGAACGCTGTTCTAGGGAAAGATCATTTGTGCACATCTGGAACACTGCAGACTCCTGTATCTTAGGAATGATGGACCCGCGAGGGAAGGGAGGAAAGAGGGAGGGTGAGCAACAAACGGGCAGGGTCTAATCACGCGGCAAAGCCACTGAGAGATGGAGACAGGTGGTTGGTAAAATACCTTTGTTTTTATTCTTACAAAAAGTACCATTAGTAAGAAAGAAACCATAAATGATCATATAAGTACCTCATGGTGAAGAGGTCAAAGGAACTGAAAGAGAAAAAGAACTTTGATATCACAAGCTTTGTAAAATGTCCATTTAAATAAACAAATTGTTGCAGGGAGGTTCCCAGAATGCCATCTGGGAAGTGACGGCAGAACTGAGGCCCCAGCATCTGCAGAAACATAAAAGTGTATATTTCTTTCCTATCTGAAAAAACAAAACCAAAAAAACCAGAATCTTGACATATGCCTTCCAATTTATGTAGCTGATTTCTCACACTTTTAACAGTCTAATCATGTCTTCAACAGCAAGAAAAATTTTTTTCCTTTGGGAAGTTGATGTAAGGGATGAGACCGGCCTCTTTGTGTCTTCCCCAGCACTTCACAGATGTTTATATGAATATTCTTATTTTTATCCTCCTGGCAGCCCTAACAGCTAGGTAATGTTAGCCATACTTTTACGCGGATCTGAGCCTCATGGAGGCTAGTGAGCAGCAAATCTGAGACTCATCCCAAGTCCACGCCTTTGCCACCATCCTGACTGCTCCCAGGTAAAGTGAATGATCTTTGGTGGTTGTGTGTGTGTCTTTTCTTCTTTGTTCTCATAGGGACCTCTTTGCTCAGCATGGCCATTATGTAACAAAGAGCAGCACTCGGCAATTTGATGGTTATTCTTCACCCAGATATTAAGCTGCCTTAGATTCTGGTCAGCACACAGACATCTCAGATAAGTGGGTGGAAAGCAAATGCCCAATACTGTCTCCAAATATTACCCAGAAAACCCACAGAGTCATTTGATTCTTAAGACTAGGGTTTTCACATTCAATATATACTTTTCTTTAAAAGTTATTATTCAGGAACTGAGAAACGTCTTTGGGTTTGATAAATAGATATTAGCATTCTCAAGTAACATTTATCAAGAGTCCACCCAAGCATGTGAAAACTGCAGTATTGTTCAGCGTGCATGCAAACTAATTAGTGCCTTACATGTTAATAGCATGTATCTTAGGAACACCACAAAAGAAGTTGCCAAATAAGGGTCTGAAGCCGACTCAAGGGGAGTCCTGTGGTTATAATCAACACAGAGGTGCTGAGCTACTTCCTGTGTTCTAAGATATGTTTTGCTCTCCCACGGGCACCATTTAAAATACCCAAGGAGCAAATAAAACGTTATTGAGTGAAGTACCTTCTGTTTACCCACATGCCTCTACTAGGAGACTATTCTTCCTGCCTCTGAAAATACCATACAGCTTGATGGTGAGTCAGTGGCCCTACAGACAGTCGGTGAGTCAGTGGTTAGGGGCGGTCCATATGCCCGGATCTGTTTAAACAGAGGATCCGGATGATTATTATTCAGGAGGGCTATGTGAATGGGGATCAGGACACAGATTTCTATTTCCACTTTGGCCAACTTGCTGGGTCTTATGAGATGGGTTACATGTTACCTTGGTGAAAAGAAGAAATGGGTTAGAGTCTCTCCAGTTCCAAAACCAAACAAACGTACAGTAAAAACAAAACCTCTGGAGCTCGAATGTTGATGTAGAAAGTCTATAAAGTGCAGCATTTCTTAGTGGGAACTACCATAGTGAAGCTGAAACGTTAAAGGGGCTTTGTGATTTATCAGATCTACCAGAAGCCGGAGGGATGTCATTCTCAAGGCATTCTCTGCACAGGGTCATTGCCTGCACCACCGTAGGGCTCAAGGTAGTTGGAAGAAACAAGTCGCAGAATCCTCATGGGAACCTCATCCTTCCACCCCCACCATAGACTTGCCGTGGCTGTCTTTCATGAACTGATTTGTGCGGTCAGTTTACAGATGAACCTTGGGAACACAGGTTCTTTTGTAATTAATGCTCCCTGCTATCCAAGCAGAATTTGGAGATAAGAAAACACGTGTTCTGGGATAAGCATATCCGAACCAACAAGCAGCATCCACCTCCACTGTTAACTTGACACCAAGATTTAGTTCTACCTAGGTTTCAAGTAGATGAAGAAGGAAGGGTGTTTGTTAGAATTAGATTTGGCTAAAAGAGACAAAAAAAAAAAAAAAAAAAAAACCCAGAGAAACATCGGCTCAAACAAGTTGAGACTTGATTTCTCTTTCAGGTAAATGCAGATTGTACATTTGCAGAAGAGATAATACAGCAGCCCTGAAACTGCTCTCCTTAGAAATACTCAGCCCTTAGCTAGCATCTGGGAACTTGGCTCCCAGGGTGTCCAAGTCGACAATAAGCTGATCTTACGGAACCTTAGCCATCTCTGGCACAGAAGACAAGAAATAGTGGGTGATTCTTTTTTAAAATTGTGATCAAGGGTCTTATACCAGTAAGCCTATGCTTCAACCCTCTGTCTACTTCCTCATGAGAGTTTGGGATTTGGGTACGTGCTGGGCAGAGGGTGCCTAACAGAACCAGCTCCCAGTGGGCACGGAGTCTCTGCTGGGCTTTCCTGTGCAGAGACATCGCATGCACATTGCTGCATTTTCACTGCTGAGGGAAGGGTGGTTCTGTGTGACCCCTCACGGGAGGCAGAATGCACAAGGAAGCCTGCACATGGATTCTTCCAGACTCCACCTATCCGTTTTTCCCTTACGATTGGCTGTATATCCTCATGACATGACGGTAATGAATCTTAGCTGTGAGCACACCCATATGCTGAGTCCTGTGAGTCCTTCTAACAAATCTTCAAGCGTTGGGGTGGTCTTGAGGAGCAGAAACCATTCGGGACTGCTAGGGCAGCGCCACAGTGATAGAGACCTGGGCTTCCGCTCCCTCTTGGCCTGGAAGACCCTTCCTTACGTCTACATTCCAACCAGCAGGAAGGAGGAAAAGAACAAGAGAAGAACAACTCTCCCCACCACGATTTAATTACATTTCCTAACTGTTATACAAATCAATTACACCCCATAAGCCAGAATTTAGTCAGATAGCCACACCCAGCTGCAAAGGCAGCTGGAAAATGTCATCTTTATTCTGGGCAGTCACGTGCCCAGCCAGCATCCCAGAGTTCTCTAGTGAGGAATGAGGAAATGGATATTGGGGGAAAACTAACAGTCTCTGCCACAGAAGGCAAGAAAATAGTGGAGGATTGTTGTTGTCTTTTTAAATTGAGATCAAGTTATGAATTTTTATACCATTTATACCATTAAGCAAAATTAGACAGCTCAGTATTACATCAATTTTAGGCTGGATCTTCTAACAATGAAAATGAGGCAGGCTTCTTGCCTATTAAAAGATTTATTCTGGGACCAGAGACCAGCTGCTAAATCATTTATAAGCTATTAAATGATTTACATATGGATGGAATTGAGAGTTCCTGGACATTGAGTCCCTACCATTTTCCTCACTCTCTTTCTCACCTCATTTTCTGAATAGTTCTAAAATGAAAGTATTTTGACTGGAAATCTTCAGGTCAAGTGGCAAAATCAAGGCTACTCTGCTTGGTTCTCTATACAGCTCATAAAATTGTATCAGGCCAACATACTATAACTCTTGTCCTTAAGGAATTTCAAATTTAATACATGACAGTATTGAATATTATGACATATTTTTATGCAAATGTATTACTATCTACCAGACACCGATGCATGCGTTATTAACCTGGGTATTCACAGCTGGGCTTCGTGGAGTTCTATGTCCAGCCTTGAAATGTGCAAAATTATGTACAAATATGCATTTTTTCTGTAGATTTCATCGCTAATCAAAGAAGTCTAACTCCCAGTGATTACAAATCTTCCCATTCATAGTTTAATTCCTTATTGCCTAGAGATGATAGATGTTCTGTGATCCATCATGGTAACTTCCCAGTGTCCTGGACACTGGTGGTGAGGGAGGAGCAATTCACCAGCCAGCCAGTCAAGACCAGAGGTGTGGTCCGGAGAAGAAACAGAGCCAAGCAGCATGCCCTAGAGGGTCAGAACTCACAAGCTAGATCTTAATTATAGAGGAGCTCTACCAAGCAACACCATTTTTTAGGACAAGTCACTGTTAAGCAACATGTCTGACTTTCATTTAGTATGGCTCACGGTCTCCTGGGCCAGCAGCTAGTGCCAAGCCAACGACATCCATGTTCCATATAAATCCCAAGCTTCTTGCACTCAAGCCCCTTGCAGCAGTCTCCTATCCTGAGTGTGACTTCTGCTTGTCCTGGTGAGGGCTGCAATAGATGATTAGGGCAATTAGAGCAAACTTCAGAAGCCCAGGTTTAAACAGGTAGTAGATCACATCTGCTTGGCTAGCCATCAGCAGCCATGAGAAAACAAATAATATAGTCAGTGTGTTAGAATATGGATGATGAAATTGTTTGTTTTGCCTTTTTTTAGGGGGTGGGGGTGTATGTTTTCTTCATTTGATAGAAAATTGCAGGGCAGTGTATTGGTGACCTGAGCCATTCTGCTCAGTAATGGGAAGGCAGACTTATTCTCCTGAGATTAGCAGTTTGGATGCAAGAATGAATAGCCTCCTGCCGTCTCGTGTTAGGTATGTGCAGGACGGGGTTTGCCATCTGAAGGCTGCAGCGGGCTTCTAAAGCTACAGGGACATCCAGGATCCCACTGTTTAGGGAGTAAGCCTGCTAATGCCAGAGGCAAACAGACCTTTGTCAAAGGGCCTTTAAGTCAGCAACCCATCACAACTTGTAATTTTTACATATCTGGAGTGGGCCAGCTCTGACATCCTAGGAAACTGTGACTAGCGTTCTTGCATCACAGAAATTATATTAGTTAGGGAATAATTTAGACTACAAAAAACTACAGTGGCTCAAGTAAACTAGAAATTTCTCTCCCTCCCTGCCCAGAGGTAGGTGCTTTGTCCAAGCTCACATTGTCCAGGGACTCACGCTCCTTCTAACTTGTTGCTCTACCATATCAGGGAAGACCAGCACTGCCACCATGTTCCAGGCTACAGAAGGGAAAAAGAAAAATAGTGGACAGCAGGTGGTCTCCCTTTAAGGATGTGCTGCCCAGGTAACCCGCAGTTACTCGGCTCCCTCAGTTCTACTGGGGAGAAGTAAATCCCAAGGTCACAGCTTGCTGCAGGGCGAGCTTAGAGACGTGAGCTGCAGCTGGGAGGCTGCGTTCTCTGCCGAAACTGGCGGGGAGAGGGGGCGGGTAATCAGTTCTATCACTAGAAGGAAAAAGGGGAGAATGGGTTCTGGGAACAATGATCAGTCTCTGACACAGTGTGTATTCTCTTTGGTAGCGTTAGTCGGAAGCAGTAAAGTGCAGTAGAAAGAGCAGGGCTCCTGAGTGAAACAGACACCTCTCAATCCTGTGTCTCTCACTTCATGTCTGTGTGATTGTAAACATATTATTCTATTTCAATGAACCTCTGTTTCCTTAACTATAAAATAGGAATAAGAACCCCACCTAACTCACAGACCTATGAAAATTGAGTCATTATATGTTCACGGCGCCTGATACATAGAATAAAAATGGTGTGTGTATCCGTACACACACTTGTCTATATCTGTATGTCTACATATATATCTACATCCATTTACATATATTTTTGCCAGGTTATGCAAGGAAGAAGATACAGAAAAGGCAAATGATCAAGGTTGCACTGACCTTGAAAACTGAAATGAAATAACTTTCCCTTTTAAAAGTTCCATTTAGTCTGTGTCCTTAACTAGAGGCCATACTCATTTCTTTTTTTTTTTTGCGGTACGCGGGCCTCTCACTGTTGTGGTCTCTCCCATTGCAGAGCACAGGATCCGGACACGCAGGCTCAGTGTCCATGGCTCACGGGCCCAGCCGCTCCGTGGCATGTGGGATCTTCCCGGACCGGGTCACGAACCCGTGTCCCCCGCATCGGCAGGCGGACTCTCAACCACTGCGCCACCAGGGAAGCCCCATACTCATTTCTGAGAAGGAAAAGAGACAGACTACTTCCCTTGAGAGCATAAGGCAGCAGATTTACAGTCTAAGACACTGTCAAATAATGAATTGAAAGCACCTGAGTTGATGTTACACATGAAACTTTGGGTAGAGCTTCACGACAAATGTCAAGAGTGAATATTTCTTGCTTTTCTGCGGTATGCTTACCTTCTCAGGTTTTCAGAATCCTGCTCTTTGGAGGCCCAGCTTATATGCTGACTCTCCCCCCTCAAAGCTTCTCCTCTTCTCTCAAAGGCAGAATGAATGCTTCTTCTGCTCTAGTTCCAAAACTGTGCCTTCTGTCCCTTTCAAGCTCTTCTGCCTTTGTGACTACTGGTGGTTTACACACCTGCATTCTCTAGAAGACTACAAGCCACTTAAGGGCAAGAATCACACTTCATGTCTTACTTGTCATTGTCTCCCCTCTCCCTCTCTAGCTCTTAATACAAAACTTCACACATATCATGTGCACAATTATCAACGGTAGCTACATGAATAAATGAAGGGATTCCTCTTTGACCACTCCAGGTCTATGTTCCAGCAACTATATATTCTGAATTTAAAAATTAGGACTTGTTATCTGAGAAAGGAACGTATCGGGATAAGGAACAGATTGCTTTAAATCTTAACTGTCCTGGGGAAGATCTGAAATATTTGGCTGTGGTCAAAAAACATGCATCTTTCAGGGAGTTAATTCAGCTTTAAGTTTTGTTTATCTTAAGTAAGTCATTTAACCTTTGTAGCTTCTCATTCCTCTTGGCCCAATGAGAGGAATAATACTTGACCGGCCTGCCACACAGGGTTGCTGTGATGAGGGGCAAATGAAATCACGATGCGGGTGAAATCTCTAACTCACTGTAAGAGCTGAGGTCATAGTTACAAAAGTAGCTTCCCATTTTATGGAACATAAAAATTAAGCTCCCACCTCTGATTTTTCTGGTCCCACACCTCCATAATCCTTCATGGCACAAGCTGGTGTTTCTTCTTGTTTCGGAGCAGTGACCTCTCATCTTTCATAGCTAGGAAGTTTCAAGACTTAGAAGACACTTAATAAATAAGTCTGAGTTAATCCAGCAAGTCAAAAAATTCAACGATCTGATTCAGCCTCTTATATTACCCCATGGAGATCAGACCAGCTAGTTCCTTTTTCTATCAGTGATGGACTTTTCTCTCTCACCTTCTGCCTCAGAATGTATACTAATCTACCATCTTGAAAGAAAATTCTGCAAAAATAAACTTTCACGGAAAAGATGTATGAAGGCCACCCTCGCTGTGAAGATGTTAGGTTTCCACAAAAGCAGAGCAGACTGTAAATTTGAACCTTAACAGGGGTAGCATCCATCTAAGATATGGTCTAGTTTCCTAAGGCTACAATCTACTAACATTACAAAGAGGTGTGATTAAGGACGTGGTTATGTGATTTTAGAATTATGCTGAAGAGGAGGAAGGAGGGAGTAAAATCCTTCGGGAAACAGGAAATGGCCTGGAAGATCAAAGGTTCTTGTCCCCGAAGTAAGATTTCATTATTCATACAGTCCTTTTTAAAAAATCAGAAGGGTCCAGAGGAAGCACAGTTAGATAAATGATAACCAAGTCCAGGAGGCCTCCTCTTGTGTCTGAGCAACAGAGAATACAAAAGAGTCATTCAACAGAAGGGTGCAGGATTTCTGCTGGTGGACGAAGCAGGGACGGGGTGCTGCAAAGCTGTGAAAGCCTTGGAATGTGATGTATTATTTTTTCAACTTTTTTTTAGAGCGAGGGTTCTCAGCCTCAGCACTAATTGATATTTTGGACCAGATAATTCCAAAATGTCATGGAAGGCTCTCCTTTGCATTGTAGGATGTTTAGCAGCCTCCCTGGCCTCTACCCAGTAGATGCCAGTAGCATCCCCCAGTTATAATAACCAAAAATGTCTGCAGTCATTGCCAGTGTCCTCTCATTGCCAAAATAGCTCTCCTCTTCCCAGCTTGAGAATATTGTTCTACAGCCTATGAGTATTGGGGGTCAGTTCTTAGAGAAAAGTTCAATGTGGTTCAAAAATGTAAGACTGCTCTTTTGTTTTACTAAGACATAAACAGAGTAGGCAAAGCTGGTGCAGAGGGCATAGACTTGGGAGGAGGGCAGGACTGTTCTAGAAGGAACCATAGGGATAGCAGGTAAGGGATGGAATTCTTGGGCAGGGTGAGCTGGGTGGGGGTGGGGGGGTCAGGGGGTCAGGGGAAGAGATCCACTGATAATACTGCAGGGAAATATCCCGACAGGGAAGATTGCTTAGGTAAAATCAGCTCAGATAGGAAGAATCTGGTCAGTACCACAGGCCTAGGCAAGCAAGATTCAAGAGTGCAGAGGATGAGAGAACCAAAACTAGTAGCAGTAATGAGCAATAGCCAGTGAAACAGATTCCAAGCCCAGGAACTGGCACCAGAACTGTGTATCCCGCTTCTAAGTTTGATGCACTTTTCACTGGCTGCACTTCATAATTGCATCTTCACTATGCATTAATGATCTACATAGTGGTGTCCCCTTGGGATGTTTTGGGCAACATGTATACAGAACCCAATTTAAACTGGCCTAAACAACAAGGACATTTATTATCTCAATAGGACATGTATTATCTACAATAAGACCAAAGGTCAAATGTCTTCGGGTTTGGATAATTCAGTGGCTAAACAATGTCATTGGCCATACAGGTTCTTCTCTGCTTTCCACTCTGCCATTCTCAGTGGGTTGGCTTGTCCTTAGCTAATTCCTTTCATGGCTCCAGAATGGCTGCACAGCTCCCAACATCACAACATAGAAGAAACAGCAGAAAGAATCAGTTCCTATATATCTCTGACAAAAGGAGAGAAATCATTTTTTTTTTTTTTTTTTTTTTTTTTTGCGGTATGCAGGCCTCTCACTGCCGTGGCCTCTCCCGTCGCAGAGCACAGGCTCTAGACGCGCAGGCTCCGCAGCATGTGGGATCTTCCCGGACTGGAGCACGAACCTGTGTCCCCTGCATCGGCAGGCGGACTCTCAACCACTGCACCACCAGGGAAGCCCGAGAAATCATTTTAATTGGCTTCCCTGGGCCTAGAGGTAGAGCTCAGCTATCTTGAGCCTGTGGGTGGTCTGCAAATCCCCAAACAAAACAGTGATCTGTCAGCAAGGAAGAAATAGAGAACTATTGAATAGGCGTCCAAGGGAATCTGCTATCCATGGATGATTTCGTTTATTTTAAACTTCACTATAATTCTGTGAGGGCAGTACTATTATTAACTTCATTTTACAGATAAGGAATTAAAGTTAAATGTCTTGCCCAAGGCCTTTCAGCAAGCAGGTGGTGGGGTGATGTTTCAACTAGGGTCTGACTTCAGACACCATGCTCCTTAAGAGTCATTCTACGCTGTACGGATTGCCTCACACTCACACCCCACATCATTTGTACTGAAAACTGGGCTACTGCTAGCACCCTGTCCCATTAGTTTCCAGGAATAGATCACAATTTCAAGGTCCAATCTGAAGAACTCCTAAGTTTTTGTGAGTGTGTGTGTATGTGGGTGGGTGTGTGTGCAAACACAAAAGCCAATAGGAGAGTTTTTCCTTTCTTTTCTCTTTCAGTCTTCCCTCTCTCCCTGCATCTCTCCTGACTTAGTCTTTCACTATCTTTCTTTAAATACCTGTCAATAAACAGACACTTTATGAGAATATTACTTCTCTTTTTTTAAAGCCCCACCCAGAAATCTGTGGAAATAGCTCCTGGACTACCCAAGACACTGACACCATTTCTCCAAGTTTCAGAGAGTTTGGTCGTGATGTGTTAAAAGGAGTTTAATTAAGCAAAAGAAAATCCAATAAACATACATTTTGCAACATACCATCATACTGTCCTGATATTTATTTTCAACAGAGCTTCAATTTATACATGTTGAAAGAAAGAAAAAAAGAAAGAAAGAGAGAAAGAAAGAAAGAGAGAGAGAGAGAGAAAGAAAGAAAGAAAGAGAAAGAAAGAAAGAAAGAAAGAAAGAAAAAAGAAAGAAAGGAAGAAAGAGAAAGAAAGAAAGAAAGAAAGAAAGAAAAAGGAAGAAAGGAAGAAAGAAAAGAAGGAAGGAACGAAGGAAGGAAGGAAGGGAACAATTCAAAAGCCAATTCACTGAGTTATTTGCTTCTCTTAAGTACTTACAGAGCATACAATCCCATTTCTGAATATAAGTGCATCTTTAGGAAAATTACTTAAGTCTCTAAGCCTCATCTTTCTCCTGCGAACATAGGACAATGGTGCTAACCCTCTGGGCAAAGGTCATGGTCAGTGATAACGGAGACGCTCTGTGTTGAGCACATAGCAGAGGCTGGTCCAGGTAGGAACTCAGGTCACATTAGTTCTCTCCATGCTCCTGCTTGCTAATAAGTTACCCATCAGAAATTTCCTTCTCTTGAGGTTCACCCTACCTCCTACCCCTGATTTACAGCAGTTTGGGGATACCCACTTTCAGCTGCCTACACATATGCTCCTTCTGTATGAAACCCTTCCCCCACCCACTCCCAGGTCTCCTCTTGAATAACTCGTATTCATCCTCCGTGTTTCAGCTTAAACATCACTTCCCTAAGAAAGCCTCCTCTGATTGCCTCCTAGACCAAGTCAAATCCTGTTGAATACTCTCTTGACGCCATGTATTTCTCCTCCACAACACTCAATACATTTGTGATCAAAGTATTGCCATGATGAGCTGTGTAATGTCTGTCTTTACCCCCAGACTGAAAGTCATCCAAGGGAAGTTACTCTGTCTTATTTGCAGTTGTATCAGCAGCATATAGGACACACTCATAGAAATATCAATTAAGTGAATAAATGAACTCCAAGTAGTGCCCTGCCCCCTGCCCCCCCATTCCCATCACCTCTTTAAGAAGTAAGCTTCATCTCAAAATACATGAGAGCTCCTATAAAACTGCCTTGGACCAGGCAAGATGGCCCCACACTTTAAAGTGTCCTGCTCTGGCCAACACTGGGCTGCATCCCTGCCTACTAGGTGAGGAATCTGTGGGCAAAGAGGATGAGCCCCAGGAGTCTGTGCTCCAGAGAATGGACCACACCCAGTATGTTTGCTCCCCTGGACCTGAGGGGAGACCACGGATCTGCTGTTTGCAGGCACATGGCTGGAGCTGGGACAGAAAGGCCAAGAAAGCCCAGGCTGTGTTTGATGGGACGGGATGGAGGGTGTGAGAGGGAGGGAGAGGGGAGCAGGTTGCAGGCTGTGGCTGGGAATTGATCTTCCTGTGCTGTCATGTTCAAGCTCAGATCTCAGAGGAGTCCAGGAATTCTGAATTCAAACCCAGCCTTCCAAGCCTTAATAGAGGTATATTTGTCAAAGTATACATATATTTTGTTTAACAGTTTGTTAGGTTATTTATACCTTCTAGATGTTTAGACATAAGGTATACAAACCTCCATTTGTACCTTGTCATGGGCCCTGCAAATATTGGGTGGAGGCCTGTCTAGCAGGTTATGGAAACTTTCTGGGACCCCTTCCTTTCTCCCCATTGATTCAAATATTCCTCTTTAGGTCCCATGCCTACCTAGACGGTGGTTGGCCACAGCCCCAAGACCTCCATTTAGTGAGAGTTATCTCGGAAATGGAGTCCCCTTTCTCGGGTCCCTTAGAGCCGGCGTGCTGAGGCTGTTCTCCCTGATCCAGATCATCAGAGGCTAAGATCGTCGCCATGGCGCTGGGACTAGATAGAAAGGTGGAGGAGCGGGGAGGCTACTTCAGGGAACACCTGGCGGCAAGAATCACTGCTCTGAACCCTCAGCTTCCAAAAGAGCTCCGGGTGGAGATTAGGGGCTTAACAGAGCCTCCCTGTCATGCCTGGACGTGGGCCAAAAAAGGCAAGACCTTATTTTTATAAATCAAGCACCAATCAGAGAGGAAAAATTCTGTGAGACCATCTTCAACAGTAAATGGAGGTGGTCATGGTTCACTACGGAATGGAAGTTTAGGGTTGAAAATTAGATGTCTGTGAAATTCATTGAATGTTAAATCCACTGAGAAAATTCTTTGCATGCAGTTAGGTCAGACACTGGACTAGCAACACTGACACCCAAGATGATTTGCCTCTTAGCATTCTCAAAGCTTATTAAATATTTCCTCCTAAACACAGACTGGTCCTGATGTGTTTAGAATGCAGAGAGGCCAAATCAACTAATTCCTTGTCATGTGGCCACTTCTCTGTTACATTTTGGTAGTGCAAGCACTAACAGCTCTACATTCTTTAGCACCTGGACTTTAGAAATTACTAGAACTAGCTTGTAGCAGCTTGTTACTTACTTGGGAGTTAATCGGCTGGTTAATAGGTTATCCAGAATGCTGAAACAATAGCCCGGTCAGCTAATGACTTTCTGCCTTTGTAGGTAGAAAGCTCTCTTCTATTTCTTTGCCTTTGTCAGGATTAACCCATATTTAAAGGGGTGGTGGTGGGGGAAGGGACCTCTACAACCGTATCTGAGCTGGGCTTCACAGAAAATGCCTCTTTTGGGGGGATGGCTGACTTTCAAAGCCCTCTTCCTGCTGATGAAAGTTCAGGGGTTTAGAGGTTTGTTTTTACCATCATCATGAGCTGTGTTATTGATTTGTCTTTATTTTTCTGAGGCTTAGCTATTAAACACTGAAATTCATCCAAGTGTCCAAACTGTAACTTTATCTTTTTTTTCAAGTATCCAAGGACTTTATTTTCCTCTCCAGACAAGTGATTTTTAATTCTTTTGTTATTAAAAGATTTTCATATTTCCAGTTAATGTTAGCATTCTGAAGTACTTGAGGGGAAGTATACTGATGTCTGCAACTCCTTTGAAATGCATCAAAAAGTAAGATGGATTGATGGATGGATAGGGGATTGGCTAGATGGATAGAAATGTGATAAATCCAGTATAGTAAAATGTTAAATGTAGAATCTAAGTGGTAAATATGTGGGGGATTGCTGTAAAATTCTTTCACGTTTTCTATATTTTTTAAACTTTCATAAGAAAATGTTAAGTAAAGTAAAAAAGACTTTCACAGACTCCCTGATTATGAGTAGTCCAACCATTCCCTCAGTCAAAACATCTGAATTGTTATCAACCTCAGGCTCCATTGTGCAAATAACAAGGAAAAAAAATGCATATTTGTGTCTGGCTTAAGAGAATAAAGAAAGAGTTTTTTTTAATAAAAAGACTTTAGAACAGTTTTATAAAGTCAAAGTATATGGTGATTACACACACTTGAATAATATCCTTAAACTTGTAGTATCATATAATATCTTGAAAACAAGATTTACTGTAGCATCAAGGTGTCATGTTCTATACATAGTTGCCTTGTATTAGATAACCTGTATAAATTTCCAAGATGGTTGTTTCAATAATACACATCCAGGGCTTCCCTGGTGGTGCAGTGGTTGAGAGTCCGCCTGCCGATGCAGGGGACACGGGTTCGTGCCCCGGTCCGGGAAGATCTCACATGCCGTGGAGAGGCTGGGCCCGTGAGCCATGGCCGCTGAGCCTGCGCGTCCAGAGCCTGTGCTCCGCAACGGGAGAGGCCGCAACAGTGAGAGGCCCGCGTACCGCAAAAAAAAAATATATATATATACACACATCCAGAGAAATGATAGCCTACATTACTTCATTAATTTCCTCTTCCACTATGTAGACTGCTTTTAATCTTTTAAAGCTATGTATCAATTAAGATTTATAATCTTTTATAATTTCCTTTATTCAAATTTGAACATTACATGTCCATGAAATGAAAGATAAAAAATTTATAGGCAATCAATCTAACCATCATGTATTTTTTATCTCATTAGATTAGCTTATCACCTCTCTCAACCTTAACTGTTCATAAAAATCTCAGTTCAACTAAGACATATAAAAGGAAATGATTTTCAATTCTCCACACATTTTCCAAGTAAAATATAGACATAGAAAAACTAAAGATACCATGCTCCCCAAAATGAATCTCTATTTTGTTAAATGTATAATTTACTCAATAATTTTCCCCCTTAAGATGGTCTTACACTAATTCAGCTGCTGTTTAAAAGTTCAATTAAAGAAAAGAATAGAATCTTAAAAAATATAAAAGAATACATTTTCTTTGGCTCAAGATTATCAAAATACAATTGCTGTATTTCTAAAATAGCAAAGGCCATTTCCTCCTTCATTTTTTAAAAGTTTCTTTTACTTATTGAAAGATGTTAGATTCAATTTTGTCTAGCGGAGAGAAAATTACACCTATTTAAATATCTAATTCAATTAATTTAGCCCAGAAGCATTAGTCAATTAAAACAATATGCTCCTGTTCACAGTAGCTACATCTTTCATTAAGTGAGCAGCTTTATAATACTGAGGAGTTTGAGAACTACTTCATGAGGATGGAAGCAAATTATGTACCTACACAATCACATGTGTATTCCAGGGCTGCCTCGTGCATCCTAGAAAGGGAGGTGTATGGTGCATGCAAGGTATGACACTAATAACATTTATATATTGTGCAGATACAACCATTCATTACATTAACAAAATAATAAAAATGAAATAGCAAGAAAAGAGATTTGTTGTATAATACTTGTTCCATTTTTATAACATAAAAGCAGGTCAATCAACTGTTTCTTTTGCAGTAATTCTTACCAATGATTTAGAATTTAGATGAGGGCCATGAAAATGGCCTGCATTTGCATTTATCATTCAACAGATTCTAACATATACTCTGCATGAAGTTCAGTTTCTCTGTACTTAACATTCACTATTCAATGCAGATCTCTTGCTTTTTACATTGCCTCATGCTTTCCAAGGAAATTTTCCCTGAAAAGAATGGGTGAAGGTAAAAGCACAAGGTGAGCTAACATGGGGACCACCTGGAACACAGCTGCTCTTCTGTACATGATTAGAATCATGTCTCCAAATGGAAGGAGAGAGAAGAATCTGTGGATGCTACGCTGCCCAAGATGAGACAAAGCTGGTTTCTGTTTTTCCAAGTAAAAGGCCAAGGATTGTTAACCTCGTGGGTTCAGGTGCTGTGCACAAGGCCACTCAGGATCAGGCAAGACTAAGGTCACCCCCAGTGACTTCTGTGAAGCCTCAAGACAGGACACCACATTTATCCTTAAATGAGCAGAATCTTCTAGCAACATTTAGTATCACTTTTCAGAGAAAGTGGATAAGGCTGCAGAAAGAGTGGGCTGCAGCGGGAAGCTGTTGCTTATTCCTACACTGGCCAAAATGATGTTCCTGCTGGTGACAGCAATTCCATTTGTGAGAAATTATAAGCTGCTGTGGCAAAACAATTAGTGCAGCCATTCCCTTCCAGGGAAGTGCATCCACTGTTGCAAAATGCATCCTTTTTACAACAAATGAGGTTTTCAGAGTTGAAAGCATTCTAAAGTCATCTTATTTTGTATGTCTTCATCTGATAGTGGAAGCCAGTTGTCATGGTGGCCAGAAACTACGCTGAGCTGCACGTGAGGTGGATGACTGAACACTTGACAACATCTCCCCAAATCATCCATCAGCCTAGAAGGAGCCCCACCTTCCTTTCTTCTGAGGCATCAATCAGAGCAAAGATGGTCTCAGGTTGCAGCAACTATGCATGGTCTGGAAGGTTCTCTCTATTTGCCATTTTCTTCATAATCCATCTATCACGTGACCTCTTATTTCCCCAAGTAAGTGGCTCTCAGCCAAAAACATGATCCATATTAGCGCAGGATCAAGAACAAAAAGCTGACATTTTCATCTCAGGCCAACTATATTGAAAGATTACTAAGTAATAGATAAAAAATTCACAAAATAGAAGAACTGTAAAGGGAGCAGCCATGAGCATCAGCTGCAAAACTCTCTCCTTCTTTAATGGAAAAAAAATTCTGCCTTCTAAATCCTAAACTGATTAGAGCCTTTTCTTCTGCATAAGCTGGGTTCCAGTGTTGACCTGTTGAATCCAGGTCAGCATGATATGCTATCACTTATCTGTGGAATCTAAAACAAAAAAAGAAGAAGATACAAAAAACCACTTCTCTTTCTAATTGTTCATGGTACATAGAGAGAAATACAGTTGGTTTTGTACATTGATCATGTATCTTGCAACCATGCTAAACTCACTTAATAGTTCTAGGAACTTTTTTAGAATCCTTGGCATTTTCTACGTAGAGAATCATGTCATCTGTGAATAAAGGCAATTTTATTGCTTTCTGTCCAGTCTATATGGCTTTATGTCTTTTTCTTGCCTTATTGCACTGACCAGGATGATGCTGAATAGGAACTGTGAAAGTAGCCAGCCTTACCTTGTTCCCAGTCTTAGAGGAGAAGCATCCAGTCTTTCATCCTTAAATATGATGCTAGCTATAGTTTTGTTTTTTTAATAAATTTATTTATTTTCTATTTATTTATTTTTGGCTGCGTTGGGTCTTTGTTGCTGGGTGCAGGCTTTCTCTAGTTGTGGCGGGCGGGGGCTACTCTTTGTTGCGGTGCATGGGCTTCTCATTGTGGTGTCTTCTCTTGTTGTGGAGCATGGGCTCTAGGCATGCAGGCTTCAGTAGTTGTGGCACGCAGGCTCATTAGTTGTGGCTCGCGGGCTCTAGAGTGCAGGCTCAGTAGTTGTGACACATGGGTTTAGTTGCTCCACAGCATGTGGGATCTTCCCAGACCAGGGCTCGAACCCGTGTCCCCTGAACTGGCAGGCTGATTCTTAACCACTGTGGCACCAGGGAAGTCCTTATAGTTTTATTTTTAATAGATACTCTTTATCAGCTTGGGTTTTTGTCATGAATGTATGTTGAGTTTTGTTGAATTTTTTGCATTAAAGTGATCTTATGCTTTTTCTTCTTTAGTCTATTAATATAATATGGTGAGTTATGTTGATTGTTTTAGAATGTTGAACTAATCTTGTATTCCCAAGATAAACAACTTCTCCCAACCCTTGCTTTAGTAGGGATATGTTATATTTTATACATAGCTGGATTTGAATCATCAATATTTTGTTGGGGATTTTTGTGCCTGTGTTCACAAGAGACATTGAGCTAAAGTTTTCTCCTCCTCCTTCCTCCTCTTTTCTTTTTCTTTTTAACGCCCCTAGTTTTGCATGCAAATTATGTTGGCCTCATGGAATGAATAGAGATAGTGTAAAATTGGTATTATTTCTTCCTCAAATATTTGGCAGAATTCACCAGTGAAGTCACTTAGGCTTGAAGTTTTCCTTGTTGGCAGGTTTTTAACTTGAATTTTATTTCTTTAATATATGTGAAACTACTCAAGTTATCTATTTCTTCTTGTGTAAGTTTTGGCAATTTGTGTCTTTCAAAAAATTGGTCCATTTCATCCAAGTTGTTGAATTTATAGGCATAGAATTATTTACAGTATTCTCTTGTCATATTTGTAATGCTGTGGGATCTTTCACGATATCCCCTCTTTTGTTCCTGATATCGGTAATTCATGTGTGTGTGTGTCTCTCTCACAACTCAGTCTAGATTTTATTCATCTTTTCAAAGAACCAGCTTTTGATCCCACTGATTTTCTCTATTGTTTTTCTGTTTTCATTTCCATTAGTATCTGCTGTTTATTGTTTCCTTCATTCTGCTTGCTTTGGGTTTAATTTACTCTTCTTTTTTTCTAGCTTCTTAAGGTACAATATTAGATCTTTCCCTGAGACCATTCTTCTTTACTAAGACATTGTAATGTTTTAAATTTAATATTTTTATTTCATGTATTAAATTTTCCTATAAACACTGCCTTAGTTGCATCCCACAGATCTTGATATGTTCAAGTATTTTACAGTTTCCCTTGGATAATTTCTATTTATCTATTTTCAAGTTCTTTGCCTCCTCTGTTATCTCCATTCTACTATTGAACCATTCCATGGGGCTTTTTATTTCAGTTATTATCAGATTTGAGGTCTAAAATATTCATTTGATTTTTTTCTTATAGTTTTATTTATTTGCTGAAAACTTCATTCTTTCACCTCATTTCAAGAGTGTTTGCCTTTACTTCATACAGCATAGATTTAATAACTACTTTAAAATCTTTATCTGATAGTTCCAACATCTGAGTCATTTTGGGGTTGGAATCTGTTTACTGTATTTTCTCATGAGAATTGTTGAGATTTTTTTTCCTGCTTCTTTGTATGTTGCATAATATCAGAATATATCCTGAACACTTTGAATATTTTCTATTGAGTCTTTGGGTCCTGTTTAAATCCTATAGAGAATGTTGATGTTTTTGTTTTAGCAAACAATCAATCTGTTTAGACTCAGAGTGAACTCCTGATACACCTTTATGTGTTGTGGCTTCAACGTCAGTTTAGTGTTCAAAGCCTTTGCTGTACTATTTGAGTCTGCAACATGTGAGCATCACTCAGGTCAGGACTCAGAGGTGGTTTACAAGCTCTGCAAGCCTTTGGTATGTTGCTTCAGATCCATTACATGCATGTGCAATTCAGTGATGAGTCCAGGATTTGATACACAAGCAAGGGGGTCTCTTTGTTCAGTTCCTTTCTTTCTGGGATATCACACGCTCTCTAGCTCCAAGGGGTCCCTTTTCCTGGTCCTGTAGTAGAAAACTGGATTTGTATTCTCCCTGCACTGTCCATCTTAAGGGCATAGGAGTGAGAGACCACAAAGTCCACTTGTCAGAGAGAAAGGTATGCTCTCAGAGATTTGGGTGTCCATATTTTAGACCTGAGATTTAATTGTCTCAGTGATTTGGGTACAGTCTCTGCTACCATGACAGAAATATAGCTTCCTGATGGGGGTTTGCCTCAGAGTAGGATTGAGAGAGTAAAAAAGAGAGGAAAATAAAGGGAAGGAGTATTTCTTCCCCATGCTTTGCCATGCAAGGGTTCCACTTCCTGGTCCTCTAGCCAAAAAGTGAGGG
The DNA here is from genome assembly GCF_964341445.2 of Mesoplodon mirus. NCBI lineage: Eukaryota > Metazoa > Chordata > Mammalia > Artiodactyla > Ziphiidae > Mesoplodon > Mesoplodon mirus. The sequence continues at coordinate 90,255,487 of NC_138977.1, forward strand.
CTTTTCTCAGCTTTTTTTTTGTCTACACTCTCTGCACAATTCTAGGATTCAGGCTGCTTTCAAGTGTAAACTGGAAGGTATGGTGGATGAAAGAGAGGAAAGGAAAAAAAAGAAAGAAAGAGAAAGAAAGAAAGAAAGAAAGAAGAAAGAAAGAAAGAAAGAAAGGAAAGTCTACCCTGTACCAGTCATTCTTCAAGATTTAATTTTTCTCCCCAGTATGCCTGCTATTATTTACTCTTCAGTGTTCTCAGATAGTTTTATATATTCTGTCCAAAGCTGCAATCAGGGAGATAGGGTAGAGCATGCTTAATCCATCATAACCACTCAAAGTTAATTTTGTGTATAAGGTATTTTCTTTTTTTCTCATGGACTTTAGAATCTAACCTAAGATTTAAGATTCACTCCCACTCTCTTTTTTTTCCTCTCTTATTATAGCAGCTTTTTTCAAAGTGTCATCAGATTTTGCTAGCTGTCGTTTCTTATGTGAAGGCACTGAAGGTTGTAAAGGGACTCGCAAATAATGGGAACATTGTGTCACGTAAGAGGGTGGGGTTTGGTGTCAGAAGCAGTTGGATCAAGTCCAGTCCTGCTATTTATCAGTTAGGAGGTCTTGAGCAAGTTATCGAATCTGTCTGAACTGCAGTTTTCTCATCTGTAAAATAAGAATCATTACACAAACTTCATAAGATTGTTGTGAGGATTAAATCAGACATTACGTGTGTAGTGCCTGTCAGTGCTAGGCACATAAGACATGGTAACTATTTTTATTGTCAGGAACAGTTTGCATTTTTCATGTTTCTTTAACCAATTCTAGCCAAAAGACATTCTCTTTTGCTTTGTGGTCTTGTTTCAGTGCTCATTATACCAGTAATAATCAGACCTCATTCAAGATCATTGCAAACTATGGATTAAACCAGTCAGAAGCATCTTGAAAATGAAGATTCATAAGGAATCTGTTTGCTTGTGTATTTTTTGAGGATGTGGTTATGGCAGATGGCAGCGACCCAACAACCAGCAAAAAACAACATCTTCCAGAGAAATATTTACCAGAGGTTTGACCACCCAGAACCCAAGAATCAAAATAGCTGTGGAAGCACAAAGGAGGGCAGAGAGCACAGTGACATCTTCTACCTTTAGCAGAAATCTTTTAGCACAGTAGTTTGTTTTAATATTGTAGCTTGGACTCACTTATTTCTTTGTTCCCTGAAATATCCTGATACCAATTATTTTCTATTCATCAATCCTCATTGTAAGTTTAAAAGCTTGTCACTGCTTGGAATTTCTTTGTTGAAACTGAAGAAGCATTTTTAATAATTCAGCCTTCTTTGGGCCCCCTAATTATCTTTTTCCATTTTCTAATTAGTGGTCACACTGTTCTTTTTTTTTTTTCACCTCTTTTTAATGTTCTATTGCCTCTCTCATATCTGGCAAGTTATAACTTGTTTCTGCATTGGCTTCTTGAATTTTTTCTTCTTGCTAGCTCTCTTGTTTATGAGCTTATAATGCTTGCTTGGGACTTTTTAATTGCACTCTATTTGAACACAAATGGCTTCCAAACTTTTTATTCTTCACATTTCTACAAGTTATAGAGTCAAATTTAACTAGAGAAGAATATCGCAAGTTCTCTAGAGCAGAACACAGAATAATACAGCATTCCATTAGTTTTTAGCACCCACACTAGAAATTTCACTTGCTGTTAATTCTTTTCTATTCCATTGCTATTGCTACTGCATTCAAAATTTCTGCCATTATTTCAAAAGTGCCAAAATAAAGCAATGATTCCTTCCACAGGGAAACATAGGGCTGAAAATTGAGCTGACTGCTAATAAAGGAAAAGTATCGGTTATACTGAATGTTGAAATTCCACATCAACCAATAACCAAGTGTCTATTGTCTACATGAGTGCCTACTGTATACCTAGCAATGTACGAAAATGAAAATGAAATATGTCAAAAGCTCCTCCCTTCTCTATATCATCTCCTGCTTCCTTTCATTCTAGCTAACCAATTTTTATCCCAAATACTCTTTCTTGAAAAACATGAACCTTAAAAACTTCTCAAATTTGACTTTCCAGCCCCTGAGGATGTGTAGGTACAAAGAATCCTGAGAGTCCAAAGTGTGGGCCACCAGAACCCCACTATGCAAATGTGGAAATGTCACTCAGGTTTGTGAGCAAAACTGGCTTGTGAGGGAAGATATCGTGGAGCTCTTCTGTTTTGGCTGAACAGTCAGGAAATCTTCCATGAAACTGGTGTATGTGATTCATTTCACTTTTTTAAAAATGGTATTATTGTGATGGTAAGGGGAGGAGTGAACATCTGAAAAGAGACCTGCATTAGCAAAACATTCTGAGCTGTGATCTGCGTTTATTGCTGCCTTTTGTTATTTCCAAGTTTGTTAAGCTTTTGTAGTCAGCTAAGAAAAAATATATCTTAAATTGATAATGTTGTGTTAAAAATAAATTCCTAACAAAGATAATAAAAATAGATGTCTCTGTAACTGGCTGTCAAATCTAAGCTAAGAATTTTTTTTTCTTCCCAACCTATTGGAGTAATTGGTCTTGAAACAGCCCTCCTGTTGAAAACAGCTATAAAACTGGAAAAGGTATACAAAACACCAAATTTCTTTAACTACAGGAATGCAGAACTATGATCCCAGAGTAAAGGAAAGCAAAGGAGGTGAGCCCCACAACCGGCCCAGCACTTCCTGGACTGGGGTGCAGGAAGCAGAACGTTCATGGACACTGGTCATCTCAGAAAGCGGAGGGACACGGATTAGAATGCAGATACTGAGTAGGCTGGCACTGATGGGGCCCACCTGGTCTGCAAAGCACTGCCCCATCCATTGTCATGACCTTCTTGAAGCAAACTGCAAGGAAAAGTGAAAATATTTGGCCTAAAGCCTTAAAGAGCAACACTGGCTCCAAAGTCCCCTGCCTGCCAGGTTAGCCAAGGCTTGTTGGGCCTTCACTAAAATTTAACTTCTAGCTTTACCCAATACTCTTCCCTCTTCCAATAGAAGTGTTGATCACAGGAAAACATCTTCCATCCTCAAACTCCATCTCGGCTTTGCTTACAGAGATTCCAACCTGCCATACTGGTGAATTCTAACATTTAAGCAGGAAATAATAACAATCTTATACACACTCAGGAAACAGGAGAAAAGAACACTCCTGATCTACATTATATGGCCAGCAGATACCAAAATCTGACAAGGGCATTAGAAGAAAACCAAAGATCAATATCCCTCATAAACATGTATGTAAAAATCAAATTTCATTGACTATGTTAACAACAGAGCTAAATCATATGACCATCTCAATAGATGCAGAAAGAGCTTTTTACAAATTTCAACATGACCTTGTGATTAAAAATTCTAAACAAAATAGAAATAGAAAAGAATATCTTCATCTGATAAAGGGCAGCTATGAAAAATCTACATGTAACATGATATTTAATGGTGAAAGAATTAATTTTTTCCTCCTAAAAGATCAGGAATGAAGCAAAGCTGCCTAATCTCATACTCTATTCAGCATTAGACTGGAAGTTCTAACCAGTTCAATAAGGCAACAGAAGAAAATAAAAGGCAAAAAGTCTGGAAAGAAAGAAGTATAACTGTCTTTATTCACAGACAACATGTGTATGTATAAAATTCTAATAAATATATAGAAAATGTTCAAACAATTCAGTGAATTTAGTAATGTTGTAGGGTACAAGGTCAATACACTAAAATCAAATGTGTTTATTTATACCAGCAACAAAAACCTGGAAAATACATTTAAAAACAAAACCATTTATAATAACAAACAATGCTAAAATACTTAAGGATAAATGTAATGAAAAACACACATTATCTCTGATGAAACCTGAGAGATTAAAGACTGAAATGATTGGAGAGTAATCTTACATTCATAAATTAGAAGACTTGATTTTATTAAGGTGTCATTTCTCCCCAAACTGATCTATAGATTGAAAGCAATGTCAATCAGAATCCCAACAGGCTTTTTTTGTAGTAATTAATAAGCTGATTCTAAAATCTATATAGAAATGGTAGGTATAGAATAGCCAAAGCAATCTTGCAAAGAAGATCAAAATTTGAAGGCTTACACTACTTGATTTCATGACCTAGTATAAAGCTATAGAAATCAAGACAATATGTTGTTGGTGAAATGTTAGACATGTAGATCAATACAGACCAATCAGTATAGTCTGGAAATAGACATATATGGCCAATTGATTTTGACTAAGTCATCAAGGAAATTCAGTGAGAAATGATAACAGGTGGTGTTGGAACAACTAGATATCATAAGGGGGAAAAAACTTCAACTTTTAACTCATACCGTATAGAAAAATTAACTTAAAATACATTATAGAACCATGCATAGAAGTTAAAACTCTAAAACTTCTGAAAGAAAACATGTAAGAAAATTTTCACAATCTTAGAAAAGGAAAAGATTTTATAGACAGGACACCAAAACCAAACAATAATAGAAAAAAATTCGTAAATTAAATTTGCATCAAAATTAAATTTTTCTCTTCTTTGAAAGACATTAAAAAATAAAAAAGCAAGCTACACACTGGGAGAAAATAATTGCAATACAAATACCTAACAAAGAACTTATTTTAAAAACTCAGAATTTTTTTTCTTTTCCATTATATTTTATTACAGGATGTTGAATAAATTTCCCTATGCTATAGAGTAGGACCTTGTTGTTTATCTGTTTTATGCATGGTAGCTTTTATCTGCTAATCCCAAACTACTAATTTATCCCTCCTCTACCCCCTTTCCCCTTTGGTAACCATAAGTTTGTTTTCTAAGTCTGTGAGTCTATTTCTGTTTTGTAAATAAGTACATTTGTACTATATTTTAGATTCTCCATATGAGTGATATCATATGGTATTTGTCTTTTTCTGACATACTTCACTTAGTATGATAATCTCTAGGTACACCCATGTTGCTGCAAATGGCACTATTTCATTCTTTTTATAGCTGAGTTGTATTCCATTGTATATATGTACCACATATTCTTTATCTATTCCTCTGTCAATGGACATTTAGGTTGCCTCCATGTCTTGGTTATTGTGAATAGTGCTGCTATGAATATTGGGGTGCATGTATCTTTTAGAATTAGAGTTTTCTCCAAGTATATGCCCAGAAGTGGGGTTGCTGGATAGTATGGTAACTCTATTTTTAGTTTTTTAAGAAACCTTCATACTGTTTTCTATAATGGCTGCACCAATTTACATTCCCATCAACACTGTGGGAAGGTTCCCTTTCCTCCACACTGTCTCCCACATTTGTTATTTGTAGACTTTTTAATGATGGTCATTCTGGCTAGTGTTAGGTGATACCACATGGCAGTTTTGATTTTCATCTCTCTTATAATTAACGATGAAAAACAGTGAAATTTTTAAAAAGGGAAAAATATCTGAACAGGTACTTCACAAGGAGATAAAAAAAATAACCAGGAAGCAATGAAAAAATGCTCAATATCAATCGTTATGAAAATGCAAATCAAAAATATGAGATACAACTTTACATGCACTAGGATGCTATAATAAAAAAACTGATAAGAACAAGTGTCGGTGAGAATATGGAGAAATTAAAAACCTCAGACACTAATGGTGGGAATGTAAAATGGCATAGCCACTATGGAAAAAAATTTAGTAGTTCCTCAAAATGTTAAAAACAGAGAAACCGAGCTCTGCTCCCCAGGGCAACAGCCAGCTCTACCTTCCACCAGTCCTTCCCATCAGGAAACTTCCACAAGCCTCTTAGATAGCCTCATCCACCAGAGGGCAGACAGCAGAAGCAAGAAGAACTACAATCCTGCAGCCTGTGGAACAAAAACCACATTCACAGAAAGATAGACAACACGAAAGGCAGAGAGCTATGTACCACATGAAAGAACAAGATAAAACCCCAGAAAAGCAACTAAATGAAATGGAGATAGGCAATCTTCCAGAAAAAGAATTCAGAATAATGATAGTGAAGATGATCCAGGACCTTGGAAAAAGAATGGAGGCAAAGATTGAGAAGATGCAAGAAATGTTTAACAAAGATCTAGAAGAATTAAAGAATAAACAAACAGAGATTAACAATACAATAACTGATATGAAAAATATACTAGAAGGAATCAATAACAGAATAACTGAGGCAGAAGAATGGATAAGTGACCTGGAAGACAGAATGGTGGAATTCACTGCTGCGGAACAGAATAAAAAAAAAAGAATGAAAAGAAATGAGGACAGCCTAAGAGACCTCTGGGACAACATTAAATGCAACAACATTCACATTATAGGGGTCCCAGAAGGAGAAGAGAGAGAGAAAGGACCTGAGAAAATATTTGAAGAGATTATAGTCAAAAACTTCCCTAACATGGAAAAGGAAATAGCCACCCAAGTCCAGGAAGCACAGAGAGTCCCATACAGGATAAACCCAAGGAGAAACAAGCCAACACACATAGTAATCAAATTGGCAAAAATTAAAGACAATGAAAAATTATTGAAAGCAGCAAGGGAAATATGACAAATAACATACAAGGGAACTCCCATAAAGTTTAACAACTGATTTCTCAGCAGAAACTCTACAAGCCAGAAGGGAGTGGCATGATATACTTAAAGTGATGAAAGGGAAGAACCTACAACCAAGATTATTCTACCCATCAAGGATGTCATTCAGATTTGATGGAGAAATCAAAAGCTTTACAGACAAGCAAAAGCTAAGAGAATTCAGCACCACCAAACCAGCTCTACAACAAATGCTAAAGGAACTTCTTTAAGTGGGAAACACAAGAGAAGAAAAGGACCTACAAAAACAAACTCAAAACAATTTAAAAAATGGTAACAGGAACATACATATCGATAATTACCTTAAACGTGAATGGATTAAATGCTCCAACCAAAAGGCACAGGCTTGCTGAATGGATACAAAAACAAGATCCATATATATGCGGTCTAAAAGAGACCCACTTCAGATCTAGGGACACATACAGACTGAAAGTGAGGAGATGGAAAAAGATATTCCATGCAAATGGAAATCAAAAGAAAGCTGGAGTAACAATACTCATATCAGATAAAATAGACTTTAAAATAAAGAATATTACAAGAGACAAGGAAGGACACTACGTAATGATCAAGGGATCAATCCAAGAAGAAGATATAACAATTATAAATATATGTGCACCCAACATAGGAGCACCTCAATACATAAGGCAAATGCTAACAGCTATAAAAGAGGAAATTGACAGTAACACAATAATAGTGGGGGACTTTAACACCTCACTTACACCAATGGACAGATAAGTCAAACAGAAAATTAATAAGGAAACACAAGTTTTAATGACACAATAGACCAGATAGAGTTAATTGATATTTATAGGACATTCTATCCAAAAACAGCAGATTACACTTTCTTCTCAAGTGAGCATGGAACATTCTCCAGGATATATCACATCTTGGGTCACAAATCAAGCCTCAGTAAATATAAGAAAATTGAAATCATATCAAGCATATTTTCTGACCACAGTGCTATGAGATTAGAAATCAATTACAGGGGAAAAAAGGTAAAAAACACAAACACATAGAGGCTAAACAATACGTTACTAAATAACCAAGAGATCACTTAAGTAATCAAAGAGGAAATCAAAAAATACCTAGACAAATGACAATAAAAACACGACGATCCAAAACCTATGGGATGCAGCAAAAGCAGTTCTAAGAGGGAGGTTTATAGCTATACAAGCCTACCTCAAGAAACAAGAAAAATCTCAAATAAAAACCTAACATTACATCTAAAGGTACTAGAGAAAGAAGAACAAACAAAACCCAAAGTTAGCAGAAGGAAAGAAATCATAAAGAAGAGAGCAGAAATAAATGAAATAGAAACAAAGAAAACAATAGCAAAGATCAATAAAACTAAAAGCTGGTTCTTTGAGAAGATAAACAAAATTGATAAACCATTAGCTAGACTCATCAAGAAAAAGAGGGAGAGGACTCAAATCAATAAAATTAGAAATGAAAAAGGAGCAGTTACAACAGACACCGCAGAAATACAAAACATTCTAAGAGACTACTACAAGCAACTCTATGCCAATAAAATGGACAACCTGGAAGAAATGGACAAATTCTTAGAAAGGTATAACCTTCCAAGACTGAACCAGGAAGAAATAGAAAATATGAACAGACCAATTACAAGTAATGAAATTGAAACTGTGATTAAAAATCTTCCAACAAACAAAAGTCCAGGACCAGATGGCTTCACAGGTGACTTCTATCAAACATTTAGAGAAGAGCTAACACCCATCCTTCTCAAACTCTTCCAAAAAATTGCAGAGAAAGGAAAACTCCCAAACTCATTCTATGAGGCCACCATCACCCTGATACCAAAAGCAGACAAAGATACAACAAAAGAAAGAAAATTACAGACCAATATCACTGATGAATATAGATGCAAAAATCCTCAACAAAATCCTACCAAACAGAATCCAACAACACATTAAAAGGATCATACACCATGGTCAAGTGGGATTTATCCCAGGGATGCAAGGATTCTTCAATATATGCTAATCAATCAATGTGATACACCATATTAACAAACTGAAGAATAAAAACCATATGATCATCTCAATAGATGCAGCAAAAGCTTTTGACAAAATTGACCAGCACAGGGAGATCAACTCAGTGCTTTGTGACCACCTAGAGGGGTGGGACAGGGAGGGTAGAGGGAGATGCAAGAGGGAGGAGATATGGGGATATATGTATATGTATAGCTGATTCACTTTGTTATACAGCAGAAACTAACACAACAATGTAAAGCAATTATACTCCAATAAAAATGTTAAACAAAAAAATAATAAAATAAATCAATAAATTAAAAAAAAATGAATGAGCTTTTGATACATGCAAAAACACAGGCGAACCTCAAGGCAGAAAAAAAGTGTACATACTCTGATTCCTTTTATATAGAATTCTAGAAAAATGCAAATGTAAACAGAATGACAGAAGATCAGTGGTTGCCTAGAAATGAAAGAGGCAAGACAGGGAGGGAGGGAGGAATTAAAAAGGAACACAAGGAAACTTTTTTTTTTTTTTTGTGGTACGCGGGCCTCTCACTGTTGTGGCCTCTCCCGTTGCGGAGCACAGGCTCCGGACAGGCAGGCTCAGCGGCCATGGCTCACGGGCCCAGCCGCTCCGCGGCGTGTGGGACCTTCCCGGACCGGGGCACGAACCCATGTCCCCCGCATCGGCAGGCGGACTGTCAACCGCTGCGCCACCAGTGAAGCCCCACAAGGAAACTTTTGACGGTGATGGATATGTTCATTATCTTGATCGGGGGTGATGGTGTCACAGATGTGTTTTTATGTCAAAATTTATCAAACTGTACACTTAAACTTGGGTAGTTTATTGTGTTTCAATTATGCCTTAATAAAGCTGTTTAAAGAAATAACTATATTTTCCAAAACAAATTAGTGAGAAAAGTGTCATTGCTTGACATTTTTGCACATCTGTTTTATGTCATGCTTAATAAAAGACAGCTGGATTCTCATATATGCTTGCTGCATTCAGTATGTTGCATTACGTTGTTTTAGTTTACATATATAAAGAAAACCCATCTTTATACAAATATATGGTTGGAAAAGGGAGATATTTTTCAGATAATTGTGGATATTCTTCCTTGATACCACATCAAAACTTGACAAGTGGTAGTTTCTTAAATGTTAACTTCAGTGTGGATTAAACCAGATTAATGAATTTTCCATACTCTGTTATATTAAAATCTTTGGATCCATTTTATAGTTTGGATGGATCTTTTCCCATGCATGGTTGTGCAACAGCATGCATTGGTCACTTAGAAAATATTGGTTCACTGAGTTATGCAGCTCTATCAGATGTTGACACTTTTCATTTTATATATAATATCATTTTCATCAATATTATATATAAAATGAAATGTATCAACATCTGAAAGATCTCTGTGTGTATGTATGTGTGTATATATTTCAATAACATACCACTGATCTTATCACAAAGTCTTCAAGTATTGGAAAGCTGTCAAATTCTAATTTTCACTTGAAAACTCAAATTTTGTAAATGGCAACAGATGCTGTTAGTTGTTTTTCTTGAAATAACAGTCTCATTTCATTTATTTTCTAGAAAATGTCTACCGAACATTCAAATCTAAATAACCACAATTTCTATTTCAGTCATTCCTTTAAAAAATGGTTTCTCCTAAAGAAAGTGGCTAGTTCAGCCTGCAACTTGGACAATCTCACAGGGGCTTTTCCTTGAGACAATCATTATACCTTGGTGTGCAGCAAACATACTTCTCATTTCCTAACACCAAATGTCAAAAAGTTATTTACTTAAGGGTTGAGATTTAATATAGTTAGTTTTTACATCAAGAACATTCTTAAGGGAAACTGGTAATTTTTTTCCTACAAGCGTATGATGGTAAATTAGGCATTAGGTGCAATGCTCATGGTACAGTTTGGTGCCACTGCATTAATTTTTGCTACATCATCAGCAGTTTTACTCAGCGTTGTTTTGAACTTCTCAGTCCAAATAGTAACAAAGTGAAAAAAAAGTCTCTAGGACCCTCTTGGGTCCAGAGACCACACTTAAAAAAATGCTGCCTTAGCCTGAAAACACAACTGTTTGTGCTTGACCCATATCATCCTTCCTAGAAATCAGTGCGCCCTTAACAAGACTAGCCAAGCTTGAAGAAGCTTGCCTCACTCATCACTTAAGAATTTACTGAGTGATTTCTCTGGGCCAGGTCCAATCCTAGGTGCTGAGAATAGTGAATGCAACCTAAGACTCACACCCTTAGCTCTTACATTCTAAAAGCGATAGACAACAAACAAAAAAGTAGCAAGAATAAGCAAAGTAAATATTTAGGATGCCTGATGATGACAAGTGTTATGTAGAAAAAGTAAACACATTTAGGGGATGGAGGGCAGCTTTTTTGAATAGGGTGTCAGGGAAAGCCTCACTGATAGGATATCTGAGTTAAATCCTAAAAGAAGTGAAAGAGCTAACTGTGCCGTAAATTATTACAAAATAGAAGCATACACATGGGCATGGCAGTAAAGAATCGGGGAGTTAATACTGTATAAGTCTTTGAAAAAGAATGTCCAGTTTTGAAAACTGATGCAACATTGCATAGCAAATATCTACAAGCTTAGGAATTAAATTTTTAGCACCATCACCTTTGGTGGAAAAGAGCACTATTTTCACATGAAACTTCAGATGAACCACTCATTAATAAGGAAGATTTTAAAATTAATTTTCTTGTGTTAAAAATACAGCAATAAAGTATATAAACAGGCATTTTGAATTATAAACATATCATGAAGTTATGTTCAGTTTCTTATACTATTTCTACAAGTTACAAGAACTGTCAGAGGAAACATTAAAATGTTATTGTAGGGGCTTCCCTGGTGGCGCAGCAGTTGAGAGTCCACCTGCCGATGCAGGGGACACGGGCTCGTGCCCCGGTCCAGGAAGATCCCACATGCCACGGAGCGGCTGGGCCCGTGAACCATGGCCGCTGAGGTTATGCGTCCGGAGCCTGTGCTCCGCAGCGGGAGAGGCCACAACAGTGAGAGGCCCGCGTACTGCATTAAGAAAAAAAAAAAAGTTATTATATAAATTTATACTTAAAATTAAATTCAGAATTACACGAAGTAGACTTCTTTGAAGAGTTAAATCTTTTTAGAAAAATTGTTCTGTGAGAATCATCAACTCTAAATGTATGAAAATTTATATTTTGAAATTACTTATCAAAATGTATCCCAGTTTTGTTACAAACTATAAAATAATCTTACTAAATCCAGTAACAGATGTGTCAGCAGTAAGATCATTTTCAAAATTAAAGATGATCAAAAATTATTTGCAGGAATTACCTGGAGGTCCAGTGGTTAGGACTCAGCACTTTCACTGCTGGGGCCCGGGTTCAATCCCTGGTTGGGGAACTAAGATCCTGTAAGCTGCATGGCGCAGCCAAAAAAAAAAAAAAAAAAAATGTATATATATATATATATATATATATATGTTTGCAATCTTGCATTTGCCAGGAGCAACTGATATCTCTTTGAATTATATCAAATGAACTAATAAATGAATTTTCAGAGATGTGAGCCAGAAAAATCTTACCATCAATCAAGATAACACATTAGTCAAGTATTATGTGTTACTTTACATAAAAATACAGCACTAAATTTCTTTTTCAGTTTGCAAGGGTTTTTTTTGTTTTTTTTTTTTAAGGCAGAGGACGGGTGAATTTGACCTCTCTCTTTTTTTTAAATTTATTTATTTTTTTATTTTTGGCTGTGTTGGGTCTTTGTTTCTGTGCAAGGGCTTTCTCTAGTTGTGGCAAGCGGGGGCCACTCTTCATTGCGGTGCGCGGGCCTCTCATTATCGTGGCCTCTCGTTGCGGAGCACAAGCTCCAGACGCACAGGCTCAGTAGTTGTGGCTCACGGGCCTAGTTGCTCTGCAGCATGTGGGATCTTCCCAGACCAGGGCTCGAACCCGTGTCCCCTGCATTAGCAGGCAGATTGTCAACCACTGCGCCACCAGGGAAGCCCCAGTTTGCAAGTTTTTGTTACTCATGTATCACTCTTACCCCTATTAAATTTTATAAGTAAAAAAAATGTTCTTCATGGAAAAAATTTTCTGTTTTAGTAACATTAACAGAACTTTTCCCCTAGTTTTTTAACAAACAGCGCTTGTCTGACCAAAAAAAAAAAAAAACCTGACAAAGTTGTTGCTGGATCTCAGGGTACTCTAACCAGAAGCATACTTCAGACTCTCCACATGGTCCACAAACCAACAGGGCAGTGACTGTATCAGGGCCTTATCTTCGGGTGCCCCTAAATTAATACTGAGTACAGCACAGTCACAGGGATATCTTGGCTTCTTTTACAGGCAATGCCAGGACACTCAGAAACTATTTTTCAAAGGATATTCATTTGAGTATGGAGACTAAATAAACAAACCAATTATCACACATGTTTTATTTAACTATGACCACACCCATCTCAGAGTATGGATATTTTTTCCGTGCAGAAGTAGTTTGACTCACGACCAATACAAATGTCATTGACTGAGGTCAAAGTGTAATGAAGAAACTTATTCACTAGATCTATAGGTTCCAGCTGTAGTCTAAATGAGAGCCAGACAAGTCTGGGCACATTTGGCAAATTGGCTGGGTGTGTCTGCCAAGTATTGACTGGCAGGAGAATGGGAGGCCTCCCAGGAGAACTCATTCTGGGAAAAGAAGATGCTGTATAAAAACAGCTAAGTTCAATAAAGCATCTGTAGTGACTGGAGAGGAGGTGTGGCTCTGTTTCAAGCATGGTGATTGTAACTCGGCTCCCTCTCTGGTCTAACCCCATAGCTGGGTCCTAGGGTTAAGAAGAGGACAGTAAACACTGTAATAGCTATTTAGCTAAACTATGTGATTGGAGCCTAAGCAGCACTTGTACAGGGCACCATTAACAGAGTGTGGCACAATGGAAGTGCAGACAAACATATAGTGAGAGGTGGTGGAAGGGCATGGGTCTCCATCCACTTTCCTTTACCTTCAGTCTGTTCTCCAACCAGCAGCCAGAGGAATCTTTACAAAACAAATCAAACAACCTCTGCCTAGAACCCTTCAGATTGCTATAAGGACACAGTTTATCTATGGTAAGATCTTGGGATGGAGACCAAGCTTAAGTCACAAACATGTACACTAAACTGCTATGCAGAGGATAATGAGGGGAATTAACTGACTCCTAGATAAGACAGAGGAGAAGAGTGAAGAAATAGGTGCCCCATCCCAAATCATCAGTATAGTGCCCAGTACCCATGGATGCTTGGTGATGAGGGCACAACCACGGCAGCATTGCTGGTAGCTGGTGTCCAGGATACAGAGGAGGCCAGAAGAACCTGAGTTCCCCTGACATTTGATGGAAATCCCTGGAAGATCTTTGGACATTCACATACCGTGGAATGGTGGTGTTCAAATAAATCTCATTTAGATCTCAAAGAATGGGGAGTTCCTGGCTGACATCTGAGATAACACTGAATGAATGGAATGAATGAGGGAAAGAGGGAACGAATGAATGAATGAATGAAGGCATCAGGTTCTATGAAGCTAGACTGGAGAATTTTAGAATTTTATATACTTCAATTCTTATAGAATAGTCTAGAAGAGTGATGTCTGAGTATCAGATACTCCAAAGTCTCCCCATTTTACTAGAAATACATCTTGATAGTACTTCTTGTACTTTAGCCCTAGATTTCTAGTTATTATGAGCCTGAAACATTGAGGTCAACCTTGTCTCCTCTCTTCCCCTCATAACCCGCCTCCAAGCTGTCTGTAGATCCTAATGAGTCTGCCTTCAGAACATATCTAGAGGGAATTCCCTGGCAGTCCAGTGGTTAGGACCCGGCGCTTTCACTGCCATGGGTCCAGGATCGATCCCTTGTTGGGAGAACTAAGATCCATGCCGTGCGGCCAAAAAAACAAAAAGCGAACAAACAAAAATATCTGGAATCTAACCACTTCTCACCAGCCCACTGCTAACCCCCTAGTCCAAGCCACCACTATCTCTTGCTGGGTTATTGCTGGAGCCTCTTCACTGGTCTCCCTGCTTCCACACTTGCCTTTCTTGGAATCTTCTCAACTCTTTTAAAAGTTGTTAGGTCAGGCCACTCCCACTCAAAAGCTTTACCAGTTGTTTCTATACCTTAGCTATTGTAAATAATGCTGCTATGAATACAAGAGTGTAGATATCTCTTTGAGATCACGATTTTTTTCCTTTGGATATATATCTAGAAGTGGGATTGCTGAATCGTATGATATTTCTATTTTTAATTTCTTGAGGGGGCCCCCATACTGTTTTCCACAGTGGCTGTACCAGTTGACATTGATGGATGTGTTAATTAACTCAATGGGGGAAATCTTTTCACAGTGTATACGTATAGCAAATCATCACCCTGTACACTTTAAATATCTTATAATTTTGTCAATTATACCTCAATAAAGTCCTTTATGGCTTACAAAGCCCTAAGTAATGTGCCTAACCTCCCCCTGTCCATTCACCTTATCTCCTACTATTGTCCCACTGCTCTCTTCCCTTCAGCCACACTGGCTTCCTGGCTTTTCCTGCTGCAACTCAGGACATTACACTAGACACTGCTGCTGCCTGGAACATTCTTCCTCCAAAGAGATGTGTGGCCTGCTCCCTCGCTTTCCTCAATACTCTGCTCAAATGTCACTTTCTCCATGAAGGCTTCTCTGGCCACCCTTTACAACTGCAAAACTGCCCACCTCCTGGGACACTTCCTATTCCTCTTCCCTGCCTCATTTTTCTCTAAATAGACATCACTGTCTGACACAAGGTGTATTTCACTTAATGGTTTTATTTATGGTCTGTCTCTGCCCAATAGAGTGAAAACCTCATTGGAGCAGGGATTTTTGTCTAGTTTATCAGAAGTGTATCCCTAGCTCCACTGACAGTACCTGACCCTGTAGTAGGTGCTCAATAAATAAGTGAATTAATGCATTGTTCATTCGAACTCGGATTTGAGGCCATTGTTCCTTGCACATCTCAATTTATATATAGCCCTCTTAACACCAGCCCTATCCTGGAAGCAGATAGTGACATGTGAAGTAAGTTGTGCCTGGAAAAACACAGTCCCTCTCAGAAGCCCTAGAGGCATTGCTAGGGCAACAGAGATTATGTTTTTAGCCAGTTTCCTCTCATCATTCATAAATCTAGAGCAGAGACTGGCAGAGAACAAGTTGACCCAGGCTGCACAGCAGTTAGAAGGGGCCTTTGATAGGCCCCCCTGAGGAGTCCAATGACCCTATCTGAAAACCAACTGGAATCTGGCAAAACCCCCAGAATTCTGGGAAGCTCTGCCTCAACACAGGAAGCACAAATCCTTTTCTTCTGGGCCTGCTGACTGGCCATTCCCCACAGAAAACTCTGTCTCCATAAACAGCAATAACCTTTATGCCAAAACCAGACCAATGTCCCTGCATTGCTTGGGATACTTATGTTCATTGCTTATCCTTTGGTTTTGAGATTAAAACCATGATATTTTAGATTGGCCTTGCCTCTGTCCATGAAACACAATAATTATAACTTGGCTTTTTGTAATGTTTTCTGTAGAAATGGTCTCCATGGGGGGCATTCTGCAATGGGTAAGCTAACCTTGCCTGCCCAATCTGGGTGCTAACACTGGGTGGAACAACCTTATCCCCAGCAACTCTTCTTTACTCTGACTCACCAAAACAATAAGAAGATTAGGCAAGAAGCCTTGCTGCCTCGACAGATCTCACTACCTGTTACAAATTGAATTGTAACCCCTCAAATTCATCTGTTGGAGTCTCAATGCCAATATTCCAAAATGTAACTGTATTTGGAGATAGGGTCCTTAAATAGGTGCTTAAGATGGAGCACCTAATCCAATATGACTGGTGTCTTTGTAAGAAGAAGAAGGGGTGAGTGCACGTGAGAGATAACCACATGAGGACACAGGGAGAAAAGAGGCCGTCTGCAAGCCAAGGAGAGAGGCCTCAGAGGGAACCAACCCTGCAGGCACCTTGATCTTGGACTTCCATCCTCTAGAACAGTGAGAAAATTAATTTCTGTTGTTAAAGCCACCCAGTCAATGTGATTTTATTATGGCAGCCCTAGCAAATGAATACATGAATTATTTCTCCTGTTCTATTTCTGTTCCTATCTGCTTTACCACACATCATGAAGTGCTGAAAATTCTAAAGATGTGTGTGCCTTCCTATGCAAACGCACTTCTTAAGTACCTGCAGCAAAGTTCTTGTAAATGCCTTGATACATTACAGCCCACAACCAATTCCTATGGCAATGATGAGATGGTCTTAAGAATAAACTTCCATGGTGAGTAGGGAAAACCATGAAGTTGATTTGCAGGAGAAATCTGATCAGAATCTTGCTCTTAATTTGTTAGTGTACGAAGTTGGTTGAAAACAAAGAACGCTGATTCTTGTCATCTAAGCTCATTGAAATATGTAAAGCAAAGCACAAACACATTACTTTACAGTGAGAGTTACTTCTTTCTAGTGGCTAAAATACTGCTACTCCTTTATGAAGCATTGTCTTCCCACACACAAACACTGGGGAAGATGTACTGACACCTGGCGATCAGACTTGGGAGTGTGGCATCAGATCAGAGGAGAGTGGTGGATGGACAGTGGTAGAGGTGTTTTTCCAGGGCGTGGTCCCTGTGCCAGCAAAAGCGTTCCTCACCAGGCACCAGAAAACTGGTGCTCTCCAGAGAAGCACCTCTCTCACCTGGAGAGTGCCAGGTATACACTTCCCACTTTGCATGCTCCAAGTTGACCCTGCTCTTTCTGTTCGCCTACTCTTTATCCAAAAAGGAGATGATTCAGTTGATTAGACTTTCTTTTTCTAATGACAGATCACGTTCGGGTTGGAGTTTTAGCTGTTCCCAAATTCTTGGAGCCCTCGTTTACACAGTTTCTTACTTTACTCGTGAAGACGTCAATCATACCGATCGGATATGGATTTTATTAGATGAACACTGAGGACAGCCATTTTTCCAAGGTTTAGGGAGCACATTACTAGGATCTCATGAATGGACAATAATACCTGGTTTTCAGTAGGAAAAAAAAAAAATGTCCTAGGCACCATTGTCTATTGTATCCCCCTTCAGTAATTCCCAAGCTGAGGCTGCCCCTTGCTGCTCTTTAACTTTCATGCCCAGTCGTGTCTGTGCTCTGCTTCTGGGGCAAGTTCCACACATGGCACCCCACATCCCTCTTAGCGCACAGGGCAATAGACGTCACAGAAACTCCAGGTGTTCTGGTCAGGATTTGTTTGGTTGCCAGAAATACCCAAACTAGCTTGAATAAAAATAGGACTTCTTACATAGGTACACAGCCTTCGGGAACTTGAAGGTATTAGACCCAAAGCTCACCCGGGCAAAGCAGCCCCAGTTTGGCTCCAGTGTCCCAGAGGGAGGAGCGGAGGATGGTGAGACAAGCAGGGGCTCTCCCTGGACTGCAGCTGATAGACCACAGCTTCTGTGAGAGCTTGTGTAAAACAAACTTCAAAGTTACTTGGCGGCCTAAGGAGAAAAGACAATTGTTAAAATATATATCTTATGTGACTATTTTTTAAATTATAAAAAGCACTCTGCTTTGCCTCTGGGTGAAGGAGTATATTTGACTGCACAAACCCCCCTCTGTTCATGTCTCCTGCTCTTTTTCAAACAGCTGTTGGCAGATGGATTCGTAAGAGTCTCTTGAGAGCTCATGCAAGGAGTCTCTCTCTCCAGGTCTACGTTGTTCTCCTCTGGCCTTTCATCTCCATCCTCTCCGTGCCTCTCAGCCATGCTTTTCCCTCACACACTGTCTCC
This sequence comes from Mesoplodon mirus, assembly GCF_964341445.2. NCBI lineage: Eukaryota > Metazoa > Chordata > Mammalia > Artiodactyla > Ziphiidae > Mesoplodon > Mesoplodon mirus. The sequence continues at coordinate 90,273,901 of NC_138977.1, forward strand.
ATCAGCTTGCGTTCTCAACTGCACATTCTTCCTTAAGTTTAACTTGGCACATGGCTGTAGCATCCATTTATTTAGCCTCAATATTCATTCCATATGATCTTTCAGTGCACATTAGCAGTCTCTGTAAATCTCAGGTGAAGATTCTCCCAAGAGGGAGAATCTGGTTGGTTGCAGGCCACCCAGCAGCTGAGTAGGTCTGGGTCAGGCCTCCACCCATGATGTGATCAGCAGTGACTGAAGAAAGAAGGTGACCACTAGCTAGCTGTAGAGGATGAGGCACAAGAAGCCAGGAGGGAGCGTTGGACACAGCAGCAAGCAGATCAATATGTCCTCTGCTCCTAAGTCTCCCAGTGCCCCTGAAATAAAACAGCCCTGAAAGCCAGGGCTTCTGATGCCCAATCCAATGCCACATCCACTGGAATATTTATGGTGAGTATACTAAAAGTAGAGTTTCTCCATCCAGAAATAGATCCACATATATGCTGTCATTTCATTTACAACAGAAGTGCCACCATACTGCAGTGGGAAAGGATGGCCTTTCCAATAAGTAGTACTGGAGCAATTGGATATCCATATTGGGGGCAGGGAGGGGGAGGATAAACCTTGACCACTTCCTCGTATCACACTTAAAAGCTAATTTGAGACGTGTCATATATATAAATGGGAAAGGTACGATGATAAAGCTTCTAGAAGACACGTAGGAGAATATTTTCTTGACTTACGCTAGGCAAAGATTTCTTCAACAGTACACAAAAAAGCACCAAATGTGACAGTTAAAAAAAATTTATTTCATAATTTGGGTCTCAATAAATTAAGAACTTCTGTTTTTCACCATCAAGATAGAAAATAGACAAGCCATAGAATGGGAGAAAATATTTGTAATACATAATATAATGAAGGACTCATATCAAGAATATATAAAGAACTCCTACAAATCAGTAAGAAAAAAGACAATCAACCCAAAATAAAAATGGGTAAAAGAAAGGTACTTCTCAGGCTTCCCTGGTGGCACAGTGGTTGAGAGTCTGCCTGTCGATGCAGAGGACGCGGGTTCATGCCCCGGTCCAGGAAAATCCCACATGCCGTGGAGAGGCTGGGCCTGTGAGCCATGGCTGCTGAGCCTGCGCGTCCGGAGCCTGTGCTCTGCAATGGGAGAGGCCACAACAGTGAGAGGCCCGCGTACCGCAAAAAAAAAAAAAAATAGAAAGGTACTTCTCAAAAAAAAAGTATTCAGTTGGCCTATAAGCTTATGAAAAGCTTGGTCAACATTATTATTCACCAAGGAAATGCAAATTAAAACCACAATGATCAGAACAAGAGAGACATATATCATATGATATCATTTATATGTGGAATCTAAAAACAATTATACAAATGAACTTATTTACAAAGCAGAAACAGACTCACAGGCTTAGAAAACACATTTATGGTTACCAAAGGGGAAAGGGAGGATAAATTAGGACTTTGGGATTAGCAGATACAAACTACTATAAATAAAATAAATAAGCAACAAGGGCCTACCGTATAGCACAGGGAACTATATTCAGTATCTTGTAATAAACTATAATGGAAAAGAAAAAATAAAAACCACAATGAGTTACCACTATATACCCGCCAGAATGGCTAAAATTAAAGACTGAGACACCAAGCACTGGTAAGGATATTGAACAACTGGAACTCTTACACATGGCTGATGGAATCTCAGCCATTTTAGACGACTGGCAATAACCACTGAAGTTAGACTTACACCTACCCTAGAAGACAGCAATTCCACTTCTGGGTATATAACGAAGACAAGGGAGTGCTTGTGGCAACTAAAAGATAAATGCCAGTGTGTTCCTAGCAGCTTTATTTATAATGACCCAGTATTGAAGACAACCCACATGTCCATCAACTAGAGAATGGATCCATTCTGATATAGTCACATAAGGAACGCTATACCCAATTTAAAAAAGAAAAATCTACTGATGCAGGCTACAACATGAATGAATCTCACAGCCCTGTGGAGCAGAAGAAGTTACACTCAAAAGAGAAATAGTGTTTGATTCCATTGATATGAGGTCCATAAGGACGCAAAACTGTGAATTGTGGTAAAAAATCATATTAGTGGTAAACTCCAGTAGAGGGCCAGGTATGGACAGGTAAGGGGTGAAGGAACGTTCTGAGGTGCTGTAGATTTTTATATCTTGATCTGAATGGTAGTTACATGAGTGTATACAAGTAAGTTAAAAGTACTGAGCTTTACACTTAGGATTGTACATTTTGTGCACTTTGATGTTAACTTAAATTTTGTACCTCAATAAGAAAATACATAAATTCTAAGTAAAAGACTAAATGGTGGAAACAATGATTCTTCTCACTGTTTGTCTTTTCTAGACTGTGTTTGAGGCCATAATGAAATAAGGGGATAGAAATTAATAGTATTGATTCAGTAATGAATCATGAATAGTCTTTAAAATAATGGTGGCATTGACAATCACATGTACAAAAATCCATATATTCTCTCATAGGGACATGGAAAATACTGTTCCTTTTTCAGTGTTCTGGGGTCTTAATTTTCTTCACAATATACTAGCTTTAACAATTAAACACACAGTACACTCTCTACCCTTATAACATTCTGGAAATCCGTTAGATCAGGAAAAGTGAAGCAGGGAAACAGTTTTTATCTTATCTAATCTGAAAAAAACAGACCAATTGGATTTCTATAAAGAACAGGAAGGAATTGTTAATGCTATCGATATATAGTTAGCCTTGTGTGCAATGCGCCTCTGGAGGGCAAAGCAACCATAATACAAACAGTTCCCACACTTGGCCTCCTGCTTGTTAGGAAAACAGGAAACAACGTTGACATTAGGAAGATAAATCTTGCACGGAACGCTGCTCCAGACAAAAGGGCAATAGAAGCAGCCACCAGACTGAATGGGAGATGAGGGGTGTTGTATACATTGAGATAAAGTCTAGGAAGAGTGAGGCTATATCTGAAAGCAATGTACAGAAAAGCAGAAACAAACTGGAGCAGATGGAAACACTTGGGTCTGAATGACAGCTGGACTTCATCCTTAGTGCCCTCGTACTGACCTCCCAGAAAATTAGATTTGCATCTGAGGGAAAAGTCCACATAAGTTTCCTTAGCCATAATTTATTTTTTTAATTGTATTAGATAAGAAAATAATAAGACTATAAAGAGGAAAAGAATAGAGTGGCAGGATGAAATAGAAAGAAGTTTCCAAATATTTCCTGAAGGCCTGGTTCTACCATGAATGGGTTATATGGCCTTGTGTGAGTCCCCCAACTTTTCTGGACCTCAAGAGCCTTTGCTGCCCTAAAGTTTAGATCAAATCTGTAAAACGTCTCTGAAACAGAAACAATTCACAGTTTGTGAATTCAGTACAAAAGGTATTTAACTTTGGAGAAATCCACCAAGTTTCTGACTCAAGATATACATATATATATAAAATATTTTTTTGGATGAAATTGCCTTTTCTCCTAGACAACTCAGCTGAAGATAGTACCATTAGCTGTACTTCATGATTCAAGTAGGCCAGGAAGACATTTGACACAATCTGCTAGGCTGAGCAAGTTTTTAAAAAATCTTTTCATCATAACACCTTCTTTGTTTTAGCTGGGGACCAGCAGGAAAACATAAGGTTAAATGTTTTGACTACAGTTGACCTTGAAGGTGGTGGCTGGTCTCAATGGCCAATGATCACAACCTTCAATAGGGTTCATCAATATGAAGGAGAAGGGCAGATTCAACCTCACAGTCTCTTCTAACACTTCTATATCTGACACTCTGCTCTTATCTTTTAACCTTTTTCTGCTTCTGGAATTTGTATTTAAAATCCTCAACCACAGTCACAAAACAGCATTTAAAAAAATATGATTCCCCCCAAACATGATTCATGGACAGCCAACATCACAAAACCACTGGGTGGGGAGGTGGGGGAAGCGGTCCGCGCAAACATGCAGATGCCTGGGCCTAGCCCCAGAGTTTCTGAGTCAGAAACTGTGGATATGGGGCCTGGCACTGTGTGCTTTTGACAAACATCCTGAGTGATTCTAAAACACAGTGAATTTGAGAACCATTTATACAGCTTCCCAGCCTGAACAAAACTGAGGCTTCACTGTTAAATTTTAACAGCAACTAAAAAAAAAGATGGGAGGTGGGAGGTTAGTAGTTTAAATCACCATAGCTTTGGTTCTATAATATGGGGTATCATTTTTTAAGTGTTTTTTTATGTGCTCAAGGCTCACCCGAGGATCTGGTTAAAACACAGATTCTGATTCATGGATCTAAGGTGGGTCGTTGTGTTCTACAGTTCCCACAAGCTCCTGGGTGATGCTGGTGTTGCTGATCCATGGACCACTCTTTGAGCAGGAAGGGTGTAGAACTTTGAGATCCTCTCTGGAGCAGTGCATCCATCTCATAACTAAGGGATCTGGTCTCTGGCATTCTGTTAACCAGTAAAGCCTCTTGTCAACATGTCTGCATCTGGAACGTTATGGTAGTTGACTTGGGAACAGCCCTTCCAGGTGTTGACAATATTCTAAAAATAGTGATTAGCATTTGGGGGTTATCAGTTTTGGCTTCATGTCCCACTTTCACCACCTATTTCTTGTGTATGACGTTGGGCAGAAAACTTAATAACCTGTGCCTCAGTTTCTTCATCTGTAAAATGGGTACACTCCTGATGCCTAATCCTCTGAACTGTTGGGAGAATCAGATGAGAAGAAAAGTAAAAACACTCTGAGCTACAAAGTGCAGCATCAGTATGGATGATGGAGAACTCCATCAGGCTCCAAATTTCAACTTTCCAGTTGTGGGACTTTGAATGAATCCCATAATCTCTCGGGGCTTTGGTTTCTTCATCTGTACAATAAACCTATCTCAAGGAGTTGTTAGGAGAATTAAATCAGATACTGTGCAATACAAGGCACGTAATATATTTGTTAAATGTTAGTTAAGATAATGTGTATTATTGTTTATTTCACTACTACAGGTATTTTAGTGCACTCTATTTTTTAAAGAAAATATGTAATACATTCATTAATCAGATTAATGAATCCTTGCTCCTAACGTGATAACTTTCCCTGGGTTTACCTAATGTCTAAACTCAATTAAAACATGAATCTCCTTATCATCTCACACCAGTCAGAATAGCCATCATCAAAAAATCTACAAACAATAAATGCTGGAGAGGGTGTGGAGAAAAGGGAACCCTCTTGCACTGTTGCTGGGAATGTAAACTGATATAGCCACTATGGAGAACAGTATGGAGGTTCCTTAAAAAACTAAAAATAGAACTACCATATGACCCAGCAATCCCACTACTGGGCATATACCCTGAGAAAACCATAATTCAAAAAGAGTCATGTACCACAATGTTCATTGCAGCTCTATTTACAATAGCCAGGACATGGAAGCAACCTAAGTGTCCATCGACAGATGAATGGATAAAGAAGACGTGGCACATATATACAATGGAAGATTACTCAGCCATAAAAAGGAACGAAACTGAGTTATTTGTCGTGAGGTGGATGGACCTAGAGACTGTCGTACAGAGTGAAGTAAGTCAGAAAGAGAAAAACAAATACCGTATGCTAATGCATATATATGGAATCTAAAAAAAAAAAATGGTCAGAAGAACCTAGGGGCAAGATGGGAATAAAGATGCAGACCTACTAGAGAATGGAGTTGAGGATACGGGGAGGGGGAAGCGTAAGCTGGGACAAAGTGAGAGAGTGGCATGGACATATATACACTACCAAACGTAAAATAGATAGCTAGTGGGAATCAGGCACATAGCTCAGGGAGATCATCTCAGTGCTTTGTGACCAGGTAGAAGGGTGGGATAGGGAGGGTGGGAGGGTGGGAGGGAGGGAGATGCAAGAGGGAAGAGATATGGGGACATATGTATATGTATAACTGATGCACTTTGTTATAAAGCAGAAACTGACACCCCATTGTAAAGCAATTATCCTCTGATAAAGATTATAAAAAAAAGACAAAAACAAAAAACCCCGAAAAAAACACATGAATCTCCTGAAAAAGACCATTAAGAGGGATCAATGATGGGAATTTGGGCAGAGACGGTATTAAATTAAAATGAGGCCTTATGGGTGGGACCCTAATCCAATATGATAGGTGTCCTTATAAGAAGAAGAAGTAGAGATAACAGTGGTGCATACACAGAAGGACGGCCATGTGAGGGCACATAGAGAAGACTTCCCTCTGCAAGCTAAGGAGAGAGGTCTCGGCAGATACCAATATTGTTGACACTTTGATCTTGGACTTCCAGCCTCGAGAACTGTGAGAAAATAAATTGTGCTCTTTAAGCCACCCAGTCTGTAGGGTTTTGTTATAGCAGCCCTAGTCAATTAAAACAGGAAGGAAACACTTGGGCAAAAGAAGCTTTTGTCAAGCACAAACCACACCTCACAAATATGCTGTTATTTTTCAGCAGTGCCCCTATTCCACATAATTTTTGCTATGTTCAGTAAAAATATTTAATGCACCGCTAACATGTGTCATCTTCATACTTTCACATGAGTATGAACAACTCTATGAATATGGAGGGAGAAATCTTCGCCAGTCCTCTGTATGAGTTTTGATTCATACTCTGGTCTCCCTTCCTGTAGCAGGTGTGAGGCTCCCACAGAGAAGCCACACATGGGGGTCCCTCTATTACCTGGCAGGCCTGGGGTGTAACGGTCCCTCAAAGACATCCACGTCCTAATCCCTATAAATATGGTAAAAGGGATCTTGCAGGTGTGATTAATTAAGGATCTGGAAATAGGGAGATTATCCAGGTGGGCACAATGTCATCCTAGGCATCCTTAAAAGAGGGGAGCAGGAGGGTGAGAGTGAGGTGTAGGAGATGTGATGATGGGGGCAAAAAATTAGGAGTGGTGTGAAAAAGGGGCCATGAGCCAAGGGATGCAGGCAACTTAAGCAAGTTGAGAACAGCCAAGCAAACAGATTCTTCCCTGAAGCCTCTGGAAAGAACACAACCATGCCAACACCTTGATTTTAGACTTCTGAGCCCCAGCCCTGTGAGATAATACACTTGTATTGTTTTAAGCCACTAAGTCTGTGGTACTTTGTTACTGGCAGCAGCAGAAAAGTGACATAACAAGCTACCACTCTGGTTTGCAGAGGTGACCAGATCCCAGGGAGCAGACCGTGTCTGCAGTGAGTGCGGTCCAGGGCTGAGAGACTCAGTGAGGGGCAGAGGAGGGAGGCCCACCTGGAGGAGTGTTGATTCCACCCCTGCCTGCTCACAACTGTCCACAGCAGAGCTGGGCAGTGTCAGCCCCCTGTTCCCTATCCAGGCACCTCCCTGACCTGGGACAAGTCTCAGCACCCCAGCCTTTTCTGCCCTGCTCATGGGCACCAAACTGACTGTGCCAGGTACTGGAGCAAGGTCTCAGGGGCCCCAGACATACAGGTACTACTCATTTGGCTGCTGGTTCATAGGGTTCCTGAGGAAGGTGGTCTGGGTAGCTGGGGGCAGCAGAAGGACATTGAGGGGCCCAGGTAGCGGCTATGGAAAAATGTCGGTATTTTTGCATCTTTGACAGCCTCCCTTATGCGACCACCTGATGATACAACCTGGCCGCGCTCCTCATGGAGCAGGACAGATGGAGTGTCCAGCATGCTGATCCTCAAGCTGGCAGCACAAGCCTAAATTAGCTACCCTTGGGTTGGACTCCATGTCTGTTCAACAAGCTGTGGCCCTGGGGGCAGTGTCACATGGCACAGAACCTGGCTATTTGTGTGCAGGAACCAGAAGCTTAGTGCAGTGTATAACCCTGACTATAGCCCTTTATGGGAGTGGATGGGGGTGGTGAGTTCCGAGGTCTCTCCTATCCCGTGTATATCTGCTGACCTCCTCCAATGCCCACCTACAATGGCTTTTCTTGTCAACTGCCCATTGTCTTGATTAAAGATCCCATGTTGTAGGTTGCCCCTTGCCCTACTTGGACAGAGGTCTAGTCTTTTCTCTCTAATTGAGAGTAAAAATGAGAGGGGGGAGAGCCAGTATAATTTTACTTCTTAAATCAAAAAAGACCTCGAGGGCTTCCCTGCTGGCGCAGTGGTTGAGAGTCCGCCTGCTGATGCAGGGGACACGGGTTCGTGCCCTGGTCCGGGAAGATCCCACATGCCGCGGAGCGGCTGGGCCCGTGAGCCATGGCCACTGGGCCTGCGCATCCGGAGCCTGTGCTCCGCAATGGGAGAGGTCACAACAGTGAGAGGCCCGCATACCGCAAAAAAAAAAAAAAAAAAGACCTCGAGGAGAAGGCAGTGTTTCATGGTGATGTGTAACAGCACACACGCCTCGTGCAAACGCAGTCAGTGGGGGCTCTTCCCTTGGGAAGAGTTTCGAGGAAGGAGGAGAGGCAGGGTGAGGTGGGAGGTGCTTGGAGAGTAACCTCAGGCATCACTGTCTTTTTTCCTTCAAGACTGCTGGTCCTCCAACTGTCCAGACTTCACATCCTGGGACAGTGCCAGCCATGGGACCACACGACTTAGCCAGCCTTTTTATTTAGTCCTTGAGCACAGAGCTAAGATCTCTCCCTGCCCCACCCCCCACCGACTTATAGTCTCAATCTTCCATTTGCTTTAAATAGCTGTCAGGGATTGTGCACAGAAGACTCTTCTCAGAGTGTAAGTGCTGATCCTCACACTGAAATGCCCCAGTTCCTATTGTCTGTGAATGAAGTAACTACAGGTAATTCTGGACGATCGGATTTGAGGAATCTGAGGAGAACTGAAATAGGGGGGAAAACTACCTTACATTTTCCTCCTCCTGGTAGCATTCTCATTATTCCAATGATGTGGACAACTACACTTCTCTGCAAAGTTCCAGAGTCTGACTCCTGCATGTCAGGGGTGACCCTCGCTCTACTGCTTAAACACCAGGCTCTGTTTTCTAGTAAAATCCAGGGTTCTGAGGGCATAAGTTCCGACCATGCTCCAAGCACTGCTTTAGGAACCATAGGTTCCTAATATTCAAGACAGATGTATTGGTTAAGGGAATTCTAGAACGTGTAACAAACTAGGCTCAAACATGACGGGTGTTGATTTCTCCTTCACATACAGTTCACAGTGGGCATTGCTCACAAGTGGATGCCTCATCCAAGCAGAAATCTGAGGACCCAGCCTTCTTCATCTCGTGGCTCCGACAGGTTTAGCACGAGGCTTTCCAGGTCTCTGTGGAGCATGGAGGACGGCCTGTAGGGGCCTAGAGGACAGAGCAACTAATTCTATTGGGGAAGTGGTTTAACCATGTTAAATAAGAAAAACCAGAACTGTGTTGAATAATCATGATATTATTTGGTATCTTTTTTTGCTTCTTGAACTTGATGTTTATGCTCCCAACGTTTTACTGTTAAGTATCTGTGGAGATGTCCCCTTTCTCCCACATTCAGAGAGTATCTCTGTAACCCTAGGTTTGCTTTTGAAGCAGATCCATTGAATGGGGACCAGAGATGACTGGTTATGGGAGACAGCATGTGAGGCAAACAGGCAGCAGACAGGAGGCTGTTTCCTTCTTCCCGGGTGCACTCAGGAGGACCAGGACCAAGGCCGTGGCAGGCACTGGGCCAGGGATGGAGCCAGGACACTTCTGTGGATCCCAGGGCTTGAAGACGGGGTATGAGGGACTGTGGGTATCTTTATAGTTTCTACCTTGGAAGAGTTACCCCAAGTGTGCATGGGAAGAAAGGAGGTGAGATGGATTAGAGGAGGAGGATGGCGGGCTCTGGTTGGGGACCGGCAGGACATCTAAGGTGACAGAGTAAATAGATAGTTGGAAATATAAATCCAGAACTCAGATAAGGAATTAAGGCTGGGCAGAGAGCGACATCAATATATGTATTGTGTGGGCAGGTAGTAGTGAAAGTCGTGGCAAGTAGAGAATGAAGTTGTTGGGGGGGTTTTTTTGGGGGGTGTTCTGTTTGTTTTTTGGCTTGCAGGATCTTAGTTCCCTGACCAGGGATTGAACCCCGGGCCCTGGAAGTGAAAGCACCCAGTCCTAACCACTGGACCACCAGGGAATTCCCAGAAGCTGTTGTTTGGAGTGTGTTAGAGACACACACACAAAGGAAAGGTGTCCCTTAAGGGTCGACCCCTTGAAGATCAACACATTCCAGCATCTGGGAGGAAGGGAAGACAGGAACTCAGGCAAGGCAACAAGATAACCCATCTCTAGGCCAGCGTGGGTACAAAATGACTTCCCTAGGTCCGGAATTCATTCTGGACTCTGAGCTGCTCTGCTGTCCTGTGGTTCTTATTCCTCTCTGGAGGTTGTGTGGCTTTCCCTTGATTCCAAAGGGGCCTGGCCAAGAGCTTGAGATTATGTTTTCCTTATCTCCATATACATACTAGCAAAACCCGCCTTACTTGAAGTAACACAGGTAAGTGTACTCCTTTGCGTTCTTTACTACCAAGGAGTGGAGTGTGTGTGTGTGTTTGTAGAGTGTGTCCTGTGTTGGGAAGATGAGGTGAGAAGTGAAAGGCATAGAGGGCAGCAAAGCGGTGATGAGATTGGGAGGACGGAGAGGTGATAGGGTAGGAGAGTCGAGCCAACAGAGTAACGGAAATGGACGAACTCATCATTCCGGCTTCTTGACACATTTGTCTGGCACCAGAGCCGTGGCTTCCTGTGTCCCTCAGATTCCCTTTCTCTTAAATATATCACACAGGCAGAGAAGAGGGTACATATCCCTTCTATTTACATTCCTGATCCATCGTTGTATTTACTCAGAAAGTCAGCTCATCTTCTTCTAAAGAGCTGCTTTGTAGACCATATTGGTCAGGACTCCTGCTCAAAGGGGGAAGAAGCCCAGTTTGGACCAACCTCTGGCTTCTCCTGGCCTGTCAGTCACCTTCCCATGGACCTGCTGTCTCCCTGGGGCTGGGACCACGAGGGGGCGGCTCCTGCATCCACATCCTTGCAGCTTCGCCGGCCCAGACCACAGAGACCCTTAGAGTGAGCGCTGTAACCAGAAGGGAGCTGTCCTATTTGCATCACGTGTGAGAGCCTTGAAAAAGGTTTGGGGCAAGCACGATAGGGGAGTTGCTGGGATCCACACACACACAGAGTGTCGGCCACATGAGCTGTGGGCCTGGCTCTGGATGTGACCAGCATAGCCGCCACTGCCCTGGACACCCCACTGTAGACTTGCAGCTCCCCTCTATCCCAGTAGGAGGCAGCATTGCCTCTCTTTGTCTGCTCAGCCCGGGCCTCTCCACAGGCTGTGATTCCAGGGTTCCGTCTCAGCAGGAATGGAATTGGAAAAGATGATTTTATCTTCAGAAAACTCTCACTCCTCAAATGTCAAGACTCTCCAATAGTAATCTAGATTTCCCTCCTCCTCTTAAGGTCTCAAATTTTAAAATGGAATTATAAAACAGAAGGAGTCTTTGGAATTATATCACTTCCAACACTCTGGTTTAAAGATGAAGAAATAGAAAAAATAAAGAAATAGAAATACATGAAGAGAGGCAAAGAGATTCAAATATGTATTTTAGTATTTGGTAGAAAATTGCTAAGTCATCTGAACCAAACATAAAGCAATCAAGGAGAGAGAAAAATAGCTAAATGAGGTATCGGTTCTCAGTTTCTAGAAGGTAGGAACTAAGCTTTTATTAGAAAGACAACTTGTAAAAAACACCCAAGTAACCTTGAAGAAGAAACACTTGTACAATATTTGGACAAGCACTGTGCACTAGAAATATCATTTGAGCCACAAAGTTTAAGGCATAGACATAATTTTAAAGTGGCTGCCAGAAAATTTTTGAAAGGTAAAAAGAAACAGGTGAAATCAATTTTAATAATACTTTAATATTTAACCCACGTATCAAATATATTATTTTACATGTAATCAATAAAACATTATGAATGGGATCGTTCACAGTTTTTTCCTGCACTAAGTCTTTGAAAGCTGGTGTGTATTTTACCCTCAAAGCACCTCTCAGTTTGGACCAGTCACATTTCAAATACTCAGTAGCCACGTGCTGGTGGTTCCTGTATTGGACTGTGCAGGATTGAACACCAGGTTCATTCCAGACCTTGCAAAGCCTTCAGGACACACTGCACAGACACCTGTGCTCACCCAGAGCCCTTCTGAGAAATGTTTTATCCAAATGGAATATAATGGACTGATAACCTTTGATCAAAAGGAGCTTCCTGTTTCAAAATAACCTACTTTTAACTCCACCTCTCCTCCTCAGATAAAGTCCAGAAGGACACATGATAATCTCATCCTTGTTATTCTTCAACAATGAGCTAGAGTGGACACGGTCAGGTCAACGTCCACAGGAACTGGATGGAAGAGGCTGTCCTGCTCTCTCCCAGAGGGATGCCACACTCCATGCCGCAGGAGGGATTCACATGCTATAGGCAAGCCTGCTGAGAACAAATGTGCTGAAAACACCAGGGGCAACTTTCACAGAGCCACCTTTTCTTTATAGGGGCTGGTGGGAGACGGAGCTGTCATCAGAGTGTGTTATGAGGACAAACAGAACACCTCGGGCAGATTGCTCCTTTTGACAAAAGCAAATAAGCAAAATAGCTTTCAGGATTTCCAGACACTTTCACATGCTCAGGAATGGATAGCAGTTCCAAACCCAGCGTCAAAATGAAGAAGAGTCAAGGCCAACCTGGATGCCAGCAAGGAGTGGGTTAAGAGGCCCCCGAGGGCTTCCCTGGTGGCGTAGTGGTTGAGAGGGGAGCCTGGCTCCTGAGCAAGCAAGCCAGTCTTGCTTTGAGTCATACTGTAATGATTTTTCTCTAAAAAATTAAGTGAAGAGACACAGAAACTAGGAGTTGAGAGCTGAGTCTCATTAATGTCACAGTTGGGGTCCACATGGCCCTCAGGACTGGCTGTTCAACTCCTCCTTGAATTCTGAGAGGAATCCATGGAATTCCCCTCGCCCAACACAGCTACTTGTAATTGTTAGTGAAGAGCACTTGAGTTGTCTTTTCAGCACGCTTGGCTTGAGTCCTGTACACTCATAGAAGTCGTATCACTACCTTTTATTTCATTGATTCTAAAACATCATCTCCCAGTTTAAAGGTGTCTTATTTAGTTCTTACAAATGAGACACCATACTCTAAATAGTAGTGTCTAAAATAAATCAAATTTATTTACACTCTTAGTGTAAAAGCTCCCCAAGGGCATTGATTTCACCTGTTTTGTTTACTTCTGTATCCTGAGCACCTAGCAAAATGCCTATTACTCAGTAGTATTCAATAATAATAGTAATAATGAACAAAGAGCTATGTATATTTTCTCCCATTTTAAACATGTGGTAACTTGCTATATATACTGTTCTGCATGTTGCTTTTTTTTCTTGAAACTTATTCATATACATTAGAGATTGTCAACAGAGGGGCAGGAGGCAGGGTTCGTTTAATGAAAGAGTTCTAAGCAGAAAAAAGCAACTCTCCATCCATGCATTAGTGTACTAATCCCAGGAAGCAGCCATCATCCAGCATGAATTAAACCCGCTGGGCAGGGCATGCCTGGTATGTGACAGAGCCCCTCTTTGTTCTGTTTTTAAGTGAGATGGCCCACACAATAGCCTACATACAGCCTACAGAACCAGTTAAATTTTTAAATGTCTATTTTGCCCTGTGGAATCCTTTTATCTTCCTACAAAGCTAAACACAGGTGACTTACACATTATAGGCACTCAAACGTGTAGGGGGTGAATTAAAACTTAAGATCTACTAAAAAGTAGCTTATATTAATTTTTTTAAGTTAAGGTGATTCAAACAACAATGAGATACCACTATGCACTTACTAGAGTGGCCAAAATCCTGAACACGGACAACACCAAGTGATGATGAGGATGAGGAGCAATAGGAACTCTCATTCATTGCTGGTGGGAATGCAGAACAGTACAGCCACTTTGGAAGACAGCTTGGCATTATAAAACTAAACATATTCTTACCATACAATCTGTCAATCGGACTTTTGGTATTTACCCAAAGGAGATGAAAACTTACGTCCATACAAAAACCTGCACACAGGGCTTCCCTGGTGGCGCAGTGGTTGAGAGTCCGCCTGCCGGTGCAGGGGACGCGGGTTCATGCCCCGGTCCGGGGGGATCCCACACACCGTGGAGCGGCTGGGCCCATGGGCCATGGCCACTGAGCCTGCGCGTCCGGAGCCTGTGCTCCGCAACGGGAGACGCCACAACGGTGAGGGGCCCGCATACCGCAAAGAAAAAAAAAGATGTACAGGTGTGACATAGCTACATAATATTGCCTGAGAAAGAAAGCTGGAAGTGGAGGAGGAAGGGGAAGAAATGGAGCTGCTGTCTCTAAGCTGAACCTGCTCACCTTTTTTGAGCAAAGAGCCCTGGGATGTGAAGAAAAGGAGACAACAGTCATACACCCAGGTAGGTTATTACAGACTGTTGAGGAGAGTTCCCTGTGCTATCAGCCATGTGGCTGACAGGGTCTTGGTGCTCCAGTCAGGTGTCAGGCCTGAGCCTCTGACGTGGGAGAGCCAAGTTCAGGATATTGGTCCACCAGAGACCTCCTGGCTCCACGTAATATCAATTGGTGAAATCTCTCCCAGAGATCTCCATCTCAGTGCTAAGACCCAGCTCCACTCAACGACCAGCAAGCTACAGTGCTGGACACCCTATGCCAAAAAACTAGCAAGGGGCTTCCCTGGTGGCACAGTGGTTGAGAATCTGCCTGCCAATGCAGGGGACACGGGTTCGAGCCCTGGTCTGGGAAGATCCCACATGCCGCGGAGCAACTAAGCCCGTGAGCCACAACTACTGAGCCTGCGCGTCTGGAGTCTGTGCTCCGCAACAGGAGAGGCCGCGATAGTGAGAGGCCCGTGCACTGCAATGAAGAGTGGCCCCCGCTTGCCACGTCTAGAGAAAGCCCTCGCACAGAAACGAAGACCCAACAGAGCCAAAAATAAATAAATAAAATACTGAAAAAAAAAAAAACTAGCAAGACAACAACACAACACCACCCATTAGCAGAGAGGCTGTCTAAAATCATAATAAGTTCACAGAAACCCCAAAACACACACCAGACGTGGTCCTGCCAACCACAAAGACAAGATCCAGCCTCACCCACCAGAACACAGGCACTAGTCCCCTCCACCAGGAAGCCTACACAACCCACTGAACCAGCCTTACCCACTGGGGACAGACACCAAAAACAATGGGAACTATGAACCTGCAGCCTGGGAAAAGGAGACCCCAAACACAGTAAGTTAAGCAAAATGAGAAGACAGAGAAATACACAGCAGATGAAGGAGGAAGGTAAAACCCCACCAGACCAAACAACTGAAGAGGAAATAGGCAGTCTACTTGAAAAATAATTCAGAGTAATGATAGTAAAGATGATCCAAAATCTTGGAAATAGAATGGAGAAAATACAAGAAACATTTAACAAGGACCTAGAAGAACTAAAGAGGAAACGATGATGAACAACACAATAAATGAAATTAAAAACTCTCTAGAAGGAATCAATAGCAGAATAATTGAGGCAGAAGAATGGATAAGTGACCTGGAAGATAAAATAGTGGAAATAACTACCACAGAGCAGAATAAAGAAAAAAGAATAAAAAGAATTGAGGACAGTCTCAGAGACCTCTGGGATGATATTACATGCACCAACATTCGAATTATAGGGGTACGAGGAGAAAAAGAAAGGGACTGAGAGAATATTTGAAGAGATTATGGTTGAAAACTTCCCTAATATGGGAAAGGAAATAGTTAATCCAGTCCAGGAAGCACAGAGAGTCCCATACAGGATAAATCCAAGGAGAAACACATCAAGGCACATATTAATCAAACTATCAAAAATTAAATACAAAGAAAAAATATTAAGAGCAGCAAGGGAAAAACAACAAATAACATACAAGGGAATCCCCATAAGGTTAACAGCTGATCTTTCAACAGAAACTCTGCAAGCCAGAAGGGAGTGGCAGGACATATTTAAAGTGATAAAAAGGGGAAAACCTACAACCAAGATTACTCTACCCAGCAAGGACCTCATTCAGATTCAGTGGAGAAATTAAAACCTTTACAGACAAGAAAAAGTTAAGAGAATTCAGCACCACCAAACCAGCTTTACAAAAAATGCTAAAGGAACTTCTCTAGGCAGGAAACACAACGGAAGGAAAAGACCTACAATAACAAACCCAAAACAATTAAGAAAATGGTAATAGGAACATACATATCGATAACTACCTTAAACGTAAATGGGTTAAATGCTCCAACCAAAAGACATAGACTGGCTGAATGGATACAAAAACAAGACCCGTATATATACTGTCTACAAGAGACCCACTTCAGACCTAGGGACACATACAGACTGAAAGTGAGGGGTTGGATAAAGATATTCCATGCAAATGGAAATCAAAAGAAAGCTGGAGTAGCAATTCTCACATCAGACAAAATAGACTTTAAAATAAAGACTATTACAAGAGACAAAGAAGGACACTACATAATGATCAAGGCATCAACAAAGAAGAAGATACAACAACTGTAAATATTTATGCACCCAACATAGGAACACCTCAATACATAAGGCAAATGCTAACAGCCATAAAAGGGGAAATCGACAGTAACACAGTCAGAGTAGGGGACTTTAACACCCCATTTTCACCAATGGACAGATCATCCAAAATGAAAATAAATAAGGAAACACAAGCTTTAAATGAAACATTAAATAAGATGGACTTAATTGATATTTATAGGACATTCCATCCAAAAACAACAGAATATACACTTTCTTCTCAAGTGCTCATGGAATATTCTCCAGAATAGATCATATCTTGGGTCACAAAACAAGCCTTGGTAAATTTAAGGAAATTGAAATCGTATCAAGTATCTTTTCCAAACACAATGCTATGAGACTAGACATCAACTCCAGGAAAAAAAATTGTAAAAAATACAAATATATGGAGGATAAACAATACCTACTAAATAACCAAGACATCACTGAAAAAATCAAAGAGGAGATCAAAAAATATCTAGAAACAAATGACAATGAAAACACGATGAGCCAAAACCTATGGGATGCAGCAAAAGCAGTTCTAAGAAGGAAGTTTATAACAATTCAATCTCACCTCAAGAAACAAGAAAAATCTCAAATAAACAACCTAGCCCATCGATAGACAAATGGATAAAGAAGATGTAGTACATATATACAATGGAATATTACTCAGCCATAAAAAGGAACAATATTGGGTCATTTGTAGAGGTGGGGATGGATCTAGAGACTGTCATACAGAGTGAAGTAAGTCAGAAAGAGAAAAACAAATATCGTATATTAACGCATATATGTGGAACCTAGAAAAATGGTACAGATGAACCGGTTTGCAGGGCAGAAATAGAGACACAGATGTAGCAAACAAATATATGGACACCAAGGGGGGGAAACTGGTATGGGGAGTGGTGGTTGTGGGATGAATTGGGAGATTGGGATTGACATATATGCACTAATATATATAAAATAGATAACTAATAAGAACCTGTTGTATAAAAAAATAATAAAATAAATAAATTAATTAATTTAATTAAATAGAGAAAAAACATAACCTAACCTTACACCTAAAGCAAATTAGAGAAAGAAGAACAAAAAAATACCCAAGGTTAGCAGAAGGAAAGAAATCATAAAGATCAGATCAGAAATAATTGAAAAAGAAATGAAGGAAACAGTAGCAAAGATTAATAAAGCAGAAAGCTGGTTCTTTGAGAAGGCAAACAAAATTGGTCAACCATTAGCTAGACACATCAAGAAAAAAAGGGAGAAGACTCAAATCAATAGAATTAGAAATGAAAAAGGAGAAGTAACAACTGACACTGCAGAAATACAAAGGATCATGAGAGATTACTACAAGCAACTCTATGCCAATAAAATGGACAACCTGGAAGAAATGGACAAATTCTTAGAAAAGCACAACCTTCTGAGACTGGACCAGGAAGAAATAGAAAATATAAACAGACCAATCACAAGCACTGAAATTGAAACTGTGATTAAAAATCTTCGAACAAACAAAAGCCCAGAACCAGATGCCTTCACAGGCAAATTCTATCAAACATTTAGAGAAGAGTTAACACCTATCATTCTCCAACTCTTCCAAAATATAGCAGAGGGAGGAACACTCCCAAACTCATTCTACGAGGTCACCATCACCCTGATACCAGAACCAGACAAACATGTCATCATAAAAGAAAATTACAGGCAAATATCACTGATGAACATAGAAGCAAAAATCCTCAACAAAATACTAGCAAACAGAATCCAACAACACATTAAAAGCATCATGCACCATGATCAAGTGGGGTTTATCCCAGGAGTGCAAAGATTCTTCAAAATATGCAAATCAATCAGTGTGATACACCATATTAACAAATTGAAGGATAAAAACCATATGATCATCTCCAGAGATGCAGAAAATGCTCTTGACAAAATTTAACACCCATTTATGATAAAAACCCTCCAGAAGGTAGGCATTGAGGGAACTTACCTCAACATAATAAAGGCCATATATGACAAACTGACAGCCAACATTGTTCTCAATGGTGAAAAACTGAAACCACTTCCACTAAGATCAGGAACAAGACAAGGTTGCCCACTCTCACCACTATAGAAATAAAAGGAATCCAAATTGGAAAAGAAGAAGTAAAAGTGTCACTGTTTGCAGATGACATGATACTATTCATAGAGAATCCTAAAGATGCTCCTAGAAAACTACTAGGACTAATCAATGAATTTAGTAAAGTAGCAGGATACAAAATTAATGCACAGAAGTCTCTTGCATTCCTATACACTAACGAGGAAAAATCTAAAAGAGAAATTAAGGAAACACTCCCATTTACCACTGCAACAAAAAGAAAAAAATACCTAGGAATAAACCTACCTAAGGAGACAAAAGACGTGTATGCAGAAAACTATAAGAGACTGATGAAAGAAATTAAAGATGATACAACAGATGGAGAGATATACCCTATTCTTAGATTGGAAGAATCAACATTGTGAAAATGACTATAATACCCAAAGCAATCTACAGATTCAATGCAATCCCTATCAAACTACCAATAGCATTTTTCACAGACTAGAACAAAAAATTGCACAATTTGTAAGGAAACACAAAGGACCCCGAAAAGACAAAGCAATCTTGAGAAAGAAAAACGGAGCTGGAGGAATCAGGTGCCCGGACTTCAGACTAAACTACAAAGCTACAGTAATCAAGATAGGATGGTATTGGCCCAAAAATAGAAATATAGATCAACGAAACAGGATAGAAAGCCCAGAGATAAACCCACACACATATGGTCACCTTACCTTTGATAAAGGAGGCAAGAATATTCAATGGAGAAAAGACAGCCTCTTCAATAAGTGGTACTGGGAAAACTGGACAGCTGAATGTAAAGAATGAAATTAGAACACTCCCTAACACCATATACAAAAATAAACTCAGAATGGATTAAAGAACTACATGTAAGGCCAGACACTATAAAACTCTTAGAGGAAAACAGAGGGAGAACACTCTTTGACATAAATCACAGCAAGATCCTTTTGACCCACTTCTTAGAGAAATGGAAATAAAAACAAAAATAAACAAATGGGACCTAATGAAACTTAAAAGCTATTGCACAACAAAGGAAACCATAAACAAGATGAAAATACAACCCTCAGAATGGGAGAAAATATTTGCAAATGAAGCAACTGACAAAGATTGATCTCAAAATATACAAGCAGCTCATGCAGCTCAATATCAAAGAAACAAACAACCCAATCCAAAAATGGGCAGAAGGCCTAAATAGACATTTCTCCAAAGAAGACATACAGATGGCCAACAAACACATGAAAGATGCTCAACATCACAAATCAGAGAAATGCGAATCAAAACTACAATGAGGTATCACCTCACACCAGTCAGAATGGCCATCATCAAAAAATCTACAAACAATAAATGCTGGAGAGGGTGTGGAGAAAAGGGAACCCTCTTGCACTGTTGCTGGGAATGTAAATTGATACAGCCACTATGGAGAACAGTATGGAGGTTCCTTAAAAAACTAAAAATAGAACTACCATATGACCCAACAATCCCACTACTGGGCATATACCCTGAGAAAACCATAATTCAAAAAGAGTCAATCACCACAATGTTCATTGCAGCACTATTTACAATAGCCAGGACATGGAAGCAATCTAAGTGTCCATCAACAAATGAATGGATAAAGAAGATGTGGCACATATATACAGTGGAATATTTTTCAGCCATAAAAAGAAATGGAATTGATTTATTTGTGTGAGGTGGATGGACTTAGAGTCTGTCATATGGAGTGAAGTAAGTCACAAAGAGAAAAACAAATACCGTATGCTAACACATACATATGGAATCTAAAAAAAAAAAGTTCTGAGGAAAGTAGGGGCAGGGCAGGAATAAAGATGCAGATGTAGTGAATGGACTTGAGGACATGGGGAGGGGGAAGGGTAAGCTGAGACGAAGTGAGAGAGTGGCATGGACATATATACTCTACCAAACGTAAAATAGATAGCTAGTGGGAAGCAGCCGCATAGCACAGGGAGATCAGCTCAGTGCTTTGTGACCACCTAGAGGGGTGGGATAGGGATGGTGGGAGGGAGACGTAAGAGGGAGGAGATATGGGGACATATGTATATGTATAGCTGATTCACTTTGTTATAAAGCAGAAACTAACACACCATTGTAAAGCAATTATACTCCAATAAAGGTGTTAAAAATAAAAACAAATAAATAAATAAAATATAAAGTTACAACCCAGTTTGGTAGAGCTTGACTTCAGATATCTCTGCATTGTTTAGGCTTTCACTCTCACCCTTCTCAAAGTCCTTCTGTCCATTACCCCATTTCAAAGTCACACTCGTAGGTTCAGGATTTTGTTATGGCAGCACCCCACATCTGGATTAGTTATCAACTACTGAGTAAAATAATACCTCAGAGTTTAGTTTGGCTTAAAACAATTGTGGAATAATGGAAAATATATAGAATCATCTTTATCTACAGTTCCTGGCACACAGCTTCTAAGACCCTTGGAATTTCTGCAAGGATGTGTCTTTTTTTGTTTGTTTTTTGCTGCTTTTGGGATCTTAGTTCTCCGACCAGGGATTGAACCTGGGTGACCACAGTGAGGGCACCAAGTCTGGACCGACAGGGAATTCCCCAAGAGTGTCTTTTATATGCTAATGAGATGACTGGTGGCCTGGGACCTCTAGGTAGCTTCAGGGTGGGGCTGGTGGCCAGAAAGACCAAGCCATGGTTAGAGTGTTGGAAATTTCAGCCCCACCCCCTCAATCATTTCCCAGCCCCTCCCTGGTCCTCAGAGGGGAGAGGGGCTGGAGGTTGAGTTCAATCACTAACAACAAGTGATTTGATCCAGCATTCTTATGTAATGTTACCTTTGTCAAAATCCTAAACAACGAGGTTCAGAAAGGTTCTGGCTTGGTGAACACATCAAGGTGCTGGGAGGGTGATACCCCCAGTGAGGGCATGGAAGCTCCACTCACTTTTTCCATACCTTGTCCTGTGCTTCTCTTCCATCTGGCTGCTCCTGAGTTGTATTCTTTGCAATAAACTGGTAAAGAGACGTAAAGTGTTTCCTCAGTTCTGTGAGCTATTGTAGCAAATTTTATTATCTCACAGTTTCTGTGAATAAGGAATTTGGGAGCAGCTTCACTGGATGGTTCTAGGTTAGAGTCTTTCTGGGAGGTTGCAATCAAGAAGTCTCGGAAGGCTACAGTCATCAGAAGGCTTGAGTGAGTGGGCCAGGAAGATTTACTTCCAAAGTAGCCCACTCACATGACTGCCAAGTTGGTGCTGGCTGTGGCCAGGAGGACTTGGTTCCTCACCTCTGGGGCCTCTCCTGGGGGCTGCTCAGGACATGATGTCTTCCCCCACAGCAAATGCACCCCAAGAAAGCAAGATGAAAGCGATCATGTGTTTTCTGTCTTAGCCTCCTAAGTCATACCCTGTCATTTCCAGCCTCCTAAGTCATACCCTGTCATTTCCACAAAGTCCTCTTGGTCACCCAGGTTGGCCCCAAGGATTATAGAAGGAAACTACCACATAAGAACATAAATAACAGGACAGCCGTCTCGGAGACTGAAACACAGTGTTCAAATATATTTTTCAAATAAATGAATGAATGATTTAATCATCTCCAAGTCCTCTAAACTCAGTCCATTTGGATCTAGTGTTTAGCATGAGAGCTCAGGCTTCTGGCAGCATGAAACTTTTTATTGGCTTTTGTGTTTTCACTCTGGAGGAGCTCAGACAAATGATCTGCTTTCATTGTGTCTCAAGTCTTAAAACGGGGGTTGTAAAATCACCATGAAATTAAATAATTTTAGAGCCATGAAGAATGTTCACTATTAAAATTCTCCCACAGGGCCAGCCCCAGGCAAAATTGTGAAGTGAGAGGAACTTGGCTTTTCTACCCCAAATCTACAAATCTCCACAAGCCCTCCACCCACAACCATTACCTAACTAACACATGTAATATCCAGCTCCATGGACAGACATGTATTTTGCAGGGTTTGCTTGAGGAAGAACCAGTTAAAAATCATAATACTATATCACTGCGCATTTTAGTAAATTCAATAAGACCAATTCTTCCCCTGGCTTTGAAACACATCACTCAATCAAAGTTGAGCATCTGATAAAATTATTGGCTTACAACTAGGAGTTGAGGCGTATAGAAATCCTCAGCACTAGGAAAGTTCATTGTGGGGAGATAATCAATGTCTAGATCTCCCTAAGGTGCAGCAGATTCCCGCACCCCATCTCAAGCTCACTTGAAGAACACACGCATTGAGTGGAAAGATAGAGTTTACTTATCTGTTCATTTAACAAATCTTCTCTGAGCCACATATTGTTCTAGGTGCCAGGTTACTCTCACTTCCAGTCTTTGCTCAAATCTCCTTTCAGTGAAGACTAGCCTGACCGTTATATTTTAAATTGCAATTTAAATTGCAGACTTCTTGTATCTTTTTTACTCTGCTCTATGCTTTCTTGTTTCATAACATGTGCTACCTGCTAACATACTATAATTTACTTTTTTTAAATTTTATATTGGACTATGGTTGACTAACAATGTTGTGTTAGTTTCAGGTGTACAGCCAAGTGATTCAGTTATACATATCCATGTATCTATTCTTTTTCAAGTTCTTTTCCCATTGAGGTTATTACAGAGTATTGAGCCAAGTTCCCTGTGCTCTACAGTAGGTCCTTGTTGGTTATCTATTTTAAATACAGCAGTGTGTACATGTCAATCCCAAACTCTCAATCTATCCCTCCCCCTCCCCCTTCTCCCCTTATAATTTACATCTTTATTGCTTTTTATTTGTATCTTTCTCCCCCACCCTGACTCCATGCTGGAAGTTCAGCTCCGGAAAGCAGGAATCTTAACCCGTTTTGTTCACTGATACAGGGCCTGGCTCATAATAGGTACTGAATAGTTGGTGAGTGAACAGAACAAGGCCTGGGGGTACAAGGGTGAATAAAACAGACACAATTCTCTGCCTTCTGCAAATTTACCCCGCTGTCCCACTCTCTCCATCCATGCACAGAGTTTCGATTCACTGGGTTTAATCTAGCAATGATGGATTTAACACATGGTCCTGAACTTTCTGCTGTTTTCTGCAGATGCCCCAGGCAATCTGTGGCTTCTCCTTTCCAGAGAAGCCTAAGTGCCTTGGCTGCAAAACCTACATCCTCCAGGTCACTCCAGATTCTAATTTCACACTTGTTCTTAGGAAAATAGTTTGCCCTTCAAATGTAAAATGTTCCAGAGCTCCAGCCCTGCTTCCTGAACTCTCTGCGTGGCAGTACTTCTGGGCTTAAGGAAGAAAACCTGCTTGTTTTTACTCTCAAATCATTCAAAACAGGGTTACAAAGCTACACTCTTTTGTCAGTAAAGTTAAGATTATCACCCGTCCCTTTCCAAACTATGAAAAAGACAATGCCCGTTCCTCTCCAAAAAGCCATATTAAAGGCAAGAACATTCCAGTGACAGTTTAATAAAAAACAGGCCATGCCAAAAGGAAGCCTACAGAGAATGACAACTGGAATTAAACAAGGGGGCCAGAGAGGCCAGATTAAGATTCTTAGTGAGCATGTCAGCAACAGGCATATTTTAAGGCGGGTTTTCATTAAAGTGCATGAAAATGGTAACTGGCTTAAGTAACATCCATGACCTTTCAACAGAGATAATTACATTAGTGTATGTGATACAGATTAGACATGAGGAAGTATTTTTCCAGGTAGAAAACAAAATGGGAACAAAAAGCATTATATGTGGAAACCAACTGGGCAGAAAACCAGAGGAAAAAAAGAGAGGATATGAGTAGAAGAGGAAAGATGCTGAAACCAGCAACGAAGGGCTGTCTCAGAAATTTAAAGGAGTGTTTTGGTGGGAGGGTGGGAGCAGAGAGGAACACACACACACACACAAAAACCCTTGCGGCTTTTGTTTCTTTTGCTGAAGAAAGAAAGGCCCGTAGTATGTGGTCCTGCAAACCTGGGACAGAATTATAACAAACCCGATCCTCTAGAGCTCAGTCCAGTAAGGTAGCCACCAGCCACATGTGCTATTTAGAATTAACTAAAATTAATGGAAATGAAATAAAATTTAGATTCTTAGTCATATTAGCCACATTTCAAGGGCTCAGTTGCCACATGTGACATAGCATAGTGCAGATAGTGATAGTTTCCATCACTCCAGAAAGTTCTCTAGGGCAGCACTGTTACAGAGCTTGATAGTGAAAAAGCAAATACATGTCAATACCTATACCAGCTTGACCTATTATTCTCTTATCCCCCTAAAGAGAGGCAGACTCATAATGCTGTAGTTGGCAAGGACCTTGGCAACCTAGGTCGAAATTCTTCTTACTGCTCCTAAAGCTTTTTTTTTTTTTTTTTTTTTTTTTTTTTTTTAACAAATGAGGCCCTGGGAGGTTAGTTTAAGCCATTTATTGAACATATATTTATAAAGATGCCAGAGACACTAAAGTGAATAAAACACAGTCCAAAACCTCTAGATGCTCACATCTGAGTCAGAAGAATGGACATGAAAGAAACTAATTGTATCAAGTTGGTAAATATTATAATAGAGGTGTGTATAAGGCACTGTAACAGATGGATTTTCTAAAAACAGCCACGGCAGTATTTTCAGTTCCACATACTTTTCCAGAACCCTCTCTCCCCCATCAAGAGGCAGAATCAATTTCCCCACCCCCTCCAACCTAGGTGGGCTCATGACTGCTCTGCAGGATACAGTATGGCAGAAGTTATGCTACGTGACTTCCAAGGCTGCTAGATCATATAAAGAATACAGCTTCTTCCTGGCTCTCTCTCTGTACACCTCTGGAGCCCTGAACCACCTTGTAAAAAGTCCAGCCACCTTGAAGCTGCAATATGGAGAAACAGCAGAGATATAGAAAAAGATGCCAAGGAAACCCCACTGTTCCACCCCACAGATGTTTGGCCCTTTCCATCAACCACCAGCCAGGTGAGTGAACAAGTCATCGGCTGATCCTAGCCCCACCATCAAGCCTTCCAACTGAGGCAGGGGCAAGCCACCCTGCTGTGCCGTGTACAAATTCCACGGAATCCAGGAATATAATAAACAGTTATTTTCACCACTAAGTTTTGGAGTAGATTGTTACACAGATATACTAAGTGAAACAGCCACTCTGGGAGAATGAAACTCTTCACTCTATTTAGGGAAGTCAAATAAGATTGTCCAGAGCTGCTGATATTTGAGCTCAGTCCTGAAGGAGGATGCACAAGGAATTCCCTGGATGAACAATAAAGAGATATTCTTCCAGACACAGAATAAATTGTGCAAAATGCAGAAGCCAGAGAGCAAGTCTACAAACTGTTAACAGTCAGGTACAGCTGGAGTGTGGGAAGCTGTGCTCGAGGTAGGAGTTTCATTCATTCATTCATTCTCTTATTCATTCATCCAATAAATACATACTGAGCCCATGGTGTCTGGTACCCAACTCATGTATCACTGAGGATTGCTTTTGACTGCAAATCCCCCCTCCAAAAAAGTGGTTTCAACACTAAGGAACTACTGTTTACTTAATGAGAAAATCAGAGGTTGCCAAGGCAGGCAGCATCAGGTAATGCAATGCAGAGCCACGGAAAGACATGGAAAGGTTGCAGGCAGCACACTGATTTTTTTCAGAAACACAATGGGAAACAAAGGAGAGGGAAAGAAGGGGAAGCAGAGTATAGTAATTTCCACATCACACCTTCACAAGTCACTCTTACACATGCACACACACACATACACACACAATCATATAATTATTATTTAATTCAATAAGAATAATAGGACACATTAGAAAACTCTGGTGTAGTATGGGAGATGGATTGGCTGGGACTAAGTCAGAAGCAGGAAGACTAGACTTGTCAAAAAAAATCCACCTTAAACAGACATTTCTCCAAAGAAGACATACAGATGGCCAAGAGGCACATGAAAAGATGTTCAACATCACTAATTATTAGAGAAATGCAAATCAAAACTACAATGAGGTATCACCTCACACTGGTCAGAATGGCCATCATCAAAAAATCTACAAACAATAAATGCTGGAGAGGGTGTGGAGAAAAGGGAATCCTCTTGCACTGTTGGTAAGAATGTAAATTGGTGCAGCCATTATGGAAAAGAGTATGGAGGTTCCTTAAAAAACTAAAAATAGAGTTACCATATGATCCAGCGATCCCAATCCTGAGCATATATCTGGAGAAAACCATAATTCTAAAAGATACATGCACCCCAAAATTCATAGCAGCTCTATTTACAATAGCCAAGATATGGAAGCAACCTAAATGTCCATCAACAGATGAATGGATGAAGAAGATGTGGTACAGATACACAATGGAATATTACTCAGCCATAGAAAACAATGAAATAATGCCATTTGCAGCAACATGGATGGACCCAGAGATGATCATACTAAGAGAAGTAAGTCAGACAGAGAAAGACAAATATCATATGATATCACTTATATATGAAATCTAAAAAAAAAGTTACAAAAAAATGATACAAATGAACTTATTTACAAGACAGAAATAGACTCACAGACATAGAAAACAAATTTATGGTTACCAAAGGGGGAAAGGGGGAGGGACAAATTAGGAGTTTAGGATTGAAATATACATACTACTATATATGGAGTAGATAACCAACAAGGACATACTGTATAGCAGAGGGAACTATACTCAGTATCTCATAATAACCTATAGCGAAAAGAATCTGAAAAAGAATATACATATATATGTATATACATATGTATGTATAGCTGAATCACTTTCTTGTACACCTGAAACTAACACAACATTGTAAATCAACTATATTTCAATAAAAAATTTTTTAAAAACACAAAAAATCCACCTTCGTTTTAAAGCAAATTTGAAGCCAAGTTTGAAGAACCTACTTCATTATTATATGATCTACAGAAGCATAAAAATTGCCTTCTCCAGAATTCCTTTCGATTTAAATGTTTTCTATAACCAAAGCAATAGAGAAAGAGGCAGAAGTAAATTTCTTTAGATTCAGAGAACTTTCCAGTGCTTTAAAGAGGAACAAAGGAACTTTGTAACACAAAGAGTGTCAGCTCCAGAGAGGATGCCCGCCCCCTCCTGTACCAACTGCTCACCTTCCCCCAGCACAGGAGGGCAAAATGCAACTCATTTTTCACTGAACTGCCAAAGCACATTTTCTCTCCACCAAGCTCAGTCCTGAGCTTGATAGATAGAAAGTGTTCAAATAAGAAATGGCTCTGAGATGTTCTAAAATAGTAATTAAGCTGCATACACAATTGCTCTAGCCAAAAGGGTCTCTAATCGTTTTTCTGCGGATAAGAAATAGACACAATTACCCAAAGGCTTCTGAGTGTTCGTGTTCAAAGGGCATATTGAGAGTGAATTACACTGGAAGGTTAGGCTAAACATAAAAGTAAACTGGCTCATTCTTCTAGGAAAAGTTACCTTTTTGCTGAAAAATGAATCTGACTGCGAGGTCTTGCTTTTCTCCCAAATCAGTGTTCAACCAGGAGATTGGAAGTATCTACAGGATGAAAAAGAAACATGTGTGAGTGCTGGGTGTATACGGATGGAAGGGAACGGGCACAGCTTTTTGCTGAGGGTGGAGGATCATACGTAAGAAGTGAAATCTCCCTGCCAGCTGCTCTTGTCCCTGAGTTGCCCCAGCCAGGTGTAGCTCTGGGTAACTCCAGCACAGCAATGTGGGGCCCACCTAAGACAGGCAAATAAGCATCAACCCAGCTGCCCAGGGTTCTTGGTGTCCTGCAGAAGCCACTGGAGCCACACTCTACCCCTCCTGCCGGCTCCCCAGTCATCCCCTGCATTCAAGCCATGCCCCTCAAAGGAAGGAGCAACTCAGCCCGGGCAGGGTGGTGGCACATATTAGAGAGTGACCTGTTTGGTTGGGGAATAAGGGAAATGGGAGAGAGGAGTGACTGGGAAACTGTATCTCCTCAACCCCAAGGTCTAAACCTCCCACCCTCTCTCACATGTATGAATAGTGATGGTTTATGTGTCAGCTTGGCTAAGCCACCCTACTCAGATATTTGGTCAAACACTGTTTCAGATGTTTCTGTGAAGGTATTTTTAGATTAACGTTTAAGACAGCAGATTTTGAGTAAAGCAGATTACCCTCCATAATGTGGGTGGGCCTAATCCAATCAGTTGAAGGCCTTAATAGAACAAAGATTGACCTCTCCTGAAGAAGAGGGAATTCCGCCAACAGACCTCCTTTGGACTCAAGCTGCAATTCCTTCCTGGGTCTCCAGCCTGCCAGCCCACCCTACAGATTTTGAACTTGCCAGCCTTCACTGTTGACTATTGTGTGAACCAATTCCTTACAATTTTTCCTCTTTTTCTCTCTCTCTGTCATGCTGGAGGGAAGCAAGCTGCCATGTATGACCAGCCTGACAGAGAACCCCATTAGACTAGGAACTGCTATCCCCAGCCAATATCCAGTGAAGTTCTGAGACTTGTCAACAGCCATAGGACTTAGCTTGAAAATGAATATTCTGTAGCCTGCCAACGGTGACTTGAATGAGCTTAGAAGCAGATCATCTTGTAGTCAAGCCTTCAGCAGCCCCAGCTTGAATGCAACCTCATCAGAGATCCTGAGCAAGAGGCTCTCAGCTGAGTGACACCCAAATTCCTGACCCATAGAAACTGAAATACTGGATATTTGTTGTTTTAAGCTGCTAAGTTTTGGGGTAATTTGTTACACAGCAGTAGATAACTAATACACTGCTGAAGAAAGTACATCCACTTGGAGGGCAATTTGGCAACATCTAGTAGGGCAGACAAGCCTTCGAACCAGAAATTCTAATCCTGGGTATTGTGGTAAACATTTATTATGCTTTTTAGCCACCAAATACCCTTTGAAAACTGTCCTCCATTTGAGGGATTTCCCACCTTTAGCTCCATCTCCCCGGGGCAGAACCTCGTGCTGCCTCTTTCTCAGCCCCCCTTACTGCTAAAGCATAGGAATATGACCCAGGCTTCACCATTTAGATACACTCATGTGAACCTATGATTTAGAAGAGAATAGGGTGGAAATGATTCTGGCAAGGAGGAACCACATGACGCTGGCCTTTCAGAGGCAGTAGACATGGAGTTCCCAGTGATAAGAGCCATGCCTGGCATCACAGTGAGAACGGCAATGCCCCTGCTAGAAGCCTCAGCAGCTCCTCTCCCCTGGGGCAATCTGACAGTGTTGGTGGATATTTTCCCTCACTATGAGCTTCCAAATCTGCTTCTCTGCCCTTTCTGGAGATTCTGTTTGAGTTAGAATCCTCTAATATATCCTTTTTACATGTGCCTAAGCCAACTAAGGCAGTCTATTTTTTGCAACTAAGACCCCAAAGGAGTTCAAGGAACTGTTGGGTTGAAGGCCTTAGTTCCTCACTGGCTGGTCATCAGAGGCTTCTCTGAGTTTCTTAGCTGATTTGAGTTGCTATAACAAAATGTCGTAGACTGGGGAGCTTAAATAACAAACATTGATTTCTCCTGGTTCTGGAGGCTGGGAAGTTCAAGATCAAGGTGCCAGAAGATTCAGTGTCTGGTGAGAGGCTTCTTCTTTGTTTACAGAGGGTCTCCTTGTTGTATCCTCACATGGGAGGGAAAGGTTGGGGGGAGGGAATGGTGTCTTCCACCTCTTATAAGGACATTAATCTCATTAGGGCAGGTCTACCCTCATGCCTTTCAAGTTGGCACTGAACTATATGTTAAGTGCCTGTGATGTGAACACTGAGTATCCTACATGCAACTGGTGCTCCATCTATGCTTTATTGGTTGCTAGATTTGTGGATTCTTGTGTCTATAATGTCCAGGCCTGGATGCTCTCTGTCCTTTGGTCCCTACAGTGGGGCCAGCCCACTGAACATAACTAGAACCTTTTTTTTTTGGCTGCGCCGCAAGGCTTGTGGTATCTTAGTTCCCCCACCAGGGATTGAACCCGGGCCCTCGGCAGTGAAAGCGCAGAGTCCTAACCACTGGACCATCAGGGAATTACCCATAACTAGATTCTTAATTAAAGCAGGATGAAGACCAAGCAGTCCCTATCAACCCTCTCCTGGATAAGGCAAAATTTCACCACCTAGAAAATTCACCTGGGGGGCTTCCCTGGTGGCGCAGTGGTTGAGAGTCCACCTGCCGATGCAGGGGACACGGGTTCGTGCCCCGGTCCGGGAGGATCCCACATGCCGCGGAGCGGCTGGGCCCGTGAGCCGTGGCCGCTGAGCCTGCGCGTCCGGAGCCTGTGCCCCCCAACGGGAGAGGCCACAACAATGAGAGGCCCGCGTACCGCAAAAAAAAAAAAAAAAAAAATTCACCTGATGCCACTGGACACTGCAGAGAAGGTGCGAGTCAGCTCTGGACCTCTCACAGCTCCTCTCCAGTAACCCATGCTGCCAGCCCTACCACCCCTTCCCGAGGTTTAGGGACAAGGAAAGTTTTGTGGGAGTAGGTGGTGCCAGCTGTTAGATAGTAGTAAAACTGGGTGTCAGGGAGAGTGAAAGGGCACATCGAACCCTCTGTGAATTTCTTTTTTAATTTGCACTAGAGTTACTAAAGCTATATGATCAGAATTTTTAAAGGATGCCCAATCAACATGATCTTATTTATCTCCTATTCCAGGTAAAAGGGGAAGCATAGTTTTATTTATTTTTTTAGTATATTGGCCAATAAATTTGCATGGGCTCTTAGAACTCTCCTAGCACTCCCCCTTTTCCCCTCCACTACCTTGGCCTAACTATATTCTTGTCCTTTGGATCTTAGCTTAGAAGTAATCCCCTCCAGCATGTTAATTTTACTGCCACACATCATACTGCATGTACTTGCCTGTATAACTGTCTGTTTCCCTGAGAGCAATATCCATGACTTATTCATGATTAAATGCCTAGATCTTGGCAGAATGCTGAGCACATGCTAGATAACTGTTGAGTTTAATGAATCTGGCCCAATCTTTTACCATGCCCCAACATCATTTTATCATGTTTGCTTTACTAGGTGGGATCAAGGCACTCCCCGCCCCACAAGACAGCTTGCTCCAGATTTAGAAAGTTCTAGATATCAGAAAAATAAGTCTTCCTTAAAAAGGGCTTACAGCTGCCTTCCTGTAATTGTTTCCACCCCCTGGCTCCAGTTCTGCCTTCCTAAGCTACACAGAATAAGCCCAGTACCTATTCCGTCAATCAATCCTTGAGCGCTTGGAGCCACATCCTCCCTTCCCAGAGAGGGCGAAGCTCCTTCTCTTTAGTCTTTAGATCAAGCATCTGGATACTTATCAACACGTGTGAAGTATGTGTTTTCCTAGTGAATAGTGTTTATAGGAAACCAAATAGACTTCAGACCCAAAAGAGGTAAGACATTTCTTAAGGCCAGCAATTGCATGTTACTTTTCTTTATATCCACTTCCCAGGGCTCAGTAGATGTTCAAATTCAGCTATGTTGGCTATTCTTTTTCTTTTATTGTATAAATGTGAAAAAACAAGCATGGCTCCACAAAGTCTTCCCCTACATTGTCCCTCCTCATGCCCACCCCCAGCCCTGTTGGAAAGAATTCATTGATCCTTCAGGTACTTTCACAGCCCTTTGTACAAACCTATGTAAGAGTCCTGATCACAATGTATTATCATGAAATTTCCTGTATCTGTCTATTTCCACACTAGACCATGAACCCCTTGAGGAGGGCAGGGTCTTATTTGTTATTGTATCACATTACCTAACACAGTGCCTGGTACATCATAGATAGTCAATATATGTTGCGAGTAAGTGCCATAGAGTATCT
The DNA here is from genome assembly GCF_964341445.2 of Mesoplodon mirus. NCBI lineage: Eukaryota > Metazoa > Chordata > Mammalia > Artiodactyla > Ziphiidae > Mesoplodon > Mesoplodon mirus. Next base: position 90,306,281 of record NC_138977.1, read on the forward strand.
AAGCTAAAAATACCTTATTTGTACACAGGATGCCTTGTCTTATCCATTTTGAATAAAGGGATAAAGTTCTGCTTTGCTGGGCCACTTGGGGGCAAGAAAAGATGACTGTACCTATATTGTAGGTATAATGTTCAGATATTTGGGGGCTCTCAAAAGGGAGTCTTTGCAGGTTTTCAGAAGAAAAGGTATATATTTTTTATGCTTCTGTGTAGTAAATTTACAGAGCACAGGCTACGCCCTGAGTTGAATTTAATGGAATGACGCTTCATTGAGGGCACTCTGATGTTCCAAAACATGATGCCTGGAGAGTGCAGAAAATGTCCTCGCCCCTTTAAGGAAACCTCTGTGAGAAACAGCAATCCAAGACAAGACTTCCCCCTGGGAGTCAACCCTTACAATGAAATTTCTTTCTTTCTTTTTTAAAAATGAATCTCTATAGTCACTTTAATCTTCTTTAGCAACCTAATGGATTGGTGGGTTAGAAGTCAATAGCCATGAAAAGCTTTTCCCAAGAGGTATCCTCATAGCTGCTATGAAATCGGAAATGTGTGTGTAGCATGGAAGTGGTGGGTCAAGGAGACTTCAGTTCAAAAAGAACCAGAGGGTACTAGAATTTCACTGAGATGCCCCCAAGGACAGACACTCAAATTTACAAAAGTGAAGTCCAGACAAATTCCATGAAAACCATCGTTAGGAGATGTGGGGTTAGTAAGAGAGAAGAGAGTTGGGAACAACAGATGAGCTTTTATCTTATGGCTATTGCAGAACATGTAACTGTCCATTTCCCTTTTGCAGCTGGCTGTTGAGTGAGCCAAATCTGTGGTCCACCCTTAGGAATTGTGAGTTTACATTCTGTATACAACCTCTTTGCTGAACTATCTTATGTGTCTACCTTATCTTTATCAGTCCTCATAAATTTGTTTGGGAACAAAGTCAGAAATAGTGGAAACTCTCTGTACACAGGGCTTGTTGCCTGGTGGGCTTCTCTGGTGGGACAGTAGGCTAGAGATCACTAATTCTTTTCTCTCGGGCCAATTGGTTTTACCAGAGAGGCATCTTCTTACTTTCTGCCTAGGAGTAGAGAGGGACTTAAAGCCTCTTTCCCCATCTGCATGTGCTTTCAGAACCCAGTGGGGAAGGGGAACTAGGGAAGAGGGTAGTCACTGTTCAGTTGATGTCCTCTTGTGATTTCCCCTTTGCTTGTCCCTTTACTAGATTTTAGTGATGGGGGAAGGGTGGTGGACTGAGGTAAGCATGTGTTTTCAACCTACCATGATTAATTGCAAGTCCTTCCAGGGATGTCAGGGCACGGTGGGGCCCTGTAAGTGATTGCATGAGCAGGAACATCAAGTATGACCTGTATCAAGTATCAAGTATGACCTGGAGAACACTCAGCTGAACTTTCTCTTTGGAAACAGAGCTGCTATTCTTCAGGTTACCTACCATTCCTTGGACCATACTAACCTGGGGGACTTAAAATATCCATCTGTGAAAGTTCCAGAAAAAGGCCAGACACTGTCTGCTATGTAGGTTCTAAGCCATCCCCAATTGATCTGGGGTGGCCTCAGCCTGCAATGACTTGAAGCAGGATTTTGGTTCCTCAGCTGGAGATTGAAATCAGGTCACAGCAGTGAGAGCGCTGAACCCTAGCCACTAGTCCAGTGGCCAGTGACAAGACCCCTGGCCTGTTGTCTTTGTAGAAGTGAACTCCCACAAAGAGACAGAAAGTAGTGAAGCAAGTGTTTAGTAGGAAGAAAAAGGGTACGTGTGAATAGACTCACATGGGTGGGCTCAGAGTGAGAGTTGTGCCCTTGTGTTAGTTTGAATCACTTATGTGAGGCATTTCTTCCAGGTTTCCTTTGGCCAATCATCTTGCTTTGCCTGGTTCTGAGTCCGCATTTGGTTTGTCTCAGGGTCCTCCCCTGTGTGCATGCACATCTCTTAGCCAAGATGGGTTCCAGCAAAGAGGCCTATGGGTAGGTTGACATCACTCACTTTTTGACCTCCAAGGAGCCTTTCTGCGCATGCATAGTCAGGAAGGTCTCATTGACCTTGAGAATGAGAAATATGTGGTTTCTCTTTTATCTGGGCAGGGCCCAGCCTCTCCTATTATCCTCCTGCCATTATCTTCATCTTGGAGTATCTGTCCACAGGGGACAAACTCCAGCTGCTCAGCCTGGAGCCCACCTATCTCCTGCCTTACAATCACTAGAGACCCCATGGTCTTTGAAACCATTATTGAGAGAGGTTTGGGTACACACCAGGACCGTCCTGGTCCACTTCCTCAAAAGGGGTGCTCCAGATTAGATTCCAGGCTAAGGTCCTGCTAGGGGTGCCTACTCTCCTTCTCTGTGATTATTAACTCTAGAGAGTCCTAGTGTCCTCAGGTGACCCCCAAGCAAACTCAAACCCAGGAAGCTCTGGGAAGCTGGGAGAATGTGGAGAGGCTGCCCACGTCGTACGAGGCACATTTCTACATACCAGGGATACAACAGGGAAGAACATAGGAAAAAATTCTGCCCTGGTGGAGCTAACGTTCTCAGGAGGATGAAAGAGAGCTTAAATTTAAAGAGAGCAAGACCAATTTTAGGAACAACCTACCCACTCATTCTAATTTGGTAAGAAAAATAAATAAAAGTGGTGTATGTAGGCTTCTAAATCTTAGGAAACACAGGTTTTTCTAACCTCAAAGAGTGAAGGTGGTGGCCACAGGGGAGCAGAATGGCAGGTTAGCAGGTCAGCAGTGAGTCAGCAATGTTCCCTGAGCCCCTGTGAGGTCTGGACTGGACATTCCTCTCCAACCATTGCTGAGCTGGTGATCTAACATTTTAATTTTTCACATCTGCACTTTCTCTATTGGATACAGAAACACAGGTAAAGTGTTGTACACAATGCTCAAAGGATAAATGCTGATATTACAGCCATTGTAATGAACTGTCCTGCTTCCACCCCTTATTCAAGTCTTACTGTGTACACATACATTTCCAGACACACTCCTCTTATCTGAAACTTTGTTCCCTTAAAGCACTTGGATTTATGCTCTAGATAAAATTTCTCATTTAACCCCATAAAAAAACATTTGTAAAATTGCGGTCTCCTTTGACTGTTTAGGGTGTTGACTTATTTTGTTATCTTAATGCAGAGATCAGGTTCAGGCAGGTCTGGTAAAGGACATTTGTTGATTTGGGGTCATCCAGTATCCATTCACCCTACTTCCACTAATAGACCCTGCTCTCATTTTCTTTGGGGAATCCACACTCCCTTATTCTTATACCATGTAGATCAGCTGTACACCACCCCTCATCTCCCCGTGACACCACCACCCCCACTAAAGCACAAGGGGTGAAGTATGTGAACTCAGCTAAGCCACTCATTCAAACTCCCCACACGCAATGATTGACCTAAGGTACCAACACACGTTCTAATCAGAACTACAGAAATGTAATGAGACCTTCTGTGGAAATGCTAGGATAGAAACCAGTGTTCTTTCCTGATGAAACTGAACCTCAGACATTGGAAGACCTAGGGCCACGGACATCTTGAACCAGGAGGACACTGAGAATAGAGCTAAAATTGAGGAAATGGAGCTGAAAGGGTGAGATAAAATAGGGGAGACAAAGGATATAAAAGGAAAGAGGAAAGAGAGATTGGATCCTGTGGACGTTATATGAGCCCTGGATCAACCTGTGCTGGAGCCTGGAGAGAGAGCCCTGGACTTTTCAGCTATGTGAAGCAATCATCTCCCATTTCCACTTAAACCAATTTGCATTACACTGATTGTCATTTGCCAAGAGAGAAGCTTACTTGATAAGCTGGTGTGGCTACCAGCAGAATGAGGAGGAAAGGATGCCTCATGGATGTGACTTGAAGGACACCAGGTCCAGGACCAGCTGACCTGATGGGAGAGAAGTGCACACATAAGACCCTCCTGGTCATCCTACAGGACCTGGGACTGCTGAGAGCTTGGAAAGAGAAGACACTGTTTGTGTCAAGTAACACTGAGCCTATATGGCTATAAATTTGGAGGAGACATGATTTGAGAGATTGCAATTAGGATAATAACAAAGTGCTTCATAGGTAGATTTCCTAAGTCTCTCAGATTCCAGAAAGGAAATGATTCTCATAGGGTTCTAACACATGGATTCATCAAAAGATCACTGGGTCAAAGGAAAGAACCCAGTTCCCACATTCTAAACCCCAGAAACTTTTTAATGTGAGGTACAAAGTAAACCACTGTCTTAGCTCAGGCTGCTATAACATTAAACAGGTGGCTTAAACAACAGACATTTATTTCTCTCAGTCTGGAGGCTGGGAAGTCTGAGATCAGGGTGCCAGCACAGTGAGATTCTGGTGAGAACCCTCTTCCTGGCTTGCAGACAGCTGCCTTCTTGCTGTGTCACCTCATGGCAGGGAGAGAGGAAGCTCCAGTGTCTCTTTCTTTTCTTATAAGGGCACTAATCCCAACACGAGGGCTGCACCCTCATGACCTCATCGAAACCTAATTACCTTCCAAAGGCTCCACCTCCTAATACCATCACATTGGAGGTTAGGGCTTCAACATATGAACTAGGGGGAGAGGGGAGGCAGGGAACACAAATGTTCAGTCCATAACAATCACCAAGATGCTGCAGATATTCAGAAGATTCCTGGCTGGTGCAGCTATTTAAATTTCATACTATTACAAACCCCTTCTGGTTTTTCAGAGGCTGCTGTGACAATTTTAATAGCTGAGATTCCAGACCCTCAGTTTCGGCCTAGCACCCCAAACCAACGTGCCCCATTCTCATGGAGTCGGCAGGTTTCCTCCGTGTTTTCCTTCCTTCCTTCAGTTCCAAGTTTAGCCCTGTTTTCTAAATTGGTATGCTGCCCTTGGCTGCTGATCATGGTGACCTGCTAAAGGGGCTTAGCCAAGAAAATAAGCCTCGTTCATATGAAAGACCCCTGCTGGAAAAGCTTAACTTAAACCACATTCCACAAATCACACCACCCCCGGAGAACCCTCCGTTCTAAGAAGATGACTGCACTTTTTGTCTATTAAGTAGAGCTCAAACTCCTGTAAATTCTGTCAGGGATTCTCCATGGGATAATGAGATTTGGGAATAGGATGAACACCAGAGTATATATCCCCAAAGTTTCAAAGAATTACTATTCTTTAAATCCTGTTTTTCATTTTGTTAGAAAATGAAGTTAAAGGGACAGCAAATTACTCACTGGCTTGTTTGTTAATTAAAACAATATGGAGCAAAAATTCCATCTTTGGTCAGCTTGAACAAAGCATTCTCTACCCAGTGAGGTATCCTTAAATTCCAGAGTGTGATTTCCATCTGGTCCAAGCCAAAACGTAAAATAAAAGAGAAGAAAACTAGGCAGAGATTCTCAACTTCTCTATTAGAGTACACTCACGATTGCAAAAACCAACCCCAATCTTCATGACTTAACATTAGTCAATTTTCTTTCTTGCTTATGCAAAGCTCAGTTGTCTGTAAGGCGGACAGTGTAGTGGGGCTACCGTCTTCCAGCTGAGCCCTGGGGTTGTCGCTACACCCTCTGCTCCTGGCCCACAGATGAGGGCAGGAGGGAGAAGAGGAGAAACACGCAGGAGGATGCAGGGGCAGGAGTCCCTACTAACTGCAAGGGAGGCTGAGAAAGGCAGTCCCACTCTGTCCCCAGGGAGAGGAGGGCATGGGCCCTCTAGCTGGACTCTGCCACCTCCGCTCTGCCCAACACTCTAAGTCAGCATACAGGCTTCTCTTCTGTCTTCTATGCAGTTCTTATCAAAATCACAATATTTGCCTCATATTTTGCAGTTTGCAAAGCCCTTGCCTGTGCACTATTTTACTAATCCTCCCATTTTAAGAGACGGTGATTAGTGTCAATGATTAATCCCCACTTTAATGATGAGCAAATTGAGGCAAGAGTGAATGAGCAACAGAGCTGGGTCTGGAACCCAGGGCTTGTGGCTCCAACTGCTCTACTTCCCCAGGGGGACAGGGTAGCGAGGTGGCCAAGGGACCTGGCTCTGGCACCAGACTACCGGGCTGCAATCTGAGCACTGCCGCTGGTTGACCACATGATCCATGGCACTTGTTGACTCTCCAGCACCAGTTTACAACGTGGGGCAATTGAAAAACAGCTCTCGTAGGGCCACTGATGAAATTCCAGCTGGTGATGTCCAAGGGGCCTGCAAAGCACCTGGCTTCTAACAAACATCCTCAATGATTGCTAACAGCAGCCAGGGGAAGAAGACTAAGAAAACATCCAGACTCTCGTAGGGCCCCTGCTTAGAGCTCCAGGGTTTGCTATTGAATAACGTTTTCATAAATTTCATTTCCATGCAGAGAAAAAGCCTTCTGACTGCATTTTCACTTTTCATCACCACAGAGGGGTGCCCTCTGGTCTCTTGGTGAGGGACCCACGGAGTTAGTATTCTCTCTCCAGGCTTCCGTCATGACAGCCCTTCATTAATTGCCAGGATGTGCTCAACCCAGAGAGGGAGACTCCAAGACTGGAAACAACTTCTGAGGGTCCCATGATGAGGACCCATGCCCAGGGACCCAGCCCAAGGTGGCCTTCAAACTGGGGACTCACAAACACTTGGACTATTTCATTTCAACACCATGGGTAATTACTAATGATACCAAGACCCCACCAAGTTTCCATAGACTCAGTAATTTACAAAGACATTCCCCACTTGACTGTCCCACACTTCCCCCATGAGGGAGACATGGAAGATGTTATTACTGGCCATTTCTAAGACTAAGGAAACTGAACCTCACTTTAATAACCTTTCCAAGGTTGTATGGTTATTAAATAGCAGGGTCAGTACTAGAACCTTGCTAGAATATAAAGCGTGACTGCCTTTCTTTGTATGGAGACCTCAGATGCAGACTCTGGACAAGGATTTGAAGGCAAGTAGTTCATTTTAGAGACGATCCCAGGAAGTAGAGAAAGGAAAGAAGAAAGGGAAGGAGCCAGTGTGTCCCCTGTAGGCAACTGTGCAGCTCATCCTGCTGGGGAGTTCTGGAAGATGGTGTAGAACATGCCACCCCAGGGATGCTTGTCCTGTAACCCCCATCTGTCATTGGCCAGGGGTCTCAGGGACATTAACTCCCGGGCCCATTCAGCTTACCTCATACCCAGGCTGAGAGCAAGCCTTTGTGTGGAGAACCCTGGGGCCTGCAGTAGGATGCTTCTTTTTTTTTTTTTTTTTTTAACATCATAATTTCTCTTTATCAAATCCGAATTGCAACAGATTTTTTTAGTGGCTAGTTTTTTTTTGTTGTTTTTTTGTTTTTTTTTTAAATTTTTTGCTTTATAACAAATTTAATCAGTTATACATATACATATGTTTCCATATCCCCTACCTTTTGCGTCTCCCACCCACCCTCCCTATCCCACGCCTCCAGGCGGTCACAAAACACCGAGCTGATCTCCCTGTGCTATGCGGCTGCTTCCCACTAGCTATCTGTTTTACGTTTGGTACTGTATATATGTCCATGCCGCTCTTTCACTTTGTCACAGCTTACCCTTCCCCCTCCCCATATCCTCAAGTCCATTCTCTAGTAGGTCTGTGTCTTTATTCCTGTCTTACCCCTATGTTCTTCATGACATTTTTTTTCTTAAATTCCATATATATGTGTTAGCATACAGTATTTGTCTTTCTCTTTCTGACTTACTTCACTCTGTATGACAGACTCTAGGTCTATCCACCTCATTACAAATAGTTCAATTTCATTTCTTTTTATGGCTGAGTAATATTCCATTGTATATATGTGCCACATCTTCTTTATCCATTCATCCGATGATGGACACTTAGGTTGTTTCCATCTCCGGGCTATTGTAAATAGGGCTGCTATGAACATTTTGGTACATGTCTCTTTTTGAATTATGGTTTTCTCAGGGTATATGCCCAGTAGTGGGATTGCTGGGTCATATGGTAGTTCTATTTGTAGTTTTTTAAGGAACCTCCATACCGTTCTCCATAGCGGCTGTACCAATTCACATTCCCACCAGCAGTGCAAGAGTGTTCCCTTTTCTCCACACCCTCTCCAGCATTTATTGTTTCTAGATTTCTTGATGATGGCCATTCTGACTGGTGTGAGATGATATCTCATTGTAGTTTTGATTTGCATTTCTCTAATGAGTAAAGATGTTGAGCATCCTTTCATGTGTTTGTTGGCAGTCTGTATATCTTCTGTGGAGAAATGTCTATTTAGGTCTTCTGCCCATTTTTGGATTGGGTTGTTTGTTTTTTTGCTATTGAGCTGCATGAGCTGCTTATAAATTTTGGAGATTAATCCTTTGTCAGTTGCTTCATTTACAAATATTTTCTCCCATTCTGAGGGTCGTCTTTTGGTCTTGTTTATGGTTTCCTTTGCTGTGCAAAAGCTTTTAAGTTTCCTTAGGTCCCATGTGTTTATTTTTGTCTTTATTTCCATTTCTCTAGGAGGTGGGTCAAAAAGGATCTTGCTGTGATTTATGTCATAGAGTGTTCTGCCTATGTTTTCCTCTAAGAGTTTGATAGTGTCTGGCCTTACATTTAGGTCTTTAATCCATTTTGACCTTATTTTTGTGTATGGTGTTAGGGAGTGATCTAATCTCATACTTTTACATGTCCCTATCCAGTTTTCCCAGCACCATTTATTGAAGAGACTGTCCTTTCTCCACTGTACATTCCTGCCTCCTTTATCAAAGATAAGGTGACCATATGTCCGTGGGTTTATCTCTGGGCTTTCTATCCTGTTCCATTGATCTATCTTTCTGTTTTTGTGCCAGTACCATACTGTCTTGATTACTGTAGCTTTGTAGTATAGTCTGAAGTCAGGGAGCCTGATTCCTCCAGCTCCATTTTTCGTTCTCAAGACTGCTTTGGCTATTCGGGGTCTTTTGTGTTTCCACACAAATTGTGAAAGTTTTTGTTCTACTTCTGTGAAAAATGCCAGTGGTAGTTTGATAGGGATTGCATTGAATCTGTAGATTGCTTTGGGTAGTAGAGTCATTTTCACAATGTTGATTCTTCCAATCCAAGAACATGGTACATCTCTCCATCTATTTGTATCATCTTTAATTTCTTTCATCAGTGTCTTATAATTTTCTGCATACAGGTCTTTTGTCTCCTTAGGTAGGTTTATTCCTAGATATTTTATTCTTTTTGTTGCAATGGTAAATGGGAGTGTTTCCTTGATTTCACTTTCAGATTTTTCATCATTAGTATATAGGAATGCCAGAGATTTCTGTGCATTAATTTTGTATCCTGCAACTTTACCAAATTCATTGATTAGCTCTAGTAGTTTTCTGGTAGCATCTTTAGGATTCTCTATGTATAGTATCATGTCATCTGCAAACAGTGACAGCTTTACTTCTTCTTTTCCAATTTGGATTCCTTTTATTTCCTTTTCTTCTCTGATTGCTCTGGCTAAAACTTCCAAAACTAGGTTGAATAAGAGTGGTGAGAGTGGGCAGCCTTTTCTTGTTCCTGATCTTAGTGGAAATGGTTTCAGTTTTTCACCATTGAGGACGATGCTGGCTGTGGGTTTGTCATATATGGCCTTTATTATGTTGAGGAAAGTTCCCTCTATGCCTACTTTCTGCAGGGTTTTTATCATAAATGGGTGTTGAATTTTGTCGAAAGCTTTCTCTGCATCTATTGAGATGATCATATGGTTTTTCTCCTTCAATTTGTTAATATGGTGTATCACGTTGATTGATTTGCGTATACTGAAGAATCCTTGCATTCCTGGAATAAACCCCACTTGATCATGGTGTATGATCCTTTTAATGTGCTGTTGGATTCTGTTTGCTAGTACTTTGTGGAGGATTTTTGCATCTATGTTCATCAGTGATATTGGCCTGTAGTTTTCTTTCTTTGTGACATCCTTGTCTGGTTTTGGTATCAAGGTGATGGTGGCCTCATAGAATGAGTTTGGGAGTGTTCCTCCCTCTGCTATATTTTGGAAGAGTTTCAGAAGGATAGGTGTTAGCTCTTCTCTAAATGCTTGATAGAATTCGCCTGTGAAGCCATCTGGTCCTGGGCTTTTGTTTGTTGGAAGATTTTTTATCACAGTTTCAATTTCAGTGCTTGTGATTGGTCTGTTCATATTTTCTATTTCTTCCTGGTTCAGTCTCGGCAGGTTGTGCATTTCTAAGAATTTGTCCATTTCTTCCAGGTTGTCCATTTTATTGGCATAGAGTTGCTTATAGTAATCTCTCATGATCTTTTGTATTTCTGCAGTGTCACTTGTTACTTCTCCTTTTTCATTTCTAATTCTATTGATTTGAGTCTTCTCCCTTTTTTTCTTGATGAGTCTGGCTAATGGTTTATCAATTTTGTTTATCTTCTCAAAGAACCAGCTTTTAGTTTTATTGATCTTTGCTATCGTTTCCTTCATTTCTTTTTCATTTATTTCTGATCTGATTTTTATGATTTCTTTCCTTCTGCTAACTTTGGGATGTTTTTGTTCTTCTTTCTCTAATTGCTTTAGGTGCAAGGTTAGGTTGTTTATTCGAGATGTTTCCTGTTTCTTAAGGTGGGATTGTATTGCTATAAACTTCCCTCTTAGAACTGCTTTTGCTGCATCCCATAGGTTTTGGGTCGTCGTGTCTCCACTGTCATTTGTTTCTAGGTATTTTTTAATTTCCTCTTTGATTTCTTCAGTGATCACTTCGTTATTCAGTAGTGTATTGTTTAGCCTCCATGTGTTTGTATTTTTTACAGCTCTTTTCCTGTAATTGATATCTAGTCTCATAGCACTGTGGTCGGAAAAGATACTTGATACAATTTCAATTTTCTTAAATTTACCAAGGCTTGATTTGTGACCCAAGATATGATCTATCCTGGAGAATGTTCCATGAGCACTTGAGAAAAATGTGTATTCTGTTGTTTTTGGATGGAATGTCCTATAAATATCAATTAAGTCCATCTTGTTTAATGTATCATTTAAAGCTTGTGTTTCCTTATTTATTTTCATTTTGGATGATCTGTCCATTGGTGAAAGTGGGGTGTTAAAGTCCCCTACTATGATTGTGTTACTGTCGATTTCTCCTTTTATGGCTGTTAGTATTTGCCTTATGTATTGAGGTGCTCCTATGTTGGGTGCATAAATATTTACAATTGTTATATCTTCTTCTTGGATCGATCCCTTGATCATTAGGTAGTGTCCTTCTTTGTCTCTTCTAGTAGTCTTTATTTTAAAGTCTATTTTGTCTGATATGAGAATTGCTACTCCAGCTTTCTTTTGATTTCCATTTGCATGGAATATCTTTTTCCATCCCCTTACTTTCAGTCTGTATGTGTCTCTAGGTCTGAAGTGGGTCTCTTGTAGACAGCATATATATGGGTCTTGTTTTTGTATCCATTCAGCCACTCTGTGTCTTTTGGTGGGAGCATTTAGTCCATTTACATTTAAGGTAATTATCGATATGTATGTTCCTATTCCCATTTTCTTAATTGTTTTGGGTTCGTTATTGTAGGTCTTTTCCTTCTGTTGTGTTTCTTGCCTGGAGAAGTTCCTTTAGCATTTGTTGTAAAGCTGGTTTGGTGGTGCTGAACTCTCTCAGCTTTTGCTTGTCTGTAAAGGTTTTAATTTCTCCATCAAATCTGAATGAGATCCTTGCTGGGTAGAGTAATCTTGGTTGCAGGTTTTTCTCCTTCATCACTTTAATTATGTCCTGCCACTCCCTTCTGGCTTGTAGAGTTTCTGCTGAGAGATCAGCTGTTATCCTGATGGGGATTCCCTTATGTGTTATTTGTTGTTTTTGCCTTGCTGCTTTTAATATGATTTCTTTGTGTTTAATTTTTGACAGTTTGATTAATATGTGTCTTGGCGTATTTCTCCTTGGATTTATTCTGTATGGGACTCTCTGTGCCTCCTGGACTTGATTAACTATTTCCTTTCCCATATTAGGGAAGTTTTCAACTATAATCTCTTCAAATATTTTCTCAGTCCCTTTCTTTTTCTCTTCTTCTTCTGGAACCCCTATAATTCGAATGTTGGTGCGTTTAATGTTGTCCCAGAGGTCTCTGAGACTGTCCTCTGTTCTTTTCATTCTTTTTTCTTTATTTTGCTCTGCAGCAGTTATTTCCACTATTTTATCTTCCACCTCACTTATCCGTTCTTCTGCCTCAGTTATTCTGCTATTGATCCCGTCTAGAGTATTTTTTATTTCATGCATTGTGTTTTTAATCGATGCTTGATTCATCTTTAGTTCTTCTAGGTCCTTGTTAACTGTTTCTTGCATTTTGTCTATTCTATTTCCAAGATTTTGGATCTGGGAAATAGAATCTTGGATCATCTTTACCATCATTATTCTGAATTCTTTTTCAGGTAGACTGCCTATTACCTCTTCATTTGTTAGATCTGGTGGGTTTTTATCTTGCTCCTTCTCCTGCTGTGTGTTTTTCTGTCTTCTCATTTTGCTTATGTTACTGTGTTTGGGGTCTCCTTTTTGCAGGCTGCCGGTTTGTAGTTCCCGTTGTTTTTGGTGTCTGTCCCCAGTGGCTAAGGTTGGTTTAGTGGGTTGTGTAGGCTTCCTGGTGGAGGGGACTAGTGCCTGTGTTCTGGTGGATGAGGCTGGATCTTGTCTTTCTGGTGGGCAGGTCCACGTCTGGTGGTGTGTTTTGGGGTGTCTGCGGACTTTTTATGATTTTAGGCCACCTCTCTGCTAATGGGTGGCGTTGTGTTCCTGTCTTGCTAGTTGTTTGGCATAGGGTGTCCAGCACTGTAGCTTGCTGGTCGTTGAGTGAAGCTGGGTGCTGGTGTTGAGATGGAGATCTCTGGAAGATTTTTGCCGTTTCATATTATGTGGAGCTGGGAGGTCTCTTGTGGACCAGTGTCCTGAAGTTGGCTCTCCCACCTCAGAGGCACAGCACTGACTCCGGGCTCCTCAATTTGGGATGATGTGTTGTCTATTCATGTATTCCACAGATGCAGGGTACATCAAGTTGATTGTGCAGCTTTAATCCGCTGTTTCTGAGGCTGCTGGGAGAGGTTTCCCTTTCTCTTCTTTGTTCTCACAGCTCCTGGGTCTCAGCTTTGGATTTGGCCCCGCCTCTGCTTGTAGGTCGCCGGAGGGCGTCTGTTCTTCGCTCAGACAGGACAGGGTTAAAGGAGCAGCCGCTTCGGGGACTCTTGCTCACTCAGGCCGGGCGGGAGGGAGGGGCATGGAGTGCGGGGCGAGCCTGCAGCGGCAGAGGTCGGCGTGACGTTGCACCAGCCCAAGGCGCGCCGTGCGTTCTCCCAGGGAAGCCGCCCCTGGATCCCGGGACCCCGGCAGTGGCGGGCTGCACAGGCTCCCGGAAGGGCGGTGTGGGCAGTGACCTGCGCTCGCACACAGGCTTCTTGGCGGCAGCAGCAGCAGCCCCAGCGTCCCACGCCCGTCACTGGACTCCGCGCTTTCAGTCGCGACTCGCGCCCGTCTGTGGAGCCCCTTTAAGCAGCGCTCTTAATCCCCTCTCCTCGCGCACCAGGAAACCAAGAGGGAAGAAAAAGTCTCTTGCCTCTTCGGCAGCTCCAGAGTTTTCCCGGACTCCCTGCCGGCTAGCTGTGGCACATTAGCCCCCTTCACGCTGAGTTCTCGCCGCCAGCCCCAGTCCTCTCCCTGTGCTCTGACCGAAGCCCGAGCCTCAGCTTCCGGCGCTGCGCGCCCCGGCGGGCGAGCAGACAAGCCTCTCGGGCTGGTGAGTGCCGCTCGGCACCGATCCTCTGTGTGGGGATCTCTCCGCTTTGCCCTACCCAGGTATGTGGGGAGTTTCTTGCCTTTTGGGAGGTCTGGGGTCTTATGCCAGCGTTCAGTAGGTGTTCTGTAGGAGTTGTTCCACGTGTAGTTGTATTTCTGGTGTATCCGTGGGGAGGAAGGTGATCTCCGCGTCTTACTCTTCCGCCATCTTACCCGGAAGTGAGTAGGATGCTTCTGACATGAGCCCGGACAGGGGGTGTGAAGGGGAAATGGGTGGGGCACCCACAGCATCTGCCGGGCTCAGTGTGGGACCAGAAGCCTCCTTCCAGTGTCCCCTCCTTAGCCTCCAACCTATTCCCACTGACAATCTCTACAGGGGGTCCATAATGGAGACTGGATTTTCCCAAGGGCTGCACATGTTTCCTGAGAGAGACGGGATTAGAAATAGCTGATGATAGGGATATAGATTGAATCCAGCTCTGTCATTTCCTTGGGTAAATCACCTTAACCTCTTAGAGCCTATTTCTCCACCTGTAAAATAGGTATAATATATATTGCAGTGGATTTGGGAGAGGATTAAAAATAGAAAAACTAAAGGGTAAGCCCCCATGACAGCAGGGACCATGCGTGTTGTAATCATCAATGTATTCCCAGAATTTAACACAGTGTTTGGGAATGAATGAATGAATGAATGAATGAATGAGTGGAAGGAAAGATAGAAGTAAGGAAAGTGGGGGTGGAGAGAGAAAAGAAAGAGAGACAGAAAGAAAGAAAAAGAAGGAAGAAAAAGAAGGAAGGATGGAAGGAAGGAAGGGATGATGTCAAGTACCTGGTCCACTGAAGGCTCTCAAAAAGTGTTGGTTCTCATCCTGCCTTCTGGTTCTTGGCCTGGTGGTATACTACGTTATAATAGCTGAACCAGGAGAAAATGAAACCTTTAAACTCTGATAAATATTGTTTCATTTCTCAGGCGAGCCACAGAGTATAAAGTTTAAAAAGTGTTTCCCTAAAAAAGAGGCTCAATGTCTCTCTAGCTGTGGTCTGTCAAGCACTGGGTGGACTTGCCCTCTCTCCTCCCCCTGCCTCCATCCTGTGGTTCCTTCTCCCACCTGGACGGGTGGTTTTTCAGCCCAGAACTGCCAGGTGCAAAGGACAAGGGCTGGGCAAAAGCTCCAATTTTCTTCCTGCTTTCTGCACCTTTCCTTTTATGTCCTGCCTGCCATGCACCACCTCTGCTCACCTCCCTCCTCTCCCATCTCCCACCTTACCCTAGTAGTGGACCCCAGCAGTGGACGCCAGCAGTGGACCCTGGCAATGTACCCCAGCACTGTTCCTCAGCAGAGTACCCCAACTGTACTGCAAAAACTCGCCTCACGTGAGAAAACTCGCCTCACGTGGAATCTCCTACTCATCTTGGGTCCCAGTGAACGTTGCTGTGAACACTCATATGTCCCCCAAAGCCAGAAACACGCTCTGCACTGACAGTCGTAATGACAATGCTGAGACACCCCAGGCTGATTCACTCCTCCCACGAGCCTTTACTGAGCCACTGTCACGTAGCCGGCAGTGTGCCCGGTTGTGGGGAGACAGTGGCAAATAAGGTAGAACCTGTCTCTCCTCTCACGGAACCTGAAGCCTAGTAGGAGAGGCAGCTAGTAAACAAGTAATCACCAAACAAATACATATTTACAGTCATACGCAAGGTGAAGGACACGTACAAGAGCCTGTAGTAGGGAGATGACGCCTCACCTGGGCAGGTTTGCTGCGGAAGTGGCATTTGGTATGCAGAGGCTAACTAAGGCAAGAGGTATGAGCAGGAGATGGGGACTGCCTGGTAAAACCCTAGAGCAGGAAGAAACCCACTATGTGCCGAGACCTGAGAGGCCTGTATGACTAAGGCGCCGTAAGTGAGGAGCATGGGACGCCGGTGAAGCCTGAGAATTTCAATGACCTGTCCTGAGGTCACACAACCAGGACATTTGGGGACTGGACTGGATCCTGAGCTGGATGATGCAGAGCATTATAGGTTTAAGTCATTCATTCCATGGACACTTATTGAGCACCTACTGTGTGCCATGCACTGTTTTAGGCATATAAATAGAGAAGAAAATAAAGTCTCTTCTCTCAAGGAGTTTGATCTTTGTCCAGAGCCCTGGAAGCCCCAAGGAAGGATTTTAGGCAGGAGGTAACAAAATCAGACCTGTATGAGAGACTGGGCTGCTGGCAGTGCGGTGAAAGGTGCAGAGGCCATCTGGGAGGCAGCCCGGTGGTCAGGGTGAGAGCCAACAGCAGCTTGGCCCAGAGAGTGACAGAGGACATAGAAAGAAGTGGACACATTCCAGAGACATTTAGAAGGAAACAGTTATAGCCCTTGCTGATTCATTGGATGTCAGGGTGACGGTGATAGAGACATCACAGATAACTTCCAGGTCCCCGAAGATATGCAGTGCCTTCTGAATCACCTAAGAATGAATAGTTTGTGGCAAGGTAGTGTAAATATTTGGATTCCTAAAACCATGGACACTGGTATGGGACACCCTAGTTAACCAGAACTCACCCTTTTCTCATCTATGTTTAGCTTAGGATAAATGAAAGGTGCGTGTGAGTAGGGGGTGTTATTTGTACTGGCAGAAGTATCGTTGCTGATAAAAAAAAAATGTTCAGAATGTCCTTAATCATCATGAGGGTTATATTAGTTTCCTAGGGCTGCCATAACAAATGACCACAAACATGGCAGCTTGAAACAACAGAAGCGTATTTGCTCACAGTTACAGAAGCCAGAAGTCTGAAATCAAGGTGTTGGCAGGGTTGGTTCTTTCTGGAGGCTCTGAGAGGGAATCCACCCCATGTGCCCATGTGCCCCACTCCCAGTTTCTGGTCACTAGCAGCAATCCTTGGCCTTCCCTGACTTGCAGACGCAAAACTCTAATCTCGACCTCAGTCTTTACTGGCTTTCCCCCCAGTAAGGTCCCTTATAAGGACCAGTCATTGGATTTAGGACCTACCCTACATCCAGGATGATTTCATCTCAAGCTCCCTAACTTAAATACATCTGCTAAAACCCTATTTCCGAATAAGTTCACATCCATAGAGTTAGGACTTGGACATGCCTTTTGGGGAGATACACTTCAACCCATTACAAGGAAATAACCACAAATTTTAGGAAATATGATTGCAGGAAACAGACTCGGAGAGAGACATTTCTGGGTTTCAAGGATGTGCATAGAAATGCACCAGTTTTCTCTTTGTTGCTAAACATTTTTTTTGTGTGTGTGTGTGTGGTACACGGGCCTCTCACTGTTGTGGCCTCTCCCATTGCGGAGCACAGGCTCCGGACGCGCAGGCTCAGCGACCATGGCTCACGGGCCCAGCCGCTCCGCGGCATGTGGGATCTTCCCAGACCGGGGCACGAACCCTTGTCCTCCACATCGGCAGGCGGACTCTCAACCACTGCATCACCAGGGAAACCCCTTTTTTTTTTTTTTTTGCTAAACATTAATTAACATAGTCTTTTCTTTTTCTTCTTCTTCCCAAAGTGCCTTAGAGGAAAGATGAGATTTCCATAGTTCTATCTCACAGCTTATATATAAACAGAGGAAACAAAGGATTTGTTTCATTGTACATGGCCCTGGAGATTTATACAAATTATTTCAAGCTAAGACTAATTGTTTAGTGTTAAGCTTGGTAATTTTTGTGCCTAAGAGTAAGAAAATAACCAGAGATTAAAGAACAGCTGTGGATGAATTAATTTTATCTCCAATCACGTGGCTGAGAGCTGGAAATGTACCAGGAGGAAAAGCAAATAAACGAATTGAAAATCCTAGTCATGTACATCAGACTTAAGCTGATCATTTCCAATCTATTCCCCACTGCAAAGAATAATAATAATCACAGCTTACAATATTGAACATTTACTTTGTGCTTGCCAACTACTGTTCAAAGCACTCTACATATATTATCTATGTGATCCTCACAACAACGCTATGACAATTATCACCCCCATTTTGCAGAAGAGAATACTGAGGCAATAAGAAACTTGCTCAAGGTCACAAAGCCACTAAGAAGTAGAGAGGCCAGGATTTGGACTCAGGCAGACATCAGAGCACTTACTTTAAATCAGTATGTAATTTTTAAAGTCTTCTTTATTTCAAAAATATATAATAACCACTATTTTTTTCCTGCTTAAGGCAAAAATGTTGGATAAATTCCTGCCAGTCTCTACCAAGATCCCAAACTTCTAATCAACCTTCATCTTCCTACCCTCCAAAATGATCATTTGACTGTATTTAATGTCTTTCTACAGAAAATGTTAAGTGTAAAACTGTTTTTTAGGGCAGGCGGTCTCTGTTTGCATATCTAGCCAGTATATAAAGGACTTCAGACACTGGGGCAAGTTCACATAAAGAACACCCTCCGAGATTAAAACCAAGAAAACTCAGATTGTGGATTCTGTTAAAAAAAAAAAAAAAGAAAAGGATGAGAAGAAACCTGCTGATTAAAAGAGACTTAAAAGATATAACAATTTTTTAAATGATCAAGTCTAAACAAACCATAGTGTCCATAGATGCACACCAGGTAATAAAACTATTTTTAAAAACACAAGAAAGTGATAGCAGTTAAGTCAGCAGAGTGGTTACCTCTGGGGAAAGACGGGGTGGTGTTTAGAATGGGGCACGTGGAGGGGCTTCTGGGTGTCTCCCCAAGTTCTATCTCTTGTCTTGGGTGATGGTTACAGGGAGTTCAATATGCTCTCCAGGTCCCATTAAACCATTCATTGGCTTTATGTGGTGTTCTGTGTCTGTGTTTTATTTTACCTTAAAGAGGTTTTATAATTTAAGAATAATTTAAGCATATTATTTACAAATACAGAGGTAATCAGGAGAAACGGCTAAAACAGGAGAGGGTAGTTCCTTCTAGGGGGTGTATGGCTTAGGGGTGATGAACTCCTATATTTCATTGTAAATCTTTTGATGCTGAGTCTTTCTGATTAAAAAATTAATTAATCTTAAAAATAATATAAACTAGGTATAGTAAAAGCTTACCTGCAGGACTGTCAAAAGGATTTAATGATGAACACGGAGCACCCAGCCCAGTGCCTAGCTCTTAGGAGACACTCAGTAAATGATGGCGATTCTATTCCTTCTCCCATGCCAAACTGAGGGATGGAGAAATGTGTCCATGGATCCCCAGCACTGCCTGGCACATAGTATGCACTCAGTATATATCTACTTATTGAATGAATAAGTGAATATAGGGGTCTTTTTATATAATTCAACGTATTTTCAACATAAGCTTCCTAGCAAACCCTTGCTAGTTCTGACTGTGAGCCAGCTCGGAAATGCCACATCATATTAAGGCATTTATAATTAGTGTGAGGGAGGTATTGAAGCAGGGTTCGATTAAAATATTTCAGAGGAATATAGCCTCTCTGCCCCCAGAAATAGTTGAATAAAAAAATATTAAACTCTAAATCACAAAAGTAGCATGTATACTAAAAAAAAAAATTTTTTTTTTGGCCACACCCCATGGCTGGTGGGATCTTAGTTCCCCAACCTGGAATTGAACCCACACCCTCAGCAGTAAAAGTGCAGAGTCCTAACCACTGGACTGCAAGGGAATTCCCAATATATTAAAATTTTTTAAGCTGCCTTTTGCCCCTCCCCACCACACTGCTAAATGTGGGCTGGACTTAGTGACTTGTTTCCAAAGAATGGAACAGAAGAGGAAAAATAATAACATTACAGTGGCCAAGCCTGAGATACCACCTTAACCTAGGGACCAAGATTAACATCTACAGTGATAAGTCCTGTTGATGGCTAGCAATGAGAAGGCGGATGCCTCCTCTCTGTGGAATTCTTTCCCCGAATTCACAACCTCAGTCTAATCATGAGAAAGTCAAAATTGAAGGACATTCTATAAAATATCTGACAAAACTGTCAAGATCATGAAAAAACATGGTAATTAATTTGATCGTTGTAATCATTTCACAGTGTGTGTATATATATATATATATATATATATATATATTATAAAATCATCACACTATACACCTTTAGAAAAAATAAAAGTTTGTTGAATGAAAACAAAATCATGAAAAACAAGGAAAGAATGCAAAACTGTCCCACACTAGACTGTGGCACATGACAACTAAATGTGATGTCTGTCGTATCCTGGATTGGATACTGGGACAGAAAGAGAACAGTAGTGTAAAGACTGGTAAAATCTGAAGAGAGTCCAGAGTTTAGTTAATAATAGTGTACAATCTTGGTTTCTTACTTCTGACAAATGTACCAAGGTGATGTAAGATGTGAACATTAGGGGAAAGGGGTGAGGGCTGATACAGGAACTCACTGTAATATCTTTGCAACTTTTCTGCAAATCTAAATTATTCTAAAATTAAAAGTTTTTTTTTTAACCCTGAAATCCTGTTTTTACTAAGCCTTAGTGCATGTGAAGGTGCATAAGGTTATACAGCCTAAGATCCATTCACTGACATTATTACTTTTAAATTTATTTATTTTATCTTTGGCTGAGTTGGGTCTTCGTTGCGGTGCGCGGGCTTCTCATTGTGGTGACTTCTCTTGTTCCGGAGCGCAGTCTCTAGGTGCGCGGGCTCAGTAGTTGCGGCTCTCAGGCTCTAAAGCGCAGGCTCGGTAGTTGTGGCACATGGGCTTAGTTGGTCTGCAGCATGTGGGATCTTCCCAGACCAGGGCTCATCCCCTGCATTGGCAGGTGGATTCTTAACTACTGTACCACCAGGGAAGCCCTAAAAGTTTATTTTTTTAAGTGCTGCCTTTTAGATTCTCTTATTACAAAAAGCCTTCAGAAACAAAAACCAACCCTAAACGTACCGCATAGGAGAAGAGTTATACTTCGGAGTGTGCTGAGGGCGTTATGGAGCATCCTGCATTTTGAGTAATGCAGCATGAAAGCAATGAAGCAAAGAAAACAAAAGACAGGTAGACTTACGGAGGGAAAAATATTTTGAACACAAATCATCTTGCAGTGACTTCCATTTCAAGGGAATGGCAATTCCTCACTCTCTTCCTTGGGTAAATTCCTGGAATGTGCAGACCGGCGGACTGTGAGAATGGAGGGGGGGAGGAGCTTTTCACGGAGAGGGATTGATCGGCTCAAGGAACTGGAGGAAGCCCAGGAGAGGTGGTGTGGCGAGGCTAATTCAATGACATGCCTCTGGAGGGAGATTAACCCAGCAGAACCACACGCTGATGACTTTCCATGGTCCCTCTGACCCCTGATGTGATGCTTGGAGAAGGAACCGATCCAAAATGAATCACCCACATTTATTTACTCGTGAGGAAACCTCAGACGAACCCAAGTGGAGGAGTGTTGTATAAATGACAGGTCTGCACTCTTCAAAAGAGTCTAATGTTACAAAAGACAAAGTCTGAGATTTAAAAAGGCTAAAGACATAACGAATAAATGTCTGCTGGGGACCGGATCCCTGAAGAAAAAATAATTTTATAAAGGGCACTTTGGGGACAATTTGTGAAATTTAAATATGGACTGTATATTAAATAATAGTATTGAATCAATGTCAAATTTCCGAGTTCGATCATCATACTGTAGTTCCTATGTTAAGAGGATGCCCTTGTTCTTAGAGGATAAGGCTGAAATATTTAGAAGTGAAGGGCCATGATGTCTCCAGTGTACCCTCAAGTGGATCAGCAAAAATAAAATACAAATAATAATAGTAATAGTAATAATAAGACATATATATTGAAAGCGATAAAGCAGGTATGGCAAAATATTGCAATCGGTAAATCCAGGGAAAGGGTAGACAGGTGCTTATTACTCTGTTCTTGCAACTTTTCTGTAGGTTTGCAATTTTTCAAAATAAAAAGGGAAAGGAAATCCCTCAGGCTATTGTATCATGAATGGATTGGAGGGAGAAATAAAGAAGGTTGGTCCAGGTAAGACAGAAAGGTGGCCTGGACTAAGCATTTGGCAATGGACATGAAGAGATGCATGTATGGTTGACGTACATCTGGGATGTGAAGGAATGAAAGGAAGGAGGTGTTATGTTCACACTTGACATGTGACAAGTCTACACCTCAGTTGCTTTCTGACTGGTGTATCAGCAAAATGATACCTTTCAACATGCTACAATAATCATTAAAATCACCATAAGCATAAATGTAATGTGTTATTGTGAATGTTATTATTACAAACTACATACTAATAATTTGTTTCCATTGAGATAATAAATGCTCATGGATGAACTGTAACCACAGGTTGAAGTCTATGATCCAGTTGGTGTTGGAGGGAGACCCGGGAAATTATGGTGAAAGCTTCCTGCTGGTTCTGATGTAGTCAGGTCACAGAGCCACTGCTCTACAAACCCAGATCCATTCTAGTCTGGGTTTGGATTCCAGTCTCTCATCCTGTTGCCTCTCAGTGTTTCAGAGGAAGCCCACTCTCAGGCTAAGTGGGTTTATTAATCACTGTTGCAGGGATTGTCCAACACACAAACAAGATTATTCAAGAGAACTTGAAGTCAAAGCAGGGGAAGATATCATCACCCTCATTAAGGACTTAGAAAGAGTAGCTTCTTTTTTTTTTTTTTTTGCGGTACGCGGGCCTCTCACTGTTGTGGCCTCTCCCGTTGCGGAGCACAGGCTCCGGATGCGCAGGCTCAGCGGCCATGGCTCACGGGCCCAGCTGCTCCACGGCATGTGGGATCTTCCCGGACCGGGGCACGAACCCGTGTCCCCTGCATCAGCAGGCGGACTCTCAACCACTGCGCCACCAGGCAAGCCCAAGAGTAGTTTCTTAAATTCTCTCTCCAAGTCCTGCTCCTCAACTTTCTGATTTCTAAATTTTATCTCAAGGATAGCGGAATAAGAATACATGTTGTGGCATTTACAATTTAAATCATGTGACTTTGGCAACAGTTACAAAACAATCCCAAATCAAGGAAAAACATTGCAGCAAGAAGACAAGTTTCACAACTGGAACCGCTGGAAATTCCAAACCCTGGTGAACATGAAACAACGGAAAAACACACACTATCAACTTTCAAGCCTCTCTCAGCTCTCGGACACTTGAAAGAATTCCAGACACCAGATGAGGATAGACATCAAGTCCATTACAATGTAATGATGGCTCCTTAGATGATGGCTCCAGGTTCTGCATACATTCAACCAATGTGAATCTAAGAAATCTCTTCTGGCATTCATAAAACCAACTAGTTCTGAAGTTCAGTGTTCATTCTTGTCCGAGATTTAGAGACCCTCTACTTTCACGAAGTGCTTCCCTGGACTAATTCAACATGTGCACATAGATACAGCTAACTTTTCCAAGCCTACCGGTGTAAATCCTTCCTGCCTTAAGAGGAAAAGTTTTAAGTTTAAATGAAAAATGCTGTTTGCACAAAGATATATGTACAAAGACACTTACTGCAAGGTTGCTTATAACAGCAAAAAAGAACCTAAATGTTCTTTAAATAAGTTATGGTATATCCATATTATGGAATTATATGCAGTAATTTTTTTTTTCTTTTTAATGAAGTAGCTCTGGTACAGAAAGATCTTTAAGACTATTAGGCTGCAGGGGGAAAGAAAGTTGCAGAATAACATTTTTTATTTTTTTAAACATCTTTATTGGAGTATAATTGCTTTACAATGTTGTGTTAGTATCTGCTGTATAACAAAGTGAATCAGCTATACATATACATTTATCCCCATCTCTCCTCCCTCTGGCGTCTCCCTCCCACCCTCCCTATCCCACCCCTCTAGATGGACACAAAGCATGCAGCTGATCTCCCTGTGCCATACGGCTGCTTCCCACCAGCTTTCTATTTTACATTTGGTAGTGTATATATGTCTATGCCACTCTTTCACTTCGTCCCAGCTTCCCGTTCCCCTTCCCAATGTCCTCAAGTCCATTCTCTATGTCTGCGTCTTTATTCCTGTCCTGTCCCTAGGTTCTTCAGAACTTTTTTTTTTTTTTAGATTCCATATATATGTGTTAGCATACGGTATTTGTTTTTCTCTTTCTGACTTACTTCACTCTGTATGACAGTCAAAATGGATTAAAGACCTAAATGTAAGGCCAGACACTGTAAAACGCCTAGAGGAAAACATAGGCAGAATACTCTATGACATAAGTCACAGCAAGATCCTTTTTGACCCACCTCCTAGAGAAATGGAAATAAAAACAAAAATAAACAAATGAGACCTAATGAAACTTAAAAGCTTTTGCACAGCAAAGGAAACTATAAACAAGATGAAAATACAACCCTCAGAATGGGAGAAAATATTTGCAAACAAAGCAACTGACAAAGGATTGATCTCCAAAATATATAAGCAGCTCAATATTAAAAAAACAAACAACCCAATCCAAAAATTGGCAGAAGACCTAAATAGACATTTCTCCAAAGAAGATATACAGAATAACATTTTTAAACATTTACGTTTAAAAAATCAAAACTAAATACATATGCACGTTAATATTATCTCTGTGCATATATATGTGTGTTAATGCAAGAAAAGGTCTGGAAGGGCCTTCTACAAACTTTCATTAGCATTTACCTTTGGAGAAGGAAATGGAGTTGGCAGAAAGCAAGGGGAAACTTTCATTTTTATTTAACCGGGTCTTGTTGAATTTTTAATTATAATCATGATTTGTACATCACTTCTGTAATTTTCCAAAAATTTGTAAGTCAAATGTATAGAAAATAAATAGCAAAAAAGCTTTGTGAAGATTATTCTATTCCTATTGTGTTCTCCTAACTGCAGACAATGAGCATTTACTACTTTTATTTTTAAAATAATACAAAGTGTTTTTAAAAAGAAAAGATAATCATGTTCTCTAACTGGAGCTGGGGAAAACCAGGCTGTTTCTGAGTAAAAGAGCCCAGTAAGGGATCCCTAAATGGTTCAGGAAAGGGTTGCCAAATTTGCTTCAAATTTGCCACAAAGTTGCTACAAGTGTGGAGCAGTTGGTTTGCTGGGCCGACCTTCTGTGGACCTACAGGGATAGAGAAGCCTTCACCCCAGGGCCTTGTTCCCTGTCCCTTTGGGCCCAGGAGGGAACAGTACCTGGGAGTCTGGGCCACTGCAAGCAGACTGCCCCTCACTGAGCCCCATGGTATGTGCCCCACAAAGGCCTGTAGCCGGCAAGCCCCTCTGTCCTTCTGCAAGGACAGAAAGAGCACCTGAGGGGACAACGCTGACTTCATTAGATGCCAGCAGCAGGAACTGCTCCTGGGGGCCAGACTGCTCCCAGAGTGACTTGCAGAAGTTTGCACAAAACACAAGAGTGAGAACTTGATTATCTCAGCTCTCTCTGCTCTTTTTTATTGGCTGGCCCAAACAGCATCCCCCTATGCCTGAGACTCTGACCTGCCCAAAAGGAAGATACCAAACATTAACTTTAGAACCAGGCCATGGCAGAGACCCAATATGAGCTGATGTCTCTCAGAGAGGCGACCATACCTCCAAAGAATCAAAGAATTAAGCTAGGTGGTTTTAGCATCATCTTCTTTCCTTAAATTAATCCAGGCAACCTCACTTATTCTTATTTTAAATACGTGCTTAAGTGGAAGATTTAATGGGTACCATTTTGTTCAGCTAGGCCTATTAGTGAATTAACAATGACAAAATAATAGCTAACACAGTCCAGCATTGATATGTATTGCACGCACTGAACACGTGGGCAGGTGTTGTGTTATGTGCCTGACATACTTCAGCTCATTTAATCCTTACAACAGCATTAGACCTGGGTGTTATTATTATCATCCCCATTTGACTGATGAGGAAACTGAGACTGACCAAGAATACACAGCTGGTAAGTGGCAGAGCCTATATCCTAATTTGTGTTCATTTGATTTCGAAGCCTGTGCTCTTAACTCCTGTTATTTGGGGGAAAGATCTGTTCTTCAGATGAACAAAAGTCCTAAACTATCTCATCATTTGTACCTGAAATTCAAACCAGGTAGCTTGAGAGGTCCCAAAACAAAATGCTCCAAAAAGACCCTTAGTGTGCTCTGGAAGTCCCAGTCTCAGTTTTTTCATCTCTAGATGGGAATGGTAATACTAGACCCTATCTCACAGGGTTGTGAGAACCCAAGGAGGAAACTCACACAAAGGGCTTCGTTTAATATCTGGCACATAGCAGTTGTTCAATAAATAAGTGATCAAAATAACTAACACTTCAAAAGCGTGCCAGTAAATATATCAGCTGGATTAGTTTACCAATACAGCCAGCAAACACCTCAAAGAAAGTAGGGTCCAAGCCATGGGATACTGAAAGGGGAAGTCTTAATGGAAGGATGGAAGAAGTCACGAGAATTAAGTCCATGTACTAGGCAATGCTCCTTGGAACTGGAACCCACCCCCTTGGTGCCGGGCAGGGGAGCAGAGAGGAGGGAAGGGAGATGGGAACACAGGGACCCAGGCAGAACAAGCTGGCTACTGCACCTTTCTCTCCATCCTCCCACCAACAGGGCTATCTTAGTGAAATTGAGGTACAATGAGCTCAATGCTATTTGAAAGTTGCTAAGACAGTCCTCACCACAAAACAAAACAAAACATTGTAACTATGTGAGGTGATGGATGTGTTAACTAACCTTACCAGTGGTATTTATTTGCAGTACATACATATGTCAAATCTTTATGTTGTATACCTTAAACATACATAATGTTATATGTTAATTATATCTCAGTAAAGCTGAAAAAATAAATTAGTTCAATGCCCTCTCTAAAAGGGGGGAAGGCCATGAAAGGGCAGCATTAAAGGCTGAAAGATGCTTGGGTAAGGGAATAAAAGGAAGCCTTACCTTTTTAGCATCAGATTGGTGGTTTTCAAACTGTGTTCCATGGAACCCTGCTTTGCGGGTTCCACAAATGTTTTCATTAGGATTTCACTTTTTAAAAATAACTAGGTTAAATAATCAACAGACATGCTTAAGAGTGTTATAAATCAAATTTAAACTCATTAGAGACCCCCAACGGAGATAATTTGGGAGGTTAACTTATTTTTATGAAGACCTCAAAAGTAAATGTTCTCCTACTACCTTTCTTTATTGAAAAGAATCTTGGATAATGCAAGACAACTGTTTAAAAAACAACAGAAACAAAACAGAAGCAGTATTTTCAATCATGTATTTGTGTGAACTTGGATTTTCTTAATCCTCTGTGAGCAAAAACAAAATTCAGATACAAACTGGGTGCTGAGACCAGTAGCAGACTGCCACTTCCAAAATTTCATGTTCTTCAAGTAGCTGCTTTGTTCTCATTAACTTTATAAAATTAACTTATAAAATAACTGTACACTAATAAAATACCATGTAAAATACTACATACATATGTAGTAAGGTTCTTCATAAGATTTTATTTTTCAAAAGGACTGTGGTACTAAATGGAAAGTTTGGAAACTTCAGCCCTTGATCATTTGGACAATGGGACGGGGAGGGTGAGGTTCCATGCATAAGACCCTCTGGTTCCTGCTCTACCCCTGAATGTTAAGACCACCTCTTTCTCTTTCCTGTCCAACCCCCTGTGGCTCTGCAGGCACCAGGAAGAGACGGAGATTCAGAAAGCTGAAATGGAGCCTGCAACCCTTTTCTGCTGCACGGGTCCACTACACAGAATAGTGACCCTGCTTCAATGCCCAGCAACTTCCACCAGCTCCTCCTTCCTTACTCTAGGTAATACTGACATAGAAAACAATGCAAGCCAGTCTTGCTAAGATCTCAGAGCTTCCAGGTCTTAACACAACTATGGAAAATTTGCACTCTTATCCAGGAACTTCCTTCCCTCTCTGGCATTCTTCAGTTTAATCCATTGATTAGTGAAAACTGCTAATGACATGCCATAAGGAAAAATACAAACAGGAAAAGGTAGAGACAAACAGAAATGTTGAGCCTGGCCATCTCTTTGGGAAAATTCCAGAAGTAAGGGGTAGACAGAAAGGTGAAAACCTACAAGAGAAAGCATGTGGGAGAGCTGTGGGCCTTTGCACTTTTGTATAAATATACGTAAGAAAATATACGTAAGACCACATTCTATATTCTACAGTAAAGTGCCATTATCTTTGTTATAATTTTCCAAGTAAATGTGGTCACGTTCAAACACTGCAGCTTCAGTTCCACTATATTTCATATTATTTAGCCACTATACACAGTAAGCCTATTTCAACCATAACATCTCTATATCACACACACACAAAAAGTTTCTGCATTCTGCATTTATGCCAAAACATTTCAAGTTAGAGGAATGACACATTATTTCAAGTCAGAGGAATGACTAAGTAGATAATCCCTTGGAGGTGGTTGTTAATCTGAATTGAACTACACTTCACATAGTTATCCTCTACAGGTTTAGAGATTCTGAAAAGTTGGAAGCTTGTTAGTTTGGTGACTTTCCAATACTATACGAGAATTCTGTCTGAAACAGGAATAGCCGTAGTTAACTGGTGAAGCAGAATCGTGGGTTCATGGAGGTTCTGAAATGTATTCTATTCTATATCCTACTTTTGTACATGTTTAAAATTTCCCATAATGAAGTTTTTAAAAATAAAATGTATCTGCCTTCCTTGAGATCTATTTTAAAATAGATTCTATCAGCCAGCTTCATCTAACTCTTCCTGTGACAGAAGTCACACACTAACCAGCCTCGCCTACGAAGACTAACACGTTCTTTCTCTCTGTTCCCTTTGGCCCTGCTTTGCAATTTTTCTTTATTGAATGTTCTCACACTTCTAACATTCACTTATTCACACTCTTCAGACGTCACTAGAGACTTTCTGTCCAATACTTCACTTCCCTATATGTCCAAACAGAGAAGAGAAAAATCCTGAGCCTGATGTAACTCAAGTTCTATTACATATCCTGAAGTTCGGGGTCAGCAGACATGATTACAAATAAAGGTCAACACAAAAACAATGTAAGACTGCTCCAAACTGCAAATGAATTTTCCAGAAATTCTAAAACCACCGAGTCCCTGTGAGGCCTCACAATCTTTATCACAAAAATCAATAGCTTATAGAGAATTTTAGCCAAAATGTGCACAGAAAATAAAACAGTATATTTGCCCTTGGGTTGGGCTTTAGGGAGTAAAACGATGCCTTGTCACCTTAGCTGGCTTGCTGTGGGTAGCTCTCCTGACACTTCCCCAGATAAGACAGAAGCTCTTAGATCTTCGATTTAAACCCTTACATCAATTTCTCAAAGTTGCCATTTTTCCTTCCTTCCTTATCCTTTCTTCCCTTCCGGCTTTGTGACATTAACAAGCTAAGTAGGACCAGAAATCAACTGTCCTTTACCCTCCTGACTTAGTTCCTCCACGCCAGCCCCTGCCTGATCTCTTGCTCTTGTTTTCACTCAATGCCCTTCTCTGGCCATGAAGCTTCAGAAGTGAACAGGACACTCTCTGTCTTCAAAGAGGTCATTTTCTTCTCTCCTTTGACCCTGGGTTCCTGTGTTCCAGTGTCCCATCTTGCTGAAAGGTGAGGGCCTGTTTAACTTAAGCCTCGGCATGGAGTCAAGGTAATTGTTGTCAGGTTTTGGGTTTGTTTCTAACAAAAACCCATGGACAAATAATGTATATGAAATAAAAGCGAGACGTGTCTAGCAGTTCTTTTGAGAAAAATCAGGAGGTATTTTAGGTCATTCCCACTAGAGAGCACTAGACCCAGCACAAGTCCTCAATCACCTCTTCTGCCACCTGCCTTCACCCCTCACTGCCCCTTATCCCACCCCAGCTGTAGGATTCTAAAAACCTCTTCCACATACACAAGGTCCGTACAGAATTGGGACCTTGCGTGTTGTAGAAAGTTGGAATTCCTGAAATAGATTTTATACCCTTCCTACCGATGGAGCTCAGGCCCCATCTTATTGGTTTCAGACCCTGCCTCAAATAGGGGGTTCTGACACTGCAGTGAATTCAAGGGCTCTAGAGACAGACACAGCTGAGCCTGAGGGATTCTAAGGGTAGGTGTGGAGGTGCCAGGAATAGATAAACAAAGAACAAAGCTTGTCAGTCTTACCATATCCTGCTCATAATCACATTATATACCTCTCATGCTTTCTAGCAGTTTCTACACATCACAACCCTCTTCTAACTTTATTTTACAGGTTAGGAAAAACTGAGGTCCAGATTCATCCAAAGTTACTTGGCATCCAGCCCACCATCAGCATCCCCTCTGGGCAGGAGTCACTGAAGATCAATTAGGTCTCAGGACACTGATGACAACCTTGAATGTGTGGCCCTTTCTCCTTTGCAACCATGAGATCAGCAGACCCAGGCCGACCCGAGGAAGCGTCTGATCTCTCAGTCCAGCACAGTCCTCTGTCCATGCTGTCCAGCCAGACCTCCAGGAATAAAACTGTGTTTAACAAAATTGTGTTTAAAGCTCAGAGAGACCACACATCGTGGGGAAGCGTGGGGAATTTCAGTAAGAGGCTGTTAGAACTTACAGGATTGGGGCTTTGGTTTGGTGATTTGGGGGAGGGTTCAAGGAACAGAGTTTCACTCTGGACTGGGTGCTGTCAGGAAGGGGGGCTAATCCTTTGATCATGTATCTTAATAAATCTCATCTAGGACAGATGGGAGCAGTGCTAAAGCCGGCACTGGTACAGCAGCAGCAGTGACTGGGATTTGGCGGGAGAGGGGTGTTTGGTATTTTGCAATTTGCAGTGATCTTGTTTTTGTCCATGCTTAGGTGAAATTACAAAGTGGTCTTGTTTATTGCTTCACTTCATCATGGTCATACCATGACCTTGTCTGAGGTTCATGTCCTGTGAGGTTGTTTATGTCCTACCAGGAAACACCATGGTCCAGCTGGAGTTGCTGGGCCAGCTCCAGAAAACATCCCAGGTATAGCTATCGCTGGCTATTTCCTGGCTATCAGGGGCTGCTTCCCCCCCCGCCAGCTCTCTTTAGTCTTGTCTTTTATGCCTGGAAGATGTTGTGGGGATTAGATTAAATGAAATAGTACAGCACAATACCCCACAACTTCCTGTTTAAGTAACCAGCTCTCATATGCTCTCTGTTGTTTTGGCAATTGTGTCTCTACCTCCCTGAGGACCTGAGAAGGGCCCTTCTGACAAATACCTCTCATTATCATCCCAAACCCAACATTATGACCAATATCTGACTTAGGTGACAAACCTCTAACATCATCCAACCAGGAAGTCATGGTCAGGACTTGAACTCAGACCTTCTGCTTCCTGACCCTTTGCTTTCCGCACATGCTATGACGATGGCACCAGCTAGTCACAGCCCACGCTAGAACCTGGACTTGCAATTCCAAGTCCAGTAGGGCTTTTTCACAAGACTATTGACTTGAGTCTGAAATTCTCCTATTAGAGATCAAGGTCAGGGCAACGACAGAAAGGGCATAGAGTCCGTAGGTTGTCTATCAGATAGGGGCACTTGTGGGGCTTGCTGCAATCCCACCTGACTTTGCAGGGCAAAGGCACAGATTGGGACAGACATTGCAGTGAGACCTGAGGCCAGAAGCTATGCTATATCACATTAGAAGGGTCTCAACCTTATTCCCCTCCTCTTACCCCCTGAGATTCACACCCCACCTCCTCATTCTTCTACATTCTCTACCAATTCCCATCTGAGGGCAGATTCTGCAGTGAGTTTGTTCTTCATGATCTTTGCAGACTCCTCAAATGACACAAAGATCAGGTCAATCAATGAATGTCCAGGAGGAGGGTCCCTCTCCATTCTGCAGCCTTCACTCCTACTTCTGCTGGAGGCTCATAAGTCAAAGTTGGAAAAGACAACATATTTAGGCTAATTTACACTTACTTCTGGTTCTCTGGGCTTTGGGGTAACAAAGATGGAAAACTGCAGAAACAACTTCTTTTCAGGGTTTTCAAACTATTCTATGGGGTTGGGGGGCGGCAAGAGAATGAGTTTCTCCTTTACACAGGTTTTATAGCCCACCGAAAAATATTTTTCTACCCCTCAGCTTGGGAAACAGGCAATTCTCAACCCAAGACGGGCTCTACAGTGAAGAGACCTAGCTTTCTGTAGAAGACTCACTCTCAAATTTTCCTTGTGTTTATTTTCATTCATCTCAGCACAGAATGTTCTCTCAGGCAAGGTCAATTAAGAGACACTCTCTGAAATACAAATACAGTTGAGTTGGATCATAGAAAGAGGATTTGGTTAAATATAGAAATAGTGGTTTCAACTATTAAATTATTTTGCTTCCTGCCAAGTCAAATCTGCATCTCAGTTTTCTTCTCCAAGATCCGTAACTACCAGGACGAGGTAAGAACAAAATAGGATTTCCACCAACACCACAAATGCTCAACCTTCCCGTGCAGAGTTTCTGTGGAATTCCACACCACCTTGATACAACCTGTATGCTCACCCGAGGGAGGAAAAAAAAGTGAAAGACGCATCCATGTAAATTACAACATGAACATGATACCCCCAAGGTTGTTAATAAATACTTTATTATGAATCATCACGTGGGAAATGAGTAGAAAATTAGGAATCCTTTTTACAAAATCTAATGTTTCTGACTCTGGTGTCTTAGGACCAAAATGAAGCTATTTTTCATTCGTCTGTAAGCTCCTAATGTGCTTTATTCAAAGCACTATTAAAACATAAGGGAGGAGGTCTGGCGCAAACGAGCGAGAGAGAGGAGCCCCCACAGTGGCGCCAGCTGGGGCCGGCTTGTTGCGGTAGAACAAGCGCCTAAATATTTCTGCCCCAGCATGAGCCGAAGCTGCCCTCCGCCTCTTTAGGAGACTCTCCAAGACCAGCAGTGCCTGGAGAAAATGGAAACTGTCAATTGGATTCACTGCTGAGCCTCCCAAGATAAGGAAAGGCATCCCCCACAGCTTTCAGCACAGGTCTGTCCCAGGAGGCATCACGTGACATTAAGAAGACCACCTGGAACTCAAGCTCACATCTTTGAGACCCAATATCTATTGCATCTAAGCAATTTTCAAGTCTTTGAGGACATTTGCCTCAAGAACTTGCTGCAATACAAGCATAAGTGCGGTCAGAAATAAAGCATGCGGAGTGAGCCAGAGTCCCCGAAGAGGCTGCTCCTTTAACCCTGTCCTGTCTGAGCGAAGAACAGACGCCTTCCGGCGACCTACACGCAGAGGCGGGGCCAAATCCAAAGCTGAGACCCGGGAGCTGTGAGAACAAAGAAGAGAAAGGGAAATCTCTCCCAGCAGCCTCAGAAGCAGCGGATTAAAGCTCCACAATCAACTTGATGTACCCTGCATCTGTGGAATACATGAATGGACAACAAATCATCCCAAATTGAGGAGCCAGGAGTCAGTGCTGTGCCTCTGAGGTGGGAGAGCCAACTTCAGGACACTGGTCCACAAGAGACCTCCCAGCTCCACATAATATCAAACGGCGAAAATCTTCCAGAGATCTCCATCTCAACACCAGCACCCAGCTTCACTCAACGACCAGCAAGCTACAGTGCTGGACACCCTATGCCAAACAACTAGCAAGACAGGAACACAACACCACCCATTAGCAGAGAGGTGGCCTAAAATCATAAAAAGTCCGCAGACACCCCAAAACACACCACCAGACGTGGACCTGCCCACCAGAAAGACAAGATCCAGCCTCATCCACCAGAACACAGGCACTAGTCCCCTCCACCAGGAAGCTTACACAACCCACTAAACCAACCTTAGCCACTGGGGACAGACACCAAAAACAACGGGAACTACGAACCTGCAGCCTGCAAAAAGGAGACCCCAAACACAGTAACATAAGCAAAATGAGAAGGCAGAAAAACACACAGCAGGAGAAGGAGCAAGATAAAAACCCACCAGACCTAACAAATGAAGAGGTAATAGGCACTATACCTGAAAAAGAATTCAGAATAATGATGGTAAAGATGATCCAAGATTCTATTTCCCAGATCCAAAATCTTGGAAATAGAATAGACAAAATGCAAGAAACAGTTAACAAGGACCTAGAAGAACTAAAGATGAATCAAGCATCGATTAAAAACACAATAAATGAAATGAAAAATACTCTAGATGGGATCAATAGCAGAATAACTGAGGCAGAAGAACGGATAAGTGAGGTGGAAGATAAAATAGTGGAAATAACTGATGCAGAGCAAAATAAAGAAAAAAGAATGAAAAGAACAGAGGACAGTCTCAGAGACCTCTGGGACAACATTAAACGCACCAACATTCGAATTATAGGGGTTCCAGAAGAAGAAGAGAAAAAGAAAGGGACTGAGAAAATATTTGAAGAGATTATAGTTGAAAACTTCCCTAATATGGGAAAGGAAATAGCTAATCAAGTCCAGGAGGCACAGAGAGTCCCATACAGAATAAATCCAAGGAGAAATACGCCAAGACACATATTAATCAAACTGTCAAAAATTAAACACAAAGAAATCATATTAAAAGCAGCAAGGCAAAAACAACAAATAACACACAAGGGAATCCCCATCAGGATAACAGCTGATCTCTCAGCAGAAACTCTACAAGCCAGAAGGGAGTGGCAGGACATAATTAAAGTGATGAAGGAGAAAAACCTGCAACCAAGATTACTCTACCCAGCAAGGATCTCATTCAGATTTGATGGAGAAATTAAAACCTTTACAGACAAGCAAAAGCTGAGAGAGTTCAGCACCACCAAACCAGCTTTACAACAAATGCTAAAGGAACTTCTCCAGGCAAGAAACACAACAGAAGGAAAAGACCTACAATAACGAACCCAAAACAATTAAGAAAATGGGAATAGGAACATACATATTGATAATTACCTTAAATGTAAGTGGACTAAATGCTCCCACCAAAAGACACAGATTGGCTGAATGGATACAAAAACAAGACCCATATATATGCTGTCTACAAGAGACCCACTTCAGACCTAGAGACACATACAGACTGAAAGTAAGGGGATGGAAAAAGATATTCCATGCAAATGGAAACCAAAAAAAAGCTGGAGTAGCAATTCTCATATCAGACAAAATAGACTTTAAAATAAAGACTACTAGAAGAGACAAAGAAGGACACTACCTAATGATCAAGGGATCGATCCAAGAAGAAGATATAACAATTGTAAATATTTATGCACCCAACATAGGAGTACCTCAATACATAAGGCAAATACTAACAGCCATAAAAGGAGAAATCGACAGTAACACACTCATAGTAGGGGACTTTAACACCCCACTTTCACCAATGGACAGATCATCCAAAATGAAAATAAATAAGGAAACACAAGCTTTAAATGATACATTAAACAAGATGGACTTAATTGATATTTATAGGACATTCCATCCAAAAACAACAGAATACACATTTTTCTCAAGTGCTCATGGAACATTCTCCAGGATAGATCATATCTTGGGCCACAAATCAAGCCTTGGTAAATTTAAGAAAATTGAAATTGTATCAAGTATCTTTTCCGACCACAGTGCTATGAGACTAGACATCAATTACAGGAAAAGAGCTGTAAAAAATACAAACACATGGAGGCTAAACAATACACTACTTAATAACAAAGTGATCACTGAAGAAATCAAAGGGGAAATTAAAAAATACCTAGAAACAAATGACAATGGAGACACGACAACCCAAAACCTATGGGATGCAGCAAAAGCAGTTCTAAGAGGGAAGTTTATAGCAATACAATCCCACCTTAAGAAACAGGAAGCATCTCGAATAAACAACCTAACCGTGCACCTAAGGCAATTAGAGAAAGAAGAACAAAAACATCCCAAAGTTAGCAGAAGGAAAGAAATCATAAAAATCAGATCAGAAATAAATGAAAAAGAAATGAAGGAAATGATAGCAAAGATCAATAAAACTAAAAGCTGGTTCTTTGAGAAGATAAACAAAATTGATAAACCATTAGCCAGACTCATCAAGACAAAAAGGGAGAAGACTCAAATCAATAGAATTAGAAATGAAAAAGGAGAAGTAACAAGTGACACTGCAGAAATAGAAAAGATCATGAGAGATTACTACAAGCAACTCTATGCCAATAAAATGGACAACCTGGAAGAAATGGGCAAATTCTTAGAAATGCACAACCTGCCAAGACTGAATCAGGAAGAAATAGAAAATATGAACAGACCAATCACAAGCACTGAAACTGAAACTGTGATAAAAAATCTTGCAACAAACAAAAGCCCAGGACCAGATGGCTTCACAGGTGAATTCTATCAAGCATTTAGAGAAGAGCTAACACCTATCCTTCTGAAACTCTTCCAAAATATAGCAGAGGGAGGAACACTCCCAAACTCATTCTACGAGGCCACCATCACCTTGATACCAAAACCAGACAAGGATGTCACAAAGAAAGAAAACTACAGGCCAATATCACTGATGAACATAGATGCAAAAATCCTCCACAAAATACTAGCAAACAGAATCCAACAGCACATTAAAAGGATCATACACCATTATCAAGTGGGGTTTATTCCAGGAATGCAAGGATTCTTCAATATACGCAAATCAATCAACGTGATACACCATATTAACAAATTGAAGGAGAAAAACCATATGATCATCTCAATAGATGCAGAGAAAGCTTTCTTTTTTTTTTTTTTTTTTTTTTTTTTGCTGTACGCGGGCCTCTCACTGCTGTGGCCTCTCCCGTTGCGGAGCACAGGCTCCGGACACACAGGCTCCGCGGCCATGGCTCGCGGGCCCAGCCGCTCCGCGGCATGTGGGATCTTCCGGGATCGGGGCACGAACCCGTGTCCCCTGCATCGGCAGGCGGACTCTCAACCACTGCGCCACCAGGGAAGCCCCAGAGAAAGCTTTCGACAAAATTCAACACCCATTTATGATAAAAACCCTGCAGAAAGTAGGCATAGAGGGAACTTTCCTCAACATAATAAAGGCCATATATGACAAACCCACAGCCAGCATCGTCCTCAATGGTGAAAAACTGAAACCATTTCCACTAAGATCAGGAACAAGAAAAGGCTGCCCACTCTCACCACTCTTATTCAACCTAGTTTTGGAAGTTTTAGCCAGAGCAATCAGAGAAGAAAAGGAAATAAAAGGAATCCAAATTGGAAAAGAAGAAGTAAAGCTGTCACTGTTTGCAGATGACATGATACTATACATAGAGAATCCTAAAGATGCTACCAGAAAACTACTAGAGCTAATCAATGAATTTGGTAAAGTTGCAGGATACAAAATTAATGCACAGAAATCTCTGGCATTCCTATATACTAATGATGAAAAATCTGAAAGTGAAATCAAGGAAACACTCCCATTTACCATTGCAACAAAAAGAATAAAATATCTAGGAATAAACCTACCTAAGGAGACAAAAGACCTGTATGCAGAAAATTATAAGACACTGATGAAAGAAATTAAAGATGATACAAACAGATGGAGAGATGTACCATGTTCTTGGATTGGAAGAATCAACATTGTGAAAATGACTCTACTACCCAAAGCAATCTACAGATTCAATGCAATCCCTATCAAACTACCACTGGCATTTTTCACATAACTAGAGCAAAAAATTTCACAATTTGTGTGGAAACACAAAAGACCCCGAATAGCCAAAGCAGTCTTGAGAACGAAAAATGGAGCTGGAGGAATCAGGCTCCCTGACTTCAGACTATACTACAAAGCTACAGTAATCAAGACAGTATGGTACTGGCACAAAAACAGAAAGATAGATCAATGGAACAGGATAGAAAGCCCAGAGATAAACCCACGGACATATGGTCACCTTATCTTTGATAAAGGAGGCAGGAATGTACAGTGGAGAAAGGACAGTCTCTTCAATAAGTGGTGCTGGGAAAACTGGATAGGGATATGTAAAAGTATGAGATGAGATCACTCCCTAACACCATACACAAAAATAAGGTCAAAATGGATTAAAGACCTAAATGTAAGGCCAGACACTATCAAACTCTTAGAGGAAAACATAGGCAGAACACTCTATGACATAAATCACAGCAAGATCCTTTTTGACCCACCTCCTAGAGAAATGGAAATAAAGACAAAAATAAACACATGGGACCTAAGGAAACTTAAAAGCTTTTGCACAGCAAAGGAAACCATAAACAAGACCAAAAGACGACCCTCAGAATGGGAGAAAATATTTGTAAATGAAGCAACTGACAAAGGATTAATCTCCAAAATTTATAAGCAGCTCATGCAGCTCAATAACAAAAAAACAAACAACCCAATCCAAAAATGGGCAGAAGACCTAAATAGACATTTCTCCACAGAAGATATACAGACTGCCAACAAACACATGAAAGGATGCTCAACATCTTTACTCATTAGAGAAATGCAAATCAAAACTACAATGAGATATCATCTCACACCAGTCAGAATGGCCATCATCAAAAAATCTAGAAACAATAAATGCTGGAGAGGGTGTGGAGAAAAGGGAACACTCTTGCACTGCTGGTGGGAATGTGAATTGGTACAGCCACTATGGAGAACGGTATGGAGGTTCCTTAAAAAACTACAAATAGAACTACCATATGACCCAGCAATCCCACTACTAGGCATATACCCTGAGAAAACCATAATTCAAAAAGAGACATGTACCAAAATGTTCATAGCAGCCCTATTTACAATAGCCCGGAGATGGAAACAACCTAAGTGTCCATCATCGGATGAATGGGTAAAGAAGATGTGGCACATATATACAATGGAATATTACTCAGCCATAAAAAGAAATGAAATTGAGCTATTTGTAATGAGGTGGATGGACCTAGAGTCTGTCATACAGAGTGAAGTAAGTCAGAAAGAGAAAGACAAATACTGTATGCTGACACATATATATGGAATTTAAGAAAAAAAATGTCATGAAGAACATAGGGGTAAGACAGGAATAAAGACACAGACCTACTAGAGAATGGACTTGAGGATATGGGGAGGGGGAAGGGTAAGCTGTGACAAAGTGAAAGAGCGGCATGGACATATATACACTACCAAACGTAAGGTAGATAGCTAGTGGGAAGCAGCCGCATAGCACAGGGAGATCAGCTCGGTGCTTTGTGACCGCCTGGAGGGGTGGGATAGGGAGGGTGGGAGGGAGACGCAAAAGGGAGGGGATATGGGAACATATGTATATGTATAACTGATTAAATTTGTTATAAAGCAAAAAAAAAAAAAAAAAAAAAAAAAAAAAACATAAGGGAGGGCTTCCCTGGTGGCGCAGTGGTTGAGAGTCTGCCTGCTGATGCAGGGGACACGGGTTCGTGCCCCGGTCTGGGAAGATCCCACATGCCGCGGAGCAGCTGGGCACGTGAGCCATGGCCGCTGAGCCTGCGCGTCCAGAGCCTGTGCTCCGCAGTGGGAGAGGCCACAATAGTGGGAGGTCCGCGTACCGCAAAAAACAAAAAAGCATAAGGGAAACCAAAAAGGGAACATAGGTTGATAAGCCAATAAAATCATTAGTCACATAGCTTAAAAACTCATGCTGGGGCTTCCCTGGTGGCGCAGTGGTTGAGAGTCCGCCTGCCGATGCAAGGGACATGGGTTCGTGCCCCGGTCCGGGAAGATCCCACATGCCGCGGAGCGGCTGGGCCCGTGAGCCATGGCCGCTGAGCCTGCGCGTCCGGAGACTGTGCTCCGCGACGGGAAAGGCCACAGTAGTGAGAGGCCCACGTACCGCAAAACAAACAAACAAACAAACAAACAAACAAACTCATGCTGGATTGATTTTGGTTAAGTTTGGATAGGCTCTAATTATTTGGTAATCATGGAAAGAGATCGTTTAATTTATTCATAAAATCCTCTGTTAAGACTTTCAATATTCTGGCTCTTTTAACACGAGAATTAAGAGGCAAAATGCTCAAGTCCATCACTGTAACCTAATGGATTTAAGCAGTTTTAAAAATTGTGTCGTCCCTATTAGAAGAAGCTAAAAGGCAGGCTAAGGCAACATGGAGAGCAGGA
Source organism: Mesoplodon mirus (assembly GCF_964341445.2). Lineage (NCBI taxonomy): Eukaryota > Metazoa > Chordata > Mammalia > Artiodactyla > Ziphiidae > Mesoplodon > Mesoplodon mirus. Next base: position 90,345,828 of record NC_138977.1, read on the forward strand.
AAGGAGGAAAGTGGGACACCAAGAAGGGGACCCAAGGTCAAGAAGGAACCGGGCTGCTTTACCCACAGCACCAGCTGGAGCAGTGTCCATCTGCTCAGGAAGACCCAGGCTGAATACCCAAATGAGCAAGATTGTGATGAATTTCGCCGCCCACATGTTATCTCCACAATTTAAATTTCTTTCCCGCAAACCTTTTTTCTCTGAGGGAGGAAACTAGAAGAGGGATCCTATCTGCTTCACCTTTTTAATCCCCCAACTCCTGTCCCCTTGCCTAGCATATAACAGGTGCTAAATAATGGCTGAATTAAAAATCTCTCCACCTGGGACATCTCTAGGACAAGTCTAAGAGGTTTGAGTACCATCCCCACGATCAAAGTCTTCCCTCGGGGATGGGGGGTGGGGAATGACTTAGCAAGCTTTTTTATCTTCATGGGGATACAAGGCATGGAAATGGAAGGCTTCGTTCTCTGTTCAAGGGGTTTTAAGTCTCAGTGAACAGAGGGAGGGAAATTTGGAGAAATGGGCAACTGTTCTCATTCCCCAGAAACTGTGTCGTGCTGGTGGTGACGGGCCTATCCTATAAACCCTATAAGACAGGTGGACAACAGGAGGCCGAGAAAAGAAAAACCCTTTTTCCTGACGTCTTCCATTCCCGTGGCCGTCATGGCGGATGCGGGCTCCTCCCCAGCAAGCCTGTCCCAGCTCAGCCAGGTTCAACTGAGCTGCCCTGAGAGAAGATGGATGGAAACCGGGAGACTTCAAGGCACTTTGCCTTGCCCTTGGTCTGTGGGGTTTTATTCCCATCACTGGGCCCAGGAAAATGTATTCAAATGACAATCTCCTGTCCACACACGGACCCCTTGAAGTGACTGGTTGGGGGGAAAAAGAGCCTTACGCATTTTAACAGCAAGCTTGAGTCTCAGCCCTGGGAGGGCCACACTCTGAGACCATAGAACATGGGCCTGCACTGCCCCGTTTCTGGCAGGCCAATAGAGGGAGCGGTGTGCACCCCGCTGGGGTCACTGCAGCTCAGACCCCGCCCAGAAGCCTGGGGCTGCTGGCAGTACACCAGGACCCGGACCACACTCCTACTCTTTCCTAGAAACCAAATGCTGATGGGATCAAAGAGCTGGAAGCCACTTCCTTATTTTGGGAATGGATCTTTTAATTTCATAACTGGTAAAGGGCATTTTCTATGCAAAAGCGCTGCTAAGCAATTCACCGTGATACCTAATATACCAACCCTAATTCTTTTTTTTCACTGATAGTCTCAATTTGCTCTTCCCCAGACACAGGTTTCTGGATTGTGTTGATCTTTCTCAATCAAAAAAGTGGTGAGATATCTCCAGAACACTAACTTTATGAACGTGGACAGTACGTTATTATTACATGTCCATTATTACAATGACCAGAATATTCTTTACAATGCTTCAAAATTGGGTTTGTAATGATTACTTGGACAGGAAGCTTACCAATGACTCACATTTTATAAAAAGGATTTTAAGTCCATGTGTATAATGCTACCGAGATAGAATTCTCTAGGAAGAGAATTCCTCTTTTATTTATTTATTTTTTGCCAACAATTTTAGAGGCAGGGTGTTAAACTGATTGAAGTTTCACAAGATTGACATTATTGCTTAAAGTGCTTGAACTGGTTACATTATAAAAAAAAAAAGGTACAGATTATTTTAAATAAAAACTAAAAAAAATTTTTTAGCAACAAAGTCAAATAAATGAATGCCACACAAATACAGTAACTATTTTGGTTATACAGAAATGGAAGCCAAAATAAATTAATGCAATACCGAAAAACAAATTTAATTAGGCAGAAACATAGGAAATCATTTTCCCTGACCCATGCCACTTACATGAGTTAATCACACTAGTGCTGGTAAATGCCTTGACCATATAATAGCAAACGAGGGCAAAACATTTAGTGCACAATATTTTAATACACATGAATATACAAAGTTGATCAAAATGCAATGTTTAAAGATAAAATCCATCTGTAATAAAGCTACACTCCAATATCTAAAATAAGCCCTAAGCTCCAGTTAGAACATAGTTTCATTGTTAGGCATGCCCATGAAAATTAAGGGTATCCATGAAAATAAATGCACAGGGACCATTTCCGTCATTTTTTCCCCCATTTCATCTGAAATCCAAAATATACCAGGCTATAAAACCAATATGACTGGTTTCCTAGTCAAAGCACCACCCTCTTGTGCTGCTCCTTGGCTCTCTTCAAACCAGCCCACTTCATGTTGCCTCGGAATGGAAAATGCATCAGAATAACAGGACTGGGCGTCAGCATTCTACCAACATTGACTTTCAAACACTGTAACATAATCTAGATGTTAAACAAGAAGTAACCAATAAAGCAAATATTCCTTCCCTTTTTAAAGTGGAAAACACTGCAACTTAACACCCAGCAGTTAAAAGAAATACAGCAGGCCTGCTCACTCCTGCCAGAAAATGACACACAAAAACCCTGGCCATTTGAGGGAATATTGCTGAGCCTTTGTGCTATTGTTGACCTCAGAATGGTCTCACACATCCCACACCATCTCTGCTTCACACAATGAATGAGGGATGAAAAATAAAGAAGAGTTTATGTGCTCTAGTCTTCACATAAAGTGAAATGACCGAGGGGGAAATGTAGCTGCCTTGAGTTTCTTTCGTTTATTAAAGAGGAAGGGGGAAGAAGTTCCCAGATAGCTCTAAAGTTTAAAAAACTGATGGAGTGTTGGCGGATAAGTGTGTTTTGGTCTTTTTTTAAATCTTCTTTTCCTGCAACACACAACCATTTTAGTGTCTTTGTATTATCTTCGATACTTATTTTTTATTCCAAAAATTTATCTGTGAATACTGAATTTTAACTAACCTTTTCTACTAAAAGGCATTATTTCAGTTAAGTCACTGGGAGAAACTTTTTACACATCAAAAAAAAAAAGTACTCAATCTATGACTTAGCATTCAGATATTACTTCCATAGACTTCCAACTGAAACTATTTTTTCTAATAAATTAGCTTCAAGAGTCATTTCAAAGATAATTTTAATAGTTTTTCTCATGTATCAGTTCCAAATATATTACGGATCAATCAGCGTTTTTTTAAACTTTGCAACCTGCAGTCAAATATATGGTTTATGTATAGTACAAACAGCTCCCTGTATCAGTCACCTTCAACTGGAAAGTGTCTCTCCTTAAAAAAGAATAAAAACACACCTTCCAGGTACGCCATTACTGCATAAGTTTTGTGGAGGAAAAAAAGACAAAATATTTATAAATATGAATTCACCTCTAAACAAAGCAAGGTATATTTTCATCACTTTTATAAAACAATAACGTGAAGATCACCCTGTTTTTGTCTTCTCCAGTGAAAAGTAAAACATTTCACTTCAAGCATGAACAGATGAAGTGTTGGCATGCTTATGTAAGTTGTGAGCGACAAACAGTTCAAGATACTTCAAAGATAAGAAATCCAGTTTTCATCTAGATAAAGTGCTATGTTCTTAATTGTCGCAAAACGGCCAGTAACATTTTCAATTTCAATCTTAGTTCACATTATGCCACAAGTTTGCATGTTCCTTCGCTGATTTATTAGGTAACAAAATAACAGGTTCACAGTATATTATAGCGTATGGAAGTCAACTGTCTTCCCAAAGGAAGCCAAGATCTACAACTCATAACATTTGTGGGAAACCAAAAACCAGCTCAACAGCAAAACACTGTATCGACCCTTTTAATAAAAGGTGCCAATACTCAAAAGATTTAATAAATACATATGTAACAAAAAGTAACTACGGTGAGATGAGGTTCTTCCAAAAAACTCCATTTGTCAAGCAAGCGTCCTGGAAGTCTGAGCCAAAGAAATGCCACCATTTTGTTCATCCCTCCACCCGCCCACTGACACTTCCTTTGACCCACTTGCATCCCCAGCTAACTCCAGTATCTCCTGTAGGGAAGGTTCCATGTTAGCCCTGGGACTTGCCAGGGCCTCAGTACACAGACTGAAATGCTAAAACGTGAACAGCTGTACAATGTGGCTGATGGGAGGAAAGGTGCAGAGCTTTCGTTCTTCCTGGGAAAGGACGGTGTTGGTGCTGCCTAGCTAAGGAGAGCTGGGCGGAAGGCAGTCCCTGTGGTGGCTCAGCTCTGCCACCACTGACTGCGAAACACCAGTAGGATCGGAAATATACCTTGGGAAGCTTAGCAGCTCCGGATAAAGGAGATACAACTCACAGGACAGAAGAAAAGCATCACTAAAAACAAAGAGCATAGAGCTATTTTTCTGAAACTTGGTTTTGGTAGAAAGATAAGAAAAGCAACTTTCCGCTGTGCACAAAAGCTACCTCCTCTTGGCTTTGCCTGCCCTGAGCTCCACACCTCCTCAGCCTCTGGAATTCTCATGGCTGGGTGAGCTCAGCCCGGGGCAGCCGCTAGCAACCGCGAACGGCTTCTGTTCACCCTGTTCCACCCGGAGGATGAATTCAGTTTCGAGGTTACTCACTTTTAAACATTTTCACTGGCAAAACTTAAAGCTATAGTTGCAGCTCTAAAAGGTGAGTATCTACCCCGTTCTTCTGTCCTTCCGTCAGAAAAGAGGCAGAGAAGCTAAAAACGGGAAGCGGTGTTTCCAGGGACAAGTTAAAGGAATGCATTGAAAGGAGACCCCGGAAGCCATTTAGGAAGATGAGCAAAGACCCCAAAAAGACTGTCGACGTTCACAGGAAATGTCCTTCTAATTCAGCCAGACACAGCCAGTGGCATGGCATGTACCTGATCCTAAAATTAGCAAATGTTATTCATCTAAAACTTACTACAATCTGATTGCAGTTAACTCTACCTCAGACTAACATAAAACCACGAGTAGTGAGTGCTGCATGTAGAAAAACAAAGGGGGAGAGTCACACGGCCAGACCCCTGACCTCGGAGCTGTGCCGCTGGTGGGCCGCGGGGGAAGAGGGACGTCTGCAGAGAAACCAGGTAAGAGCGCTTTGAACATTCCCCCACTCGACTTAGTTCCACAGTCCTTTAAGTTATTCTCTTGACTGATAGAATAAAATATATCCAGATTCTGAATTTTTTGATATATCTGATGTCAGGCCATAGAATTCTTCAATAGCTTGGGCATCTATTTTCTGCAAGCAAAAGAGAAAACAATACAACGGTTTAACATGATTCCTGGGAGAAGGAAAGAAACACTAATGGAATGCACAAGAAAATGTAAGAAGCACTATCATAAAATTGGGACCTTTCAATAGCAAATGGATAGCTCCACAGACCTGACAGAGGGACATGATTACATACATTGCATATCGTTGGGGAAGAAAGCCGCCCTTTAATCTATCAGCAACCATAGGTGGGCGCTCTTTGAAGAAGCCAGGACTTCCGTCTTTCAAATGGTAAACTGGGGGAGCTCTTGGGAATAACCTTAATTCTTTCAGGCCATCAGAGTTTATTCCCTTTAGTGCTACCTTAAGTGGGCTAAAACAGACCACGCCTTTGAGTGTGGAATTCTCTCCAGCTAGTATTCCTTTACAACAAAATGAATATGTGGAATACTTTGGTATCATATAAAGATTTCCAGGTTTAACAGATTGAAAAAATATATATTTAAAAATAATAATCAATACAAGAAAAATTTGGTATAATAAAAGAATTTGAATAGAACTTTGAAGTTTATTATTTGGTCCCAGAGAGGGCTTTAGTCACTGTAGGAAACAGGACTTACACATGGGCAGCAAAGAGATCCCATGTCTACGCTAATCAGTTAACAAGAACACAGTATTGATGAGTCCACGATCACACCCCTTTCTCCCCTTCCAGAGAGAATGGGGAGCAGCAGAATTTACTTTTGAGAGAAATGTAAGTTGTTTTCAAGTCAGATTATGGGAAAACAGGCCTACTTTAGCAAATGTCCACACACACACATCCCAAAACACCGTCTCTGCCCCACTTCTCTCTGATACAATCATCTGCATACCAACCTCTACAATGTCATCATCAAACAAAAGCCAGAAGCCATGACTTTTCACAATAGTAATATAATGCCCACGATTAGGACCACTGGAAAAGAACAGACAAAGAAAGTCACCAAGTTAACATTTATTTCTCCATAAAACTCTATGTAGCTCTCTACATGCAGTGATTTACTAGGGAAAAAAACCCTCTATCTTCAGGACAGAGAACTTGGTATATATGTCTATTTCCACATTCCTTTGGCCACAACTCACAGAGGGACACCCAGGGACTGGAGCTGTGCTGGGCATAAGAGAAAGATGAGAAAAACCTCATCTTAGTCTTCTAAGGACTCGCAATCTGCTGGGGGAAACAGACATTCAAATTCAACAAATATTAACACATAATTATGGTACACCCACTATGTGCCAGACCCATTCTGGCTGTTGGGCTAAAAAGCAGTGAACGAAACAAAGTCCCCACTTTCTTGAGATGAGGGTTGGAGAGGTAATAAACAAACTAAAATACAAATATGTTTCAATTGGTGGTAAGTGCCGTGAAGAATATAGCAGAGCAACGGGATGGTGAGCGATAGAGGGAAGGCGGTATTGGATATAACGTGCTGAAAGAAGGCCTCTCTGATGACAGGTGATTTGAACAGAAGGAATTTCCCTGAAGGAAGGGGAAGGGGCATGTATATGTGTGTGTGTGTGTGTCAGAGAGAGAGAGACAGAGAAAGAGAGAAGCCATGTGACCACGTGATGGAAGTGTCGGGAATGGGAAAGAGCAAGTGCAAAGGTCTGGGGGAGGCGTAGGGGTGGGAATAGTTCTTGGTGTGTTCACCCAACAGCAAGGCAGCCAGAGCCCAGTGAGCCTGGGGTGAAGGAGGGACGGGAATGGGCTATCGCAGCTAAGATTCTGGACTCTGCTGTGAGTGAGCCAGGAAGACACTGGGGAGTTTTGAGGAATGACGTGATCTGGTTCAAGTCTTAGAAAGATGTGACACTAAAATGTATAATAACAAGCACGAAAACAAAAAGATACATTACACAAAGCAGAAAGAACAGCTGCTACTATGTAGTTGGATCTGCACAACGGAGGGAATTTTTAACTCTAAATCTAGAGTTTTGTTTTGTTTTTTCAATGCACCATCAAAATTGGAAAGCTGAATTTGCCTTAGCTTGCTTTCTTTAAATACAACATGCCCCAAAGGGTCTGTTCCCACCTTTGTCAGGCCACTCTCTCCCCTCCCTCCGAGCTCCAGCCCACAGGCCGCCTCTGTTTTCATACACATCACCATTCCCATCTTGGTTCTGTGCCCGCTGGAGCTTGCCTGAAATGGTCTTCACCCATGTTTGCCTTCTTGGCTCTTTTTACTCCTTAGGCCTCAGCTCAAATGTCATCTCGGTAGATAAATCTTTGCCGACCACCTTCCCTAAAGAGGTGCCTTCGTTGCTCTCTGTCATTGCCCCAATCGTTCCTCATAGCACTAATCAAAATCATAAAGTGATTTTGCAGTGGTTTGGTTTTGGTGGTAGCAGCCTGGTGCGTTTACTTATTAACTATCTGTCTTTCCCACTAGATGCTCAGCTTCATGAGGGTAGGGCCCCTGTGTGTCCTGTTCACTGCTATAACTTCAGATCTTGCTACGGAACCCAGGAAACAAGGGTTTAAAAATGCTTGCAGGAGAAATCAATGAAAGAGGCTGTGCACCTGGGGCAACTGTGGGCCGGGGGGTCCTGGCACAAGAAGGAAGCGCTGAGCTCCCTAACCTCAGAGCTTTCCAGAGCCCATGGCCAGAAGCCACCTGCTCCATGTATGAGAACAATTCCACCTCTAGTGGGGAGGAATTTAAAGAATCCTCATTAGTAGTATGCATGACTTGGCACCAGCTCAGCCTCGCTGCCAGGGCTGCTCTGACCTTGGGCCCCAGTTACAGAGACTGACTATTCTAGAACCCAACCTCCTACTTGTCCCCCAGTTCTCATTAAGTGGGTCTCTGCCTTGTCCTCACCAGTGTTCCCAGGAACCACCCACAGAGATCCATACTGAAAACCCCTGCGTACCCCACACACCTGACTGCTTTTTCTTCTCCACCTCCTGTCCACACTGCCCACCTCGGCCACCAGAGACCCTCCAGGTACCAGGCTCTGCCTGCCCCCAAGACCTCCTCCCAACCCAGTGTTCATGGTTAGTTTCCAGATCGCTGAACCCCTATGTTCTTTAAAATAATTGACTGTTAGAAGTATTCTTCAGGCGAAACAGAAAGATGGCTTATAACTGATCGACAAATACAACTTTCTGAGAACGTAAGGCAATTACCTGTGACTTAAAGTTACTCTGCATGGGACAAAACATGAGGTGCTTCAGATGTGAAGTCACAGTTTCTGATGCCATCCACTCAGTACAGGGCAAGAAATCAATCCATCCATCCCTCCACGTGGAACCATGCATCCTCTTGGTAATGGTCTGTTCACCACAACCCAATCCAGGAGAATGGAGAGGAAAAGACACCTGCTCCGTGACAGGCCCTAATCTGAAACCTATAAGGGTGACGGCATGCCGATCCCAGGGAGGGGACACAAACCTGTCCCAGCCGAGCAAAGGATAGCAAACAGGTGAATTTTCGGCAGACTTTTCCAGGCTTACACCAAATTATGGAATAAAAAATACTTCCTCAAAAGACTTCCAGCAAATACACTTTGCTTCTCTACATCGAGGGGCCTTCTCTCTTACTCCCTCTTTTTTTCTGATTATGTACTTATTATAGAATATTGGGGAAAGACTAAAAACTGCATAAAGAATATTTGTTAAGAGTACATTTTAATCATTCAAAATGCCAAAAAATTTTTAGATTCCATCTACTGCTTCCAGTCTTTATTCACACATCTTAAACCACTTCTGAGATACTATACGTGTAACCTGGTTTCTTAGTTAAAATCATAGCATAAACATTTCTTTCTCCATGTGATTTCAAACTCCATAAGCGTCATTTATATCCAATGGAGACTTAGTATTTCCCTTATGAGAGAACGTTTAGATTATTTTTATTACAATGCAATTGTTTTATTTTTTACTTTTTAAATTTATTTTTTATTATCTTATTTTATGTATGTACGTTTAGGTTCATTTTGAGGTGATAGATAAACCAGAGCTTGGAGGAGACTCCCCAAAGCACCATTACCGCTGAGTCTCACCAGCCGGGAAGGGTGTGGCGGGGTCCACCCGGCACACCCCGGGTCCACCCAGGGACAGCCCTCCCGCTTCTCCCACGCCGCGCTCCCCACCTGCCCTCACCTGCCGCAGTGGACCACCACCGCGACCAGGTCGTACATGCGGTCCAGGTTCACCGCGTCGCTGGAGGTGTTGAAGAGCCGCAGTTCCAGGGGGAAGACCACCCGGTAAGACAGCTTGGTGTACCTGTGGAGCTGCTCCATGTACTTGAATCGCTTGAGGTGCAGGGCCAAAATCATGGGCAGCTTTTTGACTCTCATCCTAAGAAACCATGACGTAGAAAATCAGTGGTAGCCAACCCCCATGAGAGGAAGAGAAAACACTGCCGCCTGCACAAATGGAGAGCAGGAGGAGTCCAACAAACTTCAAACCAGCAAACGGCCAAACCACTCGCAAGAATAAAAGGATACTCGCTTATGTAGAGCTGCCTCCTACAGGCTCGGCTAGCTGGAGCCTAGCCAGCAGAGAAAAGCGCAATGGAGGGGGTGTCTCTGGTCAAAGGAGACATCCCAGAACTTTCGTACCAATGAAAATACGTAGAATTGCTCTGCATCACTGCCCTCTGCCTTCCAGGGAGAACAGTATTTGGACAAACCCCCTCACCCTGAGATAATGGAGACGAGGGGGAGAGTTTCTGAGAGAAGGAGGCTGGGGAGAGGACAAGCGGAAAGGTGCAGTCTGGACGCACGGGTTCTGAGGACCGACCAGCAGGGATGCCTCAGATACTGCCCACTGCGGGCCATCAGATAACCAGGCATGCAGGGCCCATTCTCCCTCCCTACCCCTGTGCTTCTGGGCAAGTGATTTCCCTCCTCTGGCTTTCAGGTTCCTCGCTTGTAAACACAAGGGTTGGCTTAGGGCTACATTTACCCAAACAGGCTCATGAGAGCCCTGGAGATGTTAACGGATGCGGGGTTTCTGGGGCCAAGTCTGCACAATGCTGCCTTCTATCCTGAAGTTCCTCCTCGCACATTAGCATACTGAGGGATTTGAAAAATCCTGCAGAAAAGGATTTTCTTTTGTGTTTGATGCAGCATTTTGCCAACTTACATAAACATGGAAAGCTTTTTTCACTAGATGACCATTAATATTTCTCGGTAGGAAGTCACAAAGACCACAGTTTACGTGGATAACTCTGCTAGAATAGAGGATTTTCTGGTTGCCTTCCAGGACCCCCTCTATGAAGGTCCTGAATCAGTGTAAATGCTGTTCAACTTGTGCACATTTTCAATGCATATTATTTGTAAAGGACAAATTTTAAGAGAGTATTACTCAGAAATCTATGGAGTAAAAACCCTGTTCGTAAAAATAAGCAAAATAACAACATCAGCAGAAACATAAGATTTATAGTGAACCCTGTATTTTTCAGGAACATGACATTTTAATGTATAAACCTCCAGGGCTAAACAGAAAACACCTTCATGCCCCATAGGAAGACCTAGATTACATGGGTGGGAGCAGAGGTGAGTTCCTCGACCACTAGCAAGTGTTAACTCCTGCCTGCCACCAGGGTGACTAACCTTTCTTAAGTTTTGATGCACCAAGAAAAGATGTGCGTGTCTGAGGATGGAGGGCTGGGAGACTGGGCAGAGAAACTATTTTGACCTCAGCTCTAGACCCCTGAGGGTTTTAGGTGGCAGGAATGGGCGTCTGTGAGTTACCCTGAATATACCACAACCATGGGCAGGGTAAACGTAACTCACAGTAAGGCTTCACAGGATAATTAAAATGTCAAGTTTCTTGGCTTCTGGGGACAGAACACAGGGAAGGACTGGCTATTTCACATTGTCCAAGAGCTGGAACTGGCTGGTGCTGGTAAAAAGATGGGCAACTCTGGGTCCTGTATCAACTCAGAATATGATAACTTTCTTATCACCTATCCACAAACTGATGTTATTGATTTCCTCATGATTCCTTATTAAATGATTTTTTTTTGGCCTGTCTTCTAAATAAGGAGTTCCAATATTTAGGCAATACTAACAATATTTTCAGGTGACCACTGTGTGTTATGTACTATGCTAAATCCGTTTTATAATTTGCCTTTAATCCCAAGAGGAGAGTGCTTATATTTGCTCACCATTTGTTTACCCAGCACGAGTATCTGGCACATTGAATGAATGAACAAACAGATGAACAAACAATCAGATGAAAGGGCAACTTCCCCAGGTAGGCGTTCTTATCCTATTTTACCAGTGAGGAAGGTAACTGACTTCTCCAAAGCTACTTGGCTACAAGACCATGGAACTGGGATTCAAAAATCAGATCTGTCGGGCTCCACTGTCTGGTTCCTTCTGACGACACAAAGCCACCCCCTGAGCTAAACCCTTTACGTACCTTTTCTGGGCTTCCTGTTTGCTGCAACACGTTTCACAATAATACTTCTGTTCACTACACAGTGTTTCTGTGTTGCTGAAGTCTCTGCAGAGAAAAATATTTTCAACTTAAAAGAAGTCCAAAATGCACTCAGTTTACCGTGTTTTAAACCCCCTATTACCTGTAGGGTAATTTTTAAGTGAATGTGGGGAAAGAAGTAATGAGAAAAGATCATTTTTAGAAGCAGGTGCTATGACGCATGAGAGCATGTCCACCGGGCTGGGTTATGATTTCAGCACGAGAGATTTTCAAGTATAGCTTTATTTAATGGGACACAGATAGATCTAAATTAGGATTTCCAACTGATTCAGAAAAAAAACTCAGGGTTTAACAGAGAGTACTTGTAAATTGGAAATAAAATTACAATGGAGAAGCCTTCCCTGGTGGTGCAGTGGTTGGGAGTCTGCCTGCCGAGGCAGGGGACACGGGTTCATGCCCCGGTCCGGGAAGATCCCACATGCCGCGGAGCAGCTGGGCCCGTGAGCCATGGCCGCTGAGCCTGCGCGTCCGGAGCCTGTGCGCCACAACGGGAGAGGCCACAACAGTGAGAGGCCCACGTACCACACACACACACAAAAATAAATAAAAAATAAAATTTAAAAAATTACAATGGAAAAATACTAACTCTAGTAAAGGCCAACCATTTCAGTGAAAGTTGAGTCCAAAAATGTCAATCATACAAAATGCAAGGCGTCATTATTACCTGGTTAATGAAAAATGGTCTGTCTCAGGTGGTATTTTCAAAGAGTACAAAAGTAAAGATAATAAAATTTAAAGCATATTCAATGGCCCTTATATTGAACTAAGGAAGTCCCAAATGATCAGGAGATGTCTACCAAGCCCCTGCTCCCCACCTCCCCACACGCCGGGAGATAACTTCAGCCTGCCTCCTGAGAACAAATGCCAATGGGATGTTATATCTGTATTCACCTTATCATGAGGTTTTACTGTACTACCTATAGTTTTCATTTTTTAAATGTCATGGCTTTTCATTCTTCTTTGGTCACTGAGATTCTACTTAGCATTCCTGTGGTACTGCTTCAAAGGCTGAACAGAACATTCAGAATATCATAATACCCCAGAGTCTTGAAAAAGTCCATGACATTTCCTTATTCATAGGGAGTGTCCTAGCGCCAGAGTGATCAGATTTATTAAATAGAAAATGTTATTTACATGGTGTTAATGACTCAACCACTTAAACAGAGCTTATCAAGAGAAAACATAGGTTGTTCATTCATTAAATTCCCCAGTGGCTACTGACAGTACCCTGGGCTAGGTGCTGGGGGTCCGCAGAGAATGTCTGCCCTCACCCAGCTCACAGACTGCCAGAGACACGTGCAAGAAGCCACTTGCAACACTTAGTGTTCACTGCAGGCTAAACATAAATCATTTCACACGATTGACTCCCCTGCCTAAAATCCTCCAATAGTTTCTCGGTGCAATCGGGAATAAAACTCAAATTTCTTACCATGGCCAACAGACCGTCTGTCCTCAGAGTCCTGACTGCTCTTCTGGCCCACCTCCCGCCCCACACCATCTCCTTCACTCTGCTCCAGCCCCGCCGGCTGGCCTTCTCTGTAGCTCCAGAGTGCCACGCTCTCCCTGCCTTGGGGCATTCGCTGCTGCTATTTCCCCTGCACTGACAGCTTCTTTCCAGATGCTTCCATGGCTGGCCCCGCTCACTGCTCAGAGCTCAGCCTAAATGTCACCTCTTTGGAGAGGACTTCCCCAGCCACTCTCTCCAAACCCATCCAGCCCCTACTCTATTGCTGTCTTGTTTTCTTCTGAGCACTTATCACTATCTGAAGCATCCTCCTATTCGTTGGATCACCCGCCTCCCCTCTGTGTGGGCAGTGACCCTGTCTGTCTCACTCACTGCTAGAACCCCAGCACTGAGAACAAGCCCAACCCATAACGGCCCTCAATGATGTGTGTTGGCTGAACAAAGGAACAAAGAGAGAATCGTGTGTATAAAGTCCAGGGGAAAGCACAGAGGACAGAGAAATGAACTGGGATTATTCAGGACGTTTCCCTAAGGGGTGATCTCTGAGTCAGGTTCGCAAAAAGGGAAAGTGAGCCAGGGGTAAGAGTCCAGGGTCCGAGACAGAGTGAAGGCTGAGGCCCAAAGGCATGAATGCAAGGTACAGAGCACGCTTCTTAGAAGCTGTGTGGACCGTGTGGCTCTCTAACGGGTCTCTGCAGGGGTGACGGCATCAGACAGTGCTTTTTGGATCACTTCTGGCAGTGCTCTGGGGGAAGGACTGGAGGGGGTCAAAAAGCAAGGAAACAGTTTAGAAGGCAATTGCACTCAACCCTCAGATTTCAAGTGCTTGGTGCCTAATACAGACTCAAACTTAGCTGAATGCATACTAGCCAGCTCTTCATGGAGTTAACTGATGTGAAATCTCTTCTTGGCCCACACACGGTTTATTGGGGTGGAACGGGAACAACCAAGGAGAAGTGGGGGATGAGCCCGGGTGATGGTGGAGATTCACATTTTTGGAATGTCTACCACAGACAAATCTCTTCATCCAACTAAAGAATCAGAATAAGTAAGGCAGGCACAACAACAAATAAGGAATTAAACACTTTCTACTCTCTCTTATTCTCCCTCCCCCCGTCAAAACAAACAGAAGTTTTTGTAGACCCACTACGTAGAAATATAGCAGAAGTTGGTACCTAATGTGAAGACCTGATTCGCAAATAACCACCATCCTGCCCAGCCCTAGCTGGCTGGAAGCTCAATGACACAGGAGAGACAGGGTGATGCTTTTGGAGCATCTGTGAGTTGAGAATTGGAAAATGCGGCTAAGTTAGGGAAACAGAGTGGCCCTGGCAAGAAACTGAAGCAGAGCAGATCTGTCAGGTGATGCTGTACAGTTGTGGGAACAAAAGCAGGCAACAAAGGTTGAGGAAACTTTTCAATGAGAAAAATCAAAGAGAAGAGGAGAGAGTAGAGAGGTCGTTTTGACACTTGGGATAAATTACAACAAAGCACAGAGGAGAGGTTACTGGGAAAGCACAAAACTCTTTGTATTTCTTTAGAAAGAGTCAAAGTGGCAATGAAACACTTTTAAAAAATACACTTTGGGAACAAATCTAATATGAAACACATACCTGTAAACGGAAACTATGAAACCTAATGGAAATGTATACAAGAAAACTTGAAAAAAATGGAGAAAGACTATGTTCCTGGGTAAGATGGCTATAGGCTGTAAAGATAGCTACCATGTCCATGTTTAATGTCTATGTTTGATACATTTTTAATTAAAATCTTAACTTTTCACTCAACACAATAGCTAAAAAATTGAATTTAAAAGAATTCTCAAGCTAGGCTTCCCAATAATTTTCATGTCATGACCCACATAAAATAATGGTGCTACGTAGAAATGAAGCAGCACCAATGCGGCTGCTTCTCTGGCAGCTCCAGGCTCTGCCCAGCCTCCCAGAAGCTGAGGGGATCTACACGCACCTGTAACCCATCTTCTGGGGCACACCAGCTGGGAAGCTTTGTTCTAGAATCTGCAGCAGTGGTTCACCCAGCTGCTCATCAGAATCACCTGGGGAGCTTTAAAAACAATCTCAATCGCCCCTCATCCTCCCCCAAGCCTAATTACAACAGAATCTCTCCAGGTAGAACCCGGGACTATTGTTCTTAAAGCTCCCTAGGTGGTTCCAGTATGCTGCGTGGGCTGAGAGCCACTGTCCCCAATGCTTTGCAAATATTAACATGCACTCATGCACTGGGAAATCTTGTCAAGACGCAGGCTCTGAGTCATGCACTCATTCTTGGAGGAGACCTGAGATGCTGCCGTACTAATGAGATCCCAGGTGATGTCAACGGCCCTAGTCCACAGACCCCTGTTTGAGTAGCACAGATCTAGAGCGGGGGTTCTCAAACTCTGGTGGTATCAAAACCACCCAGAAAAATTAATTAAAAATAGATGCCCAGGCTCACAAAAGTCGAATATGGCCTGGGCCTCAATTTTTACCAACTTCCCCAGGTGATTCTGATATGCACCAAAGTTTGAGAACTACTGACTAGAGTATTACAGAAGGTCAAAAAAAGAAATCCAAAAGAAAGACATGTCAGATATTAGCAAGCACCATATATAAATAATAACCAAAACCAAGACATAAGTGAGGGAAGCAGAGAAACTAATAGATGAGCATATGGCAATGCATGTGTGATGGGGATGCGTGTAAACTTGGCACATAGAGCAAGTTTCCAAAATGAATAGAAAAGACGTTTCTTTAAAAAGAGAGTAATTTTAAACAAAGAGCTTTGGGAGAACTAAAAGGCTGACCTCCCTGGCCCTGGGAGAATGGGAATTTTTAATGACAGGAGGACACAGGAAGAGGAGAGTGGTTTCAGAACTTGGAGCACTTTGAGGAGAAAGGTACGTTTCTGTGCAGGAACCACAGGGAGGGACTAAGGCCCTGAAGCAAAAGACAAAAAATACCAAAAAGGACATGGGGGGATAATTAAGATAAACTTCACGTATTTTAAGTTTTTGCCTAAGGCCATCCCTCAACTTTTTTTTTTTTTTTTTTTTTTTTTTTTTCTTTTTGCTGTATGCGGGCCTCTCACTGTTGTGGCCTCTCCCGTTGCGGAGCACAGGCTCCGGACGCGCAGGCCCAGCGGCCATGGCTCACGGGACCAGCCGCTCCGCGGCATATGGGATCCTCCCAGACCGGGGCACGAACCCGTATCCCCTGCATCGGCAGGCGGACTCTCAACCACTGCGCCACCAGGGAGGCCCCATCCCTCAACTTTTTAAAAGAAAAAAAAAACCTTTCTCAGCATCCTCCTATGATACAGATGGTTTACTCTGCCTAAGACACGGTGCTGAGATGTGAAATATCAGAATCATAGCTCAGCTACAATATGGCTTCAGTGCCTTCTCTGGACCTGTATCCTGAATTAACCACCATTTATATCATCATTTCTCTGGGACAAAAGTTCACGGAAAACACACTGTAATTGATCATCTAAAGCCCTTCAGGAAGGAGGTGGCAGGGATCTTACGTTTAAATCCTACAATGTTAGCTTGATTTTTAACTTCTTTCAAAATCAAAACAAATGATAAAATATCACATCAGAAGAGAGATGCAGGCATGATGTTAAAGAAGAAAACTCATAATTCTAGTTTGAGAAAGAAACCCTCAAGAATGCAAACCAAATTAAACCACGAAAGGGGCCAAAAAAGATCATAATCATTCCTCCTCTTTTGTCTCAAATAGAAAAAGCTAATGGATCAGCTGGCATCATTTATTCCCTGGAACTTTCTCCTGCACTTTGTTCTTTTGGGAAAGGCTGGAAAGCTGCCACCCCCATCACAGAACTGTCAGCGGTGAATGGCAACACCTGGCAGGCCTCTCTTTCTGTTGGGGAGGTGAGACCTTAGGCATATATGAGGGCAGGTCTAGGTAAGTCAGTCAAGGTCTATGTTAAGGATGATGTAAGATGGGGTGGGGCAGGCACTTCAGGAATATCAGCCTGGACAGTCAGATGAGAATCTGATGTTGTTTAAAAGGTATTCTGAGGCTATTCTGTACCCACCCATCCTGCTTTAACGCCTCCACATGCCTCTAGCCTGCCTTCATCAGGTATGCATCGCCAATATACACATTTCTCCAAGGAAAAGAAAAGGGGGGGGCGGAAACATAATTCTGGGTTGCATTTGTTTATAACAAGGTTCCCCAAAGTTTGGAATTATAACTAACTAAAGTTAGCCCTTTACCTGCTTAGTCTCAAAGCTATAGTCACTGCCATCTGCCCTTTTGAACAGCCCAGAATTTCTTAGAGGGGAGGGGAACAGTCAGCCTCCCAAACTAACTACCCTTCTCAAGAAGCAGAAATGGGCAAGTAATACCTTTCCTCCCACCCCCTCACCTACGACCAGCGCTGGCACAACCTTAACTTTTTCGACTCCCTGTGAACACAAAACCCTGAGGAAATCAAAACTAGCTGCTTTTCACAGGAATATTAGGAGCCCATGCCATAAACTGAACCATTCAGAAGAAAGAAAGGCCATCCAGGCCCACAAAATGCTTTGCAAACAAAGAGGTAACAAATGTATCCTAGACACCTGGACCCAAGGCATTTGGAGACAAGGGATGAAACATCAGACCAACAGGACGTGCTGCAGTAACCCTAGGGGGTGAGGGTAGGCTCAGAATCCTGGGAACTGGAGAGTAATCAGCCCCCAGCTCACACAATACATGACGCTCAGATGGACCAGAATGCTCTTCCAGGTTGGAGTTGGTGCCTTTGCCCTGAAAAACGACTTTCTAACAGCCAAACGGCCACAGCAAGTCTCTTTAATCTAGTCTAAAGAGTTCTAAGTAACCTGAACTCCTGATAGAACAATTCTGTTACACAATTCCCACTGATAAAGATCAACAGTGGCTTGAAAGAGAAAGACAAATACCATGTGGTATCACTTATATGTGGAATCTAAAATGTGACACAAATGAACTCATCTATGAAACAGACTCACAGGCATAGAGAACAGACTTGTGGTTGCCAAGAGGGAGGGGAGGTGGGGAGGGATGGACTGGGGGGTTTGGGATTAGCAGATGCAAACTATTATAGACAGATTGGATAAACAACAAGGTCTTACTCTACAGCACAGGGAACTATATTCAATATCCTGTGATAAACCATAATGGAAAAGAACGTATATACATGTATAACTGAATCACCTTGCTGTACAGCGGAAATTAACACAACATTGTAAATAAACTATACTTGAATAAATTTTAAAAAATAAACAAAAAAATAAAAATCAATAGTGCCTTGTAGTGACACAATAAAACGTCTCTGAGCTGACGTATCATAAGCAATGGGAAGGCCCACCTGACCACCTGGTCTATACTGGCACCCCCCATACCAGGCACTCTCTAGACGTGTTTAATGTCCTTCAAAGTACTGATCCCTGTCCATGGATTCCCACTAGACTGTAAGCGCCATGAGATGCATACCTGCCGCTCACCCTCGACCTCCAGTGTCCACAACAGAGCTGGGCTAATTATAAGTACTCATGACCACTTGTCGAAAGGAGGAGAAGACAGTGAGGATAGGAGAAGGGAACTGTGCTTCTATATCAACTTTGAGCACATTTTCAACACACAGGTCAATGCACAATAGCTACAGTAATCCTGGGCATGTGCTGCTCTTATACTCTGGGCTCCTTGCTTTTCCTCAACCCTAATTAAGAGGAAGTTTTTTTTTCCATAAGTGAGCTCCATATAATGCTGAAAGATGGAGGAAAAGGTAATGCCCTCATTGGTTCTCAGCTCAAAAGTGCATAATTTTTTTTTTTTTGGCCACGTTGCACAGCTTGCGGGATTCTTAGTTCCCCGACAAGGCATTGAACCCCGGCCACAGCAGTGAAAGCTCCAAATCCTAACCACTGGACCACCAGGGAATTCCCATAATGTTTTAAATAACAGAATAGATTAGCGTAGAAAAAGAAAGTAATGGTAGGCATCTGTAGCACTTTTTAACTTAATTGTGTGACTCTGTGATTGTGTGTGTGAGAGGGAGAGAGGCCGATGAGAGCCCAAAGCACACATCTGTATTAAAGATCAAAACCTTATTTTTAAACTTAATGACTAATGACTTCCACTTGATCCTCTCTCTCCTCAGCAGGACTCTTCTCCAGACCACATACACTTATTTTTAATCTCTCTTAGGAAAGAAGAAATAGAAAATAAAAGGATTATATTCGTTTAACAGAAAGGAAGATTATGTCCTGAAGAAACACAAGATTTTTCCCCCATGTACTTACTAGCCTGATCAAAAGCTCAGACCACTGTCAGAATTCATGAGGTTACCTTAGACAGTGGGTAATAGATGTATTCTGCTCCACATCAACAGAAAGGTCAAGAAAATCTTCATCTTTGCTACTAACCTGGAGCAAAAAAAGAAAAAAAGTATTAGGCACAAAATACATAATAGACAAGTAGATAAAACTTTGAACACCTACAGGTAACCAAAAACCATAACTGCAGTAAAAGTCAGGTATGGCTTTGTATACTCTCTGGCTACCAGTTACCTTGAAAACAATGCAAAACAAGAGAAAATCCTAAATTCTCCATTTAACCTTATCTGTGTCCAGCTTTGATTCAGGCTTTTCATAATTAAGACTCAACCAGATTTCTCTTCCTGTCCATTCATTGCCCCCACTGTTTCAAAGCAGGAAATATCAAACAGGTATCCATATAGCTCAGCCTGGCAGAATGATAACAATGGAAATGGAAAAAGGACAAGAGCCTTAAAAAACCTACTGCTCAGGTGATCACCCTCCATTCAGCTGTCTGCACTTCTTGCCAGTCCCCTGAAATCACTCCCTTCCTCCTGTGCCTAGCCATTCAAACTGTGTGGGGGGCCTGGGGGCCGAATGTGCTATGGGCTGGAGGTCTCTCGGTCTCTCGGTCTCTCTCTCTCTCTCTCTCTCTCTCTCTCTCTCTCTCTCTCTCTCTCACACACACACACACACACACACACACACACACACACACACACACACACACACACACACACACACACACACACACACACACACACACACACACACACACACCTGTCCTCTGGCCCAGGAAGTGTTGTCCTTTGTAGAACACGCCCATGCTGTCTGTGGTACCACTCAGACCTGGAGCTAGCAGGGAGCCTGGGCTCACAGGGGACCAGCAGACTGGACTGCTCTCAGCCACACCTATCACCAGCCCTGGCTGTTTCTTGGCCTGCACAGCTGACACCACACCAATTCTGGGTCTGTACTTATCAAAGCTCACCGAGTGGTGCTTGCCTTCCAGCAGCTCACCAGCTAGCCTGGCATTTCACTGTCTTGGAGTGGGAGGGACAAACTAGCCCAGCAGGAACTTTGAGGTGCCCAGTCAACTGGCAGCAAAACAACAATAATACTCCTGTAAGTGAGACAACTATCCTATGACCCAATACTCCAATAGTCAGAGATGTGGACACAATCCTTTATACTTTTATTAGTATACCCAAGAATGGGTATTGGCAGACTGCCCAACTCCATATCCTGTCTCTGCCACTTATAAAGTGGATGACACTAGGCAAGGTACTTAGCCTCTCTGTACCTCAGCTTCCTCATCTGTAAAGTGGGAGCAGTAAGAGTATCTATTTCATAAGGTTGTTGTAAGGATGAAATAAGATAATACATGTAAAATGCTTTAAGAGGTAAGCACTCAACAAATCAAGGATGGAAAAAAACATTTAAAAGGGCCTAAAATGGTCAAAAAGTTGGGAATGGGTTACTACATTGTGAGTATCATATTAAATGAAACATGAGACTGCTCTCCTGCACTTCTACCGTCACCATGAGAAGGGTAACCCAGGCTAGCCCACTGCTTCCCAGAAAAAGATGAGAGACCCACAGAGGAGAGCTGTTCTCACTAAGGTGCCCCAGCTAAGCCCAGACAGGAGCACCATCCCCACCGGCCTTAGACACATACGTGAGACAGCTGAAATGCAGACGTACGGGCTCAGCCAAGGCCAGCTGCATCAGGCGACCCCCCGCCAACCCATGGTTGCATGAACTACAGTAAAAAAATCAGAGTGGATTTAAGTCTCAGAGTTTTAGGGAAGTTTGTAACAAAGCAACAAATAACCAATACAACTACTTAACATGACAGGCATTCCTCCTTTTACTGAACTTGGCAGATAGTGTGTTTCTTTCAATTTGAAGTTTTGTGGCAACCCTGTGTCGAGCAAGTCTAGTGGCAACGGCATTTGCTCACTTCGTGTTTCTGTGTCACATTCTGGTAATTTTCACAATATTTAAAACCTTCTTCATTATTATTATGCTTTATGGTGATCTGTAATCAGTGATCTTTGATGTTATTACTATGACTCACTGAAGGTTTGAATGATGGTTATCACTTTTTAGCATTAAGTATTTTTCAATTAAGGTATGTACATTTTTTAGACATAATACTATTGCACAATTAATAGACTACAATATAGTGTAAAAATAACTTTTATATGTATTGGGAAACCAAAAAATTTGTGTGACTCGCTTCATTGTGATATTCACTTTATTGCAGTGATCTGGAACCAAACCCACAGTATCTCCAAGGTATTTCTGTATGTATATTTTATTTTTATTCATTTATTGTCTACTTCCCCCTTACTAAAGTGAAAGTTCAAAAGACTGGCTTCTGTAATGACTAAGATCCTGCCCTTCCAACACTCCTCCAGAAAAGTATAAACTCAAATAACTATAAACTAACAGCAACTACCTGAAGGCAATGGAGGCAGATGGGGAGTCCACATGTGGAGGAAAAGAGCTGCAAATAATGGGTTCATGGTTTCACAGCCTTTAGCGGGATCCATGGGGGAAAATGCAGTCTTTCTGGTCTAGGAGCCAGAAAAACCAATCTGGGAAACCATGTCCACTGAGAAGAAGGGAAGGAATCTGAGAAGGTATCCCCAACTCTGTCTACCCACATCTCTGGCTGACCCCTGAGCCACACACATGCACAGAGTACACTCACAGCAACTTGGCTGGTGACAAAAGGGATGACCCAAGAGTCAAACTGCTGCCTAGGAAACAGTTTATAGTATGAGTCCAACCAAGATAACTACCTGCTAAAACTAAAGAAACTCAATACTAATTGGAGAAGAACAGCAGAACCCAGAGTCTCTCAAACTGAACATTCTCAATGTCCTAGATATGACCCAAACTTACAATATGTGAAGAACCAGGAAAATGGAAGATATTCTTAAAATAAAAGGAGGCAACTGAGACCAATCCTGGGGTGGCCCAGATGTTGGAAGTAACAAACAATGACTTTAAATAAGTTTTTATAAATATCTTCAATAAAGTGAAATATATTCACAGTGAACCAAAAAATAAGACATCTCAGCAGAGAAATAGAAACAGACAAACAAAAAAGAATCAAATGGAAATTCCAGAACTAAAAAATTAATACACTGGATGGACTTAACAAAGAACTGGAGATGACAGAGAGATACCAGTGGAGTTGAAGACAGAACAATGGAAATTATCCAAGGAGAAGAATAAAGGGAAAAAAAAGAAAGACTGAAATAAAAATTAACAGATACTCAATAAACCTGTTAGATATCATACACATAATTGGAGTCCCAGACGGGGAGGAGAGAGAATAGGGCAGAAAAATGATTTGAAAAATAATGGCTGAATATTCCCTAAATTTGGTGAAAGACATACATTTATAAATTGAAGATACTCAACAAACACCAAGCAGGGTAAATACAAAGAAGGCCAGCCAAGGTCAAACTGTTGGAAGCCAAAGGTAAAAAAGCAAATCTCAAAAACATCTAGAGAAAAATGACACATTACAGCCAGCTCCCTGGTGTCCTAGTGTTTGGAATTCCAGGCTTTCACTGCTGTGGCCTGGGTTCAATCCCTGGTCGGGGAACTGAGATTCCACAAGCTGCATGGCATGGCTAAAAAATAAATAAATAAACTTTTTTTTTTTTAAATGACACATTACAAGAGAATGATTCTGTTGGAAGCTGGCCTCTCATCAAAAATTAGAGAGGCCAGAAGACACTGAACATCTTTAGTATGCTAACAGAAAAAGCTATCAAAACAGAATTCCTGTATCCCATAAATATATCCTTCAAGAATGAAGATAAAAGTGAACAGAATTCATTATTAACAGACTTGCAGTACAAGAAAGGTTACAGGAAATTCTTTAAACCAAAGGGAAAAGCTACCAGATGGAAATCCAGATCCTCAAGAAAAAGTGAAGAGCATCAAAAATGGGAATTATGACATTGTCCTGTGGGGGTTATAATATACATAAATGTAATACATGTAGCAACTACAGCATAAAGGACAAGGTAGGTCAGGGGTCGAAGGAATATGCACCTACACAGTTATAAGTTAACTATGTTTTATGCGGAATGGAGCATTATTAATTGTAAGGGGACTGTGAAGAGTGAAGAATATACTGTACTCTCCAGAGCAACCACTAAAAAGCAACATACAAAGATATACTAAGAGGAGGGCTTCCCTGGTGGCGCAGTGGTTGAGAGTCCGCCTGCCAATGCAGGGGACACGGGTTCATGCCGCGGTCCGGGAAGATCCCACATGCCGTGGAGCGGCTGGGCCCGTGAGCCATGGCCGCTGAGCCTGCGCGTCCGGAGCCTGTGCTCCGCAATGGGAGAGGCCACAACAGTGAGAGGCCCACGTACCGCAAAAAAAAAAAAAAAAGATATACTAAGAGGAAAATTAAAATGGAATTGTTAAATGTAATATACACACACACAAATAATCCAAAAAGGGAAAAACATTTAAAAAGCAGAGAAGGAGGAAGAGAGAAACAAAAAGCTCCGGGGGAATAAATAGAAAACAAGTAATAAAATGGGAGCCTCAAAGCCAACCATATCAATAATTATATTAAACACTAATGTAATAAAGTTTTCAAGTAAAAGTCAGAAATTGAGTTGAATTCTTTTAAAAAGCAAGACCAGCTACATACTGTCCACAAGAGCTATACTTTAAATATAAAGAAACAGATAAGCTGAAAAAACATGGATGGAAAAAAATATACTATGTAAAGAATTAATATACATATATAGTGGGCTATTTAATATAAGAAAATAGATTTTAGATAAAATTATGAGAAATAAAAATGGTATTTCCTAATACTTGGGTCAATTTACTAGAAAAACGTAATAAAAAATATGGAAGTCCCTCATAACAGAGCCTCAAAAATATATGAAGCTGGAGCAGTATTCACCAACAAAATGGAATGAACCACGTGCTACCACGCAAATGAATCTCAAAAATGTTATGTAAGTGAAAGAAATCAGACACAAAAGACCACATCTTGTATGATTCCATATATATGAAATGTCCAAAAAGGCAAATATCTAACGACAGAAAGTAGCTTAGCGGTGGCCTAAGGCTTGCAACAGAGATTAACTGCCCAATACAAAGGATCTTATTGGTGTGATGGAAATGTTTTTAAACTGGATTATGGGCACAAAAACAGAAATACAAATCAATGGAACAGGCTAGAAAGGCCAGAGATAAACCCACACATAAATAGTCACCTTATCTTTGATAAAGGAGGCAAGAATATACAATGGAGAAAAGACAGCCTCTTCAATAAGTGGTGCTGGGAAAACTCGACAGCTACATGTAAAAGAATGAAATTAGAACACTTCCTAACACCATACACAAAAATAAACTCAAAATGGATTAAAGACCTAAATGTAAGGCCAGACACTATAAAACTCTTAGAGGAAAACATAGGAAGAACACTCTTTGCCATAAATCACAGCCAAGATCCTTTCTGACCCACGTCCTAGAGAAATGGAAATAAAAACAAAAATAAACAAATGGGACCTAATGAAACTTAAAAGTTTTTGCACAGCAAAGGAAACCATAAACAAGACCAAAAGACAACCCTCAGAATGGGAGAAAATATTTGCAATCAAAGCAACTGACAAAGGATTAATCTCCAAAATACACAAGCAGCTCATACAGCTCAATATCAAAAAAAACAAACAACCCAATCCAAAAATGGGCAGAAGACCTAAACAGGCATTTCTCCAAAGAAGATATACAGACTGCCAACAAACACATGAAAGAATGCTCAACATCTTTACTCATTAGAGAAGTGCAAATCAAAACTACAATGAGGTATCATCTCACACCAGTCAGAATAGCCATCATCAAAATATCTACAAACAATAAGTGCTGGAGAGGGTGTGGAGAAAAAGGAACCCTCTTGCACTGTTAGTGGGAATGTAAATTGGTACAGCCACTATGGAGAACAGTATGGAGGTTCTTTAAAAAACTAAAAATAGAACTACCATATGACCCAGCAATCCCACTACTGGGCATATACCCTGAGAAAACCATAATTCAAAAAGAGACATGTACCAAAATGTTCATTGCAGCTCTATTTACAATAGCCCGGAGCTGGAAACAACCTAAGTGTCCATCGACAGATGAATGGATAAAGAAGATGTGGCATATTTATACAATGGAATATTACTCAGCCATAAAAAGAAACGAAATTGAGTTATTTATAGTGAGGTGGATGGACCTAGAGTCTGTCATACCGACTGAAGGAAGAGTGAAGGCAGTCAGAAAGAGAAACAAATACCATATGCTAACACATATATATGGAATCTAAAAATAAAAAGTGGTTCTGATGAACCTAGGGGAGGACAGGAATAAAGACACAGACATAGAGAATGTACTTGAGGACACAGGGAGGGGGAAGGGTAAGCTGGGACGAAGTGAGAGAGTAGCATTAACGTATATACACTACCAACTGTAAAATAGATAGCTAGTGGGAAGCAGCCGCATAGCACAGGGAGATCAGCTTGGTTCTTTGTTACCATCTAGAAGAGTGGGACAGGGAAGGTGGAAGGGAGGTGCAAGAGGGAGGGTATATGGGGATATATGTATACATATAGCTGATTCACTTTGTTATACAGCAGAAACTAACACAACATTGTAAAGCAATTATACTCCAATAAAGATGTTAAAAAAAAAAAAAGCAATAAATGACTGTAAGAATCCCACCCCTGAAAAAACCTGGATTTTGGTCATAGTTACACAACTCAGCAAATCAGCCCCCCCACCAAAAAATCACTGAATGGATGAATTTCATGGTAATTAAATTGCACCTCAACAAAGTTGTTTTTAAAAAGTAAAAAAATTCATGAAGCAAAAACTGATAGAATTAGAGGGAGAAATAAGACAAATCCCACAATTACAGTTAGAAATTTTAACACTACTTTCTCAGCAAATAATATAAAACTATGGGGGAAAAAATCAAGAAAAACACAGACAATCTGAATAACTCTACCAACCATCATGACCTACTGATAACTATAGAATACTATACCCAACAACTACAAAATATAAATTATTTTCAACTCGGTGGTTCTTAACAAGGGAAACTGCCTTTCGGGACATTTGGCAATGTCTAGAGACATTTTTGTTGTCACATCTTGGGGGATGTTACTGGAATCTAGTAGGTAGAAGCCAGAGATGTTGCTAAACATGCACAGGGCAGCACCCCACAAAGAATGATCTGATCCGAAAGGTTAATAGTTCTAAGGTTGAGAGACCCTGTTTTCAAGTACATTTACCAAAATAGACCGTGTGTTAGGATATAGAACATGTCACGATAAATTGTAAAAGACTGAAATCATACAGAATATATTCCCTAACCAAAACAGAAAGAAATTGGAAAATATTAAGATACCTAGGAAAAGACCAAATATTTGAAAATTAAACAACACACTTCTAAGTAATACATGGGTCAAAGAAAAAAAATAACAAGAGAAATTAGAAAATAATTTGAACTAATGACAAAGAAAACATATCAAAATTTGAGAGATGCAGCTAAAACAGTGCTAAAAGGAAAATGTATAGCTTTAAATGTGTATATTAGTAAATAATAGAGCAGGGACTACCTTTTCTGTTTGTTTTAACTGCTATATCTCTAGTACATAAAATAATTTCCAGTATTTAATAGGTACCCAATAAATATTTACTAAATAAATGAATATATAACTGAACAAAAGACTAAACAAATGAAAAGATATCTAAACACCAATAATGGCATCTGGGTGGCAGAATTATGAATGATATTCTTTTTATACATTCCTATGCCTGTGTTTTAAAAAATAATTCACAGGTATTATATTTTTTAATTAGTAAAACTTTTTTTAAAACTAAATGGCCCTTCTCTGAGAGATAATAAAACGATTATAGCCAACTGAAGTCATACATAATTTCGATAGTTCTACTAAAGGTCCGGTACTTGAAGGGGGATGAAAACAAAGAAACACTGTCTCCCTTTAGATGCAAATCTTTCCCTGTACTTGTTTCAGGGAGAGGGAAGAAAGGTACAAATCTAATTAAAGAACTGGAGAAAGTTACTGTAACTTTCTCAATTCCCAGTGCAAACTGCTTCCAGAATTAAGAGTGAGAAAGCCCTGCTCAGGTGGATCGCGCCACCGGTGACATCAAAACATGGCACTAAACCCTTCCATTTGGACTTTTCTCTCTCCCCCTGTCTCAGACTGACATAGTCAAAAGCAATGAGTGATCAAGCAATTTTTTTTTTCCTTTTCTCTCTTCCCAGAAAGCTGCCAGAAAATAAAACCATTTTCTTCCCACACACAAGGATCTCATTCTGGTCTAAGTGAAAACACAGCTTGTCTCCAAGGAAACATATGTATCACTAAGACTCTGATACTCCCAGCAGGTACAGGCTACATCTTATTCTCCTTTCTTCTCCCCCGATTTTGGGCATGGAGTTCCCCAAAAACTAGTTTTAAAAGGGTGGAAGAGACCCTACTTGCTCTTGTTTTTAATTCATTACAAATCAATTAATAGAGCAAATTAATATAGAGGGCTTTGCTAAGTTCCTGAGTAATTAAAAAAAAAAATCATGAGCTTTGCTAAGTTCCTGAGTAATTAAAATCCTATTCAAATGTGCTTCTAAATCCCCAGCCACCTTTGCTGGGCTTAGCAGAAAAGGTGACCAGGTGGCAGCTCCACGCTGTTCAGCCAGGGACTGAAAACGTGCTGGCTCAGAGTCGGTGCCAAATTGTTGGGCTCAGGAAGAGTGGCAACCACAGCCCACCTGAGTCCCGGGGACTCAGAACCACCCCTCAGCGACTGACTCCACCTGACCACAGCGCCCATCCCAACTCCTCTCTGTGAAGGGCTCAGAAGCTCTACTGAGTCAATTTTAACCTCTGCAAACAAAGCTGGATGGGGCATACAATTGGTACTTAATAAAGCAGCTCTTTAGACAACCTTTTGGCTTCTCAGTCTTAAAGCCACTGAGAAGCACTGAAAACCACAGATCTGCAAAGCAAAAACTCAGTTGAAAGAGAAAGTGGGGGGGGCGAGAATTAACAACAACAACAAAATTAAGCTCCAACCAAGGGAACATGGAGGCTAGACTGGAAAATCCCCACGCCTCCTGTTCTGGAGTGCCTTGGTTAAGGTTATCTGGGACAGTCAGCACTGAATGACCCCCTTAAAACTGTCTCTCCAAGTCTACTGCAGAGTGAAACCGTTTGTCTCCATAAACCCCTCAGTTGACATCTGCACTGCAATCACAGGCAACATTTACAAAGGGTGAGACCCAGAAAAAGAAGAAAATTATTGTCTGAAAGCATGAAGACTGGCACAAAGCGTTTTGCACAATTGGAGGAACTACCAGCTGAGGCCGCCCCTACGGCGAGGCTCCCCCAGGGGCTAATTTGCTGCTCCAGATCCAGTGCAGTTCAATCCCACTGTGAGTGTTCCACTAATGGTCTTGGCAATTCTGCCGGAAGTGCTCTGTAAAGGCTGCTTGCCCTGGGCAGAGGACATTACTTAAACAGGGCCCCGAATTTCTCATCCTGTGAAGGAAAACTTTAACTTAGGTCTTCTTTTACACAAAGTTCTCAACATTCTACAGTAACAACAACTAAAAAGCCCTCAGACTATGCATTTTCTTAGAAAGTAGAGGGCTTTCTAACAATTAGAGCTTTCTAAAAATGGAAGGCATCGCCTGGGAAGATTGAGTTCCCTATCTCTGGACAGGATCCAGCAGATGCTGGGTGACCAACTGGCTAGGACGTCACAGAAGGGACTCGGGCACTGGGAGAGGAAGGATTAGGTGACTCGTAGGATTCCGTCCAGTTAAAGGATCTAAGAAAATGGAGGTGATTATCCAAGTAACTCCAGAGCGGGGAAGGTGGGAAGCGCTGCTGCCTCTAATGTAATCATTTCAGGGGATAATAAATGTAGGCTTTTCAGAGTGCACCATCCTCCACCAAGACGCACCCACACACTCTCATTCTCTTCCACAAACGAAGTATAAATGGTTGGAATCCCACTAAAACAAACTCTGTGGTATGATCCAAAAGTTTTGGAGGAATCTTTGGGCACAGGCTTCCGATCCATGGTAACCCTCCATGAGAAATCAGGCTCTGTAACAGCTTCTGCAATACAATTATCTGCGGGTGCAATATTTGCATTGTTGGGATCAACTGACCTGTTCTTAGACAAAAAAAAAGAAACTACAAATGTGACTGAGCCTTTCTGAAAATCCACACAGAGAATCACATGACGGATGTAGTAACTGTTAATTTCAAAGATAACCAAAAGGACTAGACCAGCTCTACAGTCTGGGGCAGGTTTCCTGGCTAAATGTAGAGATGTGATGCCCCATTGTTCTGGTTCCTGTATCTAAGCTCACAGAATACTCTGTAGTCCTTCACGGAACTTCGCAATTGTAACCACAAAAAGTTTCAGAAAGGCCAGGCTCTCACTGCATCCTCAGTGTCTATACCTTTACTTAGCAGATGTGGGAAGAAAAAAAAAGTATTTATTGAATAAAAGAATACTCGTCTATACAACAGCCACTATATAACTACCAAAGTGAAGAGACATCTGAGAATAGTGGGTATAGACAAGAATGTGGAGAATAAGAATGCTCATGCACTGGGTGTGTAAAATGGTACAACCACTTGGGGGATTTGATATTTTCTAATAAGTTGAATCATAAGCCCATCTTATGACCCAACAAATCTACTTCTGTGTATATATCCTAGAGAAACTAGATTTATGTACACTAGATTATATATGTATTAGAATGTTCACAGCAGCATTGTTCATAGTTGCCCCAAGTTGGATACAACCAAATATCCACCAACAGTAAAATGGATTCATGAATTGTGGTACATTCAGGCAATGGAATACTATATGGCAATGAAAATGAATGAACGAAAGCATCATGCAACAGCACAAATAAATCTCACACGGGATAGTGAGGAAAAAAACAAAAACAAAAACAGGGCACTAAAGAATACACACTGCATGATTCCATCCATCTAAAAAGCAAAAAAAAAAGCCAAACTGAACTATTTATTTTAGGGATGCACAGGTAAGTTTTGAGTTCTAGCAAACATTCAAAGAACAGATAAATCAAAACGTACACATACTGTCTCAAAGAAGATAAAGAAACTGGAGGTCACTACTCTACTTTGGGCAGGAGAGTAACATGGAAAAGGGCAAGAGAAAAGCAAGAAAACCCAGCAGGAAGTTACTGCTGTAGCTTAGTTGAGACTGCCAGTCAAGAGCTGATGGGTTCCTCCACCCTTCTAGGTTCTTCTGGCTGCTCTAAAGAAGTAAATTGGCATGAGACATTAACAGGAGAAAGTGGCGATGGGTGGCCTGAGCCAGGGTGGGAGCAGGAGGGATGAAGAGAAGCAGAGGATTAAAGAGAGACACAACAAGACAGGACCTGGTGACAGAACAGATACAAGAGGTAAGGTGAGGATGGTACCAAGGGATACTCCCTTATTAAAAGAAGGGAAGAAAGCAAAAAGACACCAAGTCTGCAGATTATACTATGTACAATATAGCCCTAATTTTGATGTTTAAAAAGGACATGAATTTACTCTAAAAATAAATTTAGTATCAAAAAGAATTTAAAAACTGCAATGGATTAAAACATAAAATGTTAAAACTCAGGAGTTCATCACAAAACTATAATGCAAAAGAAGGAAAAGGAGATGAAGGGTTCCAAAGGTTCTAGCATTGCTGGGAAAGTGGAAAAAAAAAAACAACCAAGTTAAGGATGTGTATTGTAGTCTCTAGAGTAACATCTAAAAGAATTTAAAATTAACAACAACAAAAAAAAAAAATAGGAAGGAAGACAGACGTTTCATTGATACAAAGGCAAGAGAAAACAAAAAAAGAATATAAAATAGGTGGGTTAAATAGAAACAAAGAATAGGATGGTAGAAACATACTGCCATTTCACAATACAAGTTAAACACCACAGCATGTTTCCAGAATGTGGGAAATTCTTTCAGACAAACAACCTGATTTCTTCAACAACTAAACTACAAGGGAAAAAAAGGAGGGGTGGTAACTCATAGATTAAGACACATACTGACCAAATGCAATGTGTGGACCACGTTTGGATACTGATTTGAATTAACCAGCTGCTTTAAAAAAAAAAAAAAGTGACATAATCAGAGAAACGAACACTGAGTGAACAATGATTTAAAGGAATTCTTTTTAGGTGTGATAATGGCATTGTACCAATGTTTTTTTAAAAAAGATTTCTTACCTTTTGGAGATATATAACAAAGTAATGAAGAAATTACAAATGGAATGATGTTACCTGGGACTTGCTTAAAAACAGACCAGTTCAGTGAAGTGGGAGGGGGCGTGAAAGGCAAGATGACTGAGATGGGCCAGTGTGTTAACAATCATTGATCCTCAGTAATACACATACGGGATGTATTTTACTATTCTATTTCTGTATGCATTTGAATTTTACTGGAACAGAAGGCGAAAGGGAAGGAGGAGAGATCTCTAGATAGATAAGTATGTGTAGAAAATGTTTTGGCAGGATATATTTCAAAATGTTTAAATGGTTATCTCCAGGCTAACGTGATCACAATTTTTAGAAAATGTTACAAATTTATCATCTCTGGGTGGGGAGATTACTGGTAACTTTTAGTCTCTTTTTGCTTAGCTATGTTTTCTAATTGTTTCTACAATGAACAAACCAGAATGCTTCAAAAATTGTTTAGAAGGATAGAAGACTGCCAAAAAACAAAGAGCCTCCCACTTAAATCCACATTTCTTCACCATTTCTGGGTGCCAGTCCCTTGGCAGAGTCTGATGAAACTACTGTCTCTCTCCCCAGAAAGATGCCCAATCCTACAGAAATGTTCATATGACGTTCTTAAGAAACTCTGAGACCTCAGATGAACCCATACTTTCTATGTTATTAGTAGTCATAATAAATAGTAATAGTTGGCTTTTATTGCACAGTTGGTATGTGCCAAGCATGGTTCTAAGTGCTTTCCAAAAGCTAGCTCATTTAATCCTCCTAGCAACCCTACGAGATAGGCACTCTCATCACCCCCAATTTACAGATGAGGGGAGTGAGGTCAGAGAGGGTGAATAATTTGCACAAGGTCCCACAACTGCTGACTGGCAGAGCCAGCATACAAACTCAGCAGCCTGGCCCTAAAGCCTTTAAAAAGCTTTTTTTTTTTTTTTAGTTAAAGCTGGGCTTTTAACTACCACATTAAGAGGCCACTCAGAGAGTTAAATCAAATATACAAAGCCAAGGCAACATCCTGAATCACGCCCCGGAAAATGTTTTTAAATTCAACTAACACTAAGTGCCTACCTACCATGATGTGCCAGACTGACCCAGACACATAAGCTAACCCAGCCCTGGCAACAGTGCTGTCAGGGACTTGTTCCACACACCCAGCTAACTGCTAGAAAATCAGAAGCCAAGCCTGGGGGCTTCCCTGGTGGCGCAGTGGTTAAGAATCCGCCTGCCAATGCAGGGGACACAGGTTCGAGCCCTGGTTCAGGAAGATGCCACATGCCATGGAGCAACTAAGCCCATGTGCCACAACTACTGAGCCTGTGCGCCACAACTACTGAGCCCACATGCCGCAACTACTGAGCCCACATGCCGCAACTACTGAAGCCCGTACGCTCTAGGGCCTGTGTGCTGCAACTACTGAGCCCGCGCCTAGTGCTGCTCTGCAACAAGAGAAACCACCGCAATGAGAAGCGCACGCACCACAAGGAACAGTAGTCCCCACTCGCGCAACTAGAGAAAGCCCGTGCACAGTAACGAAGACCCAAAGCAGCCAAAAAAAAAAAAAAAAAAGTCAAGCCTGTCTTCTGATTTCAAGTTCACCATACACAGCTGACTCCCTTTATGTTGGGGAGGTGGTCTGTTCTAAGTCACACATGACCTCCCCGTGGCCAAACTCATTTCAAGATAACCAGTGGAGGTCCAGTTCAATACTTCCAATTGGAAGACCCTAAAATTAGCCCATGATGCATAGCAATCTAGTTTTTGAGATTTTCCCTCATCACTCTACTTCAGCCAGCTGAGACGTCTTAGATGGAGACATGCTTCCAAAAGTTTGCATCGGAGGTTCATACACATAAACAGAACAGTATGCATATACTGAAGACAACTGCTAGGTGCTACGATACTACACTACACTCACGCACAACATACTTAGTACAACTGTACACAAGCAAATTACATGAAAGCCCTCCTGATGCTTACAGTTTCACAGTTCAAGCATCGAGTTTCATTGGTGAGCGTTCCCTGAAAAATCTCATGGACCCAGGTGAGTTCTGGTTTATTATTCTCCGCAGGTTCGTTCATGTTGCCATTTTTTAATTTTCCATTTTGTTTCTCCTGTTTCTTCTCTTCCTGCAGGATGTCCGCAATAGTGTTTAGCAAATAATTTAAAAATTCGTGAGCATCCTGCTGCATGTAGTTATCAAAGAGATCTGGAAAGGAGAGGGTCGGTATTTCAATCTCTGGCTCTTGAAAAGCAAATAAAATGCTAATTTTACAAACCACACTTCAGTTTTTATATTGAAAGAGTGGACAGGTATGGAATATATATTCACCTCTATTTTGCAACTTCAATGGGTAAGTTTTTAAAAAATTTTTGTTCACTTCCACTTTTTACCACCCACCAAGAACTAAATTTCCCATATCTTCCTAAAGTCAGTCATATATATAAAAAGCTACCAACATTTTTATTTGTTCTACAAAAAAAAAGAAAAAGAACAGGAATTACTTGATAAGCTCCCTGATAAAATATCAGTATTTAATATGATGTGACCACCAATGATCAATTATTCACTTCGTAATTTATCCAGAGCAACAGGGTCTCTTCCCAAAGATCATATTAAACCCTGGACCAACCTGGAAGCAGCTTAAATGAAACACATAAGGGGGATGAGGGATATATATGAGAATGTATCTATCTGAGAGTGTTCTGAAACCAAATACAAATGATTCCAGCAGCCTGTTACTATTCCCTGCCATAAGGACAAACTATCAAGAGATGAATGCAGCTGTGAAACTTCATTATTAATCATGTGCACAAGGAGACTTGGGAGGGCTCTGCTTCCTTCTCAGATTATTTCTATTCTGGTGTGTATAAACCACAACAACTTCAAAAGGCGGCAATCAAATTAAATGAGACTTTATAAGACAAACATCTGATTAACTGTGCAAGTCTGTTGCATAAGGCTGAAATCTAGGCTAAACACAAGTTGCCATATCAAATATTTCTATAGTCATAAAAATTACCCATGCAAAACTTGTGGAATAACCTCATCTCTACCACCACTTCTCACACACACGAAAAAGAATATAGGGCTTCCCTGGTGGCACAGTGGTTGAGAGTCTGCCTGCCGATGCAGGGGACACGGGTTCGTGCCCCGGTCCGGGAAGATCCCACATGCCACGGAGCGGCTGGGCCCGTGAGCCATGGCCGCTGAGCCTGCACGTCCGGAGCCTGTGCTCCGCAACGGGAGAGGCCACAACAGTGAGAGGCCCACATACCGCAAAAAAAAAAAAAAGAATATAGAAAAAAAAGAAGAAAATCAGGTGACAGCAGGACATTTTTTATCACAGAAAAATATCAGTTTGATATCCTTCAACTTAGTTGACAAATAAACATCAAAGGTATTATTTTTAAAACAGCAGAGGCTGTGATTAGACAATCTGCATTTAGTTTAATCACTTATGACAAGTTTATAAGATAGTACTATTTTATTCAATTATTGCATCAACCTATGTATTCCAATCAGTGTCCTGCCTTGGGCAATTTCTCCTCTTACAATGATCCTACCCAGAAAAAACTCCTTCCAATGTGGAGCAAAAAGAAAAGGTCATTCCAAAATGGAATGATAAACTTGAATTTTTAAGTATATTTTTAATCCAGTTTTGTTTTATATACTGGCTGGAAAAGGAGAAATATCTTTTCAAATGATATTTGAGTAGGTGGCCATATTATTTTCCCATTTAAAAAAAAAAAAAAAAAAAAAGGTTTCGTTTTGAGGATATCCAGAACTGTCAATTCTCCTTATTTCAGAGCCTGAAACCCATTCATCTCCATGCTACTCACCATTTTCTTTTCTCAGCCTTGAAATGAACTTCTTTGGTGGGATCACGCCAACCTTCTTCTTCTGCGTGGCGATGCTGTGGAAAAGGTCTGCCAGGCAGGTCAACAAGTTTTCCTTCTTTTTTTGCTGGGCCTTGTATGCCAGCACATTCTCCCGGAAGGGCCGGCAGAAGTACAAGGCCTGAAGCACGGAGTTACAGTAGCATGTGTTTCCGAACTGCCAAAGGACAACAGGGATGGTTCAAATCAGGGTCCGGGGCTGCACCACCTCCGAACCAGGTGGGGAGAGGGCCACCCTCCATGGGAACCAGCCCAGATTCCGCATATCACGGCCCTGCTCACGGTGGTAGAAGACCAGTATATGCCACTCCGAACATCACCAGGGAAATGAATGCTAGTATATGCAAGTCTGGTAGCTCTCTAGCCCATTGTAAGTCTCTAAAATGATAAGAAGCACTCGGCCTTGATTTTTAAAAATCTAATGAAACTTTCTGGTGCTTAAAAAAGAGAGAGACACTGAAGAAGAAAAAAATCGACATGATGTGGAGACGCAGAAAAGCAGCTGGCTACACAAAAGATGTCACAAGGCAACACATCAAAACTCCTATGACAGGGAAAATAAAAATCCCAATCAGAAAGAAATCCAGGAACTAGGAACCACTTGCTCAGCTAAAACAGTCTTCACCGAATGGGGATTTGTTTTAGTTTCTCTCTTTCAAGATTCCAGCACGCCTGCCATTGGCTTCAGACCACATTTCCTCACTTTCTCCAAAGCAATCTTATTTCTGCCGAAGTAGCAATTGTCTCAATACAATAGTACCACCCAGTTCCTGGTCTCCTGCAATCTGATTAGGGCCCACAGAGTAATATTCTGACCTCTCAAAAGCCACGGATACTCAAGATTATGATTAACGAGGGAAAAAGTCATCATCTCCCTGGTTTTCAACTGACTATATAACCAACTCTGTGGGTGAACACATAGCTGAGACATTCACTTTAGAATTTTTCATGCACGTTAAAATGAAAAGGAAAACAAACTAAGGAAATCAGAAGATTAATAACAGATTAC
Organism: Mesoplodon mirus; assembly: GCF_964341445.2. Taxonomy (NCBI): domain Eukaryota; kingdom Metazoa; phylum Chordata; class Mammalia; order Artiodactyla; family Ziphiidae; genus Mesoplodon; species Mesoplodon mirus. The sequence goes on from NC_138977.1 coordinate 90,382,450, forward strand.
AAACTGCTGTGTAAGATTAAAATAGAACATGAGCATTTCAAGATTGGTTGTTGGCTTGTGTGTCGTCTGCCCAAGAGCAAGGCAGATGCACCACCATCCTTAACGTGACATTTCTACGTATGTTAAGATAGAACACTTCCTATTTTTATATATTTTAATCTACTTTGACACAATTATGTAATGAGACAAACCTCTTTTTAAAGAGAAGCTGTAACTTTCATGAATTACCATTTGAAATAAACATAAATGAAACTATTAATAAGTTTAGGTCTCACAATGCTTCCACAGACTAGGAGATGGCCTTAGTTCTTTTTTCCTCTATAGTCTGCACTTGTCTTTTCCCTGCACAAGGTAGAATTCCAGCAACTTGAATAACTATCCTCACAGAGCTTAAGCAAGAGGCCTTTGCACTATGCCTAAAAAAACTGCATTAAAATTAGGAGTCAGTATTTCATCAACACAATGTCCTATATTCCAGTACTGTAGCCTCCTCCTACCATTCTTTTCTCTGTTACTCAGTACCTCACCTTCACCCAGACACCCTTTAGTAACACTTGGCCCTGGGCCAGTGGACAACGTCTGGGAAATAAAAGGAACTAACATTTACCGAGTGTCCACAATGTGCCTCAGCCTCACGTCAGTACCTTCAATAGGAGCTCTCATGGATCCTTCATTATAGGCCGAGAGGTAGAAACCATTATGATCTCCATTTTACAGAGGGGGAAATGGAGACACAGAGAGGTCAAGTGACTTGCCCAAGATCGCACAGCTAGTGAACGGCACAGGCAGAATTCAGACTTACGTCTGTGCTACCGCAAAGCCAATGTCCACTCCATTATCCCACAGGCGGCATTCACTCAGAGAATAGTCCCAGCGGAAATTACCACCTAGCACACCTGAACTGACAGACCACACTCAGAGCAGTTGTTCCAGAAAACCAGGTGCTTATGAGTTAACACCGGATGTCGCTTAAATCCTCCACCCGAGAGAGACAGGATCAGGTGGGGAAGAAAGCTCATGAGGGTGGTGGGCAATACTGCTTTACTACTTGGTCATAATCAACTTGTCTAGGACACAGGCCCTGGCAAGTATGGCCATCTACAAGGGGACCATTGCTGAGCACAAGCAAAATGAGGCCAAGGGATTTTGAGATAAACTGGCCCCAGTTTTCCCGACTCCCCACCCATGCTTCAAATACCAAGTTGTGCTGTTAAATAGCTACTGGTGATAAGCTGGAAACTCTTTCGATGCTCTGGCTGAACTGATGCACACTGAAACAAAGCTACCACGGAGCCCACCCAGATGGTGAAGGGAGAACATACAAAAGCAGATGTTGCTACAAAGGCTAATAATATCACTGTGAAAGTTATGTGTGCAGAAGAAATCTTTTAAAGCACAGGGGAAAAAATGAGAATCTGACCCGATAATGCACTAATTAAACACTTTCTTCTGGGGCAACTCATACTTTCAAAAACTGGACTAAATTTCCCCCGCCCCAATATTTGCCACTTATGGTAACCAAGGAGTATGAACGATTATTTAAAGCTTGATAATAACGAAAATGGGAATGGAGTTGCTTCAAGAACTCTAAAACATTGGATTAAGATAGTACATTTTAAAATACTTACATTGACCAATCCGAAGTAGTGTTCATTGATTGGAAACTGCTCTGGACCAATGTCTTTTTCCAGAGCAGAGGCATTGGTGCCCTAAAAGAAAAATAACAAAAGTTCTGTTGTGTGTAAAATAGACAAGAAAGCAAATTGATACTTGAGAGAGTCCACTATTGAGACCAGCATCTCCTCGGGTGGCCTGGAGTTTGGTGACGGTCACACTGAAAGAACAGGTGTCAGAAGTAAACCGCAGATGAGGTAATGACATCAGCCTACTCCTCTCCTCATCCAGCTTCATCATCCCCTCAAACCTGTTCTAACCGGCTTCAATTCTCTCCTATTAGGAAAGGAGGTTTGGGACAGGCAAATCAGCAAATCATCACTCAGAACTTCCGAATAAAACATTCTAAGCTCAGCCAGCTGCAGTAGCTTTTATACTACTGGTGTATAGAATCGTACCACCACTTTCAAAGTCAATACCATCATCCTGATAAAGATTTATGTACCTTGCACCCACTACGTGCCAGGTACTATTCTAGGCTCTGACAACAGAAGAGTGGACAAAGACAGGCTGAAAGAAAAAGCAAGTACACTGGACAGGACATCAGAAGGTGACAAGTGCAGTGAAGAAAAACAAGGCAGGAAATGAGGGTGTGGACTCCAGGGAGTAGGGGGTGAAGGGGGGGCATGGAGGGGGAAGGAGTGGAGGGTAGATCATTGCAGCTTAAATAGGGTGGTCGGGGGGGCCTTACTGAGAAAGTGAAATGTCCAAGGAATATTGTATATAATGGAGAAATACAATTTAAAACCTAACAGTTCCCAAATGCATCAAATTGGTGAGCCATGTGTACTCAAGTTCAACACTCCAACACGATGATAATAAGTTCCTGGGTACTCCCACTATATTCCAGGAACTGCACTATTTATTCTCACAACATCCTATTAGGTAAGTACTTACTATCATAATCCCCATTTAACAGACAGGAACTTAAGGCTTCGAATGGTTAAGAACCTGCCCAAAGACCACAGGCAGTAAGTGGCAGGGCTAGGACTTGAACCCAGGAGTCAGACTTCGGAGCCCACGGTCTTAACCAAAGGCTGTGCAGAGCAATCCTATGACAAAACCATTTACTGAACCCCGCTAAGGGCCAAGGGGTCACTGACAAAAGCACACTGATTATCACTCCCCACCCACCGCCCACCCCGCAAGGCCTGGAGGAGTCTCCTGGGATTAGGAAAAGCGACCAAAGTTCAGTCCAATCAGGTGAGTAGTTAGGGCGTGGGTAGGACCACAGGTCCCACGTATACCCGTGGCTCTAACATCATTCTACAGCTTCTCACATCCTCAGGCTATCACGGAAGACTCACAGCCCACAGAATCTCAGAGATTTGGGAGACAGGTATTTTAAAAAGAGACTGTTCTGTTTTATAAAAACTAAATCTGCTGCTGCTACTTATTCTGGGCTCATATAACTAGAATCTCCCATCACAGAAAGAAATGGCCAAAAGCTGGGCTGAGAACCAGTTAAAATGGTCACGTGTCAACAAGCAAACATGAAATGCAGAATAACTCAATTCTAAGCAAACACAACCTCCGCAGAAACAGTACATTCCATCCCCTTATCACAATATCCTTTGTTTCCACTTGTTTTCTAGGTCCATCATACTGTTCCACCTACCTAAATTCCTTTACTCGTTATCGGAGACCTTGAGTTTAGCCGTCATCTTTGTGCACAACAGTTTCCCTATCTTTTCATGGGGGCGGGCGGGGGAGGCAGGGTTTCATTGCCTTCACACTAATGTGACTCCATATCCAGGCAGAATTTTTTAAATAATACTTATATTAAAGCAGGATTTTATGGTATAGACAAAAATTGCTGCAAGTTTTCAATAAAGCTACATCTCAATCATAAATCGATGTAAATAATGTGTATTAAATATACCCACAGCCATTTTTGAAACAACATTAGAATATATGGCTTAGAGCCCAGGAGGAATGTCAGATATGAAAGTATAGCACATGGAGACAGACCTCATTAAATCTAAAGATTCAATCCATGACTTCTGTTATTCGGGAATTCTTGGATGGAGTGCTTTTTTCTATCTTAATATTTTCCCACTGGAGAGGGAGCTGGTGGGGGGTGGCTGGCTGTGACTCAGGCTAAGTACGGTGACCCAGGGGCCGTGATTAAGAGGAATAATACCCTGGGTGGGAGGAATAATATGATAATAATTAGTATAATAATACAATAAGACCATGGAGGAAGCAGGGCAGGAGCGCCCACAGTACAGCTCGGGGGAGAAGAAAGGGAGCTGGCCGTGTCTTCAGTGAAACCTGGCCCTCCCTGCGGTCAGGTCTGCTCATCCCCTCTCACAGCCCCCGCACACACAAGGTCTAGAAGGGTCAGGAGGGGAGGTCAACCGCGCTCTGATCCCCAGCGTCGCTCCCAGACCCCTGCACCATCACCCATCTCGTCAAAACATCCACCCTCTGCAGCGCCATACAAACCCCTTCCCTTCTCCTCGACTCGCCTGACCCCTCCACGCCCCGACGACCTACCTTTACACCCTGTCTCCTGCCATTGTGCTGGGTGGCTTCAGGATCCACGTGGCGGCGCCTTCCCATACCCTGCTCTCTCAGCAACTCACGCCCTCTTTTCCAGCTGTCTTTTATTTCACTCCACTCCAGCTACCCACTCCCAAAGACGCACCCTGGACCTGGTCGCCACCCCAAAACCCAGCCAGGCTGGACGCTGTGTGCCGGCTCATCCCATCAGAGCCACTCGTACACCCGCCAGGACCCCATCGCTCCTCTCCTTTCTCATCCAGCGTAGAGTCCATGGATCAGGACGTCAGTGGCTCTTATAAACACCCCTTACCTTATGCTTTGCTCACACCACCTGGCAAAAAACCCACCCAATGGGCACCAAAGTATTCACCTTCTCTGAACATACGCCCAGACAGATGTGCAGCGCTAGGGGGGAGAAGTCGCCCCTCAGGCTGATTGCATTTGCTCAAACTCACCAAATTCAAGCGGCCCACGTCCCCACACTCCAAGAGCCTTTCTCTGAGGCACTCATTCTCCACGCCACAGCGACCTTTTCCAAACTTCCCCAAGCGCCTCAAAACTATATACCTCTCTGCCCCTCTCACTGGCTTCCCACTCAACAGGAAAAAGAAGAAAAAGAAAAAGATGAAACCAGCAGAGAGGAACTCTCTTTTTTGTTTTTTGTTTTTTTTAGGGGAAAGCGTGAACGCAGTCCCCCACTACCACAAATTATGCAGTCGAGTTTCCCACATTTGGGGAAATTGCAGGGGTCAGCACATCCGGAGTGCAATGGATAAGCCTCGCCCTGGGAAAACCACCTTCGTGATCATGGTATCTCCCCTGCCACGTAAGTATAGAGAGGGGAACTCTCTTAAGTTCACACTCTCAAACCTTCAAACCTATGCGCCTACCTCTCTCAGTGATGGAGACCTCGCTCTCGTGCAGGTCAATTGCTCCCGCACTATGAGATCCCGCCCGGCGGAATTTAACATGCCTCCGTGTCTCTCATGTTAAAAATACACATACACGTCTTCTTCCCACCTCTCTCAGTCCCCACCCTCTTTCTCACCTCCCCTTCATAGCTGAACTTCTTTAAACAATTGTCTATTCTGACACATTTACAAATGAATCAGATGATTTCTAAGATTTACTTCAAATGATCCAGTGGGGAGAAGTGGGAGGTGCGCGTGCGGGGCTTATTATACTATTCCATTTATACTTTTACATAGATGTTTACAGGCAGAGTAATGGTCTCCCAAAGATGCCCAGGCCTTCATCCCCAGAATCTGTGATGACGTCACCTTACATGGCAAAGGTAAACTTAGATTGTAGAAGGGCTTAATTTGCTAATCAGGACTTAATTTGACCTTAAAATAGGGGGACTGCCCTGGATTATCCAGCTGGGCCCAACGTAATCACAAGCATCCTTAAAAGTGGAAGACAGAGCAGAACAACAGACCGGACCGCTTTGATGTGTGAAGGACTCAACTTGCCTTCGCTGACTCTGTAGGCAGAGGAAGGGGCCAGGAGCCAAGGAACCAGGCAGCCTCTAGAAGCTTAAAAGGCAAAAAACAAAAAACAAACAAAAAAAGTTTCTGCTAGAGCCTCCAGGAAGAACACAGCCGCACACTGCCTTCATTTTAGCCCAGGGGGCCTAGTTCAGACTTGTGACCTCCAGGCTATAAGGTAATATACTTGTGCTGTCTAAGCTGCTAAGTTCACGGTAACTTGTTACAGCAGCAATAGAAACTAATACAATACGTCTGAAGTTTTCCATAATACTCGCTAAGACCTGTCTCTATTTCCTCACCTTCCCATCTCTCCACAAAATAACCCCTTCTGGATTCTACCCCTGATGAGCTCCACACATGGTCAACTCAGGAAGACACATTTAGCTGTTGGTTCTCTCCAGGTGCTGTCTAAGGCCCTCTTCCCTCCCTCCATGCCTCTTTCTGTAGGGTCCAGGCAATAACCAGGCTTCAATCAGCAGCTACGTGCCAACCATTTCCAACGCTTCACCTTCATCCCAGAAAGCTCACTTCTGGGCTCATTCAGGCGGGGTGAAGACACAGTTCCACTTGCTTGTCTCACAGGCCCTCAAAATCACTCTACCCCAAAACTAGAGCTTTCACTTCTCCTTCCACTCAAATCCAGTCTCTTCCTGTTTCCCCACTTGCCCATGACGATGCCACCTTCCTCCTGGCTCCTGCTAGAAACCTGAGGGCCACGCCTAACGTCCTTCTCCACACTCGACACCCATCCACCACAGCATACTACTGACCGATTCACTCTCCATAAATCTCTCAAATCCCTTCGCTTCTCTTGAACCTCCTGCCACCAGTGAGACCAGTCCACCAGCATCTCTCAGCTGAATTACAACAGCCTCCTAAATGGCCTCCGACACCCACCTTGCTCACCTCTAACCCCACCATCAACATGGCAACAAAACTGCTCTTTCTAAATACAAATCTGCTTTAAAACGCTCCAGTGACTTCCACTGCTGTCTCCAACGTCACCTCCTGCCACCCATTCTCTCATACACTTGGCCTACTAGGATGGCCTTTGTTCTGGTCCTCAAATCCCTCAAGTTCCCTCCCATCCATCACCTGAATGCTCTTCCCCTGCTTCTTCACCTGGCTGTACCCTATCATCCTTCTCCGGGAATTCTTTACCGGCCACCCCTAGATTCAGGTAGTCTCTGTAATGGACAGAATAATGGCCCCTCAAAGATGTCCACACCCTAATCCCTGGAACCTGTGAATATGTTAACTTATGTGGCAAAAGGGACTCTGCAGGTATGATTGATTTAACAATCTTGAGATGGGGGGGTGGTGTGCAGTTATCCTGGATAACCTCAATGGGCCCAGTGTCATCAAGGGTCCTCATGAGAAAGAGGCAGGAGTATCAGAGTCAGCGAGGAGATGTGACGACAGAAGCACAGTTCACAGAGAGACCGGAAGATGCTACACTGCCGGCCTTGACGATGGAAGGGGCCCAGAGCCAAGGAGTGCAGGCAGGGCCTAGAAAATGGAAAAGGCTCTCCCAGAGCCTCCAGAAGCTGTGCAGCCCTGCCGACGCCTTGATTTTAGGAGTTCTGACCTCCAGAGCTCGAAGAGAATAAATTCCTGTCATTTTAAGCTGCTAAGTCCATGGTCCTATTTTACAGCAGCAACAGGAAACTAACACACCCCTCCCCCAACAACCTCCACTCTCCACTCATAGCATACTGTCTCCCTTACAGTTGTTACTCCAATTCTTATTTATGTAATTATTAATATCTGTCCTACCCCCTCAACTACATGTCTCACAGGAGCAATGACTTATGTCTGACCTGCTTAATACTGCACTCTCAGTGGCTGGCACAGATTAGGCCCAGGCCTGCTGGGTGGGTGGGTGGATGGATGGATGAGTGGATGGTTGGTTGGATGGATGGATGCATGCGTGCATAGATGGGGATGGTTAGGGCTGTGCAAGTTGCTTCCATGTCCATGATCATTTGGACACAGGTGTGTGAGCTCTCCCGATCTACTGTTCAGTCAGGCCTACATGGTGCCCCCTTCCATTTCCCCATTCTCCCGTCTCTTTTATAAATATACACCCTGGGAATTCCTTCCCATGGATACAGAATGTCACTGATACTGACATCTGGAACCAACCTCTTGCTTCACATGCTAGCATCTTCCACTGGTAACATGAATTTTTGTGCATCTTTAACAGATTTTGGAGTTCTCTACGTTAAATGTAAATCTCTGTATGATAAAAGGACACACACATGATGGGGAATGTTTCATGACAGATGGTGGGAGCTTAAAGATCAACTAGGCAGTATAAATCGAAATTTTAAATGAGCACATCCTTCAACCCTGCAATTCTTCTTTAAGCAATTTGTTCCACATCTAAACTCACACAGGTAGAAAAGATACAGAGACTATAGCAAGGACCAAAATAATCCGGGCCTGGCTTAAACAAGATGGAAGTCTAGTTCAAGAGGAAGCAGCGCAGGCCTGACACGGCAGCTCTGCAGGGCCGGGGACTCAGGCTCCTTTTATCTTGTTGCTCTGTCATCCTCAAGAATGCATCTTGGGAACCAACATGGTCACTCCAGCCCCTATCATCAAACAACCTCCGCCAGGGGCAAGCAGACAAGACGGGGAGAGACTGCGCCTTCTCTTCCAAGAATGTTCCTGGAAGTCACATACATCACTTTTGCTCATGATCCCGATGGCCAGAGTCTCACCCAGCCACACGGCCACACCTAGCTGCCAGGGGAGCCTGGCAAATGGGCTCTATAGCCAGCCAAAATTAGAGATGGAAAAAGGATACTGAAGGAACGATCAGCAGGCAACATCTCAGATGGTCCTCCCCGGCAAGGTTTGCAAGAGGAAAAAGTTAGAAATAACTGGTTAAATAATTACAATAGTAAATAGGATGGAATACCATGTAGCTACTTAAAAAAGTAAAGCTACTCTATAGGCACGGCTATGAAAATTTGTCCAAGATACAGCAATAAGTATCAATAAAAACGTGTGAGAGAGTAAGTGTGTGTACAGGACAATTACTGGAAATGTCCTCCTTTCAGGCAGCAGACGCTGAGCCCTCTTCGTGTCCAGCACGACTCTACTTCTGAGGGACACAAAGGGACAGAGCGGCTCGGGCCGGCCTTCAACACCTGCATTCTAATGGAAATTCCAGAACGAATACTTGAGAAATTATTAACACTTGTCACCAGTGTCTAGGAGTGGGGCTGGCAGATGACAAGGCCACCGGGGGCTTTTTGTTTTCTCAACTGTTCACATTTTTTACCATGAGCATGTATTATTTTTGTCATAAAAAATGTAAAAGAAAGTTAGCAAACTAATATCCTACAGACCAGTTATCTAAGGCCCACAGCACACAACTCAGAGCTTTATTTGGCCATTTTTCCCCCTGGTACGAATTTGCTTTCCCCTCTCTTGGCCTTAGTCTCCTGGCTGAGAGGTGGGATATTCAGCCTGCCTATGGCTCAGGTGGCAGAGAGAATCAAACAAAACGGGGACAGTATCAGCACTATGTAAACTGCAAGGCATGCTGCAAACCCAAGAGCCTGCAGTTCTACTGCGGGCACCAAGCACAGTGACACATAAGGCAAACGGAAGGCACTGAGAATAACTGACCAGATGCTGAACAAAAAACGAATCTATAGCAGTAAATCCCAGGGTCTGGAGGTATAAGAAACACAGTTCTCAGTTTCATCAGTAAAAAACTGGGTAACCTTTGAAAACAATGCACCACACTTTATTAAAAATAGAATCTGGGCTGGGACAAGTTCCAACAAGAAGACGGTAATGCTAGCTCTTCACAGCACTTCTGAAAGCAACCGTGTGACTGCCAAGGGGTGGTACAAAAACACAAAACCAACAATAACAACAACTTGGGAAGGATGAATCATAAATGTGTAAGACGGGTATAGAAAGGCATTTCTTTTAAAGCAATTTTAAAAGCAGTTTATAGGAAAACATGTTAGAATGTCTTCCTTCGGGGGAGGGGCGAAGAAGACAGATGTTTGCCCAGGAGGATATAATCAGAATGATGGTACTGCTAGGTCTATAAACACCAATGAGAGTATCACCTCACACCGGTGATACTACAAACAATAAATGCTGGAGACGGTGTGGAGGAAAGGGAACCCTCTTGCACTGTTGCTGGGAATGTAAACTGATACAGCCACTATGGAGAACAGTATGGAGGTTCCTTAAAAAACTAAAAATAGAACTACCATACGACCCATGAATCCCTCTATTGGGCATATAAGCAGAGAAAACCATAATTCAGAAAGAGTCATATACCACAGTGTTCACTGCAGCACTATTTATTTCCAAAAATGGAAGCAACCTAAGTGTCCATTGACAGATGAATGGATAAAGAAGATGTGGCACATATATACAATGGAATATTACTCAGCCATAAAAAGAAATGAAATTGAGTTATTTGTAGTGAGGTGGATGGACCTAGAGTCCGTCATATAGAGCGAAGGAAGTCAGAAAGAGAAAAACAAATACCGTATGCTAACACATATATATGGAATCTAAAAAAACAAAAAAAGGTTCTGATGAACCTAGGGGCAGGACAGGAATAAAGACGCAGATGTAGAGAATGGACCTGAGGACATGGGGAGGGGGAAGGGTAAGCTGGGACGAAGTGAGAGAGTAGCAATGACAGATATACACTACCAAATGTAAAATAGATAGCTAGTGGGAAGCAGCTGCATCGCACAGGGAGATCAGCTTGGTGCTTTGTGACCACCTAGAGGGGTGGGATAGGGAGGGTGGGAGGGAGACGCAAGAGGGGGAGATATGGGGATATATGTATATGTATAGCTGATTCACTTTGTTATACAGCAGAAACTAACACAACACTGTAAAGCAATTATACTCCAATAAAGATGTTAAAAAAAAAAAGAAAACCAATGAGAACATTGTATAATATGCAGGAGGCTAAACCAAAAACAGAGACCAGGAAGGGGTCTTGGAGATCAGCTCCATTCCACAGATGAAAAAAACCAAGGCCCAGAAACATAAACCTCCTCCCCCAATTCTGCATCCTAAGGCAGGCAGGATCTCTTTCAAGTCTGTACAAAGTGGAGAAAGGCCTGAAATAACATGTAAGGATTTCTAAGTACACAGAGAAAAAGTCACTGGTTATAAACCATGAATTAAAATATACGACAGGAGAGGTGAATATTGTTGCTAAAACTACATTTTTAAGTCTATATTCAAAAAAGGCTAGTTTACTTATCAAGTACGTTTTCAAAGTACAAAAGTACATAGAGGACTAATTCTCAGAAGCACTAGTATTCCCAGACTTCTGATGACAAAAGGTCATTCCTAGAGCCTTAAGGAGAAAGTGAAGCAAAAATGAAGTGATGCAGCTCAAGATTTCAGGATGAGTCAGGAGCCACTTGCCAGAATTCAAGGATGGTTAAGGAGGAATTATAGTCACTGGCTTCCACATAATTAGTAATAATAATAATAGACATCACAAAAATAACACTTACTGTGTCCAGTCACTGCTCTGAGGACTTGATGTATATTTTACTCATTTTAATCCTCACAATAATGCTGTGAGGTGGATGTCATTATTGTCTTCATTTTAAAGATAGGAAAACTGAGGCACAGAGAGGGTAAGTAACTTTATCCAAGTTCACACAGCTAATAAGTACTGGAACTAGGTTTGAATTCACACCATCTGACTCCAGAGTGTATGCTCCCAAGCACTACACAATATTGACTCTCAAGGTGGCAGGGTCCCCTCAGAGTCCCAGAATTGCAGGAATGAAAAACCGAGGAAATAGAAGGGGTCACAGAGTTATACAGGTAAACCCCTACCTCTGAGGCACCATTCAAAATATTCTAGAATGAGGAGCACAGGTGTCCTTCTCTGTAAAATCACCACAGAACACTGCAACCTACTTAAAGAGAATATAAAATTGAGGTTGAAAATCAGGAGAAACTTGAGATGTAGTCAAGAGGAAATAGATTTTTTTTTCAGAATGGTTTCAGGCTGTGGATTTTTATCTAGCCAAATAGGAAAAGAAAATAATATCGTTTAAAATAGGAAAAAGTGAAAACAAGATCAAAAAGCAGAAATGAGTTCTAAGAAGTAAACCATTTGACACCTAATACTAGAAAAACGTGCACTCTCACTTCCCTAACTTCTAAATTTTTGGATACTGACAAGAAAAAAAAAAAAAAAGGAACAGAAAGAGAAAGGACCCACCAGAAGTATGCAGAACAAAATGTGTTAATATATTAATACAGCTCATCTCTCAGTGTTGGGATTATTTGGGAGGGGTGAGTGGGGAGAAGTAGTATGAATTATAAATCAGGGAAAAAACTGCCATTATTTTCTTATCCAAAGAAACTGGCAAAGCACCTGTTGTGTCTCTACAGAGACAGAAATGCAGATTGTAATTCTGAGCCTCTTGACTCAGAACTAGTGTGGCCAGTTCTCTGGCCCCTCAGAGCCGTCCCCTCTTTCCCCTCATCTCCTACTCAGCATTTGCCTTCAATGTCACTTCTTCACAGCTACCTTCCCTGACCCTTCCCTCTCTCAGAATCCTGTGTGTCTCCTCATACAACGAATCACAATTTGTAATAACTTACTTATTTGTGACTATTTAACACCTGTCTTCCCACTGGACCACAGGTTGGCAAATGACAGTCCATGGGCCAAATGTGGCCCACCAACTGTTTTTGTAAATAAAGTTTTATTGGAACACAGCTGCGATCACTCATTTACTTATGGTAGCTACTTTCACAGTACGACCGCAGAGTTGAAGAGCTGCGACAGAGATATCATGGCTCACAAAGCCTAAAATATTTACCATTGAGCCCTTTACCAACAAGTTTGTCAACCCCTACACTAGACCATAAACTCTATGAGGACAGGGTTGTGACTGACTGGTCTCCTAGGATCACGCAGAACATCTGGCATACAAAAGCACTTACTAAATTTGCTGACTAAATAAACTTGGTAAACAGGGTAAGCAGTATGTACCGCTTGTTGTTCAGAGAACCTCACGTCTCTGTATTCATCGACTCCACTGTCCGCCAACCAAGGCAGTCCCACTTACTGTCCCCATGCCACTCATGCAAGAACAGAGGGAACCTGCCCGGGCTCACTCAGCCAGTAGAGGCAGCGCCAGGACTCAACCCCAGGCCACTCTGGTCCAGAGCCTGAGCTCCTGACCACAAGTCAGAGAAGATGGTCTTCTCATTCATACTTTTAGTAATTCCTTAGCTGCAGACATAGAGACTGGGCAGAGGGCCGCTGCTTCTGAGAGTGTCCTCTTTGGCTGCTGGCCATCACACATCACCTATCCATGGGTGGGCAATACCCAGAGGGGCTATGGATGCTGCCCATCCTGCTCAGAGAGCACACACATCACCTGGTCCCATCGAGCAACACTGACACTCTCCCTCCAGATAAGTCACACACTCAGACTCACTATCCCCATTTCATAAGTGAGGGAAATGAAGTTAATGGAGGTTAAGTAACTGGCCAAGGTCAAGTGTTAGTATGAGGCAGAGGTCAGCTGTGAACCCTCAATCTTAAGACCATCACGACTCCAACTCCTGGCTCAACAGTGCTCCTCTGCCCTGCTCCAGGCTTCCGCAGGAAGGCAGTTAAAGGGCATTTTCATTCTGCACCAGGATAGCACGTCATTTCCAAGCCTTATACGATACTGGGGAGACAGAAACAACTCTGGAAAAAACCTCAAAGTGACTTCACTTAATGATGTAACGCAGAAGCAATAACGTCTGCAACTGAAGAAAGATGACCCTGGGATACATAATGATCCCAAGTCATCATAGGAAGGACAGTAAACAGCAGCTAGAGCCTCTGGCTTGTAAAACAACTCTCTTTGTGGCTAGACACAGCTTAACAAAGTCCTCAGGCAGAGATGACATTTCAACTCAAAAGGAGAGGGGCTTCCCTGGTGGCGCAGTGGCTGAGAGTCCGCCTGCCGATGCAGGGGACGCGGGTTCGTGCCCCGATCCGGGAAGATCCCACATGCCGCGGAGCGGCTGGGCCCGTGAGCCAAGGCCGCTGAGCCTGCGCGTCCGGAGCCTGTGCTCCGCAATGGGAGAGGACACAACAGTGAGAGGCCCGCATACCGTAAAAAAAAAAAAAAAAAAAAAAAAAAAAAGGAGAACAAAGAGCTGGGTCTGTCTTCTAGCAGAAGGTGGAGGAAGAAGTATTTACCCAGTCCCTGAATTCAGTGACCTGGAACCAAGAACCTCACTCCCAACCCAGTGTTCTGCAAAGGCACCAAGCTGCCTCCTCGAACATGAGGTCTCTTAAGCTCCTACTTTACCCAAAGGTACCCTTCTCATCATTTCCCTGAAAGGCAGCATTGGTGTCACAGGATCCTGGCAAAGCCCCAGGTCAAAGAGGCCAAGTCCTCAAATTTAACTAATAGGGTGATTTCAAGTACTTCTCTCATCCCCCTCTCTAGTTCGAGCTCAAGGTCTTCATCAGTGAAAAACCAGGACAGCAGTGTCCCCACCTCACAGTGTGGAATCCCTGCCCTTGCATCGGTACTGCACTACCAGAGATATTTTAGTCTGATGTACTGAAACCACCCTGTAATGTATTGATTATGAAACATAAAATATAAAATTCGGTGCTCTCTTCTCCCCTCCCCAGAGAGGATGGCAAGGGGAGAAAAGAGACGTAGCAGGTCTTCACAGCGGTACTGCTCAAAGCGTTATTGCTCTGCCCGGGAGCAAAGTTCAGAAACGGAAAACATGTACAATGAATGGACCGGGTAAGTTTGCACCTGTAGAGTTTAGTAATATAACAACTGGACTTGGTGTTTTAAGCATCTTTGAGGTTTCTATTCCATTTTGCAATTAATGTTTTATTGTATTTTACAAAAGTATCAGTCTGTGACAGGTTGAAAATAAAACTGGTCCTTCCCTACAGACTGAAAATAATTGCCAACAGCAAAACAGTTAAATGAAATTGAGCTTGTTTTCTGAAATGTGTGAATAGCTGCTCAAGCTCACTCCTAATATGAGAAATGCAAACTAAAAATATACCAAGACACCATTTTTTCCCCCACTGGCAAAGATAAAAAAGCTTTTGGATAGCATCCGACTTTGGCAAGGCTGTGGGCTACGAGAGTCACACATATTGATAGTGGAGGGCAATTTGGCAGTTACAAATGCATCAAAGTTACAAATGCAGATCCATTTCTAGGAAGTCAGCTGACAAGATACACCCCAAAGTATGCAAAATGATGTAGGGACAAAGTTGTTCCCTGCAGCCTTGTTTGTAAAATACCAAAGACTGGAACACTACCTTCAAGCCCATCAGCTGGGGGCTAGTTAAGTGAATTCAATATGTTCAGGCAACTGAATACTCTGCAGCCATAAAAAAAGAATGAGGATGCTCTTTACTTACTAACACAGACCCAACTCCAAGATACAAAAACAAAGGGCAGATCAAGACTGTTCAGTACATGCTACAAGCACTTTTGTGTTTTTAAAAACTAGGAGAGAAATATAAACATTCTTGCTTGGGTATGCATAAGATACCTCTGAATAGAAGCGGAAGAAACAGCAAATACTGCTGGATGCCAGAGACAAGAATTGGACGGTGGGTATAATTGCAACATACATCCTTTTGTACAATCTAAAATTTCTACCATGTAACTCATATTAACCTTTTCAAAAACTTTCTTTAAAAATTATTTTAAAAAAGGAAGAAACTGAGCTTAGTCGCCTCACGTGTTTTTGTTAGGAATACCTAACTGTACACCAGATAACACAAGAGGGTATGTTTATGCTTATCAGATGACTGAAAATTGTTTACTACATGATGTGCCCTCGTTACTAGGAAAGGAAAAACACAGTATCCTGACTGGTGATTACAGAAGCTTTGCCACACACCCTCAGTCCTGCATCTTCCAACAACATCTCAGTCGGAAATCACAGCTTCTTCCTCCTTTTGTCCGCTCCACGCACTTCCCCTCCCCGGGCTTGTCTCAGATTGGAAGCCACAGTGAGCTTATAACATGCTAGCTCATCTTCTCAGCACTGCTCACCAGGAGCAATGGCTCTCATACAGACCCAGAGACCTAAACTCACCTGCCCAATGCCACAAAAGTGACAAAGTGGCAGGATCAAGATTGGAACCCGGGACCTCGGATCCCAAGATCAGGGCTCTTTCCACTACAGCCTTTGGACTCCTTTGCTAGTGGGAAGGAGGGGGCTCTAGAAGAAAACTGCAATTAAATGGCCAGGCACTGGGCTAAGCGCTAGACACAAATGATTCCACTTACGCCCCACAATGCCCCAGGGAGGGAAGTTCTCTCATCACCCACATGCCATGGATGAGAAGCAGAGTCTCTGAGAGGGTGGATGATGGCCAGCTCTCACACCCGACCAACCGGATCCCATCCACACGCTGACCTGCCTCGGGAGGAAGCTCGCCAGCCTGCAATCCGCAAACCGTTTAACAGGGCTCCTCCAAGAGCCAGTTAGGTGAACCACCATAAAGAACCTCTTATCTGAGCCAGTGTCTCCCGGTACAGACCATGAATGCCCAAGGGAGGGGAGATAATCTTAGGTGGCACGAATATGAACATTTTTAACTTCAGCAACTACGTTTTTGATATGTATTTAAAAAGCACATAACCAGCACATCAAACCCGTTACTTCACAGATGTCATAGCACAGAATGAGGCCAAATTAAAAGAAGCTGAACAGATTTAAGGACAACTACTAAATAAATAAGTTCAGGTGGTTCTGAGATATAATGAAAACCGTGAAGGACAACAAACTGACACTTGAGAATCACGGGTCTAAGGAAGTGGATCCAGTCCATGGCTTTTCTCTAGAGGAAGAGAAGCTTGGGAATACCCCAGCACACAATACACAAGCGTTCTAAATGTCACTTTATTTGTATTTATTTTATTTTCATCCGCCCTCCACTCTCCACACCAGCCAGCCTCTCTCAGATGGATGAGGCAGGATGCCAGTTACCAAAGCATCCTGAACACTTGTATCTAAATGACAGTGTCCTGTGGTGGCTTAACCTTGGGTTGACCACAGGCCTAGTTTGCCCTGAATAGCTCTGATTACACCTAGAGATCAATTAGTATCAAATAATTAGTTTGAGCATGCCCCCTCTCACTTTAAGTGTCTGACCTGGGGAAGAAATTGGAGAGCTGACTGGGAGAGATGTGACCTCATTCTAGCCCTTCACACTCAAGAAACAGTGAGAAGGGAACCCCACTTCCTCAGCACCCGCAGTCAGAACCACAGCATCTGATGGATTTTGCCTCTGCTCTTGCCCAACCTCCTTCCCCAATCCTATTTTTCCCAAAATGCCCACTAAATGTAGATGGCAGGTCAAACTGAAAGGATCCCATTGGCTCTTGCAATACCAACAGCTCTGTGCTTTGAACAAACTGAAGGAAGATGTTCATTCGCTACAAGAGAATTATGAAAAAGTAATACGTGTGCGGGCATCACAGCTCACAAAACGCTTCCGCAGGCAAGATATCCTTTGATTCTCCAAAAAAAAAGCCGTGAGGAGGGTATTTCATCATGCCATTTTGTGTTGTAAAGAGATGGGGAAACAGGCCTTGAGATTTACCAAGCAGGATTTTAAACCCCAAACTGCTCCACTTTAGAGCTGTATGGAAAAAAGAAATTGTTTTCCTTTTCTCCCTAGGGTCTTAAGTGTGCTCCCCAAACCAGGAGCATCTGGTCACGAGAGAGGATGCTAGAAAGGCAAAATCTCAGCCCCACTCCTAACCTAGTGAATCAGAATCTGCATTTTAACGAGATCCCCAGGTAACTCCTGCAGACAAGACAATTTGAGAAATCCCTGGCAGTCCAATAGTTATGATAGTTATGACTCCGTTCTTCCACTGCAGGGGGCACGGGTTTGATCCCTGGCCAGGGAACTAAGATCCCGCATGCTGCACGGCATGACAGGGAAAAAAAAAAAAAAAAGACAATTTGAGGAGCACTGCTTTACGGCAAGGCAATCCTTCCATTCTCCCATGCTGCATCTCTTCCTTCATTTATCCAATAATTATTTACTGTGAATCTACCACACTGTGCTGAATGCTGAGAAATCCCCAGTGAATAAGATAAACATAGCTCCTGCCCTCGTGGGGTTGCCAGTCTAACATAGTGGTTTTTTTTCAACCTTGGGTGCTGATCAGAATCAAGGGTGGCACTTAAGGAAAAAATGCGGGTGCCTAAAACCCACTCCAGACCTACCTACACCTCCATACAGTCAGAAATTGAGACTGAAGCCCTAGATGCTCCTTATCAGACAAGCTCCAATTCATGCAACTACGGTGGAGAATGATTTGACAATACCTAGGGAAGCTGCGGGCGAGCATATCCTAAGAGCAGCATTTCCACTTCCGGGACTATATCTTGGAGAAATGGAGGCATGTGTGCAAAGAAGATAGGAACAAGAACATTCACTGCAGCACTGTTTCCAGACAGAATATTCTGGAAACTATCCAACTGTCCCTAAATAAGGGAATGAATAAGTAAACCATGGTGAAGCCAAAAAATACTGTTAAAGAGCCCTTAGAATGAATAAACAGAAAATAAATAGATGTATGTGTGTCAACATATTCTCGAATAGAATTGTTGAGTGAAAAAAGATAGTCACAAAGGCTATACAGTTTTACACATACAGATATACTGCTTATGGATTCATAAATAGAAGTATAAAGACATGCATGGTAAACACATACCATCTTCAGGAAAATGGTCAGTTCTAGGAGGAGGGGATAGGAAAGAGATAGGGGTGGTTAGTGGTTTTTTTAAGGTAGCATATCTAAAAAATGATCTTAACCAAATATGATTAAATATAAGTCTGTTAAATCTGAAGGGTTGGCATTTGGGTATATAACATATATTAAATTACATTCTTTTTTTCCATGCTTTTTTGGGTGCTAATGTTTTGTGATTTAACTTCTTTAAAATTACTTTCAAAAGCTTCACAGGGGATGTGATGTATAACCAGGGTTGGGAATCCCTGTTACAGGAACATAAAGCAATAAAACTCTACTATTTAATATCAGGAAATACATCTACAGAATGGCAATGATCTATAGCTCTTGAAGTTAAATTACTACCTTAAATAATTTTATATAGACTTAAAAAAACCTTTCACATGGCAGATAATTTCTATAGGCTATATATTTTTTTTAGGAGGCCAAGGTTATTACCCAAGGAAAGCAACATTTCTCGAACTGTGATCCTTAGCTCACCTGCCACAGAAGGAAGAGGGAGTGAGAAGAGGAGGGAATATTTATTAAAATGCAGATTCCAGGTTTCCTACCTTAGACCTACTTAATCAAAATCTCTGAGGGCAGAAACCCAGAGGCTGAATTTTTAATAAAAGAATGCACCTGTGGGCACAATTCTTTCGTACACCGAAGAACCACTCAAGTATATTTTTTAAGTTAATGTTACTCATATTTTTAAAACCATACGTGTCTGCGTTCAATAAGGTGACATTCATCATGCTCTGAAAATTAAAATAAAGTACAGGGAATGTTTTCTAAATACTTGAGATCATAATTCCACAAGTACATTCAAGCAGATCCTGATAAAAACTGTTTTCCTGCACAGTGTATCTAACCTGAAGGACAAAGAAATGTATTTCAGGAAGAAGAACATAACTTCACATTGCCTTTCTAAAAGAACTTCAAAAAGCAACTGGGTAAACAAAGCTCCACAGGTCCAGCCTTGCTGCTATTCTCACCGGAAGAGGCCCCAGACATGATTTTCACCGAAACCAAATTCGATTAAACAAGGCATGAACGATGTAACTTGAACTGAGGCCTGGCTAGCACAGTAAAAGATCCCAAATTTCCTCTCAACACTCAAGACTATCTTCTCCATTCTAGTCTATAATCCTTTTTGCTACATTTTCCCCACCTTGTTATCATGTCCTCAGCCTCTATCTTCCATTCCATCCTTATCTTGCTTGACTTTTTCTTTGGTCTCCCTGATGCTCCCCTTCATTTTCCTTTTCCCTACGTGCAGGCAAAACCAACACCACAATCCTGACTTTCAAGCCCTGGAAAACTGCTCTGGAGCCCCTGGATTTAAAACAACCCAGGGCCTCCCTGGTGGCGCAGTGGTTAAGAATCCGCCTGCCAATGCAGGGGTTTGAGCCCTGGGCCGGGAAGATCCCACATGCTATGGAGCATCGAAGCCCATATGCCACAACTACTCAGCCCGAGCACCACAACTACTGAAGCCTGCACACCTAGAGCCCGTGCTCCGCAACAAGAGAAGCCACCGCAATGAAAAGCCCGTGCACCGCAACGAAAAGTAGCCCCAGCTCTCAGCAACTAGAGAAAGCCCGCGCGCAGCAACGAAGACCCAACGCAGCCATAAATAAATAAATAAATAAATAAATAAATAAATAAATAAATAAATAAATAAAAACAACCCAGCGCAGGGACTTCTCTCAAGGTCCAGTGGTTAGGACTTGGCATTCCCACCGCCAGGAGCCGGGGTTCAATCCCTGGTCAGGGAACTAAGATCCCACAAGCCATGCAGTGCGGCTGAAAAAGAAAAAAGAGAGGAAAAAAAAAAAACAGCACAAAGGGTGGTGGCAGGGGGGATAAATTAGGAGTTTGCGATTAACATATACACACTATTGTATATAAAATAGATCACCAGGAAGGACCTACTGTGTAGCACAGGGAACTCTACTCAATATATTGTAACAACCTATAATGGAAAAGGATCTAAAAAACAATATATATATGTGTGTATAACTGAATCATTTTGCTGTACACCTGAAATTGAACAACACTGTAAATCAACTATACCTCAATAAAAAGTTTTCTTTTAATAAAATTAAAAAATAAAAACCCAGCAGGGACGAAGGGAGAGAGTGGCATGGACATATATACACTACCAAATGTAAAACAGATAGCTAGTGGGAAGCAGCTGCATAGCACAGGGAGATCAGCTCGGTGCTTTGTGACCATCTAGAGGGGAGGGATAGGGAGGGTGGGAGGGAGACGCAAGAGGGAGGAGATATGGGGATATATGTATATGTATAGCTGATTCACTTTGTTATACAGCAGAAACTAACACACCATTGTAAAGCAATTATACTCCAATAAAGATGTTAAAAAAATTAATAAAGAAAAAAACAACCCAGCAAAATAAACACATGAAAAGATGTTCAGCCTCACTAGAAAACAAGAAATTGCAAATTTTAAACCACAAAGATATCATTTCACACCCATCAGACTGGCAAAACATTAAGTCTAACAATACTGAGTGCCTGCAAGCATGTGGAGCAACTGAAACTCTCAAACCTGCTGGCTGGAATGCAAATTGGAGAGAAATAAGGCAATATATTAGAGTCAAAGATGCCCATTTCCTTTGACCCAGCCATTTCCCTTCTAGGTATGCACCACAGAGAAACTCTAAACAGATGCACAGGGAGACAGGTTCAAAACTGTCATGGCACACATACAAAATTCTAATCCAACAATAAAATGAATAAATATATTGTAGCACATTCATGTGATGGAATATTATACAGCAGTTAAAATAACCTAGAATTACATGTATTTGCATGGATAAACCTCAAAATCATTATTTAAACAAAAGCAAACAAATTTTTCAGCATTACAAACATGAGGAAGCAATACTCAAATCTGGTTTATGAATACCTACATATCTAGTAAAGGTATAAAAACATGTGATAAACACCAAATTCAGAATAGTGGTCATTGTCTGGTGGGAAGGGAATGAGATGGAGAAAGGTTCACTTGTATTTGTAATATTTTATTTCTTCACAGGATGGAAGATACTGGGTGTTCACTCTTATCAGTCTCCATATTTTTCTGTATGCCTGAAATTTATCACCACCTAGAAAAAGGGTCCCAAGTCTGAGCTACTTGAAAGCATTTGGCAGTTCTGAGAGTAGAATCAGAACTTGATGGGGACTTCCCTGGTGGTCCGGTGGCTGAGACTCCGCACTCCCAACGCAGGGGGCCTGGCTTCGATCCCTGATCAGGGAACTAGATCCCGCATGCCGCAACCAAGACCAGGCACAGCCAAATAAATAAATTTTTTTTTTTAAAAAAAAGAACTTGATGGGCAGGAGGAAGGTTGAACCTACAAATGGAAAGCTCAGAGAACCAACAGGGTTCCCCTCTCACTCTTCAAACTACCCATGGCAAATAATCATTCTCAGAATTGTGGTAAAATTCCATGTAGAGGACTTACGATGTCCCCAAAATTCGAAGCCACAATCCCAGAACAGAAATATTCCAAAAAGCCTTTAGTGCCGGGGTTGGTTGCTGACACAGAACTTATTTGCCTCAAGAAACGTTTTTGCTGGTTCATTTTGGGGTGGCCTATTCTCTTAAAAGATCAGCAAGGTCTTTCAAACCCTTAGACTAGCATTTGGTTCCACCACAACTGAAGGTTTATTGTAAGAAGTTACATAAAATATTTAGGCCAGAAAAGTTAACTAGACTAAAAGACACCATTTTTTTTACATCTCTCCCAATCGATTTGCTTTGGGCTGGCTCCGTGAGTAGGCCAGAAATAAAACCACCAAGAGATACCTTTCTGATGATACCACAGAATTAGATACCATCATAAAACCTCAACTCATTCAAACTAACTAGACAGACTGGGGCAGGAGGGAGAGGGAAGACATGAACTAGACAATCTTCTCTTAATTGCTCAAGAGAATCAAAACTGAAAATTACTTTCAGTTACAACCCAAACACACCAAAATTCCACATTAATGAAAAATAAATAGGTTTTATTGTTTGGGTGAACTGGAACACACATAGTTGATATCCAGAAAATGGTATCACGTTAATTCTAACTAAATATTGTCATTCAGCTTTGTTTTCCCTTACGATTCCAAGAAAAACAA
Source organism: Mesoplodon mirus (assembly GCF_964341445.2). Taxonomy (NCBI): domain Eukaryota; kingdom Metazoa; phylum Chordata; class Mammalia; order Artiodactyla; family Ziphiidae; genus Mesoplodon; species Mesoplodon mirus. The sequence goes on from NC_138977.1 coordinate 90,405,061, forward strand.
AGAAGAATCTGTAGACCTAATTGTCAGGTCCTAACCCAACACAAACTCCTCCATATTAGATCTGAGAGGCCAGAAGAACAGAATTTTTCTTTAAACATTAACCCATGCCACCTCAGGCTGCAATTTCTAAATCTGACAAGTATCAGTGGAGACGCTCACACATGACCTTAACCTCTCCGAGCTGATATATTAAACTCAGCTTACGATTTCCTAGTATCTTTGACAACGGGAAGGAGTAACAGTAATAGAGGAAGAAGCAAGTTCTCTCTTCCAAATTTTGAGATTTACATATTTTTAAATAACTTTAAAAAGTTTTTTCAACTATTCTCAAAACACTTGCCTCAAATAAGTAACTGACTTACCAACATAAAGTGATCTCTATAAAAATCCTCTAGCGTTGTTACAAATGTTTACTAATTTTACTTCCCCTTCATATCAAGGTGACTTCATCTATTTATAAGAATTCAAATCTGGCACTCATAGTGATGTCCAATAATATCCTGGGGTTGTTCAATGAATGCTGAAATGGTCATATCTGGTAAATTCAACACAGTTTTAAACAAAGTAGTTAGCCACTCAAGTAAAGACTCCAGAAACTACTACTCACTAAGAAGTTTCTGACAACCAAAAATATATATATCAGTTTTACAAGCTGAGGAAAAAAACTAAGGTCCCAAGAAATATAACAATTTGTCCAGAGGCACCATTAGACTCAGGCTTAGCTGGAGAAACACCCAATGGCACAGATTCCAGTTCTAAGTTACGCTGACTATAATCATGTCCTCATATCAAATTAAAAAAATAGTCAAACTTGAGTCAAATGCAAACTATATTACAGAAACATCCTGCTGTGTTCATTAGTCCACTGAATCGCTTCTGAGATTTTGTTCAACCTTTATCCCTGTGGATACCACACTGTATTGAAATTGTTTCATCTTTACCAATGTTTTACCCACAAGATAAGAAACCACGGAGCTCCTTGGGGACAGGGACTCACCTCATTCAATTAAGTACCTGCACATAATATGTGCCAACACTAATACAAAGGTCCTCAACAGATGGCCATTTTCGGGAACAAAATGTAATCTATTTGACGCACAGCATTTCTTCCATGGCACAACTTACAGCGCTATTACACGTGAAATTAAGATCTGATGATTTAGGCCAATTTGCATCAGTACAAGTCACATTTCTAGAGGGCACATTTGGTTTCTCCTAACAAATGCTTCCTCTTTAGAAAATTTCTCAGGCTCTTCAAATAAAATCTACCCCTAAAAAACCTTCCATTTGTAGGGCCATAAAAATATGTAGGAAGTTAAATCCATTGGTCTGGACAAAAGTCAGGATTATCAACAAGGAACATTTCCTTATGCTTGGTAGCGGCTAGTACATTTTAAAAATTACAACACACCAGCCAAACAAGCTTTACTATCTCTGAACCAGAAACGCTGTGTGGCTAAGCTGACAAGCCCTAAGCAAGTTGATCAAGAATCACTATGGCAGGAATTCCCACGAAGTGAAATTAAAACAAATGGGAACTCACATTAAACTGCCAATGGACTATAAAACTTCAGTGGGGTAGGGGACAAGCGGAGGGATGTGAATATTTCCCACAACTCCTGTACCTAAAACTGGCACAAGAAGTGTGGGGAAAAGAGAAGGTGTTTATTTTTCAATCACACAAAGGATTTGCTACAAGGTTTTTCCTGCTCTGCTGGGTCCTTTCTTGTCGGCTGGATGAAACAAATCCACTTCTCAATGCTAGGTCGGTTTGTACAAGTCTTACCTAGAAGGATGATATCTTTTAACACTCTTTCTGGACACACATCAGCCTGTTTAAAATATGCCAAATGACCTGCTTAAAAAAAAACCAAAAAACTGCCACTTGTTCTAACTACGACTCAGACCAGCTGGGACCAAATGGAGTTGGGAGTGGGAAGGATCAGTAAGAGCCCCAGAGAGAAACGAAACAGTGAGGAGAGACCCATAGAAAACCTACCTGGAAACAATTCATCATCAAGTGAAGAATCTAAAGAGAGGTCCAATGAAAACGTATGTTTGATCAAGTGAAAAGACAGCAGTCTCCTCATCACCGAGCCTCCTCTGTGGGAAGCAAGACTGGGAGGGGCCCCACTGACCTGAGCAGCCTTTTATAAGGGGCGGAGTTAAGGATTCCCATCCCAGCCTCCCTATACTGCAGTCAGCTTGGTTTGCATAAATGAACATGTGGGTTATCTTAGTGGCTGCTTCCATCAGGTACAAGAAGACATCAAACCCATTGCCCTTTAAACCATTGAAGATGACATAATAACGAGAAAGATGAGGTTGATAACAACTAACACTCAATGAGTACTTGCTACATACTAGGCTCAGTAACTCATTTAATACAACAGTCCCATGAGGTAGGAACCATTATCATCCCCTTCTTATAGATAAGGAAAGTAGTAGAGAGAGCAACTTGTTCAAGGACAAAAAGCTAGTATATATTAGAAGCAGGTCATTGAACCCAGGAAGTCTGACTTTAGAGCCCAAGCTCTTCATATCATTTACTCCAGGCACAGTGTCCATACAGAAACTAGAAACGTAAGACTCCCTAGTTATGAATTATTGGTTCCTCACCTCACCTGGGTGATGACCCTAAATTTGGGGCCTTTTTAGGGACTCCATATGAGGTACCAACTTTCCAGACACAGTGCCAGCCCGCTCCTCTCATGTCCTCCCTGCAGCTTGCCTCCCTGGCCAAGTTTTACTGGAAACAGGTTGTGACATTCTACTCAGGTGTGCCAAGAAGCCCCAACTGCATTGAGGGCCAAAAAAAAAAAAAAAAGCAGGGGACTGACTTCATCTTGGGACATGTTAGCTCTCAAGTTTCCAGCCTGCTTCAATACAGAGAGGTGTCACCACACACAAGCAGGACAGGAACACCACCAAGAGCTTCACTGCCCTGTAAGCCCAAGGCCACCCCAGCAGGCACGAAAGAGAGTATTGGAGATGCTCTGGTTTCAGAGTTCCCCTCAGGAGCTGGTCTTAGCAGACAGAGAGATGGAGAGGATCTTTTCACTGCACCAAGCGACATTAATGCCACTCGACAGCAAGGAGCAGAAGACCTGTCTCTGTGTGGAAAGGGAAGGAAGACAGGAAATGTAAACGTGCCAGGAGCCACTCACCACAGCTGGTCCTGCACCAGTACCTTTGCAGCTATCACTCTGGGAAGGCCCAGCAACTGCTCTGCCGACCACAGCGGTAGCCACGTCCAACGGTGCTGAAAACTGAAGCCAGCACCAGTGGGTCTTGATTCCACCCCTGAGCTAACACATGGCTCCTTAATGCTCCTTTCCCATGTGTTAATCTTGCAACAGAATGTGGGACAGAAGATTTATAAAGCTGGGTGATGGGGGAAGGGCAGCCAGATCACCTTACTCCCAGGCTTCTCAATCAAGCCTCCTCAGATTCCCTTTAGTGGCCTGTATTATTAGCTTCAAGGGAGGTTCCCCCAAACTGGCATTAAAAGAGCATGTGTTCCATTCAGCTGGGGGGAGGGGAGACTTGATGCGGGGCAGGGGAACCCTGGAGAGCCAAGGCAAAGTACACACTCTCTCATCCTGCACAGGAAGGCAATGCCTTACTCCAGGGGGCGAGCTGTGCTCTCCAAGGCTCTGACAAGTAGAGGTACCAGCAGGATGCACCCTGGGGACCCAAGGGCTGGAGGCTGTTCCTGTAGAAAATGAAAACGAAGGGAAAGCAATGGGAGAAACCCAAGTTAAAGTGCTCACCACGTCATGGACCCAGTCCAACTCGGAGCCCAGCAAGGTCCCCTTGCTGTGTCCACGCCCACCAGTCCGCGCTTGGGTCTACGGTGGATCAGGCAGGATAATCCTGGAGACCAACTCCACGCCCCCAGCCGGCCCCACCCTTAGGGCCTCTAATTGTTACTGCCTTATAACCTTGTCCCCCTTTCACAGATGGGAAAACTGAGGCATCCAAAGCAAATGCCATGCTTTCCTAAACCAGGTAGAAGTTCACTTCCCTAACCACAATTTTGCACTTTTTTACAGCTCTATCACATTTCAGATTTCACCAGATACACCTATTGCCTCTGCAAAGTGAATCTTAAATACAGTTTAAGGAGTGAACCCAAAAATGAGATGAGGGCGGTCAGGGAGTCCGGCAGGGCTTTATCTGTGGCAAGGACAGGATGGGTACCCCCCCAGCCACCAGCTTCTCCTCCAACCCGGTCCACCGGGACGTCCGGGTTCTGCCTTCCCCCCCAAGACGCTTCCACCCTAACCCGAGGGCGGAGGCGCAGCGGCTCGGCCCGGGGACCGGCAAGCGGGGTCCCCGGTCGGGACCGAGAAGGGGGACGGGGGCTCGGGGCCGCGACCGGCCCGCCCAGCCCGGTGGCCGGGAACTTCTGGCGGGGCCGCGCCGCCCCCGCCGCCCCCACCCCCACCGGCCGCCGGGCGGGCGTGCGACTCCGGTTTCCCTTTCTTCGCCTCGCCGCGCCTGGGGCGCGACCCCCGAGGCGGCGGCCACTCACCATATTACAGATGGAGGCGATGTTTCGGACAGTCATTAGTCTAAAGGTTACAGCGATCCCGCACCGCCATCTTTATAAGGTGAAAACAGGACCGGCCATGGTGAAGCGCTCGCGGGGAGGCCGGGCGCGGCAGCGGCGGCGGCGCGGCGGCGGCGGGGAGGCGGCCTGGGGTCCGGCTTTCAGTTTGGCTGGGAGAGGGAGGCCGGGAGGGAGGAGAGGAGGAGGGGAGGGCGGGGAAGGCGGGAGGCGGGAGGGAGAGCGGAGGGGCGGGGAGTGGCGGAGCGAGGGAGCCTGGGCCGCGGCCGGCGGCGCCGGGAGGAGGGGCGGTCCGAGCGCCGCTTGCAGCCCGCGCCCCGAGCGCTCCCGCCGCGCGCCCGGCCCCGACCCGGCCCCGGCCCGGGTCCCCGCGGTTCTTCCTCCCTCCTCCGCCCGCCCGCGCCCCCGGCCACCTCGGCTCGGCCTTTTTTCTTTTTCTCTTCTGCTGTCCTGCTTCACTCTGAACGGGTTGGAATGCGCGGCCAGGCCCTCGCTCGCGCGGCTGCCGCAGGTCCCCCGCGCGGACCCCGACGCGTCGGCGGCCTCCTCCGGCCCGCGGCACCGCCCGGGAAGCAGGGACCGCGCCCGCGTGGGGTGTCGGCCGGCGGAAGGGGCTGCCCTCGGGCCGGGGAAGCGGGGCACGTCGCCGGGGACAGGGGGCCGCTTTCGGTCTTCATTTGTTCTTTCCTGCCGCGCGGCACCCAGCAGCCCCGGGTTTTTATGTTTGGGCGAGTGGAGGAGGCAAGGGGTAGGGGTGACTACATCCAACTTTTCGTTTCTCCCCGGGGCTCCAGCCAAATGGCACCCGCGGGGACCCAAGAAGTAAATGGGGTCAGGACACGGGAGTGTCCAGAGCCCTGGCCAGCCGCGGGCCGGCTGCCTGATCGAGGGCGCCGGGAGGGGACAGGAATCTGGGTCTGAGGGGAAGCCAGCCACGGCGCGCTCGGCCAGTTTGTGACATTAGCAGGTACAAGGGGAAAGTCTCGGTTCTGGACAAGGACTAGGGACGGTCCAAGGAGCGATTTGAATCTAGAAAGAACGAAAACCAAACTTTTCCGCGTCTTCTAGAAATACCTACCTCTCTTGCGGACACCCAACCTCTTTAGGTTTTGAGAAGGGTCATTGTATCGGCGTATACACATTTCCTGTATAAAAGGTCGTGCGTTTTGACTCAAAGCGCGAATCCACACCATTTAGCAGATATGTTCCTGTGAAGTGGAGAAGCCCATTTCCGAAGGTGTGAAACAATTCTCATACAAGGTTGCAATTCAGTGCTTTCAACAGAGAAGTTGTACAAGCGCAACGCGTGATAATTCTTAAACCAATATATTTAATGACAAATCGAATTAGAGGAGAACGTAATATGATTGAAGATAGCTTTTATCTAACCAAGAGGAACATACTGGGAAAACAGCACGCTTCCTGTCCTCCATTATCTATTTAGTGTTAGGCATTGTAAGATTTGAGAACCCTCGATTGCTAACATCCCTAGGACCTGGGATGGAAATAAGACAAACAACAGCGACTAAAGTTTCCTTGGGGTCATCTTGGCTCTGTATATTTAATGGATTTAAGGAATAAATTCCTGCTTATGTTAAGTCATTCTGCCTACATCTTATTTCCAAACAGATCCTGAGGATGATGATAGCTCGCTTTGATTTTTCACCATCGTCAATCATGATGCTTTACATTCATAATCTTCAGGCACCAACATAATCATCAGGTAATAGATGCTATTATAATCGCCTTTTGTAGATCAGTAAAATAAGGCTTAGGGTATCAAGTATCCTACCTCAATCATGTTCCCCAAATGTTACAACTGAAGTTGGTGTGCTCATCTGGCTGAGCACCTTAAAGAGAGGAAAAGGCAGCAAAACACCCAAGCTATGGCCAGTTGGGTAACTGACACCTGGAAAGGTTTAAATACTTGAGGAAAGTCATAAAACAAGTTCAGGAGCAACCTCAAGGCTAAAACCCAGGCCTTGGGACTCAATTTCACAGACATTCCACTATGAAGGCATTAATCCAAAACCTTAAATGATATGGAAATTTTATACCATAATAGAGTTCAGTATTTCTGCCAACACTGGCATAATGGATAGCAAAGTCCACAGGATTGATAATGAAAATTGAACATCACTCGATTACTGAGTGCTACGTTAGCAAGGCATCCTTTGCATGCTTTTTAACAGCCTAAAGCCTAAAACTGAAGTGTTCAATATAGACAAACATCCAGATTGAAACTCAGGCAGTGAATTACAAACACAGCAAATCAATTGAACACGGCAGATCTTGTCAGACTCATGAATAATTAAATACATTTTTACACTACTACAAGGTTGGTATTCACAGATCTAAATTGGAAAAGGCATCAGTTGAAGAAGAATAATTGTAACCTCAATCTTGTTCAGGGAGGAAACATTACTTGGAGGTGGTAAGAGGTAAAATGATGAAAATGTTGACAAGCTAATAAGAGAACTTTGAGGAAAAGTGTTCCACATATAGGGGCCAGCTGGTATAAAGGTATAGAGTTAAAACTGGGAAAAGTGGGCAAATGGAGAGACGGAACATAGGCTAGCACTAAACAGATGAAGGCACATGATCCAGGCCTGGCCAGTGAGAGCACCTCATGGCCCAGCCACAATGACTGGTTCAGCTACGAGGATGTAATATAAACTGAGCCAATGAGAGTTGGCCCTGGGTCTTTGGGGAAAGAAGTGCTCCCCTTCCTGAGTTTGCTGAGCTGATATGATAAGATCTAGAGCTGCCATCTTTCCACTTCCTGAGAATGAAGAAAAATAAAGCTGAGAAATGTAAAAGAGATCCTAAGGACATCATTTATCCTGTGGCTGCCAGATCTGTATCCTGGACTCTTCAGCAACTCAAGGTGGTTAAGTCCTTGTTTTCTTTGGTAGTTCAAATTGAATGTCTGCTGCTCACAACTGAAACAATTCTAATACACCATTGTCTCCCTATGTCCAAAATTCATTAGGTTCATTCTGAATTCATGGTGTTTCCTTTTCCTCTCTTCTCTACCCACTCCATGGATTTTTCCAGGTCTTCCTCCTCTAGATCTGCCTCCTCCGTGATGCCGTCCGAGATTGCTTCCCACCACCACCAATGAACTATATCCAGGTGTTTCCATGTTCACCCTTCTGTCGTTACCAGTTTTGTGTCCGTGCCCCCTCCTGCTTCCCCTCTTTGCTTAGTTAACACCACTCAGCCTTCAGATGACTTGAGACAAATGGGATGCCTTTGTCATATGTTCTTACAGCACCATCAGTCTTCCCTTCATGGACCTTATATTTGTGAATATGCTTATTCCATCTAGCACACAGCATGGAGGCAGTAGAATGGGTGGTTAAAAAATGAATCCTGGATCCAGACTCTCTGGACTAGGTGTGTGATCTTGGGCAAGTGTCTTAACTTCTCTATGCGGAAATTTCTGTATCCATAAAAAGAAGAGGCCCCTTCATGGAGTGTTATTATATAGAGTACAAAAAATATGCCTGACATGCACTAACCACTACATAAGTGACACTGCTATTATTATTGTTCATGTAATTGATTAATGTGTGCTTCCCAACCCTCATTAGATGTGAAGTGAGAGAGGTCTGTTTTTGCTCACCATTTTACACCTAGGAAGGACACAGTGCCTTGTCCGTAAGAGCAGCCAAGAAATCAGATATTAACTATTTGGACAGTTGCCTCTCTCCAAGTGGCCTGGAAGCTCCTGGAGGGAAGGAACCTTGTCTTGTGCATTTAAAAAAATCTCATCCGGTCTCAGGCACTGTGCCTGGCACATTCGTTCCTTTCCCTTTTTTCCTCATTGCCAAATAGGTTATTGCAGCTCATGTGAGATGCAAGTGCTAGTAAACATTTGGCTGTCTCAGGGGAAAACATTTTCCTGACTGTACTTTAAAACCAAACTGGTTTCTGAGGATTATATTTCAATTCTGTGAGGAACTTTATGACAGCCTTTTCCCTTTTTCATCATGTATCAAACAAATCCTGAAGACATGCTTTGGGCCAGATGCTGTGTGAGGCGCCGGTGGTCCGAGGATAAGAGAAGGCAGTCACAGCACTCGTACTGCTCAATTTCTAGTGTGAAACTGTTTATGAACGTCTTCACTACTTCTTGCATGCACTTAGTACAAAATAAGGATAAGCTAACTTTGGAGTGAGTTCCTACAACGGGGAAACTGCGTCTAAAATCATGCATGTATTTATGCGTGGTTAAGATTCCCTAAGTCTTTGAAACAATTGGCTTATTTTGAAGTGCCGACTGAAATGCCATTGAAGGACTCTTAAGCTAGGTTGGAACATGATTAGATTTCTATTTGTTAATACATTTTGATTAACTGAAAGAAGAGATGACTGTAGCTGGCTACTGTGTGGGGAGAGAGGGTTGAAGGAGAGCAAAAGGGCTCTAGGGGAGGCCAGTTAGAAATCTGTGGAGAGGGAGTCCCAGAGCTGCTGGGAGCCTGGGTTTAGGTAAGGAATAGCAATGGAAAGGGGAGAAGCAGATAGATCAAACACATTTTTTTTGGAGGTAGTTAGCTGAATTTGGTGATTTGCTGGGATGAGGGACAAGGATAAGAAACCCAAATTTCTGACTAGAATGAAAAGGAATGTCATTTTTTATAATAGGGAATGCTGGAGGAGAAGGTGCAGGTGTAGGTGGCTGAGAAGAAGTGAACTTGGTTTCAGAGGCGTTGAGTTGCAGATAACCATGAAACACCTGAAAAGTTATATCAGGTACCACTGGGGCTCAGAAGAGATGTCTGGACTGGAGATAAAGCTAAAGGTAATTAATATATAGAAGATAACAGAGGGATAAACCTAAAGGTAATTAATATATATAGAAGATAACAGAGGGATAAACCTAAAGGTAATTAATATATAGAAGATAACAGAGGACATGTGGTTATGGATGAAATGGCCTAGGAAGAGTTTTGCCAAGGAGGTTTTCTTTTTTTATGAATTTATTTATTTATTTATTTTTGGCTGCATTGGGTCTTTGTTGCTGCGCGCGGGCTCTAGAGTGCAGGCTCAGTTGTTGTGGCGTGCAAGCTTAGTTGCTCCGCAGCATGTGGGATCCTCCTGGACCAGGGCATGAACCCACGTCCCCTGCATCGGCAAGCGGACTCTCAACCACTGCGCCACCAGGGAAGCCCTGCCAAGGAGTTTTGACTGAGAATAGATAAAGGGATAGTCAAAAAGAGCTCCACCATGCAGGATCAGACGGAGGAAGAGCAGCCAAAGAAAACTAACACAGTGCTGCTAATGTGGTAGAAGAAAAGCAAACAAACATGCAACATGGCAAACTCCAGAGTATTTTAAGATGGGAGGAGGTAGTCAAAAGTATCCAATACAGCTAAGAGATCAAAGAAGATGATTAATAATAGTGACAATGTTCAATTCTTGAACAAAACTTTAACGTGCATTTAATCCTTCTGACAGCCCTATGAGGAAGGCATATATATAATCCTCATTTTAGAGAAAACTGAAGCTCAGAGAGTTTAAGTAACTTGCCCAGATTCATTTAAGCATTATTGCACCAGAACCTATTACTCAAAAGTTCTTTGAATTCTATCAAAGGAAGTCTGCATGGAACAGTTAGGATATTGGATATTAGCTAATCCATATTGGAATGGATTCATAAATAAGAGGGAGGTGAGAAAACAGACTAAAGGTGTTTGGCTTTCAAGGGAAGAAGAGATAGGGAACTAGACAATTGAAGAGCTCAAAATTACCTTCATGGAATGGGTCTCTGCCTGGTTTGCAAGCGCCTCCTTGAAATCAAGTATTTACATCACTCTCCCTTCATGCTTCCAGGCCTGCGGCCCCACCCTCCGATGATTATTCTTCCTTCTATTTCAAGTCCACTCACTCCTCAAAACTCCATTCAAAGCTCACTTCCAGAGGAAGACTTCCCAGTTTCACCTTCCTTGGTAGGTTTTTATCAGAGGTCACTTTTGACGTTTCATTAAGATTTTTTTTTTTTTTTTGATGTGGACCATTTTTAAAGTCCTCACTGAATTTGTTACAGCTTTGCTCCTGTTGCATGCCTTGGCTTCCTGGCTGCAAGGCATATGGGATCCCGGCTCCCTGGCCAGGGAGCAAACCCACACCCCTCCAGCCCCCCCCCTCCCCCGCATTGGAAGGCAAAGTCTCACTCATTGGACTGCCAGGGAAGTCCCTTGATGTTTCTTTAGAAACCTGAAATGCCTGGCACAATGCTAGGTGCACACAGGAGTCTCTCAGATAATTAACAGGTAATTAATTCTTTCCCTACAACACTTGGCTCACTTAATCAGAACCATTTTACTCACCACCCTGCTTTCCTGGTGGTTTTCTCTTTCCTCCAAGTTCTGAACTGAATTATATAGAATTTACAGCCCTCATGGGTATGAGGAGGGCAGGGTTTAGAAGGTAAGTGTGTGGCGAGGAAGTTGAAGCAAATGAGCTTCCCTCATTTAGAAATAAGACTTCTAGAGAGATTTGGTCATAAAATAAGGAGAGATCTCAGCACCTTAAGGGAGGCAAGGGAATCAATGGAATGGCAAGGGAATCAATGGAATGGTTTGGTCATCTTATTTATCCCTTCTACCATAATTATTAGTACATTTGTCATCAAAATGTGAGGAGTTGTGAATCTACAAGTAAGGCTTGATGGAGTGCCCTTATTAGAAGGGTAGGGGTCATGTCAAGGGCCCAAGAGCTTTGGAAAGGAGGAAGTACATCCATTAGATTGAGGAAATTAACATGAGATGGCCTCCATCTTCTTAGTAGACAGGAATAGACGCTCCATCGCTCCCTAGAGGTTTTGACTGCATTGTTTACTGCCATACCCCTTAGAATACTAAGGCACATAGAAGGCACTCAATAAATATTTGTTGAATGGGCGATTGAAAGGATAAGATTAGAAGAAGACTCTCTAGGGTAAGAGAATAGTTGTTCTAATAGCCTAATCAGATTTCGAACAGACTTTCTTTGGGGGCATTTACATTCCTTCCATGTCCATAAACACTATTTACAATAAAGGAAAGATGTATGCCTTCTCACCAGATTGTACCTTAGTGTGCTCCCAGCCCATGTGTGATCACTTCCATAGTTTTAACAGCCTCCCGACCACCACTGCCACCTGGTGGAAGGGCAGGGATTCACAAGTGGCACCTGGAATGAGACTTCCCTCAGGCAGCAGCACCTGTAATTCTCCTTTTGTGATCATGCCCTTCTAGAAAGCTGGCAACCATGTGGTTCATTGAAAACAAGATAAGACTGTCCTGAACTCTCTCACTGTACAACTTCGTCCCCAGTGAAGGCTTAGGGTTCTACTCTTGCATTTCTTCTCAGAAAGTAGGGTCAGACAGCCAAATTAAGGGTGACACTGGTAAGGCCACATGAGCAGATCCTCCTACTGGTGGCTGTGGTGCTATGTACCTTGAAAAGCACTATACACATGCCAGTCATCACTCACTGTCACCAGGGACCAAAAAGAGGCTCTGAGGAGGTGACAGCTCTGAATGCTATACATACTCATTTGATAAGCCTTTCAAGCTCTGCATGAACTAGGTAAATAGATTCAAAAGTTTCAAGAGTACTAATTGATTCAAATGATTACAAGTGATTTATGCTGTTTTTGATGGAATTCTGGTTCAACTGGAACCTTTGAAACAATGATCTGTAGATGTTTCCATTTGAAGCACACTATACTCATTGCTGTTTAGACTTTATTTTTGAATAAAAAGGACTATTCAAGATAGCTTACTTATCTTCTTTTTGGGGGCGTAATTATGAGCCACTTAGTTGAAGTCACTGTTATAAAATAATGTTTCAGCAACAGCTATTATTGATTCCTATAGGTTATTACTAAAAGAGCTGTTGATATCATGTCTAAGCACAAAGCATGAAACTTTCCTATGTTTTTAATATTTTAAATTGAAACATACATTCAGAAAATTTAATTTTTAATTAAAACATAAATACATGCATAAATCTTAAGTGAATTGTCACAAAACAGGCACACCTGTACACCACCACCCAGGTAAAGAAATAGAACATAACCAGCATCCTGAAGTCCTCACCCACACTCCTCTCAACCACTGTGCTCTCTCCCCCAAAGGTAACCCCTACACTGACTTCTAAATCCATAGCTTAGTTTTGCCTGAGTTTTCTGTTTGTGTTGCTATAAATAAAACCATGCAGTGTGTAACTCTTTTTTGCCTGGCTTCTTTTGCTCAGTATTATGAGATTCAGCCATTTTGCTCAGAAAAGCTGTAGTTGGTTAGTTTTTGTTGCTGTATAGTATTGTGTTGTACGAAGAAGTCACAATTTATATACAAATTCAACACCATCAGGTATTTGGTTTGTTTCCAGCTTGAGGCTATTACCAAAAATGCTTCTATGAACGTTCTTATATGTGTCCTTTGGTTAACACGGGCACACATTTCTGTTGGATATACATTTAGGTGTAAGTTGCTGGGCCATAGGGTAGGCATGTGTTCAAATGGGGTGATAATGCCAAACCGGTTTTTAAAGTGGTCATACTAATACTTGCACTAGCAGAGTGTCAGAGTTCCTCTTGCTTCACACCCTACCTGTACTTAGGATTATCAGACTCTTCTTTTTTTCATGGTCTAAATCAGCATTGTTTTAGGTCTGTGAAGATTGAGAAGTATAAAATACAGGGACTGCCTCGACCAATTATTGCATTTGAATAATTTTTAAGTGAATGCTTTTCCCTCTTTTCAACCTGAAGAACTTCTTTTCCTTCAAAATGTACCTCATCTGTCTCTGAAGGCTTCCTTGATCCCTTCCTGCAGTTAACCACTTCCACCTTTGAACCTCTTTTTTTAAAAATTAATTATTTTATTTATTTATTTTTGGTTGCATTGGGTCTTCGTTGCAGTGCGCGGGCTTCTCATTGTGGTGGCTTCTCTGTTGCGGAGCACAGGCTCTAGGTGCGTGAGCTTCAGTAGTTGTGGCACATGGGCTCAGCAGTTGTGGTTCACGGGCTCTAGAGCACAGGCTCAGTAATTGTGGCGCATGGGCTTAGTTGCTCTGCGGCATGTGGGATCTTCCCAGACCAGGACTCGAACCCGTGTCTCCTGCATTGGCAGGAGGATTCTTAACCACTGCACCACCAGGGAAGTCCCTGAACCTCCTTTGCATAGCATTTATTGTGTATGATGAATTTTTTAAAATCCCATTCTTATTAAGCCATTTCTTGGTGTTAGGGACTTGCTCATATGCAGCCCCTTGCATATGGACATACTCCCTCTGTCCTACATATACAAAACACTACCTATCTTTCAAAATGTGGCAAAATATTACCAATATTAAACTGCCCCTGATCTTTTAGCTATAAAAAATTTTCCTCTTTTTGTTGATCTTTCATAATATTCTCAGTCAGCGCCTCTCAAGCTTTAATGTGCATATGAATCACTGAAGGATGATCTTGTCAAAATGTAAATTATGATTAAGGCAGATTCTGCATTACTAGAGCCCAGTAATGCCAATGCTGCTGGTCTTTCGCGTCTGCTGAGGAGACAGAGGTGAAGTCCCCGTTAGTGGGGGACTACGCTGGGGGGAGGGCCCCGCGGCTGCATCTCGCGGCCCCTCGGAGCCCGCGGCGGAGGAGGAGGCGGTGGCCAGGCCCAGGCCCCAAGGCCTCCGCGCCAACCCGCGCGCGCGCCCCGCCGGCAGTGACCCGCGAGCTGAGATGTGTATCCCGGGAGCGAGGCCGGAGACCTATCAAACTTTTTAACTTTAGCCATTTTGGTGAGAGTGTGTGTGTGTGTGTGTGTGTGTGTGTGTGTGTATTTCATTGTGGTATTAAAATACTGTATTTTAATAAACAACGATTGTGTTTCCTTTTATAGCAGAACAGAGGGAACCATATATAACTTAATAATGCTCATCAAAATATTTTTGGTACTGAGTCCACATCATCCTATTTCCTTTTAAGCCCATCTCAATGAGCAGTCCATGTCCCAACTAGTATAAAAATAATAACATATATATGTGACAGGTCCATCCATTTTTTTGTAGCAAACAGAAGGATTCATCTAATATCTCCTCGAAATGAAACAAGATAGAAAAATGAATAGTCAACGACTATAAGCAGTAACAGAAAGCAACCAGCTTTAAAAAAAATGAAGTTGTAGAACAATTGAATATTACACTTAGATTCATCTAATTCAACCAACTTGGAACCAGGAGAGGTTAAATGGTTAAGACCCATATCGGTTGCAGACAGAGGTAGAACTAGAATTCTAGTCCATACACCCCTGGTCTTTTATAGGATACCCAAAATTTTAATCAATGTGCTTTCTTAAGTCTAAAATTTCTCTTTAAACTCAATTTAATTTCCCAGAGTCCAGATTAATTTTGTAAGTGCACGTAGTTAACCATGAAAGAACACTCTGTCCACATGTTGTAATTATATAGCCATGCTTTCTCTCTCTGACTAATTAGAAGACAACTCAACACTGAAATCCAATCTCAACAGAACATGCTATCTGGCTATCACTCTTCAGAAAGGCAAAGCAGTCTGCCTAAATTCTCACTACTTTCTTTGCCAGCAAGTCAAGTCTTAGAGTTTTATAAAGCAATCCTTGTAAATACTCTGCTCTCTCTTCCTCTGAGGACTCAAGGGGGTCAGGGGGCTAGCTCTATAATGTGATGGCTTTCTTGTAGGAAGATGTCACCATTGACCCACAATCAATAGACCATGGACTTTGAATTATGGTTCTGCAATGATCTATATATATTGATCCAGAGCTTCTAGATGACAAATGGCACACAATTACAAATGTCTAGCCTCTGGCTACTGACCAAAAGATAGCTAATTTATCCCTATAAAGTTCATGGTTTGAGGGCTTCCCTGGTGGCACAGTGGTTAAGAATCCGCCTGCCAGTGCAGGGGACATGGGTTGGAGCCCTGGTCCGGGAAGATCCCACATGCAGTGGAGCAACTAAGCCCGGGTGCCACAACTACTGAGCCTGTGCTCTGCAGCACACAAGCCACAACTACTGAGCCCGTGTGCTGCAACTACTGAAGCCCGTGCACCCAGAGCCCATGCTCCGCAACAAGAGAAGCCACCGCAACGAGAAGCCCACGCACCACAACGAAGAGTAGCCCCCGCTCGCTGCAACTAGAGAAAGCCCGGGTGCAGCAACTAAGACCCAACACAGCCAAAATTAAAATAAATAAAATAAATAAATTTATTTTTAAAAAAGAAGGAAAAGAAGACATTCTTGTCTTCTTTAAAAAAAAAGTTCATGGTTTGAGTCTCTGCTAACAGCATCAGCAAACCATCTATAGACTCTAACTTTTACCATCTTGGTCTGGGAAATACAAGCTCTCCTCTATTTCACTGTGGTATTAATTTAAGGTACTGTATTTCCTTAAATCAAAAGTCCCAAAACAATGACGCACAGACGTATTTAGTTTAACCATTGCAGTGTTTAAAATCTATTTGAATTAATGCCAACATTTGAAATCTAGAGAATTCACATAAAAATTCAGATTATCAGCCTTTCTTGAAATATCAAAAGCTCTAGCCATTCAGGGACCTTGTTCCCGGTAACAGCCAGGAGAAGCTGACGGGTGGCTTCCTTCAGTGGGGACATATTTCCCTAATCCACCAGTCTCCTGTCCAGGCCTCTTCACTCCTTTATGCTGCCTTCCTGGCCCCCACAGTCATTTGAATTTATGACTCCTGCCCTTATCGAATAGTATCAAGGCCAGGTTTCTGCCTGGAGCTCCATGCCAGGGCTTTGGCAGCAACTTGAAGAATCTCAAAACAGGCTGTGTGTGTAATTCCGGTCCCCTGCAGGGCCCTGCTGGATTGCCCAATGCTTTCCTTTGCCATGCTCTTTCCATGGGCTGGATATTGGCATAATACAGAGCTTCACTGACAGACAATGGGGCTGCATTCATTCAGGGAGATCTGGGACTTCTGTTACGCCCCAGGAGCCTGATTCCCATTTTCTCTTCCCAAGTACATGGGTAGAAACATGCTGAGAGATGTAGTTTAGCTTTCTCTAACCTGTAGAAAATTCAACTGGCAAGGTCTGCAAGCTTGGCTCTTCTTCTAAGCATCTGTATTCCCCACCCCCCAACCCCGGTGAGTCAGTGCATTCAACAATGCTATTTAAAATTCAATAAATAAAGGCAAATGAAATTACAAGAATGGATCATCACTTATTTAAAAAACCAACTAAACAAATCTGTTGCTCAAAATGTCAAGCATTCGGGGACTTTAATAAAATATTGAAAGTATGTTCCCTAGAGGAGATAAGCAATTCAAAAATAGAACGTATGAGAACAGTACTAAGTGATCCTTCAAATACAAATGGCACCCCATGTCCTAATGGATACACAACCATGTTACCTGATGCGATGCCACATATCATGCAGTGGGAGTCTCTGGGGCCCAGTGGACAGCAGCTGTGCAGGATCTGAGGCTACAGATGTGAACAACAGTGGTCCATGGGAATCCACAGGAGAGATGAGTTCAATGTCATGTAG
Source organism: Mesoplodon mirus (assembly GCF_964341445.2). Classification (NCBI taxonomy): domain Eukaryota; kingdom Metazoa; phylum Chordata; class Mammalia; order Artiodactyla; family Ziphiidae; genus Mesoplodon; species Mesoplodon mirus. The sequence continues at coordinate 90,422,175 of NC_138977.1, forward strand.
AGCCACGCTGTACAGGATTTACTGTTGTGAAAGTTTCCCAGAGTTCTAGTAACAATGGGTAGTCAGAACCTAGATTGTCTCAACCAGGGCAGAGTGCTGTATGGGGTCCAGGACTGCATAGTACTACTCCTGTCTGTTGGGCCCTTCTTGAAGGAGTTAATGTATCCACCCTCTCTTTTCTTGAATTATCAGTGGTCATTGATCTTGGAACCTTTTTTTTTTTTTCCCCGGTACGCGGGCCTCTCACTGTTGTGGCCTCTCCCGTTGCGGAGCACAGGCTCCGGATGCGCAGGCTCAGCGGCCATGGCTCACGGGCCCAGCCGCTCCGCGGCATGTGGGATCTTCCCGGACCGGGGCACGAACCCGCGTCCACTGCATCGGCAGGCGGACTCTCAACCACTGCACCACCAGGGAAGCCCTTGTGACCTTATTTTGAAGTAACTGCTCGGGTATGTACCCACTTGGTGTTTTGTCCCCAAGCTCTGATGAGGTAATCCCATAAGGCTATCCATTCCATAGCTATTTTAGAAATCCCTAGAGAAGTTTGTTAGAAATGCAGATTCCATGCAGATTCTAGGGCTCTACTCCCAAAGACTCTGACCCAGTAGGTCTTGATGGGGACCAGGAATTTACATATTAACCAATGCCCCGGGGGATCCTGATATATATGGTCTGTGGCCATACTTTGAGAAACGCTGTCTCAGAAGGCTGATGCCAATGCTTCATGGTACCATCTCCAACAGCAATTTTAAAAACATACTTTTAATGAATATAAAACCTGAATATAAAAATCCTGAATCCATGATAAATATGAAACCCTCCTGTAATTATCGAGGTTGTATAACTCTGAAATTGGGGGGGGTGCGTAGGCAAAGAAAAAGAGTTTATCCTGCCTTTCCCATATGAACTGTTTTTTGGGGGTAATCAAATAGTGTTTGAGAGAAAGTTGTTTGTTATAGAAGTCCAGCTAATAAATGCAGAAGGAGTGATTTTTAAAATTTTGTAATTTATTTTACAGCTATGAAACAAGAGTTTAAGGAATGAGCATAAGTGGAAGCTAAAGCCATTCAGTGAAAGCGTAATGGCTAACTTGGTAGTGGAGGACACCACCTCAACCCACTAATAAAACCTAGAAAAATGGGACAAGTATGCCATTACGGGCCTTGCAACGTGATGCACCAGAAGTATGGAAGGTTTTCTCGACCCAAAATTCAACTTGAATCTCCAGTTTATAGAAAATAAACAAGTTAAAAAAAGAAAAAGAAAGAAGTTAAATGAAGATAAAGAAACACACTAAATGCCAGTAAGGGGAAACAGACAAATCCAGAATGTGGGTCATTTTACAGGAGAAATTACCCAAATTCTACAACAAATCAGTGATCAGGTAAAGGAGGAGGATCGTTATCAAATAAGAGAGACTTAAAGACATAGCCAAATGCTATGTGTGGATCTTGTTTGGATTCTGATTAGAAAAAACCAACTGTAAAGAGAGAGTTTTGAGACAATCGGGAAAATCTGAACATGGACCTGGTATTAGAGGATAATTAAAAAAAATTATTAGGTGTAATAATGGCAAATAGTTATGGTTTAAAATGTTTTTATCAATCTAGAAATGCAAACTAAAATTTTTACTGGTGAAATGACATAATGTCTGGAACTTCCTTGAAAATGACTGAGTAAAAATAAAGGGGGGTGGGCAGATGAAATGAGATTGGCAAAATATTGCTAATTGCTGAAGACTGGTGCTGAGTATGTGAAGCTTCTCCTTATTTGGGGGTATGCTTGAAATTTTTCATAATAAAAAGTTTTTTTAAAATATACTTTTGCTATAGGCACTCACCCATTACAAGTCAGGCTAATGAGTCAAGAAGTTGAGGTTATTATTACTCAGGAATTAAGCGTTCCCTTCTCCTGGCAACTCCCCTATAAATGCCCAGAACTAAGTTTTCATATCCTGAAATCCATTTTTTTCTCTCACAGCCCAAAAAAGCACTGGTGGTTTTTTTCCCCACATTACTCTCTTCTGTAATAGCTTAATGAGATGCACAGAATAAATGGAACTCCATTTGCTATTGCTACTTTGGCTGCTCAACAATCATTAAAAGACCTTTAAATCATCACTCATCTATTAAGTGAAAGAAAATCCTTGAGAATTCCCTGGCAGTCCAGTGGTTAAGACTTCGCCTTCCAATGCAAGGGATGAGGGTTCAATCCCTGGTCTGGGAGCTAAGATCCCACATGCCATGCAGCCAAAAATCCAAAGCATAAAAACAGAAGCAATATTGTAACAAATTCAATGAAGACTTTAAAAATGGTCAACATCAAAAGAAATAAAAAAATTAATAAAGGAAGGGAGGGAGGGAGGAAGGAAGGAAGAAAACCCTTGTCATTAAATTAAGGGAAAACCACTCTTCATACTCAGGAGTTTGGGGTGTTTAAAATGCACTATTTAGATAGTGAAAAAGTGTTGAAGCAAACATGGTTGTACTTTGTTGTAGCCTATGTCTAGAGGAAAAGAGGAGCCCTCTTAGAATATTTACAACCTACTTTGTTCTTGCTTACCTAACAGAAAATGGCTTCGGATTAAGAATTAAAATTTCCTGAATCAAGAAGTATTCTAATTAATCGATCTGAGCACATTTGTAAATGTTGAGGTCAATACTGTAAAGATTGGTGCAGTAATTTAATTCTTAGAGGCTATTTGGCTTTCATTGCCTTTAAAACTAAATTTGGCTACTTCACTCACTCCAGGGTGCCTAATTAACAATCACAACACAATTCTCCTGGCCATCATTCCTGCAAACGTCTATCTCCAACCCGGAAGACATCAGCCAGGGTATTAACTTAGGCCCTTTTTATTATCGTCATTCTATAGTAATATTTCCAACTTTGTTTTTTAAAAGTCTTAGTCAATAATCTACCAGTTGCTATTATGGCTTTTCTGTGAAATGTCAAGTGCTATTAAAATCAAGGTTTAGGGACACTTAGCAGAATTTCTCAAAGTGTATTCTGGGAATACCTGCATCAGAATCAACTGGTGGGTTAAAAAATGCAGATTCCTGGGTCCCCTCTCCAATCAGACTACATCAGACTCTCCGCTGATGAGCCTGGAATTCTGCACCTTTAGCAAGTGTGGCAGGTAGTTCTTTCACACACTAAAGTCTGACAACCAAGTTTTCAAGAATGTGAGGTTTCTCTCAAGTCTTTGAGAAAAACAGGATAAAGACACAAGTTAAACAGCAGCAGGAGAAAGCAATCAGCCAGCATGTGGAACACACCACAGCACAACTGACCTGTCTACCAGCTGATAAACAGGTAAACAAAATTTAGTATGTCCAATCAACGGAATATTATTCTGCCATAAAAAGGAATAAAATCCAGCACTGCATAGCACTACTCTTTGTTTGTTTAGCCTTGAAAACATTATGCTAAGTAAAAGAAGCCAGAAACAAAAGACCACATCTTGTATTATACAATCCCATTTATGTGAAATGTCCAGAATAGGCAAATCCAAAGAGACAGCTAGAGGATGTGGGGAGGAGAGAGGTAGGGAGTGGCTGCTAGTGGGTGAGAGTTTCTTTTTGGAGCGATGAAAATGTTCTGAAATTAGATAATGGTGATGATTGTACAACTCTATGAATATACTAAAAAATACTGAGTTGCACACTTTAAAAGGGTGAATTTTATGGTATCTGAATTATATCTCCAAAACTGTTATTTAAAAAGTTAAAGGTGTTGGAATTAAAAAAAAAAAAGAAAAACGGAGGACATTTTTTTCTTCACCAGAAGAGGCTTAAGCTTTGAAGACATAACTAAATACAATAAGTAAACCTTGTTTGAATCTTGATTCAAACAAACTGTAAAACAAACATTTTTAGACAATGGGGGAAATCGAATATGAATTTCGAATTATTGTTTACTTAACAATCATGCTGGCATTGTTGTCAGGTACGATTACGTCTTTTCTTTTGAGATTAATACTGAAATATTGAGGGGTGAAATAACATGATATCTGGGGGTTTTCTTTAAAATACTTCAAGAAAAAAGGTAGATAGATGGAACAAGTATGCAAAATAAATGCTGGTTTTGGTTGATAGCTGTTGACTGGAAGATAAATATACAGGGACTTGCTGAATTTTATCATTGGGCATATTTGGGAATTTTCATGATAAAAATTTAAGAATGAAGGAACTCAGGGCCTCTTGATTATTTTAATGTGTTTTGATTCCAAAAATTTCAGTTGTACCTGCAGTGTTAGGGTGAGATTGAAGGGCAAATATTAGAGGCAGGTTCTTACTTTTTAGCTTTTCAACAGGAAAAGGTCAGAGGGAGAATTGAGAATAATTCCATAAACTCAGAAAAATTAATGGACAGACTACAAAGGCACTGAGCTCAAAGTTCCTTGGTCATTTTTAAAAAAGAGAAAAGCGGGACTTCCCTGGTGTCGCAGTGGTTAAGAATCCACCTGCCAATTCAAGGGACACGGGTTCAAGCCCTGGTCCGGGAAGATCCCACATGCCACGGAGCAGCTAAGCCCACGCACCACAACTACTGAGCCCGCGTGACACAACTACTGGAGCCCACGCACCTAGAGCCCGTGCTCCGCAATAAGAGAAGCCACCACAATGAGAAGCCCCTGCACCACAATGAAGAGTAGCCCCCACTCACCGCAACTAGAGAAAGCCCGCACGCAGCAACGAAGACCCAATGCAGCCAATAAATAAATTAATAAAAAAAAATTTTAAAGGCAACTTTAAGTTCTAAGAGGATAAAATTCTTGTTAACTGAATATTCAGTTGATATTTACTCTAAGCAATGAATTAACTTCACATCAAAACAAATCTGTACTTTGATGTGCTGTGCTGGACTTAGGATTTTATTGTTGAGAACTTCCTAATTTTATAATCTTGTTAAAGATTTAGTTGTCTTAAAAATCTAATACTGTACACACACACACACACACACATACACACACACACAAACAACTTAATGCTGAATCTTTGACCAGGGAATTAACCCAAATTGCCATATCTTTCTTCTGGGAGCATACTACTTGTTTTCAATCACTGATTTCAGTATTTTTATAGAGTGTGGCCTATCTGCTTCATAATCAGATGCAATTTCCTTCTCAAATGTCACCTGGCCTGACCGATAACCATCTTGCCACATGAAAAATTGTTTTAAGTGAGTTTAAGTATGTGAAATCACCTTGACTAGGAAATCCTCCGCCTGGGTGTCAGAAATCTCAGACATGTGAATTACAAACATTTTTTTAGGTTATTGATATTGAGGAAGTTGATTGCAATGCCCTCTTTATGAAGATCTGTGGAGGAAATTTCCTTCAGGAATCTTTGTGCTTCTCTTGAGTGTCTGATTTGTTTCCATTTTCTGATTTTCGCATTGACTGCTAAGCAGCTCAGAGCAAAATTTTTGGCCTTCTTTCAGCAAGTGTACAGCGCTTCATGGGTTATATTTTGTGTACTCGCCCCAGACTTTATCTTATTTTCCTGCAATCCAATTTCCTCACTGTTTTAAAAATATCATTGTAATATAGTCTTATAAACTACATTCATATTCTTTTTGGACTAAAATGGGATATAAACAATGAATAAATGAATGAACAACGATAAATTATTAAAAAATTACAAATATCAAAACAAATACAAAAATATTACAAGTCATTTTCATGTTGCTGGTTAAGTCCATCTCACTTTTAACATGTACCACTTCCTTCTTTATACATGGATGTCAGCCTCTCTTCTGACATTTATCAACTATGAACGAGCTGGGCTTTACCACAAAAACGGGACTAAGAGAGCTTCAGGTTTATTATTAGGACTTTTCTACATTGGAAAAAAAAAAGTGGATTAAAAAAGGTCTGAGGAAGGGGACTTCCCAGGCAGTCCAGTGGTTAAGACTCCACACTTCCATTGCAGGGGGCGTGGGTTCAATCCCTGGTCAGGGAACTGGGATCTCACATGCCACGCAGTGTGCCCAGAAAAATTTTTTTAAAAAAAAAGGTCTGAGGAAGATACTAGGATTAATGTGTTTCCGTGCAAGGCAGTAAAAAAGAAGAGGAACATGTGATATATATTCCATCCCAAAGAGGGTGGAGAAAAGCAGTGTTAAACTGTTCCCAGATCACTTCCCAGCAGCTTTTTGTCCAGAAGTCTTGGTGGCTGCATAGAGAGTGCAGGCAATTGGCCATTTTTATGTTTGAGTCTGTGGATCTCAGGGAGCCTTTCTGTGGGTTGACCCATCATTTCTAAGTAACTAAAACTATCTTCATTTTATGTAGGGGAGATTGCTGGGCATCAGAACCAAGCTTCTCCACCTCATCTTCCAAATTTGGCTGAGACCTTCTGCCCACTTCTGGTAACTGGATCCATCTCCTAGTGATCTATCAGGTCACTGATAGCCCTGCCTGCTCTTAACCAAGTGGATTGAAAAAGGTCTGAGGAAGGGGACTTCCCAGGCAGTCCAGTGGTTAAGACTCCACGCTTCCATTGCAGGGGGTACAGGTTCAATCCCTGGTCAGGGAACTAGGATCTCACATGCCATGCAGTACAACCAGAAAAAATTTTTTTAAAAAAAGGTCTGAGGAAGATACTAGGATTAATGTGTTTCTATGCAAGGCAGTAAAAGAGAAGAGGAACATCTTCCTACAGCCAGGGTCATGTTGTTGAATCTCAGCTTGGCAATCCAGAGCCTGCTCCCTGCTAGAGTCTCTGTTTGGAAGACTCTGAGAGAAGAAGGATGAAGAGACAGTGAATGGGTGTTCCCTCTGCCACCTTAACCCATTTTACTATGATCTTATGAATATCTGCAAGGTAGTGACTGGCTGCTAGGATTTATTGATAAATTTTATTACATTTCTTTTCCTCAAATCATCTTAATCACATCTTTAAACCACAGCTTCGGGGCTTCCCTGGTGGCGCAGTGGTTGGGAATCTGCCTGCCAATGCAGGGGACACGGGTTCGAGCCCTGGTCTGGGAGGATCCCACATGCCGCGGAGCAACAAAGCCCGTGAGCCACAACTACTGAGCCTACGCGTCTGGACCCTGTGCTCCGCAACAAGAGAGGCCGCGACAGTGAGAGGCCTGCACACCGGGATGAGGAATGGCCCCAGCTCACTGCAACTAGAGAAAGCCCTTGCACAGAAACGAAGACCCAACACAGCCAAAAATAAATAAATAAATTAATTAATAAACCACAGTTTGCATCAGGTCCTATCATCCTCCATTTTTAAATGCTTGAACATCTACACACTACTATATATAAAATAGATAACTAATAAGGACATACTGTATAGCACAGGGAACTCTATGCAATACTCTGTAATGACCTATACAGGAAAAGAATCTAAAAAAGAGTGGATATATGTATATGTATAACTAATTCACTTTGCTGTACAACAGAAACTAACACAACATTGTAAACTAACTATACTCCAATAAAAAATTAATAAAAAATAAATAAAATAAAATGCTTGAACAGCTTTCCATTGTTCTCAGCATAAAACACAAACTCCACCAGGGCCTCCTGCATGGTCTAGCCCCAGTCTCTTCTCAGGCCACTCTGCTCCTACATCCTTAAGTTCCATTTACACTCTGGGTTCCTTAACAGGTCAAGCGCTTTCCATTCTACCTCCAGGCTCTACCATAAGCTGTTCTTTGTGCCTGTAGACCCCCAACTCCACTGGAGATGCCTACCTTGATCAGCCAATCAAACGTAGGCCACTTGTTTCCCTTCGCTCCCGACTCCACCCACTTGAGGAGAGCAATGTAGTACAGCGTTTTGAGGGGCTCTGCCTTCAAATTGTTTGGGTTCAAATCCCAAATCCACCACTTGTTAGCTTCTCTGTGACTTTGGAAAGTTACTCGACATGTCTCGGCTTCCCCACCTATAATGTGGGGATGATTAAAAATATTTTGAGGATTAAATTTGTTAACAGAAGGTAAACTCTTAGAACAGGAATAGAAGTTCTCACTTTAGCACATACTCCAATTTAAACCCACTTAATCGTTTGCCAAGTTTGAGTCCGTCACCTCGGGAAGGATTACAGTGCCTCCCTCCCTACCTCCCACCTCACCCCCAACATAGCCCCCCCGCGCCACTCCCCCCCCCCAATCTACTTATTGAACCCTGTGAATGAATGAACAGAGAGCATGAAGAAAGGAGGCTGGTCCTCCCAAGTTTAGGAGGGACCATGGGGTGAGCGTGTTCAAGAAGACGTGGTCCGAGCCTCTAAGCTTACAGTTTAGCAGGACAAGTTCTAAACACATACTGAACTTGAGTAGTCGTAAGAAGGGGAATCTCTTGGGTCCTGGCTCAGCCCTGGGGTAATGGCTAGAGCTTCCTAAGGAGAGTCCAGAGGAAGGCACTTTGGCCTCAGAGAACCAGATCCACGAGCGCCAAAGCCTGGGGAGGCGTCAAGACTCCTGGAGCTTCCGAGAAGCTTGCTCCGCGTAGGCTTAGCTCATGCTTCCGCCACGGAAAGACCAGAAAGACCCTGACCGGCCAGGGACCGCGGGCACCAATGGCCGGACCCGCACCACCCGCCTCCGGAGACTTCCCGGGGATTGGCTGCCCGCCCCCCCTACCCCCTCCTTCTCCTCCTCCCGCCCCGCCCCTACCCCCTCCTTCTCCTCCTCCCGCCCCGCCCCTACCCTCTCCTTCTCCTCCTCCCGCCCCCGCCCCGCCCTGACTGCAGTGTCTCGGCGCCGCACGCCCGCATCGCCCTCAGTCTTGCTGAATTGAGTGGTGAGTGTGGGTCAGCGCAGGGGGGTGGGGGTGGAGGGGCACTCGGCCGGTCCGCGGGTCCGGGTGGGGCTGGGCTTGCCCCGTGTCCCCTCGAGCTTTGCCCGCCCGGAGCTCCACTGTTCCCGGCGGCCAGAACGCAGGGGTAGAGCAGCCCTCGGCGGCCCGGGGGGGCGGGCGACTGTGCCCGTCCCGGGGCCGCGCTAGGCACACGCGCCGCGCCGAACCGCCCCGAGGCTTCCCGGCGGCCAGGCCCGGGCGCGGTAACAAGTTTGCGCTTTGCTTCCCCAGGGCGCAGCCGCGGCTACTTTGTAGCGGGTTCGGGCCAGGCCCAGCCTGCGGCGGCAACAGCGGGTCTCGGACCGACCGTGAGCCTGGGGAGTTTGTCTCCAACGACTGCGGGTGCAGCGGTCTGAGTTCTAAACGCAGGTATGTCCCCGTCCTTGAGTGAGGTGAAATGACCCGGGCCCGAGCACGTGGCCAATGGCGACCGGAGGGTTCCCAAGCACGTGTTTGGTGCAAAGGCCCGAATCCGGCTCTCCTTTAACAAAGGAAACGGACGTTCACAAGCAGAACAGCTGCTTTTAGTGGGTTTTCAGACTCGGTTAAAGAAACTGCTGAGGTCCATGGACACTGACGAGAGGAACGCAGGAAATCGTAGAGAACCCTGTGAAAAACCCAAATCGCCCTTTCCTGTGCCCTTTTAAGGTTGACGCAGTGCCTTAAGAGGCTAACACAGAAGGGTAAAGAAAATCTCCATAAAACCCAGAGAAGAGATTGTATAACTCCTCTTTGGATCCTGTCTGGAGTCACAGCTGAACCAGAAGATTTTCTTTCAGTTTTAGCTCCTTAGTGATATTTGTATAGTTAATAGCAAAGTGATAAACTTAACCTTAGGTTTGACGGTACCTTCAGGCCTGCTTTTTAGACTCCTCTGGGGATACCAGCTAGTGTTTTCAAATAGAGAAGGGAATATGGGTATTGTGGTCATCTCTGAAGATGGAAAAAAATCTAGACGATGGAACAGGTGTACAAAAGGCTTTTTCTGGATATCCTTTGAGACAATCTGAAAAGAATACCTCAAAGGTTTTTGTTTGTTTGTTTTTCTCTATTTGTTCAGAAAGGTAATTTTAAAACTTTTCTTTTTATAGGTTGAAGACTACAGGTACAAGCCAATGAAGCTGGAATGCCCTGACACTGGTATTTTAACTGACTTACACCAACTATCACTCTGCAGTTGACAACATACAAGTGCCTCCAATGAGGTCAACTGTTCTCACATAACTTGTAGCAACCATGTATCTGCAGTGGCTTGGGAGTTTAGGGCAGTGGGATAGTGCTGGTGGTTTAATTCTCACAACTCTGTGAAGTGGATACTGTAAAATTACAGATGAAGCAGTAGTTCAGGTAGTGAATTGAGATTCCATCACATATGCATAGCCCTGAACAGGGAGCCTTATATGTACCTTTTTGGCTATGTAAACTATGAAAAGTCACTTATCTCTCTTGAGATTTAGTGTCCTGGTTAAACGGTAGAAGTATTCAGATGGGGATTAGGTCAGTTTGGGGGTGGGGGGGGAGTGTTAAGGACCAGAGACTTATTGTTGAGAATATAAGCTCTTTATAATATATAATTACATTGAACCTAAAAGAAGTCAAAATTTGGCACGAAAGGAGCATCCATCAGCATGTTAAATGCTTCTGATGAATGTAGCATAATGAGCTGTAAAAAGGAATTTAAAGGACGCAATGATGCTGGATAGTTAGAATTTGAAAGTATTGGAGGGCTTCTCTGGTGGCGCAGTGGTTGGGAGTCCGCCTGCCGATGCAGGGGACGCAGGTTCGTGCCCGGTCTGGGAGGATCCCACGTGCCGCGGAGTGGCTGGGCCCGTGAGCCATGGCCGCTGAGCCTGCGTGTCCGGAGCCTGTGCTCCGCAACGGGAGAGGCCACAACGGTGAGAGGCCCACGTACTGCAAAAAAAAAAAGAAAGTATTGGAGGTGACGGGAAAGTTTTCATATGGGAAGAAATGTGTCAGTGTAGCAAGATTAACAGCCAAGTGTGTGCTAGGAGTTCTTCCTGTTGATCAGCTCTGAATGTTTACAAATACCTCATTTTCCAGAAGTCTTAAAGGTATTCACCTTGGGTTCATTTTTAATGCTTATTTCAAAATATTGTTTTAGCCTCTGTTTAAACTTCATTTCTTTTTATATTCCATATTATTCTGTAAAATCTAGCTTCCTAATATAGGAAATTTATTGAACAAATGTTAGCGTAATTGCTAGAGGGAAAACAAGGTAAGGGAAATAGGAAGGGCGTGTATGTGCACTGTGAGAGGAGGACATGATGATTTCAGATGGAGCTGGTCGGAGAATGACTAACTACAGAAGACCTGAAAGAGCTGCAGGAGATAACATGGTTATATACAGTTGATCCTTGAGCAACATGGATTTGAACTTCATGGGTCCACTCATACACAGATATTTTTCAATAGTCAGTACTACAGCACTATGTGGTCCGTGGAGGGCCATCTATAAATTATTCAGATTAACCCCTGCATTGTGCAAAGGTCAGCTGCGTATATTTGGATGAAGAGCATTTCAGGCAGAGGAAAAGTAAGTGCAAAGGCCCTGGGGAGGGATGTGTTTAAAGGTTTGGGGGGAAAGCAAGGTTAAGATGCAGAGAAGTGACCTTACGGGAGGATTTGACAATAGTTTGTGTGCAGGGCTAAGGTGGATATTTTAGACCATTCTAAGATGTCAGCTTGCTTTCTGGCCTCTCAGGCCTCTGAATGCTGTAACTTAACCTAGAATGCACCCATACACTTTCCCACGTTTCTATAAGCACTATCTTTCCTCCCACGTGCTCTTGTTATGGATTTCTGTAGCACCCTGTAATGGCCTTATCATACTTGGAAGCACATTTTGTAGTTGCTTGTGAGCTTGCCTAATTGCCCCTGCCCATAAAGTCCCTCTTGGTTTCCACTGTATTCCTGGGGTCTAACCAAGTGCCTGGCATACTATAGGTTCTCAGATATTTAACTTGAGCCCTAAACCCATGATGACTATAGTACAAGGAGCAGTATCATTTATAATTAAGTTTAGTACTATCGTTAATTGTGTTGGAATGAATTATAAATTGCATTCAAGCAGGTGGCTTACTTAGGAGTGGCATAATAAGAGCCGAGATTCAGATCCCCACCCTATATGACCTTAGACCAGTTACTTCTTAACTTCAGTTTATCTGTAAGTTGATAGTAATGACAGTTACTAAACAAACCCTGGTGAGTAGTAAGCACTTGGTAGTGCTGTAGGGCCATATGATCACTGTAATATTGAATCAAAATGAAAATACTGATATTCGATAGTTATATGGTACTAAAATGCTGGCCTTAATGTTCATAAAAAACGATAGAGCACCTACTAGGGCCAGGTACTATTCTAGGTGAACACATCCATGAACAAAGCAGGTCAGTGGATGTGATTGTGACTGGTCCATTGATGGAGGCCTCCAGTGTAAAGGCTTGTGATGCTTCCTTAATTGAGTCCTGTGACTAGTTAGCACTGTGGTGGCGGAGAGCGTATTCGGTAGGTTAAAAGCCTAGATGAGGTGACTTCAAATGCTAACTACAAAAGTCTGAAGGCTCTAGCAAAGATCCCAAGGACGACCACTGGTTTCACAAATGGCTCCACTCCACTGAGTCCTGGTGTTGGTTCTTTGCCCCTTGAGGAGTTACTTGGGCTGGGTAGACAGGTGGAGACCCTGGGTCTGCCACAGATCCTCCCCCTCCCACTAACCAACTTCAGCCAGTTAGTCTTGTTCATACTTCGGTTTTCCAAATAATTTTTTTTTCTTTTTTTTTTTTTTTTAGTAACAAGGCTTTTGGCTAAAAAGCTTGGAAGTCCACTAGACTAAACAATAGCAGGTGAAAGATGTGAGCAGTTTTATAGCCGGGGGTAAAACTTTGGAGGAAAGACAGAACAACTTTTTAGTTGCTTCGGAGTCCAGAGTTTAGAACTATAGAAACACTAGAACTGCGCTGCCCAGTAGGACAGCTCTTAGTCACACGTGGCTACTTACGTTAAAACTAAAATTAAAAAATCATGCCCCCAGTTGCATTAGCCCCTTTTCAAGTGCTCAGTAGCCCCACCTGTGGCTAGGGGCTACTGTACTGGATGGCAGATACAGGACATTTCCATTGCTACAGAAAATTTATTGGCAGTACTCTTCTAGAGGTTATATGGTGAAGACAGAAGGAAAACCTAGAGAGATGGTGTAGTAGGCTAACGGCCCCAAAGGGATCAGATTCTCAAACCTGTAAATGTTACCGTATTGGAAAGAGGGTCGCTGCAGATGTGATTAGGTTAAGGGTCTTGAGATGGGGAAACTATCCTGGATCATCTCTGTGGGCAGGCAGGAGATTCCGTGAACAGAGGTGGAGGCCATGTGAAGAAGCAGATTTAAGGTTGGCCTTGAGATTGGAGTGATGCAGCTTCTAGCTGAGGGATGTTGGCAGCCACCAGAAGCTGGAAGGTGTGAGGAACATGTTGATTCCCAGCCCCCAGAGCCTCCTGGGGGAGCATACACTTGATTTGATCCAGTGGAGTTGATTTCTGACTTCTGGCCCACAGAATTGTGAGAGAATAAATTTCTGTTGTTTCAGTAAGCCACCAAGTGTGCGGTAATCTGTTACAGCAGCCTCAGGTATCCAATACTGATGGAAAGCTTAAGATCACAAATACAGCCAGAGCTGGAACCTCACCTCACCACACCACACCACCTCCTATGCTGTGTTTTCACTAATACCTTACTGGTGGGTAGGTGAGGGTAGATCTTAACTATTAGTCAATTTAAAAATTTTCAGAGGTATGGCGATTAAGTTAACATTTGTTTAGATTTGAATCACGAGATGTCAGCATGCGGCTAAAATACGGAGGATTAGCAAATGCTTCATAATAAAATACAGATTATCAAAACAAATATAAGAAATCAATGTATGATTTATTGGAATGTCATTTATGTATACTTTTAATAAATTTCATTACACAGTATAAAACACCATCCAAAGTTCAAGTTGTAAAAATCTGGTAACGAAATAAAACAATAGGAAAAAATTATGTTGGTTATATAATTTTTGCCTTGTAGGCCATACAGCTTTGGCTAGCAGTGTCCCAGAGGTAACACAGACTTGCCTCATGTTTCCACAAAAAGTAAAACTGAATTTCTGGGAGGTTTAAAAAAAACAGTATAACAAATAGAACTAGTTTTCTCAGGGTCCCTACCACAGGGCTCTGACTTGTCATCCATACATTGGAATTTTGATGTACTGAATATCTAGGTTACAACAGTACTGATACTGAATAATGGCAGCTTCATGCTAGAGACTGGTAAGGAAACTAGGGCAAAGACCCAAGTTTCTGAATAAGAAATTCACACTTGTTGAACTCAGTATTCTTATGGGACCATCACACTCAGTCAAATAAAACATGGAAAACCTGAAGGTCAAAACTCAGTCCTTGTTGAAAAGATTGTGTGTTGTTTACATGTTGCTATTTACAGTATTGCCTTTCGAAACTTCTCAACCTATGGAATCTCATTCTGATGAAAGAAGTTAGGATCAAAACTGAGCCCTATTTGTCTACCTGTCGTACCAAGTTGCAGACCTGAACAGTTTATATCTGAAAATTTATTTAAAATTGGAATTTACATAACGAATAGGAGGCTTCATTAACTTTTGACCAAAATCAGGTCCTGATTGGGGGCTTGGGGGAGGGGGGGTAGAAGAGAAAGTGTCATAAACTGCCCACCATTCCTTGCAGCCTCTTCTACTTCCTCCTTGCTAACAGACTTGAATACCTGTTTCCAACGTCTCCCACAACAAAAAAGTTTCATTATTACAAGTCTGAATATTTCTGCCTAAAAGTGGCCACTAGTTTTTGAGATGTTTCCACAGTTACATTGATCTCTAGCTCCCTGTTTAAGGTTTAACTCCCAGCCTGCAGGTAACCCGATTATTCAAATGAACTCAACTTGAAATAAGATAGAAACGCTCCCATGTTGAGTTCCTCATTCTGAGCTAATGGTTTCCTAGGTTCCTCCTAATAAACTTCTAGCTCCATGCTATCTACTTGCACACTCAACTCTACAGGTTTCACTCTGCTTAAATCACTGTTAAGTGCCTTAAATCTACAGAGCCAATGAAATATGTCTGAAGAAGCTCAGCTCATTTTAATTTCTCCAAAACCAATGAAACAAAATTGTAGGACTGCCCTGAATATGCACCCAAGTGGCAGGTTCCTGTGCAGCTCAATTTGGTTTGGCCTCTACAGGATCATTGACCACAACAGCAGGAGAGATCATCTTGCCAGAAAATTTCTTCAGGTGCAAGTTTTCTTTCAGAATGAGTTGGTCTAAATTTTTACCCGTGTTTTTCTTAGAGTTAGTTGGTTATTTGAGCAAACCAAATTCTGACCCTCTCAATTTTCATGTCCCATGGTGACTGGCCAGCCACTTCTTGCATCATCGTGGGTATCATCTCTGCCTTCTTTGAACCTTTTATGCCAAAGACTCTTGCTCTTGACATTACTTCACCATAAACTACATTTAACATTTCAAGTGTCTTGCTTGCAGATTTACTTAACTTTACACAAAGTTTAATGTGCATTCTTTGCTCTAAATTACGGTCACTCATTTTTATGGTTGAAAAAAATACTGTCATACCTACTCACAAAGATAGCTGGCAACCTTGAAAGCACTGTTGTGGCCAGCTGAAACGTGTTATAATAATATCCGTGCAACAGTCACTCCTCTGATGTCAAAAGCCACACATGAAAACTTAGTCAAAATTACAACAGAAGAGTGCATATAATCTTTGAAATACATTACATTAACTATGTGCAGGGAGCATTTACCCCTACCCGCCCGCCCCCCAAAGAACCTAAGATAAAAATACATCCTAATGACATTATGGAAGCTGCCACTTGGCTTGGCTGTATATTTAGAATGAGCTAGTTCAAAATGATCTTTTTTTGTTGATTGATAGGCCAAATGCAAGATACCAAAATAGTTTACTTCCAAATATATAACAAGAGAATGGATGCTGTTGTCTCCAGTCTGCTTTCAATTTTGGTTATATACCAAGAAGCAGAGTTGCCGGATCATATGGTAACTACTTTTTTGACGAGCCAACTGTTCCACGGCAGCTACACCATTTTACATCCACCAGCAACGCACAAGGGTTCCAGTTTCTCCAGCTCCTCGCCAACACTTGTTATTTTCTACCAAGTTTCACAGTGGTACGTGAAAACTCAGGTATCTACAGGTCTAAGTATTTTCGCAGTCCCCGTCTGCCTTTCCCCCCCTTGGCAGTGCTTTTTCTTCAGTGAAAATACAGACTCGGGCTCAAGACTTTTAGTTAATAAGTATAAACTACTTTAAGATAACTTTTTGTTGTTTGCCATGCGCAAGAATTCAGTACATACTGACACGCTTCTTTACTGGAGGAATCTGCATTACCTTTTTAGGAGGTGAATAGGGCTGCTTTTAAGTGTCTGCATTAGAAACGAACTTCAAAATGTAAGTGACCTTACCCTCCCTTAACTATCGGTACAGCAGCCAAATAAGCACGAGCTAGAAACAGGCTGGGACAAGAACCGACCATTTAAGCAAGGCGGTTCATTCCTCTAAGCATTGTATCTCACCGTACTGCGTGCACTCAAAAGTGCGTTAACCATAGGACCACAAACTCGCCCACTATTTTTAATTCAAATGTCCCTTCCAAGGCTGCAAACCGTTCAACACAGACGGAGCGAGCGTCAGTACCCGGCAAGGCCCAATCAGGTCGCGCTTTACTACCTTGGGTTCCTCCTGCTAAGCGGCAGCAGAGCCGCGCGGACCGCGAATCTCCGCCCGGCGGAGGAGAAGGCATGGGAACGCGAGGAAAAGCCCGAGCTCGGGTGGCTAAGAGACCCCACGGCCCGGGCCCCGCCTCACCTCCGCCTCGGGCACCGCGGGTCCGGGGTTCGAGACAGGCAGCTACCTGCCTGCGGCTACCTGCCTGCGGCTAGTCAAACTCCCTGGCCGCGCCCACTGTCCCTCGACGCCACTCGGCCCAGGTTGGGAGCGGACAGACACTACCAGGGGTCCGAGGTACCGGAAGTGGGCAAACCCCTCGGCAGCGAAACCAAGTGCCCAAGGACCGGAGAAAGACCTGCACCCTCGCGAGAGTTCTGACAAGCCCCCACAGGCCGCGAGAGCCCTGGGGGACGCGGTCTGCCAATCACCAGATGGAGGCGGTCCTGGGCGCACCCAATCGGCTAAACACGGGAAAGCTCGCGTCCCGTTGGCATCTTTTCCGGCCCCAACTTCACCTCCTCAGCCTGAATCCCCGCCCCATTTAGCGGCCCCATATCTCAGCTGAAGAGGTGGGGAGCACGAGGGGATATGTCTACGCTTCCCCCCAGTTCCTAGTGCAGGAGCTCGGGCTACCTGAGTAGAATCCCAGCTCTTCACCCGTGGCATTTTAGGACCATTTCACGCCCAGATTCTGACATGACCTGTCTCATTCCTAAACTCAGCATTCTACCCTGTGTCCCCAAACTGACCCAGTCCTGGGCAGAGAGCTGATTTTACCTGTGCTTGGGAGTAAGCAGGCTTCCATGGACTTTGCCAAATTAAAATATTTCTCTAAAAGCTTTCTCATCTCCATACCTACGTCCTGCTCTGCATAGTATGCAGTGAGAATTAAATTAAAATTGCTTTTTTTTTTAAAGAAAAGCTAATCCTCCTGTGCCTTAACTCATTAAATCATCAAAATAATCATCAATGAAGTAGGTACTGTTAATATTTTTCAAGTGAAGAAACCAGAAGCACAGGGGAATTTAGTGACCTGCCCACGTTCTGTGTGCTCTCCAAACAGG
Source organism: Mesoplodon mirus (assembly GCF_964341445.2). Classification (NCBI taxonomy): domain Eukaryota; kingdom Metazoa; phylum Chordata; class Mammalia; order Artiodactyla; family Ziphiidae; genus Mesoplodon; species Mesoplodon mirus. Next base: position 90,439,853 of record NC_138977.1, read on the forward strand.
AACTATACTCTGTCCTCTTCATCCGTATCTCCCTTACTTTATTTCGGGACTTCATAATTGCTGGATTACTTCTACAAACAGCCCCTTAACTCCTCTCCTTGCCATCCTCTACAAAGCCAAGGATTAATCTTCCTAATGCAAATCTGATCATGTCTCTCAAATCCTTCTGAAGTCTCTGAAATGTCAAATCCTTCTGTGGCTCCTTATTGCCACTCTCTGGCAGACAGTGCTATTTATTGAAGTATTCACACCTACAGATAAGTACACAAGCCAGGTTGGGTATATACCCAGAAATGGAATTGTTGGATCATAGTTGTGCCATGTCCAAATTTAGTAGATATTTTAAAGCAGTTTTCCAAAGTGTTCGCACCGATTTACACTCTGATCAGCAACACCTGAGAGTTCCAGTCGTTCCACAGTCTCATTAACTCTGGGTATTTCCCATCTTTTTTCATTTTGGCCATTTTGGTGGCTGATAATTATGTCTCCTGTGATTTTAATTTGCATCTCCCTGATTAATGAATTTGAGCACCTAGTCATATGTTTACTGGTTATTTAGAAATACCTTTATGAAATTTCCGTTCAATTCTTTGCCCATTTTTCTGAGTTGTTTTTTAGTTGATTTTTCCTAACATTTGATTATAAAAATGTTCAAATATTTAGCAAAGTTTAAGGAATTTTACAGTAAACACAACTAAACCTACCACACAGATTCTACCATTAATATTCTATAGAACCTGCTTTATTACATTTCTATCCTTCTCTTTATCCATCTTCATGTTGTTGCATTTCAAAGTTAATTGCAGATAGCAATACATGTCCTCTAAATACTTCAGCATATATGTAATTAATTAGAATTCAGTATTTAAGGTTTGTTTTGATGTAAAACTTACATCAAATTAGTGTAATGTAAAACTTACATTAAATGCACAAATCTTCAGTGTAGATTTGCTGAGTTTTGAGCAAAGGAGTTTTTCAATGCCACCTCCCAGTCATTCTCCATTTCCACTCTCCTGGGGGCAATGACAGTTCTGATTTATTTTTTTCCCTGCTGTAGATTAGCTTTACCCTGTTTCAGAATTTCATATAACTAGAATCATACAGTATGTGCTCTTTTGTGACTTCTTTCACTCAGCATACTGTACTCCTCCATGTTGTTGCATGTGTCAGTAATTCATTTCTTTTTACTGCTGAGTAGTACTCTCCTGGATAAGTATACCACAGTTTATCCATTATAAGAGGACTTTTTTTTATATGCATCCTTTATCAAGTGCATGTGTTGCAAATATCTCCTCCAATTCTGAGTTCCTTTTCATTCTTTTAAGGATGTCCTTTGAGGGGAAAAGTTCTTAGTTGTTTTTTTTTTTTTAATTTTTATTTATTTTTGGCTGCGTTGGGTCTTTGTTGCTACACGCAGGCTTTTCTCTAGTTGCTGCGAGCGGGGGCTACTCTTAGTTGCAGTGCGCAGCCTTCTCATTGCAGTGGCTTCTCTTGTTGTGGAGCATGGGCTCTAGGCACGTGGGCTTCATTAGTTGTGGCATGTGGGCTCAGTAGTTGTGGCGCACGGGCTTAGTTGCTCCGTGGCATGTGGGATCTTCCCGGACCAGGGCTCGAACCCGTGTCCCCTGCATTGGCAGGTGGTTTCTTAACCTCTGTGCCACCAGGGAAGCCCCCCAAAAGTTCTTAGTTTTAACACTCCGATGTATCAACTTTTTGATGGTGCCTGGTTTTATTTAAGAAATCTCTGCCTACTCCAGGTTATGAATATTCCTTCTCTGTTTTCCTCCAAAAGCTTTAGTTTGCCCATTTAGAATTGTAATCCATTTTGAACTGATTGTTGTGAGTGATGGGATATAAAACTGGGTCCAGACATCTTTTTTTCTATGTGGCTATCCAATGAATCCAGCGTGGTTATTTAAAAGATCACTTCTCTCCATTTGCAGTTATCATAAGTCAGGTGACCACATATGTGTAGACCTATTTCCCACTCTATTCTGTTTGATAGGTTGGTTTTGTCTGTCTTTGCACCAATACCACATGGTCTTCATTACTACAGCTTTATAATTATTCTTGATAGTGTACCAGTGAACTGAATTTTTAATTTAATTTAAATTTAAATAGTATGTGGCTAGTGGCTACCATATTGGACAGAGCAGATATAGAACATCCTCATAGGAAGTTCTGTTGACAGCACTGCTTTAGAAGACATCTAGAGGCCAATACCAGATAGTTCATTTCACAGCCACAGGCCATCTTGAGTTATGGCTGGGCTGCTCTTCAAAAACATCTGTGTAATATCTTTTTAAAAGAAATTCAAATTGCATCTTCCCAAAGATAGGTAAGATGTCCAGCTCTTTTGACCTTGCACTTTTAGCAATGAAAATATTATTTCAAGTGTGGGAGAGTTTAATGCTTTGGGAGACATTTCCTGTGATCAGACACCATAAAATTTGTAGCCCCAAATCACAGGGAAAGATTCTTACTCTAGTACCATTACCTGTAGTTTATTATCTACTGTCATCCAAGGTCACACTTAATAATTCTCTTTCAGAGGGCTTTCCTGGGCTGTCACTAGCTGTGTTTGAGGGTTTGCCCTCAGACCTGCAATCAGAGGTCTGAGTCAGATCTGGCTCCTGTGTGTAAGGTATTCCTCAAGCCATACTGTCCTGTTTATTCCATCAGTGACATTGGAGTCTTTTGACTTGTAAATAATACATATGTACTTATTATGTCCTTCGGGTGTTTCTTTTTACATTAAATGTATTTATTTCTCCCCACATTTGATACCTTTGTTTTCCAATGTCTTGTGTTTTATAGTTACTGTGATGGCTATTTTAATTATTGTTTCCAGATCTGAGGATAGCACAGGGGTATAGTCATGATCTAAATTCCCACTGGGGCAACAAATATTTATTAAGCGCTTACTCTACAAGATGTCCTGTGCTGGGCCCTGGAGATAAACTCTAACCAATAATATTGGGTTGGCCAAAAAGTTCGTTCGTGTTTTTCCATAAGATATATCAGGAAAACCCAAATGAACTTTTGGGCCAACCCAATAGTTACCATGAGCATCTGCTCTAGCCCAAGCACTTGCATTTGTTATTTTTAATGATCATAGTGACACTGTACGGTAAATACCACACTTTTCAGATGATAAAACTAAGGTTCTGGGGGGTCAGATTCCTATGGCTAATAAGTGCTGGAGCTGAGACTGAAGCTATGAATCCCACCACCACCACCTCTATGAGAGCTATTAGACTTCAAAGGTGCTTTGTTACCTCTTGAGGAAAATATTGTCTAATAGAGGAGGCAAGCCCACAATAACCACAACCCCCAGCAGAACAGATACTACAAAAGGGAGAGGGGGTGAAAGCACAGAAGAAATGAAAGGTGGCAATGAATCCTGCTGGCAGGTCTGTAGGATGTCATAGTTGAAACTAACCTGTGGGAAATGAGCCAGATGGCCCTAGCAACTTGGTCTTGTAAATGCCTCCTGAAATCCTTTCTCCTCCATGAAGTCCTTCTGGAATGATCTGAGGAGAAGCAACAAGCTTCCCTCTCCCTCTCCTCCATCCTCAGCGAGGCTTTTCTCTGACCCCCACTTCTGAAGAGGAGGCATTGCTAACAAGTGGCCAGTGCCCTCTTTAGGAGAACAACTCTCCAATGACCACCTCAGAACCAGAATCTGTTTGTGCTAGGCTGCTTTGAGACACCCTCCAAAGCAAATATTCAAATTAATGTGCAAAAGGACCTGCAAGGATGGGCCCTTTAAGAAGACTCTGAATGTAAATGTGATGGCTGGATCTCTAGCTGCTATCTTTGACCATACCCTCGATGTTATGGGTTGGATTGTGTCTCCCCTAAATTCACATGTCCAAGTCCTAACCCCCTCAGAACGTGACCTTATTTGGAATGTGATGTTATAGCGTCATTGCAGATGTAATTAGGTAAGAAGGTCATACTAAAGTAGAGGGAGCCCCTAATCCAATGACTGGTGTCCTTATGAAAAGGGGAAATGTGGGCAAAGACACACACACCCAGAGAACACTATATGAATATGAAGATGAAGGAAGAGATACTCTACAAGCCAAGGAATGCCCAAGGTTGCCAGAAAACCACCAGAAACTAGGGGAGAAGCCTGGACCAGATTCATTCTTCCAGCCCCCAGAAAGAACCAACCCTGTCGGCTCCTTCATCCCAGACTTCCAGCCCCCAGAACTGGGAGACAATATTTTTCTGTTCTTTAAGCTACCCAGTTTGTGGTACTTTGTTACAGCAGCTCTAGGAAACTACACTAAAGATGGCAGAGAAATAAGGTATAAGGAATCTGAGCCCCTGAGAACTGTATGGAGCACAACTTCCGCATCAGCCTTGGTCCTGATAAACATCTGCCTTGTTCAAGGCCCTGTGATACTGTGATTTATAATAAATATACATCAGGCCTTTGTCCCTGTTTCTGGCACAGAGCTCCTAAAACCCTTGGGATTTTTTAAGTGTGAGATCAATAAAGTCTTTTGTTATGGTAATGAGGTGACTTTTGGGAAGCACCTAAGGATGGGGGCTGGTTGCCAGAGGACCCAACCCTGTGGTTAGAGGGTTGGAACTTTTAGTCCCTCCCCCGCCCTGACACACACACACCAGGGAAGGAAAGGGGGCCCGCGGTGGACTCAATCACTAACGGCCACTGATTTAATCAATCATGCCTAAGTAATGAAGCCCCCATAAAAACCCAAAAGGACGGGGTTCAGAGAGCTCTGGGTTGGTGAGTACATGGAGATTCTGGGAGAATGCCTCAATGAGGGCATGGAGACTCCACCCCCTTCTTAATATGTTGCCCTCTGCATCTCTTCCATCTGGCTGTTCCTGATTTATATCCTTTTATAATAAACTGGTAATCTAGTAAGTAAAATGTTTCTCTGAGGTCTGTGAGCCACTTTAATCAGTCGAACCCCAGGCTAGGATCGTGAGAATATTTGATTTAAGCCAGCTGGTCAAAAGCACAGGTAACAACCTAGACTCACAGTTGGCACTGGATGGGGGGTGGGGGCAGTCTTGAGGGACTGAGTCCTTCAGCTGTGGGATCTGATGCTCCCTCCAGGCAGACAGTGTCAGAATAGAGCTGAACTGCAGGACAGCCAGCTGGTATCCAAGCATTACTTGGATGTGTGTGGGAAATCCCCACACATCTTAATTGGTGATCAGAACCTTAGGCACTATTACTGGGCCTCTGTTATTTGCATTAAAACCAATCCTGAGGGCTTCCCTGGTGGCACAGTGGTTGAGAATCCGCCTGCCGATGCAGGGGACACGGGTTCGTGCCCCGGTCCGGGAAGATCCCACATGCCACGGAGCGGCTGGGCCCGTGAGCCATGGCCGCTGAGCCTGCGCGTCCGGAGCCTGTGCTCCGCAACGGGAGAGGCCACAACAGTGAGAGGCCCTCGTACCGCTAAAAACAAAACAAAAAACAAACAAAAAAAACCAATCCTGATACTAAGGGTAAAGGTCAAACTCCTTAGGATGACATACTAGGCCCAGTAAGACGTGTCCCCTGCCTTCTTTTCCGCCTTGCCCCTTAGAGCCCACATACTCAGTCACATGGCACTACTTAGCTCCCAAAGCCCTCTCTTAAGCTCTTTCCTCTGTGCATGCTTCTCCCTCTGCCGATAACATCTTTCTTATACTCTGCCTGTGTTCTTTCTCGCCCTCCTTGGCCTGGCAACTTCTTAACTTAGGTTTTTGCATTCTTCAGAATCCTTCCCTGACCTCACCGGGACTGGCTTCTGATCCCAGGTTCCCAGGGCTTCCTGCTATCGCAATGTTTATTAATTATGTTGTAGATTATGAACTAATTTTAGAGTTCAGTGCCTGACCCACCATAAATACTCATTACATCTTTGCTCAGTGATGAAGCATCACCAGGGATTTTCCTTGACCCACCTATGGGAAGATGTGTTCTGAATTTCTAAACAATTTTTAAAAAGATTTACATAGATTTTGTTTGTTTGTTGAAGAGCAGCCCAACAATTAACTTAAGATGGCCTGTAGGACTTACCTGGTAGCGCAGTGGTTGAGAATCCACCTGCTAATGCAGAGGACACAGGTTTGAGCCCTGGTCCGGGAAGATCCCACATGCTGCGGAGCAACTCAACCCTGACTTGCACTCTAGAGCCCACGAGCCACAACTACTGAGCCCGTGTGCCACAACTACTGAAGCCCACATGCCTAGAGCCCGTACTCCGCAACAAGAGAAGCCACTGCAATGAGAAGCCCGCACACCGCAACGAACAGTAGCCCCCGCTCACCATAACTAGAGAAAGCCCACGCACAGCAACGAAGACCCAATGCAGCCAAAATAAATAAATAAATTTATTGGGAAAAAAAAAAGATGGCTTGTAGCTATAAAATGAAGCATCTAGAATTGGCTGCTAGATGTCTTCTAAAGCAGTGCTGTATAAAGAACTTCCTGTGAGGATGAAATGTTCTATGTTTCATATGTCATGTTTCATATATACAATATGGTGGCCACTAGCCACATGGATATTTAAATTTAAATTTAACTAAATTAAAAATTCAGTCCTCAGTATGGTAGGTTGAACAATGGCCTCCAAATAGATCCAAATCCTAGTTTCCAGCACCTATTAGTTGTAACTTATATAACAAAATGGACTTGGCAGATGCGATTAAACTAAAGATCTTGAGATGGAGAAATTATCCTGGATTATTCACGTGGACCCTAAATGTAATTACAGGTGTCCTTATAGGAAGGGGACAGAGAGAGATTTGACTGCATAACACAAGAAAAAGACAATGTGACAGCTGAAGCAAGATGCTATGCTGCTGGCTTTGAAGATGGAGGGAGGGGCCTTGAGCCAACATATGCACGGAATGGAGCTCTAGAAGCTGGGAGAGGCACAGAAACAGAGTGTTCCCTAGAGCCTTCCAGAGGAGCGTGGCCCTGCGGACACCTTGATGTTGGCCCAGTGAAACTGACTTCCAACTCTGACCTACAGAAATGTATAATAAATGTGTGCTTTAAGCCAACAAGTTTGTGAAATTTGTTACAGCAGCCATAGGAAATTAATATACTCAGTAGCACTAGCCTCATTTCAAGAGCACACTTCTAGACAGTGCAGTTCTAGAATCCTCTGCCTGGTGAGGAAGCATATCTCCTGGACAATACATCTTTCAGAATTTAGAAACTCTGAATATTAATATGCTCCTGGCACCCAAGATGAATTTATGATACAATTACTTTGCATAGGAAAACCAAGCTAAGAAAGCTCACCTGTCTTCTGCTCAAGCAGATTATCAGGACTAGTAAATCAAGGCCTTTCTTTGACATTGTGATCCATCTCTTTCAAACAGTCAAGACAGTTTATAAATGGCCTCATTTTTGTCATGAAAGTTGATACCAAAGAGACTTATTTCACTTCAATTCATCTTTCTCTTTGGAACACCAGAAACATCGTCAAGTCCAATACAAATTATACTTCTCTTGCTAAATGCCTCACATAATAGTGATTTCGATGTCTTTTTGTTTGCTGTGTACACATGCAGTCCAGGCAGGAGTACATCAAACGTGTGAGGGTGAAAGAGACTCTTCTGATGTTTGCTTCAGAAGGATCCTCACACAATAGTCTTCACAGCATTGCATTGCAGATTACAGTTTTACTGCCTCTACCTGTCTGCACACGTGCGGAGGTTTTATAACAGTTAACAATTGTTAGGAAAGTAAAAGAGCTACCTTCTTCAAAAATGGTGTGGAGAGAAAACCACCACCAAACAAACTCTATTAAGGCCATTACTAAATCACTCTGTATCACATTCCTTACCATCAACACTCTAAAACCAGCTGGAAAAGGTGGCCCATAGCCCACCACTGGCAACTTTTCTGTTTAAAATTTTCTTATTGTTCTAAAATATACATAACATAAAATTTACCATTTTAGGGCTTCCCTGGTGGCGCAGTGGTTAGGAATCCGCCTGCCAATGCAGGGGACACGGGTTGGAGCCCTGGTCCGGAAACATCCCACATGCCACAGAGCAACTAAGCCCGTGCACCACAACTACTGAGCCTGTGCGCCACAACTACTGAAGCCCGCATGCCCAGAGCCCATGCTCTGCAACAAGAGAAGCCACCACAACGAGAAGACTGCGCACACAATGAAGAGTAGCACCCGCTCACTGCATCTAAAGAAAGCCCACGTGCAACAACGAAGACCCAAGGCAGCCAAAAATAAATAAATTTGTATAAAACAAAACAAAAAACACACACAATAAAAAAAATTTACCATTTTAACCATTTTTAAGTGTACAGTTCAGTGGCATTAAGAACATTCACAACGTTGTGCAATCCTCACCACTATCCATCTCCAGAAATTTTTCATCATCCCCAAACTGAAGCTCTATATCCCTTAAACAGTAACTCCCCATGCACCCTTCTCCCAGCCCCTGGTAACCTCTATTCCACTCTCTGTCTCTATGAATTTGACTCTTCTAGGAACTTCATATAAGTGGAATCATGCAAGCTCTGGCTTATTTAACTCAGCATGATGTTTTCAGGTCCATGCATGTTGCAGCATCTATCAGAATTTCATTCATTTTTAAGGCTGAATAATACTCCATTGTATGTATATACCACATTTTGTTTATCCATTCACATCCATCTGTGGGTAATGGATTGTTTCCATCTTTTGGATCTTGTGACTAACACTGCTATGAACATTGGTATACAACAGCGGCATATTTTACTACTAGGCTATGCAAACCTATTTAACCAGAATTTATGCAGGGTGAGAAACAGGTTTAAAGTCTTTCCTAATTAGTGGTTATAAAATTTGGCCGTACATTAGAATCACCTGGGGTGTTTAAAAAACTTTCCAGTGCCCGCGCTGCAGCCCAGACCAATTACATCAGACTACCTGGGAGTGGGACCCAGGCCATCAGTATCTTTTGTATATCTTACTAGTTGATCCCAATGTGCAGCCCAGTTTGAGAACTAGTGCTCTAAACAGTGAGCTAGTAAACACTGTTTCATCTAAAGTATTCTTCCTTTCCCTACAATATCTAAATCACACTTAGATTTCCCATACTTTCAAATCCAATTTAGCTGAATTAAATTCATCTTTATATTTTTAGGGTCTTTTAAGGTCTTCTAGCCAGAGGACTTACACTTATAATTTAAGTTTGGCAGGGGGGTGGGCAGGGGGAAATCTCAGATGTACCTACCATTAGTATGGAAATGTGTGCTCCTATCAGACAAAATGAAAACGTTCAAGAATAGAAAAATAAACTTTTATGCAATTAGATCTAATAATAAAACTAGACACATTTTCTTTCATTTCAGGCCTAAAAATTAGCTCCCACTTACACAATTATTTAATATTGCTTTGGAAATCCCATGCTAATGTAATTATACATGAAAAGAGAAAAGCACCATTATTTGCTGGTGATGCAATGGATAATCCTAGAAAATCCAAAGGAATTAGGTTTAAAAAAAAAATCCTGGAGGTATAAAAATAGGTTAATGGTGAGAAAAAAAAAGAAAGTCAATAGGATCCTTGTATAACCAGTCATAACCAGCTGAAAAATACCAGACCCAATTTAAAAGTCACTAAAGTGTATAATACTTAAAACAATGAAAGATATAGTATATATTTGTTTGTTTAGTCATCAACTATACCGGGTAGTGCTACAGAGAACAGCCTGTGGAGCAGGCTGCTTGGTGCCCACCCTGGCTTCCACCCTTAGTAGTTGTGGAAATTGGGAAGTTATTTAACCTGAGTCTTAGTCTAACCATCTATAAAATGGAGATGATAACAGTATCTACCTCACAGAGTTGGACAGGTTACACGAGTTGAAAATGTAAAGTGCTTAAACAGTCCCTGCTACATAGTAAGTACCATTTCTGTGCTAGCTTTTAACTTTATTACTGGCAGTCTTTTGAAAAGGGAATTGGACAGATGGAGAACTACAGCATATTCTTTTTTTTTTTTTTTTTTTGCGGTACGCGGGCCTCTCACTGTTGTGGCCTCTCCTGCTGCAGAGCACAGGCTCCGGACGCGCAGGCTCAGCGGCCATGGCTCACGGGCCCAGCCGCTCCGCAGCACGTGGGATCTTTCTGGAGCGGGGCATGAACCCGTGTCCTCTGCATGGGCAGGCAGACCCTCAACCACTGCGCCACCAGGGAAGCCCTATAGCATATTCTTGAACAGCGTGAGTTTACAAGCATAAAGGATGGAGGGAGACAGAAAATAAATAATGAATCATTGGGTGCATAAGAAATGAAATCTGAAACTTGAGACTATTTATGTCTGTTTACTCTATTTAATTTATAACTGCATAAATGTGTAAATTATAGCATTTAGATTTTAATGTAATTCTAATTAACTATAGAGAATACTAAATATAAAATTATTTAAAAAGAAAAATAAATGGATTCAAATATAATATATATTATACATAATATATGTGAAAGAAAAGGGCTATTACCAGCTTTTATAACCTATTATGCAGCAATTACAGACTAGTAGTCGTACAGTAGAATTCTACTTCAATTTAGAAGAATTCAGAAACAGGCACAACCCCAAGAAGTTTAAAGAAGAAAAAAAACAGAAAACCTGGCTGTGTAAGAGTTTTCAAAATCAAAGGGATAAAGGAAACTCATGAATACATTTTGATAACTGGATAGAAATTTGAAGAAGTTAATAAGAATTTAAACATAAAAGCTTAAATTAATGGAGAATTATTAGAGAATGATTTTTTGAAACACATCAGTGGAAAAGTCAATTTCTCTCTTCTTTCAAGAACTCAATAGAAAAAAGACATCTGAATTTTAAATATCTGTAAAATGGAAAACAAAAGCACATAACAGAATAGGAAGTTTAAAAATCAAGTATGACACAGAGTTAATCCATCACTTCTCCCAGTCTTCACTTCTGTGATCCTGGATCAGAGTCTCTCTTACCTTGACCTCTGAAATAGCCTCTCCTCTAACTTGTCTCTCTGGTTCCACCCTTGCCTTCCTAAAAATCCATTCTCTGCATGACAAGCTGAGTGATCCTTTTCAACGATCTTAATAAGACCTGGTCAACTCTCACACTTAACACTCTCCCTTGCTTTTCTGTGGCTCTTAAAATTTAAACCCCTCGTCAGGCTCACATGGCCGCAGTGATCACTCACCTCCCCCCGTCTCTGCTCTTGAAGGGCCCCACCTGAGTCTTGTACGAGCTGTTTCCTCTGCCTAGATCGCTCTCCCCAGCCCATCTTCACGAGGCTGGGTCCTTCTTCTCCTTTAGGTCCAGCTTAAATATGTCTTCCTCCAAGAAAACTTTGTCTGAGTCCCCAGTTTAAGGTAAAAATAAAACACTATCATTTGGGAAGTGTTCTTCTGTATGTCAGGAACTTTCTGACACTTTACATGCAAAATTCAAGCACTCTCACGAGAACCCAATGAGACAGACTCTATTATTATCAGTCCCATTTTACAGTAAGGAAACTGAATCCCAGCAAAGATATGTAAATCCCAATATACTGCAAGAAAGCAGCTTATCAGAGTAGTAGTGCCAGCTACTCACAATCACATCGCTATAGCACTTTCCAAAGTGTGATTTTGTGTAGGCTCCAGACTTGCTCTCTGTCACTAACAGTAAATGTGCTGTTTTTCATCAAACATCTGGAGAAACTTCCGTACCTTTCTGTAAATTCTTTTAATTTCTCAGAAATATCTAAAAGGGGAAGAAAAAAGTCCATGAAAACTATAAAACTTCATGCTTTTAGCCAGTGAGAAGGTATAAACCCTGCCTACAGAAGGTGTGTTTTCACGCAAACTATAAAAGCAAACAAACAAACACATTACATTACATTCTGTCTCCTCTTGACACAATATAAACCTATGTCTGCCTTGTTCACTGGGGTATGTTCAGCTCCTAGAACAATGGCAGGCACATGGGAAATACTCAACTAATGTTTCCTGACTGTTGAACAAATGGATGAATACATAAGGGAATAATTAAGAAATCAACTTGATAAGAAAAAAAAAAAAAAGACCAGGAGAACCAAAGGGTCACTTTTATTCTTTTTTTTTCAACATATTTATTGGAGTATAATTGCTTTACAATGTGTTAGTTTTTGCTTTATAACAAAGTGAATCAGCTATACATATACATATATCCCCATATCTCCTCCCTCTTGCGTCTCCCTCCCACCTTCCCTATCCCACCCCTCTAGGTGGTCACAAAGCACCGAAGCTGATCTCCCTGTGCTATGTGGCTGCTTCCCACTAGCTACCTATTTTACATTACATGTCCATGCCACTCTCTCACTTCGTCCCAGCTTACCCTTCCCCCTCCCCGTGTCCTCAAGTCCCTTCTCTATGTCTGCGTCTTTATTCCTGTCCTGCCCCTAGATTCTTCAGAACCATTTTTTTTTTAGATTCCATATATATGTGTTAGCATACGGTATTTGTTTTTCTTTCTGACTTACTTCACTCTGTATGACAGACTCTAGGTGCATCTACCTCATTACAAATAACTCAATTTCGTTTCTTTTTATGGCTGAGTAATATTCCATTGTATATAAGTGCCACATCTTCTTTATCCATTCGTCTGTAGATGGACACTTAGGTTGCTTCCATGTCCTGGCTATTGTAAATAGAGCTGCAATGAACATTGTGGTACATGACTCTTTTTGAATTATGGTTTTCTCAGGGCATATGCCCAATAGTGGGATTGCTGGGTCGTATGGTAGTTCTATTTTTAGTTTTTTAAGGAACCTCCATACTGCTCTCCATAGTGGCTGTATCAATTTACATTCCCACCAACAGTGCAAGAGGGTTCCCTTTTCTCCACACCCTCTCCAGCATTTATTGTTTGTAGTTTCTTTTTTTTTTTTTGCGGTACGCAGGCCCCTCACTGCTGTGGCCCCTCCCACCGCGGAGCACAGGCTCCCAACCCGCAGGCCCAGCGGCCATGGCTCACGGGCCCAGCCGCACTGCAGCATGTGGGATCCTCCCGGACCAGGGCACGAACCTGCGTACCCTGCATTGGCAGGCGGACTCTCAACCACTGCGCCACCAGGGAAGCCCTGTTTGTAGATTTTTTGATGATGGCCATTCTGACTGGTGTGAGGTGATACCTCATTGTAGTTTTTTTTTTTTTTTTTAGTTGCATTGGGTCTTCGTTGCCGCGCGCAGGCTTTCTCCAGTTGCAGCGAGCGGGGGCTACTCTTTGTTCTGCTGCGCGAGCTTCTCGCTGCGTTGGCTTCTCTTGCTGTGGAGCACGGGCTCTAGGTGCGCAGGCTTCAGTAGTTGTGGCTCTCCGGCTCTAGGGTTCAGGCTCAGTAGTTGTGGTGCATGGGCTTAGCTGCTCCGCGGCATGTGGGACCTTCCCAGGCCATGGCACAAACCCGCGTCCCCTGCCTTGGCAGGCGGATTCTTAACCACTACGCCACCAGGGAAGTCCTCATTGTAGTTTTGATTTGCATTTCTCTGATGATTAGTAATGTTGAGCATCCTTCCATGTGTTTGTTGGCAATGTGTATATCTTCTTTCCCACCAGCCATTTTTAAACCATCTGCTAGCTGCAACCTTATCTCAAGGTTGTTCCCCCGTGTAACCATGCAACCAATTCAGACCCCAGTCAATCCTTATTTAACAAGCACCCTTACTTCCTGCCAGCTCCCATTATAATTCTTAATAAACAAGTTATGTAACAACTGTAACCTTGCAGTTTTTGCCTTGATAAGTCTCCCCTATTTGGTAGTCTGGTGGAACACAATTCAAGTGCTTCTTGAAGCTGTCTCCCATCTTAATTCTATTTGTAGATTAAGGTGTTCAAATCATTTATCATTGTAACAAATATCATTCAAAGGATTACTCTTAATTCTAACAGAATTGATTACAATGGCCCCTGCTTTCTGGCATCTTTCATTGAGTCTTGGTAAATGTTGATAAATAATTCAATGAATTGTTAAAACATCTGAGGCTTTTCAGTTGGCTAATAAACTCTTTTGCCAACTAACATATCTTGTGCTCCATCTGTTACAAACTGATGGAAAGACAGTATCTGTCCTACAAAATAACTTAAGATCCAAGTATCAAAAATGTGTCCATTAATAATTTTGAAACTATTTTCTATAACTTTTCATGCCCTACAAACTTTACATAAGGAAGCAGAAAAGGTGTATATCCTTTAACGCAATATTGTGTGGCTAAACACACCTCGAAATCACTCATGCCAGCTGATAGAATAAGACCTTATCCTTCCAATAGACATTTTCTTTTTTTTTTTTTTTTTGCGGTACGCGGGCATCTCACTGTTGTGGCCTCTCCCGTTGTGGAGCACAGGCTCCGGATGCGCAGGCTCAGCGGCCATGGCTCACGGGCCTAGCTGCTCCGCGGCATGTGGGATCTTCCCAGACCGGGGCATGAACCCGTGTCCTCTGCATCGGCAGGCGGACTCTCAACCACTGCGCCACCAGGGAAGCCCCCCCAATAGACATTTTCTAACATTCCAATTACTACACTCTCATTTCACAACTTTTCCTCCTAACTTTGTTAGAACTCAATGGTGTGAAATAAGGGCTGAATAAGTAGATTTGCATATATGCATAAGGTTTCTAATGTACCCGAATACTTGAAAAGGGAAACAAAGTAAGCCATGATCAGAACTCCAAAATGGCATATAATCAACTTTATTCATAAGTTTTTGGAAATTTACATCTGACAACAACCAATGCCAAAGTTCAAACCTGCTACTCATATTGGCTGTAAGTGAACTCTATCTTACATTTAGTTAAGCAATGCCCAAGGTCAGCTTTACATGCATTACTTAATCCTCACCACAACCCTCTTCATTGTGATTCAACAAATATGCCTGTCCTTGTGAAGCTTACATTCTACCAGGGAACAGACAATAGGTATACAAATAAGTTTATAATCTAGTGTGTCTCAAACCTCTTTAAAAGTGACCCTTGAGCACTGAATTCCAAGGGTCAGTAGCTATCAATCTTCTCCTGAAAGGAAATTCATTAACAATAAACTTTGTATCAGTTTTTGTCACAAAGGCCACAGAGAAAGCAGTGGTGGCCTACCTACCCTTTACTGTTTTTCTCCATTTTACAGAAGAAAATTGAGATTGTGTCAAGAATCTAGATTTCTTTTCTGATCACTTCCCCCAATTGCTTAGAACACTCCTGCCACTCTAATTCAGCATCCCATGACCCTCATCTATCCAGGTACCACAAAATACCCAATACCGAAAGCTGAACGCTCATCTTTTAATGGTTTCTCTAGTTTCAGTGCAAGAATTTAACTACTGTTTGCTTACACACACAGGAAAGGAACAGATAGAGGACTGCTGCTCAGGAGCCCCCCTCTTACTATGCCCTGTACCACTGGAACAGTTTTCATATTTTATCTTCTTTTGATATCAATATCACTATGAACAATAAACCCACCTCTAAGGATGTACCCAGAATACTGTTCATTTTTTGGCATAGCTTGAAATAACTTTTCAAATAATTTTCTCTATGTGAAGTTGTCAATTTGCTATAATGTTCATTAGTTTGTTTATATTCAACT
Organism: Mesoplodon mirus; assembly: GCF_964341445.2. NCBI lineage: Eukaryota > Metazoa > Chordata > Mammalia > Artiodactyla > Ziphiidae > Mesoplodon > Mesoplodon mirus. The sequence goes on from NC_138977.1 coordinate 90,455,433, forward strand.
TTCAGTTGTCTTTTTGCAAAGCTGAGTAAGTATATGTATGTATACATACAGGCATACCTCGTTTTATCGCTTCACTTTATTGCACTTTGCAGATACTGCATATTTTACAAATTGTCGGTTTGTGGCAACCCTATGTGGAGCATGTCTGTTGGTTCTATTTTTCCAACAGCATTTGCTCACTTTGCATCTGTGTCACATTTTGGCAACTCTTGCAATATTTCAAACTTTTTCATTATTATTATTATATTTCTTATGGTGATCTGTGAAGTCACTATTGCAAAAAAGATTGACTTGATGAAGGCTCAGGTGATGGTTAGCATTTTCTAGCAAGAAACTATTTTTAATAAAGGGATGTGCTTTGTTTTTTAGACATGTTGCTACAATAAACTACAGTATCGTGTAAACATAACTTTTATTTGCACAGGGAAACCAAAGTATTTGTGCGACTCCCTTTATTGCAGTGGTCTGAAACCAAACCTGCAATTATCTCCGAGGAATGACTGTGTATTTTTTCTTTTTTCCTCTATGAAAGGTTGCACACTAGATACCAGTTCTGCATCTTGCTCTTATTTTCAGTAATGGTATAGTCTTTTTTTTTTTTTTTTTGGCTGCGCTGCATGGCACGTGGGATCTCAGTTCCCCAGCCAGGGATTGAACCCATGCCCCCTGCATTGGGAGTGTGGAGTATTAACCACTGGACCACCAGGAAGTCCCAGTAATGGTATAATCTTTAGCAAGTTATCTACCCTTCCAATTTATTCATCTGTAAAACGGGAAGAACACTGTGTGAGAATTAAACGGAATAATGTAAGGACAGGAGCAATGGAGTGACACGTGCAATACGATAAATGCTACCTCCACTTGGTCCCTACAGCCCCCCTCGCTGCTGCTGCCCATAATCCTAAGACAGCTACAACTCATACCAGACAAACACCCTTTAGACCGTAGATTAAATGCTCACGGGTAATCAGGAGAGTACAGCAGATCATCCCAGATTAAATGGTCTACAGCTTTCTCCCTAAGGGAAATAGAGAGAAAGTTTGCAGTCAGTTATTAAACACACAGTTTGAGACAAATTTAAAAGGATTTCCACAGAGCCTGTGTACATGTACACTGGATTCTTTCACCTTCCAACAAAATCAAGGTTTCCAAATTCCCTTATGTATTTGAACACATTCTCTGGTGGATCCAGAAAAGTCTAAAAAGTGTTACTGGGATGAAAACCTTTTCTTTACCAACTTAGGTTGAAGTACTGGGGGCCTGTGAATTAACAGACAGATTAATAGAAGCCAAGATTATTATACATGTAGGCAAGAGCATGCTGTAAGGAGTAAGAATTTATATACCAGCTTAATAGGATGGGGGTGGAGTGGGGAAAGGTATTAAGGCCTCAGTGGGAAAGTATGGAAGGTTCTCCCAGGATGTATTTACACAGTTCCTTGGCAGGTCCTGATGCCAGAGAGGGCTTACAGCAGCTGAATACTTAGAAAGACCTGCTTTACTTATCAAAGGGAAGTTCAGAGAAAATTTTCTGTATTTTTGGTGTTTTTCTTTTTCCCAGCAGCTGCTGTTTGTTCAGATGGTCTCAGTTTCAATAGTCATTATGCCATTTTGGTGAGGTGAGTCCCTTCATTTCCCTGTTATAACCTATCATGAAGTTTCATAGGCAAGGAGCTGGGGAGATTGCTATGGGGAGACATGGATTAGAAGTCGGGAGGTTAAGACATCTGCGAACAAAAACATAGATAACGAGGATGAATACGCATAAAAGAGCAAATCCCAACACAGAGCCCCATTTTTCACTGAACCAGTCTCTTATTCTCGAGGTCAGTCCAATTAATCAACGGTGCTTCACTCATTTTATGTAGGATGTCAACCCGTTCTTTTATACGGTTCAAACTATCCTGTACTTTTGATTTATTTACATACAAGCAGCACTGTCTGCCAATGATGGCACACTGTGTTCCCTGTTGGGCAGCCCGTGTAGCCAGGAGATGGCGATTTCAGAGCACAGAGGCGAAACTGCTAACCCCTGACGGATGTGCTTTCAAGATCTGTGGGGTGCCAGTGAATCCTTGTTCCATGACTTTGGAAATGTTCAGAATTGCTTCTTCTAAATCAGAAGTTTTCAAGCTTGGAAAAAGGGTCCTTACTGAATCAGTATTGCGATACATGCGTGGCTTGCCTACAATGTCTGGTTGGATGCGTCTACTTGGTGCTACTTTATGCCTGAAGGAGCCCAGGTTTGTAATCCAGCTAGCATTTAAAGTGGGATAACTAGTGAGGGAAGGTGCCAGGTAGCCAAGTCCACATCGCCCTGACCATTTAGGTGGGAACCCTTTATATATCTTATTGCCACATAAGATAAACAGACCAGAGGTGTTCACAAACAAGGTCAGAGTGGAACCTGTGACCCACCAGATTGGAGTTCGGTGTCCATGGTGGCCTTTGTCGTTAGTTATGTTGGCATCTGTATATCTCCATTTCCCATGTGCCTCTGTCAGGCTGTAAGAGCAAAACAGGCTACGAAATATCTGGTAAGAGGAGACCTTCAGTCTGGTTTTGGCAGCTACCGAGAAAGGTCATTCCAGAATTTTGGTCGACCCATTTGTGGCCTGGGGTATCAGGCAGACCAACCAGGGGAACAGCTGAGCTGTTCCAGGTCCTATTTGTGTGGCCTGCAGACCAGGAATACTGTCCAGTGACTAAGCAAACATTTGTATCATTATAATAATCAGTCTGGAACTCATTTATAACATCTTTGGAGGATTTGAAGGTGTCATCTGTGGAGTCAAACCACAGTGTTTGATTACAGTATTGTTTTGGTATGTTACCTAGGAAGGGTCCAGTGCCGTTTTTATTTTCAATGCAAAGAGAAAATTTTCCCTCCAATACCCTCACCTGAGTGAAGGACAGACCTCAAGCCTCCATGGGGGTTCCCCAATGCCAAGTTACTCTGCCATAGGAGGAAGCAGAGTGCCTTCCTTACTTCCACTGTCCAGAATGGGTCCACCAGGTGCTTGCACTGGCAGGGACAAAACCTAGTTCAGGTTCTGGTGCGTTACTTAGACGCTGACATAATCAGCAATTAGACTGATTAGTTAAGGTGGCCAGGGTCTGAAAGATTGGTGTGAATGGGTGTTGTGGTCATGCTAAAACTGTTGAAAAAGCAGTAAGAATTCGCTGAAGCAAGACATAGTCTGAAAGGGAGCCCGTAGTGGGGGAACAGAGGGAGGATAGGTTTAGACAAGCAACCTCCAGTCAGTCCTTCTGTAACTGAAAGAGGAAGGGTTTTGTTTAAATTTCTATGTCAGAGAATTTTGCAGGTCAGGCAGAGGTTGCAAGGGAAGATAAATGGAGACAAAATTCTTGATCAGAGATCTTGGGTACAAGCTGGCTACTTGGTGGTGTCGTCTGCTTCTGGAGCCTGAGTAAGCTCTTGAAATCCTCAATTTGAGGTCACACATAGGGATGGCCTTCTAATTGTCCTGGGGGGTGATGATATGGATCTAGCTTGGTATCTCATGTGAATCCAGGAGGACTTTTATTCTGATGACAGGGTAGATGGTTAGCAGGACTTCCTAAGGCCTCTCCCAGCAAGGTGACAATGTACGTTTTCTTCTAAAAATGTTGATGTATACTCATCTCCTGGAAGAAAGGGATGGCAAGGCCTGTCAGTGAGGACCATGCTTTTTTTCACCTGTTGATGAGATGCACCAAGTATAGACGTTCTTGTATATAGCTAGTCAGAGTAATGAATTGTTCACTCAAGTCCCCATGTTGCTCACCCAATCCAGGAATGGAAGGTTTAGAGATGCCAGCTGGCATTGGGGTGACTAAAAACTATTTCAAGAGGGGTCCCTTTGGAGTATCCTGGATCTGTATAAGGGCCAGGGATAATGCTTCTAGCCATGTAAGTCTAGTTTCTAGATAAATTTATTTTCCCCCGGCATTCTTTTTTATGTCTACATTTTAAGGTCTTCCTTCCCCTGAGGATAAGGGATGGTAGGGAGTATGAAATGTTAACGAATATCCTCTCTGAGTCTTTGTGAGCAAGTGATTTGTTTCTGCTGTAAAGTGAGTTCCTTGGACAAACTAATGGTTACCAGTGGAGGTGGGGGGAGGCAATATAGGGGTGGAGGACTGGAGGGTACAAACTATTGGGTTTGCAGGCTACAAGGATGTACTACACAACACGGGGAATACAGCCAATATTTTGCAACAACTGTAAATGGACTGTAACCTTTAAAAATTGTATGAAAAATTTAAAAATTAAAAAAAAAAGTTCCTTCGTCAGATTCAGTTCATAAAGAAATGCCAAAACAAGGAATAATCTAAGTTATTAGTTTGTTACAACTGTTGTGGCATCAGTATGTCTAGTTGGCTAGCACAGACCATCCACTAAACATGCAGACAATAACTGAACAGTGAAAAGAGCCTAGGGCTGGAGGTAAGTCTATAAAGTCCAACTGGAGTGCCATAAAGGACAGTGTGGGTCTTGGAGGACCCCCTGAGCTACATTGGTTACCTCCAGAAACTTGGTAAGATTTATAGGTGGTACACTGGGAAATAATTTGTAGGAAGTACCAGTACCTGCAGAGGTCAAGAATCTGTGGAACTGCCAAAGTGTGCTAACAGCCTGACAGACTCTAAAGGCTTATCTAGTCGGTGTAAATGTTTGTAGCCTTCCCTTTTGCCAATGTATCAGCCCTAGGAAGAGCTATGAGTTTTGTAGCTTGGGCTGATTTTCTAGTGGGCAGCATGCAGCAAGTGTTTGCTGTGGCATAGTCAGCTTCCCTGAAAATTTTGTTTACAAGAGCCATAACATAGAAGAGCATGTCTGGTTTGCTAAAGGACATGCCCAAGAGGTCTTCTTGTGGTTTAGAAATCATCTCGATGGTTGTAAGGTAACCATGTGGAATGGCTCTTTATCATGAGGGGTTTAAGAGTATTAGAGGTACAAGATGATGGAGGGATATTTAACAGGCCTGTTCATAGGTGGTCTTTCATTGAGAAGAGACGTCTTATGTTTTATGGACTTGTAAGAACTGATACAGCATGGGAACAAAAAGGTGAAAAGGGGAAACTTGTGTAAGGCTACTGGCTTCTGAATCAAGGTGGCAGCCAAGTTAATGTACTTAGGCACAGGAGATGTCTGATGCCATAGGGTCCAACTGACATGAGAAATATTCTGTGGGGTGTATGTGAAAGGGAAAAGGTTGTCCTGGAATACCTGCATCTATCCCACTCTTTTCATGGCAATATAGGTGGAAAGGTTTGTCAAAACTGAATAATCTGAGGGCTAGGAGATGGACAATGTGAATTTCAATGCTTCAGTAAAGGATTCTGTGGTATATCTGGGAGGAAGGCATATAAAGGTTTGGCGGGGACAGCAAAGTTGGTAATCCATTAGTGGCAAGAGCCAACTGCCCATAAAGATTTGCATAATTGTTCATCTTTGGGAGAGGGATGGACAAAACTGAGTCAAAGCATTTGGGGTGAGTTTTTGCATACCCTGAGATATTTCATGACAGGAGGAGGTAACTATTGTTTCTACCCAGTGAAGTGTGACTCTGGAAGTTTTATGACCTTTGTCAACTGGTGCATTTAGATGCTTGTCTCAATTTATAGTCTTTATATCATTCTAGTGCGTTGTCCCGGCCTTCAATGACAAATACCAACACTTGTACTATCAATGCTAAGGTTAAGTTTGAATCCATCACTTCTGCTCTGAGCTGTGTAAAAATATCACAAAGGTGCTCACAATGAAAGGAACTTTTCTTCTGGTTCAGCTGTGACTCCAGACAGGATCCAAAGAGGAGTTCTACAATCTCTTCCCTGGGTTTTATGGAGACTTTCTTTACCCTTATGTGTTAAGACTCTTAAGGCACTGCGTCGACCTTAAAAGGGCACAGGAAAGGGCGATTTGGGTTTTTCACAGGGTTCTCTACGATTTCCTGCGTTCCTCTCGTCAGTGTCCGTGGACCTCAGCAGTTTCTTTAACCGAGTCTGAAAACCCACTAGAAGCAGCTGTTCTGCTTGTGAACGTCCGTTTCCTTTGTTAAAGGAGAGCCGGAAACACGTGCTTGGGAATCCTCCAGTTGTAACTGACCACGTGCTCGAGCCCGGGTCATTTCATTTCACTCAAAGACAGGAACATACCTGCGCTTAGAACTCAGGCCGCTGCACCCGCAGTCGTTGGAGACAAACTCCCCAGGCTCACGGTCGGTCCGAGACCCGCTGTTGCCGCCGCAGGCTGGGCCTGGCCCGAACCCGCTGCAAAGTAGCCGCGGCAGCGCCCTGGGGAAGCAAAGCGCAAACTTGTTACCACGCGCGAGCCAGCAGGCCGGGAAGCCTCCGGGAGGCTGAGCGCAGTGTCTGTGCCTCGCGCGGCCCCGGGACGGGCACTGCCGTCCCTCCCTTCCACCCCTCCCCGGACCGCCGAGGGCTGCTCTACTCCTGCGTTCCGGCCGCCGGGAGCAGCGGAGCTCCGGATGGGCAAAGCTCGAGGGGACGCGAGGCGAGCCCAGCCCCACCCGGGCCCGCGGACCGGCCGGGAACCCTCCCCGCCGCAACAGGCCAAGAGACCGCAGACTAGCGTCACACTCACCGCCCAACTCCGTGGCACAAAGAGACCCACAACCCGCGGAGGCCCAGCAGGTGGGGCGGGACCTGGAGGAGGGCTGCGGGGCGGGCAGCCAACCCCCGCGACGGTTGGGGAGGGGGCGGGACGGGAGGAGGGCAGTGGGGTAGGCAACCAATCCCAGGGAAGTTTCGGGCCGAGAGGGGCGGGGGCCCCGGCCTTTCGACTTCGGCGGCGGCGGGAGAGCTAGCTGACTGTGCGCCGAACGTGCTTTTTGGAGCCTCAGGCAGTCCGCACGCGGAAGCCGGATTTATCTGGCGCTTCCCCAGGCCTTAGCCCTCGTGCATCTGGTTCTCCCAGGCCAACGTTCCTTCCACAAGATCTCTCCTAGCGAGGCCTTCTCCTGTATCCGCTCTTCAGGTTAGCGCCTGGTCCAGGGCTCCCGGTCACACAACCCCCTAGAATGCTGAGCTGCTCGTTCCTATGCCACAGTTTAATTTGAGTGCCTACTATGTGCCATGCACCCTTCTAGTCTTTAAAAAGGCGAAACAAAGGGCTTTGACATTCTAGTGGAGAACAAAAACAGAATCAAGATGTAAAAATAAAATGTAGGGTAATAAGTGATAAGGAGAAAAACCTAAGTATTTTATTACAACTTGGGAAACTAAAGATAGAGACAGTAGTCTTTGCTGTGAACAAACGCCCCTTATGGCACTAAGAAACAAAGAAGCAAAACTTGTCATGACTAGCGTTACTGTGCTGCTTTGGAAAATATATTTCACTGTAGAAATGACTAAATATGATGGAAGGCTGTTTACCAGAGATCCCGAGTAGGGTCCTATTTGGATCCATATTGCAGAGGGGACCAAGATGGACAAGGACAATGGCCCTGGGCTACGGGACACATGGTCCACAGTCCTGGTGGCAGTCACTAGTGAGAGGATGCTCGGGAAGGAGGCTAACTGTCATGGGATAGTGGTCTTCAAACCCTTCAGATTCCCAGGTCTCCTCTCTCAGCCCTGAATAGGCCTGCAGCCTGCTTTATCCTCCCCAGTGTTCTGTCAGCTGGGGGGAACCCTTCCCCCAGAGCAGCACCAATCCCACTGCTCTGGTCTGGGCTCCAGTCCTATTAGCTTCCTCAGCCCTCCCAGGCTATTTATTTTTTATCTCCTGCCTCTTCAAATTTCTCTCTCTTTTGCTCTTCAGTCTGGCTCAAAAAATGGGTGTAACCACTATTCACACTGCCCTTTGCTTATGCTGATTCACTGCCCCATTTATAACTCTGTTTATTTCATTGATGTCTCTTTTCCTCCCTCTCCCTTTTAAATTAAATTACATTTTGTTTTCCCCAAGCTATTTTTACCTTCCAAAACATGTTTGTTTTCACAGTACAGCTGAGTAAAGCCAGGGCTGAGGGGAACAGTGATTGTGAAATAAAGTGGAAAGAGAGAAATGCTCAGTCCTTGGAAGGAATTGCCTCCTGTTGGGCTGTGTTTATTCATTTATAGAACTTATATGTATTGAGAACTACCATATGCCAAGCCCTGTGGTAGACCTAGAGGTACATAGATAGTAAGAAAAAGAAAAAAAAAAAAAACAGAACAAATCATGGACCTTGCCCATGTGGAACTTTTAGTCTAGTGGGTAAAACATATTAATAAAGAATCACATTTTTAAAACGTGAAATTACCACTTAAGAGCTAAGATGGAGGTCAGAGACTCAGCTGTGAGGTTGAGGAAGGGGTGATTAAGCAGAAAATTGAAGATGAGTTTATAAGGCAAAGCAGAGGAGCCTGGGGTTTAGTTCCACATAGAGGGAAGAGCATGTGCAGTGTGGGCTCCAGGAAGGAGCTCAGTGCATTCATGGGAATGTATGAAGGCTGCTGTGACTTCTGCACAAAAAGCCAAGGGATGGGGATGGAGAGAGATGCAGGATAGGCATGATACAAACTGGGCTTGGGGGTAGGGGACTGGGGTGTGGAGGGCGGGGTTATCTGGAGATGCTAGTGGCTGCCAGAACTTGTAGACCATAAAACTGCCCATATATAATGCTCATTAATAATGTGTTGTATACATGCAGGTCAGGAAAGTTGATGTTTGCAAGGCTGGCATGTGTTCAGGCCAGCATGTTGAAGACCATAAGAGCTAACCTTTATCGCCCACTTACTACATGCTCTGAACTCCTTAAACTGCTCTACACAGATTAGCTTATTTACTCCTTTCAGCCACCTACTGGGTACACAATTTCTCATTTTGTACCAGAGGACCCACATATTGCTAATATTTTTTGAGAGCTGTTCTCCTGCCACTCTAATAGTTTAGGTGGCTGGTAAACATATTAGGAATTGTGAGCACATCCAAACAGTGGGTCAGGTTCCTCCCCAACACGTGTACACAAACATAACCTTAGGGAAGGAAACTGAAATCATAGCTGCAATGGCCAAATGGTGGACAGAGGATGGCAGCATGGAATTCTCAATTTCTGTAACTTTGAAGGTGCTTTTCCCTAAAAGTGATTGTGAAATTTCAATTAGAACTCTGAGAAAATCTAGAATTATGTTGATAGCCATATTAGAAGTTGCATGTTGACCAGCTGAACCTGAACAATGGTACTTCCTGTCCTACAGTATTTGATTATACTGGATTTTAAATATTGCTTTTTCTTAAAAAAAAAAGCGCTCTTTAAAATAATTACATGTTATCCATGAGAAATGGATTATTGCCTGCCATGTCAGTAAACAAAGGATGTCACAGTCATCAGCGATTGCAGCCGCAGCCGAAGGTAACCTGGTGAGCCCCGAGGGAACTCAGGAAGGAAAAGAATACCTGCCATCTAGCAGCCATCAGACTGCAGCCACTCCCTATGATGAGTCCTGAGAAAACACCGATGTGAAAACACTGGATACTGGCCTGGAGAGCTGAGGTGCATATCAAAGGAATGATTTCAATGAGCCCCAGACTCTTGCATCTTCCTATGCATAGAAAAGCGCTAAATTCCTTAACTTGAGATATCTGGTTTTCTTTCATTTACAATAATCTTTTGACATTCAGACTACCTGCCCTTTGTTGCAAAACTCCTATAGGTCCTGGCCCTTACCTCACCTCCTTGGAGCAGTTCTCTCAGGGTTACTTGAGATGCTACCTCCCGGGCTTGAAGTCCTAAAAATTTCCACCAAATAATACATAACTCTCAACTTTTAGGTTGTGAATATATATTTTTAGTCAACATCCATTATGCTTAGCATCCAATGTACTCTATGAAAATAGTATATAAATTATATTTGGCCAGTTAAACTAATTAGCATAAGGTATCCAATTGAAAGTACAGCAAAAAATGGACTATTTAATTCTATTAAAGAAAATGGAGTGAAGAGCTAGACCTGCTTCTTCAGTAGCACAATTTAATGAGACTGCTTCAGATGAGTCCTGTTCTACATCAGAAAAGGAACACAAATCCCTCCAGCTTCTATTTCTGGCTCTACCACAGGCTTTGCTATTATACCCAGAGCAAGATGGAACCTGCTACTTTTTCTCCATCTGCAAAACGTAGGCAATGCTTTTAGCCTTTTTCACAGGAGGGGCAGGATTAATGAGAGCCACAAATGACCTTGACCTGTTTTGTAACTGCAGATGCCTTTTTATTGCTATATTTTCATGAAAAGTGAAAATCTGCTGGATTTTTTTTTCTGACGAGTTAATATTAGGCTAAAACTTTAAAGTCTGGAATATGTACTTTATCAGCTGCTCTTTAAAATTCCAGTATCCAAATTTAAACAAAAGGAGAATAAGATAAATCTTTCAAGTGATAATCAAAACAGTAGGAAGGAAGTGAAAGGGTTGCCTTATAAATTGAGGTCTATTTGTTTTTTCAAAACTGTTATTTTCAGTAAGATTAGTAAGACTGAAATACATTATTAAAGCCATGTTGAATGAGGCTAGCTTGCTGGAAAAAATACATGCCAAAAGTAAGTTGGCGTGTCAGGATATGGTCCACGTGTTTACATGTCAAGCCAGTTGAGAAGTTTGTGATAATGTGCTTTAGAATGATTGTTGATCACTCTGAGATCTTTTCATCAATCCCAATACTGATGCCGCAGGCCTGGGATTGATGGTACATGAAGAAGAAAAATTCTTAAACGTGGTGCTTTTGCAGAGCTCTGACTAGTCAGAGAATATCTTTTCCATCCTAGGCAATGGTTACTGGTCTACGTCACTGTAGGAGAACGCAGTCCTTATTTCAGCAATTAGGTCAGATACACATTGTGATATACTTGCTTTTGAAAGACAGAATCTAGGTCAGAATCATAAGGAACGAAATCAACTATTTCAAAATACATAGCTGGTTAGTGGGAAGCGCTTAATTCCCTATGCCTATAGGTTCCAGGTGGAGGTATTTCTAGTAGAATAACATGCTTGTCTGTCTCTGCTCCCTTGCTTCCTCTTCCTCAGGGAAGGAAGGGCTTCTCTCCTGGATGAGTTTGAAGAAGGAGCAGAGCAGGAAGGGGCGGCCTCTCCCTACCTCGGGGGCTCTGAGACCAGCTGAGCTGCAGTTGCTGGTGTGAATTCTGTTTACTGCAACTGAGTCCATGTAACATATTTGCTTTGTGCTTCTGGCCATGCTATTATTAATGTCTGTTATCTGGACTCTGGGATGAATTTCACATAATGAAGAAAATGAATCCATATTCACAAAATTCTCCCATATCAAGTCTTATCTTATTTCAGAAACTCAGAGGAGAAATCACCCATTTTATAGATGCCAGAATCCAGATGACATGTAAAATAATGGATATTCTGTCTTTTGCTTGTGTTCACATTCTTTCATATTCTTCATGGCAGTGGCTGTAGAAGTATAGAGGGAACGGGAAAAGTGCAACGTTTTTACATATACTTTTCCTACTTTAATTTTAACTAAGACTGTGGGCTGTACGAGGCCATCTCCTTAGATCTAACATAGTAGCTAACACACACTTGAAGCTCAACACATATTTGTTGACTGAATGAATTATTAAATTCAGGGCATTTTAATTGAAATGTTTAAAAACCATTTTAAGGTATTTCATAATGCCCTTAATCATATTCAATAATAGATTACTTACAGGTAATCTGATCCAGCCTGGGGGTCCTACCAAGCTCCTTTTTGGGCAGACCCATCACGAAGGTCATGAGTGTACACAACTGAGGAAGCTTTTAAGTATTTATCACACAAAGGAGGGAACGACCGCATTAGCATAGACCTCACATAAATATATAATACAGAAATATAGAATCCCAGCCAAACACTTCTGGATGGGAAGAGTTAAAAAGGATAGCATCTATCATGGACACTGATTACAAGGAAAATGATATCAGCCCTCTGGGGCCTGAAGCTCTAGCCTGTGCCCAGTAACGGCTGTCATTCATCATCTACCTCAACTCAGCCTGTACCTGATGAGCCCCTTTCTACTTACTAAGTGTACTTCCTCTGCCTCCCTCTGACCTTTCTACATCACATCCTCCAACTGCCTGTCCTTGCTCCAGATGACATATACCGCTAGGGGTTCTCCTTCTCCTTCCCCAGACTCCTGGGGACTCTCATTTTCAGCCTCATGGGTGAAGGGTGGGCTCACTTCCATTCATGCACTTAATTGGGCAACAGGCACTAACTGAGCACCAGCTGTGTTGAGCACCGGGCTACGTGCCTGGGATACAAAGATGATCCAAACATAGTCCTGGTTCTCCAAGAGTTCATGGATGACGGTCAGACAGGAAGTGATGCGGTCGAGGTAGCACCGGGCACTGTGGAGACAGAAATGAGACACAAAACCAGCCCCAGAAGAGTTCCAGGAGCAGAGCCTCCTTCCTCAGGTTGCCATGTCCCAGAAGAGATGGAGGTGGAGGTAGGCTTGAGAATTTTTTTTTTAATTTTTAAATTTCTATTTTTTTTATAGTAGGTCCTTGTTGGCTATCTATTTTAAAAATAGCAGTGTGTACATGTCAGTTCCATGCTCCCTAACTATCCCCCCCCACTATTCCCTCCCCACCCCGGTAACCATAAGTAACCATAAGTTGATTCTCTAAGTCTGCTTCTATTTTGTAAATAAGTTCATTTGTATAATTTTTTTTAGATTCCACATATAAGCAATATCATATGATCTTTGTCTTTCTCTGACTTGCTTCATTTAGTATGATAATCTCCAGGTCCATCTATGTTGCTGCAAATGGCATTATTTCATTCTTTTTAATGGCTGAGTAGTATTCCATTGTACATATGTACCATATCTTCTTTATCCATTCCTCTGTCAATGGACATTTAGGTTGCTTCCATGTCTTGGCTATTGTAAACAGTGCTGCAGTGAACATTAGGGTGCATGTATCCTTTTGAACCATGATTTTCTCTGGATATATACCCAGGAGTGGTATTGCTGGATCATATGGTAGCTGTATTTTTAGTTTTTTAAGGAGCCTCCATACTGTTCTCCATAGTGGCTATACCAATTTACATTCCTACCAATAGTGTAGGAGGATTCCCTTTTCTCCACACCCTCTCCAGCATTTATTGTTTGTAGATTTTTTGATGATGGCCATTCTGACTTGAGACTTGAGAATTTTGAATAAGTCCCAGATCCAGAACAAAAGGCTTTGTGAAGCTGAGTTTGTGCTCAGACGAAGAGGAATAGTTAGATGTGGGCCCAGCAGAGGAAGGAAAGTTCTGCAGACGTTACAGAAAATGTCAGTTTAGATTTGGGGGCTTAGAAACAGCACTCATCCCTCTTTTTGATGGGCCTTATTGGCACTTTTTTAAAATTGGGGTTAGAGAATCAGGGCTAAGGCATAAAAAGGGTTCATTTACTAAAATTCTTATAATACATCAGGAAAAATTATGTGTGTGCTGTAGGTATTTTACTGCCATTTTAGAGGAGGTTTATGGTTTCTTAACAAGCTTCATTCATTATAACGTGCATACTTGTATAGACAAGTTGAGGAGAAAGCTTAATTGACATTAATCCCAAAGGTGTTGATGGGAAGGGCTTTTTTTGTTTGTTTGGTTGTCTTTGAAGTGAAGATCAGAGGTGATTCTTTGTCACCCACAAAACTTTGATGTTTTCCTGCCCTAATGCTTACAGTCAGGATGTAAACACAAATATACACTGGCAACATCCACAATCACTTTATGACTAGGTGAGAAATTTGTTAAGGAAAATATTTGTTACTGCTCAATGTGGCTTTGAAATGTTCCTGGGCCCCCTGGAGGGAAACCTAGTTCTAGAACAGAAGCATTAACATCCATTAACAAACAAAGTCTACATAAAAAGCCAGTTTAACAGACTGCAAATGAATGTATCAAAATGGAAAAGAAAAAAAAAAAGGTTGGTGGGGGGATGGGGGGGACACTTGCTTTAGTACAGTTGGAGTGGGAGTGTATAAGGATGTGAGTCTGACTGAGTTTTGGAGCTGGACAGGCTCAGCTTTGAATCCTGGCTCTGTTATTTGCTAGCTGTGTGCCTTCAAGCAAATTACATCTTCTCAGCTTCCTCATAAATTAAATGGAGATAATACTGCTGTTAGGATTAACATTGCTAACATATTAGCAATTACATAGTTAAGGTGCCTAATATATAAGTACATGCTCAAAATGGTAGATATGTTGATCTTGAGCAAAACAGTCATTTCACAAAATTTTAACTGATATCTTAAAGGATATGGTATGAATTTTAAGTGTACTAAATGCCCCAAATGCCCTACCTTGCCAGCTCTTCATGGTATGATACTGGCTTATGTGTTTCATTGTTGCCGTGGATGCTGAAGATGCCAGAGAGGATTCATCAAAGGTTATGGATGAAACCTGGTAGAGAACCTGAGGACCAATTTATTCACACACATAACTACAATTATTCCATATGTTGTATTAACACAAGCATCGATGAGTTCTGGTTATATCTGGCTCTCTCTTACAAATATTATCCTCTGCTTAATTTATAACCTGATATACCTAGGTGGAAGTAGTACTTTTGTTAGGTAGTTAGACATTAGCAGCAAGGAGGTTACAGTGGTGAGAAAACCAAGACGAAATTAAGTCACACACCCAGCCATCTGGGGACTCTGCCTTGGCACCACCCAGACGGGTAAAACTATGGTCGTGTGGTGGGCAGCTTATCCTGGTAATAGAGGGGCACAGTAACACAATGCGAGTTCCCCCGGCTGCGCATGCCCAGACCAGACAGGCGTATAACCTATAGTAAACCCAAACTCATTATACCATAATTATAAAAAAATCTACATGTGGTTTTGCCGCCCCCCCCCCCGCCCCGTGGGCGTTTCTTAGCGATTCAAGGGTGAGAGCATGCGCAGCAGTAAACTTGTTACATAGCTCGGGACTGTCAATCAAATAATGATCCCCTGTCACTCACCCCCGCCTCCCTGCAAAATGCTCCTTAAAAGCACCCTTAAGCGTGTATAGGAATGCTGCTTTCCATTCGCAGAAACAGCCCGCCCTCTCTCCCTCTGAGAGTGTACCTTTGGGTCGATAAAATTTGCTTTGGCCTTGCTTCACTTCGCTGAAACAGCCCGCTCTCAGAAACAGCCTACTCACTCTCTCTCCCCCTCTCCCTCCTCCCCCTCCCCCTCCTCCCTCCTTCTCTCTCCCCCACCACCAGAGTGTACCTATGCTTAAATAAACTTTGCTTTGTGCTTAAGCTTAACGGGGTAGTTTGCAATTCTTTGCTTACTATCGTGAACCGAGACTGCTGGTCCGGGCCTTCCGTTGACCTCCTCGGTTCAAGCTATTTTGTTATAACGTACGTCCACCCCGTGACACTGCTCTTACCGTGAGTCGAATCCGCAACGGTACGTTTGGGCCGCTGCCTAGTAGCTCCCACGGCTTTCTGATCAGAGGTATGTTTGCGACGCCTACTTTGCGGCTTCCCCGCGCCTGCTTTGCAGCTTCCCGCAGCCTGCTTTACGGCTTCCCTGATTTCGCATTCGCTAAAGGTAGAATTGCGCTCGCGGGATGCCTTGCACCTTCCCAGGCTTTCGTTCAGTTGCATGACAGTTGCCCAGCCTGTCTTACATGCCTCTGCTCCTTGCCTCATTCACCTGAGAAGGGACTACTCTGTCGCTGCTAACGTGAAATGGCCCTAATGCTGTTTTATTTTCCTACTCACAACTCTCCTTCCCGGCCTCTCGCTTGCGTCCTTCACCACTGCCGGCAGCAACGGTGGACGAATTGCCACCTTCTGACTCTGTTAAGTGTTTACACCTGTCAAACCGACCTCCCTGATCAGCTTCCTTAAATTACGGCTATAGAGAAGGCTTCACACCTCTCTCCGGCTCAGCTTACTAGACCTCCTAATCATTTTTTCTGTCACTGACTGGAACCGAGATCAACAGTGGGACTCTGGGAGGTCTTTTTCCCACTTTCATTTCGGGGCCCTTTTTTCCTCTTCTGAGACTCGAAGGAGCTTTCTTCTGTGGATAGGTCAGGCTGATGGCCGCCCTGAACACCCAATCTGTTATATTTGTGAGGACTTCCAGCAGTTCCACACACCACTTTTTGGCCAGACCGCTCTAATTTGGGATCCCCTCATTCTTTTCCTTGTCGTCTCAAACATCTGTTTTACATGGTCCCTAAGGAAAGCCAACTCTTCCTCCCCTCAGCCACCCAGAACAGTTTCCATCACTTACCAGACCTTGCCGATTGCCAGCCTGTCAGGAATCTCCAGGGACTTGCCTTTACGGTCCTGATCACCTGCATAGGAGCCTTGGCCCACTGGCAATGGGAAAGAAGGAATAGCCACGCTATTATGAGATTCAGGAGCCAGAGAGTACAAACAAACGGCTCGTTAAGGAGAGGGAATCTCTTGGTGACACAGCCTCGGTGCGGTGTATTCCCTCTACCTAAAAACCAACTGCTCATCCAGGTGAGAGAATCTCTGTAGGTGACACAACCATTGGCACACGGTCTGTTCCTCTCCCTGAATGTTGCGTGTCCTCACTGCCAGTAAGGCAGGGGGATCTCTGTTGGTGACACAGAGATCTGGCCTTTGGGCCAGAGAGGACAGACAGTAGTCCTGGAGGGCTATGGCCAGGGCCCTCCACTGATACCAGGAGGAGGGGACGGCCTCTCCTGCAGGCGGTCGGGGATACCAGGACGCTGAGACTCCCCTGACCTCAGTGTTGTGTATTCTCTCTCTTTCCAGATGGGTAACCAAACCTCTGGCCTCCTGCCACCTGAGCCTCCCTTAGGCTGCATCCTCAAGAGCTGGTCGGCCTCTGACCCTGACACCCTAAAGAAAAAGAGAATGGTCTTTTTCTGCAACATTGCTTGGCCCCAGTATAAGCTGGGGAGCCAAGAAGAGTGGTCCTTACATGATAGCATTAACTTTAATACCATCCTTCAACTAGATCTATTCTGCAACGGCAAGGAAAATGGAGCGATGTCCCTATGTTCAAGGCTTTTTCGCTCTTAGCGATAAGGAAGAACTCTGCAAGACTTGTAAAATTGACTCTGCTGTGCTGGTCCTGATGAGACAGCCCCCATCCTCTCCTCGAGAGGATCCATCTGAGCGGGGCCATGCTAAAAGGGAACCTGAACCAGATAAGAGCCAAAGGGAGAAAATCTTTAAACCTGGGGATAGCACTAAACCCACCCCATTCTCCATCTATATGCCCCTTTGCCACCGACAGCCCCCTTAACGCCTTACCTGGGAGATCTGACTCCCACAAGGCCTCCCCCTAGAATTTGCCCTTTGGTGGAGACAACGGGTGAATTTGGACCCCAACTCATTCAGAAGACTTTTACTCTTCTACAGTTAAAGCACATCAGACAGAAACTAGGTAAATTTTCTGATGATCCTGACCACTACATTGACAACTTCGGCTTTTGACTTAGCCTGGAAGGATGTCATGATAATCTCAGAGCAAACTCTATCAGATACTGAGAAAGAAAAGGTCCTAAAGGAGCCCTGCAACTTCGTGGACAGCCTCCATTTGTCCAGCTCAAAATATCCTGTGGAGGAAACCACCATTCCCCATAAGGACCCTCACTGGGATTACAATAACCCCAATGGACAATGGGAAAAGGTACATTTTACAATCTGTATAAAAGCTGGACTCAAAACAAGCAGAAGGAAACCCATTAATTCCTCAAAGTTTTCTGCCGTCAGCCAGGAACCCAATGAAAACCCTACAGCCTTCCTGGAAAGGCTCAACGAGGCCATAATTAAATATAGCAACCTAGACCTGGACTCCCTTGAAGGAAAAATCATTTTAAAGGATAGGTTCCTTACCCAGTCTGCACCAGACATCAGGAGGAAGCTTTGAAAGCTTACGCAGGAGCCCAATGTTAATCTAGATGAATTCCTAGCTACAGCCACCACTACCTTGTATAATTGGGACCAGGAGAAGGA
This sequence comes from Mesoplodon mirus, assembly GCF_964341445.2. Lineage (NCBI taxonomy): Eukaryota > Metazoa > Chordata > Mammalia > Artiodactyla > Ziphiidae > Mesoplodon > Mesoplodon mirus. The sequence continues at coordinate 90,473,403 of NC_138977.1, forward strand.
GGTCAAGGCTCAGGAGAGGGAAAAGAGAAAAAATAGGCAGGCCCAATTATTGGCAGCCCTACAGGGGCAAACCTTATCCGGAGAAGCCCGGACCCATCCCAACGGAAGCCAAGACCGGTGCCGGGTCTGCAAAAAGCCTGGCCACTGGGCGAGGGAATGCCCCAACAAGGACAAGCCTCCTAAGATACCCTGTCCAAAATGCCAAAGAAGTGGCCACTGGGGAACCAACTGCCCCTGGGCTAAAAGGCCAAGGGGCCAGGGGCAGCCCCTTGGATGGCCCTAGATTGACGGGGGCCCTCCACTCCAGATGGCCCCCCTGTTTAACGTCAGTATTACTGGACTGGAGCCAAGGGCAAACCTGGATGTGGCAGGTAGGACCATATCTTTCTTATTGGATACGGGGGCTGCCTACTCTGTCCTAGTTTCCTTCTCTGGACCCTTCTCCTCCGACTCCTGTCTGGTTACAGGAGTCTCGGTAAACTTACTACTAGGCCTTTCACTCTTCCTTCGTATTGTTACTGGGAAGGATATACATTCTCTTCTTCCTGGTCATACCTGAATGCCCCCACCCACTGTTAGGTAGGGGCATCATGAACAAGCTGGGAACCAGACTGCTACTTGGGGGAACCACTGCAGTAACACCCCTGCTGTTCTTAGTCTTAGAGACACAGCCCCCTCTGAGGACTGGCACACCAGCCTTAGCTGAGTTGCCAGTAGGCCCCCAGGTCTGGGCCGATGGAATGCCAGGGGGAGCTATAACCTCCTCCCCAGTGCTTATCACCTTAAAGGACCCAAACTCTTTCCCCAGTCAGAAACAATATCCGATTCGCCCAGAAGCCCCAAGGGGACTGCAGCATCTCATATCCAAATTTTTACAACATGGGCTACTTATTCCTTACAGTTCTCCCTGCAACACCCCTATCTTACCTGTTAAGAAGCCAAACCGAGAATACAGACTGGTCCAAGACTGAAGAGCTCTCAATGAGGCAGTTGTCCCACTCCATCCAGTAGTCCCCAGTCTGTACAACCTGTTGGGGACCGTCCCAGGCACAGCCTCCTGGTTCACTGTGTTAGACCTGAAGGAGGCCTTCGTTTCCACACCTCTGGACCCCCAGTCCTACTACCTCTTTGCCTTTGAGTGACATGGGGAAGGGAATAGAGAACGACAACTCACCTGGACAGTCCTACCCCAAGGGTTCCAAGACAGCCCTCACCTTTTTGGCCAGGCCCTGGCCTAGGACGTCCAAGATCTACGCCTGGAAGAAGGGACTATCATCTAGTATGTGGATGACCTTATTTGCTCCCCAGACCACGAGAGAGCCTTAACTCATGCTACCCAGACACTTAATTTTTTGGCCAAATGAGACTATAAAGTCTCTAAGTCCAAGGTCCAATTGGCACAGCAGGAAGTCAAATATCTGGGAGTAATCCCCTCCCCAGGGCAAAGCAGGATCTCCCCTGAGAGAATACAAGGGATTTTAGATTTGCCAGAGCCAACTACCCAAAAACAGCTCTGAGCCTTTTTAGGCCTCATGGGTATCGCAGATTATGGATTCCTAATTATGGACTAAAAGCACAACCTCTTTATGAGGCCCTGGAAAGAAAATCTGACTCTGAACCTCTGCTCTGGGGCCCTAACCAAACCCGAGCTTTCCATCAGCTAAAGACATTACTGTCTCAGGCCCCAGCCTTGGAAATCCCAAGAACTGATAGGCCTTTTCAACTATTTGTGGCAGGAAAACAAAGGATGGCTTTAGGAGCCTTAACTCAGGAACTTCTCCCTGTCCAGAGACCTGTAGGATATCTGTCAAAGAGACTGGACCCAGTGGTCACTGGCTGGCCCAGCTGTCTTAGGGTAGTTGCTGCTTTGGCCTTATTGAAGGAAGAAGCCTCCAAGCTTATGTTGGGGCAACCCCTGACAGTATATACCTCCCATCAGGTTACCTCTCTCTTGGAAGGGAAAGGCCATTTCTGGCTCACAGATAGCAGGATCCTCAAACGTCAGGCATTACTGTTGTAGAATCCAGACCTACGTGTCACGGTCTGCTCCTCTTTAAATCCAGCTACACCGCTCTTCTTCCCTGAGGAAGGTCTACCAGTTCATCAATGTGAAGATATAATATTTCATTCCTTGTTGCCCCGACCCGATCTAACCGATACTCCACTACAAAACCCTGAGGAAGTTTGGTTCACTGATGGAAGTAGTTTTGTTTCTGAAGGATATAGAAGGGCAGGTATGCGGTGGTCTCCTTGACACAGGTTATTGAGGCCCGGACTCTTCCCCCAGGGACCTCAGCCCAATTAGCAGAAATAATTGCTTTAACTCGAGCCTTAACCCTAGCTGAAAATAAGGCCCTTAATGTATATACTGACTCTAAATACGCTTTCTTGGTTCTGCATACTCATGCTGCTATCTGGAAGGAACGTGGCTACCTGACAGCCTGAAGCAGCCCGATTAAGTATGGACCTCAAATTCTCTCCCTCTTGAAGGCAGTCCTCAAGCCTTCCCAGGTAGCAGTGATTCATTGCCTAAGTCACCAGAAGGGTGACGATGAAATAACAAAAGGAAATCGGCTAGCCAATCAGGCTGCCCGACAGGCAGCCCTTCATCCCTTTGTGATAGAGAGCACCTTAGTTCCTTCCCTTAGTTCTCTCCCTTCCCCGTCTTACCTGCCTGAGGAGATCAAATGGACCATAAATCATGGGTACCACCTTGACCCAGAAGGATGGTACCGGAGAGAAAACTTAACTCACCTGCCCCAATGGATCCAATGGAAAATTATTAAATCTTTGCATGAGGCTTGTCACCTAGGGAGAGATGTCTTATACCAGATTGTTTTTTCTATCTTCTCTGGGAAGGGACTTTCCTATGTATTTAATAAGGTAACCTCATCATGCCCTGCTTGTCTGACTAACAATCCTCAGGGAAGTAAGCCACCATCGTTGTCCCTTCCCACTCAGAGACATGGAACATATCCAGGGGAAGACTGGCAAATGGACTTTACAATGGTTCCTCCCTTCCGAGGATATAAGTACATTTTGGTGCTTGTGGACACCTTTACCGGCTGGGTGGAAGCTTTCCCTACCAGGACAGAAAAAACTTAGGAGGTAGTCCAGTAGCTTTTAACTGAAATCATCCCTAGGTTTGGCCTTCCATCGTCTCTTCAGAGTGATAACGGACCTGCCTTTGTTTCCCGAATTACTCAGCAGATATCCAAGGCTCTAGATATTGAGTACCACCTTCATTCTTCCTGGAGACCCGAATCCTCAGGAAAGGTAGAAAGAGCCAACCAACATTTTAAAAATACCTTAAGGGACTTCCTTGGCAGTCCAGTGGTTAAGACTCTGCGCTTCCAGTGCAGGGGGCAAGACTTTGATCCCTGGTCGAGGAACTAAAGATCCCACATGCCGCGTGGCATGGCCAAAAAAAAAAAAAAAAGCCTTAAGAAAAATAACCCAAGAGACCTCCCTCAGTTGGAAGGAAGCCCTCCCTATTGCTCTTTTAAGGACCAGAACAGCCCCAAAGGCCTTACATAACCTTAGCCCTTATGAAATGCTGTATGGTAGGCCTTTCTTACGAGGGGACCTACTTATGGACTCTGACACCTCTGCCATTACGTCTTATGTTACCTCCCTTGTACAGTTCCAACAAGCCCTCCAGGACTACAGGATAAAAAGGCTTCCTTCCCCAGAGTCTGCTCCTTGCCTTTACTCTCCAGAAACACAAGTGCTCATCAAAACTTGGAAGGATTCTCAACTTCAGCTGACCTGGAAGGGAACCTATCCAGTCTTGCTCTCCTCCTGCAGTTGTTAAGGTACCAGGGATTACCAGTTGGATTCACCATTCCCAGGTAAAGCCCTGGACAGCCACCGAGTCCAAGGACATCTCCCCAGCTAAGTACACCTGTGAGCCTTTGGAGGACCTCCAACTCCTGTTCAAATGAAAACCGCAAGATAAGTACATTCTAAATTCATAAACCCACCATTCCCACAGCTGGCAGAAGTAATAGGCCTACTGTATCTTCTGACTTTTCTCATTGTGCATGCTCTCATTCTATTCTGCATATCATCACAAAATGAATTCACATGCTGCCTCTTATTTCCCTAATATGACATCTCTCCTTGAAGTTATTGGACTTTCCCCCTTTCCCTTTATTTCTTCGTATTCTCACCATCCACTGACACCCACTGTAAATCAAGTTGCAAAATTAACCAATAAAACTGCCTGTTGGATATGCCCCAAAGGAACCCAAAACCTAGAGGAACTCTACCTATTGGCCCTCCCTACCTCCATCGAACAGCTGTATAACTTACTTGATCAATATTATGGGATGGATTACCTTTTATATGGGGGCCAAAGGCAAGTAGACCCTGACTCTTTTGCCTTAGGCCTAGTTGTCCACATAGGTACAGCCTCCAAGCTTCTAGGAAAGATACAACTTTGTTTCCAGAACCTGGAGTGATGGGGACACATCTTGGGCTGGTTAAATGACTCCTTTTGTAACTATACCCTCAACTTTAATCAGACTAGCCTGGGGTGGGATTCCTGGTCAGAAGAAGATGAATACAAAGTATACGAAGGTAATTTCACTTTGTACTGGGGAAACTCAAGGAAAAATGCAACGAAGAAGTATATTAGTGAGGACCGTATCCCCATAAACAGCTCAGCCCTGGGAACAAATTATGTAGGAATTGGCATGACCACCAGACACCTACTTAACTTAACTGTCCTACAAAATCCTCCTCCAAAATATAATGAAATCCAATTAATATTCAGAAATTTATGCCAATCCCCCCATCACACTCATAATCAGTCAGAACCCAGATTCTCCCCTCTGTGTATAGATGATTACTTCCTTGGGGTTTGATCTTCCAAATATAATCCTAGGCCATGGGCCCCAGACTTTTTCCAGAGGAAAACTCCCAACAGGTCAAGGCCTGGCTCTGGGGACCACGACAGGGATATCCTTGAGGGGCACCGGATTTTCATTCCAATGTGGTACTGGGGTATATCTAGATCTTCCCACACTTTGGAGGGGCACCTGCACAATCATTGCTGCTGTCCCAGAGGCAACCATTGTGACTACAAAGGATTTAGCTTCCTCAAGAGATGTTCCCAACCTTGGGTCATTCCTCAAAGAAGCCTTAAAACCTGTCCAAGAGACAAAAATGAACTACTGATCGGGGAGGACATACTCATGATAACCTAATTCTTTTTTTTTTAAACATCTTTATTAGAGTATAATTGCTTTACAATGGTGTGTCAGTTTCTGCTTTATAACAAAGTGAATCAGTTATACATATACATATGTCCCCATATCTCTTCCCTCTTGCATCTCCCTCCCTCCCACCCTCCCTATCCCACCCCTCTAGGTGGTCACAAAGCACCGAGTTGATCTCCCTGTGCTATGCAGCTGCTTCCCACTAGCTATCTATTTTACATTTGGTAGCATATATGTGTCCATGCCACTCTCTGACTTTGTCCCAGCTTACCCTTCCCCCTCCCCATATCCTCAAGTCCATTCTCTAGTAGGTCTGCATCTTTATTCCTGTCTTGCCCCTAGGTTCTTCTGACCATTTTCTTTTCTTTATTTTTTTTAAGATTCCAAATATATGGTATTTGTTTTTCGCTTTCTGGCTTACTTCACTCTGTATGACAGTCTCTAGGTCCATCCACTTCACTACAAATAACTCAATTTCGTTCCTTTTTATGGCTGAGTAATATTCCATTGTATATATGTGCCACATCTTCTTTGTCCATTCATCTGTTGATGGACAATTAGGTTGCTTCCAGATAACCCAATTCTTGATCAGCCTGAGTGATCCACAGTGACTTTAGAGGAGTTTTTTGGGTTTGCAAGTGTACCCCTCTTGAGAGGTATTGAGAGAAGAGTATTCTCAATCTTACCATCATGGTTTAAGAATCTTGGAAGGCTACAGCAGCAGCCATTGAGAAACAAAAATCAGCCCTAGATTCTCTGGCTGAGGAGGTTTTACAAAATAGGAGGGCCCTTGATATTATGACAGCCAAGGCCGAGGAGTCTCTTCCCTGCTCAATGAAACACGCTGCTTCTATATTAATACCTCTGACCAAGTTGAAGAAAACCTTTGGGTTTTAAAAAGAAACATCAAGCTAACAGAGGATCTGAAAGAGAGAGCAGGACAAGGCCCTAGCTGGCTTTCTTCCCTCCTCTCCTCTGTGGAGACCCAGTTATGGACAGGGGTCTTGACATTGTTGGGACCACTAGTCCTGATAGTCTTTGTTTTGTTGTTAGGCCCTTGTATCATTAACCTACTTGTTTGACTCATTTCGGAACGCCTACAAGCTGTTCGATTCCAAATGGTTCTGTGATGTGGCTACCAGCCGGTTCAGCCTGGCCCTGAGACCCAGATCTACATGGGACCCTTTGATGGTCATCGCTCCAGACCACCTCCTTGCTGAAAGAGACAAAGAGGAGGGACCCAGTCAAAACTCTGTCCCTTACCAGCAGGAAACAGCCAGAGTGGTTGTCGTCCATGTCCCAAAGAACTGGGTCCCATACTCTTGAGATGGGAATGTTAGGTAGTTAGTCAGACATTAGCAGCAAGGTGATGACAGTGGCGAGAAAGACAAGAAGAAATCTAGTCACACACCCAACCATCTGGGGACCCTCCCAGACAATAGCAGCAAGGAGGTGACAGTGGTGAGAAAAACAAGGAGAAGAAATCTAGTCACACACCCAACCATCTGGGGACCCTCCCTTGATTGCACCCAGAACAGATGAAACTATGATCGTATGGTGGGCAGCTGATCCTGATAAAGATACAGTAATACAAGGGGAGTTCCCTGGGCTGCACATGCCCAGACAGGTGTATAACCTATAGTAAACCCAAACTCATTCTACCATAATTATAATAAAATCTACATGTGGTTTTGCCCCCAACCGTGGGCCTTTCTTGGCGATTCAAGGGTGAGAGAATGCGCAGCCCTCTCTCAGAAACAGCCCCCCCACTTCTCACTCTCCCTCTCCCCCCCCCACCCCCCAGAGTGTACCTATGCTTAAATAAACTTTGCTTTGTGCTGAAGCTTAACATGGTAGTTTGCAATTCTTTGCTTACTATTGTGAACCGAGACTGCTGGTCCGGACTTTCCGTTGACCTCCTTGGTTCAAGCTATTTTACAGTGAATGTCCACCTGGTGACAATTTAATCAGCAGAATGGTCCTCCAATCTCTGATTGTCCTACTGTGCCTTAAAGCTTCAGGAGAAAAGAATAGGGTATTGAAGAAGGAAACCACTGCCTGGCCCGTCAGTACAACCAACTTCATCCGTGCATCCATCCATGCTTTCATCCATGCATGCGTGCATCCATCCATCCAGTACCACGTTTTAAGCGGTGGGGACACAATGTTAAGCAGACAACTACCCTCATAGAGTTTTCAATCTATGAATCACTGGGGTGGCTCATCTTCCAGCCAGTTTGCCCTCATATCAGAGCAAAAGAAGAACATTTCATTCCAAATAATTGTTTATTCTAGAAAATTTAGAATGTATACAGATAGAAAGTGATGATCATCTTTAATCTATTTCCTAGAGCTAATCATGGTTCAAGAATCTTGGAAGACTACAGCAGCAGCTATTGAGAAACAGTGCAGGAAACACAACAACCTTAGGGTATTTCGAGAAGAGAGGCATTTAATATAGGGAGTTAGTTAACCATTAACATTTTGATGTATCTCCTTAAGGTCTTCTGTGTTTGTGTGTGTGTAACAATAGTGAAATATTGCAGTACATAATTTTACGTCTTGTTTTATTATTCGCTTAACATTATATCATGAGCAATTTCCTGTGCTATTAAAACTTAAAAATATGACTTTTAGTAGTTGCTTGATGTTCCATTCTATAGATCTATTAAATTAATTTTTGCTAAAAGTTTAGATTGTCATTTTTCCCTTTTTTTTTTTGCTTTTAATTAATACTAAAATAACATCTTTAAACCAAAAATTGTACCCAAATCTCCTTAGGGTTTCCCCTTAGATCGCTAGAAGTGTAATTTCTGGGTCACTGGATATGCAAGTTTTATGGCTTTTGCCAAATAGCTTTCCAGAATAGAAAAGATTCCATTCTAGAACATCTGGAAAATTTAAAAATCGTTTAGCTCAGTGTTTGCTGTCATGCATATCAATCACAATGCCATATTTGGCTGAATGACGGTTTCTTCTTACAGGTCAATGTTTGGACACAAGCTTTGTAAATTATAGGTTTTGAGAGGGTGACTTTGAATGAACCATGCTGAAAACAATGGACGTTTTTGGTGTTTTTCTCTCTCTTTTTTCTTTTTTTCTTTTTTTCCATTCCTTACAGCTCACCTTCCTCATTCCCTTTCTTTCTCTTCTTACTCATATCATTTCAAACCCTCCACCCCATTTCCGTGCCTCCACCTATGCTGGTAACCCATCCTTCCATGTTTTTCCTCAAGCTCACATAATCAGATACACATTTATGCAGACACATGCACGCGCACGTGTGCACACACAATCTTGTTATTTTACAGAAATGCTATCTCATTATATTCACTTCCACATAAAAGAAAAAAGAAAACAGTGCCTCTGGTGGTGAGTTCAGCAGGGTTTTCTGGGAATCATTACTGGAGGTCCAGCTTAGAGCCAACTGTCCTAGCTCTTTCAATAATAACTTCCGGTATTAAGTTTCTAATTAAAGCAGCTAGAGTGGTGCCTCTTTCTAATTAAAGCAGCTAGAGTGGTGCCTCTTTTCTTCACATGAATCCTGGCCTTATTCAAATAGTCTCCTGCCAAATCCCATGATTAATATATGTCACTGCTCTTTAAAATTCTTGCCAGTATGATGGGTATTAGTGATATCTTGGTATTGCTTAATTTTTTTTTTTGCGGTACGCGGGCCTCTCACTGTTGTGGCCTCTCCCATTGTGGAGCACAGTCCCCGGACGCGCAGGCTCAGCGGCCATGGCTCACAGGCCCAGCCGCTCTGCGGCATGTGGGATCTTCCCGGACCGGGGCACGAACCCGTGTCTCCTGCATCAGTAGGCGGACTCTCAACCACTGCGCCACCAGGGAAGCCCGGTATTGCTTAATTTTGGATATGAGTCTAAACATTTTTTTTTCTTTATCTTTGCCATTTGTGTGAATTGCCTATTCATATCCTTTGCCATTTTTCTTTTGGGTTGTTTAACTTTTTCTTATCCATCTTGAAGAGCTCTTAATAATATATTAACTTCTAAGTCTTTGTCTTTATCAACAGTAATTTCCACCCTCAATGTATTGCTTTTTAAATTGAGTTTGTTTCCTAAATATAGTCAGGTCATTTGATGTACAGTCATAATTCCTAACCCTTTCTAAATACTTCCTGATCACAGGGGCTGGAAAGAGAAAAACACATTTCACAGACTCCCTTGCAGCTAGGAACGTGATGTGAATTAGGTTGCACCAATGAGACGTACTCATGCAAGGTCTGGAAGATAGAAGTGCTATTTTTGCTGGAAAGCAAGTTGGAGAGACATGAATATTTGTGGCCTTACTTTGCATTCTGTTGTCTGATCACCAGCTTCCTGATCATGACAGTTGAGGAGGCAGTAGTGGTAGCAGCAACAAATTTCTGACATCTGGATTGTAACTCTGTTAATGTGCCCTTGAAATCAGTCATACGGTGGCAGCCACCTTACGCTCACTGGTTCTCCTGGCCCTCTCAATACTTTTGTAAACAACTAATTCCCTATATTAAATGCCTCTCTTCTTGAAATACCCTAAGGTTGTTGTGTTTCCTGCACTGTTCCCTGACTGATACACTTTAAGATATCTTTTACCTTGAGAAGTTTAAAATTTTTATATAGTCAATATGTCTACTACTTTTATTTTATGAAAGTTCATGAGATTCCTGACTTGGTTAAGAAACATCCATGACCCTAGATTACGTGGAATCTCCTGGATTATCATTTAAGATTTTTATTATTTAATTTTTATAATTAAGTTTTTCTATCTTATTCTATAAGACACGGATTGAGTTTTACTTTTTAAGGTGGTGTTATGGACTGAACTGTGTCCACCTCAAAGGCATATGTTGAAGCCCTAAGCCCCACATGTGACTGCATTTAGAAATAGGACCTTTAAGGAGGTAGTTAAGATTAAATCAGGTCACAATGTGGGTCTTAATCCAATATAACTGATGTCCTTATAAGAAGAGGAAAAAATACCAGAGATTTGTGTATACAGAGAAAAGACCATGTGAGGACACAGGAAGATGGCCATCTGCAAGCCAAGGAGAGGCCTTAAGAGAAATCAAAGCTGCCGCCACCTGGATCTTGGACTTCCAGCCCCCAGAACTGTGAAAAGATAAACTTCTGTTGTTGAAGCCACTTGGTATTTTGTTGTGGAAGCCTTAGCAAACTAGTATAGGTGGATAGACAATTGTATCAACATTACTTATTACTTAATCAGCTTTCCCTCATTGAACTGAAATACCATTGTATCATGTATAACTTTATATATATATAAAGGGGTCAATTTATGGATTCTCTAGTCTGTTCTTCTCTTCTGTTTACTACTATGTCTATACAACACTGATTAGATTATACTGGTTTTATGGTATGTTTTGATGTTTGATAAGGCAAATCCCCACTCTGTTCTTCTTTCTTCCCCCACCCCCATGGGTTACTCCTTGAAAAATATACATGTATACAGTTGGAAAAATATACATGTATACAGTTGGAAAAACCAAATAGTACCATAAAGCTTGTAACTAAAAAAGGAGTCTCTCTTTGGCCCTTAGTATGCTTGTGAATGCTTAGCAACTGACTGTCTGGGAAAAGGAAAGAAAGCTTTGATGTATAGTGTTTTCTGTTCCAGTGATATAAATACTCCCACCATGACTGATTTCAAGGTCCCACTGTGATACCACTGAATAGGGAATTGGGAAGAGATGTGCCCAGCTGGCTTCTCAAGCCAGAATTAAGTCAGCTCTAGCACACCACTGCCCACTCCTGAATTCCTCTTCTGAAACTCTTTCTGGCTTACATCCATACCTTTAAACAGTGTGCTTCCATTACTATTTCCAGGGTATACATTTTAGGCATTATCTATTGATATCCTATGATGGATGATGGGATACCATCAAATACTTTTCTATCCCCATGCTCTCACGTCCTGTCCCAGTAAAGTTCTATCACAATTTTTGTTTAAATGAATAGTCAGTGTTTATTTTATTATAATTACCTATTTATATGCCTAATTACATGCTGAGTTACAATGTTATTATTATGACTATATCCTACTTGGTGAGGCAAGTAACTTACCATGATAAAATTTCCCTTATTATACATTTTTTAAAGCTCCTTTTTCCTGATGGCTAAGTTTCTCAAGTCCCTAACCTGTTTCTCCCAAACTTTCCAAGAGTAGAACCTGTGATAAAGCTGGGAGCTTGATAGGCTGTCATTCGGTGAGAATGAGGACTGATCTGCTTGCTGCTGCTGCCACTTGAGGTTATGAGGAGAACCATTTGTTTCTATCATTATTCTGGGAAGAAAAAGTTAAAAGAATTATTTCACATGAAAACTGACAGTACCTCCAACATGCGGCTGTGGGGTGTAAATTTGTATTGCTAGGGCAGTCAGGGGGAACCCCAAGCTCAGAACTAATGTTACGCGGCTCACAGCTTGCAAATGCCTCCAGGCATATGGCCAAGCCTCTGTAGAGGAAAGCACCTCCCACTGGGCTCAGGGTTTCCCCCAGATCAAGTGCAGTCACATAGAGGCTCACAATAAAACATTACCCAGCACAAAAAAGTGACTCATCAGAATGAGAGGCAGCAAAAATGCTAACAAAAAAATAGACTTCCCAGAATTTAAGATATTGGCATTACTAGCTACAGAACATACATGATGCATAAACATTTAAAAACAAAAGATGAAGTGAAAATTGAGAAAGGAGAAAATTTTAAAAATTAAACTCTGTTTGAGGAAGAATCAAATAGAACTTCCAGAAATTAAAAAATATATATATATATGTATACATATAACCATTGAAATTATGCCCATCCTCTTTGAAGTTTTCCTTCTCCTTCTTTATCTAATGAAATTGGTATCTTCCCCAAGGCACTGCCCTACAGCCTTCTCCAGAGCTGGCTGTTGTTTCTCCCGTACCTTTCTGATGTGTCTGAGTATCACTGCCACTCTTTCTCCCTCTTCCCAGATTTTACCACCCTGCTACCGTTTGCAGTTGGTATCGTCTACTGATTCATAGGTTTTCCCCCTTCATTTAAAAATTATTTTAGCTCGTGCTTCCTTGATACTCTCTCCAACACGACTCCTATCTTAATTCATGGCATGTCAGTATCCATGCAGGCAATACTTCCAGTATCCTCACCTCTCAGTGTTCATTTCTTTCAGTTGCCGAGTTGCATTTCATTGTATGTATATAGCATCATTTGTTTATCCACTTACCTGCCAGTGGATCTTTGGGTTTTTCCAGTTTTTCACCCATTGTAAATAAAGCTGCTATGGACATTCATGTTGGTCTTCACAGTCAGATACAGTGACAAACAGACTCAGAGGTCGTCCACAGATTCCAGCAGGCCCTTGCTCTCCTTTGCTCTGCTTATGGCTGTTTTTTTTAAAATTGAAGTATAGTTAATTTACAATGTCATGTTAGTTTAGAGTGTACAGCAAAGTGATTCACATATATACCTAAATCTATCCATTCTTTCTTTTTCAGATACTTTTCCATTATAGGTTATTACAAGATATTGAATATGGTTCCCTGTGCTATATAGTAGGTCCTTGTTTTTTACCTATTTTACATATAGCAGTGTGTATCTGTTTAATCCTAAACTCTTAATTTATCCCCACTATCCTCTTTGGTAACCATAAGTTTGTTTTCTGTGTCTGTGAATCTATTACTGTTTTGTAAGTAAGTTCATTTGTATGCCTCTAGCTCTTTAAGAGCTAGTCCTGCTAGCTGGCAGTAGCCCCCAGACCCACTGCAAATGCTTGGTGGTGGACTCACAGCAGGGATAGCTACATAAAGATAGCAGCTTCCCACAGACCTGTCCACAAGCTCCTTCTTTATGATCCCATTGCAATAGCTGGCCATGTTTAGCTTCTCAAGAATTACAGACTTGTCTACTTACACCAGGGCACAGAGCAACTGCTTGTGGCTTTTTCTCTAATCCACTAACTCCACCTTTTAGACTCTCTCCCCAATCATTAAGATCTAAATCCTATAATAAATCCCCTATTCCATAACACCTACAGTGGCTTTGCTTCCCTGACCAATATATGCCCCCAAAGCTGAAATAAACCTTATTTCTTTGATGTTCATTTCCTTTTCCTTTGCCTTCCTCTTTTTTTAAAAATGAGAATGTTTTTAGCAGCTTGATTTGTGATAGCCTCAAACTGAAAATAGCTCAAGCATACATCAGTAGTAGGAAGGGAAAATAATGTACATTTTATTCATAGAACGAGATGCTACTTAGCAACAAAAAGAATTACTAATATCCTCAGCAACATGGATAAATCTAGCAGACAAATGCCGAGTGAAAGAAGCCAAACAACAAAGAGAACATACTGTATGATTCTACCTATATGAGGTTCAAAATAGAGAAAAGTGATTTATGGTGATGGAAGTTGGGACAGAATGTTCTTGGAATACCCTTTGAAAAGGGCTATGGACAGGGAAGGGACATGAAGATTTTTTCTAGTGATCGAAATGTTCTATATTGTGGTCTGGGTGATGTTCACAAGGATATATACATATGTTAAAATGTTAGCAAGTTGTTCAATGATGATTAGTGTACTTTGTCTTTGTATATATGTGGAGAGAGGGAGAGACAGAAAGGCTAGTCTCCTAGTCTCTTGTCTGGACTCAAGCTCGTTTAAAAAAAAAAAATTTTAGGGAACTTCCCTGGTGGCACAATGGTTAAGAATCCATCTGCCAATGCAGGGAACAATCAGGGACCAGGGTTCAATCCCTGGTCCGGGAAGATCCCACATGCTGTGGAGCAACTAAGCCCATGCGCCACAACTACTGAGCCCGCAAGCCACAACTACTGAAGCCCGTGCACTCTAGGGCCTGTGCTCTGCAACAAAAGAAGCCACCACAATGAGAAGCCCGTGCACTGCAATGAAGACCCAATGCAGCCAAAAAAAAAAAAAAAAAAAAAGGAAATTTTTAATTTGAAATGATTATAGATCCACAGGAAGTTGCACAGATAGTACAGAGAAGTGTCTTGTACCATTTACTAGATTTCCCTCATTGGTTACATCCTATGGTGTTCATTTCTTCAGAATCATTTCCATCATCATCATGTGGCTGCCCACTACCAGTGGATTTGGAACAGCAGTGTCATTTCTTGACAAAAAAGTCCAGAAAATCTTGTTTCATCATTTATCAATAATGGTTAACATTTTTGAAAATACAGATTTTAATTCCCTAATTTAGTTAATAACAAATAAGTTAAAAACAACCTTGATTAAAAATTAAAATGATTATAAAAATAATGAATTATAAAAGTAAGTAAATGCTTACATTTTATCAGATTTTTTTTTTTTTTTTGGCGATATGCGGGCCTCTCACTGTTGTGGCCTCTCCCGTTGCGGAGCACGGGCTCTGGACGCGCAGGCTCAGCAGCCATGGCTCACGGGCCCAGCCACTCCACGGCATGTGGGATCTTCCCGGACCGGGGCAGGAACCCGTGTCCCCTGTATCGGCAGGCGGACTCTCAACCACTGTGCCACCAGGGAAGCCCTTATCAGATTTTTATACACATTTGTGTTACCCTTGACAAACTAGCCTCAAAATGTCACATATTGTCATATGGTTCTACTGCGCATGCCTAATACTTGGCTCCCTCACATATGGTGGAAATCTGACAGCTCCTTACAGGTCTAGACCATGCTCACTGAGATACGTCCGCAAGTCACACACCTAGATGTAGCAGCAACGTCAAATTGCTATAAAGTTTCTAAGCGCTTACTCAGTTTCTCTACTGGTAACAAAGAATATGCAGACAGGGCTGGTCAGTAGACTGATCTAGAACATTGTTAGTTCTGGTGCCAGAGGGGAAAAAAAAGGCTCCTGATGGGTTGTGCGAAGTCAATTAAATGCATGGCTGAAGTGACAGGCAAAGCTGTGATCACTGTTCTAGCTCCAAGCTCCCTCTGTTTTTGGAACTTTCTTTCTTTTGAGGATGGCCATTTTTAAGTGCTCTTTTTATGTTTATCCACCATATCTATGTCTTTGTATTTTGGAGTGGGGTCTGCATTAGCTCAGGAGTCAGATTGCCTGGGCTCTAATCCTAGCTCCACTAGATCGTAGCTGCATGACACAGGGCAAGTTACTGCACCCCTCTGGGTCTCTGTTTCCTCACCTTTAAAATGGGAGAGAAAAATAAGAAAGTTATGGTAAAGATTAAATGTGTAAAGCACTTGGAACAGGGTATGGGACATAAGTATCAATGAATACATTTTTGTTATTAATGTTATCAGAAGTACCACCCTTAGATATGTTATGTCAAGCCCTTGGAAAATTATTATCCAAGTGTTAACTTTTTAAAATCTAATTTGAAGGAAAAAGCTGAGAATGTCTCTTCTGTTCTAGATTGGGTTTTGCCTTTTTCAGGAGCCAATGAATACTGTTGGTTTAATGGGGGGTGGTGGGCGGAGCTCTGAGAAGCTAAGAACTAAGGACTTTTGGGAATAAGATTACATAGGTTTAATATCCCCAGCTATCTTCAGAATATCAATGTTTGTTTGATAATTCTGGATACACTCATCTTTATTGACATTGTTAATTTTTTTTGCAATGCATGATTTAGTAAAATATTAACTTAGACACAAACAAAATAATAAGGTGTACGAAGGGATGACTGACCTCTGTAATCAGATTGGGCTAACATGAAAATGGAAAGATTTTTGCTGTTGTATCTATCAAGGTAAAATATGTGAACATCAAAGCTAAGAGATACCTTTTGTTGTGGTGTGGTAAGCTTGGTTCCACTCTCCGAGAAATAATAACTGTCATTTACCCAATAGCTTCCAAAGTCAAAGACAATCCTTCCTTTAATAGGATTTTCCCATGTAGTCGCTAGATGTGTTCCTGATAATATCAGAGCTCTGATCTACATACTGTGTTTCTTTTCTGTGTTTTAAGAAGTTGGCACTCATATTCCCTTTGGTTTCCTTGTTGTATCTGTAGCAGTTAATTCTCTTTACTCTAAAATGATTTTTAAAAAATGCCCCCAAGTACTTAGTGTGTTTTTCTGGTGAGATAATAAATCAGTTAAGTATCTATGACTTATACCAAGGATTTCATTTGGTCACTATTCATTTTGCTTGGGTACTTTTCATTTTTCAATGTGGTAGAGCCTATTTATATACATTCATTATTTTTTAGTCTCTAGCACAGAATAAAACTCTAGCTATCTAATGGGAAGTGGGTCAAAAGAGTTATTCTTTTAAATTATCTATCTATCTATCTACCTATCTATCTACTAAGGAAAGAATTTGCAATAAAGGTTTAGGGAAATCCTCATGGTGATTTTTGAACTGGAAATTGTAGAAAATGTATCCAGTTTCCTCATTACTTTTAATTCCCCATAATTACCAAATGCCTCCTGAAATCTTCTCTCTCTCATCTTCAGGGAGGCTTCACAGAGTAATTAGGGGAAGACAGAGCCCCCCTATCATATTCCAAGTTCCTACAAAAGCATTGGTCTCTTTAGGGGCTTCTTTCTTTTTCCATGGATATTTTGTCTAACACTATTATAGGTTTAAAATACATCTTCATGTCCTGAAGAGTGATTCTCCCAACTATCTCAGAGTTATCTTGGCTCTTCTCAAGCATTTATTGTTCCATATAAATATTAGAATCAGTTTTTCAAATTCCCCAGAAAACCTAACAGGAAATTGGATTGGGATTGCAGTGAATGTATAGCTTAATGTGGGAGAATTGAATTATTTGGAACAATTTTATAATTGATGATTCGGCAAAAGTTGCCCATGAAAACCATTTGAACATGCTGTCTTTTGGGGAGAGGAAGAAATTTTTTAAATTTCTTTAATATTTATTGGTTCTGGTGGATTTAATTTTGTTTTTTGTTTTTTTTTTTTTTGCCATCCAGCATCTGAAATACCTTCCTTTTGGGGAATTCCCTATTGTTTGAATCTTGGCTAAAGGCAGGAACTGTATTCCACTGTAAGAGTTGAAACAATCAGATATATACTTTCCTCTGCCCTCTAGCATCTAGGACCTGGGAATATGTTTTTGGCTCAGCTCGTGGGACCATCGTGCCCAGGATTTTAAGGCTGGAGCCAATAAGCAGAGAATCAAGGACATTCTAGAGAGGTTTTTTTGTTTTGTTTTGTTTTTGTTTTTTTGTTTGTTTGCACGTGGCAATGGTATGAGAAATAGCATCGAATGTTTAGGAACAACAGTGTCTAGTGGTATCATGGTGTCCTTTCCAATTATGGCATGATTTACCTTTGGATCCTTTTTTTAAAAAGTTCATTGCTGCATTCAGTGAACTAATATTTTATTTTGGCTATTTGTAGGTATGTTCATAAGAGATATTGGCTGGTAACTTTTCTTGCACTATCCTTTTTTCTTTTTTTTTTTAACAAAGCAGAATTATTTTCTGTTGCTTGAACATAGGAACCATGACTAACAAAGTATTCTCTTCAGATCTTCTTTTTCACATTGAATAAATTTTAGTATTCATATTTTTCTAGAAAATTATTCCACTCTGGGAGCAGACGAGGGTGTCCAGGTGGAGGACTGTCCTTATGACTGTATGATTCAAGAGTGGTGGTCACACAGAGGATTAATACAGCGGGAGTGTCCCCACGCTCTGTGTTCTCTTCTCCTGCCCTGGTCTAGCTTTGTTGCCTCAACTTCTCCCCTGCCCCACAATGAGGAGAGTCGTGACTTGATTTGTTGATTTCTGGGTCTTTGGGATTCTACATGGAGAGAGTGGGTATGGGTGACAGGGCAGGAGAGGAGGGAGGAAAGACAAAAGAGAATGAAGCTTCCAAGAAGGAGGAGAGCATCAAGATTCTGAAGCAGTGTCAGCATGTGAGCAAACAAAATCCCTTAATGACAAGGAAGTGTTGCTGTGGGATATAACTCAGACTCTGTTACTGATCTTTGAAAATACAATCAATGACTAGAGTTACTTTTTAACTATTTCTGGTTTTCAGACTTTTTCCTTCGAATGTGCTTAATGTTTAATTTAGCAATATGAGCCCCAGCTTACATCCAGGTTACAATTGGATAACCACCCCCTTTATTTGTTCAGGTCATTGACTCTTATCTCTGACTAAGTTAAGTTAATTCTTCTCACCCAGGGGGGAGCTGCCCAGTATTAGGGGGTAGGGAAGCACCTTTAAGGAGCTGAGAGTAGACTGGCTCCTCCTTACTTGGCTGGCACTTTTTAATTTTTATTTGGCTGAACTTTCCAGTGAGGCTCAAGAATTCTAACTACTCTTGTTGACTATTGTTGAGTAATTCTTGAAATGTATTTTATCAGTGTCATGGGAATTTTCAGAATTTATATTTCATTGTTTTTTATTTATGTATATGTAGCATTAATTCCTAATTATCCCCAGTATCCTTTTCCCCTTTTGCCTTAATAATAAAATTACCAATGTTTTAGCTCTCCAGAATAAGGACCACATTGCCCAGCCTCTGTTGCAGCTAGGTGTGGCAAAGGAATTTTTTTTTTTTTTTTTTTTTTTTTTGCGGTACGCGGGCCTCTCATTGCTGTGGCCTCTCCCGTTGCGGAGCACAGGCTCCGGACGCGCAGGCTTAGTGGCCATGGCTCACAGGCCCAGCCGCAACGCGGTATGTGGGATCTTCCCGGACCGGGGCATGAACCCGTGTCCCCTACATCGGCAGGCGGACTCTCAACCACTGCGCCACCAGGGAAGCCCATGGCAAAGGAATTTGAGTGGAAGTTAATATTGTCCTTCTAGGAAATGTCTTTAAAAGGAGAGCACACTCTTCTTCAGGCCTTCCTGTCTTTCTGCAGGTTGAAGTGTGGCAAAGTGATTGGAGCCAAACAACCAACTTGGACCATGAAGCACAGAGCCTCCCATTTAGGATGGTGGATAAATGAGATAGACATCTGGATCCTTGATGATTGTGGAGCCACCCTATCAGACTGGCCTACCACACTATGTGCTGCATACATGTATCAAAAGAGAAATACATTTCTGTCTTTTAAGCTACTGTTATTTGGGTCTTTTGTCACACACAGCCAAAGCTAATCTGAAATGATACATGTACCAGATATGTAACCATATATTGTTTGATGTGTCAAAAAATTACTCTCTAATTTTGTTTTTAATGCACATTCTTTAATCACTGGGAACCCCAAAAAACATGGCATCATAGTTATAGACTAGATAGCTACTTAAGAGTATAAGCTGCAAAGGAGCCAAGGTTATTATCATTAACACTGAGGGTGGTCTAACCAGCAGGAGAGTCCATTCTTCTTCTTTTTTTAAAAAAAATTATTTTTATTTTTTGTATTTGGCCGTGTTGGGTCTTCGTTGCTGCGCGCGGGCTTTCTCTAGTTGCGGTGAGCAGGGGCTACTCTTCATTGCAGTGCGCGGGCTACTCATTGCGGTGGCTTTTCTTGTTGCGGAGCACGGGCTCTAAGCATTTCAGTAGTTGTGGCGCATGGGCTTTAGTAGTTGTGGCTCGCGGGCTGTAGAGCACAGGCTCAGTAGTTGTGGCGCACGGGCTTAGTTGCTCCACGGCATGTGGGATCTTCCTGGACCAGGGCTTGAACCCATGTCCCCTGCATTGGCAGGTGGATTCTTAACCACTGAGCCACCAGGGAAGCCCCAGAGAGTCCATTCTTCTAATAGAAACTTAATTTTGTTCAGATACCTACTCACTCCTGTTCAACACAACCTGGGATAAGCAAACCTCACCCCTGCTCTAGGGAAGGTCTGGTGAACTAAGTGTTATCCCACATCTCTGCTCAGAATTTGGTTTAGGAGGGCCTCTATGACCTAAGTTGGGTCACTGGGATATGAGAAGCAGTTCCAGGAGCTTCTGGGTAAGTTATTACTCATTTTCTCAGGGAGTTTCTGAAAGCTACCCTCTCTCACTTTCCCTGACTGTTGCTGACAAGATGCAAGGCCTGGCACTGCTGTACTCATCTAACTATCAGCTTGAAGATGAAGCAGACACAGAGGAAGACAAAGACAGTTAAGTCACAGGCCTATGGAATCACAGCCATTGGATTTGGATCATCCCAAAGTGGGTTCTATCTCTGGCCTTCCAGTGAAGGGAGCCAATCAACTTCCCTGTTATTGAGGGAAGATAAAATTGGGTTTTCTACAACTTGCAGTTAAAAGCATTTTTGTTGCTGTTGTTTTTTAATTGTAAATGTTTTTTAACTTTTTTTAAAAATTAATTTTTATTGGAGTATAGTTGCTTTATAATGTGTTAGTTTCTATTGTATAGCAAAGTGAATCAGCTATGCTATATATATATATCCTCTTTTTTGGGGATTTCCTTCCATTTAGGTCACCACAAAGCATGGAGTAGAGTTCTCTGAGCTATACAGTAGGTTCTCATTAGTTATCTATTTTATACATAGTATCAATAGTGTATATATGTCAATCCCAATCTCCCAATTCATCCCACCCACCACTTTCCCCCCTTGGTATCCATACGTTTGTTCTCTACATCTGTGTCTCTGTTTCTTCCCTGCAAACCTGTTCATCTGTACCATTTTTCAGATTCCACATATCTGTGTTAATATACGATATTTTTCTCTTTCTGACTTACTTCACACTATATGACAGCCTCTAGTCCATTCATTTGTCTCTACAAATGACCCAATTTCATTCCTTTTTATGGCTGAGTAATATTCCATGTATATATGTACTACATCTTCTTTATCAGTTCCTCTGTTGATGGACATTTAGGTTGCTTCCATGTCCTGGCTATTGTAAATAGTGCTGCAATGAACACTGGGGTGCATGTGTCTTTTTGAATTATGGCTTTCTCTGCTAATATGCTCAGTAGAGGGATTCATGGGTCATATGGTAGTTCTATTTTTAGTTTTTTAAGGAACCTCCATACTGTTCTCCACAGTGGCTATTTACATTCCCACCAACAGTGCAAGAGGATTCCCTTTTCTCCACACCCTCTCCAGTATTTATTGTTTGTAGATTTTTTTTTTTTTTTTTTTTTTGCTGTACGCGGGCCTCTCACTGTTGTGGCCTCTCCCGTTGCGGAGCACAGGCTCCGGACGCACAGGCTCAGCGGCCATGGCTCACGGGCCCAGCCGCTCCGCGGCATATGGGATCCTCCCAGACCGGGGCACGAACCCATATCCCCTGCATCGGCAGGCGGACTCTCAACCACTGCGCCACCAGGGAGGCCCGTTTGTAGATTTTTTGATGATGGCCATTCTTACCAGTGTGAGGTGATACCTCATTGTAGTTTTGACTTGCATTTCTCTAATAATTAGTGATCGTGAGCATCTTTTCATGTGCTTGTAGGCCATCTGTATGTCTTCTTTGGAGAAATGTCTATTTAGGTCTTCTGCCCATTTTCTGATTGGGATGGGGTTTTTTTTGATATTGAGCTGCATGAGCTGTTTGTATATCTTGGAGATTAATCCTTTGTCAGTTGTTTCATTTGCAAATATTTTCTCCCATTCTGAGGGTTGTTTTTTCATCTAGTTCATGGTTTCATTTGCTGTGCAAAAAGCATTTTAAAGTAATATGGCCACACTGTGGAAATAAACCCTCAGCTGGAGGAGAATACTTGGTTCTATTCCCAGCCTTGCCACCAATTAGCTGTGTGACCATAAGCAAGTCACTTCACCTCTCTGAAACTCAACTTCCTCATCTGAAAAGGGGAGGAGGCTTTTGGACTAGATCAGTGGTCCTCAACCATGGGTGGCTCTGCTTCCATAAGATATTTGGGGAAATGTGGGGCATTTTTCATTATCACAATAAATGTGGAGACACTGCTGACATTGAGTGGGCAGGGGACAGGGATGCCAAATATCTACAATGCTTGGGATGACCCAAAACAATGAAGATTTGTCTCACCCAAAATGCCTCTTGAGATACTATGCTAGATGCTCCTCTTATCTCTTACTTCTCTTCTGACTCTGGGTCATTTATTCCTTTCTCTTGATTTCTGCTTTCTTATTCTTTGCCATCCACTGGTCTCCCTTTGACTGCCTAGACAGAGACTTTATATCCGTGTTTCTCAGTTTTGGTCCCAAGGACAACATGCATCAGAATCACCTTGGGGAACTGCTAAAAATTCAGTTTCATGGGCCCAACCTATGCCCTACTGAATCATCATCAAGATCCCTAGGGGACTCATATGCAGTCTATAACTTGCTTTACATGTTTCTCCATGTCACCAGGCCACAAAATGCCAACAATATAGACGTTTTCTTAAAAAACTTGAAAATCTTTAAAGTCACTTATAAGGTTTAAAAAAATAAGGTTATCACCCATCTTGGTATTTGAGTTCTTTGCATAAGTTATTTCACTAACCCTCACAGAAACCTAGTAAAAGAAGTCTCCTATTCCCATTTTACAGGTTAAGGAAAGGGCTTCCTTATCATTACAAGTTAGCAAATGCAAGCGCTGAGACTTGAGCCCAGATATGCTTGAACCCAAAGCCTGAACTCGCTCCATTATGCTATATAGTCTCGTGGGGTTCTCTGTCTTTGTGATACTGGCTACCAAATAGACACACCAGAAAAATGCCTGGCTCCTACTTGCAACGATGCTCTGTTCACACGAGTGATGTTACATCTACAATACATGTGACAGATGTGTGATTTGATTTATTGTTAACAAAGAAAGATCCAGGTCATAAAACAGTAAGTGTATATAGTATGATCCAATTTGTTAGCTATATTCCAAATGTTAACAGTAGGAGGCATTGCAGAATATATTTTTAAAATGTAATTATATTACACAGTGTGGCATAGATGGCTGGCTAACCCTTCCTTAGCTCAGAGTTATTACTTGGACACAGCTGCCCAATGAAGGATTACATATCCCAGCCTCCTTTGCATCCAGATCAGGACATATGGCTAATTCTCACCAATGGGATGTGAACAGAAGTGCTGTGTCACTTCTGGGTTAGGTTTTTTTTTTTTTTTTTTTGCGGTACGCGGGCCTCTCACTGTTGTGGCCTCTCCCGTTGCGGTGCCCAGGCTCCGGACGCGCAGGCTCAGCGGCCATGGCTCACGGGCCCAGCCGCTCCGCGGCATGTGGGATCTTCCCAGACCGGGGCACGAACCCGTGTCCCCTACATCGGCAGGCGGACTCTCAACCACTGTGCCACCAGGGAAGCCCTGGGTTAGGTTTTAAGTAATGGGCTGTGCCTTTTTTCTGCTCCCCTCTGCCATCTGTCAGCCAGGTGCAGAGAACTCCAAGGAAACTGGGGCTATTTGACCCACAACTTGGAAGGTGCCCAGATCCCTGAATGACCGTGTGTAGGAACAGTCACTGGCTGGGCAAGAACACCTACTGTTACATGAGCAAGAAACAAGCTTCTGTTGTGCTGTCTTGTGGAAATTTGGGGTTTGTTATGGCACCCTACCTAATACAAGTAATTGTGCTACCCTATCTAATACAAGTTATACAGACTGATCAATAATTATAATCTTTATTTTCTTCTTTTTATAAATGTGTGATTTAAAAAAATAACAATAACATTTACGGGCTTCAATGCTCTAGTTATAGCAATGAGCATCCTCACTGGTTTTTTTGTTTGTTTTTTGTTTTGTTTTTGTTTTTGCGGTACACGGGCCTCTCACTGTTGTGGCCTCTCCTGTTGCGGAGCACAGGCTCTGGATGCGCAGACTCAGTGGCCATGGCTCACGGGCCCAGTCACTCCGCGGCATGTGGGATCTTCCCAGACCGGGGCACGAACCCGTGTCCCCTGTATCGGCAGGCGGACTCTCAACCACTGCGCCACCAGGGAAGCCCTCCTCGCTGGTTTTTAACTCTCAAAACTCACATCATCTAAATATATTGGAGAGATCCATAGAAGAAGGTATAAAAAGCTGGCAGGATGACTAGCTGCCTCTTTCCTTTTACATAGAGTCAGACCATATATAGAAAGTCATTTAAACATCCTTGAGTTATTACTACACCAAAGGGACAAAGAGGTGTCAAAGATTCTGAATCAACTACCAAAAATTTGTTTTTCCTTGCATTGAGTGGCACTTTATACACAATAAGTATGTATAAACATGGGACAACAGTTTGCAAAGTGCTCTTAAGTCATACAGAAGAATGCATAAAAGATTTGCCTATCCTTTATCATTATACCTGGTATAAATAAAGGAAGCTGAGTTTAATACCTAATTGACTGCAAAGAATCACAGGTTTTTGAAAAGTTGGGCAGTGCCTTGGATTTAATTTCCAGTCAGTTATGCTGCAGCGTCTTATCCAACAACTCATATGAATTGCAGTAACATAATCCAAAGGCAATTACAAACAAAGCTGACTTAACCATGAGGTTTGACAAGAACCATGAAGAGTACACATTGGAAGCATTTTAATAGGTTTAAGATTTCATGAAACATTAAAAAGAAGATGAAGGAAAGGTTTGGAATTGCTTGAGGTAACAGAAGACATCAAACTAGTTTAACTGTTTAGAATGAGAATTAACGCACGAAATGAAAATTTTGTGAGAGGGTTTAGCTCTAAATATAAGAGAATATTTATTTTCATGGACAGTATCAAGGTAAAATGGCAATGACATTTGGTTTCTCATAGTTCCATGATTACTGTGTTCCCTCCCTTAGTATCTGTATGGGGATGGAAACAGACCTTTGTGGACAGAGACTTGATTTTAAATGGATCCTTCACACTGCCTGGCTATGTCTACATGAAACTAGAATATCTAGATCAGGAGCATAAAGCTTAAAAAGTGCCAAATGATGCCAAGGTTTCTGATGTTTCCAAAGATCCAAGTTTTTATACAGATGTTTCCAAATATGTAGATGCTGATGTTGACAGTTTAGTTGACAAAATTCAGATAAGTGCTGGGAATTTTTATTTTTAGCACAGCTATTTTTAGCACAAGGTTCTATCAATGTTTAGTAATGGATGATAGGGTAACTGCTTCAAATTCTTGACCCCAGGAAAAGCCCAGGTATTCAGGGAGGCATTTGGAAATGTGCCCATCCCTCCAGGCTTCTTTGGGTACCACTACCCCTGTCACTTGAAACCTAATAAGTCCTCTAAACATTCCTGAGTTATTCCAGAGAGGTGAAGGCATTTCAAAGCTGTGGGGAACCTGACAAAATGACCTGATGGGCAGCCAAGTAATTTTTGGCTGGACATGCAGTAGACGCTCAATAAATACATGAGAAAATGTGGCAATCAGGGCTTCCCTGGTGGCGCAGTGGTTGAGAGTCCGCCTGCCGATGCAGGGGACACGGGTTTGTGCCCCAGTCCAGGAGGATCCCACATGCCGCGGAGCAGCTGGGCCCGTGAGCCATGGCCGCTGAGCCTGCGCGTCCGGAGCCTGGGCTCCGCAACGGGAGAGGCCACAGCAGTGAGAGGCCCAGGTACCGCAAAAAAAAAAAAAAAAAAAGGAAAAAATGCGGCAATCAGAAGAGAAGGTTCACAGCCTCCTTTTACCACATCTGCCCACTGACGGCATCTGAAGCCACATCTTAATACAGGGGAATTTCCTACGCTCCCGTCTAAAGCCAATTCTTCCACTTTGCACTAGAGCCCGTTCACTCTTGCCTACTCAAGATTCTTAACCTACTCTCATCAGGCTTCTTGTTCTGCCCACTCCATCAAATCTGCTGTCATCCAGCAAGGCTGCAGAATCCATATGAACCCATCAGTTCTCCGTCCTCATCCTAACTTGACCTCTTTGTAGCCTTTGACCCATTGGATCACTCCTTCTTCCTTGAGCCTTTCTCTTCATTTGGATTCCAGGACTTCAGACCCTCTAGTTTTCTCTCTACCTTGATGTTGGCTCTTCTCACTCTCCTTTGCTGTTTTTTCCTCTTTCTCCAATCTTTTGAAGGTGGGTTATCATCAGAGTTCAGTCATTGACCCTTTCCTCTTTTCTAGGCAAATGCGTTTTCTTGGCGATTTTACTTAATCTTGTAGTTTTAAAATTATACCTACGACTCCTGAAGTTACATCTTCACCCTAGCCCTGTCTCCCAAACTCCGGATGTTCATCTTTCTAACTGCCTTCTCCATGTCTCCACTTGGATGTCTGACTGATTCCTCAAACTTAGCACTTTCCAAACTCCACGCCTGATCTTCTCTCAATGAAAGGCAACTCCGTTCTTCTAGGTGCTCAGGTCAAAAGCCATGGAATAAATCCTTGACTCTTATTCTTCTCACACCCTACATGTAATTCACACCCATGGGACATCCTGCTGGTGTTACCTTCACAACAGGTCCAGAATCTGCCCACGTTGGGCCACCTTCACTATTTCCACATAATCGGAGTCACTATACTCTCTCACTGTGGAGGCCCCTTAACAGACTCCCTGTTTCTACCCTTGACGGATACAGTCTATTCCAACACAGCAGCCAGTGATTCTCACAACACGGAAGCCACCTCATGCTGCTCCCCTGCTCAGAAGCCCACAGTAGCCCCCCACTCCATGCAGGGGAAGAGGCCCTATAAGGCTCCATGTGATCTGCCCCCCACCTCTCTTCTGTCACCTCCCCCCTCGCGCCTTTGTCCCCACCCACACTGCCCCTTGCCAGCCTCCGAGGCTCCAGCACACCCCTGCTCTGAGCCTTTCTCCCGTTATCTGCTTGTCTGCTCTCTCAGCCCCTTCAAGTCTTTGCTCAACTGTCACTTTCTCACTGGCGCCTCTTCTGATTACCCTTCTTAAAATTCCAACCTGAGCCCCCAAATTCCTGAAAATCCTTCCCCTGCTCTGCCTTGTCTTTTTCCATAGCACGCTCATTATCTTCTAAAGTACCGTACACTTATTTCTCTTTCAGCTCTATTATATATTGTCTGTCTCCTCCTCCCTGCCACTAGTTCTTTTTTATTTTTTTATTTTTTATTTTTTTTCGGTATGCGGGCCTCTCACTGTTGTGGCTTCTCCCGTTGCAGAGCACAGGCTCCGGACGCGCAGGCTCAGCGGCCATGGCTCAAGGTCCCAGCCGCTCCGCGGCACGTGGGATCTTCCCAGACTGGGGCACGAACCTGCGTACCCTGCATCGGCAGGCGGACTCCCAACCACTGCGCCACCAGGGAAGCCCCCTCCCTGCCACTAGGATGTGAGCTCCCATTCAGGCCAGGATCTTGGTCTGTTTTGCTCACTGATGTACCCCGAGTGCTGAGAACAGAGCCTGCCACATGGTGGGCACTCACTAAGAATTTGTTAAGTGAATTGAATCCATGAGTGGAAGAACCATCATCACAGGCCCAAGCACTTTCTCTCATTTAATCCTCAAAATAGCCACATGACATAAATGTATGTATTTCCCCCATTTTTCAGATGAGAAGTCTGAGGCACAGAAAATTTCTATCATTTGCCCAAGACCGCATGATGGGAGGATGGCAGAGCCAAGGTTCAAGCCCAGTCTGCATGTTTGACTTCCCCACTATCCTTATGAATTCCTGGAGTGAGTATTAATTGGTGCAGCTCTTCTGGAGGGTAATTCTGCCTATGGATAAACAGCTTTACAAATGTTCATACCCTTTATTTTAGAGAACTAATCAGGGAGATGCACAAAGGCCTATCAACACCATTGTTTGTAATGGCAAAAAAGCAAACAAAAAACCAGGAAAGAACCCAAGTGATGCATAGCAGGGAACTGATTTTTTAAAAAATCATGGTACATTCACACAACGGAAAACTACGTAGTCAGCACTAATGATGGTATAGAAGAATGAATAATGAAACGGAAAAACCTTCCCAGCATATGTTAAATATAAACAACAAAGACGACAAAGTAGGATACAAAATTGTATACACATCATCATTCCCCCATTTTGAAAAATTATTTATGCACACACACAGAAAAATGACTAGAAGGAATATACCAAAATGTTAATAATAGCTCTTCCTAATGGTCTGATTATGGGTGATTTTTATTTTCTCTGTAAATTTCTGTGTATCTTTTTATAATAAGAAAACATCATTTTAAAAAGGAATCTCTGCCTCAACATTAAAATATGGCTTTCTATTTATATGCTACATTAATAAATGTTATGAAAAAAATTCAGCATACCTGAATAGGTGAAATGAAACACTAGATCCCTGTGAAATACCCAAGGGTTCTAAGAAGTTAGATTGTTACAACTGTATTTCATATAGCCAAGACTAAAATAGTTTCATTGTACTGCAATATTCTTATCTAGGTAAACTGTACTCAACCATTTCGTTTAAGCCCACTAGATTTTCCAAGTTTTAATAAGGTTTAGTTTTTCTTTTCCTTTCTTTTGGAGATATCCCCCAAATAGGTGTTATATTCTTTTTCTCTTTGGAGCACTAGGATCTCTTAATTGGAGAGAAGTATCTCATTCCACAGCACAAAAGTACCTCAAGTTGTTTCAAGAAATTGCAAACAGAACATTTAGATTGTGTCATCACATTAAGAAATCACTGTATTAAGGCACATTCCTAAGCAATTACTTACATATAACTTTTCTCTTTTAACTCCATTCCTGGAGAATAATCTTTAAAGCCCATCTTGGAAAATGTCACTTGTGGGTTTTTTGTTTTTTTATGTTTTCTGATCACAAGCCATTTTAAAAGCTTTCAGAAACTGATATAGTGTGAAGGATACTGTGGGGTTTCTTAACATTGAAAATGAGGGCAATGCCAGAATGATTAGTTAACTTACTAAACAAAGAAGGAAAAGGACACATTTAGGTTTGCTTGCTGAACAACTGGAAAGATTCAAAAAGGTTAATGTTTCTACATTAATGGTCATGCAATTGGAAGTGACTTTTTTTTTTTTTTTTTTTTTTTTTTTTTGCGGTACACGGGCCTCTCACTGTTGTGGTCTCTCCCATTGTGGAGCACAGGCTCCAGACGCGCAGGCTCAGCAGCCATGGCTCACAGGCCCAGCCGCTCCGTGGCATGTGGGATCTTCCCGGACCGGGGCACGAACCCGTGTCCCCTGCACCGGTAGGTGGACTCTCAACCACTGTGCCACCAGGGAAGCCCGGAAGTGACTTTTATAATAGATAATTCCTGAAGCCCAGATAGAATCTTAACATTCTTGTGGGTTTAAAGATAAAATGTTTCCAAGGACTGGGATGAATTTATTAAAAGAGAGGCTGCGAAGAGAGTGGAGGGGCTGACAGGAGGGGCCACACTGGAGAAGGACACACACCACAGAGGCACACACACATGTGTACACAGGCACACACCCAACTGTGCACACGGGTCCCCAGCAAAGTGGCCTCACTTCTGAGACCTGAATATGAGCCAAACGCCTGCTCGAAAGGGTGTGTTCAGCACACGTCAACGTAGCCCAAGAGAAGGGGAAAGCTACTGAAGAGAAAACAGATGCGCCATCAACCTTGAAATGGAAGACAGGGGCTTCGGCCTGAATGCCACGGCCGCAATAGAGGCTATAAATGAATGGAGAGGTGACTGCCAGCATATTACATGGCTATAAACAGGGATAAGAGAAGAAAACTAATTTGCTTGGGAGAACCTAGTGGTCCAGTGGTTTTCAGCAAACGCCTGGGCGGGTCTGGAGCCTAATGGCCGCCCACCTCCCCCAGCTCTGTTTTCACTCACATGCCCTCAGCACAGTCTTACCTTTTCGGGCGCCGTCAGGGCCACTGCCCTTCTCACCTCAGACCCCCTTCCGACCCTCCAGCAGAGGTGGAAATGCCTTCCTAGGAGACCCCTCTCCCCGGGGAGGAGTAGGGAGCATCGGGCCAGGTCATAAGGCTTCCTAATCCCGCAAGGGGAGGAAAGGCCCACCCCTCGGAACAGCCCACGCTGTCGGGCACACAGCCTGTCTACCAGGTACTATCACACCTGTTTTTACTCTCGAGGAAACGAGGCCTATCCTAGCTCACTCAGCTGACAAGCAGCAGCGTCAGGACTTAAAATCAGTTCTGGGACTTCCCTGTGGCGCAGTGGTTGAGAGTCCACCTGCCGATGCAGGGAACATGGGTTCAAGCCCTGGTCCAGGAAGATCCCACATGCCGCGAAGCAACTAAGCCCGTGCGCCACAACTACTGAGCCTGCGCTCTAGAACCCACAAGACACAACTGGGGCCCGTGTGCCTAGAGCCCGTGCTCCACAACAGGAGAAGCCACCGCAATGAGAAGCCCACGCACCCCAAC
Organism: Mesoplodon mirus; assembly: GCF_964341445.2. Classification (NCBI taxonomy): domain Eukaryota; kingdom Metazoa; phylum Chordata; class Mammalia; order Artiodactyla; family Ziphiidae; genus Mesoplodon; species Mesoplodon mirus. The sequence goes on from NC_138977.1 coordinate 90,503,722, forward strand.
AAAGAGCAGCCCCTGCTCGCTGCAACTAGAGAAAGCCCGTGGGAAGCAACGGAGACCCAACACAGCCAAAATAAATAAATAAATAAATTTATTTTTTAAAAAATCAGTTTTGCTTTCCTCTAAAACTCAGGTGCTTTTAATCACCCCATGATGCCACATCAGAGTTCTAGTCCTAATGGTAAATCCTTAACAAATGGTGGCAAGAATTTCTGACAGAAGCTGGTTTTAGAAAAATCTGGTTGTGCTTTTTCTTTCCCCCCTTCTGTCCATTCATCCTCTCCCTCCTTCTAGTCGTCTCTCTCCCTTTATCTTTTCTTTTTCTAATCTGAAGGGGCAGCTTTAGCCCACAACTCTTAATATCCAGCCTTCCATCTCTGATATGGACAACTGAAGTTTTCTGCCTCGTATATAAGGTGCGGCCTCAGAGCCCGTCCCCTCCCTGTACACCCTCTATCAGCCTGGCTGGCCAACCCCATGTTTATAGAAGTTCTGTGCCAGGCCCACATTTCTATGCACCTATTACATGCTTTCAGAGTATCTGGAATACTGTGCCTCTCAGGAAGCAAGGCACATCACCCAGGCTGCCTGCACTATTTCTGCTGTGCCCTTTCTGGATCTTTCTTGCTTGCAATGGGCTAAAATCCCAGGCTTCTCATTTTTCTTACCCCTGTTGAGAAAGAAAAAGAGAAACAATGTTCAGATGGGTGGATGCAGGGCATGGACCCTTCCATGTAGGACTCCCCCAGAAAGCAATTGAAAATTGAACACATGCTTTAATTTTTTTCCATTTCAAGCCTTGTGTTTTCCAACAGAAGAAAATGTTCTCCATGGAAACAACTATTGGGATAAAATATGGGAGTGAAGGTCATAACAAGCTTGTGGTGAAGAAACGTGAATAGCAGAAAGAACAATCTGGTTCACACCTGGGGCCCAGGCTCTTCAGATGGGTGGGGAGTGGGGTGCGGGGCCTGGCCAGGCAGGGAGGCCCAGAGCAGGCGGGCCGGGCCCAGGTGTGGGCCTGCCTCTGTTCTCCTCTGGATGCTTATGTGAGGCTGCCTTTTACTCCAAAATCTTCTGGAACCTAAGAAGAAACATGATAAAATAAATGGGCTGACCCATTAAATAAATGGGCTGACCCAGAAAAGGCTCAGCCTTTCCTGGGGGCTGAGTCTTTCCTGGGGGCTGAGTTCCAGGAAAGCCCACCCAGCAGTCCTTACCAAGGGTCCCTGGCGCTCTGTTTCAAATAAATTAGGAAAATAGGACTAATGGATCAGAAGGGTGTAGTGTAAAGCCGTGATATCTGTGTACACGTGTGTGAGAATGAAGCCTACTATTTCAGATAAGTCAAGTGTGTTTGGATCAGGGACCTCAGATGTGGCTCATGCATTGCCTCCTCCAGGAAGCCTTCCCTGACTGCCCCCAGCACAGTCTCCAGGGTGGATTAGGCCTTCCTCCCCTATATGCAGCAACCACTCAGCATACCCAGCAGCGCCTTTACCTGGTGTACTTCTCCAGCTGTAAACTTCCTGAGGACCAGCGCTGGTTTTGGTTTTGGTTTTTTTGTCTTCACGGTACAACACCTAGTCCAGGACCTGGCACACACTAGGCCTTCAAGACCTGTGTGCTTGGTAGTGAGGCATCTTAAGACTTTAGGTAGCTGGATGCAGGGTAACTAGTGGTTTATATTCAATTGCTCTGGAGCCAGACTTTTTGGAACAAATAACTAACGCTCTTAGCCTGTAGGAACTGTGGACTCTTAGACCTTAATTGCCTCATTTTTTTTTTTTTTTTTTTTGCGGTACGCGGGCCTCTCACTGTTGTGGCCTCTCCCGCTGCGGAGCACAGGCTCCGGACGTGCAGGCTCAGCGGCCATGGCTCACAGGCCCAGCCACTCTGCGGCATGTGGTACCTTCCCGGACCGGGGCACGAACCCGTGTCCCCTGCATCGGCAGGCGGACTCTCAACCACTGCACCACCAGGGAAGCCCAACTGCCTTATCTTTAATATGGGGGCATGATTGGCACCTGCTTCTTTGGACTACTGAGTGTTGAATGAGGTAATTATTTCAAGAGCTTAGCCCAGAGTCTGCCGCTTAGCTTAGTAGGCCGTCCATAAATAACAGCTAATCTTCCTGTATTGTTCGGTGGAGGGAAACTTTCAGAATATGAACCAATGAACTCTAGTTCTATCCCTACTTTGCCTCTAAACCAGGTTTTAGAGACCGCCTCATCCTAAATCCTGTTTCTCTCTCTGTGGCGTGTGAACAGGTCCAGCTTTCCTGGAAATGACATTCTAGTCACTTATCAGCAATCTGAGCTCTGTGACCAAGGCTCGTGACTGCTCACTGCTCAGGGAGCAAGTCAGTTTAACTTTGGCATTTCCAAGGAAGACATCAGCCTAATTCTGTCCACTTAAGGACAGTGGACGTTATCACACTTCTGTGCACTTAAGGACTTCTTGCTGGTTGCTGGGTTATAGGATGAACATCAGACAGATGGAGTGTTGTTTGCTTCCTTGGTGCTTCCAAATCTCTAAATACGTCACAGATTGGGAATTTCTCAAAATTAACATCCTCCATTACTCACCCCTACCCCCTGCTAAGCCCATTAATTATTACCTCACCAGCTCACATAACAATCTTATGCGATGGTCAGGCTAGCCTCCCTTTTGTGGATGAGAAATCAAAGGCCCAGAGAAGTTAAGGGAATTCTCAAGGTCACCTTGATAACAGTAGTCGGGGGAGGGGCACTGTAGAACTCAGGACTCTGGACAAAGAAACCAATGTCTTATTTTATAACATGTTTTGGCAATGTTAGAAATATTCCCTTCCTTAAAACCTTTCAGTACTATAGCAGAGACTGCTATATCCATTCTCCCCTCTTTCTTAGTAATAATGCATCCAATTTTTAACCAGGCACACGGGCAACGGGAGAAAGACTCTATTCCCCAGCTTCCCTTGCTGGTAGATGTGGCTACATTATTAAGTTCTGGAAATGAGAGTAAGTGGAAATGATGTGTATCCCAAAAGGGAGAAAACATATCGTCCCTCCTCCTTTCTGCTGACTGCCATGTAGATGTGATACCTGGCACTCAAGCAGCCATTTTGAACCATGAGGTAGGGATAAACTCTGTCCTGAGGATGGCAGATGAAAGATTGAAGGTGCTAGTCCCTGATACCGTGGACAGTCATCCTACCCTCTGAGGGATTATGCAAACCTTAGTTCATGTGGGAAGTTATATATTTCTGCCTTGTTTAATAGATTGTTATTTGGGGTTTCTGTCACTTGCAGCTGAACCTAACCTAAACAAAACAAATGGTTTCTACTGCACTAAGAAAAAAATCTTAGATACTCAATGAGGGCTGCCATGCCCTGCATGACCCAGTTCTGGCTTACTTTTTCAGTTTCGTCTCATCCCTACATTTTCACTCCACTCTCCTTTTTTCTCACACGCTGTTTCTTCTGTGTGGAATGCTATTCACCTGGATAACTCCTGCTCATCATTGGGGTCTCAGTCTATGTGCCCCATATTCAGAGAGGCATTCTTTAACCAAGCTTCTTTTATGCTTTTCCTTTCTGGCACCTAGCTTTCCAATGTGGAAATATATATTTTATTGCATGGTTAGTTGTTTAATGTCTATCTTAACTACTAGATATTAGCTCTAAGGACTAAGGGGTCCAACGCTGTATACCCTGGCTGTACACAATGCCCACCTGTGGCAGATTGTAGTTTCCAACGATGCTGATAACAATATTTCCCATCCCACAGTCGCTTCTGCAGTGTGATTTTCCACTCTCCCATCAAGGAGTAGAAACTATTTCTCCCCCTCCTTCAATCTGGGTAGGCCCTGTGACAGCTTTCACTCATAGGCTATGGCAGAAGTGACACTGTACCTGTTCTAGGTGTGGCCTTAACTGGGCTGGCAGCTTCCACCTTTGGAAGCCAGTTGCCATGTAAGAAGTGCAAGTACCCTGAAACCACCATGCTGTGCGAAGCTCATGCCAAGTGGAGAAGGCCTGGTGGGTGAAATACCATGTGAGGGGAGAGGGAAAGTCCACGGGGCACCTGCTGTGCGAGGGAGCCACCCTGGTCATCCAGCCCAGATGAGCCTTTGGATAACTCTAGCCCCAGCCATGACCTGATGGCCACCATATGAAACCCAAAGCAAGGACCCCTGAGCTGAGCCCAGCCAAAGGACAAATTTATAAGAAGTAATAATAAATAGTTGTGTAAAGCCATCTTGTTTCGGGATGGTTTGTTAGGCAGCAATAGATAATGTGAACCCGGGCACAGAGTAGGCAACTGGTAAATATTTGTCAAATGAATGATGGATAGATTTGTTCTTTTCATTCTTTGATTGCTGGAAGCTAAAGGTCCACAGTAATGCTGAGACAGACCTAGAACCGGTGTGTCTTCTAGGGTGGAGCTCTGGCTCTGGGCCACACCCTTCCTGGAGGCCTGTGATTTGATCCTTGCGAGACTAATGCAAGAGGATGATTTCTCCGCAGGAGTGGGTCCAAGAGTTGAGGACACACATGGGAGCAAACACTGGGGGTGTCAGCTGGTTGTCACTGGCCTCCTTGCCTCCTGCGGCACATGCCATCTTTAAACCACCCTAAACACACCTAAAGTATCTGACCAAGGAGTGAGATGGGCGGGAAGTGAGGAAGTTCATGAGATACCAGAAGGTGGTGGTGAGAGAGTGTGAATGATGGCCATGGCTGTCTCTGGGCAGGGGGGTTACAGGCTGTTTCAAGTACTTCTTCCTTTTGCTCATCTGCATTTCCTAAATACCCTTCAAAACATCTCTTACTGTTTTACTAAAAATAAGAAATATATTTGTATTTAAAGACTTCATTTGTGCTCTGAACTTTGCAGAAGGTGAAAACAACCAAACCAAACTGAGGTAAGACAAAACAGCCAAACAAAACTCAGGCTCCAAAACTTCATTCTCAGCAGCCAATTGTTTTTTAGTCTTAAAGGCCATTATTTCAGGAAATAAAGAAATAAACATACCCCAACATAGCTTATAAAGGACAAACAAGAGTGAGCATCAGAGCGGGGTGCAAAGGGGGAGGCGGCAGTCTGGAAACCAGGTACAGAGCATGCCCCCGTCTTTATTCTTCCGTGGAAGATTCGGTTTGCTCAGCTTGGGCCATCAGTGCCCCATCTAGCAGCATCCTGGAGTCATCAAGCTCCCTGATTTATAATTATCCGGCTTTAAGTGGCTCTTTGGAAACTATTTTCGTCATGATGCTCCTTGGTGTGATTAATTATACCTTATTAAGAGACTAACATATATTCTCTAGAAATGTAAACTTTTCTAATTTGGGGGGAGTCATTTTCAGCTTAGCCAGCTCAGGAAGCACATGAACACTGAATCACCAATGGAGAATCACTGCTCCTAAAGTGGGCAGCTAAATCTGTTGAGCAAGAAAACCCAAAAGCAACAACAACAAAAAACTTGACAAATTAGCTTGGGAAGGGAATAACTGTCTTTTCAATAGGATCTCCCAGGATTCTCCTAAGGGCCAGTTCAAGACTGTTTAATCTCATTTTATTCAATAGACATTTATTGACTCTTGCTTGTTATGCCTGGAGCTATTTGGGTGACTGGCTCCCCGTAACACATGGCATTCATTTATTCATTCATTCACTCATCCTGTAAGAAGTTAGTCAGCACTTATTCTGTGTCAAGCATTGCTCTACATCTAGATTCTTGTGTTACATCAATGAACAGAACAGACATAAATCCCTGCCCTGGTGAGCTTACATTCCAGTGGGAGGGGAGAATAACTATAAACCTTATACATAAGCAAATGATATAGTACATTAGAAGGTGGCAAGTGCTGTGGAAAATAAGGAAATAGTAACAGGATAAGGGGTATCAGGACCTGGTGTGTGGTGTGTGTGCACGAGAGTTTATAGTTTTGCAGTTATTAAATAGGGTGGTGTAGTGGGTTGAATAATGTCTGAAAGAAATGTCTGAATCCTAACCCCTGGAATCTGTGAAAGTGACCAACCATATTTGGGAAAAGGGTCTTTGCAGATGTAATTCAACTAAGGGTCTTGCATTAGAGTTCTCTAGAGAAACAGAACCAATAGGATAGAAATAGAAATAGATATAGGTATATAGATGGAGATGGAGATAGGAGTTGTAGATAAGAAGAGATTTATTATAGGAATTAGCTTACACAGTTATGGAGGCTAAGAAGTTCCACGATCGGCCGTCTGCAAGCTGGGGAGCCAGGAAAGCCAATGGTATAATTCAGTCTGAGTCTGAAGGCCTGAGAATCAAGGGGCTGATGTTTTAAGACCGATCCGAGTCTGAAAGCCCAAGAACCAGGAGCGCTAATGTCTGAGGGCAGGAGATGATGGACGTCTTAGCTCAAGGATAGAGAAAGCAAATTTGCCCTTCCTCCACCTTTTTGTTCTATCTGGGTTCTTGACAGCTTGGTGGGTGATGCACGCTCCTGTCGGGGAGGGTCATCTGCTTTACTCACTCTACTGATTCAAATGCTAATCTCGTCCAAAGAAGAGGTGTTGCTGGATTTGAATCCGGATAGTCTGGCTCTGAGGTTAAGGCTATAAAGTCCTACATTCTCATCAGTGGTTGACAGAGATTCCTCAACAAACCTGAAAGCTCCTATTTGCAAAGAATTACAGAGTGCCACAGTTGGTGCATATATACATACACACATGGCATAGAGCTGCCAAAGGTGAAACTGTGTTCAGTTTTGAATTTTAGTACATGTGCATGTGTGTGTGTCTTAACTTCTCTAACCCTGAGCAGCTCTGTTGCCATATGGAGCAGATTGTTTCCAAGATGGTTATGACAATATCTGCCATCTGGCAAGCCCTTTGCCTCTCCTCCAAGGAAAAGAATATGAAAAGAATATATATATATATATAAAATACATATATATATACATATGTATGTATAACTGAATCACTTTGCTGTACATCAGAAACTAACACAACACTGTAAATCAACTATACTTCATTAAAAAGAAAATAAAAGAGGGACCATCACTAAAAATTATACAGACATCAAAAGAATAATAAGGAAATGTTATAAAAAATCTTATGTCCATAAATTCAAAATCTTCGATGAAAGGGACAAATTCCTTGAAAGATACAAACGACCAAAGTTCATTTAAGAAGAAATATAGAACTGGACTAGCTCTATATCTATTAAATGATTTGAATTCGTAATTAAAAACATTTCTACAGGGCTTCCCTGGTGGCGCAGTGGTTGAGAGTCTGCCTGCTGATGCAGGGGACACGGGTTCGTGCCCTGAGCCATGGCCGCTGAGCCTGCGCATCCGGAGCCTGTGCTCTGCAATGAGAGAGGCCACAACAGTGAGAGGCCCACGTACCGCGGAAAAAAAAAAAATTTCTACAAAGAAAAAAGAAGAGATAGAGTCTATTTCCCTTCCATTGGATCTGGGCTGCCCTTTGTGACTTGCTCCAGCTAATTAGAAGATGGTGGAAATGACATTCTGGAACTTCCAAGGCATGACTTAAGTTGCTTTTAGCTTCTGCTTTCACCTAGGAAAAGCAGCCACCATGGAGAGAACTCGAGGCTATTCTGCTAAAGAGAGAGGACGCCTGGAGAGAGAGGCTCTGGAGGACCAGAAAGAATGAATCCAGAGAGGCCACAGGGAGAAGCACGGAGCATTCCAGACAGATGGGTGAAGCCATCTCGGATCTTCCAGCCCAGCTGACCTATCAGCTGAATGCAGCTGGTGGAGTGAAGGAGCCAATGCCACATGAAGTAGAGTCTTCACACAGAGCCCTGCCCAAATTCCTTACCCACAGAAACGTGAACAATAATAAATGGTTGTTGTTTTAAACCATTACGTTTTGGATGGTTTGTTATACAGCAACACGTAACTGATAAACTCTATCCGAATCCCCTCTTTCTATTCCTGAGGAACGGAAGAAGTCAAGATTGAGCCTTTTACTTTGACTCACAAACCTGCGAAAGACCTGGAAGGCCTGGGTTGACCCACTCTGTCTCCACTTATCTTCATGTACCCAATAAAGGAGATCTAACTTCGTTAAAAGCTACTGCTCTGGGCCTCCCTGGTGGCACAGTGGTTGAGAGTCCGCCTGCCGATGCAGGGGATACGGGTTCGTGCCCCGGTCTGGGAGGATCCCATATGCCGCGGAGCGGCTGGGCCCGTGAGCCATGGCCGCTGGGCCTGCGCATCCGGAGCCTGTGCTCCGCAACGGGGGAGGCCACAACAGTGAGAGGCCCGCATACCGCAAAAAGAAAAAAAAAAAAAAAAAAAAAAAAAAAAAAAAAAAAAGCTACTGCTCTGACACCAAAATATTATCAGTGGATTTCTCTGGATGATGTGGTTATAGGTAATTGCCTGCATTTTTCAATTTTTCTAGAATTAGCAAAAATTGCTTCAATAATGAGGACAGATATGCCATAGCTCTCTTCCATAATTACAGCAGCCACTCCCAATCCTTTTCTTCCTTCCGGTAGGGCCTTAAAGAGACAGGTACTCACTTTCCTAGTCTCCCTTGCAGCTTGAGGTGACCAGGCAACCAAGTATTAGCCAATAAGATACAAAGGCAAGACTGCTGAAGGGTTTTTGAGCAAGAGTTTTCCTTTCTGGAAAAATAGAAAAGAAAAAAAGAGCTACACAGGAGAACTTTCTCTTGCTCTCCTCCCTCTGCTTCCTGACTTCGAATGTGGTTACTTAAGATTGGGATGTTTGGAGCTCCTGTAGCCATCTTGTAACAATGAGACAATAAGTCTATAGACTAAAAAAATGTCTGCTTAAGAAAAAAAAGAAGAACAGAAGGATGGAAAGCACCTGGCTTCTCCATATCTTGGTATCACCAATAGTTGCTAAACAACCCTGAGATTTTCTACCTGTTCACTCATTGTTAACTGACAAATGTATTGATACTTACAGCTTAAACCACTGTAAGATTTTTTTATTACTTGCAGCTGAAAGCATTCCTAGCTGATACAATAATCCTGTGGGTATTTAACATTCCATTACCAGTACTAATTTTTTTCCATGCAGCTAAATCCAATTTCTTACACTTGTAAATTAATCCTTTTCCACTTATTTTGTCTCAGCAGAGACAAGGACTTGCTGGTAATCCATCTTTGCATTGTTAAACCTGTTAGATATGTAATGGCTCTTGTCAAGGGTTAAACTTTAGTTACAGTCCAGTTTATGGACCTATTTGTCTATCTTCCGCTGTGGTGGTTAATGTCACTACTATGTAAAACTCCTGGTGGCTTTGGTAGAAGTGGGTAGGTGGCGTGTGTCCTGCTGCCTTTCATCTTGGCTTCACCAAGCAGGATGGCATCATGCCCTCACTGGCCACTACACCCCCGTACAAGTAGGCACACTCAGGAAGGCATGCAGAAGGTCTGCACAATTCTCCAGAAGCAAAGGTAAGGGAAAACTCAGGTTAATCTCAGCCACAATGACCCAAACCATTTAGAAAACCTAAAATAGTTTTCTACCTTTATTTTAACTTTAAGTTATGGCAATTTGAAACATATACAAAAATAGAAAAGTATTACACACCCTCACGTACCTAGCATTCAGCTTCAACAATTATTAATTCATGACCTTTCTTTTTTATACTATACACCTCCCCACTTAACTATTTCCCATATTCTTCTTCTTTTTTTTTTTTTTTTTTTTGCGGTATGCGGGCCTCTCACTGTTGTGGCCTCTCCCGTTGCGGAGCACAGGCTCCGGATGCGCAGGCCCAGCGGCCATGGCTCACGGGCCCAGCCGCTCCGCGGCATATGGGATCCTCCCAGACCGGGGCACGAACCCGTATCCCCTGCATCGGCAGGCGGACTCTCAACCACTGCGCCACCAGGGAGGCCCTATTCTTCTTTTTTTTTAATTAAAATTTTGGCCATGCCTCGAGGCTTATGGGCTCTTAGTTCCCCAACCAGGGACTGAACCCAGGCTCCTGGCGGTGAGCGCCGAGTCCTAACTGCTGGACCACCAGGGAATTCCCTTCCCGTATTCTTTTTTTTTTTTTTTTCCCCGTACGCAGGCCTCTCACTGTTGTGGCCTCTCCCGTTGCGGAGCACAGCCTCCGGACGCACAGGCTCAGCGGCCATGGCTCACGGGCCCAGCCGCTCCGTGGCATGCGGGATCCTCCCGGACCAGGGCACGAACCTGCGCCCCCTGCATCGGCAGGCGGACTCTCAACCACTGCACCACCAGGGAAGCCCCTTCCCGTATTCTTTTGAAGCAAATCCCACACATATCATTTCATCTATATACATGTCAGTACGCATCTCTAAAAGCTAATGAGTCTTTAAAAAATCTAACCACAATATCATTAGTACACTTAAAGATAGTTCCTTAATACCATCAAATATTCTGTCAGTGTTCAAATTTCCACTGATTATCTTTTTAAGATTGATTATATTATATATCATGGTTTTTAGTTGACACAGAAGTAGCACATACTCATTGAAGAACTTTGGGAAAGCATGAAAAAGCACATAGAAAACAATTTAGACTCACAATCCCAGAACTAACGCCAGTCTCTATGGTGCCGTGTATGATTAGAAAAAGATGGCCCTTCCCAGCAGGGCCAGCCCTGTGCCAGGGTGTCAGCCACTGCTCTTCTCCCAAGTAGATGCTCTTGCACGGTGCACAAACTGGCCATTGTGTGTTCGTGGCCCTGAGTATTTCATCAATGTCTACATTTTGGAGTATAGCCTTCCAGATTTTCAATGGATATATACCTAATTTTTGCATAATTGTTTTCATACTGTACATTCTGTTTTGTAACCAGCTTTTTTCACTTAACAGAAGACCACAAACATTTTCTCATGTCATTAAATTTGCTTCCAAAGCATGACGTTCTGTGGCTGCATAGGGGTACACTGTGTGGCTGTACCATAATTGGTTTAAGCAGTGGCCAGTTGTTTAGACCTATTGCCTTTGCAGTGCAGTGCCTGCCTTTGGTGGATAAAACACAGGCAAGAACATTATGTCCTTCTGAGGAGGAACATTAAAACACACAGGGGAGTCTCTGCACACACACTGAATGATCATGCCATTTTAAATTGGTTCCACCCATTGGTTTGGGAAGAAAGCAAAGGTATGGTTCCATTTAGTTCAACTCATGCCTGTGGGGAAGGGATCATTGTCCCTTGATGTGTTTAGATCCCTAGCAATTCCACAGTAAACAAGAAGCTTCGGTGAAGAGCAGTGAGGCAAGAAAATAGAACACGTCTATTAGAACAGTTACTCCCAAAGTTACACAACCAGGAGATTTGGGGTTTGGGCAACTAACCTCAGCCAATGTGTGAGGCTGACAGAAGGCAGTGGGCTCAGGGGTTCTCATGGACCAGTATTGTGGGTGTTAGGGCATGAACACAGCCACCCCTGGATGCAAACCACCAACTGACTAAGAAACACCGTGGACTCGGGAGCTGGCCCATGGATTCTTGGAAAATTGCCAGCGCTTGAGAATTAAGGAAAACATTAAGGTTAATTGCAAAGCATCCATTTGCCCAAACCCCCAGCTCACAGTCAGTCCAAGCCTGAGCCACAGTACTTTTATGCCAGCTCTTGTCTTCTGTACTAAGTCCACTAAATGAAAGGCCTCAGTTTAATGAAGTCATTGGGAAAGGGTGAGGTCAGAGGGTAGATGTAAACCAGGAATTCCTAGCCCCAGAGGCCACTCCCATGGGTCACAGAATTTGGTAAGTGCCTCGAAATCCCTCAGAGGGGAAGGACACTTAAATGCAAATGATCAGAATTATGTTGGGCAGCCTAAAGAAAGATTAAGAGGAAAAGTCCTCCAATATTACATCAATTCGTAAATTAAAGTTCAGAAATTGATAAGGAACCCAGGGCGTCTCTGGAGGGCACTTCTCCGGATAGGAGGAGGTACAGAGTGTGAGGTCCTACTCAAAGGCGACTTGCACACTAAACATGATCTGGTAGGTAATCAGGAGTCCAGACCCATAATGAGCCATCTCTCATCACTTCCAAGGAGCTGCGTTTTCACCCAGAATTTCACTCACCTCTCGCATCAGAAACACTATTGGATGATGTATTAGTTTCCCAGGGCTGCTGTAACAAAATACCATAAGCTGGATGACTTAAAACAACAGAAGTATATTCTCTCACAGTTCTGGAGGTTAGACGTTTGAAATCCAGGTGTTGGCAGGGCCACGTTCCCTCCAAGCCCCTACAGGAGGACACTTCCTTGCCTCTTCCAGTTTTAGTGGCTTCTTCCGGCTGTTCCTTTGTTGTGGCTGTGTAATTCTAATGCCTGCCTCATCTTCAAGTGGCTGACTTTCCTCTATGTGTGGGCTTCTATCTACATTTCCCTCCTCTTATAGGAAACCATCATATTGGATCAGGGTCCCCGTAATGACCACATCTCCACTTGATTCCATCTGCCGAGATTCTATTTCCCAATAAGGTCACATCCACAGGCACTGGAGGTTAGCACCTCAACATTTCTTTTGGGGGATACAATTCAACCCATAACAGATAGAAAGTCAAAGGTCTGGGATTATAGATCCAGCTTCATCGCCAATTGCTGTGTGATCCCGAGCAAGTCACTTACCATCTCTGGCCCCCAGATGCCACAGGTATCCTTGCTGCCTGCAGATTCAATGCAGTATGAATAAAAGCCTAATTTATTGCAGATTGGTAAAAGAGAAAGGACTCACGGTGGAAAGGGTCTGCCAGGGTGGGCGCAGCATCACAACTCTGAGAGGCAATGCCAAGAGAGGGTGGAGAGGGCTGTGGAATGCACTTCCTAGCATGGCAGATCGGGTACCTCGAGTGGGGAATCAAGGGCACAGGATCCCTCCAGCAGCCAGGCCCTCAAGTAAAGAATCATCAGCAGAATTGCCATGCTCTTCCCTCAGGTACCCAGGGCTGCTAACCGCCGGGACAGCATCCATGATCATCAGTCCTAGAACCCAGAGAGCACAGTCCATGACTCTGGGCTTCCAAAGCTCATCATGGGCTTCCCTGGTGGCGCAGTGGTTGGGAGTCCGCCTGCCGATGCAGGGGACACGAGTTCGTGCTCCGGTCCGGGAAGATCCACGCGCCGTGGAGCGGCTGGGCCCGTGAGCCATGGCCGCTGAGCCTGCGCGTCCGGAGCCTGTGCTCCGCAACGGGAGAGGCCACAGCAGTGAGAGGCCTGTGTACTGCAAACAAACAAACAAACAAAAAACAAATCTCATCATGAAGCCAGCACTAACAGGTGAGACCCACTCAGCTCAGACAACTCAGTGTAATCAATCCAATTACATATGTCTCCCCTTAGCCCAGCTTAAATATTTAGACAGACACAGAGAATATGTGTTCCAAATGCAGAGGCTGGGAGTGGGTGAAAGGGTTTTAGCTCTGGGTGAGATTGAAGGAACTTGACATGTTATTGAATCGAGGGCCGCAGAAGGTGAAGCGGGGCAGTTACACATCCCAGGAATGCGGACGTAGCGCTCCGTGTGTATCTGAGGCTGACAGGGTTTAACAGTCTCCATCTGGGAACAATCACCCGCCAGCGGCCGATCCGCCGGGAGGGCTGCCCTGGCTGCACGCCCCCTCCCCCTACCAGGCCCTCTTCCTTCCCTCCCCGCGCAGCCGTGGGCTGTGGACTCCGAGTGGGATGCGGAGGTGGGGAGGACGCGAATGTCCCCGTTACTCCGCGGGACCGGCTGCACGCGGGAGTCCTGGAGAAGGCAGGGCTGGGGGCCGGCTCACCGAATGCCTGCAATTCCAGGAGCAGCGGGCTGAGGAAAGAATCCATTCTCCCCCCGTCCGGGAGACCTGGGTGGAATGCCACGGGGGGAAGGCCGTCTGGGATGCCAATGGCTCGTCCGGCCGGCTGCAGCGGGCGGCAATGAGGCCGGTGAGGGTAGGGGCGATGTGTTCACGTCCCGTCCCGTTTCGTACCTCGGGCTTTCTTTGTGCGAATGGGGGAGGGGGCTTTCATCTGTGAAGTTCAAAGCGCCGTACACGAATTTCCTCTGCTAATCCTCACTCTGATCTGAATTTTGTTGTGTAACTAAACTGATTACAGGAATCTGGTGAATCGGGCGAGGCTGGGCCCCTCGGACAGGCTTCCTCAGGCTTTGCCCCAACGAGGCCCGCCAGCCCTGGGGCAGGGCAGTGGAATGGGGAGGCTGATTTATGGCCCAGAGATGCAGGTCCCATAGCCCAGCATAGCCCTGTTTTATACATGATGCTGAGGGTAGCCAGTGTGAGAAGACAGATGTATGACTTCAAAATCTCCCTTCTGTGTCCCCGAATGACAGCTCTGACTACCTCCTGGTTAACTCCACAGGCCCTTCAAGCACTAAAGTCAGTATCTCCTCGCACCCTACTTTCTCCGGCCAGTACTGCCCTTACACCCGGGGTCCTGGGACCTCTGCCCCAGGGCACTTGGAGGCCCCCCTCTCCTGCTGACTTTTGGCTGTGCCCCTTCTCACTGGGACGTGCCCACCCTGAGCCCGTGCTGACCCCCGAACCACCTTATGTTCCCAGGCCCTAGAATTCCCTGCCCAAACAGCTTCAAGCTTCTCCCAGAGTCTGCGAAGGCCTCTGGGCCGGGTCAGTCCCCCAGAGGATGCTTTCTGCTTCAGGAGAAGCTGTTCATGGGACAGGTGGTGTGCAGGGGCCGCGCGGGCCGGAGTACCCACGTGCCTGACTCCTCATGATGCAGGGGAAGGGGCAAGCTTCAGCCACAGGCCCTGGCCTGTTCCGCTGTGTTATCCAGCCCTGGGATACACCACCAGCCAGTTTCTGCAGCCGGGAACCCTGAGCCAGAAACCCGCCTCAGGTCTGGATCCCTCCTCCCGTTCCAAACAGACACTCCTCACCAACCAGTCACCACGTTCTCTGGATGCCACCTCCAGGATGGCTTTTGTATGCCTCCCTTCTCGCCATCCAAGCTGCCTCTGCCTCTCCTGCTCTCCTGGATGGAGCAACAGGCTCGTCGCTGGTTTCCCTGCCCCCACACTTGCCCCTCTCCAATTCCTCCTCTGCACTGTGGCCACAAGGATCTTTCATCCTTTGATCTTGTGACTTCTTTGTTATTTACAGTCTGAATAACCCCTGCTTGAACTTCAGCTCTCAACTTGGAGGTCACCCCTGTGGAAGCCTTCCTGACACTCCTGGATAGGGTCAAAGACCTGCCGAGGAACTGCCAGGGAGCCTCACACACTTGGCCCCTAGCACCTCTCCATCATGCATTACCAGTGTCTGTGAATTTCCTATACTGTGAGCACCGTGAGGGCACTGACATTGCATGTGTTGGTTCCCAGGTCCACAATACCTAGCACAATGTCTTGGGCAGGTTAGATGTTAAACAAATATTTGTTGAATGAATAAAGGATCCAGACGGATGGTGTCTTTGCTAAGACTAGGACCTAGGTCTCTTGTCAGAGCCAGGTAACTTCTCAGACCAAGAGTTGAGGGGAGTTTAAACATGGCTGTTAAGCTGAAGCATTCTTAGACATGTTCTGACATGGAACAAACTCTATTTATTACAATTCCTCTGTAGGAGAGTATAGTATAACAAAGATGGGAGAAATCTTAACATTCTCTGGGGGAATATTTGAGCAACAAGTAAATACGGTGCTTTATGAAGTGTTTTTTTTTTTGCTAGGTGGGTGTGCAAGTTTGGGGCCAGAGCAGAATTGCTCAGGACAGAAAACTGGAGGCTGTGCTGCTACTAACAGCCCTCATTCTCCCCTTTCCCTCAAACCACTCTCAGTGTCTCCGTAGGTAACACAGCGTCCTCCGCAGTCAGGAACAGCTGTGTGGCTGAGCTCTGGCTATTGAGATGTAAGCAGAGTTGTTGTATGGGACTTCTGGGAAGGCTCTGTAAAAGGTAGAGCGTGTGGATACTCTTTTGCCCATCCTTGGTTCCTCCTTCCTGTTGCCTGGCATGTGGATGTAATGGCTGGAACTCCTAGCAGCCATGTTGGATCATGGAGCAAATTTGAAGGATGAAAGCAATGAACTAGGATGGTGGAGCAGAGAGCTAAAGAGTTTGTGGAGCTACTACAGAAGCCCTCTAGACTTCTTTTATGTAAGAGAGGAATAAACCTCTTCTTAAAGGTACCACAATCAGGTCGCTAAGATGAGCAATTAAGTGCTATTTCTTTCTTTTTTATTTTTTTTGCGGTATGCGGGCCTCTCACTGTTGTGGCCTCTCCCACTGTGGAGCACAGGCTCCGGACGTGCAGGCTCAGCGGCCATGGCTCACGGGCCCAGCCGCTCCGCAGCATGTGGGATCTTCCCGGACTGGGACACGAATCCGTGTCCCCTGCATCAGCAGGCAGACTCTCAACCACTGCTCCACCAGGGAAGCCCTAAGCGCTATTTCTAATTGAGTCAGGAGTCAAATGGTTAGCTTGCCTGGGGTGCTATATGCCTCAGTTGGGTGTGCTCCTGATCCTCAGCCCAGGGCTCTCTTACTTTTTCTTCCTTTACTTCCCTCTTCCCGTGCTGGCACAGCCCCAGGAACCCAACGATTCCTGCGGGCTGCCTATAAGCAATTCCCTCCCAACTTGGCAAGGTGCACCCGGGCTCAGGTAGTGCACTTGCGTGCAGCAGGAGATGGAGTGCCAAAACTGTTACTAGTAGGGGAAATGCAAACATAAGTAAGACTCTACAAATGTTGTAAACAAAGAGACTCTTTCTCAGAAGTTTGGGGCTTCTCATTACTACAGAACCTGTTTCCTGGAATAAACAGATGACATGTGATTGTTTTCTTGAAATTGTAGACAAAGAACACCACCAGGATAGGCTGTTCAGAGCACTCTGTACAGCTCCTGCAGGGACTCAGGGTGTAAAGGAGAAGTGGGGGGACTGGAGAAGATACCCGTGTTCCAGTGGGAAAGGGAAACAGAGTAAGGGGAGTGAAGGCAGCCTTGCCACTTCCCAGCCCCTTCACCTGCTGTGAGGATACCCCTCCTTCTGACGGTGCCATCACACTTCCTGTAAGGGCCTCAGCGGTCACCGGGCCTCTCAAATGTGCGGCTGTGGAGTTTTCCCCACTCTCAGAGCCTGGAAGGGAGGGCTGTTCACGGACTACTGTGAGAGCACCTCCGAGGACAGGAGCCTGAGGGCTTTGAGAAGTGGGGCGACTTGCCCAAGATCACAAAGCTAATTGGCAGGGTCAATTCAACAACAACAATAGTAACAGCAACCAAGAGCTATATTATTGCTAACACAACGTGAAAGAAAATATACCTTAACCTGTGACAGACATTCTTCTGTGTACTTTACCCAGTTCAGCTCTTTTAATCCTCAGAATGACCTCATGGGGCACTCAGATACCCATTTCACAGATGAGGAGACTGAGGCACAAGTAGGTAAAACTTGCTCCCAAAGCCAACCTGCTGGTTCATGGCAGAACCAGGACGGAGGGCCTCTCACTCCAGTGTTCCTTCTACCACAGCACAGGTGTTTTTAAAAAGGCCTCCAAACTAGAGTAATTTCTGAAAAGGCAAACTCTTTTAGTGTCTTCCTGTGATGGCATGCCTCCGTCTGCATGGGACTGGGAGAGAGAGAGACTTCAGTGACAGGCTGGACTCACACGTAGTGTTGGGGGACAGGGTCCAGAAGCAGAGAAAACTTTGCTTCCTACCTCCCTGCTCTGCCCTCATCCTCTTCCGGGGCACAGAGCGCCTGGATGGGCAGCTTGGCAGGTAACATTCCCATGGGGTGGTGTGAGCAGGTGACCTTTGCATATCTGCACTTGGGGACCAGTGACCCTTTGAACAACAGGTGCACTGATAAAAGCTGGTGCCTTATTTTTACAGACAGGATCCTGTTTGAAATGCCCGAGAGGGCTGTGTGTGAAGCTTGACGGATAGCAGGTCTGTGGGGACTCATTCACACAACCTATTATCAGCTATCACCCCCTACTTTATCTCTCTTGAAAATGTAGGTTTTTGATGTGATTGTTTAAATTTGAGTATCTCTGTATTTACGATTCTAAAACATACTCACCAAGGGTGGGGGGCTTCTAGAGATTAGTGACATTCCCTGCAACAGGTGAGTGCTCGGGGGATGTAAAAGTGGATCTGGCCCAGGCCATTAGGGAGACACCCCTACGTCCAGTGGGGAGGCCCATGCGCAGTGTGCTTTGTTTGACAAATATTACTGAACCCCTTCTCTTTTGCATCTCGACTCACTCCCTGTATGATCTCATAGCTTGAGCGACATCTTTTCACCCATGACTCCCAAAATTATATCCAAGTCACTCAACACTTCCACTTGGATGTCCAGTGGACATTACACACCAACATGTCCAAACGGAGCTCCCATTAGACATGAAAATGAAAATGCCTCACCCACAGCTTCCCCATGTCAGTTAATGGCAACTATCTTTCAAGATTTCAGGCCAAAAGCCTTGAAGCCAACCTTGACTTTCTCTCTCTCTCAAACCTGATATTCAGATTCTCAGAAAATCCCACTGGTTCAAATTTCAAAATATTTCCAGGATCTGACCACTCTCACCACCCTCCCTGCTACTGCCCTGGTCCAAGCCACTCTCTTCTCTCACTTGGATTATCGCAGTGGCCTGCCGATTGGCCTCCCAGCTTCCACTCTCGGCCTCTTCGTCTACTCTCAACATGGCAGCTAGAACAAACCTGTTAAAACGAAAGTGAGATCATGTCAGTCCTCTGCTCAGAACCTTCCAGTGGTTTCTTAACTCCCAGAAGGAAGGCATAGTCTTGCTGGATGCCCAGGTGCCCTGTGGTTGGCCCCCTCCCTCCCCATTCCATCGCAGACCTCCTCACCTGCCCCCCACCTGCCCCTCCTCACCTGCCCCCCACCTGCCCCTCCTCGCCTGCCCCCCACCTGCCCCTCCTCGCCTGCCCCCCACCTGCCCCTCCTCGCCTGCCCCCACCTGCCCCTCCTCGCCTGCCCCCCACCTGCCCCCCACTTGCCCCTCCTCGCCTGCCCCCCACCTGCCCCTCCTCACCTGCCCCCCACCCAGCGCTGCTCTGCTCCAGCCTCCTTCCTCTGCCTGTAGCGCCGGGACCACATCAGAGCCCTGGCACTGACGCTGCCTCCTGGAACTGCCCCCGATGCCCTCCCCACCTTGTCCACCACCAGCTCCCTCACCTCCTTCAGGTACTTTCTCAGTGAGCTCTCCCTGACCAGCCTATCTAGGATTTTACCTTCTGCTGGCACTTGATTCCCCCTTCCCCCGCCAAGGTAGACACTGTTGTCACCGCACCCAGATTGTTTCCTGGGCCAGTGCACTCACCCCAAGCTGCTGTGAGTGTGGTCGCCAATGGCTCTGAGATGCCCTGCTTCTCTGGGGAACTGCCCTCGACCAACAGGCTCTGCCTTGGCTGAGAAGTTACAGCCCCTTCCTCACCCACCCCAGGGCAGCCCACAGCCAATGACTGGAAGATAAGGGGACCCAAGGTGCTGGCTTTCATGCTTCAAGGTGGGGACAATTGTGTAAGAGTTATATGAATACTCCAGAGTCTCTCGTGGATCAGACCTAAGCCCACATTCTTCTTGACTTTTTTTCCATTCACTATCTGCTTCCTTCACTCCCTTTCACCTAAGAACTCTTGCTCAAAACAAACGAACAAACAAAACAAAAAAACTCACCTGCACCAAATCCCTGTCTCAGGCTCTGCTTCTAGGGAACCCAACCTAAGACCTTCCTGCTGTTTTTTTTTCTTCTTAGTGCTCACTTAACATAACATATATTTAACTTTGTCCATCTCTCTCTCACTAAAATGTCCATCCAGGAGGGAAGTCACTCAGTCTGTTTTGTCCCCTGCTGCATCCTCAGTAGATAAAACAGCACCTGGTATATAGTAGGTGCTCAGCAAATGTATGTTGAAGGAATCAATGAGTCCTCAGGCCTCTATGCATCCTAGGACTTGCACAAATCCTGACCTTGGTGGTCAAGCCAGGAGTCTTGAACTGCTAATGCTGTTGCCCACAAACTCATTCCACCTTCTCATCTAATTTCTCCAGCCTATGAAAGCTGGCTTCTGATCCCAGTGTGCTATTCCTCCCTATCTTGGATGATTTGCCAGTAACCCAGCTCACTTGCTTGTTTGTCCAAAGGCATCTGTCAGCTCTTCTTGGGACTACTGGCCTCCCACAGTCTGCCCACTCAGGTCTCGGTCAAATGATAAGGTAAACAAGGGAAGTTTATTCATCTGCCTCCAGATGTGATCTGAAAACTAGGTGGATGAAGAAAGGTACTCGGTAGAAGGCACCCAGGTGAAGCTGTGCTTCCTCATTGGGGTGAGCGATCAGAATGCATGACAGAGATAGGAACAGCCACGGGCAAGGGGGAAAGCTCCTTTTTTCCTGAGCTGGAGCGCTGCCAAAGCCAGCTGAGGGCCATTGCCTAACTCATTCTAGAGGTTAATTCTGGCACATTTCACAGGGGTGTCTTAGGGCTGTGTTCCAGCAAGGCTGCACTGCTACCAGCCAGGAGTGACTAAGGGACTGGAGATGTGGAATCAGTCAGGTGGGGCTCAGATCTTGAAGTTTCTGCACTATTGACTTGTCAGTGACCTAGTTACCTCCCTGGGCTTGGTTTCTGGGCAGTATATGTTCTTTGGTTTCAGTAATAGCAAACAATACTGTTTTCCGTGAGGGCATTTCCTGGCTGTGGGTTGCCCTGGGTTGGGTGAGGAAGGGGCTGTAACTTCTCAGCCAAGGCAGAGCCTGTTGGTCGAGGGCAGTTCCCCAGAGAAGCAGGGCATCTCAGAGCCATTGGCGACCACACTCACAGCAGCTTGGGGTGAGTGCACTGGCCCAGGAAACAATCTGGGTGCGGTGACAACAGTGTCTACCTTGGCGGGGGAAGGGGGAATCAAGTGCCAGCAGAAGGTAAAATCCTAGATAGGCTGGTCAGGGAGAGCTCACTGAGAAAGTACCTGAAGGAGGTGAGGGAGCTGGTGGTGGACAAGGTGGGGAGGGCGTCGGGGGCAGTTCCAGGAGGCAGCGTCAGTGCCAGGGCTCTGATGTGGTCCCGGCGCTACAGGCAGAGGAAGGAGGCTGGAGCAGAGCAGCGCTGGGTGGGGGGCAGGTGAGGAGGGGCAGGTGGGGGGCAGGCGAGGAGGGGCAGGTGGGGGGCAGGTGGGGGGCAGGCGAGGAGGGGCAGGTGGGGGGCAGGCGAGGAGGGGCAGGTGGGGGGCAGGTGAGGAGGTCTGCGATGGAATGGGGAGGGAGGGGGCCAACCACAGGGCACCTGGGCATCCAGCAAGACTATGCCTTCCTTCTGGGAGTTAAGAAACCACAGCAGCCTGGTTCTCCATCAGTTCTGTGTAAACCTAGTTTCCTTCAACACATTTACTTTTGCTTCAGTTAAGCACAAACTCTGGAGTGAGAAAACTGGATTCAAATCCCAGTTCCACCACTAGCCAGTTCCACAATCTTGGACAAGTTGCTTAAGTTCTCTGTACCTCTATTTCCTCCTCTGTAAGAATGTGTATAACCGGACATACTAGTACCTACCTTATAGGATCACTGGGAGGACTTAATAAGTTAATATACAGCAGCACTCAGAAGTGGCCAGCCTTGGGCTTCCCTGGTGGCGCAGTGGTTGAGAGTCCGCCTGCCGATGCAGGGGACGCGGGTTCGTGACCTGGTCCTGGAAGATCCCACATGCCGCGGAGCGGCTGGGCCCGTGAGCCATGGCCGCTGAGCCTGCGTGTCCGGAGCCTGTGCTCCGCAACGGGGGAGTCCACAACAGTGAGAGGCCCGCGTACCGCAAAAAAAAAAAAAAAAAAAAGAATTGGTCAGCCTTATTTAATATGGGGGTGCGGGGACCCTAAAGGGTGTGAATACCAGAAGGCGAGGCTCATTGGGACCATCTGGGAGACCAGTTGCCATGTTCCTCGCAAGGAAACCAGTGTGTGGTTAGGAAGGGGGATTAGATGCTGCAAACCCCAAACAGAACACCACACACACACACACACACCCCCCCCCCAGATATCTACCGGTTTCCTACCAGTAAAATGGGGAAATACTAGTATCTACCTTGCAGGGTTGTCCTGAGAATTACTGTGGAGCTGGTTGCTTGGCACACTGAAAGCAATAAACAGATGTTAGTTGTTGTAGCTGTTTGTTATAGTTATCAATTTGCTAGTCCCTTTCTGCCCTGATTGAATCCACCCTGTCAAGTTTCAGCTGTGCTTTTGCCCTAATTGGCATCTGCTACCTTCACTTCTCATCTTCTGGCCCCTCGTACCTCAGCGCCCACTGCAACCATGGCAACTGTCCTGCCGCCCTCCTGTCACCTGGTCCACGTCACCTCCTCTTTCCCGAGAATGTGTGAGCGACTCAGGCTGTCTTTCCTTTTCTCTCTTTGAATCCTTCTCTCTACCCAATTTCTCATCTTCCCCTTAATCATTTCTCCCTGTGAGTAACTGGTGTAAGTTATCTCCTGGAATTTCTATCTGTGCTAGATGTTAATAGGTCTTAGAAAAGAGGAACCCTAAAATCCTTCCGTGACACTCTCAGTAGATGCAGAAGCGGGGCTTACTCATGTAAAATGTAATGAACGTTACTATACTGTCTAAGATAAATGCATTATTTTGTGGTTTACAAAATAATTTCATATTCACCAAGGCGCAAAATTCTGTCCTGGTAACACAGTAAGAACTGTTTAAATTCTAGAATCCCACTGAAGTTGCATGAAGTTGAGCTCTTGGAAGGTCGACCCTAGGGGCTGGGTGATCTAGACTTTGTGGAGTGTGTGGTGAGTTTAAGTGCTACTGTTTTTAGATTTTAAATCCTGCATGCTGTACTCTGAGAATCCATGGCTTGCACAATGGGCAGTACACAACAATTCATTCATTCAATTATTCTTAGCAAATGCACTAAAGAATCAGCTAGGAATCACTTATCATGCTGGGTGCTGTGCTACAGCCGTGAATAAAGCCGACTCCGTCCCTGCCTTCGTGGAGCTCAGGGTTTTCAGTGCTGGTGGTGTGGAGGAGGTGAAAAAGACATTAAACTAATAATTACACAAATATTTAATTCTGTGGTTTAACTCTGGTGATTGCAGAGGGCAGAGCACAGGAGGTGAGGAGACTGTTTCACAGAATATCTGACCCCATTCACCTGCCCCAACTTGCGCTGCCCTGTTCCGCTCTCCCTGCCAGGGGCTGACCCCCGAAGACCGTACGCCAGGAGAAGGTTGGAGACGAGGGCACAGGGAGAAGATCTAAGATACTTTTATCCCCTTTCCCTTCCCGCCTGGGTGGTAGCTGCTCCATGATCCTAACTCCCACCAGACAGGCCTGCTTTGGTTTTGGCTCCTGTCTGGGGGCTCCTGCCTCGGCTCTGGTTCTCCCATCTCCCTTCACCCCACACCTCCCCAGCCTTCAGGTGGTAGCTGCTTCCTGCTGTTGCCAATTTCAAGACTGTCTCACCCCTGTAACAAATTCCTCGGCATGCACTCCCTGTTTGAAATCCACAGTGGTTTTTCTTTGCCTAGTTGGACTCAGACTGATGGAACGACTCTCTGTATTCTCAACCCTGTCTGTCGCACTTGCTGTAGTGCCTGCTGTTGATGGGGGGCTGGGCTGTGACTTTTTCATGAACGAGCATGCAGCCCTGGGCTGCAGGCAGGGATGGCCCACAGCACTGTGCAGAAAGCACTCGGGTGGGACAGGGACTGGGATAGTGATATTGATATTAATTTCCTCACTTTAGAGGTGAGGAACCTGTTCTAGAACCTCACGTTTCCCGATTCCCAGCCCCTTTCCTTTAGGAACCCACCTGTCACCTCCAGGGCCCTGCAATCCTTGCACACTCACCCCCCGATTCACCTGACTTCATTTCTATCCAAGCGAGGATTATTTGTCTGAGCCCACAACCCATAATTCCCACCCGGAAGAGCTGTGGTTTCCATGGTGTCCTGGGGGGAGGGGGTTGGACAGTTATTTAAGCAGAACAGCGGTCCCAAGTCCAGGGGATCAGCCTGCAGCGTGATCAGACAGCAAGCTGGGACTGCCGATGGAGGGGCGGGAAGTGGTGACGTGCCCATCAGTGATTCTCTTGTCTCTGAACCCCAGACCCTCCCAGGCAAGTGCCCAGTGCCCCAAGCAGCAGCAGGTTAAAATCAACTAACAAAGTAAATCCCCTACATATGAATGAGTTCCGATCCGAGAGTGTGTTCATAAATCCAGTTTGTTCCTAAGTCCAACAAAGTTAGCCTAGGTACCCGACTAACACAATCAGCTATACAGTACTGTACTGTAATAGGTTTATAATACTTTTCACACAAATAATAGTACTCTACACAGTCCTGTACAGTAAAGTTCACAAAAGCACAACCACTCGTAGAGGATGCACGCACGTGACAATGTACACCAGACACGTGAACTAACTTATGTGATTGGACCTGTGAACACACGTTCGCATCTTTGAAAGTTCACAACTTGAAGGTTCGTATGTAGGGGACTTACTGTACAGTCTCTTGGTCCCGAACTGGCTGCTAGAGCCCAAGGGAGGATGAGGACCAGCCAGCGTTTTCCAGTGGGGACAAATGTTTCTCTCAACCAGCCCCGTGTGCAGAAAGGCTGACCGCCCCAGACACAGCAGCCAGAAAAATACACACTCCTCATAATCCTACAGTTTCTCGCTAATCAGATGTCTAGACAAGAGCGGTCTCTGCCCCCTTTCCGGTTTGCAAATCTGCCTTGACAAGTCGTATCCTCTTGACAATACCATTAAAATGCTCTTTTATTTGCTCTGTGGGCCTTCGGCGACTTGGTTGCTGGAAATGCTATTAGTTTCTGGATCAGCTCACTTCTCTGGAAATCACGCTCTGATATTCCTCTGCTTAAGTTTCATTCTCTTGAGAGGAGGTCTGTTAACAAGGCAGTTAGTACTCTTTGAGTATAAGTATAGAGTACTGTGGGGTTCACGGCCAGGCGGCCTGTGAATCAACCTGATTCAGGGTTACGGTGACTCTGGAGAGGGTGCCATTCTCACTGCAGCCCTGACGGGTTCAGAGAACACAATGTGCTTCTTTAATGCGGTAAGGAAAACGGGGGAGAGGGGTTTCAATTTCCATCCGTCCACTGGAGACCAGGAGAGGCTCTCAGTTAATTTCTCCCCCTTCGTACGCTCACATAATGAAGGCTGAAAGCAAGATCTATTTATGTATTTTAAAATTAGCAATAGGATAGAAGGGATCAAGGCCTGCTAGAGAATCAACCCCAGCTTCTCAAATAAGAAGCTGGGGCGGGGGACTTCCCTGGTGGCGCAGTGGTTAAGAATCCGCCTGCCAATGCAGGGAACACCGGTTCGAGCCCTGGTCCGGGAAGATCCCACATGCCGCAGAGCAACTAAGCCTGTGCGCCACAACTACTGAGCCTGCGCTCTAGAGCCCATGTGCCACAACTACTGAAGCCCATGCGCCTAGAGCCCATACTCTGCAACGAGAAGCCACCACAGTGAGAAGGCTGTGCACCACAGCGAAGAGTGGCCCCCACTGGCTGCAACTAGAGAAAGCCTGTGAGCATCAACGAAGACCCAACAGCCAAAAAAAAAAAAAAAAATATATATATATATATATATATATATATCCTCATGCCAAAGAGAGACATTAAAAACAAACAAAAAAAGAAGCTGGGGGACCTGGGCACTGGGCTCACAGTCCTCCCCACCACCACCTCCTTCCAAACCCCACCCAACCCACCCCTTATTCTTTGAGAACTGGACCCAGGGTTGGTGTCACCCTCAATGTCTGAGACAGATGCAGCAACTCCACTTGACATAAAAAAAAAAAAAAACCCAGCATCTTTATTATTTTTGAAAACAGTACGTGCATAGGATATTTGGAGCCTCTCTATTTGCAACCAAATGCCTGCTCTGTCACGTACTAGAGGTATATGCTCTCTGTACCTCAGTTTTCTCATCTGTAAAATGGTCATAATAAGAGTTCCTAGCTCTTAAGGTATGGTGAGGATTAAATGTGTTTAAACATGTGAAGTGCTACAATAGTACCTAGTATGTAATATGTGTCAAATCCATGTTAGCAATGGTAACAATACTTTTAAAAAATTTTAAAATTCAAACATTATAAATGGGTAGAGTGAAAAGTAAATGTTCTTTTGAACTTGATCTGAAGCCTCCTAGTTTTCCTCTCCAGAAACAATCACTGTTACCAGCTTACTAGTTATCCATCAAGAGCTATTCAAAGCATATTCATGCACAGATATAGTTATTTATATAGGTATACACACAATGGAGAGAGAGAAAGCTATAGATACAGATAACTCCCAATTAAAAGAAAAAAGTAGATATTATATACTGGTTTGCATTTAAGAAAAGGAGTACAAGAAAAAGGTTTGTTACAGATCAGAAAACAATCAAAAGATTGTTCCTTATTAATCCCTGCAGATCCAGCTCATTCTCAACAGCTGCCTAGGCCCCTCTGTCTGGATGTGTAGGGACACCTTTAACCAGCCTTATGGCATTTAGGTTGTTTCACCTCCTCTGCCTGGATTGCTTTGGCTCCTACCCTGATGCTCCTTCCCTTCCCTCATGTTAGTTAAGTGGGAGGACTCTTCATGAGTCTTTTCTTGAGGAAGTTGAAGCAGACTCTTGCTTCTCCTGAAATAATCAGGACTCAAGCTGACTCCAGAGTTGAGCCAGGCAGCTTCTGGAAGCAACTCCATCTCCAGGTTGCCGGCCCTAAAGTCCACGAGGAATAAATTCACAGACATTGAAAACAAACTTATGGTTACCAAAGGGGAATGGAGGTGGGAGGGATAAATTAGGAGTCTGGGGTTAACATATGCACATTACTATGTATAAAATAGGTAAACAATAAGGACCTACCGTATAGCACAGAGAACTATATTCAATATCTTGCAATAACCTATGGAAAAGAAGCTGAAAAAGAATATATATATATATATAACTGAATCACTGTGCTGTACACCTGAAACTAACATGACATTGTAAATCAACGCTACTTCAATTTAAAAAATTCAGAACACTTGGGTCTGGTCAGCCTTCCAAAAGTTTGCTGAGTTTTAAAATGGATTTGAATGATTTTCAAGAAACCATCCCAAGAAGATAGATGTTGGATGTATAAATAATTGCAGATCATAGACAGGTGAAAGTCTGCACATGTATTTGTACATCAAGCTCGTTTTTCTGGTCTTTGGGAACCCGAAAAACAAGCCATTATACTTGCACAGCCATTTACCTCACTTTCTGAATTAGGTTTTTTGTTTTTTTTTAGTTGCTCTAAGAGAACATTTAATTTTAACATCACAATAATGAGAGCTCTGGAAAATAGTCTCCCTCCCACCCTGACAGGCTTTGCTGTGCAGTAACTTCAGGTATAAATAATGATTGGTATGTTAGAGTATTGTCCAAAGATTAGATAATATGACTGGAAGGAAAAAATATGTCTCCATTTCTCTCTAGGACGGGGAACATTCCAAAAGCTACGCCTTGACGCAAAATTTTGAACGTTGGTAAATTTGTTTGAAATAACCAAAAGGTCACCAGGGAGGCAGCTCAGATAATCAAAGGTCAAGGTTTTCAGCCAGATGGGCCTGCATTCAAACCCCTGCGGGCTGTTCCACCACTTATTAGCCATGTCACCTTGGTGACTTGACCTCCATAAACCTCAGAGACCTGAGCTTTGACACGGGAATCAGGTAAACCCTGAGACGAGTGAAAGGAATGAGAGGGGAAATGAGGCCCACCGTGGATGAGCCTGGCAGGTAGCAAGCGCTCAATAACTATGCATCACTTAAAGGGCCTGGCATCACTGTATTGCTAAGCCCTTGGAAGCACAGAGATGATAGAAGAGAGACCGACCGGCAGCCTTCCTCATCTCTCTTTCCTTTTAAATTTTGTCTGTTGAATTTGAGCGAGGGGGCCAAGGCCCCCCACCTCACACAGGGCCAGTGTCTGTGGGCTCGGTGACAGCTGGGAGAACCATTAGGCTGACCTGGGGCCCCAGAAAGTTCTCATATGGTTTTCACATCACCAGGCTTGTTTTGACTTTCCTGAGCTTCTCACCACAATCCCTCTGTGACTCTGGGAGAGAGGGAGTGAGGCCATCTCCAGTGAGAGCTGCACACACACGCAGCCAATGGCACAAGGAAGGAAAACACTTCCCAGGCCTGTGCCGGACACCCCAGAATGGTCCCTTGCAGCGACTCTCCCCTGGCTCTCCTTCCCAGGCTCCCAGCCTCTAGGCTGTGTTGGCCTCCCAAGGACTCAATTGTGTCTGCTCTTTCTTCCCAGAGGAGGACGGGTGGGGGAATTTGACAGGTGAACAAAAGCCATGAGCAGCGTCTGGTCTGGCCGAGGAGGTCCTTGGGCTCTGCTGGGCTGACGTGGGCTGGACCCTCCAACAGCTGCTCTGTGACAATTGCTCCTTGGGTCAGTTCCAATTCTGGCAACTGGTCATCCAGAAATAAAGATGGGTCAAGGAAATTAGACCCTTCCTAGGTGCTGGGTAATGGAGTGGGTTCTGGATAGAGCTTGTGAGTACTGTGTGAAGCCTCATCAATAATAACGATAATAATAATAATAATTCAAGCAATATGTGTTGAGCTCCACATTTATTGAGCTCCAACGATATACCCAGCACTGGACTAGAGCTGAACAAACCAAGTAACGGTGAAACGTTATTGTGTTGGCATGGGTGCAAAGCACTTTTCATATGTTATCTTAACTAGTCTGCTCCTTAGCCTCATGAAGTGGAGACTGTAATTAGTCCCATTCTTCAGATGAACAAACTGAGGCTCAGAAAAATAAAGCAACTTGGCCAAAATACCATCACTAGAATGGAGGCCACAGGTAGGATGGTGGGCAAAAAGTGAACCCAGGACCCTGACAATTGAGGAGTGACCATTACCATGTACCATGGACCACCCGAAATGTCCACCCTAAGACTTCCGTTATGTGTAGTGCATCTAACCTTAATGCCTCCAAGATTCCTTCCCATTCTGGAATCCTGACTATGAACACAATGCACAGCTTGGCTCTCAGCCCTTCACCTTCTAACCTTTAGAGCCATGCAGAGCTTTACCCATTCATCTGCTTTCCCCTCCACCTCAGACTGGGGGCCTTCCCCTGGCTAAGGGAGGAGAGGGCGTCCCAGCCCTGGAGCCAGCCCTGGCTTCCCTCCCCCTCAGCCCAGGGGAGCATGGCTCCCCCTGATCTTGCAACCTCTTCTAATTCCTGAGTCCCTGCCTTGTTCTGAGACGAAGCTGCCATTTCTACCATGACGCCCCCACCCCCTGCCTGCCAGGGTCCTCCTTACCCATCTTGCTGCCTGTCTGGTGCTTGGGGGACCCCCTGAACTGGGCTCCTGCTGGGAGTTTGCTAATACGGATAGGGAGGGAAGGAGAGAGTCTGTGAAGCTCTGGAGAAAAGCTTCCAATTACTGGCTCTAAGGGGTCAGTTTGGTGGGAAATGGAAGGCTAGCACTTTTTTTTTTTTAAGATTTCTCTTTTTCAGTTCTTTCTTTTTTTAATTTATTATTTATTTTGGCTGCCTTGGGTCTTAGTTGCGGCACGCGGGATCTTTTGTTGCGGTGTGTGGGCTTCTCTCTAGCGCACAGGATCAGTTGCTCCATGGCATGTGGGATCTTAGATCCCCGACCAGGGATCGAACCCACGTCCCCTGCATTGAAAGGCAGATTCTTAACCACTGGACCACAAGGGAAGTCCCTGGAAGGCTAGCATTTTGAGGTTTCAGGCCTTAGGTCTGGGTATCTAACTTCAAGGGAGGAGGGAGCATAACCTCTTCTGCCTGCATTTTCCACTCTGGACACTGCATCTTTATCATCAGCTGGTCGTGACCAACAACTGCACCTCCTCCTTCAGCTCAGTTTCAAGCATCCCCCTGACCATCACCTCCCACTTTTCCAGCTCCCTTTCCCCGCAGCTTGTCTCACACCATTCTCTGGCCTTGGGGGGCAGAGACTCCCTTAAGTCTACAGGCAGTGTACCCCCTACCCCACGTCCCTTCCTCAGTTGCCTCTATCCCCCGTTTAGTGTCCATGGTCCACGTCTATAGTCACTTCCTTGCAAGAACCCTCAACCCCTTTCCCTCTCTCTTTTTGTTGTAGTTGCCTGGCAAAACATGAACCCTACTTAAATCTTAGTCCACGTCGGCATGCAGGCCGATGAACAAGGCTAGAGGAAAACACCTCCCATGCTGGCTGGTCTCACTTTACCTCTTTGACCACGAAACTCAGGTCAGTCCTGAGTCTGCTCACTGATCCTCGTATGTGTCCCGACCTCTCCTTCCATGTCCTCACTCACAGTTGATGGCCTTGCCTTCTGTTTCACTGCTAGAATGGGAACAGAGTGATGAGAAGAGACTCCCACGTGCCCCCCTCCCCCTGCCCCCGCCCCATCTGCTTTGCTCCCATATCCGGACTTCCGCCAGTTAGGAGAGAGGCCAGCGCCAGCTGCATCAAAGCCAAAGATTTTCCTGAAACTCAACCAACCTCCACTTCCTTTAATCTCACTGGCCAGAACCGTGTTGCATCCTCCTTGCTGCAAAGGAGACTGAGAAAGTAGAGGCTGCCCTTTTCTGCTTCTGTAGCAAAAGGAGCGAGGGCCAGGGGGTTGCGATTGGCTGTTGCAGTGTCTGCCACAAATACAGTCTCGTTCCCTGAGACATTCACAGCAGCGAAGCAGTTTCCTGTATTATATGATGTTCTCCCAGAGGCTCCCTCCCTTCTCAAAGTGGGGGGCAGCTCATGGACACTGTTGTCCTAGGTGGAGGAGGGTCCTCAGCCAGGCTAAGAGGAAGGGGATAGCTCTTCCAGGCCTTTTGACTTCCTATTTTCCCCTCAACCTTAATCAACACCCTAACTCTATGGGACGCAATCCCTAAACTTGAGCACAGGGGATTCTGTTTTGTTTATGCTTCTTTCATAGGGATTGGTAGCCATTTCTTCATATTCCCTCAACCACTTATTTATGCTGGGAATTGAGCTTGCTTTATTAAAAAAAGAGATACAATGAAACTCTAAACCGATTAAAACAATGAAGGCTTAGCAATGAAGTCGTGGAATAGTTACACCAGGGTGTTCAGGATGAGGAAAATGCATCCAGTTAAGTGCAAATCTCAGGTCTGAGCTTCTTAGGAGACAAAATAGTGTGTGGTGGCCACGAAAGAGTGAAAGGGTGTCAGGGGTGGGGAGAGAGGGGATTGGATGAAGAAGGTCAAAAGGTACAAACTTCCAGTTATAAGATAAATAAATACTAGGGATGTCATGTACCACGTGTTAAATATGATTTAACCGCTGTATGTTCTATATGAAAGGTGTTAAGAGAGTAAACCTTAAGAGTTCCCATCACAAGGAAAAACATTTAAAAATTTCCTTTAGGGCTTCCCTGGTGGCGCAGTGGTTGAGAGTCCGCCTGCCGATGCAGGGGACACGGGTTCGTACCCCGGTCCGGGAGGATCCCACATGCCGTGGAGCGGCTGGGCTCGTAAGCCATGGCCGCTGAGCCTGTGTGTCCAGAGCCTGTGCTCCGCAACGGGAGAGGCCACAACAGTGAGAGGCCCGCATACCGCAAAAAAAAAAAAAAATTTCCTTAATATTCTATGTGAGATGATGGGTGTTTACTACACTTATCGTGGTAATCATTTCATAAGCTGTGTAAGTCAAATCATTATGCTGTACACCTTAAACTGATAGAGTTCTGTATGTTATTATAGCTCAATAAAACTGGGGGGAAAAAAGTGAAAAGGTGTCTCACCAGCCCATTGACTTGGTTCATAAAACAAGCGAGTTTTGAGATCTGGGTCTGGGTCAGCTCCTTTTTGTCGTGGATGCCCCTGAGGAAGGGTGGTGGCAGTGTCTGCTCTAATAGCCACCATGTTGAAGTCTCACGGCTGCAGAGGCTTCTCACTGGGGACTTGAACTTGGAGGTGACCAATAGGAGCCTGAGGACAGTGGGTCATGTTCACCAACTGGGAGGTGTCGGAAGAGGCAACCACCAGTCACTCCAGGGCCATTGCATTTGTCACAAGCCCACCGTGGAAGAAGTAGAAGCAGCCATGCATGCAAGGCCACATAAGGTGGATGGACAAGAAACCCTCGGGGTGAGCCAAACAGGCCTTTTTCAAGAGAAGACTCTAGAAGGCCCACTGACCTGGTTAAGGAAGACACTGCAGGACTCCTCTCAGGAGGTTATTTGGGGACTTCCCTGGTGGCGCAGTGGTTGGGAATCCGCCTGCCAATGCAGGGGACATGGGTTCAATTCCTGGTCCAGGAAGATCCCACATGCCGCAGAGCAAGTAAGCCCGTGCACCACAACTACTGAGCCTGCACTCTAGAGCCCGCGAGCCACAACTACTGAGCCTGTATTGAGCCTGTATGCCACAACTACTGGGGCCCATGTGCCTGGAGCCTGTGCTCTGCAACAGGAGAGGCCGCCGCAGTGAGAAGCCCATGCACAGCAGCAAAGAGTGGCCCCTGCTCGCTGCAACTAGAGAAAGCCCGTGCGCAGCAGCGAAGACCCAACACAGCCAAAAATAAATTTAAAAAAAAAAGAGGTTATTTGAACAGTAAACAGTAAATAAGGTCACGAGAGAGAGGCACGGTTTTGGTAACCTTCAGTGACCATGGTTCTGGGTATCCAGTTATTATCCAGGAAGACCACACTGTGGATGACCACGGAAGTCCCACTGCTGTGAAGTGAGGTGAGCATTGTATGACTGAGGGTTGGCCAACTTTTCATCCAGCCCATGGTAGACTCTTTGGTGGTGCCTAAGAGTTGATTTTGACAGAATCCACTTTCTTGATGGGCAAAAACTTCAGTGGTTATGGTGGCAGCCGTGGCAGAGAAGGTGAATGATGTGGGAATGAGGGAGGTGGCAGAAGCTACAATGCTCTTAGGCAATTACAATTAATCTTCAAATTTTGTTTCAGGAAAGAACCAAAATGTTGGAGGCAGAAACCCTGGCTCTTATGGTGGTAGAGGTCACTCTTCTAGCAAACCACAAGCCCCAGGTGGCTCTGGTGGCTCCAGGCTGTGGCAGGTGCTGGGGTTGGGACAGATATCACCGCTGGGAGATAAGCCTTGGCAGGGGTGGCAAGAGGGAAAAGTGACAGGGCAGCTGCACTTCAGTCAGGGCTGACAGCCATCCTATGTGTACCGTGTGGCACCCCAGGTCCCTGCTGATGGGTCGTTCTTATTGCTCAGGTTTTGTGCCATAAGACGGATGAATATTTCCAGTGTCATGCCTCAATAAAGCATTGTGAATTCAACCAAGCAGTACTTAGCCCTCTAAGTCAAATTTTACAGTATGTACCTTTAGGCCAAGGCCTCTGAAATAACCCCAAGTGCTCCTCCTTTGGGGCCTTTTCTTTACTTGGACTCAGTGTCTTATAGGGTCCCCAGATACCCTGGTTCAGAGGTAGCCACAGAATCAGGGAACCTCAGAGTCCTGAGGAGAGCTTAGAATTGTTCTAACCCAACAACCTTATTTTACAGAAGGGAAAACTGAAGTACAGAGAGGATTACTCTTTGGATTCAAATAAAAACGGGCTGGACCAGTTTATTATTAATTAATTAATTAATTAATTAATTTTAGATCTTTAAATTTTACTCAGTTGAATTTTGTTCTTTCCCCCCCCCCATCTTTATTGGTGTATAAATGCTTTACAATGTTTTCTTAGTTTCTGCTGTATAACAAAGTGAATCAGCTATACGTGTACATATATCCCCATATGCCCTCCCTGTTGCGTCTCCCTCCCACCCTCCCTATCCCACCCCTCTAGGTGGTCACAGAGCACCGAGCTGATCTCCCTGTGCTGTGCGGCTGCTTCCCACTAGCTATCTATTTTACATTTGATAGTGTATATATGTCAATGCTACCCTCTCACTTCGTCCCAGCTTCCCCTTCCCTGTCCCCCATGCCCTCAAGTCTGTTCTCTATGTCTGCGTCTTTAGTCCTGCCCTGCCACTAGGTTCATCAGTACCGCTTTTTAAAATTCCATATGTATGTGTTAGCATACGGTATTTGTCTTTCTCTTTCTGACTTACTTCACTCTGTATGACAGACTCTAGGTCCATCCACCTCATTACAAAAAACTCAATTTCGTTTCTTTTTATGGCTCAGTAATATTCCATTCTATATATGTGCCACATCCTCTTTATCCATTCATCTGTTGATGGACACTTAGGTTGCTTCCATGTCCTGGCTATTGTAAATAGAGCTGCAATAAATATATTGGTACATGACTCTTTTTGAATTATGGTTTTCTCAGGGTATATGCCCAGTAGTGGGATTGCTGGGTCCTATGGTAGTTCTATTTTTAGTTTTTTAAGGAAACTCCATACTGTTCTCCATAGTGGCTGTATCAATTTACATTCTCACCAACAGTGCAAGGGGGTTCCCTTTTCTCCACACCCTCTCCAGCATTTATTGTTTGTAGATTTTTTGATGATGACCACAGTGGCCTCACTGTGGTCTTGATTTGCATTTCTCTAATGATTAATGATGTTGAGCATTTTTTCATGCATTTGTTGGCCATCTGTATGTCTTCTTTGGAGAAATGTCTATTTAGGTCTTCTGCCCAGTTTTGGATTGGGTTGTTTGTTTTTGTGATATTGAGCTGCATGAGCTGCTTGTATATTTTGGAGATTAATCCTTTGTCAGTTGCTTCGTTTGCAAATATTTTCTCCCATTCTGAGGGTTGTCTTTTCTTCTTGTGTATGGTTTCATTTGCTGTGCAAAAGCTTTTAAGTTTCATTACGTCCCATTTGTTTATTTTGGTTTTTATTTCCATTTCTGTAGGAGGTGGGTCAGAAAGGATCTTGCTATGATTTATGTCATAGAGTGTTCTGCCTATGTTTTCCTCTAAGAGTTTGATAGTGTCTGGCCTTACATTTAGGTCTTTAATCTATTTTGAGTTTATTTTTTGTATGGTGTTAGGGAGTGTTCTAATTTCATTCTTTTACTTGTAGCTGTCCAGTTTTCCCAGCACCACTTCTTGAAGAGGCTGTTTTTTGCCTCCTTTATCAAAGATAAGGTGACCATATGTGCATGGGTTTATCTCTGGGCTTTCTATCTCGTTCCATTAGTCTATATTTCTGTTTTAGTGCCAGTACCGTACTGTCTTGACTGCTGTAGCTTTGTAGTATACTCTGAAGTCAGGGAGCCTGATTCCTCTGGCTCCGTTTTTCTTTCTCAAGATTGCTTTGGCTATTCGGCGTCCTTTGTGTTTCCATACAAATTGTAAAATTTCTTGTTCTAGTTCTGTGAAAAATGCCATTGGTAATTTGATAGGGATTGCATTGAACCTGTAGATTGCTTTAGGTAGTATAGGCATTTTCACAATATTGATACTTCCAATCCAGGAGCATCGTATATCTCTCCATCTATCTTTGATTTCTTGCATCAGTGTTTTATAGTTTTCTGAGTACAGGTCTTTTGCCTCCTTAGGTAGGCTTATTCCTAGGTATTTTATTCTTTTTGTTGCAGTGGTAAATGGGATTGTTTCCTTAATTTCTCTTTCTGATCTTTTGTTGTTAGTGTATAGGAATGAAAGAGATGTCTGTGCATTAATTTTGTATCCTGCAACCTTACCAATTTCATTGATTAGTTCTAGTGTTTTCTGGTGGCATCATTAGGATTTTCTATGTAGAGTATCATGTCATCGGCAAACATTGACAGTTTTACTTCTTCTTTTCCAATTTGTATTCTTTTCTTTTTCTTCTCTGATTGCCGTGGCTAGGACTTCCAATACTACATTGAATAATAGTGGCGAGAGTGGACATCTTTGTCTTGCTGCTGATCTTAGAGAAAATGCTTTCAGTTTTTCACCATTGAGAATGATGTTGGCTGTGGGTCTGTCATATACGGCTTTTATTATGTTGAGGTAGGTTCCCTCTATGCCTACTTTCTGGAGAGTTTTTATCATAAACTGGTGTTGAATTTTGTCAAAAGCTTTTTCTGCATCTATTGAGATGATCATATGGTTTTTACTCTTTAATTTGTTAATATGGTGTATCACATTGATTGTTTTGCATGTACTGAAGCATCTTTCCATCCCTGGGATAAATCCCACTTGATCATGGTGTATGATCCTTTTAATGTGTCGTTGGATTCTGTTTGCTAGTATTTTGTTGAGGAGTTTTGCATCTATGCTTATCAGTGATATTGGTCTATAATTTTCTTTTTTTGTGATATCTTTGTCTGGTTTTGGTATCAGGGTGATGGTGGCCTCATAGAATGAGGTTGAGTGTTCCCCCCTCCACAGTTTTTTGGAAGAATTTGAGAAGGATAGATGTTAACTCTTCTATAAATATTTGATAGAATTCTCCTGTGAAGCCATCTGGTCCTGGACTTTTGTTTGTTGGAAGATTTTTAATTATAGTTTCAATTTCATTACCTGTGATTGGTCTGTTTATATTTTCTAATTCTTCCTGCTTCAATGTTGGAAGGTTGCACTTTTCTAAGAATTTTTCCATTTCTTCCAGGTTGTCCATTTTATTGGCATATAGTTGCTTGTAGTAGTCTCTTACGATCTTTTGTATTTCTGCGGTGTCAGTTGTAATCTCTCCTTTTTCATTTCTAATTTTATTGATTTGAGTCCTCTCCCTTTTTTTCTTGACGAGTCTGGCTAAAGGTTTATCAATTTTCTTTAACTTCTCAAAGAATGAGCTTTGAGTTTTATTGAACTCTGCTACTGTTTTGTTTGTTTCTATTTCATTTATTTCTGCTCTGATCTTTATGATTTCTTTCCTTCTACTAATTTTGGGTTTTCTTTGTTTTTTTTTTCTAGTTGCCTTAGGTGTAAGGTTAGATTGTTTATTTGAGATTTTTCTTGTTTCCTGAGGTAGGCTTGAATTGCTATGAACTTCTCTCTTAGAACTGCTTTTGTTGCATCCCATAGGTTTTGGATCATCGTGTTTTTGTTGTCATTTGTTTCTAGGTATTTTTTTATTTCCTCTTTTATTTCTTCAATGATCTATTGGTTATTTAGCAGCGCACTGTTTAGTTTCCATATATTTGTGGGTTTTACTGTTTTTTTCCTGTAACTGATTTCTAATCTCATAGCGGTGTGGTCGGAAAAGATGCTTGATACAATTTCAATTTTCTTAAATTTTCTAAGGTTTGATTTGTGACCCAAAACGTGATCTATTCTGGAGAACGTTCTGTGTGCAGTTGAGAAGAAAGTGTATTCTTCTGCTTTCGGGTGGAATGTCCTAAAAATATCAATTAAGTCTATCTGGTCTATTGTGTCATTTAAAGCTTTTGTTTCCTTATTTATTTTCTGTCTGGGTGATCTGTCTATTGGTGTAAGTGGGGTGTTAAAGTCCCCCACTATTATTGTGTTACTGTCGATTTCTCCTTTTATGGCTGTTAGCATTTGCCTTATGTATTGAGCTGCTCCTATGTTGGGTGCATAAATATTTATAATTTTTATGTTTTCTTCTTGGATTGATCCCTTGATCATTGTGTAGTATCCTTCATTATCTGTTGTAGCAGTCTTTATTTTAAAGTCTATTTTATCTGATATGAGTATTGCTACTCCAGCTTTCTTGTGATTTCCATTTGCATGGAATATCTTTTTCCATCCCCTCACTTTCAGTCTGTATGTGTCCCTAGGTCTGAAGTGGGTTTCCTGTAGACAGCACAGATAAGGGTCTTGTTTTTGTATCCATTCAGCCAGTCTGTGTCTTTTGGTTGGAGAATTTAATCCATTTACATTCAAGGTGATTGTATGTTCCTATTACCATTCTCTTAATTGATTTGGGTTTGTTTTTGTAGGTCTTTTTCTTCTCTTGTGTTTCCTGCTTAGAGAAGTTCTTTTTGCATTCATTGTAAAGCTGGTTTGGTGTTGCTGAATTCTTGTAGCTTTTGCTTGTCTGTAAAGCTTTTGATTTCTCCATCAAATCTAAATGAGATCCTTGCTGGGTAGAGTAATCTTGGTTGTAGGTTGTTCTCTTTCATCACTTTAAATATGTCCTGCCACTCCCTTCTGGCTTGCAGAGTTTCTGCTGAAAGATCAGCTGTTAACCTAAAATAATAATAACCATAAAATAATGTATGCACTGTCTGATATATACCTCTTATCATTACTAATAATAATCCATCAAGTACTTTCTCATAATTTCAAGTATTCACATCCTCACCGGTCTTTGAGGTAGGGAATATACAGTAATTCCTTTGATTAACCTAAGATCACATGGGAAGCAGGTGGTAGAGGTGGAACTTAGACCTGGAGACACAAACATCTCTACCCTCTGCCCACCCCACACCACCCCATGATGCTTTGATTGTCCAGTGCATGTGGGCCAGTCATTGGACATGAAAGCCCTTTGAGAAATGTCATCTAAATTCCATTTTTCTCTCTTCCAGAGAGACACACAAAATGCAAGCAAGAGAAGTAGAAAGCTCCCAAGGGCTCTAGGACAGTGTACCCTGGCCCAGGCAGGCCCTGTTCTATTTTAATGTCATGAGCAGGACCCATATGAGCCAAATAAGACCCCAGAATAGACTGTTCATTTACACATGGTGGTGGTGGGGGAGCATGAGTTGGAGATCTGCTCTTTGACCTGCCTGGCATTCATTTCCTAAATGTAAGCAACCTGTTTTCACTCCTGGTCCCAGGGATCCAGTGGGGCTGATCTCACCCACTCTGCTCCAGGGCTGGGCACATAATCTACACCTGGCCAATCAGCATTTTCTATCCTCTTGGCCAAGATGATTGCCTTTGGGTTGGGAATGTAACCCAAGCCAGGCCAATGAGACTCAATCCTGGAACTTTTACTGGAGATACTGGGAAAGAGGTTTTTCCTTTGAGCTGAGAGTTGCGAGCTATGTGGTTGAGGTAAGCCTGGAGCTTCCAAGGACAACCACCTGGCTGGAGCCTGCCTGAGAACGAAGACGGGCAAGAGAGGAGAGGCTGGCCTGGGACCTGTGGACCTATGGACCTATGGATGCTATTGGAGCCTACGAACCCAGCCATACCTGAACCCACCAAGTCTACCTGTGGATTTTCCAGTTACACAAGCCCAGAACTTCCACTGTGATCCTTAAGCCAGTTTGAATGGAGTTTCTGTCATTTTTTTCTGCAGGAAGTATCCTGAATGCTTGGAAAAGAGAGACTCTTTTCCTATCTTCCCTAGAGAAGATGACAAGCACTCCCCCAGCCTTGTTGTTCCTCTCCTCCTTAGCTGAGGCCAGTCCTGCTCTCTCAGCTAAAGGCATCATGGATTATTCTTCAGCATCACAGGCTGACACTGTGATGACCCTGTCTCCAACAATGACCTCAGGACTGAGGGATTTCAGTTGGAATGGGAGACAGCTGTGAGCAGAGGCTTTCTATGGAAAAGACTCAGCCTTTCTATTGCTTTGCTGACTCAGGCTTTCTATGGAAATCTCTCTTCATCGTTTTAAGCAATCAGACATCAGCTGTGACATTAAGCCAGCTTCCTACTATATAAGCCATCAACATGACAGTAGTATCCACTTCCCCAAAGCCAGGGTTTCATTCACTTATTCCCTGCACTCACCGGGTACCAGGCTTGTGACCGTTAGCTCATGTTCAGTAAATCACACAGCCGATGAGAAGGAAAAGTTGAAGTTTTGCAGAAACTAGGGCAGAGCAGTCCATAAATTTTTACTGACTTCACTTTTCTCACTCAAGTAAGTGTTTAATGAGGTAGAGAGAAATGTATCATCACAGGTTTGGAGTTATTCTCCGCCACTGGCCTTCCAGAGAGAGTCAAGCCATTTATTCCATAGCACAGGCTGGAAAATCAAACCATTTCAGGTGTCTGGTCTGTGTCCAGAGGGGCTGAATCTGTTTGTACTCATGCTGACCTTTCATCACGGAAGGAAGGCAACCCCCTGGGGGCTTTGTAGAGGCTAGTTTGTAAATCTAGCATCTGTCTATAAATGTGTTTTAATTTTCACCTCTCCCTCTTTGGCACCTCTCCACCTGCAGCTTTCTTCATATCTATTCTATTGGGAGGACAGGAATGAGTGGGCACAAATAAGAACTGGCCCAGTCCCTGGGGTCTGGCAGGACTTGCTTTGGGGCTGTGTACATGCGTATCTTGTTCTTTTTTCTATGCTCTTCCAACCTCCAGCCTTGGCTGGTTGGCTGGTTCCTATTCTTGGACTTGACTCTGAGCCTAATACTTCTGCACCTACAGCAGTGCCTGACACATAATAGCCACGCAATCCAGGCTAAGTTGATGCACAGCTCCAAAGGCCCCACTCCGATTTATTCTACATGGTGCTCCAGCGGTGCCATTTATACAGGAAACAATGTGAATGGGGCTCCCTGGAATTGGGCAACTCAACAACTGCATGCAATATATTGGGTTGGCCAAAAAATTTGTTCGTTGCCCGAACGTACTTTTTGGCCAATCCAATATTTTGCTGCTGAATAGACGAATGAATGGATGAATGCAATCCTGGTTGGTCACGCTTTGGCTTCTCTACTTGAACACCCCAGGTTCTCCTTTCCACTACCTTGCCTTTAACTTCTATTCACAAATCTTGACTGGATGGCATCAGCCTCTAGATGAATCCTGTTCCCATGCCAATCTGCTTTCCATTTAAGCAATTTGATTGCTTACTTTAGCTTCTGGACACGTTCTGCTCCAGCAGCCAATTATTTAGGGTTCCAGGCCCTCACCATCCTCCTGCAGATTTGTGGTTCCCTTTATCCCTTCTCCCCTATCTCTCTTTTACTCCTGCTTGATCCTGCATGTGGACTTTTGCTCCTAGAATGTCAAGGCACCAGGGTCAGTGGTTTTAGCTTCTTTGTTTCTTGTAGAAAAACAAATGTCAGAAATGGACAATCATTCAAGTCGGTCATTAAATTGTGGTCCATTTCTGACATTAGCTATGGTCGCAACGTTTCTTCTCTTATTTCCTTTGGTTCCTCAAACCCTACTGTGAGAACACCTCGTGCCTATTGGAACCTTGAGGTTCCCCACTGGGTTTAGGCACTAGCAAGTACCAAAACAAGTCTAAACGCCCTGGCTTCCAGCTTCCAAATCCTTCCATCATCTGGCAACATCTTACTCATCCAACCTGAGTTCCCACTCAATCCTGGCACAATTCCTTCTGTCAGTGCAGCCTTTTCCACCCCTCTCCAAGATGCCACATTCATTCCTCCTTCAAATGCACCTTCTCATCCAAATCTCACTCATCCCTCAAAGTCCAGCTCAACTTCCAGCTCTTTTAAGAAGTCTCCTATGGCCACTCCAGCCCTATTGATCTTCCTTTCTCCTTAAGTACAACTTGACATGCTTTGTATGCATCACAATATATCATCCATTCTTTCCTCTGTAAATCTTGCCCTCCTAACTAGCCTATACATTCCCTGGGAGCAGGGATCATGCCAGATGATTTCATTGACCTTCACATGGCCTCACACACATGATAATGTAAGCAAATAAACTTGACTAATCCTACCTCATGGTTAAATACCTAATATTTCTGGTGTATCTTCTTTTATTTTTTATAAATTTATTTATCTTTTATTTTTGGCTGTGTTGGGTCTTCGTTGCTGCACACAGGTTTTCTCTAGCTGCAGCGAGCAGGGGCTACTCTTCCTTGTGTTGCGTGGGCTTCTCGTTGCAGTGGCTTCTCTTGTTGCAGAGCACGGGCTCTAGGTGCGCAGGC
This sequence comes from Mesoplodon mirus, assembly GCF_964341445.2. Taxonomy (NCBI): domain Eukaryota; kingdom Metazoa; phylum Chordata; class Mammalia; order Artiodactyla; family Ziphiidae; genus Mesoplodon; species Mesoplodon mirus. Next base: position 90,545,376 of record NC_138977.1, read on the forward strand.
TTCAGTAGTTGTGGCTTGTGGGCTCTAGAGCGCAGGCTCAGTAGCTGTGGCTCATGGGCTTAGTTGCTCCACGGCATGTGGGATCTTCCTGGACCAGGGCTTGAATCCGTGTCCCCTGCATTAGCAGGCGGATTCTTAACCACTGCGCCAACATGGAAGTCCCCTTCTTTTTTTTACCATTTTAAAAGCACTGGCTTTTTCAACTTTTCAGCATCACGTTGATGAGGACAATTGAACATATGTTTGCCAGGGCTGCAGAACAAACTAGAATACTCTCCTCTAAGCCCCTGCTGGAGCCTGTTACCTATACATAATGGTCACATGGGAAGAACATACCAAGCAATCAAGGTTCTGCGGATGATTTAATGCTCAAGTGGGGCTGTGGCATTTGTCAACAGCCACCAGTGTTCAGCAAATGTGCTTCTGGTCACTGAGCACCAGGACTATTGTAAAGCATTATCTCTGCTCTGAATGGGGCTGATGTTATGTAATAGACGGACAGAAGGTGGAAAAAGCAAAACACCAAGAAATAGACGAATGCCACTTTTCCTTTTTTAAAGCACCTTTCAGAGGACCTGGCTTATCGTTGGAGTTAAATTGAATTTCACTCCACCGACCCAGTTCTAAGTACACAGTCCCTCGGTACCTGGGAGGCCCCTCAGTTGCCAAAATCTGCAGATGCTCAAGTCCCTTATATAAAATATTGTATACAGTCTGGCTTCCTTTTCTGTGGGTTTTGCATCCATAGGTATGGAGGGCTGACTGTAGTTTCTTTTTCAGGCCTTGAGACTTCTGGGCAAAATGAAGAGGTGGTTGAACTGAATGCTTAAGTTAAGTTCAAGAAGTGATAGTCTTTCCTCTTCCCACCCTGGGAATAAGCTGAAAGTCTTCATTTTGTTCTTGCTTTTCCGATTAGCCAGTCCTCAACTTTCTATGCTCTGACCCTAAATTGACATACTAACATCCTGATGAAATCCCAGCCCTGTAGCTGTGGTTGGGGAAATGCTCTTACCCTGGTGGGTTATATGAGAAGCAATTTTTAAAAATATATATGAGAAGTCATTTTTAACAACTGTAGCTCCTACCACACCACACACACACACACACACACACTCACAGCTTGGGACTCCAGTCTTTCCCCAACCTGCTGCCTTCTTCATCCTTGCATTTCACACATTCCTTTCCAAACACAAAGCCCCTCCACCTGCAAGTTGCATAGAAGATGAAAAAGCAAGATGAAGGCTGAGGATAGAGGGGACTTGGCCCTGGGGAGGCGGGACGGTAGAGCATCCTGAGAGGCAGGCGGCAGGCTGTGGGTGGTAGGGCTCTGGAGCCAGACTGTCTGGGTTCAAACATTGCCTTTCCCACTTCCTACCTGTATCATCTTGAACAAACCACTGAGCTTTTCTGGGTCTGTCTGTAAATAGCAGGACAACAGTATTAGCCGTGTCTTGTGTGTTTGTGGTGACAATTAACTGAATCAATACATATGGAGCACTTGGAATAGTGCCTGGGACATGGTATGTGCCTAATCGGCATTATCATTGTCAGGGAAGGCACGTGAGTCCCCTCAGGACCAGGATAAGACCCACACGAGACAGAGATCAACAGCAAACAGTCTGACCCATTCCTGCACAAAATCTGCTCTATTCATTAATTTTATTTGGCAACTATTTACTGAGATCTAGTATGTGCCAGGCACAGAGAATACAGTCCCTGCCCTCGTGAGCTTACGGGCCAGCCTGTCTGTACCTGCACAGACTGGACGCTGGCTGTGCAGCATGGTGGCCAGCCCCCAGGAAGGTCCAGGAGTCCCTCACCATTACTCTCCCTCCTCGTCGATATATTTCCCACGTAGATTCCAGAATCAGCCACCCATCCAAATCCCAGAAAAACTCACCCCCTTGGCTCCCTGAGACGCCACACCCCTTCCTCTGCTTCTGCTTCCCTGAGCCACACCCTCCCTATTCCCATCTCATTTTAGCTGGTCCTTTGGTTCCCGAAGCATTTTCAGTGGATGTGACTTGCCTGTTCTGTTCTCCTTGCGCCGTCCTCACCATCGCCCTGTCGTTTCCTCGTCTTATCCCCCAGTCTGGGCCGTTGGCCTCAATTCTGCTTCCTAAGACACCAGCCGGCCAGCCACAGCACCCTCTCCATCTTCTGCCCCTGGCGGTGGCCTCCGACTGCAAAGCCATCCTCTTCGTTCGTCTCCTGGCATCAGTGAAAAGAGTGAGCCGAGACTGAGCCAGTGCGTGGAGCAGCCCGGGAGCCTGCCTCACGTCCAGAGCCTTCTCCATCTGTGCTCTCACGCCCACACTCCCCGTGCCCCCTCCGGTCCCGACTCCCCTGCCATTCCCGTCCACAGTTCTAGCTTCCTCAGGCTCTCTCCACCGCCTCTTTTCTCAGTGCTTAGAAAATGCACAGATTCTTTCATGCGTTGACTTTTTCACAACACCTACAAGTGCTAGTATGTGCTACATTTATGCTTCTAGGTTCTGGAGACGAAGCAACGAAGAACACAGCATCTCTACTCCTGTGGAGCTTCCACTGCAGTGTAGAGAGCTGGACAATAAACAAGCAAATAGCGTAGCGTGAAGGGTGAAGGATACAGCGAGTTGAAGCACAGCCCAGTGGCCCTGGGCCTGGGGCTGAACTGGGGAGGAGGGATGGAGGGACAGGGGGACAGGTCATGCCATAGAAGGGCCTCCTGTGGGTCAGGCTGTTTCATAATGATGAGGGACAAGCTGCGAAGGGCTCCCTTAAGGTGCTGCTTGGCCAATTTGAGGAATTTCTTGAGCCGGCTGCTGTACAGCACAACTGTCTGGAAATTGTTCTCCCAAATGTTCTTGGGCTGGGTGTGTGTTGTTACGTCAGGGAGCCTGCCACATTCTGCCCAGAATCACAGCGGGTCTGGCTGATAAGCAGTGCACTAGCTCATCCAGAAGACATGGTTCCATCTCTTGTCTGCAGATAGGGAGAGAGGAATGCCTTAGCTCTTGGCTCTACTGGCTGTTTTGGCAAATAAACACAAGAAAGGCTTCAGCCTGGCTCTTTTCACCGTATCTCCTCATCCAGGTCCAGGTAAGGAGGGATTTGGGAGAGGATTTGACTGAGCTGTTAATGGACTACTTCCCAACAATTGATCACGGGACAATCCAGGCTGGAAAAAGAACTCTGCTTCACGTTCATAACGAAGATATAAAAGGATTAAACTTTTACAATTTACCAGGTACTTTCATGTGCCTAATCTCAGTGGACATTCAACATATGTATGGCACAAAATCTGTTATAATTTATCTACCATTGAGCTAAATCTATTTTTTAGTTAGAATGGGGGTACACATTCTCTGCAAAAAAGTTCAGTTGTTGTTGCTTGCTTTTAGAGCCAGTTAAGAATTGTCTCAAACTACACTGGAGTTTTCCTATCTTGAAAAACATTTAAGGTCCTGGAGCAGCTAACTTTACATTCCAAATGAATTAATAATGGACCTCACAGAACATTCCCAGCAGAGATGTCCCAGCATACCAATCTTCATGTTCCTCAGGCTTGGAATGTGTAATTCTTCTACAAGCTACTTTCTGCTATGTGCAGCTCTATTTTGGGACTAGATTGCTTCTTTATATAGAAACCAGTACTCCTGTCCAATCAAGTGAGTACATGAGTCATTTGTGCATTTCCTAAAAACAATCGCATCAAATTTTTCTCATCTGCTATACATTTTCTTTTTCAGTCAGAAGGGAGATGCATTAACAATGCAGATATCTTGGTGAAAATCCTAAACTCTCATAGAATACTGCTAGAATGAAAATGTTTTTTGGCAGTGACTGAATTTCATGCTTGTTAAAGAAATGATCACATCACCATTTCCATGTTCACAAACCAAGTAACTTACATATCTCTGCTACCTTGGGGCCCCATTTCTATAATTCACACTATGACCCATGATATTTTAGATACTCCTGAATAGCCTGAGCCAGGGATGCTGATTAGGGCTTAGAAAGAATTTGATGGTTCCTGTGATTTTTGAGAGCCAGATAAAGCAACGAGAATCAGTGGCTTTGGCCCCAAACAAGGTTTCATTCCTCTTCATTCCACCATCCAGGTGATTCGGGGAATGGAGGGAAGTGAAGCTTGTTCTCTCATAACATAGGTGGATATTTATGAAGTTTTGATTTCCTTTTAGCTTCGAACATTATGCTAAGGAGTTGAGGCTCTGAGGAGAGGCTTTGTCTTCTCTGCAAAGACAAATAAGGAGGCCTGAAGTGTCCTTAGGTGAACTTTCAAGCACCCCAAGGGAAAGTCGGAGGGCAAATATTAGATGTGTCCAATCTACATAGGAATTTGGAACCAAAGATTCTGCTCAACAATTGGCTCAGTTGTCTGAATCTTTCTGAACCATTTCTGCTTGTGCGTATCACCTGATCCCAGTAGCCCGTCAAGTGTCCCAAGAGCAATCGTTTCTGGGGAACTGATACTTATTCCCCTCGGCTCCTTAGTCTTCTGTACAAATGATGGGTTGGAGAGAGAAGGGGCAGGATCCTTGTATGCTTGAAGGGTTCTTTCCACTGGAGAAAAGAAGAAGAAAATGATCTCAGAGAAAATCAGCACTGCCTAGCTCCAATATTTTAAGACCTTTCATTTAATGACGAGAACTCCTAACCATGGCTTTATCAATAATGCAGTCCTGTCAGTTCCTAATGCTCAACGTTTTAAAAGGCTTTGGGAAAATGGGCCCTGTGAGTTTTCCTACTCTCCGTGAAAACACAGCGAAAATTCCCTAGCTGTTCCAAGTAATGTTTAAAACTTGAATATATTCTGAGTTATTGCCACCAGATTACTTATCAAATAGGTCTTCTGTGTTGCCAGAAAAACGACTTAGGCGATTAAGACTTAAATCATTGAGAGGAGAAGAAAATCTCAGATTTTGCCCTGAATGAAAAGGAGAATTATTTCCACTTTTTCTTTTACCTTCAGTTTATATATTACATTGAAATAGAGAAAGAGGGCGGAGGAAACCTTCCAGAATAAGAAAGATAAAACCTGATAGAGTAGCAAGGGAATATAACTGTAGAACACTAGTCCTTCTTTCTCCCTGAGTGTGGAAAGGGAGGGGGGAGTGTGGGCCATTTGCTACCATAGAAACCGACCAAGGTATGTGGAGGGGAGGGGAGGGAAGGCCCATTAGAGGAACTTAAAGATCTTACTTTTTTCAAAGTTAAAGTGTTCTGGTCAGTTGGTGATCTTTCTAATGGCAAGAGGTGTGTGTGTGTGTGTGTGTGTGTGTGTGTCTGTGTCTGTGTGTGTGTGTTGTGTTCTTTTTATTTGAGTTCCCATCTGCCTTCCCTCCTTTGCCTTTTGAACTTAGTGATTCTTTCATCCCAGCCTCTACTAAAAAGAAGGTTGACAATTTAAAAAAAATCATCCCATCCCCACTGTGTACCAGGCATAGCTCTCTGTAGCGGAATCCACAGAACTGTAAGACATCCAACACATGGTGCACAGAGCCATTGGGTGAAAACCTTCTATTATGCTTACTTCTATCTGTTTCTATTTCCACACTTACAGAGCTCTTAGAAAATGAGCAGCTCAAGATGAATTCTCTCCCCTCTTTCATCCAGATGCTGCTTCTGAGCCATGGTTCTTTTTAATTTTTAAAATTGAATGATAAAAACTCTATTACAAGTCATCCTCAGTGAAGATGCAGGCGACGCATCTCCGGTGTTTCCTGTTCCTTTACACGTCCGTGCATAGGCAAGCACCTTTCCTTTTCCCTTATCAGTCCTTTAATCCTTTCCAAACTACTATGGAAGGCAAAGGAGCAATGGATCAGGTGTTTGGAAAGCTGGTGAGGATGCCAATGTCTGCCTTTCAGGAAGGGGGCTCTAGGAGAAAAGATAACAGCTCAGTGTAAATGTGCTGCTGTGGGGCTTCCCTGGTGGTGCAGTGGTTGGGAGTCCGCCTGCCGATGCAGGGGACGCGGGTTCATGCCCCGGTCCGGGAAGATCCCACATGCCGCAGAGTGGCTGGGCCCATGAGCCATGGCCGCTGAGCCTGCGCTTCCAGAGCCTGTGCTCCGCAACGGGAGAGGCCACAACAGTGAGAGGCCCGCGTACTGCAAAAAAAAAAAAAAAAAAAAAAAAAAGTGCTGCTGTGGATGGGGAGTACTTCCCATCACTTGAAGAATTCTAGATTAGGTTGGACAATCTCTTAGCAGGGATATTGCAGGAGAAAGTTGGACTAGATGCCCTTTCACATATATATATACATATATATATATTTTTAATAGATTATTTTTCGAGCAGTTTTAGATTCACAGCAACATTGAGCAGAAGGTACAGACTTCCCATATGTAGCCCGTGCCCCACCCCCCAGACACAGAGCCTCCCCAGTTATCAACATCCCTCACCAGAGTGGTACATTTGTTTCAACTGATGAACTTACAGTGACACATCACCGTCACCCAAAGCCCATAGTTTACATTAGGGTTCGTTCTTGGTGTTGTACATTCTATGGGTTTGGACAACTGTATAAAGACATGTAACCACCACTGTAGTATCATACAGAGTAGTTTCACTGCCCTAAAAATCCTCTGTGCTTCACCTGTTCATTCCTCCATCCCTGGTCCCCATGGGCAACCACTGATCTTTTTGCTCTCTTCTTAGTTTTGCCTTTTCGAGGATGTCATAAAGTTGGGATCATACAGTATGTAGCCTTTTCAGATTGGCTTCTTTTACTTAGTCATATGCATGTAAGCTTCTTCCATGGCTTTTCGTGGCTTGATAGCTCATTTCTATCTAGTGCTGAATATTCCGTTGTCTGGATGTACTAATATCCTTTCAGTTGTGTGTGTATTTCTATAGATTGCAGGATATGGCTGAGTTCAGATTTCTGAATGAGGGATGTTGCTGATGCTTGTGCAGAGACCACAACTGTACACAAACAGGGTGTGTGAAACCGTGTTCAGTTCAGGTGACAGAGATCCAACTCAAACTAGCCTAATCTCGAAAGCAACTGTGTTGACCCCTGTAACTGGGAATTTCAAGGAGTGAGTCAGGATTTTCAGGTATGGCTGAATGCAGAGCCAGAAAAGATGCCATCAGGGTCCTGCCTCTCTGCCTGTCAACTATGCTTTCTTGTGGGTTGGCTTCATTCTGAGGCAGACTTCCCCACATGGTGGCAGGATGGTTACCTGGAGCTCCAGGCTCACCTTCTACCAGCTGATTAACATCAGTGCAAATGAAGCACCCCTTCCCCCAGCAAAACTCTCAGGGAGATATTTCACTGGCCCAGCCCTGAATGAATCCCTGAGGCTTATTGGTATCTACTCCTGCAGTTAGGGATTGGTATCTCCCCATTGCCATCATCAGAGCAACATGAGAATGGGGCAGGGGAGTTTTCCGAAGGAAAGTTGAGGTGCTCTCACTAAAGAATGGAAAAGGATCTGAGCAAGCGACATCAGTAAATACTCCCTGTGCCAGACAGTAGGAAAAGAGTTCAAAAAAGCACAGAGGGGTGTCAATACAGAGTACATAAAAGCAACGAAAATAGTGGTCTTGAACAGTGGTCTCAAAGCAATCAGTTGAAAAAGAATCTCATTATACTCTTTTATAATTGAAAATTAAATGTAAGGTAGGGCCCAAACTCTCCTTTTTTGGGCCCCTATGTTCTTTGGGATGCTGGAAAAGTATGGAGGAAATGGTGGGTTCACACTCACCTTCCTTTCCATTTCTATTGTGTTAGGTTAACCAGAGGTGGGTGCTGAGAGAGAGAGAACAGTTTAACCACCATAGCATGGCATCACTGGAGACCACCTCACTATGAACATCCTGGATATTTTCTGTGTTAGTCATCCTTTTCAGATTTGGCTCTGTCTTTTATAGGATATATGACCTTGAAGGAGTTTTAAAGCAAGATTTTGTTTCCTCATTTATAAAATGGAAGGGTGGTGAATTCCAGATGGCCACAAATTCTTTGACATTACTCCCCTCTAAAGGTGGGATCTATGCCCCTTGCCCTTTAATCTGGGTGGGCTCTGGGACTGACCATCAGAATATAGCTGAAGTGATGCTGTGCCAGTTTCCATGCACTGGCCTTAAGAGATTGACAGCTTCTGCTTCCTTTCTTAGAATACTCCTTCTAAGGGAAGCCACCTGCCATGCTGTGAGGGGGCCTGAGCTAACCAAAGTGGGAGGCAGGCAGGGAGAGATGCTGGCCAGTCCCAGCTGTTCCAGCCATTCCAACTGAAATGCAGACATGTCACTGAAGAAGGCATCTTGGACATCCAAAGCAGCAACAGAAAACTGCAACAGGAAGTAATGATGACACCTACCTCTTAGGAAGAGGTAAAAGGTAAAAGGAGATTTTTGTTTGCTAAATCCCTAGCCCACAGCCTGAAATAAAACAAGCCTTCAATGTATATCAGTTCTCCTGCCCCTTCCCCTTCCTTTTTATTAATTCTATGAATTTCTTAGAAGGAATAACTCTCGTGGCATCCACTGAGGCATGGAGGTGGGCTATTTGTTAGATGTTTGGAATTTGAAGAGCTTTTCTCCATCTTTCTCTCTTTTCTGTGTTCTTTAAAGCACAGCCAGATCTCTTAGACCTAAAATAAGAATACCAAATTCAGCCTCTGTGTTTCAGACAGAAGAATCACAGGCTTGGTACAGCTCATGGTACTGAAAACCAAGCCCCAGAAGCTAAAATGATTCAAAGCAAAATTCCCCTTGACAACTTTCGTCATGTCTCTGTGTGGTGTGTGTGTGTGTAAAAAGCAGTTAAACAAAAACTTTAGACTACATAATTATTTTACCACATAAGCATGACAGAATTACAGGCTTTTTTTTCCTGGGGGGGGGGGCGTTGAAAAGTACATGGTTACCTGTAATTATAGTCTTGCTAAGTTTGATTTTATGGCAAAAAACATAGTGCATTTTTGCAATTTTTATGAAGAGCAAAATTCAAGTTTGACTCAAACCATGCAGAAAAATATAGTGCATTTTGGATATACTCTTTTCCCTTCTGACTCAAATGGCTGAATTTCTTTCATTCCTGTGACCTCCCCAGAAGTCAACCTTTTCTTGTGTTTATTGTTAAGGTTGTGCACCTTGCTAATTATGTTGCCCATCCTAGAAGACTTGCTGCTGAGTCATTTGAGATTACTCTCCTATTTCGTCCTTGAATTCCTGCAAACATCTAAACCGTGATAGGCCCCAGGGTTCATCTCAACGTCTGAACTGGGTCTACATCATAAATTCTGTGAAATACCTGGTCAATTAAGTCAAGGTTGCAAGGGGGAGTCAAACTAGATGCCTGACATGTGTAGATAAGGGAATTGGTTTACTTTACTTTTACGTTTCAACCTTTAATGTGGGTGTGGACCCAGTGCCACAGTGTTTGCTGTCATTTGCCTTAAGGATAAAAGCCTCTGGAACATTTGGGGGCCCACCAGTTTAGGAGGGTGGGAAGGAGAGGGGGCGAGATGGAGGGAATGGGGAGGTGGTCAGCCTGAGTGTCTGGTGACATTTTACAGCAGTTCCAGCCACAGAATGTTGCTTGGATGGGGAATTCAGCCTACCATTGAAGATGTCTTTCTGTGGTGGGAATGTAAGGGGTGGAGCTTGGGATTTTATGAGTGCAAATTGGCATCAAGTCACTTAAGTAAACTTGCCATTCCTCATAACCAGAGACTAAGTGCAGACCCTTTCTGATATCTGCCTCCCATCTAGTCAGTATCCAGAGACAGCTGGGGTAACTGTTTCTTTCCTTTTCACAGCTCTTGGAGGAGGTGTGAGTGCATGTGAGGCGCTAGAAAGCTTGTTCTATAATTACTTCTAGATTTGCCTCTGGGTATGCTGTACATGCACTCGACCGTATGTGTGTTCACGTGATCTTGTCAGAGGGTGAGTGATCCGCCACCCTGCCAACAAGAGCTAGAGCAAACTGGGTGACTTTATTTTTCCCCAAAGTTAAAGTCACATTTCAGGGAAGTGGGTACGGGGGCCTTTGTTACTGATTGCCACTGTAGCCAAATCTATGATCCGGGATGCCACTCCGGATGCACCCGAGTCAGTGCAATCACGCCCCAAATTAAGGAGACAGGCACGAAGCCGGGCAGCCAGACGGGCGACCCCGAGCGCTCACACCCTCGAGGCCCCGGCCTCCCGGGCGCAGGTTCCCTGAGGGTGGGCGGAGCTGGGCCGACCGGTGCGGGGAGTAGGCGGGCGGGTTGGGCATCCGGGCGGGTGCAGATGCCTGGGAATGCTAATGGGGGTCCGAGGCCGCGCTCTTCGGGGACGGCAGGCAGACAGGCCAAGAGGCATCCCCCACGGCCGCCCCCAGACCGAGCTCCGCTTCCCGGAACCGAGGCGCCCCCAACCCTACAGCCACAGCATGTGCCCCGTCCCGGCGCAGCGGAACCCCGGCCCGTGCCCAGCGCCGCCCTGCCCGGCGCCGCCCTCCTGGGCGGCCGCCATTGGCTGCGCCGTCGGCTCCTGCCCACCCGTTGCCTCCTGTTGCCGGCTGCCCCATTTTCTCCGAGCCTCACGGGGCCCTGCACTGGCTCCGGGCGACCCCAGGGGCGTGGCGCGCGCGGAGAGGCGCCGGGGGCGGGGTCTCGCGCAGGGCGCCCAGGGATTGGCCGCGGGAAACAAGGGGTGGGGCCGGCCCCGGAGAAAACAGCGCGCGCGCAGCCCTGCTGCAGTCCCAGCCTGGAACCCGAGCCAGCCTGAGTCTCCTGCCGTGCCCGCTCCGGGGCTTTCTTTTTTTCTTTCCTTCTTTTTTTTTTTTTTTTTTTTTTTTAAATACCGCGGAGCCCCCTGCCCGGTCCCCCAGCCCGCTCCTGCGCAGCGCGAGCCTCTTCTTGTCTCGCAGGTTCCGTCCCGCGCGGTGAAGCCCCTGCCGAAGCGGCGATGCGCCTCATTCAGAACATGTGCACTATCGCCGAGTACCCCGCTCCGGGCAGCGTAGCCGCCGCCGATTGCTGCCTGGCGGCGGCGGGCCGCCGCCTGGTCAAGATCGCTGTGGTGGGCGCCAGTGGCGTGGGTAAGACAGGTGAGTCTTAGCGCTCCGGCGAGAACCCGCTTACCTCCGGGGCTGGAGTTGGGCGGCCCCCACTGAGAGTTGCGGTTAAACGAGGGGTGGGGGAGAGGTGGGAGCTGCAGCCGGATCGCCCACCCTCTCCTACTGATCCGCTGACCCTCGGGAGGGACCTCAGCCATCTTCGTTTCCACTCCCGTCCTTCATCAGATGAGGGAAACAAACTGCTGATGGCCAGACGACCCTCTACACCACGGACACAACTGGGATTCGAATTTTGGGGTTCTTGAGCCTCTGGCAGTCCCTGGCACAGAATGGGGAGTTAGTGAACGTAACTTCTCCTGGAGATCTTTAAGGTTAGGAAAGACATTTGTCTGCGGGAAGGCTTAGGTGTGGCTCAGCCGGGCTCCGAGGATGGTGGTGGACCAAATGACCCATCCAGCTGGACAGAGCCATAATTCACGACGCCTTCCAGCCCCCTCCCCGTCGCTGCAGGATAGGAATTTCACGTGGTGGTCGGCTGGCTTTCTCTGAGAGTTGCTTTTTAGGTTGGGGGAGGGGTGGAGACCAACCTAACTTCTTGTGCCAAGGTTAACTCTCTTTCCCTTCTCTTCTCTGACCTGCAGCTCTGGTGGTCCGGTTCCTCACCAAACGATTCATCGGTGACTATGAAAGAAATGCAGGTGAGGAAATGTATTTGAGGAAAATGCTGTCAGCTTGTACCAGTACTGCTGTTCCCTTTTTTTTTTTTTTTCAGTGTCTACCAGGCAGGTTCCTTCAGAGTGACAGTCTGAGCACTGGGATCCTGCCACTTCCAACTTCCCTTGCCCCCGTCCCGTGCTCCCCCCCTTCCCATAACTGCCATCTGGCCTCATTCCATTCCAAGCCCATTCATCATTTTATCAAGTGCCTGAAAGTATTCCCCTTGGTATGTTTTAACTATAGGGACCCCAGTTGGAAGCACCCTTTGTACTCAAGAGCCTCTCCCTTCAAAACACTCCTGCAAAAGTCATAAAAAAAAAAAAAAAAAAGATGGCCAGCTCCTCCCCCTACCCCTCGCCCTCTCTGCTGGCTGCCTTTCAGAGGTGACCTTTTAAAGCAAAGGCCAAAGGAGAGCAGTTGTAAACCTAAAGTTCTCTTTTCTTAACAAAGAAAAATAACTAAATGGTAAAATTTTAGGAGGAGAGTTCCTGAATAAATGATAGAACACTTTTTCAATCCCTATGTTTAAGAATATCCACTGGGGAGGCTTAAGGGCTTTCTACCTATGCTCTGTTAGCAAATTGTTTAATTCCTTAGACCATGTGAAGTACCTACAGGGGATTATTTGGAACGCACTATATAAACCATCCCAAGATAAGGCATGGCAGCCTGTGCTTTGATGTAGAGTCAGCTATGTTATGTTACACTTATATTCCAACTGATAATGTTGGTTGTGAATTTATTAACAACATTTGCCCACCAAACCATTATATCTAATAGCTAGAATATAAATTTATGCCAAAGAGCGATAAGTACTAAAATAAAACAAATTCCACACATGCTGAACAAGAAAAATTTTTTTCAAGGAAATTCTCTAAACATGGAATCTTCATTTAAAATTCGACAGCTAAGGTTCCCAAAATGTACAAGCTTTGTCCTAGTTTTAATAAACCTGCTAATACGGGGTTAAAATTGCAGTTGTTTAAAAAAAAAATCTGAAATAAGCCCATTAAACAGAACAAACTACAGCATATTTTTGTGCATTGGTTCAGGTTATAATTTCTAAGTTAAAAAAATATCCCACAATGTTTTAAAAGTTGTACAAGAAGGAAGGACATAATCTTTTTTTTTTTTGAAATTTTGCCTTTATAGGTAATCTCTATACCAGACAAGTCCAAATAGAAGGTGAAACCCTGGCTATTCAGGTTCAAGACACTCCAGGTATTCAGGTGAGTATCTGAGATATGTGACTAGATCAAAGGGGAGTCTGCTTGGCCGTGGAATTGTCTGATTGTTTTCAAAGTACCTCATGCTGAAGGAGGAGAGAGACTTGGGGAGTCACTAGGTTTCTATATATTGTTTGACACTTCAGTTGTATCTGGCTGTTGGTCAGTCTTAGCCTGGCTTAATTTGGGAGACTTGGCTAAGGGGCAGAAATCTTCTTAGGAGGATTCTACCCAGCAGGAAAGACCAAACCAAACACACTTGGATTTGGCAAAATGCCCTTGCTATGGTTAAAAAGGTCAGTTTTTACATTTGTGTTTTTGGCATTAGAAATCAAACATCTAGGTAGAGTCTCCAAACACTTGGAATCATTTTTATATGGTGGAAAGTTACGCTATAGACAAAGAGCCATGTGCATGTGTGTGTGTAGGTTTTTTTTTCCCCTCTTGAACTGGGCAGTTATCCAGGTTTAAATGCTTCCAGCTCCTATCTTTACTTCTCCAGACTTACTGTCTAGCCAGTTAATTTCCCATTTTATGCAACTACAAAGTCTCTCTGCATGGAGTTCTCTGCAGGTCAATTTTCCACTCGAGTGTGGTGAGCTGCTCTGTTATTTATTCCAGCTCTGTGCAGCTGGATCAACATATTGTCGAGAAAGCTGAAGCGTGGGGGGGATAGAACTTGTTTACGGCCTGCAACCTGGTGTTCCCGCTAAGGGCTTTTTGAATTCTCTCTCCAGCTGAGCCAGGGCTCTCTCCGGCCCTCACCCTTCACCTTGCCGTCATCTCTTTCAGGTCCACGAGAACGGCCTGAGCTGCACCGAGCAGCTGAATAGATGCATCCGCTGGGCAGACGCCGTGGTGATCGTCTTCTCTATCACCGACTACAAGAGCTACGAACTCACCGGCCCGCTCCACCAGCACGTGCAGCAGCTGCACCCGGGCACTCGGCTGCCCGTGGTCGTCGTGGCCAACAAGGCCGACCTGCTGCACATCAGGCAGGTGGACCCTCAGCTCGGACTGCAGCTGGCCAGCATGCTGGGCTGCTCCTTCTACGAGGTGTCCGTCAGCGAGAACGACAACGACGTCTACAGCGCTTTCCACGTGCTGTGCAAGGAAGTGAGTCACAAACAGCAGCCCAGTGGCACGCCAGAGAAGCGACGGACCTCCCTCATCCCCCGGCCCAAGTCCCCCAACATGCAGGACCTGAAGAGGAGGTTCAAGCAAGCCCTCTCTGCCAAAGTCAGGACTGTCACCTCTGTCTGAAGCCGAGCTGCTCAAGGGGGTTTGGTTTTCCCGGGAAGAGGCCCGAGGTTCTGCAGGAATGTTGGATGCTGGCAGTTATTCATGGTTCCAGGAAGGGCTGGAGCAGAGGGGCCGGCAGGGCCCATGGAACTGCTGCAGACGGGGAAGCGTTGTCCTGAGCAGGGGGACAGAACTGATGCAGCGTGAACGAGCCCACCGCCACCCTCCGAATATGTGAAATGGCCTCCATGTCTTTTCCTCTGGAGTGGGGACGGGGCACGATCGCTGGGGATTTTGTTAACTACCTTGTAAATGACAGTCAGTTGTAATTTCAGCCAATATATTGATGTGATTTACATTGGGAATGAAAGAATGGATTAAGCATTCACAGGCTTTCCTCTTTTTTTTTTCTTCTTTCTTTCTTTTCCTTTTTTTGTTTTTCCCTCCTCCCAAGAGGAAGAATTGCTTTTCTTACACGAGTATATGTGTCTCTGGAATACGCTTCCTTATAGAATGCCCTTCTAACCTGAAGGATATCCAGATTTCTTTTTCTTTTAAAGAACAAGGAGAAAATACTACCCCACCCCACTAAAAAGGGTGGAGTTTATGGGCCGAATGTTATATATACAGACATGTGTAAGCTTGTGGGCCTGCATCCTCCTGACATGGGGTGAGTATGCTGAGTTGGGTACCTGTTGAGTGGTTGAGAACACAAACTCTTCAGCCCCAGACTTTGAGTAACTGTGAGACTGTATAATTTTTTTTTAAAATCGTTGCATCAGGTACAGAAAAACAAAATGTGTCCATTTATTTTGGTCTGATTTGTGTAAACACAGCAATGACGCTGGGTTGTTTCTAGACCTGGCCGAGTTGTGGCTTAACTACGGAAACACTATCTTAAAGCAAGTGAACAGATGCAGGGGTGACCGCCAAATCTCCTACACAGATGCACTTTAAAAAGCCACTCATGCTTTTGGCTTAAACTGTAATTAATTTATTTTATGTACAATAAAGCTCATTTTAAAAGAGCAGACGTCTGACTTGGTCTTAATTGAAACGTTCACCTTCTGTCCTTCAGACAAAGTATTACTCAGCACCTTGTACTTCTTGGGCACGTCGAGTCGGGCATGATACCTTCCTGGGATGAGCACTGAAGTCTCACAACAAACCACTGAAGTGCATTCTATTCTTATCCCCATTTTACAGATGAGGTAACAGGCTTGAAAACAAGTTAAATAACTTGTCAAAGGCCCCGCCCTGCGAGAGTTGTAAATTGTAATTTGCTGCTTTCTAGTCAAGAGTATAGCACATCTCCTATTCAGTTCCTTCCTGATCCTCCAGGTAAACCTAAGACAAATGTCTGGCCCTATATTTTATGTTGATAAGAGATCGCTTGGCTAAGCCATGAAGATCATGCTTCTACACAAGACCACTGTTTCTCCATATGTGCTCTATTCGGCAAACCCTCCTTGGCTATGCTGCTTTCAGAAAGTGCACTTTGTTCTCATTTTGTAGAAGCTCATAGCAGTTGATCCGGGACTGTTCAGGAACCCCTCCCATGTAGCACCTGCCCCAGGTGATGTGCTAAAACTGCCAGGCCTCTCATCTGCTTCCATCCAAGCCTGGGAGACCTTTCATACAAGCTAAGTGAGTCACCACCTTTATGGGCAAATAGTCACACCTTATATTTGTCTGTGTAGTGCTTTCACATACCTGATCTCATTTAACCCTCAGAATAAACCAGTGGCGAGGGCGGGGGAGGTAATACGACCATTTTACAGATGAGAAAAACAGGCTCTGAGTTTTGAGTGATGTCCTCAAGTTCACACAAAGGGCATGAATCAACGTCTTCTGACTATATTCAATGTTCTTAGTCCTTTATAATATTTCATATATGGGCCACTGCCACATATAGGGGGCCTTGGGACCAAGAGAAGCAGCCATAATGAATAGTTGAGGGCCTACTATGGAACAGATGTTCAAATCTGTTTTCCCACAGGGTAAATGTCCTGCCTGCTCTTGACGGGGCTTCTGGTGACGTCCCAAACCTTCCTTACATGGAGAGCAATTTTCTACACTTCAAGTCTAACCGAACCTCTGAGAAGGTGTTGGGGTCAGGGAATCTCACATGAGATTCTAAAAACGTCTCATTTCAAAGGCAGTGAGACAAGGATCTCTGACTAGATTCTGTTCACGTTTGTTTTTATTCATTCTATGTGGCTATATTAGTAATGTCCAGTGAGTGAGAGGTTCATCTTTATATATTTACCAATGGTCTTCTACCCATGTTCTGGAATTAAAGGAGATGAATTTTCCCGGGGGCTTTATCTTGCAAAGGTGCTGAGCGGCGCCAGACGTCCTCTGTTTATGGGAGGTGCCCTGCTTCCTCCTCTCCTTTTCCACCTGCTCCAAGAGTCTGCAGACCTCACAGCAGGCCTCTCCTCCTCCTTTGTGAGCTGCCCGTCCTGACCTCCTGGCACTTCCCCGTTGCCCCTCACATCCCCACAGCACTGGACTCGGTCTCTTACATTTCATTTTAGAAATTCAGATTGAAAGGGTCTCAGGGCTCCAGTCTACCCTGGGGATAAAGTGGTTTGTTGGAGGCCATTCTGGGAGAGAGAGATTGACTCCTGGCTGGAAACCACCCAAGTCCCAGTTCTGTCCACTGTCTCAGGCTGACTTGACTATTTATAGTTCTAGAATACACCATGTTTTCTTCTCATGAATTTAGCTTCATATTTCATTACTTTTGTTCACCCCTTTCATTATACGCTGAATCCCTCTTTGGTTTTAATTTCTGATCTATAATCATACGGCACTGAGAAATGGCCTTCTCCCACCTGAGTAGGGGATGGCTTCCTTTGCCACCTGGGTAGGGGAATGGAGGGGTGTGTGTGTGTGTGCAGGGGAATGGAGAAAGGAATCAGAATTTACTGAGCATTTACAGTGTGCCCAGATTATAATCCTTCTCCTTTAATCTTCTGAAGAATCCTGCAAGGAAGGTAATAATTCCACCTCCAGTTTAAAGATGAGGAAACTGAGGCTCAGAGAGATGAAAGCTGGGGTCACACAGGCAGTAACATTCACTGTTTCTATTGACTGAAAACCTCTGTGCCAGGCACTGTAGGGGGTACTTGAAATAACTTCCATTCTCCACACCAACCCCACAATCCATTTTCAGTCCCTGCTACAGATGCGGAGAAGGGAGGCTCAGAAGAATGAGCTCCTAAGTGGCAGATTCGGATCCAGGACTCCACCACGTCTGCCTGATGCCACGGCCTAGACGCCAGGCAGCCGGCCCTCCGCTGCCCAGCCCCGGCTCCTCTAAGCAAAGCCTCCAGCGCACGGAGCTCTCCTCTCCTCTGCTTGCAGATGCTGGCCCTCCCTGCCCAGCCCGTGGTCCCTGTCGGTCTTCCCTCTACCTCCCTGCTGCTACCCTGGGCTCGTGGCCCCACTTGTCTGCCGTGGCCACATCTGCTCTTGCTATCAGCCTGCTGCTCACTGGCCTGCAGTCCCAGCTCAGTAATAAAGACGTCCAGGCTGGGGCGGGGGCCAGCACAGCCCACAGCCCGTCTGCCTCAGCACCGGATCCTTGTCCGTCGAGATGTCTGGCTTTCGAGCTTCCTCCCTGCTGCAAATCAAAACCATCCGAACACTCTGCAGCGGGCCTGGCGCTGTGCCGGGGACCACGATGGCTCCCTGTCAGCGCCCGGCCACCGGGCTGCCCTGAGCCCCAGGTTCAAGAGCTGCGGGCCTGCCTACAGTGAGCCCCTCGTTCTGGTGAAAAGCGGGATTCCGACATTCATATTACACCCTGCAAGGGAGAAAGCAGATGTGCTTTCTGGACAAACGCACAAGTCTGTGGGCAAATCCCTCAGGAGCGACCAGTTGGGTAACTCCAGGGCTGCACCAGCGGGGGACGGGCTGCCCGGCCAAGTCTCTGCTGGTAAACCAAGACAGGGCGCCTGGCAGTGGCCACGAGGAATGACAGGGCTTTATTTGTTACAATAAATAATCCAGGAGAACTGGTGTTTTCTGCACTCCCTTCAGAGTCTAAAAGGAGAAACTTCCAGAAAGTTCTTATTGTCCTCATTACTCTCCTAATTTGGCGAGAAGAGAACAGGATCGGGGTTATTGCTGATTGTGGCAAAGATCCTGACAAGCATCCCCCATGCCTCTGCTCTCAAATACCCGCCGTCGTCTGGTTTTGTCTTTTAAAATAGAGATGGAGTTTCTCTTAATGTTTTCTGGGCAGCAATGGCAGACGATATTTGTAATCCTGGATTACTTGTTGTTGGGATTCTGTTTCTGGTAACCGGGGTTTAATAAATAATAGTAGTCTTGGGGTGAGCCTGATGGAAGTCTTTGTCATTGGGTAACGCTGTAATGGACGGGTCTGGGGTCAACGGAGCCATATCCATAGGCCCCAGCCCTCTGGGGACAATCCCTGGCTGCCGTACCTCCAAACACCTGTCATGCCCGCTATGTTTGCCGGGAAGCAGACTCCAGAAGGAGGGTTTACAAAAGTGGAAGTCAATCGCTAAGGAGTATTTACACCTCTATCAATTGTGTCTGTGAAGAGTGGCTGATGAGATCCTTGGCAGAAGGTTTGCATTTGTCTGTGCTTGTTTTGGCTCTGGCCAGCCAGGGTTTAGGTGGTGAACACTCAGACCCAGGCGGAGAGAGGAGAAACCACAATAAACACCCAGCTCGGCCTTTTAAGCCACCTTCAGGTGGCTGACATCGGGCGGGGGGGGGGGGCGGGAAATCCCTTTAGAACTGGTGCATTTGGATGAGGTTGAAATGGTTCACTCAGGGTGTCAGTCTCAGAGTCCACATAACTACTCTGTAGCTAACATTAGGGATGGAGAAAGTTCTATCAGGGACAGGGCTCTGCGTGGGCAATCATTAGACATTAACTGCCAATAATGGTGATTCTTCTGTGCTCTTAGCCAGCTTGCCAAGTGCCATGTTCTAAATGCTTTACACGTAGTAATTCTTTTAATTCTCACAACAACTCAATGTGGTGTGTCCTATCATTGTCCAATTCATAGTCAACTGAGACCAGGAGAAGTGAACCACTGTGCGGAGGAGGCAGGACTGTAACCCAAGCCAGGGGATGGGGCTCCAGGCGCTGCTCCTGGCCTCTGGGCTGCATCATCCTGGAAGTAGGTGGGACCAGGGCATTATTCCTCCTCTGTTTTCTCGTCTCCTTGTGGACCCTGGGAATGCTTCCAGATTTTCTCTTCATTTGACATTATCCGCCTTTTGAGACTTTATCATTTTGTGGGGTGAGCTCCTTGGTGTCCTCAGCAGTGAAAACCCACATTCCTTGGTGTCCCGTACAGGCTGTGATAGGGATGGCGTCCCCCTACAGCAGCCCTCTCAGGAGGTAGGTACCACTCGTTATTATCAGGATTTACAGATGGAGGCACTAGGGCTTGGAGAGGTACACACTGCTGGGAGTGGCAGAGCTTAAACCCAGACAAAACTATGGAGCTCTGTTCTAACCACTGCTCCTTCATAGGACACCAAGAGCACGATCGTTTCTCCCTCACCTCCTCCTCTCCCGGGCAGTGAGCCCAAGAAGAAGGCAATGCCAGAGAGGTTTCGGGAAGCTCCGCCCAGGGGCCCGATGTGCTACTTCCAGAGTCCCCTTTTTTTCTTATCTGGTGAAGGCTCTTTGCAGGATTTACACCAAGTCGTGCCTCCTACCTTCTTATTCAAACCAAACTCTGATCCCCATGATCTTCTTTCAGCTCACATTTCCTCCAAAGCCTTCCACTACCTGATTGTCTGCCTGGCTCAATTCCTCCAACCAGCGACCACAGAGATGGAAAGAGAAGATTATAAACTAAACTTTTGACGTTCCCCCCATCACTCAGAGACTGCTTTGGACCATATTTAATCTAGTACTGAGAGCATTTTCGGGACATAGTAACTGCTGAATGATAACATTTACAATCAGAAACTTCCTGTTTATCATTTCAGATGAGCAGCTTTTGAATATTCTTTTATAAAAGAGAAAATTAACTTGTAAAAATACATTCAAGGCACAAACACAAATACATGTCTACTGTGAAACATATTCAAATGACACAAATATAATGAGAGCGAGACGTTCCCTTTTCTTAGTCCTCCTATAATATGCTGCTACCCAGAGGGAACCACTTGTTAGCAGTTTGGTTTTTCTATTTCCCGAAAGTTTCCTTTGCATATAGACATATGGTTTAAAACTTAACCTCGGGAATTCCCTGGCGGTCCGGTGGTTAGGACTCTGGGCTTCCACTGCTGAGGGCCCGGGTTCGGTCCCTCGTCAGGGACCTAAGATCCTGCAAGCCATGGCGTAAGGCCAAAGAAAAAAAAACAAAAAAACCCAAAACACTGATCCTTGAGCAGATCCTCACACAGGGCCCGAGTGTCAGGAGAAGCACCAGCGGCTCGTTCTGTGAGAGCCATGGAGTCCGGGATGCGCCTCTCTCCTTCCCCATATCATGGGCAGAACCTCTCGGAGTGCCTGGCACATACCGCTGTATAGTTGGGAATGAATGAATGATTGAATGAATGAATTAATGCAGATTGGAGACACACAACAGGTTACTTCTTTATTTTTTTATTTTTGGCCGCGTTGGGTCTTTGTTGCTGTGTGTGGGCTTTCTCTAGTTGCGGCGAGCAGGGGCTACTCTTCATTTTGGTGCATGGGCTTCTCATTGCAGTGGCTTCTCTTGTTGCAGAGCACGGGCTCTAGGCATGCGGGCTTCAGTAACTGTAGCACACGGGCTCAGTAGTTGTGGCTCGTGGGTTCTAGAGTACAGGCCCAGTAGTTGTGGCGCAAGGGCTTAGTTGCTCTGAGGCATGTGGGATCTTCCCGGACCAGGGCTCGAACCCATGTCCCCTGCATTGGCAGGCGGATTCTCAACCACTGTGCCACCAGGGAAGCCCCCAGGTTACTTCTTTATTTTTAGAAAAGAGTGATCTTTGCTTTAATGATCATCTCTTTGGGGCTATTTGCCATTTTCTTCCTTATTCAAATTCAAACTTTTAACTGAGTGGAATGGAAGAAGCATCCGAGGTCTCCAGTATTTCAGCACCGTGAAGAAACTGGTGTTAGGTGGAAAACATACTTGGACAAAATAAAGAACGCTGGTGTCTAGAAAACCCGCTTCAATGACATCTCAAAATGATTTCTAACTTCACAGTTTTCTCATAACAGTGTTTTGTAGAGAACTAAAAACAGAAACACGTGAATGTTTTGGTTTACATTTTATTTCCTCTGTTTAATCCACACTAGCCACTATTTTGCAGCTTTATCTCTTTATTACAAACTTCTTTTAGAGATGTTAGAAATTTCCATGAACTATACACCTACAACTGTGTGGGTTCCAAGCAGTTCGTTTTTGCTGGAGTTCTTATATAATCTCACTCTGTCAGTCTAGGTTTTTCTGTTATGGCTAGAAGGAAGAGTTAGACTCACAGAAAAGAAAGCTTTATACTTCTATAGAAATGTGATATCACAAAAGTCACATGGGGTGAGGTTCCAACCTAGACTCCCTGGACTAGATATCTTTATTGGGGCCTTCCTTGGGGAGGAGAGGAAACCTTTTACAGGCAGGCACAGCCCTCCAATCAACCTCTCTCCCACTCCTGTTCCAAGCAGGCTGGCAGCCCTGCCCAGTAAGCAAACTGGAACAATGCAGCCCTTTGTACAGGCAGGCGATTTACAACACAGGCAGACAATCAGCACTGCCCTAGCCACTACCCCTCCCTTCTGGCCTTTTCAGAAATGTCTCAGATCAAGAGAGAAACAAAGCCTCAGATCCTATTTGCAGCATTCCCTCCTCAGCTATATAATCTTAAAAACCAAACTTTCCTCACACTCACGATTCTAAAGCATGGGTAACTTCTCCTTGAGCAACTGCAGATCAAACGTCTTGTCATCTACCAATACTCACCAACAGGCACTCATTTAGAATGAATGAACTTGCAGGTGGAATCAGAAAGATCACAGAGAGAGGGTTAAGGATAAAGTGGAATTATCATGAATTAGGCCAGCTGAAAGGCAGTTTGATGCCTTTAGAAAACTGAATTTTTTTTTTTTTTTTTTAAGAATCTCAGTAATGCCAGCAAAGTACTTCACTGTATGGGTATCAAGATCCTTTGGGCAAAGCAACCTAAGTGTCCATCGACAGATGAATGGATAAAGAAGATGTGGCACATACATACAATGGAATATTACTCAGCCATAAAAAGAAACGAAATTGAGTTATTTGTAGTGAGGTGGATAGACCTAGAGTCTGTCATACAGAGTGAAGTAAGTCAGAAAGATAAAAACAAATATCGTGTGCTAACACATATATATGGAATCTTAAAAAAAAACAAACGGGTTCTGAAGTACCTAGGGGCCGGACAGGAAGAAAGATGCAGACGTAGAGAATGGACTTGAGGACACGGGGCGGGGGAAGGGTAAGCTGGGACGAAGTGTGAGAGTGGCATGGACATATATAACGTAAAACAGATAGCTAGTGGGAAGCAGCCGCATAGCACAGGGAGATCAGCTCGGTGCTTTGTGACCACCTAGAGGGGTGGGATAGGGAGGGTGGGAGGGAGACGCAAGAGGGAGGGGATATGGGGATATGTGTGTATGTACAGCCGATTCACTTTGTGATACAACAGAAACTAACACACCATTGTAAAGCAATTATACTCCAATAAAGATGTTAAAAAAAAATCCTTTGGGCATCATTCAGTCATACCCACGATTAACAGGGACACTGGTTTGGGAGGCATATCTTGGATGGGGACAGAAAATAGTATTGGGATTTCCAGCTTGGGTAGGTCTCCTCTTCTCAGCAGACGCTCAGAAGCCAAGGTCTGGATGCAGCCGGTCAGTTGTAAATAACAGGTCAGGGATGTTAGTTGGCCTTAGGAGTCGCGTGGACAGCACGATTACCTAACAACGGGAGGGGCAAACACACCGCAGACAATTAGGAGAGCCAATCCCAGCTTACTAGATGATGAGAAATAAAATGCAACACATTCCTTTGGGGGAAGGCATAGAGTGGGTACTGTGGAGAAAAAGGCAGAAGGCGGCAGCTTGAATACCACCTGATGCTAGCGTCCTGGGTGTAAGGAAGGGCGCACAGGCTGGGAAGGATGGCCGGCGGGACGGTGGGCTGCGTCTGCTGAGCCTTTAACCAGTGGGCACTGAGCAGGGCTGAGCCCAGCCACCACCTTGCTGCTGAATTGAACTTGATCAGACCGTCGCTTTGTGATCCAGTAATGTGACCCCAACAGAGAGGTCTCTCCCTCTTCTAGGAAGCCTTTGCTCCTTCAGGGAAAGAGAGAAGGCACACTCAAGAGCTGGCTGTTGCTCTGGGTGATAATGATGATGGCTGTATTAATTTCTTAGTACCCCAAACTTCAATAACAGAAAGTTATTGTCTCACACTTCTGGAGGCCAGAAGTCCAAGAGCAAGGTGTTGGCAGGGTTGGTTGCTTCTAAGGGTTGTGAGGGAGAATCTTCCTTCTTAAGCTCCCTTATGTCTTCACATTGTCTTCCCTCTACGTGTGTCTGTCTCTGTGTCCACATTTCCCCTTTGATAAGGACCCAGTCATATAGGATTAGAGCTCACCCTAATGACCTCATCTCAGCTTGATCATCTGCAAAACCTATTTCCAAATAAGGCCACATTCACAGGTACTAGGGCTTCAGACTTTAGCATCTTTTGGGAGGGACACAATTTGACCCATAACAATGATGATAATAATGATGATATCTGCTACTATTTATTAGCTCTTATGGTGGGCCAGGCACTGAGGATGATCTCATTTAATATCCATTTAATCTTCATAACAACCCTATGAAGTAGGTACATATATTATTCCTATTTTGCAGATAAGGAAAATAAAGTACAGAAAGGTTAAGCGACTTGTCCAAGGACACACAGGAAGCAGAAGCAGTTGAGTCAGGATTCCAACCCAGGCAGGCTGGCTTCAGCGTCCAAGTGTCTGTCTGGTCACTCCTCTATTATCAAGGGCTCTGGGAAGGCTGCTTACTTCCCTAGTCCACATGGACCTTTGGGCCTCTCTGGCCTGTTGTCATGATGTCCCTTTCTGCTTCCCTGAGACTGGGCCGTTCTTCTGGGGCAGAATTCGCTCTGCAGCACTGGGAGAGCTCGTTCCCCAGGGCTGGGCTGGAGCAGTGATGCGCTCTGTCAGGCTGGTGAGGTTTTGCCCAGGTAGGGGTTGTACACCCAGTAGATAAGGAGGTGACGATGGGAAGTGGGAAGGAGGTATGAGTCAGATGCCAGAGCCCAGCCCCTGAGCGCGGGGGTGGTCACAGGCCGGCAGCAGGCCTGGCTTCAAGGGGCCACACTGCCTGGCCAGGCCTCTTGCAGGGAAGCAAGTTGGCACTCACACCTCACTCTCTACCCCTCCCACCCCCAAAGCTATCCCGGATGGAACCAAAGCAAGAAATTAACCAACTCACTGGCCGAAACCAGAACCTACGCTCCAAAGTGGAAGAAAAGCAGAGGGAGGGGAGGAGAGAAGGAAGCATTTTATAATTTTTTTGTGCTTGTTGTTGTTAAAGAAATGAGGTTATTAAAAAGTTTTCTGTTTAAAACAAAAATTAATCTTTGAAAGCAGTGATGTTCCTATTTTTTGAAAGAGAATTATCCTTGAAAATATACGCCTAATGTCGGCCAAGTCATATTTCTGGCAGAAAAAAACACACTGCCATCTGTGCTCACATTTTTCCTAGAAAGCCATGTGATCAGAGTTTGAGGGCAGATAGTGAATATTAGCATCCCCTTATCACACGGTGTAGATACCATTTGAATATGTGGCTCTGGAGAGAGAGGAGAGGGTCTCTACTCACTCCTCGGGGGCTTCCGGGCCAAGTCCAACAGATGGTTGAGAATGGCGGCGCCCAGACCAGCACGCTCACCAGATGCTAGTAGAGCCTGGCTCCACCACTGATGGGCTACATGCCCTGGGGAAGGTCACTTCACCTGGGGCCTCACTCTATCCTTCCCAGAAGAAAAACAACAGCCCCGAGCTTGTAGCATTGTGGCAAGGATTACATAAGGCCAAGCGTGTAGAGCATGTGAGGTGCTCAGCAATTCTGAGCTGCTATTTTATTGTGTTTTGTGATTGGGTCATAGGCCTCCTTTTGAATCTTATGAAAGCTAAAAACTCTCTAGAAGAATATGCATATGTGTACACACAAGATTCTGAATATAGTTTTAGGTGAGGTTTAGGTGGATAACTAGGACACATAGACAAGTTAAGAAACCCTTATTCAGATATTTAAAAAAATGCACACATAAAGACAAAAATCCTTTGCAAGAGAATAGACTCTTGAGAGGTAGGAGAGGCCAGGGAAGCTAATGGCCACAGCCCCTCCCCTGCCCTCCTGCTCGCCAGGCTCCACCACCACTGCCAGCCCCTGGGGTCCTTAGTTCCAATGCCAAGATGGTGAATTCCTCTCTGGCTGAGGTGAGGGCAAGTGTAATGGCTAGCGTGAGTCCCACAGGATGGTTAAGTCTTATTAACAGGGTTGAGGAACTTGGAGCGGAAAGGCTGTAGACTCGGTTGATGTGGACACTTCTAGAACAGTGATAACTAAGCTAAAAGAATCTGTCACCCTCAGGCCGTGTGCTGGGCTTTCAGTCATGGCAGACAGTGACTATGGGTTCGGTCACCTCCACCGAGCTGGAACCAAGGACCAGGACCCTCACATCTAGACAAATGGGTATTCAGACAGCATCAGGGCTAAACCAGAGTGTCTGGGGCATGCCCTGTGGAGGGCTGAAAAGAAGCAGATGGAAAACAAAGGCAGCCTGTGAAGTAACTGAGGGGGTCTTTGAGGAGGGGAGGAAAGGAGGAAGCTGAGACCAAGGACTCTCGCCAGACAGTACAGTCGTTAAGAGCACAGCCTTAGGAGTGTCCAGTTTGAGCTGGGCCCCAGCTGGCCACCTGCCAGACGATGGACCCTGGAGAACTCTGAGCCTCAAGTCCTCATCTATAAAGTAGGAATAATGATATCCACCTCACACGATTATCATGAGGATCAAATGTGAACATATATATAAAATAATTAGCACAATGACAGGCTCCGGAGGGGCTTAAAATGGTACCTGCTATTATCGACTTCATTATCATCACCATCTTCACTATTCTCATCCTCTGCTGCATTCCCTCTATTCAGCTCACAGCAGTCACTGGGGTGGACTCAGAGGAGATAAACGTGCCAGAGCCACCTTCCCCAAGTGTAAATCTGATTGTATTTACTCATAGTTTTAAAATCCTGACTGCCTTCTCTCCACCATTTATAAGCCTGACCCACTGCTGTGGAATAGAATAAAGAAAGAAGAATGAAAGAAATAAAGACAGTCTAAGAGACCTCTGGGACAACATAAAATGTACCAACATTCATATTATAGGGGTCTCAGAAGGAAAAGAGAGAGAGAAAGGGCCTGAGAAAATATTTGAAGAGATAATAGCCGAAAACTTCCCTAACTTGGGAAAGGAAACATTCTCAAGTCCAGGAAGCGCAGAGAGTCCCATACAGGATAAATCCAAGGAGGCACACACCAAGACGCATATTAATCAAACTGACAAAAATTAAAGACAAAGAGAAAATATAAAAAGCAACAAGGGAAAAGCAACAAATAACATACAAGGGAATCCCCATAAGATTATCAGCTGATTTTTCAGCAGAAACTCTGCAGGCTAGAAGGGAGTGGCAGTATATATTTAAAGTGATAAAAGGGAAGAAACTACAACCAAGAATACTCTACCCAGCAAGGCTCTCATTCAGACTAGATGGGGAAATCAAAAGCTTTACAGACAATCAAAAGCTAAGAGAAATCAGCACCATCAGACCAGCTTTGTAACAAATGCTAGAGGAACTTCTCTAGAAGGAGAAGAAAAGGCCGCAACTAGAAAAAGGAAAATTACGAATGGGAAAGCTCACGAGTAAAGGCAAACATACAATAAAGGTAGGAAATCATCCAGACACAAATATGATATCAAAATGCAGGATATTGGAAATGCACTTGAAATTAAGAGACCAGCAACTTTAAACAATCTTGTATGTATATAGACTGCTATATCAAAACCTCATGGTAACCGCAAACCGAAAATCTGTAAGTCCAACCGTCTTGGAGAGCATTCCAGGACTTTAGAGACTGATGGCCGTTCAGCACTCCACACCCCACCCCCTGGCCACCACACACCCTTCACCACTGGCTCCACATTCCAGCCACCCTAAATGATTCGCAGTTTCACAAATGACACTTTGGGGATGCTTTTTCATCTGGAATAAGAGTTCCCAACTCTTTGCCTGAAGTCCTCTTAATCATCCTTCAATAATCAACTCAGGCATCACCACCTCCCAGAAGCCCTCCCAGACCACCCCTCTCTGAAGACTGAGGATGTTCCCATGGCTATTGGTATCACATTGTATTCCTTGTTTCTTTGTTGTGTGCTGGCACAGTGCCTGATACCTAGCAGGTCCTCAATATAGTGAGTTAGCCAATGACTGATTAAATGAATGAACAAAAACAAGACTAGAAAGGAGGCAGTGAGTTTAGCCAGCAGGAAGTTGTTCACACCAGGAGGCTCTGGTATCTCAAACAGCTCTGCGTAAATTTGTTTCAAATCAGTTCAGCTCTAAACCCACTTGTCTAAAATTCCGATTTTGAAGAACAAGCAGGATCACACCACTAACATTTCCTTTATAGTATAATAGCTGATGGTCCTTAAGCATTTTCACATCTTAGGCGTCTTCTGTTCTTCAGAACGCTTTTGAGCATTTCCTGTTTTTGAGCCTATTCAATTAAAAGCGTTTCTGCCTTATTTGACTGAAATAGTCCTTAAAATTATAAAACGTTAGCTAAATGGGGGGAAATGGCACTCAAAAATGAAAAAGAAAATGCTTAAAGCAATCTGAAACTGGCCTGTTGGATATGAAATTTAAATTTTATGAACATATGTGTGATATGAGGTAAATTAAGCACTAGAGCTCCTTTCGGAGGATTGGCTTTTTCCCAGGCAACCAAGGGCACTGATGAAAATTTCCATCGGGGAGGCAAGGGCGAAGGACACCAGGGTGCCTCTGAACCAAGCCCCTAAAAAGCTGCCTTTGGGGCTCCACACAGGCTCTCTACTCCAGCCGAAGGAGGGGCATCTTGTCTCTGTGCTCAGCCCACCCTGGCTTCTGCAAGAGTGACCCAGCCTGCTAGCTTTCTCTCCACCTTCCGCTTCTCCAGGCCATAACTTGTAGGTGCCAGCATCTTCCTGTTCCATTTCTGCTGAACAGGGGGAAGACGGCAAGCCAGGATTTAGACTCCATATCCCTCTGGTTTCTAACATTGTGAAGTGAAAGAAGAGGGGGGTAAAAATAGTTTTTCTCTATTTTTCTTCTGACCTTGGGAGACGCTTCCCAGTAAAAGCGATTAATACGCACAGGTACCAACACGCATATTCATCCGGCTGATGAACTGGTTTTGGAGCACATGTCAGATTCAAGGCACCACACACCCCCATTAGCACAGGTGCTGCACGTATACACGCACGTACACACGTGTGTTAAACATAAAATGTTTGTATCGTTAAACCAGTGGGGCAGTGGATTAATTAAACAGACATGACGAGCTTTCTGGAAAACTCACTGCCTTCTCATTGCCTGAGGGGTGAGTGTGCTGTGCTTAGGCTCTCCTAAGGAACCCCATGAGATTTCAGATGCCTCATCACTTTTGTCCCTCCTGATGGCTGCTTAAAAAGAAGTCGCTTGAGGGAAAACAACAACAAGAACAAAAATCTTCCATTGCAAATGACTTCAGCGTTGTTACGAGGATTGCTACAAATATCAAAGACACGTGAAGTGCGTAGGAATGAAGGGTAATGTTAAGAGGAACAATATGAACATATTGTGTAATGTTGTGTAATGCCGTCTAGTATTTCAAATTATAAGGCCCTAAGCTAACTCAGGTAAAAATAAAATTTTGAATCTCACTGACGTTTTCCTTAGAGTAAGAAATTTCAGAACAAATTAAATGTAGACCAAAAAAAAAGGAAGTCGCTTGACTCTTCTCTTTGGGGCTTCAAATTTTAGAATAACCTGGAGCCACGGTTTACATCCAGGATTTAGGTATCCTTGAACCTCCACAGTTGTGCAAAATTGTATGCGTATGAGCATATTTCTGGGTCTAATTATTTTTTTCTTTTACATTCTCACTAAATGTTCAGCTCCAGAAATGTAGACGCACATGAAAGTGTGGCTGGGAAACATGCGCTAGCCCATGAAGAGCTGTGATGGCAGGGTCGGCTTGGTCACTCGGTCTTCCTCTGTTTCCTGAGCTGGCCTTTCCCTGTATTTTCTGGAAGGGTCCCTCCCTGTTATTTTCCTCCCACAATCGCAGGCTTCTTCTGGCCTCTTGGCCACGACCCAGCTACAGGGTTCAGCGTGCAGAGCTGTCTGGAATGAGAGAGGCTGGTGCTGAGCACACGCACCCCAGACCAGGGCAAGCCTGCAAAGTCTCCTGCTCATGGCTGTGGCTGTTTGCAGTAGGGTTGAGAAGTTGCCTCTTTGATTCTTTTTTTTTGTAGTCAGGAAAGAGGGCTTTCTCCAGCTGCCCACTTTCCCTCAGCATGTTTACCAAGAACCACAGATGGAGAAAGGAGAAAACACCCCATTTTAGAGTATAACAACCATCCTCTAGGACTAGCAGCTGCTAATGTGGTTTCTGGATTCCACCGTTTCACGCTATCCTTACCATTTTTTGTAAAGGAGAATTCATTTCTGGATGTGCCTCAAGTGACTCTATCAGCAGTTTCCTTTGAAGAGCAGATCCCCGAATGCCTTGCAAATCTCAGCTCACCAGCCTTCTGCGCCAGGGGAAGCCGGTGCCATCTGAAGGAACCTCTTGCCTCCAAGCCCCCAGGTATTCCCATCACAGCACCTGCCTATGTTCCCGGAACACTCATGTCTAGCTGGAGCGTCCGTGTTTAATGTCAGTCAATCACTTACTATTAGAATGTAAGTTCCACGAGAGCAGGAACGAGTCTGGCTTCGTCACCGCTCTACCCTCAGCACAAAGAACAGTGCTTGGCACAGAACAGATGCTCAATAAATGTTTACTGGATAATCGATTAATCCAGTTTAAGAGACTGTAAGTTCCTGTACCTGGGTCCAAAAAGCACCCATGTTGATATACAGTAGGTATGGATCATAGCAGTTGATACAAAAGACAGAGTGGTTTTAGTTGTCCATAATCCCAGAATCAATAACAGGTTGGTGTAGTCTCCAGAAAAGCTGCTTTTATCTTATGCTTCAATAATGCAAGTACAGTTTCTAGTATTCAATATGCAATGAATAATCACGACAGCTGGTGCCAGATCCTGTTTGAGGGATTAAAGTAAGTGCAAAGTCCTGAGGCTGGAGGGGAGCAGGCCAGCAGAAGGGTGGTAGGAAAAGAAGGCCCAGCGGCAGGGAGGGGCCGTGGTAGGAGGAAGAGGTGGCCCCAGTGCCTCTGCACTGATCAGCCCATGGCAAGGGCGCTCAGTTGTAAGTAAGCACGAGAGGGAGAGACCTGGGGGCCCAGGAGAGCCGCCCGGGAGCTGAGGCACTCAGGTCCACAGCACGGGCTGGGGTGGGGAGGCTGGCAGAACTGAAGATACTCGGTTTGGAGAAGAGTGGCCCTGGGGGAGGACCTGTGGAGGAGGGGAGAGCCTGATCTGCTCGTAGATTCTGTGTGGCCCAGGAGCTAGAGGTAGCAGCGGTGAGCGAGAGCTCAGATGGGGCGGATTTGGATTCGGCAGGAGGAAAGAGTCCTACAGCCAAGGCCTCCAGGACTCAGGTAGGCCGCAGGGGGAGGGGCAAAGCCTCATCCCTGGGGACCTTTAAGTGTAGGCTGGATTTTAAAGACGGAAGTATCAACACGTTCATTATAGCTGCTTACACGGAGGGCAAGTCAGAGTCACTCTCCGTTGCCGATGGGTCTTTGGGGGTGTGCTGGTGCACAGGTCCAGAGGGACCCGCCCCTTCAGTTAGTTCCCGGGGCTCCTCCGACAGAAGTCTAAGCAGGTGACAGATCTGGTACGCCTGCCTTTTCACGGCCAGGCCTCATTCCCACTGCTCCTCTGAAGGTTGTAGAGCTGGTCCTGTCTCAGCTCTGGGCTGACTCAGCTGCCAGTCTGTTGCGGTCTAATAACGGGAGCTCTTCCTCCACAGGTGTCATGCCAGCAAACAGGCAGGTAGTCCGCTTGCATTCACAGACTTGGAGAGGGAGGTACTATGGTAAGTACCTCCGCTCTGGAATCTTCGTAGGCCCTGGTAACTCTTCAGGGGCAACTTTTTGCACAAAAGGCAAGCAGCAGGCAAGGCTGCTCCTTAAGCCCCAGATTCTCTGAGCCACTCTCTCTGCAGATGATTGAGCACAAGGTCGGTCAGATTGCAGCCGAGCCACTGAGCCACTACAGATTTCAGGTCTCTGCTGTCAAACTCAGGTCACACGGCTTTGAAAACGTCTGCATTTTATCCTTTTAGAGTGGGGATTAGCACGTCTGGCAGGCTGTTAACAATGCATCGTTTGGAAGAGCTAAGAATTTGGTTCACCATGTTAGGGGCAGTGAGAAGTGTGCTTTCTGATAAAAAAGAATGTCTTGCTCAAAAAGGCAATTGCTCACCAAACAGATCCTGAACACTGCAGATAGAGAGGGTGTGAGACGAGGCAGAATTTACCATTTTATCAGAAATTCCACCAGCTATGACCATGACAGGTGTGAGTAATGGTAGAAATGGTCACAGCCAATGACTGGTCACTCCCTTGCTTAAGAACATACCATGGCTCCCTAGATACAGGTCACCTTCCTAAGTAGGGTGTCTGGAGACCCTCAGAAACCAGGCCTTCTCTACGTCTCAGGTGTCCTGGCCACCCTGACAACACCAAGCCAGTTCTCCTGCCTCACATCAAGCCGTCAGGCCACAAGGCTTCCGGAGCTCCTGCCCTGTGCTCAGGGCTGGGAAGGCCCAGCCTTTGTCCTCAAGGAATTCGTGTTTGCTTGAGGAGGCTTTGTCAGCAACGGGAAGCAGTCAGTGAGCCCGCTAAGTGCTGCACTACGGAGTACAGATTACGGATGCCAGCAGAGATGGGGGCTCCTTGGGGGCTCCTTGGCTGGCGGAGTGCGTATACACAGAGTGGGTGGAGCTGGGAGACAAGGGCACCTGTACACTGCCCCCCACCCAGACCAGCAGCCAGGCGTGGCTGGAATACCCACCCTGGGCTCCATGCGCCTGTGGTGGACAGTCCCCCACGTAAGCCAGTGTCCTACCTGACACACTGCACTGGCATCTCTGTTCTGCTTTCTCTAAACCACAGAAAGCAGCTGGTTGCGTGCAGACATGGCAAAGCTGAAGACAGGCCCCGAAAGCAAGTCTCAACTGGGTGGGGGGCGAGGGTCAATGGGAAGGTGTCCTAGGCTCCCGGTCCCCCAGCAGGACAGTTCTGAGGCCCCTCAGCCCCCAGAGGACAGAGCCTCGGTTGCCCATAGCAGTAAGCAGCCAGGCAAGGCACTCTTTTCCCAACCACCCTGCCCTGTAGCCTAAGTGAGAAAACTGAGGGCTTTTCTCACTCCAATCACCTGGCTAGTAAGAGGCGGAGGGAGGAGGCAGACTCGGGCCTGGAAAACCTAGAGGGCTGTGTCTTAACCACCCGGCATTTGCGTGGGGAGGAGGACGGGACCTGGCAGGAGGCTACAGAGGAGAAAGATACTACACTTGTCATTGTCATGACAAGGGGCCTTCCCAAACTCCTCCAGCCCCGTCCTCTCCCTGCCACAGGGTGGAGATGGTCCCCGGGAGTCACCCTCAATTATCTCGAGCCTGGAAAGCAGCCAAAACTCTTGAGTAATTAAGCACTGATTGGACGCCAGAGAATACAAGCCCTGTAGGAATTGGGAATAGCACTTCAGCACTTGCCACTCAGAGGTAGGAGAGGTCTCCCCCTTCCCTCCACCCACAGCAGGTCCTGGCCCTGGGACAGGCAGAAGAAGCAGGGGGAAAGAAGGCAGGGGGATGGAGATAGGAGCGCAGGGGAGTCTTTTTTTTTTTTTTTTTTTTTTTTTTTTGCGGTACGCGGGCCTCTCACTGCTGTGGCCTCTCCCGTTGCGGAGCACAGGCTCCGGACGCGCAGGCCCAGCGGCCATGGCTCACGGGCCCAGCCGCTCCATGGCATGTGGGATCTTCCCGGACCGGGGCACGAACCCGTGTCCCCTGCATCGGCAGGCGGACTCTCTACCACTGCGCCATCAGGGAAGCCCGGGGGAGCCTAATGTAGGCCCTGGTCCGCCCTCCCCACTCCTGCCTCAGGCCTCCCGTTCAGACCATATCACTGAGGACTCGGTACCTGGGTTCCTGGCTTCAGGGATGGCACAAGGTCTTTGATCATTTTGGCTTCGGAGACTGTGACCCCGCCCACCACGAAGAGGATCAGAAGAGGGTGGTCGCTGGGATGAGGCCGGCTCACCTGCAAAACAAACCCCCCCCCCGGCGTCAGAGGCGTCTTCAGGTGAGATGAACAACCCTTAGAGAGGGTGGGATCTGTTAGGGGTCGGATGTGTTAGTGGTCTGTGAGCTCACTGACCAGGAACACGCACAGCATGTCACCCTCGTACAGCCCTTTCAATAAATATTTTACCGAAAGCAAAGTTACAGGAGTGGGCACTATTAAATAAGCAGAGAAGACTGAGGGCAACTTCCCCTCCTATTCGGTCTGCAGGTCTCAGCATAAACGTGCTCCTGCCTTACAGAGCTCCGTGCATCTCCTTCCAAGCACATGCCACAGCCTGGGGTCATCGTCTCTCCCCTGAGGGCTGTCTCCTCTGATGGAACACAAACTCCATGAGGCAGTGATCTTGTCGGCTGGGTTCACTGCTAAATGCCCAGCGTGCCTAGTGCAGTTTCTGGCTCAGAGTAGATGCTCAGTAAATGTCTGTGGAATTGACGGATGGTTAGAGCCCTAGGAGGGGGCGGTGGAGGGTGGACAAAGATGCAAGAGCCCTGCACCCGAGTGCAAACTTCACGCCCTTACCTTCTGCAAACCAGCCTCAGCTGAGGTTGGCTGAGGTTGGCCTCAGCCAGAGCTGAGGACCTGCTCTCTATGCAGCACTGCACTGGAGGTCGTGGAGAATTCCTCCGGGTGACTCATGATTTCACCAGTGAGGCAAAGTATTATAAAACAACTAAAATGAGAATGTCTTCCAGTAACCTCTCAGGAAACGTGCAAGGCCAACATGTAGACCTAGTGACTAACTGAAGGGGACGAGAGGGGGTTCCTGAAGACAGTGTGTCTGAGCCCTACCTGGAAGCCTGGGATGGTTCGGTGGGGACTGGGCAGAAGTGTTGTGAGCCGAGCGCCGCAGGCAAGCGGTCACCAGGTCGGGGGAGCAGGCCAGAGGCCCAGCCAGGAAGCAGCATGGAGTCATTATGGGAAGGATGCTGTCAGCTGCCTGCATGGCCACTGAAGCCCGAGGTGGGAGAAACAGGCTTGACTCCAGCCAGGAGAGGGTAGACAAAGGTGGTAAATGTCTGTACTCATTCACACCCACTAACACACAAGCCATCTTTGGGCCAAGGGACAGTCCCCCGGAGAAGCAGGGTGGGACATCAGGCTGACAGGAAGAGAGGAAGCCCCTGCTCTTACCCCGGCTCCAACTCCTTTCTCAGTTTGGTTCTTTTGACTCCCCTGCCTAAATATACCCACTTCTCAATGTCTTGTTTTAAAAACACTTAAAAAGGTAATACATTAAGTATTTCCAGTTATATAAGTTGCTCCTTGGCTTCTGGAGAGGAAACTCAGAGTGGAGAGGGGGGGAGGGAGGTAGAGAAATAGGGGAATGGAGGGAGAGAAATGAAAGGCAGAGAGAAAGAAAGAAGGAAAAAGTAGGTCTAAACTTTTTCAAAATGGGTGGTGGTGAACACTGAAAAAGTTACAAAACTCTTTGATCTTTACCTCACCCCACCCCCCAACCTTCTGCGCTGTAGCTCCGTCCCCTTGACTGCATTTGTTGACTGCTGTCTTCCAGTCCGCGTACCACACACCCACGGCCATCCTGCTTTTGTTCCACTGTTCCCCTGGAGCTGCTCTCACTGCAGTCACCAATGGCCGTCATATGTAGGAGTTGATAGACAGTTCTTTGTCTTCATTTAACTGGACATTTCTGTGGCATTTGTCACAGTGGATAACACCCTTCTTGGCTTCCACAATAGCACTCTCTCTTGGTTATTTCTTTTACCTTTCCACTGATTTCTTCTCAAATTTCTTCATAGGTTCCTTTTCTTGGTCTGCCCTTTAAGTGTCGACGCTCCTTAGGGCTCCATCTTTGGCCTCTTGCTTCTCTCACTTGAGGACCTCATCTACTCATATGCCTTCAATAATCTTTTATATGCTTCCCAAATCTATGTCTTTAGCATCACTATTGAGTTCCTGTGGCCATCTCCACCTGGATGCCTCCTGGGATACCTCAACTCAACAGATTTCAAATTTGATGCATGATCTTTCCCCAAGTCTATTCCTTCTGTTGACTTTCTAAGAACATCACCTCCTTCACAGTCACCTGAGCCAGACCCTTGAGAGCCATCTCGGACTGTGCTGTCTTTTTCATCTCCCAGATCAAGTCCTGTTAATTCTTCCCCCTCCAGTTCACTGATATCTCCTTGATTTCCACTATCCCTGCTCTGGTCGGCTCTCATTCCTTCTTTACTAGATTATTGTTAGAGTCTTCTAATTTGTTTCCCTGTCCCTGGTCTGGCCACCCCCCACCCCCCACCCCACCCCAATCCAGTCTCCTCATTCCTGCCTAAGTAAGCTTTCGAAAGTGCAAATATTTATTATTGAATTTTTGTGCATTATCTTATCCGATTGTCAAAAATCCTTAGGAGGCAAATACAATCATTGGCGTATTTTACAGATGGAGAGACTGAAGTTTACATGTTGTGACTAAATCTTGGAGCCAGGGGCCAAACTGCAGAGGCCACACTCTTAAACACCCCTCAGCTCCGTCACATGCTTACATTCTTTCCGGGGAGTCTCCTAACTCTGAGGATAAGCTTCAGACTCCTCAATTTAGTATAGAAGGCTCTTCTCACGTGGCTTTGCTTTATGCCTCTATTTTCATCTCCTCCATATACACTATTTGCTGGAGTCACTCACGAGGACTTGAGCCATCCATGAATGCAAGGTCTTTTTAAAAAAACTTTTTGTTAAACATACACTTTACTGAACTGAAAAAACACTTTACTGAACATTTGCACTGAAAAGAGCATTTATCACAAGTGTTCAGTTCAATTTATTTTCACAAACTAAACAAATCCTTGTGACCCGTACCCAGATCAGGAAACAGAAAGCCAGCACTCTGGATCCCCACTCAGGCCCCCTTCGTGTCACTACCTCACCAAGGGGTAACCGCCATCTTGACTTCTAGCCGCTCGATACCAGATTTAGTTTTGCTCAGTGATATACCCTGGGGATTTGTCCATATTAGTAGGAAAGATCTTTAGCCCACAGGCATTGGTTGGGACCACACCAGTGGGTTTTGGCCTGTCTGTGCCCATGACATTCCAGTTATTAAACAGTTAGAGCACCAAGTGCATCATCTTGTTTTATGTGGCACGGACAGTTTCCTCTGTGTAAAGTACCCCTGCCTCCCCTTCTTTACCTCCTTCCTTTTTACTCTTTAAAAGGCACCCTCGCCTCTAAAAAGGTTCTCCCTAACCACCTCTCAACTCCTGCCCCATGACCCGAATCTGACAGATACCTCTGCCTTGGCCTTGTCACACTGGACTGAGACCTTGATAGACCTGCCTATCTCCTCTCCTAGACTTTAAGCTACTGGAGGGTAGGGATTGATCATATTTATCTTGGCATTTTGGGGTCTGAGCATAGAGCTAGCTCATGGTAAACTTTCAACAAATGTTGCATGAATAAAATGAATGAATGAATGAAGGAGGTCCACAGGTTAACTGGAGATATTCTTCTTTTCTTTGAGATCTTTTAGACACTCTCTCTTTGCTTTACGTGTGGTTCTTCCTGGCTGAGTAACTAACCGAGGTTCCTTCCAACCCTACAAACAATTGTTTCTCACTTAATGCTGGGACTGAAATACAACTGGCTCCAGAACTTCAAGTGGTACATTATGTTCCCAAAGACATATGCTTTCCATAAGAGAGTCTGGACTCTGAAGTACATTGTGAGAATCTTGGAAGGATGTATTGAAAGATGAAAAGGAAAAAAGAAATGAACAGCAACAACAAAGAACAATACCCTTTGGCCAACGAATTGAGGGAATGTTGATTGTGGTACAAATTAACAGGCCCCATTAATGCATGTTGCTGTTTGCTATTTTGGTTTCTGTTTAGATTTATGTTTTGATACCAGATTTCTTTTTAGAACATGTCAAATCGGCAAGCTATTGGGAAGTGGGGTCTTTCCCGTCTTTTCCATTGGAATAACACATTCCTTATAATCAGCCACATTCGGCTGAGTCCCATTTGTATGTGGGTTCATGGTGTAAGGCACTTTGACGATGAAAGATTTAAGCGTCATTACTGCCGTCACAAACACACAGATTAATGAAGCAAGTCAGACTCACTGCTCTTTCTTTCATTTTCTAAACCTTCGCCAGCTGGGATTGTAAGACGTCAGGTTCTGGTCAGAGAAGATAGTTTCTCCCCACCATCCATCCAGCCTTTGAAGCAGGGGCTGCCGACACCTTCTCTGCAGCTGTGGCCCCGAGAGCGCTCTTTGATGTCCTGACTGGTTTCTATGAGAAGGGTTTCCTCTGCTCCCCGTTTCTCTGGAGTTCTCCAGGCGTTTCAAGAACCCGGCTGCTGATTCTCCTCCAATCTGTTTCTCTACATGTGTGACTTACTTGTCTCCAGCACAGGCAAGGGTCAGGTCCCCCACCCTCCAACGATGGGCCGGGCCTCGTAGGAGGGAGACAGCGTAATGGGAGCGTTGGCCCAAAGGGCACTGGGCCCTGAGAGCCGCCATGCTGACTTTGAAGGTGGCTTGGTAATGGCTTTACTCCCAACAGGAGGTGGTAACAGCACCGCCACCACCGCCGAACACTTCACGTCTAGCACAACTTTTTACTCATTTATTCATCCAGTCCACAAATGTTTATTAAGCAGCTACTATGGGCCAGACACTGCTCTAGGCACTGGGGACTCTGCAGCGAACAAACCCGAGAAGACTCCCTGCTGCGCAGAGTTTATATTTTCGTTGGGGAGAGTGACAAAATACAAAAGTAAATTGGTAAGTGAAGAAGGTGATAAGTGTTTGGAGGAAAATAAAGCAGGGGGTGGGGCAAGCATTACTCTGCACAATCTCAGACTCTATGAAGTAGGTAGACGCTCCATTTTACAGATAGAGACAGTGAGGCTTACAGAGGTGAAGGGACTTGTCCCAACTTTTCCAATTCATAAGCTGTAGCGCTGAGACAGAAGTCCAGGTCTGTCTCATACCAGAGTGGGATACATTCCACGTGCTCTCATTTATAAACAGATTCTTCAAACTGAAAGCATTTTTACTAGCTTTCATCTCTTAAAACTCTGTACTTTTAGTTCTTCAGCAACATCAGCCAATTACCGGGTTCCTCGTGGGTCTTTATTTAATCTCATCGCAAAGGCTGCCATCTGCCAGAGTCACTCTGCCATCAGCTCAGCCTAACTGTTGCATTTGCTGCAGTGGATGGCTTCCGCTTTCCAGAAACTTTCTCCCCAACCCTCTCTGCTTTCTAAGCCCTCTCAGTTTCTCTCCTTCCTCACGGATTCTCCTCTTGCTTGACCTGCCCCATCATGTACTGTGTTCCCGACTGCTAGGGCCTCTTCTCCCAAACACCGTCCCTGGGTGGCCCTATCTTGTCCATGGTCTGGGCCTCACATGGGCCAGTGGCCCCTCAGCTCTGCTGAGCTGCAAAGCTGTCTCACAGGCACCTAAACTCTAAAATGCAAGTTATTTTCTTCTCCATTCCTGCTTCCAAGTCAGAGAGAACGTTAACACCTGCCATCCAGCCATCCCTGACTGGGTGACTGACCCTGGACAATGTTCTCTCATTTACTTCCACATCCCATCAATGCCCGGTCCTGTGGGACCCACCGGCGCTGCATCACTGCCCTCATTCCCTTGGCCCCTACCTCACCCCAACTCTCATCTTCTCACCTTCTCTCCCCAACCTGATGCTAGTCTGGCCATGTCCCCCCCGACCCCGCCTGCCCTCGGTGCTTCCAGGTGATCTTTATAACATATACACTGGTTATATATTCCTAAAAAACATTCCATTGAACCTCACTGTTTTGGGTCAAATGTCAAGCCTCCAGCCCTTCATGATCTGCCTTCTGCTTATTTCTCTATCTTACCTTCTTCCACTCTTTACAGGCTGCTCTTAGACCCAGCCATTTGGAGCTACCTGGATTCCTTTCATGTAGCCTGGCGTTTCATCACTTTGTTCCTCACTCCTACAGGTTGGACACATTGAGCTCCCCTTCTCTGTGTCCTCACACCCCACCCAGATACCACTTATCTCTCGTCCCCTCAACCCTCAATGTTCTTGTCCACCTCCCTAACGAACTGTAAGCTCTCCAATGTAAGCTATGCCATGGAAGGTAGGATGGCTACTTTGTCTCTGTATCTTCCTTACCCACAAGACTGACTAGCACACAAGAGGCTCTTGATAATTGCTCACAGGCAAACAAAGTTCGTAGCCTGCCAAAACCAAGGTTTTGTTTAACGATTCCTACCAAAATCCACCTCACTAGAACTTATGGATCATATTTAGCGAATGTTAGACAAAAATCAAACCACAGTATGTAGCATAATTAAGAAGAAGAAAATATAAACAACGGTTATAAATAGTATTGCAAACAGATTCCAAGACTTGTGCTGATTTAATCAACAAACACCAAATGCTGAGATGTTTTCCTCTTGTCAGAAATGCCATAAAGTATAATGGACCTAAGCCAACAGTTCACGTCTGAGTCTCATTTTTCTTGTGCAAACAATGAGGAACTGGACCAGATGACCTCCAGGCACGTCCAGCTTTCACAGTCCAAGGATCTGACATCAAGTTGCACCTAAGGCTCATCATTTTTGTCCTTTATCCTTACAGCATCCTTCACCACTGCTGTAGATGCATCTGTAGGTATCTGTCCCACCCACACATGAATAGTCTCCTCCATCCCCATGGCCATAGGGTGGGCTCCTGGCAGCCATGTAATTATGGTGTGATCATGCCCCCCAACTTCAACTGAACGGTTCCGGAATGGGCCCCGACCCAGGCTGGGCCCACTCGAGACCCTTCCCTGGGAATCAAGACTTGACCTAAGACAGACGAGGCCCAGTCAAAGCTGAGCTCTTAAGAAGCACCAAAAGCTGTGGCATAGCTCTCCAGCCATTCACTCAACTCATATTTATTGAGTATGTACACAATGCTAGGGCCGTTCTCAGCATCTTCTGCAGGCCACAGCAAGCCTTCAAGAACTCTCTGGTTTCCTGATGGCTTTCTAGTTCTCGGGCCCAATCCTTCCTGAGGCTCACCGCATTGCCGTCCTTAGGTTCCTGGAAAGGCCCCCTCGGTCCTCATAATGAGGACTTTCTTTGATGAAGTTCGTGCAACCTGGTGGCAGCTTAATTGCCACTGAAGTGTTTCAACTCTTACTCCTTCACCACCTCCAGCTTTTTAGGGCTACCCTGAGTAGCTGTGCCCTCTCTCCTTGTGGGCCTTTTTCTATTGCTGCCTAAGGCCATGGAGCTCTCACAGGAACTCATACTAAGGGCCCAGAGGCAAGCACTGGGTCTTCTTTGAGTGTTTTTCATAAATCTTTTCTTTTTTCCAATGAAGCACAGCCATATAAGAAATGGAACAACAACAACACAAAGTTTCACAATGCTCTTAAAAGGAGGTAAAAGGGCCTCGCGTAAGTTCATTAGATACAACCCACGCCCCTCACAGCAGTTCCAGCAGAGAAAACATCTTGACAAATCAAGTCCTTTAGTCAAAACAAGTTGGAGTCCAAACACATGGAGTAGATATAAAATATATTATTTTCAGGAGACTGAAATCCAAACCACAAATTCCAGAAACGCATTTTCAAAGTGCTGCCTATTAGACATGCTCGTTTTAAATTAAATTGTGAGAGTGGTAAGGTATGGTTCGACTTATTCATTAGATCACTATCAAGCTTTTCTCTACAGGGATCAAGGTGCTCCACGCACAGGCATTTGGAGAGAAGACTTGACTGTTTAAAAAACGTGAGGTTCTGTCAAAGCTGTTTCTCTCGAGTTTGATAGTCCCCCTCCCCCCAGGGCACTGCCCTTTGAAGCCAACAGCACCATGTGGCTAACCACAAGTCTAGCCTCTGGTGGAGGAGCGCGCTGAGCTGACTCCAGACACTTGCTCAGAACTGCAGGAAGAATGATCTCGTGGGCACCCAGCGCTGCTCCCCAGCCTGCCTGCTTTCCTTGACAGGGCCTGATGGGGCGAACTTGGGAGAGCAAAGTCCTACAGCTCAGCACTCAGAAAGGTTTTTTTCCCCTTGGATTATATTATTTAAAATGATTGTGGGCAAATAGCAGGCATGCTTTTCATTATCAAAGCCTTTCTGGGCTCACTTATTTTGAAAGCAGATCAGAAGCGTGAGTACATTTTCTGTCCTCTAGATCGAAGGGAAAACTCCTAGAATCAGCCAAACACTGCCCTTGATGGGCCAGACAGCCAATCCTACATTGAGGTAAAGTGCGGACTGCATTTTCCTAAAGCAGCCTCAGCGATAGTTTCTGCTTCTCATGCTCTGGTTCCCTTTTTCATAGGAAGACAGTATATCCCTCCCCTTGAATCCAGGTGGGCATTTGTGACTGCCTCAACCAACAGAATACTGAGGAGCGATGCCCTGTGGCTCCTGAGGCTTCCCACCTGGCAACCTCTCTTAGGATGCTTGTCCCTGGGATGCTGTGAGGAAGCTCAGGCTATGTGGAGAGGCCTCTGTGGAGAGGAACTGAGTCCTGTAGCTCACAGGCCGGGTTGAGCTACCAGCTGATGATCAGCACCGACCTGCTGACCGTGGGTGGGAGTGGACCATCTTGGAGGCGAATTCTTCTCTGCTGAGCTCTGCCCAGAGGGCAGATACATGAACAAAATAAATGATTGATAATATTTTATGCCAG
This sequence comes from Mesoplodon mirus, assembly GCF_964341445.2. Taxonomy (NCBI): domain Eukaryota; kingdom Metazoa; phylum Chordata; class Mammalia; order Artiodactyla; family Ziphiidae; genus Mesoplodon; species Mesoplodon mirus. Next base: position 90,587,807 of record NC_138977.1, read on the forward strand.
TGTTTTGACATGGCTTCTTACGTACCAAGTGATAACCAGAACGGGTTGGGTGGGGGATGAGAGACTTCTGTGGAGAGTCTGATTTATACAGGAAAACAAGCTAAAGCAATGAAAAGAAAGTGACTTTTCTTAACAAGTTGTAGCCTGACACAAATGAGGTTCCGACTTTAGTAAGGGCAAAATACAGCTGCCTTGACTTCCCTCTCACACAGGGTTTATTTGAGGCAGAGAATCTTGGACACACAGGCATTTTTCCTAACTTTCACTGTCTGCGGACATTTACATCAATAAGATTGATTTCTGTGAGCCACTTCCGAGGCCTCCTTACAGCACTGGGGCTGATTGAAGAGTGCTTGCGGGGCAGAGGTGGAGCTTCTGAAGTGCTCCTGGTGGAGTCTGGGGTCCGAGTTGTTCTGGGCTTCTGCCTCCGTGCCAGGTGGCCAGGGTCTAGCCCAGCTGGCCTTTCTTCCCTTGAGCCATTTTGTCAGGGCACGGGCACAGAATTTCACTGGCTCCCACACCTTGCTCCAGGAGGGAGGGTCTGTGTCCCCTGAGACCGAGGACATCAAGGCTGGACTCACAGGATAGAAGAGAAAGGGGGTCTGGAAAAACACCGCACAGCCGTATAAACATGGCTGCCCACAGGTAGAGACAGTCCATGTCTCTTAGCAAGAGCAAGTCGGCAGTGAGACAGGAAATGCTTGTGACTTTGGGGGAAGATGTCAGTTCTCTTCTGTGTGATTCATTTGTTCACTCAGCAGTTAATCTGTATGCACCAAATGCCCACATACGGGCTCTGTACAGCAATACAAAGACACTCAAGGTGGCTCTTTTCTCAAGAGCCACAGTCTGGCCAGGATCACGAACTTGTGAAAATAAAAATAGCAAGTACATACTTAGCACTTCCTGTAGGCCAGGTACTGTTGTGAATCCTCTGTATGTATGAGCTCACTTAATCCTCACCCCAGTCCTGTAAAGTAGGTACTATTATCATCCGCATTTTACCGATGAGGCAACTTAGGCACAGAGGGCTTAAGTGACAACATACCCATGGTCACACAGCTGATAAGTGCGGGTGCTCGAGTTCTAACCCAGACCATCTGACTCCGGATGTTACCACCACTTCCTATTGCCTCTTGTAAACAAACATGGGCAGTAGAAGGAGGTGAGTGGTGTTAATAGAGCATAAACTAGATGGCCTTCTATTATTTACAAAAGCAAACAGAAAAGTGAGAGACGTGGAATAGAAAAGCGACCCCCAAAACTTCCCCTGACAACACGCACCCCCCTACCTAACACTGTTCGGACATTTCTCCTGCTGGCTCCTCTGAGTCTTCCACTACAAAACCAGCCTCTTGCTTCTGTTCTCTCCTCCAGAGAGACAAAGAAAGTGGAAGAAACAGATTTCCATGTTGTCTGTGGACAGAAGACGAGCCCACCAGGTTTCTTTGACAGAGGCGAGGTGGGCTTCCGTCTCCCCCAGCAGGGCAGTGCTGGTCGGTGAGTGGGAGCCCGTGGGTCGCTGCTTCTCTGGGGTGACATAATGACAGAACAGTGACTGGCTTCGCCTTGCTTAGTAGCTGCTGCAAAGGAGGGTCAGGGAATACTCTGAGGGTCACTGGAGTTGACTGGTCTGGCTGCTGCCTTCTCTCCCTCGTAAAGTTGTTGAAACGTAGCTTCGGCTTAAGGGCAGTAAGCTGGCAAGAGGAACCACTGACTGAAGCCTGCGGCTCTCTGAATGGGCGCCCTCACAGGCCCAGTCCCAACCTTTAGCGGGTGCCTGCTGTGTGTAAGGCCCATGCAGGTGCCCCATGCTGAGGATGCAGGAAAGAATGAGACCCAGAGCAGCCCTCCTTTCTCATAGCCATAGCTTTCACCTCCATTTTTTTTTTTTTGCAGTATGCGGGCCTCTCACTGTTGTGGCCTCTCCCGTTGTGGAGCACAGGCTCCGGACGTGCAGGCTCAGCGGCCATGGCTCACGGGCCCAGCCACTCCGCGGCATGTGGGATCTTCCCGGACCGGGGCACGAACCCGTGTCCCCTGTATCGGCAGGCGGACTCTCAACCACTGCGCCACCAGGGAAGCCCTCACCTCCTTTTGATTGTGGCCGAAAGCAAGAAATTCATTTAAATCACAAGTGTGTATGTATGTGTGACTCAGTTATTTGGCTTCACGTTGCTAGCCTGTTCTATTTTTCTTCGTTAAGAAGTGCTGATTACAACCCATTGAACTGAGATCTTGATCCACTGATGTGCAGTGGATGAAGCCGTTCAGTTAGAACACGCTAGTCTGGAGAAAGATACCTAACACGTATAATGATAAAGCAAGGAATAAGTGCAGTCACAGAAGTGCGCACAAAAGGTACAGAGCCCTGACGAGACGCTGGGGCCTGGAAAACCCTCTCCTGTGTTTTTCCTATCACCGTCATGGGGACCCCCAGTATACTCTACGGTAATGTCTGCTGGTCTCTTTCCCAGAACATTTCCTGCTGGCTTCTCACCCCCGGCGTAGGCTACAGATACTGCCTCTGGTGACTCTGAGCCAAAGTCATCTGTGAAACCGTCTGTGAGTCCACAGACGGATGGGGACAGACGAGTAGCTCAGTTCCCTTTCCAGCCCTACAGCTCTCCCATTTGGGCGACAGTACCCCAAGCACAGAAGGAGCCCACGTGGACACCTTTATTTCATCAGGCTCTGTCTGTTTGTTCCTTTCAGGCACAGCATCAGTGTGTCTTGAGTGAGAAGTGGGAGAAGCAGTCCCAGAAGCAAAGAGCAGGGCAGCAAGTGGCAGGAAAGTAATGGCTGCTGGCTGCTCTTACAGAATGAAGATGCAGTGTGTGGAAACAGCTCACACCACTGTGCAAATGTCTTCTCCTGGGGCTGTACTGCCAGTGAGTCCCGGGACCAAGTCCCAGAGAAGCAGACAGGGTAACAGCAGATGACCCCGGGAGAGCTCCCTCACAGGGGCTGTGTCTTGATGACCAGTCCGGGTGTGGAGTTGACTGAGGAGCTGCATAGATAGTGGAGAGGGAAAGCGTCTGTGCTAATGAGTCATCAGGAAGAAAAGAATTAATGACCCATGAATATTTAACTTTCAAGAAAACACCTGGCAGCATCCTGGCGCCAAGAAATGCGTTAAGAGCGCGGGCTTTGGAATAAGACTGACCTGGGAACAAATCCTGTTGTCCCATTTCCTGTGTGCTGTTTGAAAAACACCTGAGAACGGAGGGGAGGATGACCCAATTTTGGCCTTCTGGAAGTTCACATCTACTGCTTAAGCTTTCTGAGCCTCAGTTTCCCCACGGGTAAAGCAGGGATAATGAAAGGGTTGTTGTGAGGTTTGAATATGAGAATGGCTGATTCCCTGGTACAGCTGACCACAGGTTAGCTGTTTGACTTTGGTAGTGAAAAGCATCAGAGAACAGGACCAGGGAGACTGGTGAATGGCCGTGGCCATGAGAGGCTCCATCTCTTCTATCCACATCCTCTTCTTTCCACTGGCCTTAAACCAACATAGAAGACACCCTCTCCTGATGGCCTCGCCCCCCATCTCAAAGACGGAGGTCTTTGAGAAGTCACTGTTAGGTCCTCAAAGCCCTACAGTTCCTTTTTCCATTTATCCCAATTTTGTTTAAACTTTGAACACATGGGCCAGAGGTAAATTTCCTTGCCAAGTTCTGTGGAATGATGGGAAGAGCCAGCCACGGAGGCCCATGTAGAAGTGGAACAAAATGATTCTCCCTTGGGCTGCTGGGGTGAGGAGGGCTACTGGGCCAGTCCACCAAGACTCTCCCACCCCCTTCAGACAGATGAGAGCCCCTGGCTACTGAGAGCAGAGGCCCGGCAGCTGCGGGCCGAGGAGTGGATCCTGACAGCTGCTGGAAGAACACACATTCCTTTTTCTTAAATCCATTACATGGAAACCTCTCTTTGAGATCAGTCTCCAGGGGCGGGGGCATCTCTTCATGAGCTCTAATTCCAGGGATTTGAATGGAGAGAAACACAGCAGGCCAGTGCTGGCCCAGGACGGTTCTAAACATCCTCTCAGGCAAAGCTCCCCTTAGGACAGCGAAGCTTCCGACCGCAAGAAGAGCTACAGAAAACACTCCGTATAGTTTAAAAGGGTAATTTAAAAATGTGATGTCTCATGGTTCATGAAACAGTGATGGAAAATGCAAGTGGACAGTCCTCCTACAACAGACGGTCTATGCTGGCCTCCAGAGAGTTGCAAAGTCCGTTAGCACATTAAAGGCACTGTGAAATCTGACAGCAAAGAATTTCGGGTTAATTTCCCATGGGTTTCCAAACATATTTGGTCACAGAACCCTTTTGCCAGGACACAGTTCTTTCCGCAGAACATCACTGGCCTAAGAGCGAGTTAAGGCCTCCTCTCACTGACACCGTGCCTCCTTGCAAATTAGAAACTCCTGCAGTAAGCAGACTGCAGACAGGTTCGAGCCTCCACGTGTGCCCTTGGCCTGACCATGGACGCAGCAGCCTGACTGGGAAAGGACAAAATGAGCCGTCCTCAGACTTGACGGATCAGGGCAGGAAAGTCCACTCTTGTTATTTTAGTCTCTCTCCAAGGTTAAGTCCAAGCTTATGAATGAAGGAATAGGGTGCTCGGGTGGAGAAGGTCAGAGACCACCTCTAGCCTGGAAGCTTCTGTACAAACTAGCCACCATGAAGGGCTGCTGGACAACCCTGGGCTTACATTTAACATGGGAGTCCACGAACACTTTTGAGAAGCTGAACTGTGCTGCATTATTAAAAAAAACAAAACAAAAACAGAGGGAAAATGCACCAGCCGCGCGTTGCCTCAGAAGCTGATGATAACTGGGAGCATTGGGAAGGAGACTGGGTGTCCATTCCAGCCGTTTACTGCTTGGTTTAGAGTCTGATTGGCTTCCGTCCTCCGGCTTTTGGAGTGGACCAGTTTTCCTGGCACATGCATTTATTGAACTCTGAAAGGCCAGATCTTCTATGCAGATTAATTCATGATTTCAAAGATGCTTTGAAGCTGGCAAAACATTCTGTTATTTCCAAGAGTTATTACAACTCAAATCCTGGCATAGATGAGGAGGTCAGCCTGTAATCTTGTTTAGATCTTTTTAAATTTAGAAACTTTATAGTGGGTTAAAAATAGATCACATTTGTGTACTTTTCCTCCTTTCATCTCCACTGCAAAGGCTGTTCAGTAATTTTGACCTACCCTTAATACTAACCAGGGAAATCTCATGCTTGTCACCCAGGAGTCTGCTAAGCCAAAATAAAAGTCGTTTTCAAATGGATTTTGGGGTGATGCTAGTTATACAACTGAGCAGAGTTACTCATTATCCCACATAATAAGTTCTAGAATTAAGAGCACCGGGCTACCACTAAGATCTGTGAATGGTATGTGGATTCCTGTTAAGTGAAAATGTGGGCCACGAGGGAAGTTTTCAATAGTGCTACCCTGGAGGGCTTGTGTCCTTACCTATTGATCAGAAAAGATCATAATGCTTAGGTCAAGAGAAGCTGTATGAGGCTGGAAGGTCAGGCTGCTTATAACCGAAAGTTAAATGAAGATTGCACCCGATTTCAGAAGGGCCAAATACTGGACGTTCTCCTTTGTGGTACTTGCCAGGGTTAAGGGGGTGCCAGCATTTTCAAGCCCAGTAAAGACAGCATTACACTCAGGATTACCTCGTCATGGTTACTTTACCTTCATGAACATGCTAAATCCAGTTTTAAGGAGATCAGTGAGGCCTGAAGACATGTGTTCAATGTCAACGGGATCTGGCCTCTCGGGATTAAATATTTCCTCCACAACCTGCTTCAACAACGGCTTATAGGATGCCTGGAAAGACAAAACATTGTGCTGTAAGTAAAAGGGTTTGTTTGATTTGCCTAGAGAGAGGGTAGCTTTCTCTGCACCAAACGAAGCAAAACCAGTTTATTCTGATACTCAGCAATGGCTGATTCTCTGTGTGTGAAAAGACAATATGACAACATTGATTTGGGGGGGGAATTTTTATCCCACTACACTAGCACTATTTTTTATTCCTCACACTCCCTTCCACAAGCAAATGCCTCTTACCAGAGCTATAATCCTAGTATGGCTAATTTTTCAACCTAGATTTAAAGTGACAATTTTTTGCATGAAGTATACTGAAAAGCAAAGTATTGTCAGCTGATACAGACAGGAAGACAATCTCCTAAACATTCTTAGAATTACGCTCCCTTCTGCTAGGATCCCAAATGTTTTCTTACAGTGTATTGACACTATCCAAGTCCAAAGCAATCCCTCCGTCTTTTAGAGAGGTCAACTTCAAGTACAAGCTGGCCAGAAAAAGCAGCCAAGATGCCCAAAGAAATCTGACCAAGGTCAGGGCTTAGAGAAAGCAAGCCACGTGGATTATGAGGACTATGAGGACTATGAGAATTTCAGTAGAATTAAGCTGATGTGAATTTACAGCAACTACAGTTTGGTAAATGGTGCTAAATCTATCCACATTTAGGTAGTATTTGGAGGCAGCTGCCTCTGACCAATGTATATTCTAAGCATGTTCCCCCACCTCTTTCCTTGGGTCTCCTGACTACCAAGCTTTTCCTCTCTCCTTCCCTTCGCATCGGCTGGACCACCTTCCTCCCAGTCTTGTTGCTACCTCTGCTGCTCCAGATATGTTCGGCAGCCCAGTTTGAGCATGAAGGGTGAAGGAAGAGGAATGTCTTCCCTCAAAGCACTCTGCTATATCTATTACAGGCTCAGGAAAGCCAGGCTATGACAGCACTGTAGAGATGTCATGAACTGTTTCTGTCTTTGCACTGGCCAAATCTGTAACCGGCCTTTAGCCAGTGTTGAGGATATTTGGTATGTTAACTTCACCTCTGGCTTCATCTTGCTTTTCGTAGTCATTTTTTACTCTTATTTCCCCCTTATTCCAACTTTCTTACTTGAAATACCTTAGAAATAAAGCAGGGTATAAACCATCAAAATCATAAACAGTCGTTTAGCTAGAAGGTAACTGGTGCATTTATCAAGGATAAGATGCAGGGAGAAATAGCAGCCGTTGAGTTGAGGGTGCAGCTCTCCTCTGCTTATTAGTCAAATAGACCATCGCATGCCCAGAGATCTCACAGGCAAATGCTCATGAAAGGGAAAGCACTGGGCAGAGACACCGATAACACAGAAATTGAAAAAAACAAAAACTGTGAGTCAACCTTCCTAATACCAACATAGATTTTAAAAATTTATCATACAGGCAAAAATACAGAGGCTTGAAAATACACTTTTTTGACGAGGCTGTGGGGAAACAGACACGCTCATATACTGTTTGTGGGAGTGTAAATTGTTACAATCGCTGTAGAGAGTAATCTGGCAATATCTATCAACGTTACAAATGCATCCGACCTAGCAATTCCACATCTAGGAATTTATCCTACAAATATGCTAATATATGCAAATGAGATCCACAAAGGGCTTTTTATTGTTTATAATAGCAAAAGATTAGAAACTCATGTGGCCGTCAGTAGGGAGTTGTTTCATAAATGGGATACATCCACATGAAGGAATGCTATGGAAGTGAAGAGGGAAGCTCTGTGCTGATGGTAAAAAGCAAGGTGCAGAATAAATCATAAGTGGAAGAAGCAAGGTGAGGAACAGTGTGTATGATGGGCGTTTGTGTAAAATGTGCCAAAGGGAATATGAAAGTTTGCATTTGCTGAAACATGCAAAAAATAAACTCTGGTGTGATATACAGAATCACCATGAGCAGTGATCATGGAGTGGGGGACCGGACAAGGGACAAAGGTGGGAGGAAGCCTTTTCACTATATTCCTTTTTTAAAAAGCACAGTTAAAACACCACTACACACACACACACATGGCAAGAATTGCCTTTTTTTCCCTCATCTGTTCAAAATTAATAAATGATTTATGCATGGAAGAGATTCGAGTAAAGCACACCAAAACATAAACGAGGGCTAACTCTAGGTTCTGGGAGTAGGGGACATTATTTTCCTTTTTTTCTAAATTTTAGAAATTGACAGGTATACTTCTGGAATCATAAAACAATCCAATAAATATTTTCAATGTTAAAAAAAAAAGTTCATGGAATGGCCTCTGAATTCTACAAATCCTCTTCCCTGAGTAAATTGTCTTGAAAACTTTTCTACCATCTCAGCCCTCCAGATATTTAATCTCTTAAACTTTAATCTCTTTAAACTGCTCTCCGTGGAGAAGTCCTTAGGCCAATACTCTGCTACCTTATCATCATTATCATCAAATATTCATCGACTGCTTCTGTAGAAATAGAATCCAATTTTTGGACAGGCACATGATCAACTGGCTGAAAGACTCCATTCTCCAGCCTTCTCTGCTGTTGGGTCTGCAAGTTCTGGGCAATGAGATGTAAGTAGAAGGCGAGTGGGACTTTCAGAAGTTTTCTATTTTAAAGGGGAAGGGTATGCTTTCCCCCCCTTTCTCTGTTTGCTGCCTGGAACATGGAAGTGATGACTGGAGCTCCAGCAGCCACTGTGTAAGACAGGGCCATTCCTTAGAGATACTGGAGCAGAGGGTTGGAAGAAACCCAGGTCAGTGGAGACTGGTGGAGCCACTATAAACATAACACGGATGTACTGAATCAGGACCTACTTATGTGACAAGACAAAACCTTGCATGTTTAAGCCTTACGTTTCAGATCTTGTTACTTGCTACTGAATGAAATTCTAACTGATACAAAGCACAAAGGGAAGATAAAGAAATAAAAAGGCCATTTCTTCTTTCCAGGAGTTTACAGTTATTTGTTTTATTAGTCTACGTATAGTTATATAGAATAACATTAAGCAGAACCACAGAGAAGTACACATACGCTGTCACATTTAAGAGAGGAGAGAGTATACCCTCAACCTACAGAAAACAAAAGAGGCTGTTGCTCCCCGTAGGATGTACCTTCTGTAAGAAGGAAGAGTAGTGATCCTGAGAAGAGCTCAGGTATAGGAAAAAGTTGGTCCTGTTGTCCAGCTAAAACACTATGCCTAGGGCCTCCTCTGTGCAAAGTACAGTGTACCAGGGTGACAGGACTGCTCTCAGGGCTCCAGAAGCCCCCATGTAGACTGTGAGACAGGGAAAGAAGGAAGCGTAGAGGGTTAGGGATCTTGCTCTCTCTCTTGCTCCAATATCAGCTTTCCAATTTCTTCTTTAAAACGACTAAGCACAGAACAACTAAATAACATTGTCCATTTAAAGAGCATGATTTGGGAAAAGACTTTCTTAGGTACAAAGCAGTACTAGTCTCTTGACTTCTTAGCAAACACATTTCTTAGTTTTCCCAATTAGGGTTTTAATCATGAGAACTTTTGGCTCCTTCCTCACTTAGTTTGGATTTTTTTCTTCCCCAAATCATGTCACTGAAATCTGATTGAAATGAACAGCTTTTGGCAGTAGCTTCTTAGATGAGGATCCTCTAACTGTCATGGAATTTTCTATTCAGCCAGAAGCTACCCACTTCTCAGCAAAGGACCATAGAAGGTGGTGATGGGGAGACAGTCTTGCCCTGGTGCCCTGCTCACAAGTTTTCCTCACATGTTAAAAAGGACCAGAGGGGAGATTAGTCATGTAGTTTGTCTACATAAGAGTATTAACCATAGAAATGATCAGTTTTCATCATAAAGGAAAACTTTGTTTTCTGCTATATCTTATTTCTGTGCTGGTTACTTGAGGGCCCTTGTCTATCTTGTTTACCACTGAATCCCCATGGCACATAGTAGGTGCTCAGTAAAGACTGTTGGATGAATATGCTCACAGAGGTTTAGCTAATAAAACTCTACTCTCATGTCAAAAAAAAAAAAAGAGTGTTAACCAGAGTAATTTAATTTTCCTAATCAAACATTCACTGTCAGTTCATCTTTCAGGGGGGAAGGAGAGGAATTAAAAACAGACAAATTCATCCTTATTTCTTGCTTATACCACATCCAGTGTGTGCTGGCAGTAAGGGGTCTGTGCCCTACAGTGCAGGGCCTACGCAATCATTCAGACACCCAGGTTCCTGTTATTGAGTAGCCCCACCAGTCTCTAGAGCACTGGAGTCCCACACTGAAGCCTTTGCGTCTCATCAGCAGAGGATGAAAGGGAGAGAGTATGGAGGATTTCCAGAGAGATTTTATGGGCTCAGCCTGAAAGTGATCTGTATTACTTCTGCCCATTGTTCATTGGCCAGAATTAGTCACAAACTTACATTTACCTGCAAGAGAATGTGGAAAATGTGGTCTAACTATGCCAGAAGGAAAAGGAAATGGAGTTTGGGGAACATGTATAGCATTGTCTCTGCCACAGACACACCGTAAAGTCTGGATTCAAACATTAATATAACTATTTCCTTAATAACTGGCAGGTTGCTTGTTGTAGGCAAAGGATTATTAAACCTCTCTTCCCTTCTACATAAGAATCTGACCTTTGGTTAACTTTCTAGCTCGGTTTCCCTGGAAACCTGATAAGGGAAGAATGTCAAACTCTAGCCAGGCAAGATTGCTTATGATAAAAATGACCCCTGCTTAGTAAATTGCATTAGACTGGGAGAACTATAAGTACTGGACAGAAAGCCAGGGCTTTGGGCTTCTCTGAGTATGATGACTCTTGTGTAGTTGGCCATGGCCCTTGGAGGAATGCTGGAAGTCATGTCAGTGGAGTTGTTTCAGAGAAATTGGCTTCTATAGGATATGAGGGTTTTAAGCCAGAGGACTCCAGTCCCTACCCTTCCCTCCATGTGAGCCTAGTTCCCTCACTGCTCAGCTATCACTTCAGGACCAAACCGAACAGCTCCTGGGTAGCTGCATGGACTGTTTCATGACGGTCACAAGGACTACTCGAGAGGAGAAAAATGCCCGCTCTTCCCGACTGCGAGCTATGTTCCTGTCCTGGGCAGACGGGTGCAAATGGGGGCTATGACCGCAGAGATGACTTATCTACTAGGCACAGAATGCACGATACCTAGGGCCCACAGGACTGTTAGCGACCCATGAAAATGCATTGATTTCTTTTAAAATGAGAAGAAAAAAATGAACTTTTCGGTCAAAGATAATGTTTTGATATATAATATTAATATATTTGTCTCTATACCAATGAAACTATAATTATATATATAATTGCATATGTGTAAATATAAGAATATGAATATATTCAGTAAATGTATTCAAATAAATATATTTATATATAATTTTTATTATAATATTTAATAAATACTTCTTCACATAAATATATATATAGAGATTTTAATACAGGAAGAGGGCCATGAAGGCAAAAGTGCTTAGGGCAATGAAAATCACAATGTGGCCCTGTATGACAGTCTCATGAGGCTAGCTTGAAGGTTTGGTAGAGCCTAATGAGACCCCCATGGGTGTTACACATGAAATAGATGAAGTTTCAAAAAAAATCAGAAACTCTCTCTTTTTCTTTAAATGACCAATATCTGTTCCAGAACAAACTGGGCTTTTAATATACCAGAGTTAATCAAAATATGAAAAATAAAATACTTGTTTCTATGTCTCTGGTTACTCTTCTGCAGTATATGATTAGATCTAGAAGGTTCTTATTGACCTGATTCCAACTCTTGAAGAAAGGTGCTGAGCATAGCAACAGTTGATGACATTACACAAAAGTCAGAGACAATTTTGAGAAACTAGTCTAACTCCAACAGCTTTTTTTTTTTTTTTTTTTTTGCGGTACGTGGGCCTCTCACTGTTGTGGCCTCTCCTGTTGCAGAGCACAGGCTCCGGATGCGCAGGCTCAGCGGCCATGGCTCACGGGCCCAGCCGCTCTGCGGCATGTGGGATCTTCCTGGACCGGGGCATGAACCCATGTACCCTGTATCGGCAGGCGGACTCTCAACCACTGCGCCACCAGGGAAGCCCCCAACAGCTTCTTGAATTTGGCGCACCTTAAAGATGGCCTAGGACAGGGGTCCCCAACACCCGGGACACGGACTGGTACCAGTCCTAGGCCTGTTAGGAACTGGGCGCACAGCAGGAGGTGACCGGCGGGCGAGCGATGCATCATCTGCCGCTCCCCATCGCTCGCGTTACTGCCTGAGCCATTCCCCCTGCCCCCAGCAACCTGTGGAAAAATTGTCTGCCATGAAACTGGTCCCTGGTGCCAAACAGTCTGGGGACCCCTGGCCTAGGATATCCGTTTCCGAGAAAACCGGAGTTGTTGCCACAATCACACCCCCAGCAGCCGTGCTGCTGACCTTAGCTTTGCTGGTTGGTGTTGGTGCAGCCACGACCTCTCTTGGTCCTGCCACTGCAGATGCTTCTCTCTTTTTTTGCAAAACCGACTCTGAACAACCAAGTTCTCAGAACTAGATTTGTACTGAGAGTATTTATTTTGTTTCAATCCAAGATTGTACAGAAAAACATTTGTTCAAAACTGGTCTTGGCTTTGACTACTCCATGGCTTATTTATTTTTATTTTTTGCTGCAGTATGACTGATTTTTTTTCTCCTTTCATCTTCTTAAGGAAAATGGTTTGCGCTGCAGATTAAAAAGTGGTTAATTTGTCTATCTGTTCATCCATCCATCCATCCTTCAAACCAGAAGCAGATTACTTAAAAATTTTTTTGATTAAAGTCCCTTCAACTTCAATATGAGGAAATCAAAGCCCAAAGCTATTAATTAACTTGCTTGAATTCACACAGGCAGTTAGGAGTTAGACTACAGGACAGAGCCAAGTATCCTGGCCCCCAGCATAGCCCTGTCTCACGCAGAGCCTTTCAAAAAGGATGCTAGCAGGTCTAGGGTTAGGTAGATAGAATCAGAAGGAAGAACAGAGCTTAGTGCTTGGAAAAGACCAGCTGGTGGCCAGAGCTGGGGATTGTTGATGTTGATGAAGAGACTGGGCCTACAGACTGTTCAGAGTGCATATTTCACCGGGCACAAGATGAATCAGGCCTCCTTGGGCCCTGCTGGCTCTAAAGGCTCTGGTTCAACATGCCGGAGGCACAGAGGACAGTGCGCATCTGTGGGGAGTTTCCTCCAGGGAAGCACGGCACTTTGAGACTTCTGCCAAAACCCGTCATGCAAGAGCCGTGCAATATTTTGTCTGAAAGGGCTCATAAGCTCCTTGCCCTGAGTCATCTGAGAAACAGCAGCACATCAAACACTGACATTTAGGAAGGAGGTTAAGCCTCCCATTAAACTGGAACATTTGTAGTAAGAAATGAAAGCATAAGAAGACTTGCTGCACAGGCAAAACTGGGGCTTACGTTTCCGGTCAACAGAGTCTATGGACAAACATGACTTTTCCAAACAAACGGGTGTCAGCAGTAGACTCTGACCAAACGCCACAGCTAATAGGACAGTCAGCTTAAGAATGACTCCCTTTCTGTGTAGCCCATCTCCTAATAAAGGAAATGACGAAATGCTACGAAAGAGGACAAAGAGAAGGTCTATTTTGTCCTTTACTACAACTGTTAGAGACAATGCTTACATAGCGCTGTCTATGTGTCAGCTCCTATTCTGAGAGCTTTACATATATAATTCAGAGCACTTTGTTTGGTTTTGTTTTGTTTTTGCGGTATGCGGGCCTCTCACTGCTGTGACCTCTTCCGTTGCGGAGCACAGGCTCCGGACACGCAGGCTCAGCGGCCATGGCTCACGGGCCCAGCCGCTCCGCGGCATGTGGGATCCTCCCGGACCGGGGCATGAGCCCGTGTCCCCTGCATCGGCAGGCGGACTCTCTACCACTGCGCCACCAGGGAAGCCCTACTTTTTATTTTTAAACAAAAATAGAATAATGCTTTACAGAATGATCTACATCTACACCCAATAGATGTACATCTACACCCAATAGAACATGAACCCCTGTTTTATTCTGAATTCTCCAAGCAGAGCCCAGGACAAGGATGCAAATACAGTCCTTGCCAAGTATATTTAGATCCCACTCATTTTATTGGTTGCACAGCATTTCACTAAGTGTCTGTATAATTATTATTTAACCCCCTCTAGATACACATATACTCCCTGCCTTGTCCCCACTTCCACTCACTGACATTTAGGATTTTTGGTGAATGAGTTGATGTTATTGACTCACTGTAAGGGAAGTGTATGCAACAAGGGAAAGTTCATTTTCCAAAGGCGATGGCTGCTCAGACAGGGTTCTGAGGTCTGGAGAAACTGTGTTGGTAGCAGGGAGATAAAGTCTAGGAAACTTATCACTGTCCTTATTATGCCCAAGATTTATAGCTAATATATGTTTATGTGAAGTTGGCCAAATTAGTCACCATGATGATCATAAAACTGAAAAGGCCTCATTAATTTAGTGGTTTATCTTCCCTTTGCCAATGATAGCAGCCACTTGCTTCTTGATACCCTTTGGTCTAAATTTCATCATATATCAACAGTTCTATCACGTCTTCTAGGACCAGTCCATACTGCCATATTTAAGATTGGTAATTTTTTTCATGACAAAACTACAACTGATTAATTATCTGAGTGATTTTATCTGTATTTCGTGGTAGTGATGTTCTCAGATCATTGAACAAAAGATGGGAATTTAGGGCTTCCCTGGTGGCACAGTGGTTGAGAGTCCGCCTGCCGATGCTGGGGACACGGGCTCGTGCCCCCGTCCGGGAAGATCCCGCGTGCCGCGGAGCGGCTGGGCCCGTGAGTCATGGCTGCTGAGCCTGCGTGTCCGGAGCCTGTGCTCTGCAACGGGAGAGGCAACAACAGTGAGAGGCCCGCGTACCGCAAAAGAAAAAAAAAAAAAAAAAAAGATGGGAATTTATATTACTAAGTTGAGTGCTAATTTCTAAGGTCTTTTGTATCTTGATGGGTGATTTCAGTATCTGAGATGAGCACTATCGGTCATTATTTCTAGACCCTCCAGGAGAACCGCAGTGCAGCAAGCGGGGAGGTTTTGGGTTGGCAACAAAGACCTGGCATCAGGCCCTGGCCCACCTGTGTGCCTGCTTCCTGGGTCTCGGGATGAGAATACCTCTCTGGCCTACTTGTTGTGAGGATCAAAGGGAAAACCAAATGTAGGGGACTCTTCAAGTATCAGCTACTATACAAATATATGGGAGGAAGAATCTGGATTTTGCTAGGTTGTAGCAGGTAACCTTAGCTGTTGTCTACCTGCCCACCTTAGAGAGTCAGCACCCTCAAGTTGAAGCCCTCACTATGTCATAGTCCCCACTAACAGCTCATTCAACTCTCCAAAAAGCCTTAGCAAATGGAGCGAATTTTACTATTTCATGGGGAGATGGAAGAGAAGATTCCTTCACACACTCCACAGCAAAACCTAATGATCTTTTCTGTCAGAAACATCTGTTCTTCCTTGAAAGCTCACCTCTGGCCACCAGGAACCTGAGGGTTGTCTCTTCCTTGTCCAACAGAGACTGCCCAGCCTTGATGGCTCCAGCTTTTCTTCATCTTCCCTTTGGGTCTTTCCGTGCCTCCCCCGCACCTCGCCCCACTGAGTTTTGATAGAGCAATTACCCCTTCAATCTTGGATTCTCATACCATCTTCCTACTCCCTGGTCAAAACATCCTTGCAAGGTTCTCCTACTCTCCTAATAAAGTGGTGGGGGCATTTTAAACAACAAACGTTTTTGCTGGCATCAACTTCTTTTTTCCTTGCCATAACGTTATTAGGTAATTTTGCTACTCTTAGATCCAGAAACTTGGGCACTAAGGCCACCCCACATCTGGCGCTTAGGGACTTGCTTAAGGTGACAGAACAGCAAGTTCTGTTCTGACCTGTAATCCAGTGCTCATCTCACTGCATCAAGCCTGAAATACAAACAAATTGGGAAGCTTTCAGATTCAGGGGAACCCAGAACTCTGGACTACAAGGGCCTTGGATTTCATCTTGAACAAATCCTTCATTTTAGAGAAGTTAAAATGGAAACTTTTCTTTCAGTCTCTGAATCCTAAAAATACAACACAGATTAGACAGTTACTTTAAAACATATGTACTTGCCTGGTGGGTATGATTTCCAGGAACATATACAGACTTAAACTGTTTCATGAGATTCCGAGCTCCAGCAATATCCCGAAGCGAAGTAAAGAGTTCATCCACGGCACTTCTGGACTTGTGAAATGTCAGGTTAATTGAAGAGTCACAGCCTGAAACGATCCAGAGATATTTGCTTTGGTGAACAAATCTTTACACTGAGCTTTAATCATGACAGGTTGAGCTCATGTAACATAGTTGTTGTTGCTGTTGTTTTTTAACCCTATTCCCCCCTGGCTGTTCACCAACTGGGCTGTTTCAATCATCCCTGAGCAATGAAACACATTGACTGTAAATGCCTTTGACAGAAGTAGAACTCAGAATTGCCTGGGATTGCAGCCACTGGCTTCAACCCCTAGGCTGCAGAAGTTTCACAAAAAGAAAGCTCCCCAGGGTCTAGTGTCCTCAGAACACAGCTTTGGGAAAAAAGGAGACACAAAGGAAAACACAACAGAGTACTGTGACGAACCGCTCTCACTTGAATCCTACCAACAGTTTCCATAAAATAGAACAGCAAGAATGAGAAACATCACAGAGTTGCTCCAATAACAGAACTTGCTGGGATGGGCATATAATGCGCTAACAAAGCATATGGCGTATTTCAAAAGGCAGCCATTCAAAGCTGATCAAACACAAAGGGGGCCTAATAAGAAGACTGTTCTCGGAAGTGGTTCTATTTCTTTTTGAAACTCGTAATAGATGGATTTCTTCTCTGTCTTGTTAGAAGCTCATGCAGAAGAGGAATGATCGTGGTAAGTCAGAAGTTCAAAAAATAGAGAAAGATTCAAGATGAGTATTTTTGACTGTTGAAACATTGCAGGTACATGAACTCATCAATCCCCATATCACCCTTATGAGACAGGAGCTATTCTTTCCCCCATACAAAGGATGAGGGAGCTGAGGGCCAGAGAGATTAAGGAACACTCCCATCAGCACACTGTCTATGTTCAGCCCATGTTCATTCAGTCATTCTGGACTGGTTCACCTGTAGGTTTGGGGAACAGTTCTTGTGCCCTCTGCTTCCTCCCTCAAGTACCTGCATGTCTGTCTCTGTGTCTGTCTGTCTGTCTCTGTCTCTGTCTCTGTCTCTGTGTATCTCTCCTCCTGTCTGGGGGCTTTCTCTGGTTAGAAGCATGGAAGTCAGCACTCAGAAACAACATAGCTTTCTCATCGCTTGGGGGGTACCATTCTGAATTGTGGTCTCCATAGCCTTATGGAGGGGGCAGTAAGACTGAGACCCAGTTGCCCCCAACAGTAACTCACTCATGAATGCCTCCTCTACTGGCTTTCCTTCCTCTCCCGTCTCACTTCCCTACGTTCTGACCACATGGCCTAGGACATCTTCTGAAATACAGTACTTGCACCCAAATCCTTGTCTCAGGACACCAGAGCTGCCAGCGTGATTTTAACACAGGCAGCTTGGGTCCAGAATCTATATTCTTTTTTTCAGAACAGATTTATTGAGGTTCAGTTCATACACCACACAGTTAACCCATTTCAAGTGTATAATTCAATAGCTTTTAGTATATTCACATAGTTGTACAATCATCATTCCTACAATCAACTTTAGAACATTTTTATCACCTCAACAAGAAACTCCATACCTGTTAACTGTCACTCCCCCTCTCCCCCTACCCCCACACCCTGGCACCACTGATCTGATTTCTGTCTCTATGGATTTCCCTACTCTGGACATTTCATATAAATGGAAGCATAGAATATATGGTCTTTTGTGACTGGCTTCTTTCACTTAGCACAACGTTTTCAGGGCTCATCCAAGTTGTAGGATGCATCAGCACTTAGTTTCTTTTTATTGCTGACTAACAGTCATTGCATAGATATACCACATTTTAAATATCCATTCATTGGTTGATGAACATTTGGGTGTTTCCACATTTTGGCTATTATGAATAATGCCTCTAGTTTTAAATGTACAAGTTTTTGTGTGGACATACATTTTCATTTCTCTTGGGTACATATTTAGGAATAGAATTTCTGGGTCATGTGGCAACTCTGTATTTAACCTTTTGAGGAACTGCTAGGCTGTCTTCCAGCACCATGTGACATTCCCACCCTCAGTGTAAGAGGGTTTTCTCTGCATCCTCAAAAATGCTTGTTATCAACTATCTTCTTGATTGTAGCTCTCCTAGTGGATGTGAAGTGAGGAGATACTTGTTAATTTTGATAAAGAGAGAAGTTTTGAGGGAGTAGAGGCAGATCCAAACAAGCTTCAACTAAAATGGAGTGTATCTAAAGTACATAGGGAACATCCAAAGGAACCCAGTGGAAGCAGACACAGTGTGTAGATAGTTGAGCCTGTACTTTCAATAACTGTGGAACACTGTATATAACTCTTAAAGGGAGGGCAAAATTCTGAACTGTTTTTACTCACACTTCTGACACCAAATGTGTGGGCTTTTCCCCCCATACCAACCAATTCTCTAACTCTCCACACATCAACTGAGTGTCCTACAATTCAAATCAATTCTGCCACTAGCTATGTAGAGTTAGTGCAGACCCCACCCAGACTGCCCCCACTTCAGATGCCAAGTTTAAATCCCAGGTTGCCAGTTGCACTCCTGACCTATCAATCAAGGGTTCCCATGACCCATTCCTCAGGTTCAATAATTTGCTAGAACAGCTCACAGAACTCAGGAAATTTGAGATTAAAGTAATTTGCTTTACTTACTGGGACCAGTTTATTACAAGGGATGCAACTCAGGAACAGTCAGATGGAAGAGATGCAGAGGGCCAGGTATGGGGGAAGGAGCACAGGACTACGATGCCTTCTCCAGCTGCTCCACCTGCCCAGTACCTTGATGTGTTCACCAACCAAGAGGCTCTTCAAACACTATTGTTTAGGAGACTTTATGGAGGTTTCATTACATAGGCACAATTGATTAAATTATTGGCCACTGGTGATTAATGCATCTCTCAGCCCCTCTCTTCCCTCTGGAAGTTGCAGGGTAGGGCTGAAAGTTCCACTACTCTAAACATGCCTTGGTTTTTCTGGCAACCAGCTCCCATCCTGAAGCTATTATTCCTCCAACCACCAATCATCCCATTAGCATATAAGACACTCTCATCATTCTGGAAATTCCAAGGGTTATAAGAGCTGTGTGCTAGGAGCTGTGGACAAAGACCAATATGCATATTTCTTATTGTATCACAAAAATCCTCTGACCAGTCTTTATTTCCTGGTCTCCAGAAATGTCCAACTCACTGTCATTAAAAAAATCAAAAGGGTGGTAAAGCCTAGTGAGAGGAAGCCTCCCTGTGTTCAGTGAACTCCAGTGGGGAAGCAGGGATTCGACAGAAAATTCAGGGAGTTCGTGTACACTCTCTAGAATTCTATGCCAAGCTTTGTGTCATTTTCTGAGAAGCATGTCCACAACTTCCTCCTGATTCTTAAAGAGGTTCATAACCAAGAAAAGGTGAGACCCACAGGTCCAGAGCATCTATTGATATCATACCATGCTTACCCTTGGCATTGCAGCTCAGCTGAGATACATCAATTTGCGCATTAGTCAATAATCAGCCAGAAGAAACCCTGGAAGCTTATGGCTTCTCACTGATTCATGTGGCTTCTTTCCTTAAACTCCCAGCCTGAGCTATTTAAAATATGGGAAATTACATCAATTATATCTAAGTGTTGTATACTATGTACTACTACTCCTTTAAATTAAAAAATGGCATGAAAACAAGAAGAAAGCATTACTAGTTCTAACACCATGCATAGTGTTTCAATTCTTCTAAAACACAATTCAGCTAATAGGCTAAACTTCTTAAATTTAAAGTAATTCTATAGAACAGAAAGGTTCATACAAATTTTTATATGGTCTCCTTCAACTTTTTGAAAAGTGAGGACTGTAATGTTCATCCATTAGGCTGAGTGGAATAGAATCATCTCCTGGATTATAGAGTACTGAAAATTATAAATTATACATGGAAATTGTAGATTATACGTTGGAAGTAGTTTAAGCAAACGCTGTGTAATTCTGAAGAGTTAGGTCAATTGTGGAGCAGGTTGTTGATAGAAGAAATGTTTACAGATTACAGGTAAATTGAACTCAAAGGAACCCAACAGAAAAATAACACTGTCAGAGAAATTGCTGGAGGAAAAAAAGTGCAAACTTTACAAATAAACTAAAACCTTCCTGAAAAACAGTCAATTATCTCCATTGTTCAAACCAACTGCACAAGGGCAACTTCTGTCCAGTGGGTCTGTCCAGCGATCCTTTCCAATGTGTCTGTTATCCTCAAAGCAAGTCCTCTAAAATGTACATGTTTCTGGGACACTAGGCCAAAGGGGTCTCATCTCTGAGCATCTTCATAATTATATCAATCTTCACCAAAAGCAGGATTTACATTCACTTACCTAAACCCTATAATGAAAGTCTCTCACACACAGAGAAATGGGGATAAGAGAAGATAAATGACGTGTAAGATTGCAGCACCTTCTCCAGCAAAATGTCCCTCTGACCTCCTCCATGTACACTGCCTCCCAGCATTCAGAATATCTCCTCTGTGAGTGCAGCTCATTCCATATCATGCTGCAATTAATAGCTAAAGGAGATGCGGGTGCAAAAGCTATGAAATGGGATGGATTCTTTTTTGGTGTAAAAGTTATAATCACTGAAAGCTCACTTATAGAATCACTTATGCCAGACACGATTCTAAGAAGTTTATACATATTAGCTCACTTAATCTCCTCAGAAACCCAATGAGGTAGGTACTATTATCATCCCCATTTTGCAGATGGGGAAACGGAGCCATAGAGAAGTTAAATAACACACGGTCACTCAAGTAGTAAGTGGTAAAGCTAAGATGCAAACTCTTGCAGTCTAATGCCCAAGATGGTCGTGTTAACCACTCTACTCTGCTGCCTTCATATGTGCTGGGGTCCACATACGTAAAAGATCAGTAAAGCACTTAGTTCACCCTTAATATCGAAGAAGTGCTTTTACAATGGAGTGAATGGCAGATGCCTTTCTTCTTGGGAAGATCTGGGCCTGTCCCTGGGGGTAGATGCTAATAGTATGGTTTGCAGTTATACCCCAGGCCCATCTTTTGTGGCCACACAAGGTGTGGGATCTCTCAGGCCTGCTGCACACCCTCCATTGGATCTCTGCCCTGTAAGGCGCTGTATTCAGTTACTTCTAATAAGCCCCGGACAGCCAGTTCCATTAAGCCAGCTTATGAGATAACGGTGTTTTGTAAGGGACCCCTAAGTGTACAATTCCAGTCAATTCTCATTTAATCCACTTAGTTAAATAGATAATAAACCAGAAGCTGATCCTAGCCTTTGGCCAAGCACAATCTGCGTACTTCAGTTGCCTGCTCCTTGATAAGGGAGGCCCCCAGTCCCGCAGGGCACCCTTGTGTTCGCCTAAAATAGGGGATGACTCATGCCCCTGCAATTTCTTTCTTTGGAGGGCTTGGGGATCTCTTGGGCAGGGGTCCAGTTACTCCTCGGAGCAACAAAATAGGGCTCCTGTGTCCACATCTGCCCTCCCTCGTCCCCCTCTCACCCGTCTCCACTTACTGGAGTTGCTTTACTTCGGCAGAGGGAGGACAGCGGTTTCCATGGCTCTGTGCACTGCAGGGACCCACATTTCCAGCAAAAACAAAGGTAAAATGGAGAGAAGGCTGAAGAGCTCAGGGATCTGAAACCATGCACCTCAGACTGGGACTTGAACCCATGCAGCCAGGACTCAAACGCAGCCAAAACCCAGTCTTCCAAGTGAGATCACACACCTGGTCTCAGGACTTAATGAAGCTCAGCTTCTTGATGTCTCATCACAGAAAGAATTTAGTGAGAGACAAAGTGATAGGTAAGAAGTGGATTTATTTAGAGAGAAACACACTCCACAGACAGAGTGTGGGCCATCTTGGAAGGTGAGAAAGGCACCAGGGTATGGGGTTGTCAGTTTTTAGAGGGGTGGGTAATTTCATAGGCTAATAAGTGGGAGAAGTATTCCAGCTATTTCGGGAAGGGGTGGGGATTTCCAGGAATTGGGCCACCACCCACTTTTTGATCTTTGTGGTCGGTCTTGGAACTGTCATGGCGCCCGTGGGTGTGTCATTTAGCTTGCTGATGTGTCACAGAGAGCATATACTGAGGCTCAAGGTCTAGTTGGAAGTCGACTTGTCCACCACCTTGGACCCTTTTGGTTCGAATCAGTTTATGTCATGTCCTCAGGCTATGTCATTCTTTCAAAGGTTGTGCCCTTCCCCCTTCCCTCCTGTTTCAGATCCTCCTGGGAGGGCTGAAATAAAGCTGGACTCCTCACTCCAGTCTGCCTAAGTCCTTCTGTTTGGTTCTCTCACGGAGCAGGCTTGAACCTTTCTGGTGCATGGGGAACTTTTTCAAAAGAGCCTGGCTTCCAGAAGTTTGGTTTTATTTCTTAGGTATTCAGGAAAATAAAGCATCTTGTATCAGGAGGCTGCCTTATCCAAAGCTTCAGTCTGGATTAGAGATGAAGCACCCTCACCTAAGGCCTTCACACACACACACACACACACACACACACACACACACACACACGGAACCTGTATGGCTGGATAAGCTGGGGGACATGGCTGGAATTGGATTTTAAATGTCTCCCTATTGAGTGATATTATTCTCCTCACAGTTATAAAAGTCCCTTACATCTGACTGAGAAGAGCTAGGGTCAAAGAATATCAGTTGAGCCTGTTCAAGGGGTTCTTTTCTTATCTGGACCCAAATTATCCAAGGATGGCCTCCTCATCCTTCTTCTGGCCCAGAGGTTGAGAACATCAGGTCCATTTTCCAATTTGCATCCCACCCTCCTGTCTCTCAGCAAACCCCTGGCAGCAGGGGACCCATCTCTGTGGGCTCCTGGGGCAGTTAGAGAAAAGGTTGGCTTGGGAGGGCAACGCGGCCAGAAAGCAGAAAGGGCAGAGTGCTGAGAAGTCATGACCTCCCTCATCCATCCGGCTGTCTGACATTGCCTTTTCTCTCTTTTCAAACCATTGTTTTAAACATGGAGTCCTTTTTCATGGATCTCTATAAAAGGTTGGCAAATGAAAACAAAAGCAAACAAAATAAAAAACCAAATAAACCTTAGCAAGTGGTATCACATCTGAAATCCTTTAGGGAGGTTGACTGTGTAAAACCACTCTTGAGTAGGGAAGTCCTGGTACTATTTATAATAGAAGTCCTCTTTTTCAAATGTGATTGGGACCAATAGGTGATTAGAAGTCATTTAAAGAGGGGGATCATGAAAAATTGATCTCTCTCCCACACATATACATACACATATATGTGTATTTGTGTGTATGTATAACTTTGTTTAAAATTAAAACACAAACATCTGTTTATTCACTACTGTTTTGAGAAAAGTCTTTTGTTTGAGTATTATCTGCTGATTAGAGTTCTTTTTTTAAAAAAATTATGTACTGTGTATAACTTCCAATTTTAGTCCATTTAAAGTGGAATAAGAAGTTAGACACCTGGGGCTCCCCTGGTGGCGCAGTGGTTGAGAGTCCGCCTGCCAATGCAGGGGACATGGGTTCGTGCCCCTGTCCGGGAAGATCCCACATGCCGCGGAGCGGCTGCGCCCGTGAGCCATGGCCACTGGGCCTGTGCATCCGGAGCCTGTGCTCCGCAACGGGAGAGGCCACAACAGTGAGAGGCCCGTGTACAAAAAAAAAAAAAAAGTTAGACACCTGTAGCACAATCTGAGAGCAGAATTCTTCTAGATTTTAATGGTTTTTTTCTCTTCAATCTTTCACAATCATCTTGTTTATACCTAATTCAAAAGCATGTTTAAAATGACTTATCTTTACTGAGTCTTTCAAAGCATTCAATTTGGTTTTCTCTGAAACAATTTTTTTTTGAATTCATATTTCCTCAGAGAACATTTAACTAAACATTTAATTTATTTAATAACAAATACAACTGGCATAAGCAGGTTTGGGAACAAACATAACTGGCTCTTGGGAATCACACGGCTCAACCAGGATGAGCAGATATGCCCAGGCAAGTGGAGGTTGTCTTAGAGCTCTGAGGGGGTCAGAGTTTTGGCATGAGTTGTTCTATTTTACTGAGGGGTCGCAGGATGTAAGTTATTTTGGTGAATGGGTCGTGTGGAGGCTGGTTGAGACCACATGAATTATATATATGTATTATTTATATTCATTGTATTTATATTATACATTATATTGTATATAAATGAAAAATATTATACACACATATTTCTGAGGTCTCATATTTATACTACAGGGCAATGTATCTGTGTCATCAATCTAATATTTAATGACCTAGTGTGACTTCTAAGTTCTAACATAAAAAAACCCATAATCTGGTTTTTTTTTTAATCAGCCTTCAGGTCTTACAGGGCTGACTTCTTTCCTTGTAGGATCCTTGATCTACACTACACGGCAGGGGCTCCTCAGCAGGGTGCGGAGATAATGATGTAAATATGCTTGGATGAGAGTGTTAGTGAGCCTGGCCTAACAAAGAAAATCAGGGTCAGAAGGTGTCCCGGTGAGGCCACAAAGGGCCCAAGGCAGGGCTCATGGAGACGGGACCACCCCCGGAAGTCCCTCCATAGGTCTGCCCTCGGGCTCTCAGGCCACATCGGTCCCATGCCCCCTTGGTTCACTGGATCTTGCTCAGTGTCCTGGAATCTCCTAGCCTGTGGCCTCTAGTTATTGCTCCAATGACAGAGGAGGAAAGGAGGGGAGGGGTGGCGACATGCTCCAGGGAAGCCGGGGCTCTCCCTGCTTCTCCTCTGGTCTCTAGCATAGCGCCTGGTTCCTAGAAGCACCCACGGAATATTTCTTAAATAAATGAATGGAGAAAACAGAGAGATAATGGGAAAAAGAGCTGAATCAGACCAAACACGTCATGAAGTGTGATTCTTGAGGAGCTGATAAACTATCTCTGCAGGAAATTTCAAACAAAGGGCTCCCAGATGGGTCTGAGCAAGTGCAGCCTCCACATGTAAGTGGATCATGTCTCATAAAGGCTTGCTCGGTGAAGAGCAACCTCACTTGGCTGCATAAATTTGGCTTGTCTGTTTAATAAGCAAAACTAAACTCTACGTGGTTTGGGTGTACGTGCATATGAGATAAAACTGTTTTAAAAAGAAAGACAATGATAAATACAAGCTTCAGAAAATGGTTACCCCTGGGGGAGGAGGTGGGCGGGTAAGCAACCCTTTGGGATAGGGCGATGAATTCATGGGTGTTTATTACGTAATTATGCTTTATAATATATCTATATTGTATAATCTTTTAAATGTATCAGCTATCATCTTAAAATATATAACAGAACACAAAACCAGTCACACTACTTTTTTATGCCTCCAGCAAATTCAGCTTTTTATAACAGTTGGAAAAAGGGAAGAAATGACAGCTGAAATCTATTATAATTAGGCAGTTTGGGAAGGTGTGGTGGACGTGGAAAGTCTTGTACAGCCACGAGAGAATGTGACTGCCCAGAATTCTAGCCCAGGGTCTGAGGCTTTTTGTGACAAAACATGCGGTGGGGGAATCCTGAAGGAAGGAACATCGTCAGGAATACGCTTTGGAACTTACATTTTTCATTAAGGCAGGGAACAAAGTCAAGTTGCTAGTGAGGCCCAGAAGGCAGGATGGAGGCAGCGGGACAAGCAGCCTCTTGATCCTGAACGTCTGTGCTGCTTCAGGAAGAGCCAAGGAGGCAGCAAGACCAATAACCCTGGGTCATTGCGGAAATAAGGAAACGGCCCCAACCATTCCAAAGCATTTCCTCCAAGATGCTTCTGAAAAGTCTCTCCAAAGCAGCTTTTTGGACTACCCTAACTATACCAACACAGTTTCTTTATCTTAAGATTTTATGTGGTTAATTAAGGAAGGGTTAATTAAGTATAAAAACTGCTGTGATGCCGCATCATGTTAAGTAGTACAATTTCATGTCGGCTATTATGTTATCCTATTGAATCAATCCAAGTCACCTTAGATAAAGGGACTGTGAAGTTCAGCATTCAGAGTAAGCGAAATACCAGGTTTCAGGCTATTTCTTTTCTTTTCTTTTGGCTGCGCCATGCAGCATGTGGAATCCTAGCTCCAGGACCAGCGATCGAACCCGTGCCCCCTGCGGTGGAAGCGGGGAGTCTTAACCACTGGACCTCCAGGGAAGTCCTGAGGCTATTTCTGTGTGTGTGTGTGTGTGTGTGTGTGTGTGTTACACGGGCCTCTCACCGCAGTGGCCTCTCCTGTTGCGGAGCACAGGCTCCGGACGCGCAGGCTCAGCGGCCATGGCTCACGGGCCCAGCCGCTCCGCGGCATGTGGGATCCTCCCGGACCGGGGCAGGAACCCGTGTCCCCTGCATCGTTAGGCGGACTCTCAACCACTGCGCCACCAGGGAAGCCCTAGGCATTGATTTTTGATCAGTTACACAATCTCCTATTATCGGAGCTATCACCATAGGAAAAATCAGATTTCCCTTATATCATTTCGACTTTGGGCCCCCTTTCCAGGAATGAAACCTGCCACAAGTGGGAGAAATGCCCACATAACCACTTAAGCTCATGGTAATGAACCTTCCCAGTCCCAAGGAGGGCGGCTCCTTAACAGTAATCACAGACACCATCTCAAACCCGTATCTCACTCCCAATGCTTCCTAATAGGTTGATTGTTTTTATTCTGTTGAATTAATTCTATTGATTTACTAACTTGCCATAATACCATAATGTATTAATGTATTGATACCATAAGTCCCCTTTCAAAGCGTGCTAACATTTCTGGTGGTTCTGAATAGCTCGACTTGGAGTGCTGGCCTCTCAAAGCTGACTTCAGAGACTACCTGCATCTGGTTGTTTTCACAAGCTGTCAGGTGACATAGCACCTGGAAGCCTCAGAGACCACTGTGACAATGACTACTGTTAATCTCCAGACTAGGAGAAAACAAGGCTATGCTACATGCACGTAAAGGCAGTACCAGAGCATGGCCATGAGTTGAGCACAGCTGGCAGCTCTTCTGTTAATATTTACTTGCTTCTTGTCTGTTAATATTTGCTTGCTTCTTGTCTGTTCTTTTTGGGGTGCTACAAAAGCTGAAGCAGCAACAAAGGTAAGAAAACACGGAATAGATATAAACGTATGGTGGGGTAAATCTGATCTGCTTTATTTTTCTTTAAATTGAGTAAAGACTGCCATCATTTGATTTTAGCAGGGAATAGTATTCCCCCAGGGCACAGTTTCAGAACCAATGAACCAGTTCGACATTTCAGAGAGAGGGAAATGGAAGCCCAGATGCTCCTTCCAAGACCTGCTGAGGCCAATCCCACCTGTCCTCCAGGAAGTGTGCCTCATGTACCACCACCTGCTACCAGCCCTGCACTTCGTTACCCTGCACACTCCCACACTTACCCTGTAGGGACAGGGTAATTCTCCAGTGCAGAGATGTGTGTGTGTTGGGGGTAGGGGTGATTCTACCTGACGCAGCTGCAGCAGAGGCCTAGGGCTCCCCCAAGAAGATGGCCTGGAAGGCTTCCTGGAGGAGCAGGCCAAGAAGGAAGCTGTGAAGGACCACATCAAGGTACACTCTTTCTGCTTCTTTCTGAATCCTACTTAGCCCAGGCCCAGTCTTGTTGCCAGTTTTACAAACAGTACCAAAGGTCCATTGCTTGCGAAGGATTCTTAAGAGATAAGGTTGTACCTTATTCTAGAAATGCCAATAAAATTGCGAGTGTGGGAATAATACGGTGTTGTCTTTAGCTGTGATATGCCACTGGGCAATGCTTTTTTTTTTGGTTGTGCCGCATGGCACGCAGGATCTTAGTTCCACTACCAGGGATTGAACCCATGTCCCCTGCAGTGGAGGCACGGAGTCCAAACAACTGGGCTGCCAGGGAAGTCCCTGGTCAATGCTTTCTTGTCCAAGTTACAGTGAATAAATCACTCAGGGTTTGGCCTGTCTGCTAATTACACAAATCTGTGCTACAGCTAATCGTTCATTTGTAGAAAAGGATGCAATCAGAAGTCCAAACCATGGCACATTTAAAAGCCTTTCAAATGACTGTCTGGCCCTCCTCTGCCTCTTAGTCTCACTGTCATTTAGAGGAGCTTTAAAAAAAAAAGAAAAAAAATCTAAGTGTTTTCTTTTCCATTATATTTCTTGAGCTCCAGCCTCACTGAGCTTGTTATCATGAGGTTTGTAAGTATGGAGGGACAGTACTGTCTCTTTATTTATATTTTTGGGAAAGGCTAGGTGGTTAATAATACAGAATCATTTTCTGATCTGAGAAAAAGAGAAGAATGAAAAGGGAAGCTCATAGGCCTAAAGTTTCTTTCATCCCTTTTGTTTCTTAAAAGAATGGAAGGGCAAATGGAGTTTATTTTTCTTCTGGTAACAGCCAGATCAAATGAGACCCCCGCCTTGCCCCTCCCCCAAGACACACAAAAATCACTCTCAGCCTGAATCTAAGGCTCCCCTGCACCTGTCGTTGTAAATCGCCATTGAGCTGAGCCAGCATTGCTACGCCTGAAATTTAAGCTCCCACTAAATGAGGCCTCTTATCTATCACTTTTCTGTATTTTCTTTTGGAGGCAGCACAGTTTAGCGTGGAGGTCAGCCGTGCCTGATTCGGAGATGGGACACAGTCCAGAGAGGCTTGCCAGGGGCCCTTGGCATGGAGGGGAAGGCGAGAAATACCACCATTGCCCTTGTCTCTTTTTGGAGCAGAAGGAGCCTTGAGGGCGGACCCCAGAAGCAAAAGCAGGGAACCCAGGAAAGCTTATAGGCAGAGGCCTGCCTTCTGCAACTCTGAGCTCAGGTCCCAGTGAAAAGGGGAGCTGGGGTCTGGAAGGGGCGACCTTGAGGACAGAGCCAGGCTTCCTGACGGGTGGAGCGGGCTGCTGTCTGCAGGCTTCTAGGCGCTTCTACCTGTGCCAACCCCAGTCCAGTCTCAGGTGGGCTCTCACCCATCTCCTCCAACCTCTGATGGAGATGGCTCAGATGAATCACATGTCTACGGGGCGATTTAAACTCTGCCGACAAAAATGAATTATCACAGAGGCTCAGGGGTTCCAGGTTTTCACTTGCTTCTGGGCAGGGGCATTCTTAAGCCCAAGGCTGTTTCCACAGTTACTCTATGTCCACCATGTGTCATGGAGGGTGAGTGAGGGGCCTGGCTCAGAGCTCTTTCCCCTGAAGGATGGGTAAGGGGAGGGTGGAAGAACCACTGAGTTCCAGCCAGCTCTGGGACCTGAAAGTGGAATATACACTGAATAGCAAACAAGGTCTCAGCTTCTTGTTTCCCTGAAGGGCAAGGGAGTCAACAGGGAATTTAGAAATAAAAACTCCAAATGGCTAGGATTTCTTTGGGGCCTCCACTGGGGAAATCGTCCAGGTTGGTAACATCTGAACTCTCTCTTCACATACCAGCCCACAGCTGCCTTCATTTCTGCCCCCAGTGGTTGCCTCCCTGCAGGTGAAGCAACTGTGCGATGATAGCTCAGGACCAGGTTTACGGAACAGTCATGTCCACAAAGGTTTCATTGTCAGCTGGTAAAATGAGACAGTTCTCAGAACTGCAGTGGGTTTGGTGCCTCTTGCAGAGCCGGGCACCCAGGATTTGGTCAGTAAATGGAACGTGCAGCTAGGTCACAAATGTGTAACTCTTCCGGAAGAAAGATAAAACCAAAAACCAAAAAAGAAACCAAAAGGAAACCAGACCAAACCGAACCTCTACGGAGAACCGTTGGCTGTGGCCATGGCAGTCTGGTTACTGGCTGTGAAAAGCCTCAGGGCCCATTCAAGGCAGGAAACCTCTAGAAGCAGCCTCATCTTGCCATGGCCACTCCAGGGGCCTCTGCAAAGCCCACACAGCCACTCCAGTGGCTCTTGCTGTGGATACTGAGCTCTTGCTGTGTGCTCGGCAACTTGCATGTGTTGACTCAGTCTACCTCACAGGATTCATGTTAAGAAAGGGCTGGAGAAACGTATAAGGATAGAGGTTCCCAAGGTGCTCATAGTTACATTGTTTATAGCAGTGGAAAAACTGGAATTAAACATCTATCAATAAAAACTGATAATAAAAAGTTGATGTGTTTGATCTACCATTTATTTATCAAAGATGTCTGTGCTAGATGGTTAAGTGATGAGAGTAGGTTGCTGAACAGTAGGTATAGTACATGTGCCATATATATGTGTGTGTGTGTGTGTGTGTGTATACCTATATATATATACACACACGCATACATATCCATACACAAGTATATACAGCATAAGCACACACATACAACCACACACACATAGACATCTATGTATTTGTGTATACAAGTCCAGAATAACACATTACAAACTGTTAAGAGTCATGATTCCTCTAGAACATCATTGCCCAACAGAACTGTCTGCAAGGATGGAAATGTTGTACATCTGTGTTGTCCAATATGGCAGCCACTGGCTATAGATGGATATTGAGCACTTGTAATGTGGCTAGTGTGACTGGGGGATCTCAGTTTTCAATTGCATTTAATTTCAATTGACACGTGTGGCTAGAGGCTACTGTATTGGACAGCACAGCTCTAGCATGTAAGTCCAGGGAAGGCAAAGACTTTTGTTTTAAGTACAGATGCATTTGAACCTCCTAAAACAGTGTTTGTGCCTGGCACATGGTAGGCACTCAATAAACAGTTGTCGAATGAAATAAACCACCACCTGTTAAAGGTTGTTGTCTATGGAATTATGGGAGACTTCTACTTTCTACCTTATGTACTTCTGTGTCATTTTGATTTTTTAATAAGCATATAAGTTTTAAATTAGCCAAACGAGAAAGATATTCCAATTCGGAAGTACAATGTACGCCAATCTCATCCTTTTCATTTTCTTAGCTGCCCAAAGTACCGCTCCCTCTGGCTGGTGGGGAAGGCTGGCCCCTGGGTAGCGCGGTGTATTTATTCCTGGCTACCTGGACCAATCTTCCCCAAATGAACATTGCTGGGTGCCACAGTTCCACCTGCCTCACCTTGCCCCCTTGTTCCTGATTCATGGTGGAAATCATACACTCAACTTCATTTTCTCCCCTTAACAAGGCCTTCAGGGTTTCCACTTTTCTAAGGAGGTCAGCAGCAGAGTCTATATTTCTAGTGAGAAAGAAAACCTGACAGAAAAGACTGTCCCTGCTATTAAATGTGGGGTCAGGCACACTCTTCTCTGTTATTTACAGGGTCAGCCAGGGTCCTGATTTATACAACCTCTCAACGGCGATGCGTGTCTTAGAACAAGGCCCGAAGATACCTCTTCACTTCCCCTGGCGCTGTCCCGTCTGTCTGTTCCTCTGAGTCCTGCCAGCACCCACTCAGTTCCCTCCACAAGCCTTGGTAAATGCCACCGCCTGGCTTCCGACGGCTGGCCGCCCCTCCAGCTCACGTCCTACCTGTTCCGCTTCACAGTCTGACTCTAGAAACTGACTTAAGACCAGCCCACTCTGCCTCCTTCAGCTCGCAGATGCTGTGTCTGCCAGGTTCCTGCTTCCCGAACCTCAGCTGTTCACTTACCACCTTCCCTCCTATATACTGCCTGTTGCGTGATTTACTCAGTCTGTTCCTACAAGTTAACTTGAAATCAACTCGTTTATTAGTCCTATGTAAACTGATCTGACGTGCTAATATTTACTTATTTTAACATGCATCAGAAGTGAACGTAACTGAAAAATAGAAAATATTCACCGGCACCCCTCCCCCCCAAAGTCCCCTCGCAGACCACCCTTTAGACTGGTGTGCACTCATGGGTGTGCAATTGATGCTCTTCTTATACAATGCCAGGACCATGTGTCTTTTCATAAGAAGCTCGTCTGCTACTCAGAGGCAGGGTCCTCTCTCCCCCCATTCCCACCACGGCACCAGTACTGAGCTGCACGTGCGAAATTGAGAGTCAGACAACTTTAAGGGGACAGCTCCTAGGTGCTGGGAACTGCGTGAGGACAACCCCGCGGAGTAGGTGCTGTTCTGTTCATTCTTCAGATGACGGCACGGAAGCTGCGATGGCTCGTGGAAGGCTGGTTTAATGAATAACCAGCTCCTTTAAAAGGGAAACAGCCTTGCAGCATCAGGAGTCCAGGGAGGCAGGTGCCTCTCTTGCAGTACAGTTCTGCTCGCCCAGGCCTTCTTCATGACCACGCAAACCCGAAATCTGCCTTCATTCAGACCTACTTTGCTCTGGACTAGCTTCATTAGGGCTGTCCCCTTGCTACGCAGCTGTGATCAGGCCTCGCTGCCCCTTCCTACTTGCCCGTGGGGTTCCAGCCACTCTGGCCTTCTCTTGTTCCCCAGCAGATCGCAAGGCCAGGGTCTTTGCACTTTTCTTCCCTCTACCTGTCCTGGTCGTTACCATATATTAGGTCTCAGCTTAGGTCACTGCCTCAAAGAGGCCTTTTCTGATCACCCCATCACAATTACGTTGTCTCTCTTAAAGCACTTTATCAACATTTATAAATACATACAAATGTGTTTCCTCTTTTGTTTTTTCTCCCTCCCTCCCTTCTTTCCTTCCTTCCTTCTGTCTTGTCATTACACATTTACTGGGTGCTAGCTACTTGCTAGGCACTGTAGGTAGTGTGTGCTCTCATGCAGCCTACAGCTCAGTGGGGAGAAGCAGACAAGATGTAAATAAATACGCAAGTAAACCAGTCATTATGTGTCCTTAGACATGAGTGCTCAGAAGAAAAATAGAGGCAGGAGCTATTTTAGACATGGTAAAGTAGGGCTTCTTGGAGGAGGTGGCACTTTAGCAGAGACCTTTCAGAAGTGAGTAGGCAAGCAATACAGACACTGAGAAAAGAGTTTTCTAGGCATAAGGGCAGCATGTGCAAAGGCCCGCCGAGGCAAAAGGGGCTGAGAGGGTTTCCAGGAGAGCAAGGGGACAGAGTGGTTGAAGTGAGCTGCAAGGGGAGAAAGGAGGCAAAGCAAGTCAGAGAAAGGAAAGGTCCGAGAGACAGGCAGAGGCAGAGTCCACAGCAGATGAGGGAAGACAGAGCACACACACGGATGAAGAAGACGGGAAAGGAAGGTACACCCATAAGGCTAGATCCCTTCTTGTGCTGATGAGTGGGTTTTAGTGGAACGTGTGGGCCTGGGAGAGAAGCAGACCATCTGGCAGGGGCTGCCGGCTGGCGGTAGAGAGCACACCAGCTTTGACTTCACATGCCTGAACATTTTCAGTGTCTCCCCATCCCTTCCTGACGGTAAGAACACAATGAAACTCAGTGGGGCAAAAAGCCACATCAAATAACACGACAACCATCCAAATTGCCATAGGAGGAAGCTGGCATGTTAGGGCTGCTTCACGGCCACTAGCCTCTGTTGTGAGAGCTCAGTGTTGTCACGCCAGGGTCACCCACGGAGGGTGCAAAGAGAAGGGCAGCCCGTGAAGCCCGGGATTGGAATGGGCGGCAGAATTTGTTGGAGAGTGAGTTGGCAAGTGAAGGGAAAATGAAAACCCCTGGTCAGGGAGGTCAAGAGCTGGTGCTGACCTGAAAATTCAAGGTTGGCTACGGTACCTTTGAGAGAAGGGAGTTCTCATATTTTTCCAAGGAAGGAATCGAGGGTTAGGCTGGATTTAAATTTCACCAGGGCAGAGCCCATTCATTGATTCACTCAACAAATATCTACTGAGTGCCTGACGTGCGGCTCTGTTCTAAGCAACAGCAAATAAAACATAAAAACTTCTTCCTGCATCAGACTTCCTTTGTATTTCCACCACTTTGCCTAAAAATGATGATAATAGTTAACATTTATCGAGCACTTATGTGTCAAGTACTATTCTAAGTATTTTATGTATTAATTCATTTAATCCTCAGTACTATCCTATAGGTAGATGCTATCATCACCCCCATTTCACAGCTGAGAAAAATGAGGCACAGAGAGGTTGAGTAACTTGCCCAAGGCCACACAGCCAATTAATGGCAGAACCATAATTTGAACGCAGGCAGTCAGGACCCAGAGTCTAGACTCTTACCACAGCGACAATCAATAAACAACTAAATGATTATGATAAAAAGTACAGCATAAACACAGTAAAATAGCCCACATTTAAGCAAAGAGCTAGAAGGGTCAGTTTACATTATGACAAGTTTAAGTCCTAGGTTATGTGGAAAGAAACGTATTTTTACTAACTGCAAGCACATACTGAGACTAGGGCTAATCTAGTGATCAGTAATCTAACAAGCAGAGGGCTCTGCTGCCTGTTGTGATGAATATTAAAGCCTGGACTGCAACTCGAGTGCCCATAGCTAATAACTAACACTTAATATCCTTAAAATGATCTGTTTTCTTGAGAAGGCTATCCAGTCGTCATTACAATCTTACTGATTAAGATTTGCTCAACAGTCCTCACTCGCACTCGAGCTCAAAGTAACTTAATATTTCATGGTACTTTTAAAGTTAACTCATCTTAAATATTACAGGGTGGTCACTGGTGTTCAATCAATGACACCCTGGTCTCCTCTTTCTGGTGTGTGGTAGGATTACACGTGTCCCTGAGTGAGGTGGGACCGTGGGGTTTACTTTGGGCTGTCAAATATGAGTGGCAGTGACATGTGCCACTTCTGAGGGGAAGCCTTTAAAAGCCTGTGTGCAGCTTACCACCTCCCCTTCCCCCTGCCTCAGTGATCATGGAGGCCATATCGAGAGCAGGTCTCTGGCTGTCTGGCAGAGCCCCTGCACACCAGAGGTGGACACAGAGCACAGAGAAGAAACTACCACTGTTGTTTTAAACCACTGAGATTCTGGGGTCGTTTGTGTTTAGCCCATTGTAACTATTACAAACACCTACCCTCTAAATTCTGGGTGCAAAGAGGAATGAATAAAGAATCTATAAAGCCAATTAGAAGGGAAAGGAAAACAAACATTGACCATGATTATATTTTAAGTATTTACATGTTATCATACCTAATCTTCTTGGCAACACTGAGAAGTAGGTATGACCTCCATTTTACAGACATAGAAACTGAAGTTCAGAGAGGGAATGGGACTTAGCCAAGGATATATAGCTAATAAGTGACAGAGGTGAGTTTCAAATTCAAGTTTGTCTGAATTTTATTATACAATGCTGTCAACAAAACCATATGCAACTAGATTCCTCTAAACGCCAAACATAGGACCACTAGGTGGGAAAGGCATTCAGTCATCCAGTCATTCACCAAACACGTACAGCATGCTTACTATGTGTCAGGCACTGTAGCAGGATTCTTGGAGTGAAGAAGGTGGCTATGGTCCCTACCCTGAGGAGCGGACAGTCCAGTGCCAGCTACAGACGAGGAAAGCAGCAATTTCAGTGTGGTGTATGAGCTATTTGGCTAGGGCAAGGATGGGGTGGGGCTTGAGAGTATACTCCAAGTCATGGAAGGAAAAAACAAAAAAAACAAAAAACCCCACACACAGCAGAGAAGGGAAATCTAGGAAAGCAAATGAGAGATGAGGGCCAAATAAAGACATGCCTTGCACACATTTGGTAAGAATGTGCCATATGCTTCACCCCAACACACACAACTGTGGTGGCATGCTGCCACTGGCTGATGACATCAAGGCACCAGCAGAAGCCAAGAGAGGCAGCTCAACCCTGCTGGGAACAGCAGCCCTCCCTCCCTCCACAGCTGGCTCGGGAATTCAAACCCAAGCAGAGAGCACGCATTCCCTGGCGGCTGGCACCCCAAGTCAAGAGGACTGAGGGCAATTGGCTTGCTGGTCTTCCCTGCTCATCTATGACTCTTTGCCACACTCACCAGATCTTATA
Organism: Mesoplodon mirus; assembly: GCF_964341445.2. Lineage (NCBI taxonomy): Eukaryota > Metazoa > Chordata > Mammalia > Artiodactyla > Ziphiidae > Mesoplodon > Mesoplodon mirus. The sequence goes on from NC_138977.1 coordinate 90,623,542, forward strand.
CAGGGCCTGACATGAAACAGTCACTCAGCCACTGTTGACTGATGATCTGTAGGGAATGAACAGAAGCTGTGGAGGTAGAAAGGCACCTAAGGAAGCTTGGGGGCTGTTGAGCACCAACCAGTCTGAGGCCTGTGACGACCAGGAATAGACCCCAGAATGGCTCAGGCTTCTTCTGATTATACTCAGCAATGCAGGTCTGAATTCTAAGCTTCAGAAGGAGATCTCTCCCATTTAGAAATGAAGAAATGCGTGGCTCTCCTGGGTGGAATGTCTCAGGTTAGGGGCCATTAGGCCACATCTAGGCTCATGGGGTTGGGGTGAGAAAAAAATTCTACTTTGGAAGTTAATGGTATAGTCTGTGTCTTTGGGTAATTTAACACTAGAGGGAGAGGGGCTGAGGTCCAAGGAGAAAGCATTTTACTCTAATGAATACCTCGCAAAACAAGTGGGCCACTGGCTTGGCCTTGGAAATATTTTAGCAATCCTGAGCATTTTGATATGAGAATAGTCCTCATCAAAATAGGATTTGCCCCAGATATACAATGGAGAAAAGACAGCCTCTTCAATAAGGGGTGCTAGGAAAACTGGACAGCTACATGTAAAAGACTGAAATTAGAACACTCCCTAACACCATACACAAAGATAAACTCAAAATGGATTAAAGACCTAAATGTAAGGTCAGACACTATAAAACTCTTAGAGGAAAACATAGGAAGAACACTCTTTGACATAAATCACAGCAAGATCTTTTTTGATCCACCTCCTAGAGTAATGGAAATAAAAACAAAAATAAACAAATGGGACCTAATGAAACTTTAAAGCTTTTGCATGGCAAAGGAAACCATAAACAAGGTGAAAAGACAACCCTCAAAATGGGAGAAGATATTTGCAAATGAATCAACGGACAAAGGATTAATCTCCAAAATATATAAATAGCTCATGCAGCTCAATATTAAAGAAACAAACAATCCAATCCAAAAATGGGCAGAAGACCTAAATAGACATTTCTCCAAAGAAGACATACAGGTGTCCAAGAAGCACATGAAAAGCTGCTCCACATCACTTATCATTAGAGAAATGCAAATCAAAACTACAATGAGGTATCACCTCACACCAGTTAGAATGGGCATCATCAGAAAATCTACAAACAACAAATACTGGAGAGGGTGTGGAGAAAAGGGAACCCTCTTGCACTGTTGGTGGGAATGTAAATTGATACAGCCACTATGGAGAACAGTGTGGAGGTTCCTTAAAAAACTAAAAATAGAACTACCATATGACCCAGCAATCCCACTACTGGGCATATACCCTGAGGAAACCATAATTCAAAAAGACACATGCACCCCAATGTTCATTGCAGCACTGTTTACAATAGCCAGGACATGGAAGCAACCTAAGTGTCCACTGACAGATGAATGGATAAAGAAGATGTGGTACATACATACAATGGAATATTACTCAGCCATAAAAAGGAACAAAATTGGGTCATTTGTAGAGACGTAGATGGATCTAGAGACTGCCACACAGAGTGAAGTAAGTCAGAAAGAGAAAAACAAATATCGTATATTAACGCATATATGTGGAACCTAGAAAAATGGTACAGATGAGCCAGTTTGCAGGGCAGAAATAGAGACACAGATGTAGAGAACAAACGTATGGACACCAAGGGGGGAAAGTGGTGGGGGGGTGGTGGTGGTGGTGTGATGAATTGGGAGATTGGGATTGACATGTATACACTGATGTGTATAAAATGGATGACTAACAAGAACCTGCTGTATAAAAAAATAAATAAAATTTTAAAAAAAGGCTTTGCCCATATAACATAGCTTAAGATAGCCAGGGATATGACCTATATAAATCTACCATGGAAGAGAAAAGAAAAAAAAATTTTAAAAGGCACTAAGCAGAAGGGAATTTGGCATTATTTAAATAGGACATTACCCTTCTGCTGCTAAAGAAAATCTTCTGAAATGATAAAAAATAATTAAAACAAAACAAAACAATAAAAAGGTGTGAGAATAAGCCAATGATTCAAGATGGTGTGACTAACCCAAGAAGGCAAGTGTCAGACTCCAGCCTTGCTGGCCTTCGTGACCAGAGTAGACCTGTGGCATTCTCAAATCTCATTTTAAAGTATTAGTCACTTAAAAAATCCCTGCAGAAGATAGGCATTGGGTTTACCCATTATGTAAATGAAAACCTAGCATAACAGGGCTAACATGAAGAGAGACCCTGACTCACATTGCAATGGCTCTGTATGATCCATCTCAACTCCCCTGTTCTTTCCCAACCCTTCAGGATGTCTAAAAAAGAACCACAGAGAAGGGGTGAATTCAGACACATGGTACACCTTTATTTTTAGCCCACTGAGAACATTTTCTTTACCAAACAATATAATGAAATGAGAGCCTAAACATAAAAGCTCCAGGATGTTGAAATATCAGTGGTGTAGACAATTATTCAGCAGATAAGTCTTTAGAAATTGACAAGGATGATATGCACTAAAAATATTCTCAATGAACTTTACTGAGGGACAGATAACACTTGTAGTTTTAAACACATTCTGTCTTTTTTAGTTGTGTCTGGATTAATATAATTAAGCATAAGACCTCTCAATACTTAACGTCAATTGAGACTAAGACTGAGAATTCTTTTATTTCTTTATTCATCCAAATGACATATTATCTCATTTTAAAAAGATTTCCATGTAGCAACAATGTTATAGAACTCATCACCCAAAAGGTCAGTGTCTGGGAAAGACACTGGAAATGATGTTGCTTTATAACAACCATGTCTTGGAAATGTTAAGCTCCCTCTCATGCCCCAAATGTCTGGGATTTAAGAGTAGAACCTTGACAAATAGGGTTAAGCAATAAAGGAAGAGACTATCAGGCAAAAAAAGAATATCAACTATATTATTCTGATCCTTCAGAATCCATGCCAGAGAACCATGGAACCCTATAAAGAAATAGATGTTATGACTCTTCTATAAAAGAAAATCAAATTGCCTGTATCTGTTGTTCTAGTGATACATTTATCATCCAAACTTTGCTCTCAGTGACATAATTGGCTGGCCTCTCTTCTCATGTGTCTTACATGACATCACAGATGAGCTATTTCAACTTTTAATCTGGTTTTAAATACATTTCAGTTGATTAGCTGGGTGCTGTCGCCTAATGCTTGAACAGAAACATCCCTCTGAGCAGAGCTATAGGCAGATGAGGTGACGCCCAGGTCAACTGGTGGACGTGGAAGGCGTCCTCCTAACCGTGTCCCTCCTGCAGTCAATGTCTTTGAACTACCCAAAGGTAATCAAACCTTGCGTCAGCCCTAGCTGCAGAGATTTCTTGACTACCTTCTCCCTCCTGAATTCCATTCCCCCAAGGCCTTGGTTTTCCTGTCAACTAGCTAATTTCATAGAGGAATCATGGAACATTCGAGCTGAAAGGGCCTGTGGAGGCCACGCAGTGCTCTCACGTTACAGACCAGCTCCTTTCTGTTAGTGAAGGTCTCTTTGCAAAGGGTGAGTGCTTAATCTAAAGGGACTTGCTTTCTGAAAGAAATTTCCATGCATCATTTACACCAGTAGGAAGGATATTTTCCAGAAGCCACTGTCTACCTCACCTCTCATCATGTAATAGTCATCCCTTTTCCCCCAGAATCTAGTGTAATCCGGGTGCCACAGTACCCACCTAGTCTGTCTTCAGGTTGGGCTCTGGAGGAAGTACTGACTTGAGGCTAGAACAAGGCATATTTACAGTGAAGCTAAACACGAGCATATGGGCAGACAAAGGGTTCCTCTGTGCATGTGTGTGTGAATTTATTAATATGATAATTCTCAAAAGGCATTAAATATTAAGTCTAATTAATCAAAGTATATATTTTTTCCTTCACCATTAATTGCAAGCATTTTAAAGCTTGCTCATATCAAGCATGATGGTAATGTACAGGGCTGGTGGAAATGTAGATGTGTAAAGTCATTTTGGAGGGCAATAGAATGGCACCTACTAAAATTATAAATATACAGGCCTTTTGACCCAGCAACTCAGCTTTTAGGAATCTACCCTAGAAATAGTCTTACTTGGGTACAAAGAAGCATATAGAAAGGTGGTTGTGGGACTTCCCTGGTGGTCCAGTGGCTAAGGCTCCACACTCCCAATGCAAGGGGCCTGGCTTCGATCCCTGGCCAGGGAACTAGATCCGCATGCACTCCGCGACTAAGAGTTCACATGCTGTAACTAAAGATCCTGCATGCCGCAACTAAGATCCCACATGCCGCAATGAAGATCCCGCGTGCCACACCTAAGACCCAGCACAGCCGAAGTAAATAAACAAATAAACAAACAAATATTAAAATCTTAAAAAAAAGAAAGGTGGTCGCTATGCCTGGCTTACAATTGAGAATAATTAGAAACAATTATTTAATATGTGCATCAATGCATATGATTAAATTAATAACACAGAATATTATGCAGCTGTTAAAAATAGAATGGGTAGATACATATGTGGTCACCTGGAAAAAAATCTAAGATATATTAAGTGGGAAAAACCAAGTTGCAGAATAATATGTAGACTATGATATCATATCTACTTTAAAAAGCCCTGTATACTTCTAGGTGTACCTTTGCACATACATTTGAATATGAATACTTAGAAAAGAAAGTGGAAGATTAGATCCAAACTGATGACTGGGGTTACTTCTAGAAAGAGGAGTGGAATTAAAAAAAGGGAGACATCAAGAGGAACTCGTGTTTTTACCTGTATTGGTTAAATTTTGTTCAATGAGACTATATTCATATATTACAAGTGTTATAAATTGAATTTAATTTTACATTTAACTTACCTTTCTTTAGGGAACTCAAGACCTAGCCCCAAATCTGGTTGCCTCCTTATTTCTATAGCTTGAGCCTCTGCTTAAGATTTTCTTCTCTCAAATCCTCTTCCCCCAACACATACATTTGGAACTTAGGCAAAATCAGACCATATCCTTGTCATGAAAATAGGTATGAGGATGTAACACTGATCTTTTCATAAATGTTTCTTTTTTCATCAGTTCTTAGTGTTAATCCATGGGAAAATGAGTTGTGTTTCTGCTAAAGTTAAGGGCAAAGAAACTCAAATCCAAAAAACACCACCACTAATAAAAAAAACCAACGGGACAGAATTCCTTATTGACACAACATTACAGCTCCCACTAGGACATGGCTTTCTCACAGGCTTCAGTTATCAGATATTTCTGGGCATACTTTCCAAGAAATGTAAAAGGACACAGTTTAAAATGGAATGAGTCTTTTGTTGACTTTAAATTTAACTCTCTTTTTCCTTCTCCAACCTTCCACTTACAGAAAGACCCATGAGAACTGGGCTTTTCTCTTTTTCAAGAAGGAATAATGAGTTTGGGATTTATACATCAAAATTTTTTTGTCTTATTCTTATATTAACTGGATTTTAAATTAATTAATTAATTTATTTTTGGCTGTGTTGGGTCTTCGTTTCTATATGAGGGCTTTCTCTAGTTGTGGCAAGCGGGGGCCACTCCTCATCGCGTTGCGCTGGCCTCTCCCTATCGTGGCCTCTCCTGCTGCGGAGCACAGGCTCCAGACGCGCAGGCTCAGCAGCTGTGGCTCACGGGCTCAGTTGCTCCGCGGCATGTGGGATCCCCCCAGAGCAGGGCTCGAACCTGCGTCCCCCGCATTAGCAGGCAGACTCTCAACCACTGCGCCACCAGGGAAACCCCATATTAACTGGATTTTAAAAGCAAATGGTACATCCTTTTTTTTTTTTTTTTTTTTTAAATTTGGCAGGGGAACGCCCAAGATGGCCCCTGTGCCCCAAATGCTGCAGTCTTTTTATTTATTTATTTATTTATTTTATTTTAATTTTTTTTTGCGGTACGCGGGCCTCTCACTGTTGCGGCCTCTCCTGTTGCGGAGCACAGGCTCCAGATGCGCAGCCTCAGCGGCCATGGCTCATGGGCCCAGCCGCTCTGCGGCATGTGGGATCTTCCTGGACCGGGGCACGAACCTGCGTCCCCTGCATCGGCAGGCGGACTCTCAACCACTGCGCCACCAGGGAAGCCCCATCACTACAGTTTTTAACCCCCCACTCAAAAATATTACATGTGTTTCTATAGTTTAACACAATACAGATGCTTATTTTATTTTCTTGAAAATCTTAAGAGTTAAAAGAAATAGGCTCTCATTCTTTAAAAATCCTCATTTAACAGTATCAGAGCCTTCCAGAGTAAAGGATTAGTATTATCACTTTTCAGAATGCAGGGATCGTTTTTTTCTTTGACTCTTAGGTATTTATAGTAGGAAAGCTGGGAGGAACAGGAAAGTACTCATCAGAGGAGAAGGGTAATAATCTTTGGAATGAAATTGGCTGGGACATGTCAAGCTCAGCAGGCTTAAAGACACTCTTCTTATTTTCCTATTATTCTATTTTGAATCTCTTATCCTGCTGGCAGAGTTTCCAGCCTGCAAAGACTGCTCACTGTGCCCTGATGTGTATGAGCGTTCTCATGCAGGCCATCACGGGAATCCAGCTGTCAGAGCTGAGTTGGCCTTTGCACTGTTCTTACATGCTCTTTTCTCCCTATTTACATATATTTGATCACTCAGATAGTAAAAAGTCTTGGCAAATTGCACTACAATCATCATTTTCCACCTTGGCTCACCGTGGAGAAAAATATCTGTTGTAATGCATCCAACGTTTAGGCAAGATGGCCATTTGGAAAGAGCTCTCCATTTACGGGGAAACTGCCAGACAGAAGTCAGGTGTCCCTTCATTATTCAGAGCAAGCTCTGGCCTTTGTGAACCTGTGGCTGATCAAACTCAAGTTCCATTAGGGATTAGGACTGTAAATATATCAGTCCTGTCTAAATTAATCTATTAACTCAGTACACCGTCATTGCAAATCAAGAAAGTGAAGGGTGTGTGTGTGTGTGTGTGTGTGTGTGTGTGTGTGTGTGTGTGTGTGAAATTTAACAATTTGATTCTAAAACTTCTATGGGAGAGCAGAGGGTTAAGAATAAGCAAGAAGAACGGGCTTCCCTGGTGGCGCAGTGGTTGAGAGTCCGCCTGCCGATGCAGGGGACACGGGTTCGTGCCCCAGTCTGGGAAGATACCACATGCCGCAGAGCGGCTGGGCCCGTGAGCCATGGCTGCTGAGCCTGCGCGTCCGGAGACTGTGCTCCGCAACGGGAGAGGCCACAGCAGTGAGAGGCCTGCGTACCGAAAAAAAAAAAAAAAGAATAAGCAAGAAGGGACTTTTCTGGTGGCGCAGTGGTTAAGAATCTGCCTGCTAATGCTGGGGACACGGGTTCAAGCCCTGGTCCAGGAAGATCCCACATGCCGTGGAACAACTAAGCCCATGCACCACAACTACTGAGCCTGAGCTCTAGAGCCTGCGAGCCACAACTACTGAGCCCATGTGCCACAACTACTGAAGCCCACGTGCCTAGAGTCCATGCTCTGCAACAAGAAGCCACCACGATGAGAAGCCCATGCACCGCAATGAAGAGTAGCCCCAGCTCGCCACAACTAGAGAAAGCCCACGCGCAGCAATGAAGACCCAACACAGAAAGAAAAAGAAAGAAAAGGAAAGAAAAGAAAGAAGGAAGGAAGGAAGGAAAGAAAGAAAGAAAGAAAGAAAGAAAGAAAGGAGTAAGCAAGAAAATGTTGAAGCTGACAGTGAGAGGCCCACGTACCACACACACACACACAAAAGTTGAAGCTGAACAAGGCTCATTATACAGATATAGTAATGAAGACCGTGTGATACTGCCAAAGGGAAAGACTAAAGAATGAAATAAAAACAGAGAGCCCATGGACAGTCACACATACATGGAAACTTGATATACAGCCAAGATGATGCTGAAAATTCAGTGTGGAGAGGATGAACTATTCAACAAGTGGTATGTGGACATAATCAATATAAAATTTGATCCCTATATCATTTACTATATGGAAAGAATCCAGAGATATTAAAGACCTAAATGTGAAAGAAACAAAAATTTAAAACTTTTAGAAAAAAATGAAAGATGCCATACGCAAAGTGAAAAGACAAGCCTTAAACTACTGTAAGATATTTGTAACATATAAAATCAACAAAGGATTAGATAGACAAAAGAAGACATCAGTAAGAAAGTCAACAGAAAAAAGACAACCAAGTAGAAAAATAGGCAAAGAATATGAAGTGGCAAATCAGAGAAGAAATCATGTGAATGGTGAAAAGCATGCCCGTATATGCAACTTTACACAACAGTCAGGGAAATGAGAATGACACAGATATGAAGTCTGATACTACCCAGGTCCCTGGGTAGTCAGGGATACAGCAGAGGCAAGGAGCCTCAGGTGAGAGAGGGCAGGGCTGTAAGTAAGAGAGAGATGAAGGCTGAGTGCTCAGAACGCAGCATGTGCTGCACAGATGCACTCTCTTCCCTCTTATAACTCACGGGAGCATGGTTCTGAATCAGCAGAGCTGCAGCTTTCCTAGCACTCTCACAAGGTCCTGTGCCCCTAAAAGACTAGAAAGTCACGGCAGAGGCAGCTGCATTGTCGAAGAAGAAACAAGGGATTTTGAGTCAGAGGATCTGGACTTACTGTGGACCTTTGGACAGATGCTTTAACTTAGCATTTCCCTTTCCTCTTCTACAAAGAGAGAGAACTACAATGACCTCAATGTGACCTTGAAGATGCCAACCAGCTAGTGAAGGTACAACTTAAACTGTACCGACCACACAGATGTACATTGGGGCTGATATGCCACTGCTAGTGGTCACATGCCAAGTGTCTTCACTGTCACCAATGGTTCACATGTGGAAATACCATTCTTTCCAACTCCTACTTATATGTATGAAGTGATGACCCTGGATGATGCAGCCACCAGCATAAGCAAACAACAGGAGTAAATGCTGGATCCATTCCTTCTCCTGTCAGTGTGTAACCTTCATGGGGGTGGACAGGCTAGATTTAAAACAATGGTTTATAGAACAAAGGGCGTCTACGCTTCACCTCTCTAGTGGAACCCAGGGAAGCAGAAGCCCCAGTTCCTTCTATGTGTCTATTTCCAGGGTTGTAATGTATATTCTCTTTCTCCCACATCCTGCCTTCTATTTTCTTCTCTCTACACAAGCACTTTTAATACCAATTAATTAAAAGCAGGCATCTTAAGATATGGCTTAAAAAGACTCTTTTGCATCATCAGGCTGAGCTAGAATTCTGAGCATAAAGGCTTCTGGAGGAGAAACAGGATGAACAGCCAGAGAGACTGACTTTGATAGATGTTGCTGAGCCATCAACTCTCTGAGGGACCCAGGCAAAGCCATGTGACCTCTTTGGGGCTCCATGTTCTCATCGTAAGTTCTTAGAGGACATTAACATACCCTCAGAACACTAGTTTACTATATGTACAGACAGGTTTATTTTTTACATTTAATACTTATATTTATGTGTTTATATTTTAAGAGTAGGATCTTTTCCAATAAGTACATTATAAAAATCTTGTTCAGGATTTCAGAGCCAAGGAACCCAGGGACTGCACAGGGCTGCTCTTCATAGGAGGTTAGCACTTGTCTCCAACAACCACATGTGGCTTCAGCTGTTTCTGAAAGCTGTGCCTTCCCTTTTGATGTCTGAGGCCCATTACTTTCATTTTTGACTGAGCCAACAGGTGTTCTCAGACTCTTTTCTTTATGGGCTGTCTTCCCTTGGGGTTCGGGGTAGACAGAGTTTTCCTACAAGATGACTGAGAAGCATGGAGAAATAAATTTCCCCTGGCCCACTGGCTCCACTATTGCCACTGCAGTCTGCTGTGACCACCATGAAGTCTTGATCTTTCCCATTTCTTGGAAGATGCAGGGGCTACACGGCTGAACCACAAGGCCTAGACCTAAATGCTCCATGGAAACAATGAAAGTACAAATCTTTCATCCTTTGATTTAGGGCCTAAATGCACCGGGCCTGTACCACCAAAATGCCAGAATGGGCAAGATGTCTTTGAACCTTGGTGCAGAATCCAGGAGAGCAGAGGGAAGTCCAGCTTCTGGGGGAGCCTCCTGCTGGGCAGGTGGCGCCTGGCACGGCAGCAAGCATCTCGAGTGTGCCGGGCAAAGCTGACCACGCCTCCGCCCTGGGCAGAGCTGGTGAACTGACGGCCTCAACACACACACCTGTGCACCCAGCAGGACAGCAGACGCTAGGGCACAGGGTGTGAGACATGATGAAGATGTCCCTAGACTACATCTGGGGACAAAAGAAGAAGTAGGTAACGCCGAGAGTGGTACTACTGAGGCAGGATAATAATTTAAAGTGTTAACGAATTTCATATACACGCACAGAAGCACATTTCTTTTGACCCTACAACCCATCCCCTGAGGGGGATTGACAGAGGCAGAGGTAGGCTTCTAGTCCCCAAGACTAGAGAAAGGTCCCTGGGTTGGGGGCGTCCAAGGGAGAAGGAGAGAACCCTTGGATATGTCTGTAGGTTTATAGAACAAAGGGTGTCTACGCTTCACCTCTCTAATGGAGCCCAGGGAAGCAGAAGCCCCAGGACAGTAATGGCTGTGTCATACGTCAGATGAGGTCACAGAGTCTTCCATGGCCCCATACTGCATGCGGCCTGGAGTGGCCTGGCCATAGATGAAGCTCTGAAGAGACTCACAGAGCTCACTGGGCCCTTGCTTAAGAGCAGCAGAAAGCTTCTCTTGGCCTAATGGAGTTCTAAGAGACTCAGAGAGATAGAGAGCTGGGCCCAAAGAGGCCTTGCATACAGCTACGTATTAGGGACTTGTGGACTGACAGCAGAGATCCTGTGGAACAAGGATGCTACTGGGGTGCCTTCAGGGACAGACAGCGTGTGTAGCGCAGGTACCAGCTCCTCAGAGCCTTAGATATGGCCCTGGGAAAAAGGTGGGAGGACCTGGAATTACCAGACAGTAAATTTCCCATTTCCCAGGGGAATGGGAACACATGTATAAATTAAGAGAGTTAGAGAAACAAATTTTTAAGATTGCATTTGTTAGGTACCTAAACATTACTGGTGCCTAGTACACCGGTAGAAATCAACCCATAATAGATGAGTCTAATTTATGACTAACCCACTCCAAGAGGTGGTTTTGCTTGTTTATTTGACTGACTGATTGACTGATTCATTCATTCATTCACTCATTCATTCATTCCCTCCCTCTCTTCCTCCCTGACCTACCAAACAGCCAGATACTCTGCTGAGGACTAGCAAAGCTTTTTAAACAGACCTCAAACGCCTGTTTTCTACCCTCAAGATGTAGTAATAGGGCGAGAGGCAGAGGGGTGCAGAAATGGAGGCACTGACAACTAACTCTAACACACTCTGGTAAGGACTGTGATGAAAGTGCATACGAAGTGGTCTAGGAGCACAGAGGAGAGCTTGCTAGTCTAAGACTTGGGAGTCTGTGAAAACTGACAACTCCCATCTATCCAAACAGTACTCTTAGGAAAACGACCTTAGGATCAGAAAGCTGTCATCCACTCAATCACATGGAAAATGTGGGAATGGGCTGCGGCAGAGACATCATCTGTGCACCGAATATCCATGGGATCTACCTCATTTTCCAGCCCTTCTTCCAGTTAGGAGAGGCCATGTGACTAGTTCTTGCCACTAGGCTATAAGAAGGGGGACTCGGGGAGCTTCTATGACCCTCCAGCTCAGCTCTCCTCTTTCCCTTCCATGGTACCTGTGGAGGCCTCTTATTCCAGGTGGTGTAGATACAAGATGTCTGAGCCTCCATCGTCCTGAATCTTTGGGAACATGTGTGGAAAAGAGACTCCACTGAGCCACAATCAACATGTAATATGAGCGAGAAATAAGTTCTTAACTGAATTAAGTCCCTTAACTTCTAGGGTTATTTTGTTACTACAGCAAACCTTAGAATATCCTGACCAATGGTGAGATGATAGATTCAAAGGGGGAGGTGGGTTATTAAAATGCACTCCAATAGTGTTCAGAGGAAAAGGGGCGCTGCCTCCAGGTGACCAGTACTTTAAGAACAATCTCCTGAAAGAGATGAACGTGACAGGCAGTAGTGTGATACCTGTATTTAGAGCTGGTACCTGGACGTGGGTTCTGATGACAAATTGGTAAAGAGAAGCCTGAACGGAAGACAAGAAGGGGCGGAAGATAAGAGGAAAGCAGGAAAGCCACACTTCTGCGTTCTCTGTCTATCTGTCTACGTAATGGTCAAAAGCCACTCCCTACCCCTACCCTCTCGCACCCCTCGACCCCAGATGGTCCCATGGGGGGGGTCCAGACAGTAAGGCACCACCATCAGGGATCTCTCTAGGGGGCAGTCTAAGGGTAGTTTCTCCTCTCTCTGCAGCCCCCTGAAGTCTACTGCAAGGGAATGAGTAGCTTAAGAGCAGACACCTTTGAAAGGGTAACAACTCCGGTGAGAGAAACAAAGCAAATAAGCTAAACAAGGCTAGTTTAATTTCACTCTGAATATGGTTTCTCCCCCCACCCCCTGCCATACTAAACATAGACTTTAAAATATTTTCATTACTACTGCAGCAGTTAACTTTAAAATATTATTTGAAATAAGTAGTAACCACATATGGGCCACATCTAGGTGAAGCAAGTGTCAGGGAGCTGCTGACCAGATTGCAGAAGGAATTTTTCTTTCCTGATATGTGACTCATGATTTAGTGTGGAACAGGAGGGTTTATAGCTTTACAATCTGCTAGTGACAAGGGGACACATGGTGGAAACAGGTCCATTGGAAAAATGATAATCCTTTCGTTCCCCCAAATGTTATTCAAATTCTCCCCCGCTTTTTCCCAGATAAAAGTAGAAATCTTCACATGACCTAACTATTCCTTGGGAAAGTCACTAAATAGCAGGGAATGGATGATAAAATGACAGCTGGCATCCTGAAATCTAGTAAAAGTATTTTTTTTAGTAGCCACAGAATAGCAGAAAAATGTTTACAGGTTCATAATGTCCCATAGGACTGGAAACTTCCTCTGCTGGTCAGGTTGGCTATGAAGGCCTGTTGGACAAGTAACACCACCACAAACAGCAACAACCTCAGCAACAGCTCCGTCACCTGAGATCTTGGAAAGCACCAGGCCCGGAGCTCCACCCGTCACCGCCTTCAGTCCCCACACAGAGCCCTCTGGGGAGTCAGTATTATTATTACTGTCCCTACCTGGCAAACGAAGACTCTAAAAGCAGTCATTTCACTATATGAGTTTACAGTGAGAGAGTGGTGAAGAATGTGTGTTCAGTTTAGTTTGTTTCATACCCTATAGACCTGGTGTCAGTATGTGCCAATGGCTGTGACTCAGTATCCCAGCACAGCCAGCCTCGAGCAGAGCGGAAAGGAAGGACTACACCTATGTAAAGAAGTTCACAGACAGTGATGAACACCAATCCTGTAGGTATGAATACCTCCATCTAAAAATAAAGAAACAGAAACCAAGTGAGTCCTGGGGAGAGCCTCCCGTGGAGTGACGGCCAGTGTCTGCCTGACGGGCGTCACATGTGTGACTTGGGAAAGTCCTTTCCATTCTCAGTGCGCTAGTTTCCTCATCCAGGAGATTGTGAGGGATGAGTGAGAAGATGAAGGTGAAAGGCTTTGGAAGTCTCAGATGCTGCACACGCGTGAGATGAAAGGAGGAGAGGGAGGTGGTGGTAAAATGCCAAATACATATAAAATCCTCAAGTAGGTAATTATTAATGGATTTATATTAAAGCTTATCCAGAAAAGCAACTTTATCCAAGCCAACAATAGCTGACAAGGCTGGGCAGGAGTATTTGATGAATGATAACAGTGCAGTCTGCAGCAATGGACCCATGAACACTGCTGACTACTCCATGGTTTGCTCAACTTTTTTTTTTTTCTGTCTCATTTGCATTTGTTTTTATTTAAATTTATATTCTTTTTTTTAAAAAAATTGAAGTATAGTTGGTTTACAATGTTGTGTTAGTTTCAGGTGTACAGCACAGTAATTCAGAGATATATATCCTTTTTCATATTCTTTTCCAATATAGGTTATTACAAGATATTGAATATAGTCCCCTGTGCCATACAGTAGGTTCTGTTGCTTATCTATTTTATATACAATAGTGTGTATCTGCTAATGCCAAACTCCTAATTTATCCATCCCTCTCCCCCCCTTTCCCCTTTGGTAACCATAAGTTTGTCTGTGAGTCTATTTCTGTTTTGTAAATAAATTCATTTGTGTCATTTTTTTAGATCCCACATATAACTGACCTCATATGACATTTGTCTTTCTCTGTCTGACTTACTTCACTTAGTATGATAATCTCTAGGTCCACCCATGTTGCTACAAATGGCATTATTTCACTCTTTTTTATGGCTGAGTAATATACTATATTGCATACATATATACAATATATCCATTGTATATATGTTTGGTCAAACGTTTTATAGTGTAGTGGTTAAGCCACTGACTCCTGAGCCAGGCTGTCTGGGTTCAAATCCCAGTTCTGCCACCTGCTGGCTGTGTAACTGTGGGCGAGCTCCCTGACCTCTCTGTGCCTCTGTCCCCTCATCACAGAGGGGGACACCCCAAGTACCCATGTTTGGGGGTTGGTGTGAGGATTATGAGCAAGAACACAGGAGCAGTGGCTGGCACAGAACGCTGCTGGCTAAGCGTGAGCTGTGCTGTTCTCATGTCCCCTCTCTGCTCTGGGCAGTTAACCAGCTTTCTGTCGCCATCAGGCTACACCTCAGTGGTGGGTCCTCAGAGCATGTGGCTTTGCCCCACTCCTCTGGAAACTTACGGTTATAACCTAAACTTGAAAAAATTCACTTGAACCCTATGAAATAGCTGTTTTGGTAGGTCAAAAGTGGAGTAAAATCAGCAATTTCATATTCTTCAACCTAACATAATGGACAAACAGATCCAAAGCTCAGAAGAGCAGGGGAAAAAAAAAAAAGGGAACAAGCAGTCTAGCAAAAATCAGAAAGGGAGAGTCAGATGAAATGTAAATAAAATAACCATGGCTTACACAGCTGCATCTGTATCAAAGAAATGCATAAATTAAGTACAGGATTTAATCATGTCTTTTAAGCACAAACATTAGCTCAAGGGGCTGGTGGGTCTGCAGATGTACATGTCTGAGTAAGGATTGGGAAGAGGAGGATTTTTTTTTTTTTTTTTTAAGGCCATGAAAGAGACACAGAAGGGAGCCAGGGAGCCTGTGCCTATGTGCGTGGCCGCACACTCAAGTCTTTCATCGGCTGCTTTTCTTCTCTGCTCCTTTAGATCCACAGAGGAGAATCTCAACCCGCCCTCTTCACCCACCCTTCCCGCTCCTGATGTCAAGCCTTCTCCCACACTGCACCCTCTTCTCGAGACTTCCTCACTCCATCTGTCGGCGATTTTTCTCCCACTCTTCAAGTTTCACCTCCCATCCTCTCTCCCACCAAGACAGCCTGTTTGCGGGGGAAGCAGAGAGCAGATACGTGGCCAGGCTTCCCAACACCAGGTGGCAGCTGGTGTTCAAGGGTTCTCCCTTTGCCCTTGTACTGGAGAGCGGGGCTTAGGGCTGTGGGTTTTAGCCCAAGCAAGAGGTCATCCCAGCATCTGTCTCTTCCTGCACCCCACTGGCCTTCTTTCTGCCAAATTTGCCAAGTCCCATTTCCCAGAAACAAAATACCTGACCATAATGTAAGCTGTAACCAGATCTGTAACCAGATCCCACAGGCTCCATGTGAAACAACTGTTACTACTGTTGGTAACTTTTTTTTTTTTTTTTTTTTTTTTTTGCGGTACACGGGCCTCTCACTGTTGTGGCCTCTCCTGTTATGGAGCACAGGCTCCGGACGCGCAGGCTCAGCGGCCATGGCTCACGGGCCCAGCCGCTCCGAGGCATGTGGGATCCTCCCGGACCGGGGCACGAACCCGCGTCCCCTGCATCGGCAGGCGGACTCCCAACCACTGCGCCACCAGGGAAGCCCTACAGCTGGTAACATTTACTAAATGATTGCTAACATGATAGAACCTACGCTAAGGCCTTTATGTCTTTTAGAACATTCACTCCTTACTATGGTCCTGCAAAACAGGTGATGTGGTTATCTCCATTTTTCATATGTGGGAACTGAGACACAGAAGGGTTAAGGGATTGGCTTCAGGGGCCACCACTGGTAGGTGATAAAGCTGAGAGTCCAAGCAGGCAGCTGGACTCCACAGCCCCTGTTCTTAGCCTAACTCTAAATACCCCCAAGAAACCATCTCCTTTTGCTGTAACCTTATAGGACATTCATCAAAAGATTCTGGCGGCAGAGTCTGCCTCAAGATTGGGAACGGAGAACATAATATACTTAACATACACGGAAGTAGAAAAACATATGCTTTTCTGTGATGGTACTCCAGGACAAAGGCAGTGGGCAGCCACGATGATTTGGGACTGAGAAAAACAGCCCTTGTATTGCCTGAAATCGAATGCTGTGTTCAAGAAAAGGCAGCTCTTTGGCTGAGGGAACACTTTCCAAGGACAGAAGATGGCCGACTGTATTAAGCTGGTATCCCACAGTAGGCTGAGATACGTACTGCTGTGGTCAGCAACTCTCTGGGAACCTTAGATTTGTTGGTCAAGGAAGGCTATAAGGGCTCCCAATTTTCCTCCTGGCTTCGGAGTCTCTGAAGTATCAGAAGAGGGGCCTTGGTATGAACTTCTCCACAGCCAGAGCTCTAAGTTTGGGAGAAGCCCAAGACCATCTGTCATCCCTGGAAACAGTGGCCGTCTCCCCAGCAGCATGCAGAATCACCCGTCACATTTGGAAGGAAAACCTCCTTGCCCTTGGAGACTGGCAGGGGAGATGCTGTTGAGGGGCCAGAAGAGAGTGGAGAGACTTCATAGCAGAGGTCAAGGCGACTGCATTAGCTAGGACTCTTGATCACAAGTAACAGAAATCCAACTTAAATTATCTAAAGGCAAAGAGGGGAGTTGATTGGCTCAAGTAACTAAGCCGAAGGAAGGGCAGGTGGCCGGCTGGGTCCTGGGACAGTGAAACCAGGGCCCACGCTGCCCTTTCTGTCTTTTGTCTCTTCTCCTCTCTGATGATCAGCTGAACTCTCCTGCAGACTGGCATCTTCCATGAAGCGTGAGATGTGGCTGCCAGCAGCTGTCACGAGCCCAGCTTCACAGCTAGGAAGGGAAACTCTGCATTTCAATTAGTAAAGTCCTAGGCAAGAAATCCAACTGGCCCAGTTCTGTGGCCAATAAGGAGAGGTACTGTGATAGACAACCCCCAGTAGAATCAAACAGAGGACGAGGAAGAGCAGTTCTTCACATAAGACGCCCAAATGGAAGACTGGTAAGGGGCAGGCAAAACCACAGATGGGGTTTCCCTGGTGGCACAGTGGTTGAGAGTCCGCCTGCCGATGCAGGGGACAAGGGTTCGTGCCCCGATCTGGGAGGATCCCACATGCCTCGGAGCGGCTGGGCCCGTGAGCCATGGCCGCTGAGCCTGCACGTCCGGAGCCTGTGCTCCGCAACGGGAGAGGCCACAACGGTGAGAGGCCCGGGTACCGCAAAAAAAAACCAAAACCACAGATGGCCACCAAAGGATCTGGTAGTCTTGGGCCATCAGGCCTCTGCAGTACTGAGGGGAGCTGCCTCAGGGTGTCCAAGGGGGAAACGACAAAGGGGACAGAGTTGCTGAAATCCTAGCAAAATTGGATCGGAGGTCAACATGAAATACTTCTTTCATAACCTAGGTCTTTGATGTTCTGGGGAACTCACACAGCCTGGGAGACTAAAGTCACATAGGGAGGAAGGCAAGTAGATTAGAGGTACTCCATAATTATAGAAATCATTCTGAGCTTCAAATGCAAATGTTGCCCTTCCAGAGGAGTGGGATGCAACCATCATATGTGCCAGGAGGGTTGGAAAATGGGAGGGACCCAGTCTGGGCTGAACACCTCCACCTGGGCGGTGCAGAGGCCACTACGACAGCCAGCCTGGGAAGCACACACCTGGGTCCGTGTGCGCTGGGTGTGTGAGTCTGCTGACATAAATAACCCTGGCACACCGTGTACACATCAGATGAACAGGAAAGCTGCAACATCTGGAGAACTGTCACCATCTGCCACACGGAGAGGAACACTGAAAGAATCAGCAGGATAGGAGCAGTATGGGGTCTGAGTTTTAAAAAAAAATGTTGGCAGCTGCCACCAGCTCTCCATTGCTGAGAACAGCAGCGATCTTCCTGACGTGGCAGGTTACGGGCTCTCACAAATCCCAGCTGACCCCTCACAAAGGCTGGGGTCCACATACCAAGAGGCTCCAATGGGCATCGCTCACCAAGCACATTTACGAGCTTTTGTTCCCATCTCTTCCGTAGCCTCACAATGGCAGGCGCGCACCAGGTCCCACAACAAGAAAGAGAGAGGTGGCTTGTGGAGATCTCAGCAAAAGCATTCTCCTTGTGCCTGACTCCTTTGACCTGCTCATCAACTGGTTTTATCCACAGAGATGAGACTTGCACTTAGTGCTGGGTTTTGTTTTTCTTTCTTTTCTTTCTTTCTTTCTTTTTTTTTTTTTTGTTTGGCCGAGCACACGGCTTGTGGGATCTTAGTTCCCTCACCAGGGATCAAGCCTGGGCCCCCTGCATTGGAAGCGTGGAGTCTTCACCACCGGACCACCAGGGAATTCCCTGAGTGCTGGTTTAGATGAAACCCCAAACCCGGGAGAGGGATGTGCTCACATCAGACCAAGGTGATGCTTATATTTTCATGTGTTAATATAAATCTAAGTTAACCAGCCCGAGCAGGACTCAGCCAGGGCTGTTTTTTATTAACTGGCTGGTCGTTCCTGTTTTTAAAAGAGAGGACCATTAAACCCGACAGACGGCCCCCTTGTGTAGTTGAACAGTAAACGTGATTGTTAGGATCCCAGTTGCCATCCAGGCTCTCCTTGGAACACAAGTTCTTTGTACATGAGAAATAGAGTCAGACACAAAGGAAAAAAGGTTCATTTTCTCCTACTGCATCAAAAGTGTTCCTTTAGACTGAAAGGGGCTATTTTGCTCCCCAAGGTGGGAAGGAAAAACAATGACACTCTGAGTGCAGTGAGAAAATACGCCCCTGCATAAACATTTGATCCCGGTCTGCATTACAAGGTTATGAACTTGTGCTCACATATTAAAATCTGCCTGGGCTGTGAGGCCCTTGTTGATACTATGAGGAAGGTACTACGAGTTTGTTTATTTCTGTTCAGGAAGGGAATTAACTGGGCTCTTATCCCAGCTCTGTCTGGGACCAGGTACTTTTCTCACTTATTGATTGAGGGAGGGAAGGCGCTGGACAAGGGGTTTGCTATGGTGTCTTTTAGCACTAACCTTCTATAACGTGGTGACTTTTTTCATGTGCTAGAGAGGTTCTCATTACTGACATTTCTTAGCGTTTCACTCCCACCCTCAACAACTGACTTTTGTCTGCTTACCATCTGATCCAACCATGTCTACGACAGACTGCCCTGCTCACAGCCACCACAGGACAAAGGAAAAGCTCCCATATGGGTGGCCTTAACTTGGGGACAGTGGAGTCCTATGTCAGTCACCCACTGCCGAAACTGAGGAAAGGGGTCTGTGCCCAGCTCTGGAGAACTTTTCTTCCTCCCCAGGGACACCTTGCCAGTCCATCCCGAATGGCCCTGGTACCTTTTGGCAAGCTCTACCAGCAAACAGAGTTCAATCAGGGAAGTAATTTACCAAAAATAATAACAATAAGCTGATAATAATACTTAAGCATTAACTGGAACCTATTATGTATTAGGCATGCAAAGTACAAAGGGCTTTACATATACTATCATATGTAACCCTCCCAATAACCCTTAGAAATAGAGAACACTATTACTCCTGCTTTAAGGAATAAGGAATTGAGGCTTATAGAGGTAAAGCCTATTTTGGCAGTGTGATGCCCAACGAGCCACTTCAGAACTACTGGATGAAGTGTCTTCCTGCCTAAAAGCAGGAGGTTGGCCTGGGTCAGTATTTCCCAAAGTGTGGTCTGTGACCCATTCTCCCCAGTCACCAGGCATGTTTGTTGAAATGCAGACTCCCGGATCACCCCAGATCTACCAGATTGGAATCCCTGGGGTGAAGCCCAGGTATCTATCTGTTTAACAAGAACCCCAGGTGATTCTTAAGCATATTAAAGTCTGAGAAACCAAGGTATATGATTCCCAAACCTCACGCAGCTCTATTATGATGGCCTGTGGTTTCCTTTTCTTAGAGACTCTTCAAGAATGCAAGCTTTCCTCTTTCATCAGACCCAAAGTTAACCCCCAAATATCCTGCACATCTTCTTTAGATCAGCTGTATACAACACAAGACCTTGTTTCATTTGTAGGACATAGGCAAGTTCTTTATCCTTTAAAATGTTTAAACCATATGAAACAAATCCCTCGCATTTAGAAGGAATGCAAAAACAAGATGACATGACCTTAACCAAAAGAATTTTCTTAACATTATTTTACAAGTAGAAGTCAACAAACGTATGGAACTAGTTACTGAGAAAAGGGTCACTGGATCAGAGAACATTGACAATGAGAGAGAGAGAGAGAGAGAGAGAGAGAAGGAAGGAGGGAAGGAGAGAGAGGGAGGAGGTATTTCTAAATCAAAACACACACACACTCAGATCATACACATAGAAGAAAACAGGTAAAATTAGGCTGTAAGGGAAGAGCATGAGAGCAAATAGGCCTTCTTTTCACTGAGAACAAGTAGCTCTTGTCACCACTGGCCATGGTCTTGAGTCTTCCTCCTAATTTATTTCCTTATTTCCCCTAAAAATGTCCCTCTTACTTTTTGTCTTCATTCTTTTCTCTAATTTGCCTTTTGGTCTATTTATTTTTGTCCTTTCCTGCTGAAACCGAGGTCAGAGTGACAAAATAGTCTGCACTCAGTGCACCTTGTAATGTCATCATCTTACTGCCCGTCATGGAAGGATGCAAAATCCTCTTAGCCGAGGCCTCAACCCTGGCTACCAAGATGGCCAAATGTCTGCATCAATCATGCGGCCACCAGGCTCAGCAGCTGCCCGCTGCTAAGTTTCCATGGAGACGCACATCTGCTTTCTCCATGCACCTCATCCCTCTTTCTGACACACACACGTGCATGCTAATATTAGCCAACATCTCCACCACAACAAAAATTCATTATGCGTCAGTTGTGCAAAGCACAGTCCTAGGTGCAATGAGAAAAATCAAGAAGTAAAGATGCATTAGATCTTTAGTGGTCTCCCCCTTCAAGGACCTCAGCACCTATTTGTAGAGACACTGAATGCTCCAGAAAGCAAGTACGGTAGGAGTTCAGGGGTCATAGTGAGTAGACTGCTTACAAAACAGCCTCCTGGGGGAAGTGAGACCTGGGTTGGGTTTTGGAGAAGCCGAGGAGAGCTGGCAGAGCATGTGGGGTAGAGGGGATGTCTGCAGTTTCCCTTCCCACATCTTTTGATAACAGTGCCCTGATTTTCCTTAAACTCACCCTTAGCTCTGTGATTCAGGTGGGCCTGAACCTGACCTTGTCCCCCAAAGCACCCTAACCACCTGGCCACTGTGAGGGTTCAGAATGTGTACCTGATCCAGACCAGTCCAATGAGACTGGATCCTGAGACCTTTGCAGGAACCATGGGTAGGGAGAAGCTGTCCTGCTCAGAGGACATAATCCTGGAGCTACTGGTGGCCATTTTACTACTACATGGAGGGGGCTGACCAACACAGAGGGAGGAAGAACCAAGACGGAGATCTTTGTCCTGAGGACAAAGGTTGAGGAAACCAGCTCTAGCCCTGGACCATTTAATTCATGTGAGTTGGCTCTGTTTTTGCTTTTTAAAGCTAGTTTGGCTGATCAGCTTTTGTCACTGTAGGCGTAAATGTCTAAGAGTGTTCATGGAAGAGTGGGAAGATGAGCCTCACTGGTTGATGTTGGTGAAAGGACAGCTGGAAGGATCAACTAGGGCCAGACTTGGCAGGAGATGAGAGGGAAGGCGTGACTGCACAGCTAGGGAGTAAGAACTTTATGTCCTATAGACAGGAGGAACCACGATGACCTCTGAGAAAGGGAATACCGATCAAAGAGGAAATGTTTTAGTAGGGGGTCAGGCATGGGGTAGGAGGTGGAACAAGATGAATTCTCTGGTTTCTTCCAACCTTGAGACTGTGTGGTAGATGGCAGTACTGGTGATAGTCTGCATCATGGCTCAGAGGGGTAGGACTGCAATCAGTGACATTCACAGGCAGTTATTGACAGGTTGGAGTTGATACCACAGTGGCAGTGGTGGGGATGAGGAAGGAGGCGTAGAATGACACTGGAACAGTACTAGTCACTTTGATGACTAGCTGTGGGAGGCAAAGGAAGGAGAAGGCAGGTGGTATTAAGGGTCTGCTCCTCTGAGTTGGGAGGATGATGCTTCCACTGATGGAAAGCAGAGGTGGAGCTGGTTTGAAAGGGGGGAGTACTTCTCCCACCCTGAGACTTAAGGGGCAGTGTTGGAAGAAGTGGGACTGGAGCTCAAGGGACCATGGCGGTCCCTTAACCTCTCTGCATAGGGTTGGATAAGATGGCCTCTGAGGTCACGGCCAATTCTGTAGCTTCCTGATTCCAGGAGGGAGGACAGGGTTGCAAATGCAGATTTGGTAGTGAGGGAAATTCACAGTTCTTAGTGGCCTCAGAGGGTCCATAGCATAAGCTCCAATCCAAAGCAGGAATCTCCTTTCCAGAAATGATAACAGATGGCCATTCAACCTGAACAATTTTTACTCCTGGCACCTTATAAACTCTGAAGGCCATCAAGAGTTTGCCACCAGGTAGCTTTAACATAAACGATTCCTTTCATTGAGCTAAATGGACTTCCCTCTAAATTCAATCCACAGGTTGTACTATTTCCTCCTGAAGATGACACAGTTAAGAAGAGCATAGATGGGCTGGACAGTGGCACGGCGGAGGTAATTTTCCTTGGCCACACGCTTAAAAAGTGGCTGTCCTCTCATCTATTTTTTCTTTTTTTTTGCGGTACGTGGGCCTCTCACCGTTGTGGCCTCTCCCATCGCGGAGCACAGGCTCCGGACACGCAGGCTCAGCAGCCATGGCTCACGGGCCCAGCTGCTCCGCGGCATGTGGGATCCTCCCAGACTGGGGCACGAACCCGTGTCCCCTGCATCAGCAGGCAGACTCTCAACCACTGAGCCACCAGGGAAGCCCCCTCTCATCTATTTTTAAAGTAATATGTTATAATGACAGTTGTGTTAAGACTGTGATGTAAACAGTTTAGGGGAAACAAAATGACCATGAGCTGGAGTATGAAAGCAGATGACAGCTACATATTCTTGTCTCACCCTCCCCACTCTTTAATCAGTGGTAGGAAACCTGCCTCATCCCCAGGCTGGCTTCCCAGATGATGGAATTTGGCTGTCTCTGAAACAAGGTCTGATCCTTTTTACCCAGAAAAGCCTATCCAATATTTTACTCTCATGGTCAGTGTGAATCTTTCTTTCCCAAATTAATTATCTCCACAGATGACACAGCTTAAAATTCTGAGCTTGGATGAGATCCTAAAAGGAGAGAGACTAGGAGAAGGGCCAAGGCCTCAAGTTCACATAAAAGTGAGTTGTTTATATACAAGCTCATTGATTTCCTTCTTTCTCCTCCCCCAGAACGACACACACACATACTGGCTTTGCTTAAACAAACATGGGTTTGACCAAGTTTAAATCTTCACAAGTACTCCATTGGCTACTAAAGCATTTTAATTACCCTCTATTAAAAAGAACAAAGGTATTTTCCTAAGCCTGCAAATTATTATCAGAAATGCCCTAGTCACTAATCAAGAACAAAAATTACGAGTGAGATTACTATTGGGATCATATGGGTTCATCAGCTTTCTGACTGAAAAAAGAAACTATTTTACTTTATTATCATTATTTTTGCTGTTGTTGTTTTCTTCTGATGCAACACGAGGTCAGAGGAGCAGAAGGAATATTTGGGGTCACTTGCCCTGCTGCTTTAAAAATGTTTACATGTACTTGATTCTTCTGCACTAAGAATTTGCTGGAGGTCCTTGAACTGTCGTCTCTTCCCCATTTCTTGGAGCCAGATTCTAAAAGGCACTCTATTAGGGCTTCCCTGGTGGCGCAGTGGTTGAGAGTCCGCCTGCCTATGCAGGGGATGCGGGTTCGTGCCCCGGTCCAGGAAGATCCCACAGGCCCCGGAGCGGCTGGGCCCGTGAGCCATGGCCGCTGAGCCTGCACGTCCAGAGCCTGCGCCCTGCAACGGGAGAGGCCACAGCAGTGAGAGGCCCGCGTACAGCAAAAAAAAAAAAAAAATTAATAAAATAAAAGGCACTCTATCTTCCTGAGAGCACCCATGACCTTGACTTGACATTTTGTTTTTGTGATTCCCTCCCCCAACATTCTTGACCATAAATGGAACTACTTCAGACCTAAGTTTCAAAGGTAGAGTTAACAACTCAACTGTGTTCAAAAGTGTCTCCATCGAAAGAACTCAAATTCTCTCTTCTAGCCACAATTATCTATTTGGTTTTCTCAGGAAGAGGGGAAAATAAGTTCTCCGAGACAGGACTCTCTTCCGTAAACCTGACGGGCAGCAGTGTGTGTTTCTCCGTCAGCCTTAGTTCCGCTCTCCACAAGACATGCGATTGATAAGAACAGAGGTGGTGGGAGGAGAAAATGTTGCTCTCTGATTTCATAAACTGGCCAAGACAAGCAGCAATAACTACGGAACTGTAAAGTTTCATGTTTAAGACCTTGACTGACTCACCTCAACTACTTTGATTTTATATTAGATCTCATTTAAGTTATGTGTGGAAGTTATAAGGTAGGTTAGCTGTGTACATGTTTGAAATCAAATCTGAAAAATCAGAGGTGCTTCTCTCACCCCAGTTGTTTAAAAATGCATGAGTATATGATTTCTGTAATTGCTTACTGCATAAGAACCAATCCCTGTAAATTTCTCTTGTTTTGCCAGCTCTTTAAATAAAATACATATGTTCCCTGGGAAACAAACAAACAAAACAAAACAAAAAAATAAAGTTGCGTGTTGTGTAGTTATCTGAATGGTTAATCAAATACATGGAACTCAAAAGATGCATAAGAAAAATCAGACATGGGAGTGAAGGATTAGTCATACATTTGTCCTTCCCAAAGTACATTATGTTCTTGTTATTAATTGGGAGAAAAAGTAATACAAAGGTTTTATTGAATTATTCCCATTGAAAAGCTCAACGATGGATTAATGAAAACCAGCACATCTTTCCCTAAAGCAAACCACTTAGCAATGTTCTGGGCACCAATTTTAGAAATGGAAAGCTTCCAGGCTGTAATGTTCCAAGACTTTTCAGTTAATTAGTGCAGAGAAATTATTTTTATCTCTGCATCATGTGAAGATTCAAAAAATAGGTCAGGAATGTTTTTCTTCCTATTGTTAGTTGTTTAAGTTCTGGACTGGTTGAAGGCACAAGCGGTTAGCAGAAGGGTAAAGTTGTACGTATCACCAGATCAGATCTGATCCAGCATTAAGTCATTAGTACTAACTGCTTTAGCCAACAGGCCCAAATTTTTCAAAATATTAAAGAGAGACATTTTACTATACTAAGAGGAGCCTCACCCTTTCCTAAAACCAGTGTCTTTGCCAGTGTCCCCTGAAGCTTCCTGGTTATCTCCATCCACGTTCCCAGGCACATTCTATAAGAGTTGCAACTGAGTGGCTGAAGTTTTCATTTCATTAAATGGATGGCTAAACAATATTGGTTTGAAATGTGGAGACAATATACTGAAGTACTACAATCCACCTGTGCGTGGATTTGCAATATGATTATAAAGAGAATATTGACCTCGGGGGATTTGGGGGGGTGGGTCACAGAAAAATGGACTCAGAGTCAGAAGGGATCCTTGAATTTTTTAATCCTATTCCCATCCACTATAGTCGTTTATCCAGCCTTTACTTGAATGCTTCTAATTATGGGCCAGCATGAAATTGGATGGGCTAAGATAAGCATTTTAAATAAAATATCACCATGTTAACTTAGTCTGGAATTTAGAAAACTGTATCAGTTTAGATCCCATCCCACAATGGAAAAAACCTCACAGAAACTGTGAATAGTTACAAAGATGACATTAACACGTGATTCCTGACCTCAAAGGCAGAATATATGGTGGAAAATATTAATAGATACATTAAAAAAATAAAACAAAACGAAAAACCTCACATAGTAACCCAAACTGCACACAGATACGCACACTCACACACACACACACACAAACACACATACACACGCTGATGCTACTTATTCCACGTTGTAACCATTCATTCAAAAAGCATTTCTTGACCACCTACTATGTGCAACACCATCATGGCCAGTGGAGGCTGAGCTGGTGAATATTAAGTTTCATGCTAATCTTTCCAGACCATTTTTGCATTCTGGTGCATGTCTTTCCTTTTCTGGGAGCTGCATTGAAAGTATCCCAATAAATGAAGTGGACTATGAAAGCTCAAAAATATGAGGAGTCTAGTATTGATGTTTCTCATAGCATCTTAACTGATTTTTAAACATTTCTTCACTTATGGCATAGACTGTATTTGCTGATCTCCTGCCTCAGCCCAGGGCCCTTGGTCCCTCTTGCAGCCCCACCCTAATGTCCACTTTCCTGCAGCTGCTGAGGGCATGTTCCCCTTATTCCACCCCTGTCACAGGAGGCCCACATCCTTTCCCCCTCATTCTGCGCACACTGTGACATGTGATCCTGCATCCCTCACAACTTCCTCACCCTCTTCCCGTGTGGATTGGTCAGAATCTGCATGTGCCCAATTTTTATTTTTTATTTTATTATTATTATTATTTTTTGTGCATGCCCAATTTTTACAGCACTGTGCAGATATTCAAAACGATGCCCACCTTACTGACATTTTGGCACCTAGCGGGGGAGGAGCAGGGCATACATTCTGTAAAAAGGGCTGTGCTGTGCCCACATCTGCTCTCCAATGCCTCCTCCAGGACCTCCTCTGTAGCCAGGATGTCTGGCTGGATCAGCCCTTTAGGCAAACTCCTCACGGCCGTATATGATTTGATTTCATTTGGTTTAACAGTTGTTACGGAAGGAGCTTAGAAACTCACAATTCGTTCATATGGTTAGAAGATCATAGTTTGATTCCTTCCTCTATCACTTGTTACTCAAATGATTTGAGTCTAGTTTCTTCATATAATACTCTATGGTAATACTACTACTAGCTATTATGAGAATTAAAATGACATGGGCAGACATGCCAAATACAGAACTTCATAGGTGCTAAATGTGTTGAACTTAGATCTGATGCATAAAGACTTCCTAGGGACAAGTATTTAAAATGGTAAATCTTACTGTAAAATGACATCTGATTTACAGTATCAACACTTTACAGTTCAGCCCTGACATGCTTAGGTGCTCAGATCTACTTGGACCCACCAGACTACCGGGACTCTGGGGCCAGGGCCTCCTGCCCTGCTTTATACCATTCTGTCCATTCCTAATTGTCAGCTTTCTGTTTTGCTTTAAGGAAATGTCCAAGGATTCAGGGTTAGTAATCTTCCTTCTTTGGAATCTGAAATGTCCTTGACTGACTGCATGTGTGTTTTTATGATTTTCTCCTCTATACATCTAAGGTGGGACTGGGGTGAGCATGAATCCACTTTGAGGACCTGAATCCTTTCCCAGTCAGTGTCAATGGTCATCTGTTCCCCTGCTGCTGAGACCAACCTTCTGATTCCTTAAGTCCCTTTCCTCCTTACATGTTACTTCCTAAGCCATATGTACAATCTCTGTTTTCAGACTTCTAATGATTTCTCCAGCTATTTCAACTATCCCTCACTCTAGCCAAAGCAGCTTTTCATCTGGTTTTTCCCATTTTCTAGAGTTATTTAAATAAAAATAAACTTTATTTTGTAGAACAGTTTTAGATTTACAAAAAATTTGTGAAGATAGTACAGATATTTCTCAAATACCCCTGAATCTAGTTTCCCCTATTATTGACATTTTATACTAGTATGATACATTTGTTACTATCAATGAACCAAAATTGATACATTATTATAACTAAAGTCATATTTTATACAAACTTCCTTAGTTTTTAAACAAACTGTGGTAAAATATACATAACATTGACCATTTTAACCATTTTTAAGTGTACCATTTAGTGGTATTCAGTGCATTCACATTATTGTACAACCATCACCACCATCCATCTCCAGAAATCTTTCCATCTTGCAAAACTGAAACTCTGTGCCCATGAGACGATAAATCACCATTCTCTCCTACTCCCAGCCCCTGGAAACCACCATTCTACGTTCTGTCTACTTTCTGGACTAGGTATGCCAAATAAGCGGAGTCATCCAGTATTCGTCCTCTTGTGACTGCTTTACTTCACTTAATATAATGTCTTCAAGGTTTATCTATGTTGTCCATCTTTGGCATCTTTAACCAACTTCAAAAAGGTGCATTCGTGCATATTCTGAATCTTCCTACCATGGCTTCACTCTACTTTCTAACTGATTCTCCACTCTCGAGTTGGCCCTAGTGAGCCCTAGCTTGCCTCTATTTCTGGGACCTATCCTAAATCCCATTTAGCATCTGGGATCCAAGAACCCCTCACAGGAACTAACATTTTAAAAGCACTTGCTATGTGGTTCCTTGTTCTAAACAATATACACATATTATATAATATGTATAATATTATATACATATAACACACATATATAATATATATGATAACAAGAAACACATACTATCTTGTTTAAACTTCACTTTGTTTAAAGTACCCTGTGACGTAAGTACTATTATTATTATTATTTATTTTTTTTTTTTGTGGTACGCGGGCCTCTCACTGCTGTGGCCTCTCCCGTTGCGGAGCACAGGCTCCGGACGCGCAGGCTCAGCGGCCATGGCTCACGGGCCCAGCCGCTCCGCGGCAAGTGGGATCTTCCCCAACCGGGGCACGAACCCGTGTCCTCTGCATCGGCAGGCGGACTCTCAACCACTGCGCCACCAGGGAAGCCCCGTAAGTACTATTATTAATCCCATTTTACAGATCAGGAAAGTCAAGCACAGGGAGATTAAGTAACATGCCAAAGGAATACTGTTAACAAGTGGTAGCCCCAGAACTAGAAGCTAGGCAGCCCTATATGTCCTGAAATGTCTCCTAGTTCCTGTAAGTCCTGGCTTTCCTTTCATGGGGGAGGCAGTTCAGTTCTCTGTGCCAGACGTTGCTTGGTGATGGTTCCACAAAAGTCGTTCAAATATATGCTCTAAAATCCTATGTAAACTCATTGCTTTCGGCATGAGTATCCACCAGCAGGAAAACAGTTTAGTAAATTACAGTATGTGGTAGAATATAACGCAGTTGTGGAACAGTTATGGGCTGTTTTCAAATATCCCATCTTTCATCCTTCCAGGTAGGTACACAGTAAATGTACAAGCCCACCTCCCCTGAAGCTGGCTTGGCTGTGTGTCACTTTGGCTGGCGGAAAGAAGCTGAGGTAATGGGTGTTACTTCCAGGCAGAGTTTTAAGAGCCTGTTTGTGATGTCCTGTTTCTCCTTCCCCTGCCTCAGTGATCTTGGAAGTGTGCACCACAATGGGGTCCAATCCCTCAGGTCTGCGCCTCTGTGACTGTGACCAGTACAGCCTGCTTGCTGGCTTGAGTCAGAGATGCAGAGTGAGTGGGATATGAATTTGAGTTGTGTTAAACTCCTGAGATCTCTGTGTGTGTGTGTGTGTGTGTGTGTGTGTGTGTTATTGGAGTTACCATATTATCTTATATGAGCTGCAAGTACATTATGGAAAACATTAATAGTTTGAGCCTGGGCTGGAAGACAACATGCAAAAATGAAAATCATTGTTAGTTTTTCTAAAAAGGGCAGGTTTCTTTAATATGGTTACATTTTTTTTTCACTTATGAAAATGTTTTAGAAGGATAGAAAGCTCAAAGAATATAAAAAACAACTGGTTGATTCTAAGATTCTATTCTTTTTTTTTTTTTTTTTTTTTTTTGCGGTACGCGGGCCTCTCACTGTTGTGGCCTCTCCCGTTGCAGAGCACAGGCGCGGGACGCGCAGGCTCAGCGGCCATGGCTCACGGGCCCAGCTGCTCCGCGGCATGTGGGATCTTCCCGGACCAGGGCACGAACCCGTGTTCCCTGCATCGGCAGGCGGACTCTCAACCACTGCGCCACCAGGGAAGCCCTAAGATTCTATTCTTGTATAAATTTGGATTTAGAGTAGAAGGCTTTATAAAAGAAAGCACTGGGAATAAATTTCAGCTCTTCTGCCAAAGGGTGCTACTGTATTTAAATGAAGCAATGCATACCCAGTAGCTTTAACAAACAACTGCCCATCGCCAGGGAGGCATTTCGCTTTTCTTCTAGAGTCAAGTAGAAAATTATTTCCTCCTTCAAAGTCACAGGAAATTGTTGCTCCCCTCCCTGCAGCTTGCTCTTTAATCAGAAGTATAATCTCCAAATAAAGATCTCTCTCCCAGGGCTTCACTTCCTCCTGAAATACTGAAAAGTCTGGTGGAGTGGAAGGGTGGCTACAGGACAAAGTGCAAAGCTTGAGGAACGATAGAGAAAGTGGGTTCAGTAAAGTTGGAATGCTCACAGACCCTGGCATCAAAGGAGCTCCCATTCCTAGGGAGCCAAACACCTGCGACGTGTGACAACCTGCCCCTCCCCTGAGGCGTGGATTGGCGTGACTTGGGCCAATGGCAGGTGTGGGAGTTCCACTCACAGTGAGTGAGCCCAGCTAACCCCCAGCACCTACAGCTCATCACAGCTGTATCAATTGCACCCATCGTTTGTTACAGCATTGAGAAAGATTGGAGCAGAGATTTTGGCATTCACTCTGGGGACAGGCAGCCTAGATCTGAATCCTCATTCCACTTCTTACTAGCTGGGTCATCTTGGGTGAGTTACTTAACCTCTCTGTACTTCAGTTTTCTCTTCTTAAAAAGGGGAATAAAAGAAACGAAATTGAGTTATTTGTAGTGAGGTGGATGGACCTAGAGCCTGTCCTACAGAGTGAAGTAAGTCAGAAAGAGAAAAACAAATACCGTATGCTAACACATATATATGGAATCAAAAAAAAAGAAAAAATGGTCATGAAGAACCTAGGGGCAAGACGGGAATAAAGACACAGACCTACTAGAGAATGGACTTGAGGATACGGGGAGGGGGAAGGGTAAGCTGGGACAAAGAGAGAGTGGCATGGACATATACATACTACCAAATGTAATATAGATAGCTAGTGGGAAGCAGCTGCATAGCACAGGGGGACCAGCTCAGTGCTTTGTGATCACCTAGAGGGGTGGGATAAGGAGGGTGGGAGGGAGGGAGATGCAAGAGGGAAGAGATATGGGGATATATGTATATGTATAGCTGATTCACTTTGTTATACAGCAGAAACTAACACACCATTGTAAAGCAATTATACTCCAATAAAGATGTTAAAAAAGGGGGGGGGGATAATAATAGTGCCTACCTTGAAGGCTGCTGGAGGACTGAGTCATATACGTACAGCTCTCAGCTTAGAGCCTCACACACAGTGAACACCGTGTCAGTTACTGCTGTACTTACTCTTACTCAAGTCACTGTAACTCCCTTGTGGTGGCAACTTTTACTTCCAACCATAGCCCCACAGGAGAGTTACCTCCTTGCACTGATGCTGGGAACGGAGAGAAGCATAAGGGTTGTGCATAACTGACAATTCTTAGAAGAAATTCAAATATTTGGGTTCAATATTTACAGCATCATTAAGTTTCTAAGGGACCACTTACACCTGACTGCACTTTATGGGAGAAACTGTGTGCTATGACAGCATCATTTATGAACCTGAATGTTGGCTCAGGGCTTAGGACTCGTTCCTAAAAACATTAAGGCGGGGTCTACCACGTTCTTCCCTAAGGTAGGAGGTCGGCAGTCACACCCTCTCCCCCTTCACGAGGCTGAGGGAGACTGTCAATACAGTATTGTCAGATGATGACTGGAGCAGTGTCTGGGGGTGGGGCTGGTGCCTTTGGATCTACTGAGCTCAAGGAGCCAGACCACAGGCCAGAAGAAAGATACAGGCATCTGGCAAGGAAGGACTAGCAAAGGCGGCATTTGTTCTCTTCTATATTATTCCATGCTGTTGAAGATGGAAGGATCTGAGGCAGACACTTTGTTCAGGAATAAAGACTATATGACTGGCTAGTTTCTCTTGTGTTTTAGCTACTGGGAGAATGAACATATAATAAAGAGGGAAACTGATATAGAAGAGCTGGTAGACCTGTACAACTGTGCTCAGTATTTAGGCTTGTGAGTGAGAAACACCGAGGCCAGAACGATCCCTTCAATGAATTCTCATAGCCTAAGAAGGAGAAACAGACCGCCTATGGCAGGTGAGAAAAGGCCCTTGCAAGGTTTTTTGATGTGAAACCTGGATTCAGGTATGAGATGGAAACGGGGTTTGATTTAAAAGATTCAGGGTGATTTCTTTACTTCTTTATTTTCTGTCATGTCCAAGAGAATTAAGCTCCACAGAACAGAGATGGCCACAGAATAGTTGGTTTTGTTCACTGCTAGATCTCCAGTCCTTAGAGCAGGCTTGGCACGTGGAAAGTGCTCAATAATGACTCGTAGAGAGAATGGAGGAACGACAGGTTTGTTGTGGAGAGGGCAGCAGGGGAGAGCAAGTGGTCATCATACCTGAGGAAGAACTGGATCACGAGCCCCGACGCCAACAGCACCAACACAGAAGTTTATTCTAGAAGTTGCAAAGAGTTGGGGCTGAGCAACACTGAAAGTCACCTCCCAGAGCAAGGGAGTGGACTCATGGCCCAAACAGAAGTCCACTGGGTGCCTGGCCACCCCTCTGCCTGGCACCTGTTCCTGCTCTCAGATGGCCTGTAGGCATTTCTAACAAACACTCTAATCAGCGTCTGTATATCTGAGCCCAACCTTCTCATGTATAAAATGGAAGTAATGGATCTTTCATTGTAGTTGTGAGGATTAAATACAGTAATATACGTAAATGATGCAGCACAGCACTTATATGTGATTAGGGCTCAACAAATGCTAGTTGTCGTTGTTATTATTATTATTGTATCAAATTGTACAGATGGTTTATTTCTTTAAAGTTTGGTTTTAGATTTATTTCCTAATTATTGGATGTTTATTATGATTAGTTGGGGTTTTTTTGTTTTGTTTTCTAAAAATTTTATTGAAGTATAGCTGATTTACAATGTTGTGTTAATTTCTGCTGTACAGCAAAGTGATTCTGTTATACATATATGTTCTTTTTCATATTCTTTTCCATTATGATCTATCACAGGATATTGATTATATTTCCCTGTGCTATACAGTAGGACCTTGTTGTTTTACGATTAGTTGTTTTGAAAATTAAAAGGGTTTATTTTGCTTTAAAACAAACAAACTAAGGAAGGAGCAGTGGATAAAGGATAAGCAGGGTGACGTCAATCTCAGGTAAAGTGTGTGCTTTACAGAATTGACCCTGGAATGTGATCAAGGCATCGACAGCTCTGGTTCTGGTCCCTTAGGAGTGAAGCTACACTTCAAATATGGCCTATTTGATAAGCACTTAGGATAAAGCAGGGGCAAAAATAAAATCCCCCTTCCCCCTGAAAGTGTTTCAGCCAATGTGAGCTATTAAACTAACTCACAAGTAAGGTAAAATATAAGGTAAAATATGAAAGTTATTTTGGGACTCAAAAGGGGCTGAGGAAGTCACCCTGCAGCCCTCCACCTGCCTGCTCCTGGGGATGCAGATGTCTCCCAAAATCCCAAACCAATGGGTGTGAATGAAATACCAGGGTTGCAGACTTGCCAGGGGCTGAGGGAGTGACACAACATTTTTCTGTCTTTTCTGTTTTCAGGATATTCTGAGGTTGTCTTTACAAAAGGATACACATACAGAACTGTTTTCTCCTCTGTTGTTAAAACTTTATATTCTCTTGCCCTGTGATGAGGTACTGTAAACATATACTAACAAGATGAAAAACCTTCCCACAACCACTAGGAGACTTCATTTGTACGCACCACATTTCACTTACAAGACGCCTTGGGTGACTGAAATCATTAATTCAGAAATAACAGGGTCAGTCTTGCCAGACTGAAAATGGCTATAATGAAAATCAAAACAGGATTCTGACGTTCGTCCTGGCACTGACCCTCACTGGGGTATGTTATTAAGAACACAGTCAATCCCAGTTATTGACACTCCTAAGAGGAAGACACACACTAAATTTAAAAAAAGATCACTAATCTAAAACCGTGTTTATTTTCTGTTTGAAAAGCAGCTAGAGACACATATTCAGAAACATACAGTCATCCGAGTTGATTCGCTTGCCCCGTCTCCACTCAGCTCACCTACTCAGGCCAGAAACCTGGCAGTTGATCACGTCTGCTGCCGCTGCTTTACCGTCCTGACCCACTCAGTCCCTAGTTCCTAAGTATCTATCACAGCCCCTTCTTCTCTGCTCCCCCCATTTACCTTTTCATCATTTCTGGATGACTGCTTGTCTCGTTCCTCTGAGAGCTGTTGTGCAGCCTGGGTCCAAGGGGCACTTACACGCCGACTACAAAGTGAATGGTGCCCCCCGGGGTTGGCAACACCCCAGCCTCCCTTCACCCTGCCATCTTAGACACCTTTTAACATGCAAATATGGTTATGTTGTTTCATTTCTTAAAATCTTAAAAATTAATTATAATCATGATGTTGAAGATGATAGTAATGGCAGGTACATACCACGTACATGGCACCATGCTAAATATTTCACATGTTCTAACCTTAGTTCTCACAACAACCCAATTATTCCCGTTGTACAGATTATTCCCACTTTACAGAGGATGGAGGGAGGTTCAGAGGTGTTGGGTAACTTGCCAGGGTCACAGAGTTTTATCCTTTTATCTTGGAGGCAGAGTAACAGTGGTTCATAGCAGGGCTGAAGAGATGGCAGACGTGGGCTGGAATCTTAGCTCTGTAAGATTACATGTTATTTCATGGAAAGTGGCAGTTAGTGATTACTATTTCAGGATACAGTCAAACTTTAGGGAGAGCATACGGATCATACCAGGCCCTTCACAACATGGTGCCTGCCTCTCTTTCCAGCTTTATCTCCAGCCACAGACCCTCTGGAACCCCAGCCATTCTCCCAAAGGACACAGGTATTGCACTCCTGTTGGTTTGCATACCCGACTCCCTTTCCTGCAATGTTGTTTTCTTCTTTGACAGGTAAATACTATTCGTCCATCACACTTTGCCTCATCCCTCCACGCTGAGATAAGCACTGTTGCCCCAGAGACCACAGCACCTTCCTTTATTTTTTCATCGGCTCTCTGACATCATTTATTTGCATCTGGGTCTGCCTGCTGGACTGTGAGCCCTTTGAGTGCTGGGCCCAGGACCTACTTATTGTAGCCTGGTACTTGGTAGGTACCTGGCATCTAGGAGATACTCAACAAGGTTTGCAGAACTGGATTGAATTGGTGTGGGGTTGGCTCAGTTAGTAAACAAACATATTTCAAGAATTCACCTTCATTTTCTGTGGTAGACTGGTTTAGGAACGTCTGCTATAGGCAACGGAAGGAAATTTGGCTCAGAATTCTGGTTTGGGTGTCTGACAATCTGAAATTGGAAACCTGACAACACTGTCCTAATGATGAGAACAGCATAAACCTTGAAAATACACTTTTAATACAGGCTGATTAGAATGCCAGTTTAGCTAGGCACCCCCATGTGACTGGTGCATTCAGATAGAGCCTAGGGAGAGAGCAGTAAATTTACTTTCTAAGGATTAAGTCTCCTGCCCTGCTGTAATTTTAGACTTCCAGGCTTCTCATATGGTATAAACATCTCTCTATTAATTGAAAACAGTGCTGGTTAACATTTACATCTCAATTTCAAAGCATTTTGTATTCCTGTACTATCCGTGGAAAATTTGTTCCGATGGACATGTGGCTCATCTCTCCTATACCTCAGGATCAGTGCTTGGTAGAAGGGTATTAAAAGATAAATTCAAGAGAACTTGTCTTATCAAAGGCAATCGGAAGATCACTGCTGGAAAACAACCAAGCTCCCTCTTTTCAGAGGAGGAAACCAGGGCCCAGAAGATTGAGTGACTTCCCCAAATCACATAGCCTTTGAGCAGAGGTGGCATCATGTGGGAAGGGACTGAGTCAGAAAGAACTTGGGTTTGCTTTGCATTCCCAGCTCAGTGGGCAGAAGCCGAAGGGTTTCACTCAGGAGAACGCCAGGATCCGATCCATGTTTTCAAATATAAAGACCACATTGCTGCTGGGAGGAGAAAGGGCAGCTGGAGGCTCTGGCAGTGGTGCAGGTGTGAGGTGATGGCAGCCCAGGTGGGGATGTGACAGTGGAGTGGAAAGAAGGGAATGGATTTGAGGTATATTTTAGAATTGGAATCCAGAGGACTTGCTGTTGCAGGAGGTAAGGAAGAGGGAGGGTCAAGGATGATTCTTATGTTGCTGGCTTGGGTGGACGCAGGGACCATTTACGAGATGGGAAGGAACACAGGCAAGGAACCAAGAATTCAGTGGTGGACATGTGGTCAAGTGAGGCTTGAAATGGAAACAGTACAATAGATGTGGACTGCTCCGTGTCTGGCAAGAGTAAGCGTGGTGGCAGTGATGTTGGTTTTTGTTTGTTTGTTTGTTTTTACTACTGCTGCATTCACTGCCACCCCAGTGGGGTTACCAAGGCCAAAGGGAAACATCAGAATTATGGTGTAGTTTCTACAAAGGCTAGTTTGACTACATAGTGAGTGGCAAACACATTTATTGGTAAATTGATGGAAATGTCTTGAATGTTCCATATAAATTGGCATTCACCGAAATGACACTGATTCTGATGACTCTCCTATATGCTTAGTCTGAGGCCTGCTTTAGATTATAGCTATTAATGATGATGGAGCTTGTACAGAATTTGTTACTGAATATTTCCACTCCTCCAAAGTAAACAGCTTTAATTCTAATAAACAGCTGATCAGTATACATACTGGTATTCCTATTCCAATATACATTAGGTGCAGACAAATACTGTGTGATTCCACTTATACGAGGTACCTAGAATAGTCAAGTTCAGAGAGTCAGAAAGGACACTGGTAGATGCCAGGGGCTGGGGGGTGGGGGGCTTGGGAGGGGAAATGGGGAGTTAGTGTTTAAAGGGACAGAGTTTCAGCTTAGGAAGGTGAAAAATTCAGGAGATGGATGATGGTGCGAGCTGCACCACAATGTGAATGTACTACGCCACCGAACTGTACACTGAAATATGGTTAAAATAGTATGTTTTATATTATGTGACTTTTACCACAATAAAAAAAAATTAAGAAAATACTCACATTCCTGTTTGACAGCTTATTGTTTGGATGTTATTTAGCCGTTCTCTAAAAATGGATACATTTATGACATAGTTCAAAAGTGTCTTTCCCTGTCGGTAGAAACTGAACATCTTTTTAGGAGAACATGCCCTTATTCTGTTTTCCAGCATCTTGATTTTTGGCCAGCTATACTCTCTGATACTCTTCTACTGCTCTCTACTGTTCAAAATTATTCAGCAACCAGCTAAGCTTGCATACATAGCAATCTACTGGGGAAGAAGTAACTTTACTCTCTGCATTTCATCCTAATTTATTTTAGGGAGATTTACATGACAGAAATATTCAAAATAATGATTCATGAGGGACAACAAATATTTTTCAGAAAATCCATTTTCAAAGATTTCCATGGGGTACTATTTATGATCATTATTCCCTACTCTCTCTTAGAGAAGGTATTTTTATTGAGTTCTAGTGTGAACTACTTGATCCCTTGCTTTATTAGAAAGGCTTTTGACAATGTAATGGTTCATCCTACACAAGGTATTGTTCAATGCCTTTAGCATAAGACCTGGATGACTGCTAGACAAGAGTCTACAAAAGTTCACAAGTAAAGGAACAAAAGGGCATGATAACTCTGCCTAGCCACTTAAGGACACTAAATCCTACAAAACCAAATTCAAATGTTCAATATATACATTTGTCATTTTCCATGCCTATAGAATTGGTTTTAAAGGTAGATAGGACTAATGCCGCAGTGCCTCAGATATTTGCAATAAGTAATATTTATGACTCTTCTTTTGGATTAAATTTTTCTAAAGGGGGAAAAAGCCATAATTTAAAGCAGCCAAAATAATCTAAAAACAATAGTTGCATGTGTACATGTGCATGAAAATATTCAAAGGAGATGTATTTACTTTAGCTTAGTGGAGACTTCTCAAATTTCAAGATCCAATTTAAACATAGGTTGCTTGAACAACCTACGTTTTCCAGACAATCGCTATTTTTCTTTATCCACAGAATAAAGTGTCCTGTAGAGGATCTGTTCTCAGTTCCAGGAACTGAGGGCTCCGTTACTATGGTCCTTTCAATGTGTGGATTTTAATGCACAAAACCCATCCAGATCATGAAAATGGTGACCTCTGCTGGGAAAATCAAGAGGAACCTCTCCTTTTCTCCGGTTTGGTTCCATTACCTGGAACATGGAAAAAGAAACATTCACATTTGCTTGGGGGTAAACCTCACAGCCTAGCCTGCCAGTAAACAGGTGCTCGTTAAGACTGATGCTCTATCTGATCTCATCTACCCTGAAGAAGTTAAATTTAGGCTGTTTTGTTGGACGTCTATTTTCCTAAGAGAAAGCTCACTCCAAATAATGACCCCACATAGCTTTCTGACTGAGTACATAGGGTATCAGTTTGCCACTCCTCTGCAGAGCAGCAGCAGTGACTTGTGTCATGAAGGATGGCATCGGTGGAATCATGGACCTTTCAAAAAGCATGTCTCAGGCCCACTCACTGTTGCCTTTGCTGGGTTCCCAAACAGGAAGCCAGTGAAACAAGTTGTAATTATGACACCAGTTGGTGAGTTATGCCAAAGGTACTTTTTGTAAAGCTCTGACTTTGGGAGAGGCAGGGGCTGTGTTGGATGTATTCATATTGAAAGGAAAGGGAGGAACATGTATAATGTCAAAATCACTGACATAACAAGTTGGAGAGTTTTTAGTGTTGGCTTCTAAGAGCAACTTTTTGTGTTGCTCTATAGAATAATGACCTCAATGCTGAGTCACAAAGTCACCACTGTCCAGGGTGTCCTGCAAACAGCGCTGGGAGGATCCAACCCACTTTTAATTCTTATCAGGGAAACAAAAGAGCCAAAAGCTGATTGACACTGGAATCTAACGCTTTCCAATGGGACTAGACTCATAGGAGAGTCTGAAACTTACAGAGGATTAAGTTGCTCTGAAACCAGGGTCCTTTGGGGGCATCTGTGACCTAAGAGTGATCATTATATGATAGAAAGAATTGCTTGTAAGCTGTGAATCCTAAACAGGCCTAAGTAGGTCTTCTGGTTGAGTCATCAGTGACAAACCTTAGGTCAGCAGAGGCCTGAGACTGCCTGTGATCCTGATACAGCAGGAGAGGGGCACTTAGAGCAGTGTGCAATGTGTAACCTTAGGTACCAAGGACTTATCTGGAGTCCTCTTTTCCTCCTGAGCCATCTTAGACTCCCCAAAATCGCTCTAATGAAATGCAACTGGATTTCGTATCCTTCCCAATCATGTGGAAGGTGGGAAAAATGATACTGCTTACTTGCCTACACCTCTTATGAGCTAAAGTGTGAAGGAACTATCAAAACCTTCTGAAATTTATTAAGCTGAATTCTGTCGCCAGTAACACATTTATAGCTTTTTTAAAAAAGCTATGGGGAATTTTCAGTAGGGCATGGGTATTTAAAGACACAACTCACTCATTTAATTGGGAGCCATACAGCTAAGCCTCAAACAATTTAAGTTTTAAAGTTTCTCTTGAGGTTTTAAGAGTATTGATCATAAATACTTCTTTAATATTGTTCGACTGTGTGACTGCTCCCAGTCAGTAGAGGTAATCCTCACCCTGCTCCTACCCAGCTCTAGCGAACTGGGCATGATATTCAGCATGTGTTTGTGAAAACATATGAACATGTTTTATGAACATTATTCCACAGAGTACAGTTTTAGGGTCTTTCTACTGCAGCAAAGTCATTTTGGTTATTTCCAATAAATATTTATTTCATTTGGCATAGTGCTTAGCTCCATATTTCATTAATTAGCCTTATGTTTCATCCTAATAGAAGCCTTTCAAGTTACTGAGGATCCCAAATGCATTTATAATAAAATGCTAATATCATCTTTGTGACTGGGGATTTTGGCACTGATAAATCTGAGGGTGTTTTGAAGCGGTGTCTAGTGAAAATCCTAGCAGAATTTTACAGAACTGGCAGTTTTATTCGATTAAAAAAATCACACCCCCAAAGGTGTCTGGAAAACTTCCTTTAGAAGATTTCAAAACGCCAGATGCAAATATTTTTGCATTAAAAAAGCCAGTTCAGGAACACAAACATCAAATGTTTATGATTTTAGAAGACCCACGTATCTGTCTGGAATTCTGGGTCAGAGTTGGCAGGTTAGTGTCAAGTTAGGTTTTAAAAAGCTTCTCCAAATATGCAACAGATGACACTCTGCAATTTCAGCTATGTTTACGCATTCTAGAACAAAACCCTAAACACACTCGGGAATTTCCAATCAGATCAGACAAACACCAGAGAGAGCGGGTTGGGACTGGCATTTTTTTCAAACGATCGCCAAGAAATAATTTCTCATTAGACAATGAGCGGGCAGAAGGGGTGTACAATTCCTCTCAATACCCTGCTTTTGCTCTTGTCCTTGTCTGACATCAGGGAGGAGGATAGGAAAGCGGGCTTGGTCTAACTGCCTCCCTCGGATCTGGAGGGTGTCTGAGGCTGGAGGCTCCAGCCTCGTGCCGGCTCCTCCCTCCACAGCTGCCCCTCTTTGTATCCTGGAGGAGGTTCTATCTTTCCCTCTCCCTTCCCTCCCCTGGGCAATTTACGAGGGAATAGTACAAAGTTTTCTTAAAGTTGCCGACCACATGTAAGGTTTTTCAACTTCTTGTACTTTCTACTTTCTGTATCAAGGGAAAGTTTGATGATTAGAATCGAGCTCTGCAATTCTGTGGCCAATAATGAGTTCCAGCATGACTCTCTGAGTTTGTGGTATGAGCTAGTAAGTTTCTCTCAGCAACCACTGTGTGCTGGGTGCTTCAGGGAATACAAAGGTAAGTCGTTGCCATTCCTCACCTCAGGAAGCTTAGGATCTAGTCGTGGGATGATAAAAGTAAAATTTAAGTTGTAAAATTTCTAAACTACAAGGCAGAATTCAGTATTAGTGATGAGAGGGGGTAAAGAAATGTCTGAACCAAATGAAATTGCCAACATTTGAACATTTTTCTAGTCTAACAAAGTCAGAATTTCCCATGGCTCAACCCAATACTTTGTGAGAATTTAGAGCTTGATACATAGTGCTTTGTAACTTGGTTGCAAACTCAATAGTTTGAAAGGATTTTAAAATGAATGATTATGCATCACTCCCTTTCTCCCTTCATTGTTCATGATTCGTTTTTCTAAAACAGAGATGAGCAAACTCATTTTCAAATGGCCAGCCCTTTCTTCACAAGCCTTCCTCCTCAAGACAGCACTGGAAGATCCTGCTCTCCTTTTCCTACCCTTCACATCAAAGGAACTGCAGGTGATCTCCAGGGATATGGGTGTCTCAAAAGCCCCCACCAAGGTGCATGTAAGAGAAAGAGCAGGTTGAGACCAGACAGTGTCAGGCCAGCTCATCACACGTGTCAGGAAGGTAACAGCTTTCCTATCTCTGGAACCTTGCAGGGGTTGGGAACTGCAATTTATCAGCTATGGGAGGAGGACCAGGAACCTTACAAGAGGGAAGAGAGAGGCAGCTGGCCACACCTCCCTTCTTCAAGGGAGCAGAAACAGGCAGAAGCTGGGAGAGAGAGAATGCCTTTTTTTGTTTTTTGTTTTTGGCTGCACCTCATGGAATGTGGGATCTTAGTTCCCCCACCAGGGATCAAACCCTCGCCCCCTGCAGTGGAAGCACGGAGTCTTATCCACTGGACCACCAGGGAAGCCCCAAGCTTGAAGTTTTGACTATTACATGGGATTAGACATATAAATTACTAAATTAAGACGTTTGTATTTTCTAAGCGTGACCAGAAAAGTTATGGACTTGCCCAATGTTCATCCAAAAATAGGGAAAGAACTAGACCCCATTGAATAACTGAAAGTAACACTGAGAAACAAAATAAGATTGCTTTATGATCTGACCTCCTGAGCCATGCTTATTCAACGTACTGGTTACATGATTTAGAAGGCCTATAGGATCTGGGGCTCTAGCGAGGATTTAAGTGTGGATGATCAAGTCCAAGAGGAAATGGCTGCTGCTAATATTCAGGTTTTTCAACATCAAAAAATCAAGCTTCAACCTATGTAACACTTGTTTTTACAGTTTCGTTTCCACTTATCTCTTTACCTTAACCTTAAGGTACAGATTAAGACATCTTCTGAGGGATGGCAAACCTCCATTTCTATAGCATTTCTGACGTCTGTGGCTGAATTTACTCCATTTCTGGACTCATTTCCATTTAGGTACACTGACTCAGAGCAGTGTAAAGAAAGACATTTCCCTTTATAATACATTGACTCCAGCATGCTTTTTCACGTGATTATTTTCCTTCTCTTCCTTGATTTAATCTTGCCACCCTATTCCCCCCTTTCCTTGCTGATGCAATGATGCTTTTTCTTGACTATAAGATGTATATTACTGGGTTCTGCTGCATGAAAATAATAATAGGTAATATTTATTGACCATATACTTGTTCCAAATCCCATATATATATATATATATATATATATATTTTTTTTTTTTTTTTTTTTTTGCGGTACGTGGGCCTCTCACTGTTGTGGCCCCTGCCGTTGTGGAGCACAGGCTCCGTACACACAGGCTCAGTGGCCATGGCTCACGGGCCCAGCCGCTCCGCGGCATGTGGGATCTTCCTGGACCGGGGCACGAACCCGTGTCCCCTACATTGGCAGGCAGACTCTCAACCACTGTGCCACCAGGGAAGCCCCCCTTATATATTTTTATCTCTAATAGTTATAATGATCCTGGGGAAAAAGTAGCAGTATCCCCATTTTACAGAAGGAGGAAATGAAATTTCAGAGAGGCTAAGTTAGCTGTTCCAGTTTATAAAGTTAATACATCAGGGTGCCTGGACTCTCACCCGAGTATGTCCAATCCCCAGCTTCATTTGTTTCTGGAGGATGCATAGAGTGGGTGTCATTGTAAGAATGGAACAGGAAACCTGATGATGTTCCTAGCTCTGCGAATGACTTATGGATTATTTGACTATTCTTTTAATCTCTTTTGGTGAAGTAAAAACCATGCTACACGCCTCTGTTTATCTTAAAGGGATGTTATGAGACAGATATACCACTGCTGATAAAGCACACTAAGAAGAGGTGATATAAACAGTCTTATTAGCAGTATAACTTCAGTTTTTCTTTACCCATATTATAATTTCCTTTATAGTATTATATTGTATTATATTATATTAATTTCAGCATTTGAAATGCTATAACTTAGGAGTTCAACTTATGATAAAGATACTCTTTAAGTTTCCCTAGTGTGTCTATTTCAAATATAATGCAAAAAAAAAAAAAAACAAAACGGGCTTCCCTGGTGGGGCAGTGGTTGAGTCCGCCTGCCGATGCAGGGGACGCGGGTTCGTGCCCCGGTCCGGGAAGATCCCACATGCCGCGGCGGCTGGGCCCATGAGCCATGGCCGCTGGGCCTGCGCGTCCGGAGCCTGTGCTCCGCAACGGGAGAGGCCACAACAGTGAGAGGCCCGCGTACCGCAAAAAAAAAAAAAAAAAAAGGATGAAACTGTCATGCAATTCTTATGGTAGTGACTTCAGAGGAGCTCAGTAATCTCTATCAGGCAAAACATTTGCTCCTTTGTTTTATATAAAATAGCCATAATCTAATATGTGTTCTCCATTTCTGCATCAAATTATATTCATTCCAACTTTCTTTTTCCATTTCTTTTGTTCCACTTTCTTCCCAATCTGCCTGAGGTATTTTGTTTATTCAATATTCAGCCTTTTCGTTGGTGGACAATGACTTCTCTCTCTCTGCACCCTCTTTCCCCTCACCCTCTGATGCCCCCTTCCTGCCCTCTCTGCTCAAATGTTTCCAGCTCAGCCGCTTGCCTCCCTTTATGTTTTCCTTCCCCGACTCTCCTCCTCTGTCTTCACAGTTAACATTCTGGCATCACTTCCCTCCCTCTCATCCTTCGTGCCTCCTTCAACTTTTCCTCATTATTGCTACACTTATAAATAGCCTCCAAGTAATCTATCATTTATCCAAACACCCTCAGATAATCTCCTGACGCATCTCACAGAAAGCAGTTAACTGCAGCAGGAAAACTCACCATGCTCATTTATTACCCTCTTAGAAGGAGTGCTGAAGCAGGGGTCAGAACTGACAGAGACATCCTACCTGATTCAGCAG
Source organism: Mesoplodon mirus (assembly GCF_964341445.2). Taxonomy (NCBI): domain Eukaryota; kingdom Metazoa; phylum Chordata; class Mammalia; order Artiodactyla; family Ziphiidae; genus Mesoplodon; species Mesoplodon mirus. The sequence goes on from NC_138977.1 coordinate 90,668,075, forward strand.
CTCCTGAAGGGGGAACGTGCGATAGTTAATAAGAAAGCTGTCTTCTTACATCCAAGGAGGACTGCAAATGTTTCTAAAGAGACGAGCTGCTGCAAACATATATAAGGCTCTGAATGAGAGAATCTCTGCATGCCCTATGTGTTTTATGACTACAATTAATAATAACTTATTATTGTGCACTTATAATGCACCAGCCTTGTTTTAATTACTGAAAGTGAATTATCAAATTCAGAGCTCTTCATACAGTTATGCAGTTTGTGTACTGCACTGAGGAGTCCCGAAGAGGGGAGAGCTGAGGCTGCTTGTTGAACTGTAGGTAGAAGCTATCATTATTCCATTTTTCAGATGAAGAAGATGAGGCACAGATGGGTTAAGTAACTTGCACCAGTGGAAGAACCACGTAAATTACAAAGTTAAAACAGGGCCTTTAATATGTTTTGACAAATATATAATCTATCACCCTGTATACTAGTCCCTTACTAAACAGCAAGCAAATTTCGGGCAGGCACTGGGTCCATCTTGTTCATCCTTGTAGCTACTATTTTTGGATTGGATGAGAAAATGAAGGGTAAAAGTCATGAAACACCAAAAGGGTTGGTTTTTTTCCAACAAAAGAGACATACAGTGATCTTGAAGAAAATGCCCACTCTTTTAACTATTAAGCATTAGTTCTATCTTTACATCAGAACAGGGCTGAGGTGGTGGGAGGAGAGTGTGGGAGAGTCTAGACACACACACTTGAACACGGAACAGACGTGGCTGCAGGGGAACAATGCAAGGCAGGCCCCTGGTATGCAGAATCAGGACATCATGCTGATGGGGGGTGGAGAGTGGGCTGGAGGAGGGAGGGAGGTCCAGCAAGGGGTATTGGAGGGCATCCTGGGGGCTGAGTAGATCTGGCCCGCAGGAAAGCTTGTTTATAGGCGGTACGGGAAGACTCAGGAGATACATGCTGCTGTCCGGTATGCTTAGGGAGAGGCAAGTTTAATAACAATGGTGACCATGCATTAAATGCTCATGTATCAGGCCCCGCGTGTTGTAGGTGTTATCTCATTTCATCCTCACCAGAACCTCTGGGATTGGTACTACTCTTCCTCCCATTTCAAGATGAAGAAATTGAAGCTAAGCAAGTTGTTAAGGTTTTAAGGACAGTGAAAGGCAGACAGACTCTGGATTCATTCCCAGAGCTGTGATTTCAAAGTCTATATTCTTTCCCTTCACCTTAGGAGGAGAGATTGGGGTTCGAGGGGGGAGCCCCTGGGATCAGGGTTCAAGGGGAGAGCTCCTACCACAAAGAAGACTAGGGACAGGATGGAAGCTTCCTGAGCCTGGAGGACCAGGAAAATCACACAGGTTTTTGAGGATGACCTCAGCCTTGGGGAACAGGACTGGCACCCAGAGATAAAACTTTGGTTAAGGTCAGAGGAGAGGAGGTGATCACCAGAAACAGATTAAGAGCCTGGTTCTTACGTCTGCACACCTGAGCAGAACCAGCTTCAAGGTCATTTGGCTTTGCTCCACCCAACTACCAAGTCGGGGAAGTGCCTTTAGTTCTCTCTCTTTCTGGAAACGGGGGTAGAGTTGTACCTGTGTAGCCCTGTGCTGGCAGGAAGTCATTCTGGCATGAAAATGTTGAGTTCAGATGGTTCTATCTGCCAATATTTGCGCCAAAACTATCTCAAATCCTTTTGGAATGAGGCAGGGTATGAACTTTAAAAATGTACGTGTCTGTGCAGTGGATACATTTCCCCAAGCAGCCTTAAAAAGTGCACTTGTATTTTCCGTAAGTATGTTTTTTTCCTTTAATTGGATCTTTTATTGACGTGCTGCAACTAAATTATCAGAATACTCATTACGATGCATGTCTAAAAGCAGCTCTGTGTTTTGGCCTCAACTGTGTTTACAGGCTCCATGTAATTTTTTACATATGCTGTTTCTTTCCTCAAAATGACTGCTTCAAGAAAACTGAAGACACAATGACAGTGGCAAGGGGCTGGCACACATGGGTTTTTGGGTCAAAACAAAATGCCATGCTGCACAGCCTGGGAAAAAGTGGGCAATATTGCTGAATTGCCACCCCAAGTTTCCAAGCTGCAACGATAAAAATGGCCATAAAATAACTGAACTCATTTAAACTCTCTGAGACAGGTACTTTTCTTTTGACACTGAAATCATTTAGAGAGCTTTGCGCTTGACAGCAGACACCCTCAAGAGCAGACCTGGAGATAGGAGGGAGAGTGGGAGATCCTCGGGGCTGTGAAAAGATGACCGGCGGCCCGAACTGTGGGTCTGCTGCCAGCACCGTGGTGAGGGCCCGAGGGTGCAGATGGGGCTTCTGCCCCCGTCTGGCCTCCTTGTCCTGAGGCTGGCCCTGCTCTGGGTTTGTAGCAGGCGGCACTGGAGGCCACTCCTGGTCAGAGGGGCACCCTCAGGCCAGTGGCTGCCCTGAATGGCTGGGGGAGGGATGACAAATACCCTCAGGGCTGTGGATCCCAGTCGAGTGTACCTGAGGAAGCCCAGGTATTCTGGACACATTTTTGGATGAACCATGACCAAACTTTGAGGGTCCCGATATTTTTCTTCACGCTGCTTTGTTACTTTACTTGTCTGCAAAGCCCTAACATTTCACTAATATCTTACACTGCCTCTGACCACCCTGAAATTATGACAGGGGAAGTGGAAAGGACAGGGGACTTGGAGCCAGAGAACTGGATTCTACTTCTGGCTCTGCTCTTACTGACCTTGGGCGGGTTAATTAAACTCTCTGGCATCAGTGTCCTTCTCTGTCAAAGGTAGAGGATGGATGCAAGACCCAGTGTTCAGTGAGGAGCTTGGAGATCGCCTGGCCCATTCGACACAGGGACCTGAGGGGTGAGGAAGCTGAAGCATCACACCGCCTCATGCTCCCCTGGAATGTCAGGTGGAGGGTCCTGCAATGTGTCCAGAGCTCTCCCGCATCCTCCCCACTCTACACCCACACCACGCTGTCGCAGATGAAGTCCTGTCTGCCTGTGAGATTCCACAGAACTACGTAGACTGACATCGTTTCTGTCCCCCACTGTTGACGACACAAAGGAACACTAAGGGAGGAGTGAGGGTTCCTGCATAACATCACAAAGCATATTTACCATCATCATCAACATAAATAGAAAACTTTCCTAATATCTACTGTGTTAATGATACCATCACCATCTGTTGCTGGTGAAATTACTTGACCTCTAATAATATCTATTGTAAGAAAGGAAGCAAACTGATACCATAAGAAACTATTGTGTTTACTTATGTTTCCTTTTCTAGATTCAGCTTCTTAAAGGCAAGGACTGAGTGACTGCTGTTTGAGCAGCACTTATTTAATTAGCATCATGCCTGGTCTCTGTAAAACAGAAAGAGAAAGAAAGTTTGTAGATAATCCAAAACCCTTTAATCTCCCTCACACTTTTTCCAATAAACCTTTGTTGAAAACTGCAAAGTACCTCCTGCTTTGAGGAACTAACAGCTCTCTTGATTCCACATGCAAGGAGAGGGGCAAAGAGAGCGAGTGTGCCAGAGGGAGGAGAGTAGGGGAGGGGTCTAACGAACTCTAAGTCTTCAGTAGGGAGGGTGGATGTAAGTGGACCACGGTGGTCTTCCCTGCACATTCCACTGCGGGGGCTGTCTCCATTGGAGGCTGCCTCGAGCCCCGGCTCTAGAACCCAGCAAGGCAGGGGACTCAGAAGCTTGCTGTGAGGCCCTGGTGGTGGCAGAGAGGAGGACTGGTCCCGCTGATGGCAGTAAAGACATTGAGCTGGGGTCTCTCTCCACCCCAGATCTAGCCAGAATGGCACTCGGGTCGCATTTAGCCTCTGCTCTGTGTCTAAACAACGTTAAACAGATGCCTGAAGTCTTGGTCCTGCCTTTTGAGCTGCTTTCTTCCCCCATCTTTGGATAAAAGAGAGTAAGTCTCAAACAAAAGGTCACTTTGGATTGCGGAGGCGCTCGCCCTCACACATTCACAACTCCGCGTCAGACAGGGACCAGGCTTATTATTTGAATTTTTAAATGCTGAAGGAGACAGAGGGGCCCGCAAGGTCACGCTGACATTCCAAGCTCTCTAGCCTTTAGTACCCACTGTCTCCTGGAGCTGGAGTAAAAAGATCTTAGGGATCTGATGCGCAGATGATAACAGAGCAGTGATAAAAGCCCTCCAGCTGGAGGTGACGCCCCTCAGCATCACTGGAGCCTCCGTCCTGTTTCCTGTGCGGAGCATATTGGAAACACATTGGACTTATTTTCCCTTTTAAAAAGGCTGTTTTATGTTTCAGCTTTCAAGATGTCCTAATTTCTGCATCACAGCATCTTCACATACCAACTCAATGTGTTTCATGTTCATTTGGGGAGAGCCCACCCTCCCCTCTCCTTCTAAGGCATCAAAGGGAAGATGCTGGCTTAGGGGATAAGCGGCTATAGGGGTGTATGGAGTTTGGGGTGAGAAGAGGGAGAACACAATGAAATTATGACTAATTTGGTCCATCTCATCCCAGAGAACCAGAACCCTGTGAATTATTTATGATCCTCCTGACCCCCACAGCAATTCAGATTGTGGTGCCTGCCAAGAACAGATTAGGCTGTCTGCATCTGTTCCTCTTCCCAATCAAGCAAACCTCCTTGTCTGAGGAAGGAGAAAGGCCAGTGGCCAGGACAAAGGATCAGCCCGAGAGAAGAAGAAGATAAGGCTGCATTCCGGGGCTTCTACTGAAAAGCCACTCACTGGAGGCACAATCAGATCATTTTTCAAAACCCAGATCAAGTACCTGGTTGCCTCTGCACATCTAAGAAACTCAGAATAGCAGCATCACCAGGAACATTTCAGATGTTTAACCTTTATCTTGCTTCAGAGGCATGCGTGACTTCAGGTCTGTTACAGACTAGGTTTGGCTCAGGGGACCATGAACTTCTTCCCCCAAAACCGAGGACCCCTCCATGCTACAGCGCTGGATATGTTACATTTAGGACTGTATCCCTCTGAGCCCACTTGGAGCTGTTCCTGTTGGTGCCATTCATAGCTTTTGAAGGTGGCTCATGATAAGAGACTAAATCCCCCTTATTCATTCTCAAATGCTTATTACCATATTCATGAAAATGAAAGGGAATATTAATTTCAAAAGAGCTATTTCAGCTTTCCTAGTGCCTATCCCTTCTCATCAGCATCTGATTCAATCCAACTTACATTTCTTGAGCATCTCCTAAGGCCTTGGTATGGTTCTAGGCAATGAGTCGAAGGGTACAGACAAAGGAAAGACAATCCCTGCCTCTGGACTTAAATGTCTGTAAACAAATACGTAAATAATAGGTCCCACCTATATGTTAAGCTCTACAGGCACAGAGACCTTGTCCCTCCCTCCCTGCTTCCCTCCCCCACTACTTCATTCTCTCCTTCACGTCACCTGCCAGGCATTGCTCCTGGTGCTGGGAGTACAGTGGTAAACGAAAGAGAAAGATCTCTGTCCTTCTGAGGCATACATTCTAGAGCTGTTCAATACGGTAGTCATCAGCCACATGTAACTACTTAAATATACATTGAAATTAGTAAAATTACACAGTTAGCCCCTCAATTGCACTAGCCACACTTCAAGTGCTCCACAGCCACAGGGGGCTAGTGTCTGGTCACCCACAGTTCCACTAGACAGTGCTGTGCTGGAGTCTTGTTTGTGATTAGATCTTTAGAGTCCAGGACTGTGCCAGGCACATAGTAGGCACCATTAAGCAGTTGCTAAATGTTAAGTACAACAATAAAGGTATGTTCCAGCACAGAAATAGCAGAGGATGAAATATTTTACATAATAGATGGAGGTCAGGGAATACTTCCCAGAGGAGAGAGGAACTGGTGATAGGGTTTGAAATATATTAAAAGTTTTTATATACATTTGGTCGACAAAGGCAGCTTGCTACAATTCTAAGGGGAGAGTGGAAGAGGATTCCTTTCCAAGTTAAATTGCCACTTTAATGGTAGCACTGGATAGCTGCCCCTCAGACAGGGTAGGCTGTGACGTGGGAGAAGAGGAAAAGGCCACAATAACAGCTTTCAGACTCCTGAGGAATTCTCATTAGGAGGAAGTAAACAAAAAGCATGCCCTCCTTATTTTAGGAAATAAACAGTTTGCAGTAAATGCCTGGAATAGTGCTGGTTTTTAAGTATCACTGTGCTCTTCAAAATGAATGCTCTATGAGGCCTCCTTTTTAATCAGAAAATATGCTAGTCAGAGCCTTCCATAAAAAGAAGCAGTACTTAGGTGTCCATTCCTTAGCCACAAAGGAAACTGAATAACAACATACACACGACATGTGGTCAGTGATGGAGACCTCTGGGGTCTGATTCAGAATCGCTCTCGTCTAGAGCCGTCTGATCCAGTGGGTGTCTTAGCTACATAAGAACCAGAAGGTTGGAGAGCATGGAAAGAAGACATAAACAAGCGTCATGCAGAGGCCAGGCCAGTCTGACTTCAGTTACCAAGGTCTGCTTACCAGAGAAGCATGAAGACAACCTGGCTGTGTCTTGTACAAAGGTGACCTGGTGGCTGGCCAGACACCCACTGTCACTGTCATCAAAATATGTCCTATAACTAACAATTATTTAGCTCTCACTACATGCCAGATGTCGTTTAATTCATTTAGTTCCTACAGCAACGCTGCAAGATGGGTACCATTATGATTCTTCTTTTTTTTTAAGATGTTGGGGGTAGGAGTTTATTAATTTATTAATTTATTTATTTTTGCTGTGTTGGGTCTTCGTTTCTGTGCGAGGGCTTTCTCTAGTTGTGGCAAGCGGGGGCCACTCTTCATCGCAGTGCGCGGGCCTCTCACTATTGCGGCCTTCTTGCGGAGCACAGGCTCCAGACGCGCAGGCTCAGTAGTTGTGGCTCACGGGCCTAGTTGCTCCGCAGCACGTGGGATCCTCCCAGCCCAGGGCTCGAACCCGTGTCCCCTGCATTAGCAGGCAGATTCTCAACCACTGCGCCACCAGGGAAGCCCCTATGATTCTTTTTGACAGACGAAGGAACTAAGGCACAGAGAGGTGAAGTGACTTGCCTAAGGTCACACAACTAATTGGCAAGTGGTAGAGCCGGTATTTGAAAGCAGTGATCATATGCCAAGTGTGGTTGGGGACAGACAGGTCAAAGAACGCAGAATGGTGGGAGGGCTCAACCCTTGCTTATACTGTTGGGGGCATCCTAGAAACTTTCCAGGGTGATTCCCTTGCCTGAATCCCCAAGACAGGTGATGCGTCACCGGGAAAGTAGAGAGTAAGGGAAACTGCTTACTGCCAGGGGGCATTTTAAAGTCTAATGCATCCCTTTTTTTGCCCCCTAAAGGCTCAGTGTTCTCAGGAGAGATGGGGATTTCTAGTCAACTTTGGTCATGACTGCACTCCCTGAATCCATGGAAGCCAAGGCAATAGATGCTGATGAGATCTGCAAATTCTGTACTTTTCCATGAAGTTCCAAGGGGCGTGAATAAGAGTGACCCATCACAGCTGATCTCTGCTGGTGGGAAAGCCCCTGTCTTGCCTGATGGAGGTCAGGCATCTGACCCTGCTCAGCCAGGACCAAGAGCCCCAAGCCTTGGCCAATGCTGCACCCACAACCACTGACAGTTTTTCCAGTTCAAGAAGGAGTTCGTGAGGGCCCCCTGTCCTTGCACATTAAATTGAAGACAGCTGCAGGCACCAAAGGCTCTTCATACTCCTTTATTGATAGGTATGCCCATTACAGCATTACAAATACACCAGCCCCCGTCTAACGAAAGATGGTTAATTTTCTTAAATTGGCATCTATTTCAGTCAACTGGGCTTCCCTGATGGCGCAGTGGTTGAGAGTCCACCTGCCGATGCAGGGGACACGGGTTCGCACCCCGGTCCAGGAAGATCCCACATGCCATGGAGCAGCTGGGCCCGTGAGCCATGGCCGCTGAGCCTGCGCGTCCAGAGCCTGTGCTCCGCAACGGGAGAGGCCACAACAGTGAGAGGCCCGCGTACCACAAAAAAAAAAAAAAAAAAAAAAAGAAGAGTCAACCTATAATAAGATGGAATAATAAAACCTGCAATCAAAGATATGCAAAGAGTATCATGTTGAAAAAAAATAAGACTTATGTGCTCTTAACATGACTGAAGCAAGCTTCTTAGCTGTGCTTTATGATGACATCCAGATTCTACTGAAATTGTCCACATTTTATGTGCATTCAAAAATGTGAAAGGCATCATCCCCAACAGGGCATTCTGCTGTGTAGCTGCCTTTGAGTAAGTGTTCCTGTACGCCATGCCCTCCCCCACACACCTTGGGAGAAAAGAAGAAGAAGAGGGGGCCCAGAGCTCTGTGTGCCCCTGGCAAAACCTTTCCCTTCCCATCGCTGCCTCTCCTTCAGCACTCACGGTCCCCCTATCACAACTGCCTTGGACACCATTAGGACTAACCCCAACATATCCCGCACCCCCTTTTTGTATCTGTCACCAAGGTTCCCAGTTATCCCTCATCACTCCTGTTCCCAGTATGGCTCTACACATCCCTACTCTGCTTCCATTTCCCCCTGCCCAACTTCCAAATTCCTGTGCCTTCTGGAACCCATGTCTCTCAGCAGGAAGATCCTCAAAAGTCTCAACTTCTGCTTTGAAACATCCCTTCACCTTCTTGCTCCACCCAGGAGTAGGCTCTCCGCTCACTCACCACCCTCTCAAGCAGTGACTATTTTCTCTCCTACAAATTTCACAGCACTGGGCCTGGAGGGGATGTAGATTCTCCTTCAGTTGGGAGCAGTAGCAATACTGCCCATAACAGCTGTGTTTCAGGGATGTGAACAGACTTTACTTGTTAGGCTTTCCAGGCAAACTGTTCTACGGGATTAAACCCAACCCAAGTGCAAGGATGCCTCCCATGTCCTGGCTGAGTTACCTAAGTACCCTACTTAGTTAACTTTGTGAATTTGAGCAAGTTGCTTTCTTCCAACCCACAGGTTTTTATCAAGTACAACCTACTCTGTGCTAGGTGTTGAGAGAAGTTTAAAATACGGACTCTACCCCCCTCAAGCCTTATCTAGCTGGGGAAACAGGAGTTCATGTGGGAAATGACCAAAGGCATGTGAACGAAGGCCACACATAAAAATCACTCTCATTCAGGGATCCCAGACTCAATGCTCCAGAGGATGCGAAAGAGCATGAGTGTAGGACCAAGCTGAGCAGAAACCCTCACAAGCTGGAGAGCATGCCGCCACCTGAACGCGGCAGCTCCTACTGACCTCTAGCCAACTGCTGCCATGGCCTGTGGCCTTAACAGCCAGATGGTTCATTTTTTTCAAGAGACACTAGAAATGCAGATTGTAAAGTGAAATCTGAATTTTAAGTGATAACTGGTAATTCAAAAACTTAAAAAAACAAAACAAAACACTGTGAGAGGTAGCTTAGTGTAGTGTTAAGAGCATGGATTCTGGAGCTAGACTGCCTAGGTTCAAATCCTAGCTCCAGAATTTACTATTGGTGTGTCCCAGGACAAGCTACCTAACTTCTCTGTGTCAGCATCTGTATTTGTAAAATGAAGATAATTAACTGTATCTCCTGTTAACTCTATAATCTGCTTAACAGTGCCTGGAAGCACTCTATAAATTTTTTTTTTTTTTCACGGTACACAGGCCCCTTACTGCTGTGGCCTCTCCCCTTGTGGAGCACAGACTCTGGACGCGCAGGCTCAGCGGCCATGGCTCACAGGCCCAGCTGGTCCGTGGCATGTGGGATCTTCCCGGACCGAGTCTCGAACCCGTGTCCCCTGCATCGGCAGGCGGACTCTCAACCACTGCGCCACCAGGGAAGCCCTATAAAATTTTGAAAACTGGCCAACAGCAGTCAGTCAGGTTGCCAGTTGGCAACCTCTACTCATTAGCCATGCATCTTGTATACCCATGGGACGTCAGACCTACGCACGCAGAGGATCAGTCTTAGTGCAGTTAAGTCGGTATACAAGACAGCATTTTTAGGTGCTGATGAGTAGGGCAGAGTGTAAGGGCTGGGAGATCTCAAGAAGAGATTCATGTGGAATGGAGACACTTCTTGAAGAAGGCGAACCTGTGCTGGGCTCTACTGAATGCTGCTATTGGCTAGACAGCAAAAAAGACAGAGAAGGTTACAAGGAGGTATGTTAGAGTCTCTGCAGGAAACAGATGACACAGTCCAACTGGGTAATTTGGGGAGAGTTTAATAAAAGGGCTATTTACAAAAATGTGGGCAGGGCTTAAGGAAACTAGCAAGTGGAGGTACAGTGCTCCAGGGCTAGAAATGACAGAGGCCACGTGCAGGTCTGAAGAGGCAAGGGAAGGAAGCTGTGTCCAGAACACGAGAAAGCATCTCTGTGGAGAGGGTGGCCTGACGGGAGGTTGGGGTGGATACCCGAACGTCATTCTCCTCCTACAATCTCCAGCTGCTGCCTCTCCATTAGCCGAACACAACAGGAAGCCACAGGGCAAGGGAGCCCATTCGTGCAGTCCATACAGGACAGCCTTTCCCTCCCCGTGCCCACACGAAGCAGAGTGAAGAACAGTGGGTAGTGGAGAATGGCCAGCATGATGGGATGAAGGAAGCAAAAGGAACAGAGGTTAAAACGTGTTAGAGGCTTCCCTGGTGGCGCAGTGGTTGAGAGTCCGCCTGCCGATGCAGGGGACACGGGTTCATGCCCTGGTCCGGGAGGGTCCCACGTGCGGCAGAGCGGCTGGGCCCGTGAGCCATGGCCGCTGAGCCTGAGCGTCCGGAGCCTGTGCTCCTCAACGGGAGAGACCACAACAGTGAGAGGCCCGCGTACCGCAAAAAAAAAAAAAAAAAAAAAAAAAAAAAGTGTTAGAAAGCAAGAATGCTCTTCTCAGCTTTAGTCTTTCAATCTACCATATTCATTTGCTCTCCCTAAAGTCCAATAAATAACAGGAAAACATTTTACGATGTTGGAAGGACACCGTGGCTATACATGCGTGCTCAGTGAGGGGGGGGAGTGAGAGAAAGGAGGAAAAGTCGGCCAGTGGCTCAGCGGGTGGAGAGCTGCATGCATAAAACACTTTTTCAAAATAGCAAAAGGTTTCTAGGGAAAAACAACACAAGCACACAAGTCTACAAAACTGTTGAACCTGAATCCTTAGCCAGGTTCTTGGAGACAAGCTATAGAAAACAACTGATGTGGTCTTTATGGACCTGAACTCAAACCCTGAATAATGGAATGTGACAGGGCAAAAGATCCAAGAGAAGTGTTTTCCAATTGTCTATAATTTCATTATGATGCAGACCTATCTTACTTGATTCAGCCAAAATTTAAATGAGCTGCCTCTATGTACTTTCTTTTTTGATGGTGTCTATTATGTCCTGATAACAACAATCTAAATCCTGCTGCGGAGGCCTGGGTCTCAAGAGTAGCTCCCCAAAGCACTGTGTGGACTCTATGATTTCCCTTCATATTGTGAACCTGACCTCCCAATTACCTTTGATAAACCTGCCATCATCCATAACTGGCTATAAACTCCTACTCCTTGTAAACTATGTTTTTTTTTTTTTTTTTCCTGTATCAGCTCTAGAAGTAACAAGTTTCACATTGTCAGGAAGCACTTCCTCTGTCTGGGACTAACTGCCTTCCAGGGACCTTAAATATCTTGGAGTCCATTCTCCGCAAAAGCATTTTCAAAAGTCCTCATAGGCACTACATGAACTAAAGATTCCACATGGTCAAATGAGTTTGGGAAATACTGATTAAGATTCACAAAAGTTAAATAGATTTTCCTTAAGGATGAACTTCTGAGAGCTTTTAATATTAGATGCAAATGGTGAAGCTCCTGGAAGAAGTTACGGTGTGGAGAGATTCTCAAATTTACTTGGCTAAAGAATACCTTTTTCCCAGCAAGCACCTTTCAGGACAGGTGTGCTGCTGAGGACACTTTGGAATGTGGATTACAAAATAAGAAACTTGGGCCCCAAGAAAGGAAATGCCTTGCTCAAGGCTTCCCAACTGATATGGCTCTCTCCTGCTTCTAGTAATACTGAGATTTAGCATTGACCTTGTATGTAACCTTCTTTCATAGACACAACTAGTCTCAACCTCCATTTCTACAGACTGAAGAATCTCAACCTTTTGGTTTTTTCCTACTATGGCATGTGTCCTCTCTCACCATCAACCTTTGCCCCCCTTTATCATTTTAATTGCATTTCTCTGAATCCTGCCCAATTCTAAACTGTTTTTCTTAAGGAACAAGGCCAGGAACAGCATATGCATTCCAGGTAGGAACACAGGATAGCTCTGGACATGTTTTCAGTTTGGCTTCTTGTAACTTTCCCAAGGCCCCAACATTTCATTGGCCCTCCGGCCTAGAAGAGCCAGTGCTCACTGTACTTTCTGGGGCTGCACTGATAGCTTGGAGCACATCGTCTTCTAAGTCAAAGGCTTAAGTTTCATTTCCTGCCCTAGATTAGGCTGGAGACCATCTATCCTTTGTCATATTCTCCCATAGTGTCCAGTTTCCCACATGAGTACTGAGTCCCCAAAAGTTCTGCATTTGCTTTGCTGAGTTAATATTTTAGAAGTTTCATTCCAAATTATCCTGCTCTTGCCCCCCCAAAACTACATGGACTGCATTTCTATAGCTTTGCAGGATCTTCTTGATGTTTGTTTACCTTTGACAGTTAACTTTGGAATTATGTCAAATTTGCAGTTCCTTTCTTTAAATGATTCAAAAATATTTTCTATAAACTGTTTCTTAGGGCCTTGTACTGCTTCTTCTAGATACAATAGAGATTTCTATCCAATTAGAAGATTGCCTTTAAAATGAATAATGGCTTTTACACAATAGCAAAGATGCTGGCAATTAAAAGAACAGCAGCCAAGCAAACAGGTTTGTGCTTTTAGATGCAGACACACTGAGTTCTGCTGAATGTCAAGGCTGAACTGGGGGATCCAGCTGCTCCTTACACTGCAGCAATGAGGACAGAACATTCTTGGCAGGAAGCCCTGTCCTTGGGGGCAAGTTGCCTTTAAATTAGACCTCCCAGTACCTGGCAACGTTCTGGGCTCAGAGTAGATGCTCAATAAACATTTCTTAAAGGAATAAGTGATTGAATAAAGGAATGAACAAGTGAACAAAGAAACACTCTGGAAAAGATATATCTTAGGCGTGGGGTTAGTCTCAGCTCCCAAGCATGAGTTTTCAGTTCCCTCTGTTCCATTTTCCACTCCTTGGGATCTCGCCCCTCCAACACACCCTTTGTACTCTGAGGACATTGCTCAGGGCACCAAACATCAGGAAGCAGGCTAGTTAGCCATGTCTTCAGATCATGAAAGTATAAAATTTCTCCACTTCTTTTGTTCTTAGGAGAATTAAGGCTGTAAAAACATTAATGGCAAACTCTTCAAAATGCCTTTAGGAAATAAAGGTGACATTTGTTTCTACAGAGTACCCTGAAAAACCATTCAGTTCAAACACTGTTCTAAAGCACTAAAAATGTCTCCTTTAGTATTCACACTTGCACTCTATTTTTCCCTCTAAAAAAGCAAAAAGACAGCAGAATATTATGTTTGCCAATTCATGAAACAATAGTTATTATACTGTATCTGTTTCTATGAGGATATGGTGATGGGGCTGTGCTCATAATAGAACCTTCATTTTAAATCCCTGTACACCTTATGAATTTCACTCCATCTTAGCTTTCCGCCACCCCAAGAAGTCGCACAGGTTCCTTTAATAACCCCAGTAAATAGCTGCAGCCTTCCACAGCTGCAGAGTTTTACGTCCTGGGAGATTTTCAATGTTACAATTCATGCTTCCAATCAAAACAGTGACAGAGTTGACATGATTTACTGAGAAGGAAGCCTTGATTAGGGACTCGCACACTACCCAGTAAATATTAAACAACTACAGGGAATTTTTAATATGCAATGCTCTCTTTGTTCACAACAACAACAAGCCAGAAATAATTTCCTGTGCTACAGCTAAGTGAAATGGAAACTCGTTTCTAAGGTTCCTCGCTGTGTGCTGTGCACATTTCAGCAAAGCAGCCTTCACCTTGGAGAAGCGCTGACTCCTTAAACAGCTCCATCCTTCTCCTTTCAAATGGAAACCAGCTGTACTTTTAAACTGTAAGGAGAGTACCTATCCAGGAGGTCAAAACCGGGCAAAAGGCACCTCACTGGGAAACGCATCAAGCTTCCTTATCTGGGTTAAAGCTTTCGGTGAATTGTCAATGACAACCTGCGACTCGGAATTCAATTCCTTGATGCTTTCAGAGCATTATCATTTCTTCCTCTCAGGAGGTAGAAATAAGCACACAATATACTATTAATTGGGGGCTTCAACAGACCTTGATTTGGGGGGAGAGAGAATGATTCTGGAAAGACAAATCTGGGGATTTTCCCGGGAGGATAAATAATTTTGAAAACCAGTTTTAGACTTTTAAAAAAATGGCTTAACTCCTTCACTGGGATCATTTGAGAACACCCCATGCCGCAACTCTCTGCCCCCAAATTTCCAAAAACAACAGCAAAAAATCCTGGCAGAAGTCAAAGGGTCAATGGCTCCTAAATAGCTTTCAGGCTCAAGTATGCAACACCAACGAGAAAAGTCCAGCCCTGTTATAATAAGTCACTCCTTGACAAGAAAGAGACTCTAGAATATAAAATTGAACAACCAAATAGTTAGTACTATGAACTGTATGACTTACAAATCTCAACAGGGTAAGTTTGAAATTGAGAAAGGCTGGGATATCTTATTAGCATAAAATCACACACACACACACACACACACACACACACACACACACACACACACACACACACACACACACACACACACACACACACACACACACACACACAGCAGCGAAGGCAGGGGAGGTGGATGCAGAGATAGCACTATGATCCTGGTCATGTAGGTTGTCCTCTGTGATGGGCTCCATAATTCCAGAGGAACCCAGGGCTAGCTGTCTGGCCTGGGGACCACTCTGATGGACTTTTTGATATGCTTCTTAAAACAAGGTTAAAAAAAGAATACTCTCTCTCCCTCCCCTTCTCTTTCTCTTTGTTTCTGTGTTCATGTAGGATAAAATTGGTACCCCTTTCTGCCTCACTGAATTTCTGTAGCTTTCCAGAAGAGATGAACTAACTAACACCTTTCTGGAACTGCTCATAAGCCTGTTCCAGCCAGCTGGCAAAAAAAAATCCATCTGTATTTATGGAGTTAATTGACGTCTATTAATTTTGCTCAGATTCTCTCTCCTCCTTCCACCTCCCTGTCCCCGGCTTTTTTTTTTTTTTTTTTTAAAGAGAGAAAGCTAATGAAAACCATGTTTATGTGCTCAAAGGCACAGAGGAAATTCATTACTCTGAGGAATAGCACACTCCACAAGTGAAATGAAAGTAATCTTATTTATGACAGGAAGGGGCCTCAGCTAGACTGAACGCCACCACACTTAGGCTGTTACACAGAAAAGAAGCGACAGAGCTGCTGCACCAATTCCAAATGGCGGCCTCAATGACAACAAACACATTTGCAGTCTGTGCTTGAAAACTTAGAAGCCCCCCTCCCTCAAGACAGCCATCTAATAGAGACAAGGAAAGAAACCTTTTTAGAATGGGCTGTTCTTCCTAACACTTTCCTGTACTTTCCTGGGACTCCTTGTTACTAAATTTCAAAAGGACACTTGGTCAAATCATTAGTTCATGGCATTTATCAAGTACTGGCTTGTACGTGCAGCTATACTAGTTTCTTGACCTAATTCTCTTATTATAAAGGCTTTTTACTATAGATTCATGGGCCATTTCCCATGTAAATAAATAATGCAACTGTTTAAGTAACACGTTTTCACAATAACTGTCTGCTTCTGCCCTTGCAGACAATTCTCCCTTTCTTTCTTGAAAATCCCATCAATGGTACGTATATTTCTTACTTAAGGACTAGGTTTTTCCCCCACTTGTTTTTTTCACATTCATTTAGTCAACAAAATCATTTAGGTTTTGCGTGCTGGAGACTCTTGGGGAGACAGTCTCTTCACTTTTTCTTCTAAACTACTCACGAGTACTTTACAAAATCGTAGCAAACATTATGTGGAATTTTGGCAGTAATAAGATGGTTTTATAGTATTTACGGTGTGGCTTCCTAGAACAACTTTTGCTGGAAGGTCCTCTGAGATAATCAGGCCCACCCCCTCATTTATAGAGGAATAAACAGGCTCAAGGGCATATCGTAGACTGTATATCTTCCTTTTTATTAAAAAAAAAACTTTCCTATACTCCCAGAGACTTCCCATGTTTACCACGGAAGGAAAGGACATTGCTTGGATTCTATGCAGTGAGAGGTTTATATTCCTCTCATCTATAAGAGAAGGGCCTGTCTTTTCTTTCAGCATAAAATAAAAAGGGGCAACTAAAAGAATCTGGTTTTCTGAAGTCACATACAGAGACACAACACCAGAGAGCTATTGTTAATTAATTAGCTAATTTGATCAACACATCTTTATTAAGCCTCAAGGTGCCAAGCAAGTGCTGGGCCCTGGAGGAAACAGTCACACACCCTTTCCCATGCAGCTCCCAGCTGTGTAGAGGAGCCTGACAGGTAAGCAGGTGAACCTGTTTACATGACGATGCGGCAACTGCTATGAGGGGAAGCCCAGAGCCCTACGAGAGAGACAGAGGGGGCCCCTCCAGGATGAAGGGAGGAGTTGGTCTGCAGACGGTGGGGCCGTGACTGTTCCAGGCAGAAGTAACAACTTTTATTAAAGTCTGAAGAAGAAAATTTCAGAGCTTTTGATAAGTCAGCGTCACTGGTCCACACCGGGAGGCGGGGGGCCGAACATAAGAAAGGAATTATAGTCAGAGTCTCTGCTTTTAACTGGCCACACCTAAAATCCAAATGTTCCTTACTTGCCTTGCCTAAATTAAACGTTTTAAGTGTGGTATGGAACATCATTTGCCCGACTATTCTCCCCTGTAAGCCAAGACACTGATCTCAGTTTGGCTTTGCAATACACAAAGGTGCTTCCACTTACCTTAAAAAGTCCTTGAATTCAATTCCTACAGCATTTATCAAGCACCTCAGAGGCACTACTCTCTCCACTATCTCAGCCCTGTGTGTACAGATCACCTGCATTAGGGCTCCCTCAGCCTTCCCATGAGGTCCAGGGAGGACTGTCTCACCCACTTCTGTAATCCTAGCACAATGCCAACCACATAGAGGGGATCAATGAATGTTTGTTGAATGATCCATGTGTTTGGTGGGACATAGCTCAATTCTCAGAACATAGTTAAACATACCTTAAAAAAAAGTGTTTCCTACATAGCATGTTTCAGTGCAGATGGGAAATGGACAGTAAAAAAAATGGTTTGCAGGGGAGCGGGGTCCCTGTTCTCTGAAAAACAGCATAACTCAGCATTCCCTGCTATTAGGGCAATGTGACTACCTTTTCTCTGAGCTTATAGTACTCACTAGAAGATTTTACTGGTGTAGTACTGGGTGGCAGATGTTTTTAATAAAAAGTAGACATTACAAACTAATGATTTAGCAAAACAAACCGAAAGCCAGCAAGTCAGGAGGGAGAAGAGGAACTTAGTGAAAATGCCCAGCTTTATTACAGCGTTTACTATTTACCACCTCAGTTTCTCATTAAGTAAAGCTCACTGTATTTAAGGCAATTTCCAAAAAGTACAGAAAAACACAGTAATAAAGACTAACCATACACTTGGATGGTCAGGACACAGGTCAAGATTATGGATTTTATGTCTCTGAGCCACCACTGTTGGTCCTTAAACACCTATCACTCATCAGCATTTTTGAGGACCTACTATGTGCCAGGCACTGTGCTGTTCCTGGAAATATAGAGGTGAGGAACACAACAGCTCTGGCTTGAAGGAATTTGTAACCTAGTAAGGGATACAGAAAAGTAAGTTTAAAAAAAATACAACTATCTAACCTTTGGAGGAAGCAGCATGACAGTGAGGGCAGGCTTCCCAAGAGAAACAGAATCTCTCAAAGGCATGTTGTCAATCATTGGGTGGTTCAGATAAGACTTTAAAAACTGATCTCCTCATGTCTCCCATCACTATTAGAAAAATATCTCAAGTAGAATGCCCGTTAACACTAGCTTATCTTCCAAGATGGTCATATAGCTTTATGGGCTCTCAGGAGCTTTGTACTCATACTACGTCCTCAAATAATATGTTTATGAAAATATATTTTGCCTTTAAAAACATATGAAGTTTGGGGGTGGGGAATGGAGAGCAAACTGGCAAACAGTTTGGATACTCTCATCCTCCTCCTATATTATATATTAACTTGCTCAGGCCACACAGAGGCGCTCTAGATTAAAGAATGAGCGAGCTTCTCTTTCCCACTCTACATTCTTTCTCTGCTCTACCAGGGGCTTTCAGATACCAAAATGGGTTTATCTAACATCAGGAAGGCCAGCAGCTCTTGTAGGAAAGCAGCTGTTTTGTTCAGCACAAAGTACAGATGTTTTTGACTGAAGTTCCAAAATAAATCTTATTTATGCAGGAAGAATTACATGAAGGTGGAGACTGCTTCTTAAGAGAGGGGGCTTCTATTACTAAAAATAACTATTTTTCCACCCGATCACCTCTGGGGGAGGACGGAATAAATAGGTAAAGCAAACAAACAAAATTAAAACATTAAATAATAACAACAACAAACCACAAAAACCCTCACAAAATAAAACAAAACTCTCAGAATAATGAGAACATTTTTGAAAAGGACTCACTGCTGGAAGCAGCTCTGACAGTATTCCCCTCGGTGCTGGTTTTGGATGATCTTGCTCGAATAGGAATGAATCTTCCTTAACCTTCATCCTGAACCAGTCAATAATCCAATGTTTGTAACATTACAGTCAGTTGCCATGGAAATAAATCTGATGTCACAAAATTATTTTTGGTTATCGTCCTGGATCATATAGGAGCAGAAAGCAAGAAAATCATATCCGCCCTGTGTTAACGTTTTCATTTGTTAGGGGTCAAACAAATTAAGAACCTATTTAGAATGTATATTGTTATAATACAAATCTTTAAAAAGTCTTCAAAATATTTATTTAGATTTTTAAATAAAGGGCAAAAAAAGTTTTTTTATTTAAGTATCTGTTGTTTATAGGGCTTATAAAATAAGCTACTGCTGAGTTTCTAATTTTATTTTTTATTTTATTGTTCTTTTTATTAATGTAAAAAATTTTTATCTAGCTAAAACACCTGAGTTCTTTAGCCATCAGTGAGTATTCTAAATATTCTTTGTATGAGACAAAATGAATGAATCAAGTTAGAGATGAGTAAGAGGCTCTAATTAGAAGATAGGTGAAAGAAAATGTATACTTGTCACTTTGAGGAACATTTAATTTTAAATTAGGTTTGTATGGATTTTTTTTTTTAAGTCTCTTAGGGAACCTGAAAAAACATGAATCTTTCCCAAGATGGTATTTCAGGACATTCAGAAATGATCAAAATCTTATCGTCCCTCCTGTTTCCATCCCCATTCCCTTCCCTAAAAGAGAGAAGCAGCAAAAGTTGTTGCATAATACTCATGTTTGGGTGGGCACCATTGACTAATTATAACACAATAGGCTATTTTCTGCTTCATAAAAATAAGGAGGGCAATTATCCAGGGGTAGGGGTTGTTATGCAATGGACCACATGGACCACAATTCACCCACTGGAAATAAATGTGGAAAACATTTCAGTCACATATAAAAAAACAAGGAGAGAAAATATGAATAAAAACTAGTTCCATAAAAAACATGCTGAAATAAAAACATATGAAATAGTGAAGTAACTCGCCCAAATTTCTGCTGCTGCTGCTAATGCTGTTTTGTGTCTATATTTAACATGAAAGACGGAAAAGTAAGTGTTGTATGGGTTCTACAAACCTCAATAAAGTTGTTACAAAGTATTTTCCCCAATTTTCTTTTATCTTCTAAAGTTAAACCAGCTAGATTACATCAGGATAGGGATTTTAAAATATCCAAGATTAAATTTTTTTAAATTAAGTTTTGGGAAAAATAAAGAATAATTTGTTGTAGTATAAAGAGTCCTGGGCCGGGGATCAAGAGACAGGAGTTAGGGTCAGCTCTACAACCCATGAGTTCCGTGCCCCAGGCAGGTCACTCTAGCTCACTGGTGGATTTTATCTGTAAAATGGGAGGGGTTGGACCACATGATTTCTGAGCCCTTTCTAGCTCTATCAGTCCTTATATATAAGGATTTTGGTCCTTATAACCAAACTCTTAGAATCATAATGTACCAAGATTGTCAAAGAAAATCAGCCAAGGGCTACTGATTGGAGGCTGAAGAAGCAGCTGGCTAAAGGAAAATTTGAAAAGGATTTCAAAAAACATTGTATCCAATTGGTCCTTTACTCAAGCTACTGATGATCCTGGCACTGGTGGCCATATCAATTCTTATTCCTCCTGAACTTCTCCAATCAGTTTCCCACCCTCCCAGACCATTACTACAAACCCTCCCTTCTCCTTGACCCTCCAATGCCTCCTCCCCCAACCTCACTGCCGGCTGGCAACCTGGCTTCCTCCTTCACCAAGAAGCAGAAGGCATCAGTCAGGCCCTCCACGCATTCCCACCGCCCATCTTCTAAGCTCTACACCTGTGTCCGTGGGACTCTGACTTTCCTCCTGTTTCAGTGGATGAACCACCTCTGCTGCCAATGAACACTGAAGTCAAATCGTGTCACTTCTCTGCTCAGAAAACTTTGTGACCCGCTTCTCACACAGAGCCAAAGTCTCTACGAAGGCCGACTAGGTCCTACCTGCTCTGCCACCTCTCCCCCCGCCCCGACCCATTCAGTCCACCCTCCTGGCCGCTGTTCTGGAATAGACCAAGCTAGCCATTGCTTCGGGGCCTTTGCACGTGCTCTTTCCTCTACCTGGCATGTCATTCCCCCAAATATTGAAAAGGCTCACTGCCTTGCTCTCTTCAGGTCTGTTCACATGTCTCCTTTCCAGGGAGGCCTCTCCTGACCATCCCATATAAAATAACACACCCATATCCCCTCTGTCCCTGTACCCTCCCTGCCCCCTTCTCCTGCTCTATTTTTCTCCAAAGCTATGATCAGCATGTGACATGCTGCATGTTTGTTTACTGTCTTCCCACGCCAGAGCATAAGCTCTATGATGGCAGAGATTCACTGGATTTTACTCACAGCTCTACTCCCGGGGCATGTGACAGGGCCAGATACTCACACTCATTGAACGATTTAATTGATTTCTGTGACAGTTAAGCATTTAAGAAAAAGTTGGTGGAATTTTGATATCGTTACAGAATGAACCAAGCATTTATAAACTATAATAAAGTACTATAATCCATTGTTCCTAGATTACTAAAATGGCAAAGAAAATACTTTGAACATCCCACCCAGAGGAAGGTAGATCTAAATCTTACAGCACCCCAACATTGCTCCAAATAACATGAGATCCGAAATAAGGCAAAAATGCCACACTCCTGACAAGCATTGCTCCTGACGGCAATAATCCAATGTTCTCACACTTCAGAGGCCAATTTCCTTCTGGTGATTTCTCTCCAATTCATCCTGAGTGGACAGAATCACTCAAGTCAGAGTGATTTACATTCAGTCAATCAATTCCCTGTCAGCAGGAAAACTCCACTGGGCTCATGATGTGCAGTTTTCACGCTTGGAGTTTCCCTTATTGCTAGACAGACAGTTCAGGGGACTGGACCCAGCAGATCAACTCTGGAGACCAAATACAACCCTCCCAAAGGATGCTTAGGACATATAAAAGTAACAAAACTCGTACCAGCCTGAGTTTGCTCATTAAGAACTATGTAATGCATGTACTCATGCTGGACATACCTTAGATTGCCTGTGTCTGTCTTACTAGTCTTTAGACTAAGGGCAGCTGTAATGAGGTCTGTTGTAATAGGTTTTCACAGAATGTACTCAAGATGGCTAGTTATGAAGCAGAGCAGCCTGGAAAGCTACAGAAGTGATAGCTCAGTTAAATGTTCCAATTCCCACTTGATGAGTAAAGAATAATACTCAATGCTGAAAAGATTTTTGGTCAGTCAGGCTCTCTCATGCCCAGATAACAGGAGTGAATGGCAGCACATTTCCTAAGGGTATATACAATGTGACTCGTATTCACTAGGAATCTTAAAAAAGGTTGCAGCCCTTGACCTAGTAATTCCATTTCTATGACTTTATCCTAAGGAAGTAGTCAAAGATAAGTACAAAGATTTATGCACAAGGATGTTCAAAATCTAGAAACAACTGAGAAGTCCAAAAATAGGAAATGCTTAAGTAAATAACAGTAGATCTTAGAACATCATGCAACGATTAAAGGTAAATTAAAAGAAAACTAACTTGGGTAGTATTCCTGATATCAAGATTAATCTATACTTAAGCCTTATTTATAGAGGTATATGTATATTTATACATACACGTGCCTATGAATTGAAAGAAACTTACCAAAATATTTATAGTAGTTATCTCTAGGTGATGGGATTAAAGTTGATTTAAAATCTTTAGTTTCACAGTTTTCTACTATAAACACATATTACTTAATTTTGAAAAATATCATTGACCTGATTATAAAATGACATTTATTCTTTCATCATTAGGAGAGGAAATAAGGAGTAAAAGTCCCATTTGGATTTAAAGGGATCGGAGAATCTCAACACTAGATGAGCATGAGATCATAGCAGTATTGCTGAAATTCTCTCATCCTATCAGACTAATCACTCTTGTAAAAATCACCTCCAGACAGACTTCCAAACAAATGGTGTACAAAGTTAAGCAGCGGTGCTGCTCAGCTGCCCACCCCCAGCTTCCCAGCGGGTTCTCTGGTGGTCACTCATTGATTTAATTTAGATTAATATGGTAGGTCTTAGGTGGCTACCCTGCTTTGGATCCCAAGCAGTGCTAATTATTATCGTAAAAGACAAGCGTCTCAGGAGTTTAAAGTTCAGGCACAGAGACCGCCGTCTACACTTCTGCTCGTCTGCTCACCAAATTACAAGAGTCTGGTGAGTCAATATGAAAGATTCCAAACACAAAGGTCAACACTGGGTTGCTGACCTTCCTGACCCCACCTCAGAGCCAAGAGCTGCAAATCGGTTTTTCCTCCCACACCAAAACTATTAGCAACCAGCTCTTCTTGGTTGATTCTTTTCTTTGACAACTATTTTTGAGTAGAGAATAGTTCTTCCGGTGCCCACACACTAAATTAGCATGCCATTTCATGACTTTTCTTCACGGCCATTAATGTACTTGCAACAGAACTGTACTTGCTAATGTTAATTCACATTAACTAGAAGATATTCTCTTTCAAATCAGACTGTGGTCCCTCTAAAAATTCATCTGGTCTAGAGTGGATGTGAAAAGCCAGTTTATACACAGCTTATGAGTTAACAGGTCACTGTTTCAGAACAACTTTGTGATAGACAGACTTTTCAGAGCCTTGTCCAGTTGCTTTTTAGAAATAATTTTCAGAGAGCCTAAAAAGGACAGACACAGGGAGAAGTTAGAAAACTGTCAATAAATACTCTTCTTGTGTTTCTACTTCCCCATCCAGTCAGTCATTAAATCCTGATGATTCCCATCTGAATAGCTCTGGTGTTTATATCTTCCAGTCCACAGACACTATTCTGTACCTGGAACTAGGTTTCCTAAGAGATAAGTTCAGATCTCAGGGACTAAATGCTGTTCCCTACCCATGGTGCTTTCCTCTTCCTCCTGGGCACACAGCTAGCCTGTGTTTCCCAACCTTACCTGCAGGTAGGAAGGGCCATGTGACTGACTGTGGGCACAAGTGATGCTGTGTGCCACCACCACACCTGGCCCACTGGGACCTCCCCAGTGTGGTCACAGTAACCATGCACTGAAGAAGATGGAGCCTGGGGGTCGAGGTTACTGCTCAGATGAGAGTCTATCATGACTACCAGTCTCTGCCCTTTGATGAAAAGTTGTGTGGCGGGTCTTAATGCCAGGGTAGATGGTTTGGCTCTTTGTTTTTTTTTGAGTTAAATTTTTGTCCCAGACATTCCTCCTTCCAGAATTGCTCCTGTAGCCACTTCATCATCTCTCCCTGAATTGTCTAATCCAGCATCAATGTGAAAAAAATCTTATATTTAAAAAAATCTTATAATCTTTTAGAAATAGCTTCTAAGAATATACTTCACTTATGATGAAATACTAATAATGTGAACATTTCCATTAAAGCAGAAACCCATTTTAGAACCACAGCATAAGCTTACTGGGCCATTTAATTAATGAAAGTGCTGTCAAATGTCTGAGGTCAATTTTAAATGATACTGACTAGTTTCAAATATCCTGTTAGTTTTCATCAATGAAAAGTTCAGTTGTTTTAAAAATTGTTTTTAAAAGGGTATCCTAAAACCCCAACACTGAACTTCCTATTGCTAACTTTTTATAAAAGGGAAAAAGGCATTAACAAATTCATTTTTTAGAATGGCAAATTTCAACATAGTTTATTCCTGTAGATTTAGTTTAAAACTAACGGGAATTACCACTTTTTTCTAAACTTGCAAATCATTCCCTAAACAGAAAAACATACTGAATGGTATGAACTTTAAAAGACACAGTGCATGTTTTCCTTTGAAGAGTTTACAGTCTAGTGGGAGAGAGAGAGAGATACAAATAAATAATTGCGACACAATGCAATACGAAATAAGTTCTCCAGGGGCACGTGGAGGGTGAGGGTGTTGGGAAAAGCTCCTTAGAGAAGGGGACATTTGAGATCTGTCAGAATTTGAAGAAGTGGAGGAGAGGAAAAGAAGAGAGATGGTGCCTAGACATTTTTTTTCCCAGTAAATTTCTTTTATATACTTCAGCAAAATCTTGCTTTGTTCACATAAAGTAAACAGTGCTGACAGATGAATAAGGTAATTGTTCTTCTATAGGGTCTCTAGCCTTGGCCCTGAAGACCAGAAGACAGAACCCAGGTGACACTCTGACGACTGGTGCCAAGCCAGCAGATGGAAAACATTACAGGGCCAATTCTACTCCAGTGACTGGATGCCAGCATCCCTGTTTGAAAAATGAGGAGGGGCCACAGGTCCATGTATCATAGAGCATTATGGTTAATGCCAGTGGGGATGCTGTCAAGTGATTTGTGGTGTTGTCGGAAACATTTCTCCCGCCATAGTTTCTTATTCTTTAAGCTTTGGGGGTAGGAAAAATATTGTCTGCGGTGGGTTAGGAAATGAGGTTGAACTACAAAAGGATGTCAAATGCAGGTTAACTATTAAGAGGTGCATACAAAGAGGAACAAACATTGAAGGATGTTATTTTCCTTACTGGGGGCCTGGAGTTTTTAAATTGATAGTGACAAGGAATAAGAACACAGTACCTTTCTGTCCTCTCTACCCATAGGTAGCCCTGGAAATATGCTGGAAGCAACATGCCCAGGGACTCTGAGGCCATTGGAGGCTGACATTAAATCAGGCAGCAGGTCTAAAAAAAACTTGCATTCTGATTCCTCACTATTTGTTTGGTTTTCTGAGAAATTTGTATGTCTGAATCTACAGTATCATAAAGAACTGCTTATCTTTGTCCATCTAGCAAACTGGAGGTCAGAAAATAAAGTAAAAGTACCTAATTGGGAAAATGGTATCATAGAGAAAAGTTAGGTCTTAGAGTTAAGAGATCAGGTTTTGAATCACAGCTCTGTGTGACCCTGGCAAGATTACACTTTTTCCTGATCTCTAAAGAAGGGATTAATTCCTGCCAAACTACCTCACAGGGTAATTTAGAGATCAGAATAGACATGAGATAATACTTCAGAGACTGATTAGTCAGCTAGAAAAAAATGCAGGAAGGGTTGAATTTTTCTTCTTAATGTTAAGTAACGACAGCAAAATAATAATTATAAGCTGTATGTGTACAGAGATTTTGATATTTTTATTCATTTCTTTATCCCCACAGAACCTGGCACAAAGTTGGAAGGTGAGAATTATCTATTATATAAATGAATGAATGGGGCCAGGTAAATCTACAGATTAAGCAGTGCTTCTATAGACTTTTTGAAAACTATCCAAAAGGCTAAAGAAAGGCACATTAAACCTCTTTAGTGCATCATAGGCAACTGACTTAATTTATGGTGCACACAGGTAGTTGTGCCTTCTTGAGAACTTACCGCATAGAGAGCCCAATAAATATTTAGACTCATGGGTACATGGGTTTCAATGCAGAACTAGACTCCAGGGAGGAAAATCCTTTCCTATGATACTACATCTAATTTTAGACTCTTAGTTCACTTCTCATGCCTTCCTTCTGATTTGAATTTGCTCCCCCAAAGATGAGTATTGCTGAGATGAGTTGAAATTTGCATCTGTGTCTCTAATTCAATGAATTCTTGATTCCAATAGCGCACTTGGGAAAACTGGGACACCAGCTTCCCAAGGCATACTTTGGGAAAAAGGAATTGCAGACCCATGTGAACCTGGCCCTAAAAATACTGGTGTGGCTGCAGAAGGTTCCAGGAATCCAGGAGACTTAGCCCATACTTAGAAGGTGGAGCCTGCATGGGCAGAATGCTGTGACGTAGTCCCCTGTCCCAAATCCTAAATAATCTTCGTTCTCTCTTTTCCTTGGCTGCTAAGTATCTCAGCGCTGAATCTAGACCAATCTCAACTATATAGGACCCTACGGTTTTTATTTTGTTTTATAATTACGTCAGTGATTTTCTTTATCTTACCTTTAGCTTCATTTTATTTTCTACTTTCATTCTCTTTTTGCTCTGGCATTATCACAGTTTTTATAGTATGTTTCTCTGGAAACCACTTTGGGTATCTTTTGGCATAGTATTAGTAAATGCGACTCCAAGTGCCAGTCTGGGAGGTTTCCCTAGTGAAACCTGAAGATGAGTGTGAAACCTGTCAAGTGTGAGCTCTGACCCCACTGGCTGGGGCAGGGTCTCACCATGTGAAGTTAATCGTCCAAGAGAAAAGTTCATCCCCAACACTGAGAACACGACTCTGTTTGGGTGGGAGATCACAGGTGGTGGGGGGAAGCCCTGCTGGTGACAAGTCAGAGTGTTCTAGAGACGCTGTCATTCAAATGCATCTGCTCTGACTTGGCACCTAAACTCCACAGTCAGCAGCAGCTCTGTTCTCGGGCATCTGGAAACAACTAGCCAATGGAAACCTGCTGTTTTCAAGATGTTTGCTTTCATTAAGTATTTGTGGCTGTGTTTCTAAAAGCCTAATGGCAAGTCCTGGTCATCACAAGGAAACCTGAAGACTTGAAGATTCGCTTACCTCACCAATATGAAGGGTTCTGGGCTAAATTTTGGCTCCAGAAAAGTCCTCTAAAGAGGTGATGGCTGGATCAACTCTTTTCTAGTCAACTCAAACAGGCTAAAACCAAAGGCTTTTTAATCAGCCAGTCCCAGGTAATGAGTTAACAGAATTTAAAGCCCTGTTTAAAAATGGCACGATTGACTTGGAGGAGTACATTGATGAAAAAGATGGAAAAGATGGGGGAGGGGAGGAAGGTTGAGGAAAAGAGATCTAAAGTAGCCAGTTAGTAAGTATTTGCTGAATAAAGGGTGAAGGGTGGAATGAATAAATGGTAGGCTAGGACACTACCAGTTCTTTATAAACCCTTGGTTTGGCCTGTTTTTTTTTTTTTTTTTTGCAGTACGCGGGCCTCTCACCGTTGTGGCCTCTCCCGTTGCGGAGCACAGGCTCCAGACACGCAGGCTCAGCGGCCATGGCTCACGGGCCCAGCTGCTCCGCGGCATGTGGGATCCTCCCGGACCGGGGCACGAACCTGCATCCCCTGCATCGGCAGGCGGACTCTCAACCACTGCGCCACCAGGGAAGCCCTTGGCCTGTTTTAAAGACTGGCTATCCAAAATTTTAAAAAATAAAAATAACAAAATAAAAAAATTCCATTTTTTCCCCTGCAATGACTGATAGTATTTTTATTTAAAGGTTATTTTTAATGCCTACAGCCATTTCCTTTGCCTTCAGCTACTCCAAGTAAGGTTCTTAGCTGACCCATGGAATGATGTTACTGCAAAAGAGTTCAAGTGTCCCTTTGCTTCTGTCCTGTCACCACTTCAATAATCACACATTGGCCCAGATTACCCCATGAGCATGAGCACTTGGAAGAAGGCAGTCCCTGGTAAACTGGAGGCATTAAAACACCTTCTAAAATTGTAAGCCCTCCTCATCGCCAGAATATCAGCGTGGACTGTATCTGATACACCTGGCCCACTGGTTGCACTGTACCTTACCTATTCATGGCCGAAGGGGGTTATGATTGATCCACCCTGTGAGCATCTCCACAGCCCTGCTGTGTTGCTCTGTTGAAAGCCTCTATTCTGGTAGTTAAGAATACAAGGAATGGAATGAAAAGGAGAAGGGGGTGGGATAGAGGGGAAGATGGCTTAGTCCTTCTGGGTGGCCACCTCTTAAATAGAAATCTATATTTGCTCATATAAATACCATGCTAAGTTTTTCAAATTCTCAAATCACATTTAAAAATATCTTTATTGGGCTTCCCTGGTGGCGCAGTGGTTGAGAGTCCGCCTGCCGATGCAGGGGACGCGGGTTCATGCCCCGGTCCGGGAAGATCCCACATGCCGTGGAGCGGCTGGGCCCGTGAGCCATGGCCGCTGAGCCTGCGTGTCCGGAGCCTGTGCTCCGCAACGGGAGAGGCCACAACAGTGAGAGGCCCGCGTACCACTAAAAAAAAAAAAAAAAAAAAAAATCTTTATTTCCAAGCTGTCCTGGATGAAGCACAGTTGGGGATGTCCATTTTACAACAAAATTAGAAAATCAACACTAAAGCAAACATTTCTGTTACTCCACAAAAACATTTTTTAGTTTAATTGATGCCAAACAGCACTGATATTTCCAAACCAAGAAATGCATCAAAGAAAGCCAGATATTCTTGTGCTAATAGAGAATGCCCAGTAAGTACAATTTCCAGATCAACCCTACAGGAGGAAGACCGCTCCTCTCCAAGCACAAGCTGTCACTTCGAAAGCCTTCTCAGTGCGTTCTACTATGGTATCATACCTCCCACCTCCTCCCCAGTTATCCATTTCCATTGTCATCGTATCTCCATTGTAAACACTAAAGACTCAAGTATTTAGAAAAGAATTTTAAAACACTACTCAGTTCATGCAGGAGAAACTACCACACTGTGAGTTCCTTGAAGACAAGCCAAGTCATTTTATTCACCTGTTCCTTGAAGACAGCCCACGTGGCCTGCTGTTGTGCCCCACAGAAGATAACAAAATTTATTAATTGGAGTCATATTACTGAGTTCATGGATTTAATTTTTAAAGAAAAGTTTGTCAAAATCCAACCTTTGTTAAATACACGTGTAAAACTAACTTGATTTGCACAAGGACACTTTCATATATTAAAAGTTTCAAGAAATCTTTTAACTTAGACTGAATTATGTTCTTAAAACCTATTTCAGTTAGTATGAATGATATAAATGACTCAAGTTTTTCATTTTCTTCTCTCCCCATCTTAGGAAAATTCCAAAAATTTTTCCAAAAAAGCAAGCTATCACCACCAAAACAACAACAAAAATCCCCAAATTCCTGTGTTAAATTGTTGTTAGGAGTTTTTTTTTCCATACTGCTTAAGTTAACCCTCTGTTCCCCTCAGAGACACTGGAACTCTCTGCTTTTAGGAATAGAATATTCTAGCTGGAAAGGACCTTCCAAGAACATTCAGTCCAGGGCCTTCCTTTACAGAAAAGGAAAACTTGCCCGGCCGCCACTGTTAATTAGAGGCAAAACTGAAGCTCCACAAGGGCAGGAACTAACATTGTATTTTCAATGCCTATCTAGCACAATGCCTGGTACACAGTAGACATTCAATAGATATTTGTTGGATAAACAGATGACTTAACAGGAGCTGAAAATGCTGTCTCTGAGTTTCCTGTCCAGTCTTACTATGGCACCATGGCCAAGCCATAAGATCAGTTTTGCAGCGATACACTAAATGGGAAATAACGATGTCAGAGCCCGTGCTTGGAGATGGGCTTCTCCAGGGCTGAATTAATCTCTTGCCAGTTGTGGATACCAGGATGACATTACAAAGAGAATCCTACAGATGCATCCTGGCTTACCATCGTGCTTCTATTTCCTAACCTCTATTTTTTAGGCAGTCACACCAGGAGCCAGATCCTTGTGGATGTCTGAACCCCTCCATACCTTCCACGCAACCAGAGTAGTAGCAACTGCTTCTTCAAGGTCACTGGAATAAGGTGAGGTCCAGGGCACTAGAAGGAACTTAATGAAATGCAAACTTTCAAACCTGAACTATTTAAAACAAAATAAAAAAATTTTTTTTAAAAAGGAAAAAGCAAGGAATGGAGAATGACTAATTCCAAAGTTGAAAATGGTTACTAAACTCTTCTAGATTTTCCCTACTAGTAAAAATGTGAAGTTAAAACTTCTCTGACTAAATGAGATGTGCATGCTTTACTCTTATGAAACAGCAATGTAGTAACTGTCACCCTGATGACCTGAGAGAATTAATATACAACAACATAATAGATCCTCTTAAGGTCCTACTGACCATAGTAGCAGTGAAAGATGAGCCAGCCTCATCCAGAACTGTGGACTGGACTGCTCTAAACTCAAGAGCTCTGAAAACATCTCCCCTCAGCCAACCCAATTCTCCCTAGTCTTCCAGGCTGAGGGGCAGTGACCTAGTAAAATGGGCGCATCTGCCCAGCACTGGTTTCCTGATGGGCTTAGATAAGCCCATCAGAGAGGCCCCTCTCAGCCCCCAGTGTGATAATTTCATGTACTCTTTGCATGTGTCACTTTGGCAGTTCTTTAAATTCTTCACCTGGAAATCTGTGGATGGTTTGTACAATAGTAGGAACAATTAATATGCATATATTTAATGAAAAATATGCAAAATTTTGTGCTACTTCAGATTCTATTATTTTTTTCTAGGATAGACTAGTGGTGGCAAATACTAAAGTTTTAAGAAAATCATATGAGACAAAATGCTTAAAATTTTATACAGTAACTTCTTTTTTTGGAGGGGGAGTACTCAAATTAGACAAAAGACTGCCAGTATTTTATTTTCTTGGAAAAAAGATATCAGTGCAACTTGGTAAAACTTGGTTTTTGTAGAATTCTTTGTGAATCATACCACAGTATTACTTATATGTTCTGCAGATATGTATTCTCTGACCAATTAAATTATCATTGAGGGACTGTGTCACATTGCTTCATAACATGACTCAATGCTACCTATTCAATATGGATGGGAGAGAAGAAGGAAGGGAGGAAAAGAGGAAGGAAAAAAGAAGTAGAAGGAAGAAAGATCTTCCCTAGGTTTCTAGGTTTCTCCTGGTCAAGCATTTTATGGGTTAAGTATAAAGGGGGAGCACCTGCTGGGCTGTTTTCATGTTTGCTGAAGTAATTTTTTTTCTGAATTCCTCTACCACAAGTTTGATTACTTACTTGATGAAACATCCTCAGGCCTTTTGAGGGATAGGCAGGCCAGTGTATAGTAAGCTAGCAACCTGAAAATGTGAGACAGGTAGGAGGGGGTTAGTTTCTGAACCATTTCCTTGATAAATGCATGCTCCAGATATTTTATATCTTGCTCTGGGATGCTATTGGTTGAAACCTTCCTTTAAAAATGGCAGTTTCTAATACCCTGTTTTAATAAAATAGGAAAGACATGCTTTTAGTAATAAAAAGATTATATTATTTGGGGCTTAAACAAATATCAAATGTTTCTGAGCTATTAAAATTTCCTTCTGATGTGTGGTGTGTGTGTGCACGCATGCATGTGCATTTGAGTGTAAGGGGAATCATTCTGTAATTTCACACTTTCACTATTAGGAAGAATCTGGAAAAAGTTAACACCAATATTCAACTTTGAAAAAATTCTACCAAAAATATTTAAACCAAAGGGCACACACATTGTTTTCCATTAACTTTGTTCTTCTCCCTGACCAATTCTGCCTTAAACAATGCACGTTTTTATGACCTGGGCTTAACTAAAAAATGCATTCACTTTGACTTCATTAAGCTATAAACAAGTGCATGACCTAAATGGGATTTGGTAGTCTCATTTCTTGGGATAAATTCAGCAGCAGTATGGTAGACATTTAAAATGCATAACTCTGGAAAAGAACAAATTGTCTAGAAATATATCCACACACACATGATCAACTGATTTTGATAAATGTGCAAAGGCAATTCAATGGACAAAGGATAATCTTTTTAGTGAATGGCGCTGAACCTACTGGACATTCACAAACAAAAACATGAACCTTAACCAATACCTCCCATCTCACATGAAAACTAACTCTAGACAGATCATAGGTCTGAATGTAAGAACTAAAACTATAAAACTTCTAGAAGAAAACACAGGAGAAAATCGTTAAAGTCTTAGGTTAGGCAAAGATTTAAATATGACACCAAAATCATAATCCATTTAAAAATGATAACTTGGATATCATCAAAATGTAAAGCTTCTGATCTGTAAAAGACAGTCTGAAAAGACAAACACAATCTGGGAGAAATATCTGTAGAACATCAACTGGTAAAGAATGTGTATCCAGGAAACACAAGAACTCTCAAAACTCACTAATAAGAAAACAACCCAGGGACTTCCCTGATGGTGCAATGGTTAAGAATCTGCCTGCCAATGTAAGGGACATGGGTTAGAGCCCTGGTCCAGGAAGATCCCACCTGCCGCAGAGCAGCTAAGCCCGTGCGCCAGAACTACTGAGCCTGCGTTCTAGAGCCCGCGAGCCACAACTACTGAGCCCGCGTTCTAGAGCCCGCGAGCCACAACTACTGAGCCCGCGTTCTAGAGCCCGCGAGCCACAACTACTGAGCCCAGGTGCCAAAACTACTGAAGCCCATGTGCCTAGAGCCTGTGCTCCACAACAAGAGAAGCCACCACAATGAGAAGCCCGCGTACTGCAATGAAGAGTAGCCCCTGCTCTCCGCAACTAGAGAAAGCCTGCATGCAGCAACAAAGACCCAACACAGCAAGAAAGAAAGAAAAGAAGAAAGAAAAGAAAGAAAAGAAAAGGAAAGAAAGAAAGAAAGAAAGAAAGAAAGAAAGAAAGAAAGAAAAAGAAAGAAAGAAAGAAAAACCCAGAAAAAAAAAATGGGAAGAGATCTGAACACTTTACCTAAGAAGGTATATGAATAGCAAGTAAGCATGTGAAAAGATACCCGACATCATTAGTCACTAGGGAAATGCAAATTAAAACCACGAGATACCACTTACACAGGTATCAAAATGGTTCAAAAAACAAGAAACTGACAATACTAAGTGCTGGTGAAAGTACATAAAACTGGAATCCTCACACATTGCTAGTGGGAATGCAAAATTGCATAGGCACTTGGGAAACAATCTGGCATTTTCTTTTTTTTTAATAGATCTTTATTGGAGTATAATTGCTTCACAATACTGTTAGTTTCTGTTGCACAACAAAGCAAATCAGCCATATGCATACACGTGTCCCCATATCTCCTCCCTCCCATCCTCCCTATCCCACCCCTCTAGGTCATTGCAAAGCACTGAGCCCATCTCCCTGTGCTATGCTGCTGCTTCCCACCAGCCAACTATTTTACATTTGGTAGTGTATATATGTCAGTGTTACTCTCACTTTGCCCCAGCTTCCCCCTCCCACCCCACGTCCTCAAGTCCATTTTCTATGTCTACCTCTTTATTCCTGCCCTGAAACTAGGTTCATCAGTACCATTTTTTTTCTAGATTCCATATATATGTATTAGCATGGGGTATTTGTTTTTCTCATTCTGACTTACTTCACTCTGTATGACAGTCTCTAGGTCCATCCACGTCTCTACAAATGACCCAATTTCATTCCTTTTTATGGCTGAGTAATATTCTATTGCATATATGTGCCACATCTTCTTTATTCATTCATCTGTTTATGGACATTTACGTTGCTTCCATGACCTGGTTATTGTAAATAGTGTTGCAATGAACATTGTGGTGCATGTCTCTCTTTGAATTATGGTTTTCTCAGGGGATATGCCCAGTAGTGGGATTGCGGGGTCATATGGTAGTTCTACTTTTAGTTTTTTAAGGAACCTCCATACTGTTTTCCATAGTGGTTCTATCAATGTACATTCCCACCAACAGTGCAGGAGGGTTCCCTTTTCACCACACCCCTTCCAGCATTTATGGTTTCTAGATTTTTTGATAATGGCCGTTCTGACTGGTGTGAGGTGATACCTCATTGTAGTTTTGATTTGCATTTCTCTGATACTTAGTGATGCTGAGCATCTTTTCATGTGCCTCTTGGCCATCTGTATGTCTTCCTTGGTGAAATGTCTATGTAGGTCTTCCACCCATTTTTTAACTGGATTGTTTGGTTTCTTTGATATTGAGCTCCATGAGCTGTTTGTATATTTTGGAGATTAATCCTTTGCCTGTTGTTTCATTTGAAAATATTTTCTCCCATTCTGAGGGTTGTCTTTTTGTCTTGTTTATGGTCTCCTTTGCTCTGCAAAAGCTTTTAAATTTCATTAAGTCTCATTTGTTTATTTCTGTTTTTATTTCCATTACTCTAGGAGGTGGGTCAAAAAGATTTTGCTGTGGTTTATGTCAAAGAGTGTTTTTCCTGTTTTCCTCCAAGAGTTTTACAGTGTCTGCTCTTACATTTAAGTCTTTAATCGATTTAGAGTTTATTTTTGTGTACGGTGTTAGGGAGTGTTCTAATTTCATTCTTTTACATGTAGCTGTCCAGTTTTCCCAGCACCACTTATTGAAGAGACTGTCTTTTCTCCATTGTATGTTCTTGCCTCCTTTGTCATAAATTTGGTGCCCATATGTGTGAGGGTTTATCTCTGGGCCTTCTATCCTGCTCCATTGATCTATATTTCTGTTTTTGTTCAAGGACCATACTGTCTTGATTACTGTAGCTTTGTGGTATAGTTTGAAGACAGGGAACCTGATTCCTCCAACTCCATTTTTCTTTCTCAAGATTGCTTTGGCTATTTGGGGTCTTTTCTGTTTCCATATGAATTGTAAAATTTTTTGTTCTAATTCTGTGAAGAATGCCATTGGTAGTTTGATAGGGATTGCACTGAATCTGTAGATTGCTTTGGGTAGTAGAGTCATTTTCACAATATTGATTCTTCTAATCCAAGAACATGGTATATTTCTCCATCTGTTTATGTCATCTTTGATTTTTTTCATCAGTGTTTTATAGTTTTCTGAGTACAAGTCTTTTGCCTCCTTAGGCAGGTTTATTCCTAGGTATTTTATTCTTTTTGTTGCAGTGGTAAATGGGAGTGTTTCCTTAATTTCTCTTTCTGATTTTTCATTGTTGGCGTATAGGAATGCCAGAGATTTCTGTGCATTAATTTTGCATCCTGCAACCTTACCAAATTCATTGATTAGCTCTAGTAGTTTTCTGGTGGCATCTTTAGGATTCTCTATGTATGGTATCATGTCATCTGCAAACAGTGACAGTTTTACTTCTTCTTTTCCAATTTGGATTCCTTTTATTTCTTTTTCTTCTCTGATTGCTGTGGCTAGGACTTCCAAAACTACGTTGAATAAGAGTGGTGAGAGAGGACATCTTTGTCTTGTTCCTGATCTTAGTGGAAATGCTTTCAGTTTTTCACCATTGAGTATGATGCTTGCTGTGGGTCTGTCATATATAGCCTTTATTATGTTGAGGTAGGTTCCCTCTATGTCTATTTTCTGGAGTTTTTATCATAAATGGGTGTTGAATTTTGTCAAAAGCTTTCTCTGCATCTATTGAGATGATCATACGGTTTTTATTCCTTAGTTTGTTAATGTGGTGTATCACATTGATTGATTTGCATATACTGAAAAATCCTTGCATCCCTGGAATAAATCCTACTTGATCATGGTGTCGATACTTTTAATGTGCTGTTGGATTCTGTTTGCTAGTATTTTGTTCAGGAGTTTTGCATCTATGTTCATCAGTGATATTGGTCTATAATTTTCTTTTTTTGTGATATATTTTTCTGGTTTTTGTATCAGGGTGATGGTGGCTTTGTAGAATGAATTTGGGAGTGTTTCTCCCTCTGCAATTTTTTGGAAGAGTTTGAGAAGTATTGGTGTTAGCTCTTCTCTAAATGTTTGATAGAATTCACCTGTGAAGCCATCTGGTCCTGGACTTTTGTTTGTTGGAAGATTTTTAATTACAGTTTCAATTTCATTACTTGTGATAGATCTGTTTATATTTTCTAATTCTTCTGGGTTCTGTCTTGGAAAATTGTTCCTTTCCAAGAATTTGTCCATATCTTTGTGATTGTCCATTTTATTGGCATATAGTTGTTTGTAGTAGTCTCTTATAATCTTTTGTATTTCTGCAGTTTCAGTTGTGATTTCTTTTTCATTTCTAATTTTATTGACTTGCGTCCTCTCCCTTTTTTTCTTGATGAGTCTGGCTAAGGTTTTATCAGTTTTGTTTATCTTCTCAAAGAACCAGCTTTTAGTTTTATTGATCTTTGCTATTACTTTCTTCGTTTCTATTTCATTCAATTCTTTTCTGATCGTTATGATTTCTTTCCTGCTGCTAACTTTGGGTTTTCTTTGTCCTTCTTTCTCTAGTTGTTTTCAGTGTAGGGTTAGATTGTTTATTTGAGATTTTTCCTATTTCTTGAGGTGAGATTGAATTGCTATAAACTTCCCTCCCTCTTAGAACTGCTTTTGCTGTGTCCCATAGGTTTTTGGTGGTTGTGTTTTCGTTGTCATTTGTTTCTATGTATTTTTTTTATTTCTTCTTTGATTTCTTCAGTGTTCTCTTGGTTATTTACTAGCACACTGTTCAGCCTCCAAGTATTTGTGTTTTTTACAGTTTTCTTCCTGTAATTGATTTCCAATCTCATAGCATTGTGGTGAGAAAAGATACTTGATACAATTTCAATTTTCTTAAATTTTCTGAGGCTTGATTTGGGACCCAAGATGTGATCTATCCTGGAGAATGTTCCGTGTGCACTTGAGAAGAAAGTGTATTCTGCCACTTTTGGGTGGAATGTTCTATAAATATCAATTAGATCTATCTGGTCTATTGTGTCATTTAAAGCTTGCGTTTCCTTATTTATTTTCTGTTTGGATGATCTATCCATTGGTGTAAGCCGGGTGTTAAAATCCCCTACTATTATTGTGTTGCTGTCAACTTCTCCTTTCATGGTTGTTAGCATTTGCCTTATGTATTGAGGTGTTCCTATGTTGGGTGCATAAACATTTATAATTGTTATAAATTATATATCTTCTTCTTGGATTGATCCTTTGATCATTATGTAGTGTTCCTCCTTATCTTTTGTAACAGCCTTTATTTTAAAGTCTACTTTATCTGATTCGAGTATTGTTACTCCAGCTTTCTTTTGATTTCCATTTGCATGGAATATCTTTTTCCATCCCTTCACTTTCAGTCTGTATGTGTCCCTAGGTCTGAAGTGGGTCTCTTTTAGAGAGCATATATATGGGTCTTGTTTTTGTATCCATTCAGCCAGTCTGTGTCTTTTGGTTTGGGCATTTAATCCATTTACATTCAAGGTTATTATCGATATGTATGTATGTTTCTATTAGCATTTTCTTAATTGCTTTGGGTTTGTTTTTGTGGGTCTTTTTCTTCTCTTGTGTTTCCCACCTAGAGAAGTTTCTTTAGCATTTGTTGTAAAGCTGGTTTGGTGGTGCTGAATTCTCTTAGCTTTTGCTTGTCTGAAAAGCTTTTGACTTCTCCATCGAATCTGAATGAGATCCTTGCTGGGTAGAGTAATTTTGGTTATAGGTTTTTCTCTTTCATCACTTTAAGTATATCCTGCCACTCTTTTCTGGCCTGCAGAGTATCCACTGAAAAATCAGCTGATAACCTTATGGGGATTCCTTTGTATGTTATTTTTTGTTTTTCCCTTGTTGCTTTTAATATTTTTTCTTTGAATTTAATTTTTGTTAGTTTGATTAGTATGTATCTTGGTGTGTTTTTCCTAGGGTTTATCTTGTATGGGACTCTGTGCTTCCTAGACTTAGGTGACTATTTCCTTTCCCATGTTAGGGAAGTTTTCGACTATAATCTCTTCAAATATTTTCTCAGACCCTTTCTTTTTCTCTTCTTCGTCTGGGATCCCTATAATTCAAATGTTGGTGCTTTTAGTGTTGTCCCAGAGGTCTCTGAGATTGTCTTCAATTCTTTTCATTCTTTTTTCTTTATTCTGTTCCTTGGCAATTATTTCCACCATTTTATCTTCCAGATCACTTATTCGTTCTTCTGCCTCAGTATTCTGTTATTGATTCCTTCTAGTGTATGTTTCATTTCAGTTATTGTGTTGTTCATCTCTGTTTGTTTGTTCTTTAGTTCTTCTAGATATTTTTAAAACATTTCTTGTAATTTCTCAATCCCGGTCTCCATTTTGAGATTCTGGATCATCTTTATTATCATTACTCTGAATTCTTTTTCAGGTAGATTGCCTATTTCCTCTTCATTTATTTGGTCTTGTAGGTATTTATCTTGCTCCTTCATCTGTGACCTATTTTTTTTGCTGTCTCACTTTTTTCTTTTTTTTTTTTTTTTTATGAGTGGTTTGTGTTCCTGTCTTACTGGTTGTTTGGCCTGAGGCTTCCAGCACTGGAGTTTGTAGGCTATTGGGTAGAGTTGGGTCTTGGTGCTGAGATGAGGAACTCGGTGAGACCTCACTCCAACAAATATTCCCTGGGATCTGAGGTTCTCTGTTCGTCCAGGGGTTTGGACTTGGAGCTCCCACTGCAGGAGCTTTGGCCTGACCCTGGGCTTGTGAACCAAGATTCCACAAGATGTGTGGGGTGGCAAAAAAAAAGAATAACAAAGTAAAAAATAAAATTAGACTAGGAAACTAACGGATATGTTAGAAAGAATATAAAAATAAAAATATAGATGAATCAACAACTGGAATGTACGTCAGTACCACAACAGTAAAAGAGAAGAGAAAAGAAAAAAAGGCGGGGGGGGGAAGCCCTTGGCTGTGGAGGGCAGGGCCTAAGAAAGGGTGAGGTTTGGGTGGTGGGCAGGGCCTATGCTCAGGAACCACAGGGCTGGAAAGGGCCCTGGGGGCTGTGTGGGTGGGGCTTAGGCTCAAGGAACAGAAGGGGCCCAGGCATTCCCTCCATCCCTGGTCTCAGAGGGCAGGGGACCTCACCTGGGAGCCCAGCAGCCTTCCTGGGTTCCAGTGGGCAGGGCAATTGCTCTCTTCTCCTCTTCTGCTCCTCCTGTCTGGGGTTTGGGAGGACCCCTCCCGCCTGCCTCTCCTGATCTGTCTGGCCTCACCCCTATGCCCCCAGGGCCCACACAGCCTGGAGGGGGCTTTGGAGGAGGGGAACCGGCTTGGGAGCTCAGCAGGCTCCCTGGCCCCAGTGGGCCAGGTGATCGCCCGCTGCTCCTCTCCCACTCTTCCTGGAGAGTCCCTCCCGCCTGCCTCTCCTGATCTCCCCTGCCTCAGGGGCGCCGATCCTGTCTGGCTTCCACTTCTCCTCCCCCCTCAGTCCCCCTACATCCTACCAGTTCACTTTGGGGTTCCTCCCATCTCCTTAAGTGTCAGAGTCTCCCACCAGCGGCCAGCAGGCATGCTAGCTGTGGGTAGACTCTAACTCCATGGCTTTCCACACCACCATCTTGACTCTCCCTCCTGGCATTTTCTTATAAAGTTAAACATACACTTATCATGTGGCCCAGTAATCTTACCCCTGGGCATTTACCCAAAGGAAATTGAAGCTTACATTAACATAAAACCCTATACATGAACATTTATAGTGGCTTAATTCATAATTTCAAAAACTGGAAGCAACCTAAATGTCCTTTGATTGGCAAATGCATAAACAAACCGGCACCTCCACATATTGGATTACCCAACAGTAAAAATAAATGAAACTACTGATGTACACAATAACACTGGTGGATCTCAGACATATTATGCTCAGTGAAAGAAGCCACATCCTGCCTAATTCTATTTTATGATATTCTGGAAACAGCAAGATCATAGGAAGAGAAAATAGATTGTTGGGGCTGGTGGTGGAGAAAAAGGTTGACTACAAAGGGACAGTACAGTATAGGGAAACTTTCAGAGTGATGGAACAGTTCTGTATTTTGACTGTAGTGGTAGTTACATGACTGTATTTGTTCATCAAAACTCATAAAACTTTACAACAAAAATAGTAAATTTTTCTGTATGTAAACAGAAAAGTGAATAAACAATCAATATCTCATATAAATGTCTAACAGAGGACTGTCCAAATAAATTATGGGCCACTTCACAAAGGGATAAAATATTCCTTTCAAAAAAGAATAAGCTAGGTTTAAATGCAATAGCCAGAACATATGTCTAAGAGAGAAAAAGCAAGTTGCAGAAGTGTAGGCATATGGTGATTCCATTTTAATGAACCTATGCATGTGTATGTTAGTAACTCTATGGGGAAAAAAAAAAAACTAAGGAGAAATAGTCACCCAAATAGTAAGACAGATATTTTCTGAGAAGCTAGATGATAAAGGACTTTCATTTTCTATGATATACATATTATAATAATGTATGAAGTTTTTAAACAGATTTTTTTCATAATACAAAATCATAAAGATATAAAATCTTATGTTTTGAGCTGAAGATATCCATGTACTTCCCCATAAGAGCATAGAATTTAAGTGATTTCCTGACAGGCAGTTAAAAATAGGTTTTAGCAATAATTTGAAATAGAAGCTTGATTCAGAGTCTAGAGTCAGATCTGAAGGTAAGACTGGCAGTTTTCCCTTGAGCCAGCATTTGTGCCACCCATTAGCAAGTGCTACCAGGTTTAAAAGAACATTTTAGTAACCAATGAAAAAGGCAAACCAACATGAGACAATGACCTACAAGCAAAGGTGCATGAAAAGTGAAGTTTTTTTTACAGCTTCCAAACCCTATAAGTGCTTTTTAAACACTTATGTTCTCTTGAATATGAAGTTGTTTTTTCACAGTAAAATGTCTAACCTCTCTAAAACCACGTATATCCATTATAGGCCAGAGAACTCCTCTTGGCCAAGCAAGGAAAGAAAAACTATGATAAACATGACAACAATCCAACAATGAACATAATATCACAGTTCAACGAAACCCTGGGAAATGTAGTACTTGAATATTTTCTTGGAACCTTCTTCTTCCATGTAAGCCAGAATATGGAAGTTTTTATTAAGATTGCATTCAGTGAAAATAAAATGGTGATGTTATAGATTCTACAGAAGTGTTGGTCAATGTTAGGCTTTGAGTGTAACATTAAAAAAAAAATTAATTGGAAACACAAATTGACTCCTCAAGAGTCACATGGTTCCCAAGATTTTCCTTAAGGAGAACAGCATGTTGAAGAGATACTTCTGAAAAGAAAAACGAATACAAGTCTAGAAACATTCCTGTTTTCTGATTTACTGGGCTATTTACTGGCATTCACTGGAGTCCAGTAAGAGAACTCTATAGATGAAGTTGTGAACCCCTGGGGTTGGCAAATCTTTTCATGAGTCTGAAGAAGGTTCCACAGACCAGGGAGTCTGCCGAAATGAAGTCCCCTTTCCTTGGCCCATCCTCAACTGTAAAGGAAACTGCATTTTTTCAGATACAACTTTTCAGATCGGTAATCGGGCTCCTGTATATTTCCTTACAGATGTTCCAATGTTCCCAGAAGAGCTTGTTTTAACTAGCTTTCATTTTAAAACAGTCTGGTTTTAATGAAAATGGGCTTGAATGAAGAGTTTTATATAGCAATCATGGCTTATGTCTGAAGCCTCTAAGTCTTCTCCATTATGAGTTTTACTCTAAGTACAAAAGGATGAAGAAAAGAACATGGGAAATAAAACACCTAACAGAAAAAGAATATATGTTTATAGTATTTTAATACTGACAAAAATATTCCTTCAAAAAGAATTTGCATTCTAAGATTTCCTTCTACCAGCACCATTGATTTCCTCATTCTACCATCAGTGGTAGTCTGCATGCTCTAGTCTACACCCTTCAGACTTCTGAAAAGCTCTTCTGTACTTTTACTTTCCATTCCATTAAAGAGGAAGATTGATTCTCCCTTAGAGGGAACCCCTTTTGGAATCAGAAGTTGGCTCTTAGGCCATGATCTAAAACATATACCATAGGTGTCCAATAAATGTTTGTTCTCCCTTTCTTTCTCACTCTTTGCCCTTGACAGTCTCATTTCCAATCCAGGTTGCACATCTGATTATCAGATGCATCAAAACAAGACCCTTAAAATACCAATTTCATCAGATAACTTCCTTGCTCAAAATTTTCCAGTGGCTCCCAACTGCCCACAGAATGTAGGCTGAACTTATCTTCCTGGAATTCAGGGCCCTCTGTAATCTGACTCCAGTTACTTTAAGATTCTCTAGCACATTTTTAAGACAAATTTCTAGTGGACCAGTTTTCTCACTGATTCTTGTCTTTAGATGGCAAGCCCCAAGCAAAAACTTCATTGTCCTCAATTTCAAGCATATCTTTTGCATGAGGACTGGCTGCCCTACCCCTGCTCTGCTAGATCACAATAGCCATAGTAACAGCTGCCAAATAATTAGTGCCTCCTGCACATCATGCACTTCCCTTATGGTATCTCATTTCATCATGGCAACAATTTGTAAGGAAGGCATTTTGATACTTGTTTTACAGATAAGGAAATTGGAGCTCAGTGACATTGACTTAAGACAATGTTGTTGTTATAGAAGGGTGAAAAAGAGATTTTCTCCTAAGACTATCTGACCCTAGAGCCACTGCTGCCTTTTTTTCCTGGCTCTGTGCTGCCTTCATCTATCTCTTCTGCTCTGAACCTTGTCCAGATTTATCTTTGAAATCACTAATTTGACACTTAATCTCATTCTGTTTTGAACGGCTAATTACACGGTTCACTTGTGCTTATACCTTCCCAATGTGGCTGTTAGATGGCAGTGACTTTACACTACCAAGAAACCACCTCCAGCAGCCTCTAGCACGGTGCTATGGATGTAGCAAGGATGCAGCGGGTGAGTGTGGCCTGAAATCCTACATACATATTCCTTTTTGAACTGGGTTCTCCTCCTGGCTTCCTATTTCTGTTAATAGCACTGTCACTTTTTGTGGAGTTAGTGTTATCAAATGAAGAGTATATCTTTATGGCTTTAGCCCATGAAACTAGCAGAGGGTGTGACTCATAAACAATGTGAAGAGGGAGGTTAGCTTGACTGTAATATCAGTTGTCTAGCATGAATGAAATATTGAATGAATGGGGTTAAGGAAATCATCTGAAGAAGGATCTTTATAAATAATCCACATTGGAATTATATATATTTTCTCTAAGCATACCTCAATTTCATAAGGCAGGATTCATTCAAACCAAAATTTAATTTCCTACAATGTAATAAAAATGAAACAATTTGAGATTCTATAATGTTTTCTTATGGAAGCTGGCTAGCATGAAAGTTGGAAAGCATACAGCTATGTTTAACACAGCTACTTTGCTCTACTTTGGCTGAAAACTTCTTTTTAATATTCTAAATTGTGCAATGATAAATACCTCTATCTTTTTTGCAAACCACAGCCACATTAAGTTCTTCCAGTGGACACTTCTTACTCATTGCCTCTTAGAGCAGGTTCACTGTGGAACGTCCAGCATCGTCAACAAGCATTGTGCTTTTCCAGTGACTCATGCCTTACTGATGAATTTGTAAAGGATCTTTACTAAGAGTGAAAATTATAACTAATTTTGAAAATGGAGGTTAAAAGATTTTATGTTTGTTGATATAAAGTCTTTTGTGAACAAGATAAAAGCCTTGTTGAACCTAAATAATTACTTAGGTTTTTGGATGTTTATTCATTTCCCTTATTTGGTGGAGAGAGAGAGAGAAAAAAAAAACCACAGGGACTATTTAGTCTATATATCTGCTACCGGACGATCTGTGAGTATTTTTATAGGCTTCTATTATGTGGTCTTTAAGCAGCATATTCATGCCAGCTGGGTGGAATGGAATAGAAAACACATCTCTGAGAAGAAGCTATTATTGGGTCAGTAATATGCCAACTAAAAGTGTTTATGCAACCATCTGTGGGATCCCCAATAGCAGAGGCTTGTTTCTAGAACCCTCGGTGCTGCTGCATCTTACGTGGTCTCTACTAGTTTTATGGATGCCTGAAACATTCTCTCTGATGATGATGGGAACAAAGGTGTTAGTGAACCTGGTGGATTCATAAGGTATGTTTTACACTTAATAGGGATTTACAATCATGGCCTATTAACTTGGTAGACATAGAGAGTTTCTAGGGAGCCAAGTTGCCCTAATGACAGTTCTGTGCAGAGTATATCAACATCACATTACATTGACCTATTTACAACACTTGTGCATAGTAAAACAGCATTTAAATCAGGAGATGAGATGTCCTGTGTGAGTAACTATGTGAATAACTTGTGCACCCGGTCTGGCACTTTGGGAAGTGTAAGAATTTAGTTTTGCAAGAGTAAGTGTTGGGCAAATATGAGAGGAACAAAGAGAAGGAGCCTCACTGTCTCTGGCTTTGAACACGGAAGCAGTCCCTTTGTACGTGTAGTTTATGGCTGGTTTGATGTAGCTCTTAAGAAATGCACAAATTATTCCTTTAGAAACTGTGCTTCATTTCATTACTTC
The DNA here is from genome assembly GCF_964341445.2 of Mesoplodon mirus. Classification (NCBI taxonomy): domain Eukaryota; kingdom Metazoa; phylum Chordata; class Mammalia; order Artiodactyla; family Ziphiidae; genus Mesoplodon; species Mesoplodon mirus. The sequence goes on from NC_138977.1 coordinate 90,712,706, forward strand.
AATGGTAATAAAATTACTTGGAACTGGTAGTGTCAGAGTAAGTTTTGTTCTTGTCAAGTACTCCTCAGCACAGCTGTTTCCTAGGCTTACCCAGCTCTTCACTTCCATCATCTCCTGCCCCCAGGAGTTTCCTTATTTCTGTATCTGCCCTCTTTTCAGTATAACAGCATGGAGCAAAAACCACTCTTCTTTGTTAAGATAAGCTGAGGGACAAACAGTCTGTGTGAAAAAGATAAAACATGTCTCAAATATACTTAGAGCCAAGACCTGGTCTCATGGGTCTTATTAAGGCAGAGCTGGATAGTGCTTCCAGTGACTTCTGGGCCCTTTGGTAATTGATAATCCTGATATGGTTTACAAAGCTGGTCTTGGTTGGATTGTTACACAATTTTCTCCCATTCTCTGCATGCCATGGCGGTGGAATTGCCATCAATTCCCCAACCCAAATCTGGAAGAGTATAAAATCACTGCTCTGGTTTCAATGACCTGACATTACAGACATTTATTTCTATGCAGGTAGTAGATGGCTTCTCCTAAAGCAAATAAACAACAACAACAACAAAAACCAAAGATCTGAGAACCCTGGGCTCTGATTCCCACATGGCCATAATCAGCTAGAGCTGAGCTGAGCCCAGTCCCTATGGTATAACTCAGGTCCCCTGATCATATTTCCATTAACTATCTGGTCCTTGCAAGCATGTGAGTTTGCTATCTCTGTAGAATTTAGAGTAAGTTAAATTGCACAAGGCCTTTAATACTCTTGTTTTCCATATTTGTATAAATCAAACCAAACCTGGATTTTACCAAGGTATATGACGAATTTTAGGACACCACTGAAGGCATAAGTGTGTTTGAGAGTTGATGGGGACAGAACAGATGAAAAAGCACTAAGTTTGGTAGAAGAACCGAGAGCTTGTCTTGGTTCCTTTCATCTCATTTCTAGGCCTTAGTTTCCAAGGAGCCTATACGTGTCTGATTTGCATCATTAAAACAATACTAAAGCCCAGAAAAACCCAGATGCGTATTTATATGTTACTTATCAGTTGGAGTTTACCAAAGCACCAATATGTGCCACATAGATAAGGGAGTTAGTCCTAACATTTAGTTACAGAGTATTCCGATATTCAAGGCGAGACATTTAAAATAATAACAACCACCACCACCACCACCACCACCATTTGCTTATCTGCATGTATTAGTATTTTGGTAATATTTTGCAATTGTTGCTGCTCAATAATATTTATTTCCCATGGTCTCTTGCCTTAGGTTGGCCACATGACTAACTCTGCTCAGTGTAAGTGAACACTGCTTGTGTAATCTCCAGGCTGGTGCACGTGCTCCTTCTCTCCCTTCCTCCCTCTCTCCCCTCCTCCCCACCCCCTCTACCTCATTTGCCTGCTTCAGGTGTAAGTCAGCAGAGCCTCAGGATGGAAGCACTTGGGTCCCTAAGCCACTAATTAGAGGGGAGTTGCCTGACGCATGTCAGATTTTGATGTGAGTGAGAAATAGAGTTCTGTTATATTAAGACACTGCAATTTCAGGATTTATTTGTTATCACAGTGTAACTTGGCTTGTAATATAACAATCAGTCAAGACAGATAAATTGGCTGCCAAAGCTGATATAAGATTGCAACTGTCATCTATAATCCATAATTTCAAATTTTTATATTTATCAAAATGCCTTGCTTTATTACAAGCATCATATTAAGCTTATATTAAACTTACGAATTTTTAAAGACCTCGCTGTTGTTACTTATTGTTTTTGTAATATATTTTAACTTATAAAATATATTTATACTAATAAAACACTTATATACTCTGTTTCAGATATCAGGGCTCCATGCAAAATTTATGTGGAATAAAATGGATTCCACCTCTAAAGTGTTGGAAAATCACTAGACTAGATGATATCAAAGGTTTCATAAAATAATAAGATTCAACAACAATAAGTTCAGTACTTCCCTCTATACAACAAAAGCACAACCACTGCCTTGAAGCAACACAAGAGGTAGAAACCATACCTACGAAATTCATGCTATCCACTGATTTCACATTCTGCTAGGTGTAACAGACAGGAAGAATTACCAAGAGCTGTAGGAAACCCTAAAAGAATGAATTAACCCTGTTATTTTTTAATTTAGTTTTCAGAAAAGGGATGTGAAGCTGTTAATAACAGAACTCCCAATAAACATGTGGAACTAAAACATGTGACCACACTTCTATGTCTCAATTCCACATGTCAGGATTGTGATACTTATCTGTATTAGTTACCTATTTCTGAGTAATATATTACCTCAAAGATTAAAGGCCTAAATGATAATAAATATTTATTATCTCAGTTTCTGTGGATCATGAATTCAAGAGTGGCTTAGTGCAGGGTTCTGGCTCTGCAGGCTGTGCTTCCAAAATAGCCCATTCATACTGAGAGCAAGTTGGTGCTAAGTGTGACAGGGGCTTCAGTTCCTCACCACATGGACCTTCTCCATGAAGACGTCTCTCACGACTGAGTGTCCTCATGATGTGATGGCTGGCTTCCTCAACAGGGGGCGATCCAAGAGAGAGAGCAAGGTGGAAGCCACGGTATCTTTTATGACCTAGCCTCAGAAGATATACTCTGTCACTCTTTCATGTCTGCAATATCCTACTGGCACAAAGGCTTACCCTTTCCAACATGGGAGGGGACTACACAAGCATGTGAATACCAGGAAGTCAGAATCATCAGATGCCATCTTGAAGGCTGGCTACCACACAGTACACTTCAAAGAGGAATGTCTCATCCATAATTAAACATGTAAAGCAGACACCTGTTCAAACTGTTTACCAGTTGGGAGTGAAATGTCTCTCCAAATATATTTACCTTAATCACACTTTTCAAAAATGTCATATTTGGGGGAAAACACTGGAGAATTTTCATGAAGACCTGTATATTCACAAAGGGACATGCTGGCCTCCAAACAATGGACTCCCCCCTGGAAAGTATGTAGTTAAAAGGAACCAGAAATGTCTTGTTGACAAAGCAACTCTGTTATTAATCTTCTCATGTACTGATAACCAATTAAACAAAGAAACTTCTCAGCTTAGTTCAACATACCATATAGTTTGCCTTTCTCAATCCAAAAGAAAGAAAAAGGAAGTACATACTGGACTTCTTAGAAATTTGAACTTTAAAGCTGGATCTAAATATCACAACAACAGGGCTTCCCTGGTGGCACAGTGGTTAAGAATCTGCCTGCCAATGCAGGGGACACGGGCTCAAGCCCTGGTCCGGGAAGATCCCACATGCCGTGGAGCAACTGAGCCCGTGCGCCACAACTACTGAGCCTGCGCTCTAGAGCCCGTGAGCCACAACTACTGAGCCCGCGTGCCGCAACTACTGAAGCCCATGCTCTGCAACGGGAGAGGCCACTGCAATGAGAGGCCCACGCACCGCAACAAGGAGCGGCCCCAGCTCGCCACGACTAGAGAAAGCCCGTGTGCAGCAACGGAGACCCAACGCGGCCAAAATTAAATAAATAAATTAAAATATCACAACAAGTAAATAAACGATGTATCCAGGAAAACATATATGGAAAATTCTAGTATGATAAAATATTCTCTGGGAAAAAAACCCACTTATTAAATTAGTTTCCTCTTTTTTTTTTTCCCAACCGATTTTTTTTTCCAGCTCAACATTTTATCCTATTTCCTCCATTTATGAGAATGTCATAATGGAGCCCCAGCATCACTCTGAGCTGACCGCCTTTCTTGGAGGTGCCTCTTACAGTCTCTTCTTGGGATGACAAGATTGCCATCCAAATGCTATGTCTTGGAGCAAAGCTGGGCTGAATCTTCACAGCTTGAGGTATTAGGGCTTATTCTGTCTTTTGGAACCTGGAAACCAGAAAGCACCTAGACTTTATATGTTAGAGCAATAATGGAGCCATAGGCACTATTTCTAAAAATAAATACCACCTCACCATTCCTGACCATGGCAATGGGTTTAGCTATCAACCAAAACCCAATTTTATTATAAATTAATTGACTTTCAATGGAAGAAAACAGGAGTGAGAGAGGAGGCTAGGAAAACATTGCTGTCAAGCTCTGCTTCAAAACGCAGACGGCAACAGCAGATTGGATGGAACCAGGAAAGGTACTGTGGGGAGTCAGACGAAGCTCACGTCAGTGAAGAGTGAAATAAAAGTGAAGGCTTCCAGCCAAAAAGAGGCTGGAAACAGATGGCAGCAAAATTAAAGCATCTGATTAGGCTGGAGATCTTAGGTGGCTGTCAGCTAACAAATATAAACAAATTGGGGAGACTTGACATATAAGAAACAGTGTTAAGAAAACAACTCAGTCACGCTTAACTCTCAATAATCATTGACCACGTTACTGTGAAGTTCCATGCATTTGTAAATAAAGATTAAATTGAATAAATATAAAGCACAAAAGTAATAATTATCTGGAAGAACATTTCTAGATAATTATAACAAAATATGGGGGGTTAGAATGGGGAAAGATGTTAATGTATGCTAGAGGTTATCTATCTTATTGAATAAAAAAAGCAATTTGTAAAGTAGTATTACTTTTAATATTGTTCTAGGGCCTCCCTGGTGGCGCAGTGGTTGAGAGTCCGCCTGCCGATGCAGGGGATACGGGTTCGTGCCCCGGTCTGGGAGGATCCCATGTGCCGCGGAGCGGCTGGGCCCGTGAGCCATGGCCGCTGGGCCTGCGCATCCGGAGCCTGTGCTCCGCAACGGGAGAGGCCACAGCAGTGAGAGGCCCGCATACCGCAAAAAAAAGAAAAAAAAAAAATATTGTTCTACTTTTCTATATACAAAATATGTAAATATATATGGCAGAGAAAATGCTTTGTTAGGACACACACCAGATTTTTGAAGTGGTAACTGAGAGAACATTTGTGCTCTTCTGTATTATTTAAATTTAAAAAAAAGAAAAACTCTTTAAAAAAAAACATCCTTTTTAAATAAAAACTTTTAAAAATAGCAAAGTTCCCAAAATATATTTTTAAAATATAGAATCTCTTATTTTTTTGGCATTGATATGCTGATGATGTTTCCCGCATTTTGTCAGTAAAACATTCACAGTTCATGCTAGACATTATGGCAGCCCTGGATGTGCTCTCCCTTCAAGAAAGCACTTGCCTTTGAGCCGGATGGAGTGTAATTAGTGGACAGCCTTCAGCTGTCACCCACTGGCATCCTCCTCTGCTTCTGAGCCAAGGCCAAGGCCACACTCCTCCCGGCTGGACCAGCCAATGGCTGAGGATGGTGAAGGCATCATCCTTGAGGGCCCTGCCACTCCCTCCAAGGAATCTCCCCTTCCCAATCTGTTTGGGAACAGATAATCTCTGCTCCCAAATCCCCCTTGGGTTGGTCACGTCTTTGTCAGATCTGCACCCAGATCTGAGGCTCTCCCTCCCTGGTCCTGCTTCCCCCTTCCTTCCTTTCACAGTTGTCTGACACATACTTTAGCCAAAGGTTTTCCTGCTCAGTCCTGCTCCCCCCCATCTTTTATCTTTCAAAGCTATTACCAGCTACCCCATAACCCTGTCTCAGCACCTGCTTCCTGGAGGACCCAACCAACAAAGACATCTTTTGGGGACTTTATACACTTTACAAGAACTCTTCTTTTTTCTGAGAACTCCTCTCTCCACCCTCACCCCATAATCCCTTGCCCAGCCTTGTTTTTCTCATTTGGCTTTGTCCTGACAGTATTGGCTGTGGAGGGAGCAGGTACATAATCCAAGCTACACCAATTACTATTTTTTAAATCATCTCTTTCTTTATGTTTTTCCCCATGTTCAATATTAGTTATCTATGTTATACATATTAGTGTGTATATGTCAACCCCAATCTCCCAGTTCATCCCACCACCACCACACCTACACCAATTACTACTGTAACAGATAAATTCTTCCCAGTTTCCCCCACTTAAAAAATTTTTTTATTGATGTATATTTGATTTACAGTGTTAGTTACTGCTGTACAGCAAAGTGACTCAGTTATACATGTATATACATTCTTTTTCATACTCTTTTCCATTATGGTTTATCACAGGATATTGAATATAGTTCCCTGTGCTATATAGTAGGACCTCGTTGCTTATCCCAGTTTCCCCTTTATGATGTGCATGCTACCTCAATTAAACTTCTCTCACTTGTAACCACAATTCTCAGTTAATATAGTCAATGACTGTGTCTCTCACTTCTAGTATATGCATGCATTGGACTTATATTTTATGGAGATTCCTGAAAGGCAAGCTGAAAAGAAAGTATCCATAAAGAAAATGCCATTTTCCCAGTGATTTCCGTCATAAAATGACAAGTTTAGACCTTTAAAGGTTTGATCCCAAGAAATGTAGCTTGGATTAAGCATTGATTTTGAGTCTGGAGACCCAGTTACAAATTCCAGCTTTGCCGTTAACTGGTTATGCATCACTGGGCAAGCCACATCACTTTCCTGGGGCTTGGTTTTGTGATTCATAAAATGTGGGGATTTTAGCCTAATTTATTTCTAAGGTCTCTCCCAACTCAATAATTTAATAATGTGCCTAACACTGTTTTTCCAGAGACTATGACAGTGTCTGGCACGTAATACGGGCCCAAGAAATATTTTCTGAATTGAATAAATTAATAAGTAATTATGAATTTTAAGGATATTTTTGAGACCTTAGAAGTAAATGAAAATATTTAATCTTGAGGGCAAAAGAAATATGATTTAAACTTGTCTGTAGTTTCTGGAATTTTGCTTTCTTCCCTTCTCCAGCCCACGCCTCGTCATCCAAGCAACCTCAACCCTGTCACTCCTTTCTCCTGCTAAACCTGAACTCAAGTTAAGCCCCTTCTATCCTCCTGTCCTACATCAGGTTTTCTGAGCAAGCAGCATAAAAAGTATCATGCAAGAATAGTATATATTGTACTTGTTTATCGTCTCCCCCAGCTAGAATGCAGCTCCATGAAGGGATGGATATTTGTGTGTTCTGTTCACTGTTGTGTCTATAGTGCTTAGGGCAGTACCCTGCACTTGGTAGGTACTTAATAAATATTTGTTGATTGAATGAATGAATGAATAGTAATTCTAAATATGGAACTGTCATTCAGAAAGCTATTTGGGCTGAAGATTTAAATGTGAGGACTTTGAAAAGGGCATAGGAAAGGGGAGGGGGCATTTGTCATTTTAATAGGGCAGAAGACATTCCAGCAAGCACCTGAAGCAAGTGGGGGAAGGAGCCACTCTTTCACTTACTAAGGTCCTGGACCCTGTGCTTGGCTTGAACACAGCCCAAAACAGCAACAGCAACAACAGAAGCAACGACAACCCCTACCCGAGGCAGAGACAACAGCAAGTCCAAAGGCCCTGAGGCAGGAGCAGTCCTGGCCTGTTTGAGGGACAAGTGGAGGCCTATGTAGCTGAAGTGAAGTGACCTAGGTAAGAACAGTAGGAGGCGAGGTCAGAGGGAACATGGCAGGTGGGGCTTGTAGGCCACTGGGGAGACTTCAGCTTTTACTGAGTGAGGTGAGAAGCTACTGAAGGATTTTCTGAGCAGAGGAATGACATGGTCTGAATTATATTTTTAAAGGCCGATTTTGGCTGCTGTGATAAGATTACAGAGCAGCAAAGGCAAGAGCAGGGAGACCAGTTTGGAGATAATATAATTATGCCTGTTAGACAGATGTTCCACAGTCATTCCAAAACTACTGGAATCCACTGTGTCCTCCCCATATGCGTTTCTTTTACGTATTCTTCCCATCTTCAAAAATAGCACTACTTGACCCCTACTTGCCCAGTTTAGAAACCTTCTTTTACATCTTACACCAGACCCTGTTGAGTCTTCTCCTTAAGGACCTTTGGAAGCTATCACCTCCTCTCTACCCCACTGCGATGGCTCAATTATCACTGGCCTGGACTAGGACAGTAACCTCATAATGGGGGTCCTTGATTCCAGTTCTCCTCCTCAGAAGAGTAATTTTTTCAAGACCCAAATATGAACACAATGGTCCTCAGCTTCCATGACTCCTCTCTCCTTAAGGAATAAAACTATTCTGGGTAGCCCGTCACATAAGGCCCTTCATGAAGTAGCCTTGCCTGGTCATTCAGATGGGGCACTCACTATTTGCTCTCTTGTAGCCTATCATCCAGCCTTAGTAGAAAAGTTGTTCAGGGACTTCCCTGGCGGTCCAGTGGTTACGACTCCGCACTTCCACTACAGGGGGCACGGGTGCGATCCCTGGTTGGGGAGCTAAGATCCCGCAGGTCGCTCAGTGTGGCCCAGAAAACAAAAACAAAAACAAAAAAAAAAAACGTTGTTCAAAATATTCTAACCACAGAGACTGTGATTTAGTAGGACTTACAGTTCATCCCTCTTCTCCCTCCTCCTCTTTCTTCTTTTTAACTTTACAAAGCTCCCTCAGTGATTGAATGCAGCCAGGTTTAGAATGACTAGTTATCACATTATATGCTTACAGTTTTGTCCCCATCTTAGACAGTGAGTCCAATAGGAGGTGAGAGTATTTCTCTTCACTGTCATTATTTTTTTCTTTTTGCAAGCACCTAAGTGTATCCACCTATCTCCCCACTCCAATTCCTACCTCTACTCCCCCGAAAAGAAAGCCTGCCTTGGGTCTGGAATGAGCTGTATGGACTTACAGTCCACTTAGTTCAGAACTATGCTACTAAAAAGAAACAAAGCTACTGCAATGGAAAATTCAACTAAAGAGTCTGCCTTTTGTATTCCATGGACAGTAACAAGACAATAGCATGCTGTTTCCTGGTGGCAAAGTGTGTGTCCCACCACATCACAGCAAAGGGGTGAGACTCACAAACACTTGGGTTACCTGGAGAAGAATTCAAGAAGATTTATAGCATTGTACTTTTTGCTTGTACTAGATTTTACTAATATTGTTGCTTTGACTGCATGCCCTCTACTGGAATTCATATTTGTTTTATAATGTGGCTTTTTATTTATTAGTATTCAATGACATTTAGTACTGGTATTTACTTTTCTGACCCTTTAAGTACAGTGTAGTCACTTTGTTTATCAATGCAATTTGTGTTTTGTTGGCCTGCTATGCACTAGTATTCCATGGCCCATGTATTTCTTATTAGATATGTAATTTAGCTCTAAAAATGTAATTTTGAGGGTTAGTAATATATTACCATATATCCAGAGCTTGTGATTTCATACACTCTACAAATATATATATATATGTATATATATACACATACATACACACATATATAATATCATTTTTCACTCTCTGTATAACAAAACATATTTAAAAGTTTATTTTCCCCAAAATTTCCTTATAAAATTAGATTGACTCATATATCTATATATCTGATATTCTCCAAATAAGGTATTTTTCTTTGTGGGATTAACACACAATACCTGGTGCATGTATAGCAGGTACACTTATTGAATGAAAAACACTTATTTAATGAGTGAATGAATTTATCTACCAATTATTTACATATTTGGGAGAATAAAAAAAGCTTATGGGGCTTCCCTGGTGGCGCAGTGGTTGGGAGTCCGCCTGCCAATGAAGGGGACACGGGTTCGAGCCCTGGTCTGGGAGGATCCCACATGCCGTGGAGCAACGAGGCCTGTGAGCCACAACTACTGAGCCTGTGCGTCTGGAGCCTGTGCTCCGCAACAAGAGAGGCCGCGATAGTGAGAGGCCCACGCACCGCGATGAAGAGTGGCCCCCGCTTGCCACGACTAGAGAAAGCCCTCACACAGAAACGAAGACCCAACACAGCAAAAATAAATAAATTAATTAATAAACTCCTACCCCCAACATTTTCTTTAAAAAAAAAAAAAGAAAAAAGAAAAAACTGTCTTAGGACTTAAGGAGAGCAGATGAAAAAAAGACAAATTTCCTCCTCCCATGGAAGTGCTTTTTGCAACGTAAGATCTACCCAATATGAATGTATCATTACACCTCTCCTCTGCTCTTCTCAAAAGAGTAAAAACACAATTCTCTTCCAAGCATTTTCTTTACAGGTTATGTTTCCTCTTGACCCCTTAACTATCTGCTCCCTATCATATCCCCTCACCTGTACACAGTCACACACACACATCAATGATACACACATGTGGTATGTACCTACAGAGGTTAAGTAACTTTAGCAAACTCACACAGAGGAACTGAGATTCAAACCCAGGCAGCCTGGCTTCCTCATACTCTAAACCATGTGTCACTGCCATTAGCTACTCCCTCCTCCTCATTTTGTTCCCAAATGACAGGATGACAAATAAGAGTGAGCAGAGGGGCAGCAGTGCATGGTGAATGAAAGAAATCTGTCAGTTGGAAGCATGGGACCTTTCCTGGCCCTGCTCCCTGCACCCAGCCATCTAATCTGAGTCTATTTCTGTGTAAAAATTTCTGATAATGGTATCTGCTCTGACTACCTCACATCAGAAAATTATATGCAATATTTTAGATAAAAGGTCATAAAAATATTTTTTTTTTAGAAAAGCAGGACACAGAATGCACTATTAAAACTATGTAAAAATGCACAGGTCAAATTTGTTTTTCAGTGGAGCAATTATAGGTCCTTTTTTTGTTAAAATTATTTTAGGTCACGTAAATTTTCTTCTTTTGGCTTTTCAACATTTAAAAAATTTCTTTGATTAACGTATATTCATTCATAAGTTCATTGACTCATCCAACATATATTTATTTATTTCTGCTATAGACAAGATACTATATTGAAGTTAAAAAAAGAAAAAACAATGGAAGATATTTTGATATACATAGACAAGTCTACAAATATTCTAATGTGATATGCAAAAGTAAAAATTGTTGTCCAATAGAGTTAAGGACTTTTTTCCTTTAAAACTCTATCTTTAATATTGTTTCTATGTCCACTTTTGAAATCAGAAAATTTTAAAAGTCTTAAAAACACCTCTGAGTACTTAAGAGAAACAAGATCTTATAGGCAACAGCTTATCCCCCAGTAATGCTGGACGAATGAGATGTTGATTAGACTTTTTCAAAATGGCAGACGGGGCAGTCATGGGCACTGCTTTCTACCAGCTCCAGATTAAGCGGCGACAAACCTCGCTGGCAAGGGTCTGGCTACAGCTGACGTGACTGACTGAGTCAAGACAGACAGTAGAGGCCATGAGGAATATTTCAAGATGACAAAGAGCTCAGAATTGCATTCGATTATTCTACTTCAATAATACAGATAACATCTCCATGTCTGGAACTGAAAATTACAGCACTTCCATTGGAGCCTAACGGTTTTATCTACAGTGGTGGGAGGCTATGAAGGAAGAAGGGAAACCAAAAGGAAGCCATAGAGATAATGTACCTGGATGCTGACACCATCTCTGGCCCCATACCAATCCATCCTCCACGTTGAGGCCAATGTTTATAAAACACATTTATGATCATGTACTCCCAGGCTGAACCTCCTTCAGTGGCTTCCCACTGCTTTATGTCCCCCATTGCTTGCTTCTCATGGCCCCCTCATGCCCTGGATCATCTGGCTCCTGTCTCCCCATTCTCTGTGGGCTTCAGCCATGCTTCCTTCAGTTCCTTAAACTCCCAGTGCCCCTTCTTGCTCTCTCAGAAAGCTGCCCACTTCTTTTGTCTCTCCACTCCCTGTCATCTGTCAGGAGGCAGCTTAACTGCTTCTTCCTCAGAGACGCTCTCCCTGAGCACTTCTTGATTGGTCAGGTGCTCTCTCCTAACATCATGCTAGTTTCCTTCACAGCCCTTATTACAATGCTATAATTAAGCGGCCATTGGTGTGATTGTTTCATTTCTGTTCCTCTCTCTGCTAAACTGCAGAGACCATGTCTGTCTTGCTTCCCACTGTATTCCTAGCACCTGGCACAGTGCAGGTACTCAGGACCCTTAGTGAATAAAAGAATGAGTAAGTGGGGCTTCCCTGGTGGCGCAGTGGTTGAGAGTCCACCTTCCGATGCAGGGGACACGGGTTCGTGCCCCGGTCTGGGAAGATCCCACATGCCGCGGAGCGGCTGGGCCCGTGAGCCATGGCCGCTGAGCCTGCGCATCAGGAGCCTGTGCTCTGCAATGGGAGAGGCCACAACAGTGACAGGCCCGCGTACCGCAAAAAAAAAAAAAAAAAAAAAAAAAAAAAAAGAATGAGTAAGTGTAATTTGTAAAAAGCAACAAAACTTTGAGCACATTCTATTTCACTATGGCAGACTGGCTAGATGCTGACTCCTTAAATCTTCTTCCCAGCACTCAGGAGATCCCGTGTCAGCCTGCCTTCCTTCCAGCTGAGTTCTGGGAGCGTGAGACTATGCTCTGGCCAACAGAATGTGTGCAGAAGTGATGGTCACCCCTTCTAGGACTAGCAGTAGAACAACCTCCACAATCTTCTGGGCCACTCTTTCCCCAGCAGTGTGGTTAGAAGCTAATGACTCTGAGATGCTGCAAGCACCTGCGGGAGGGAGCCCAGGTCCCTGAGTTACCTCTTGGGGGAGGGCCACCTCAATCATAGTGGGCTGGAGTAAGAAAATGAAACTTCAGATTAAGCCATTTTGACTTTTTTTTTTTTTTTTTTTTTTCGGTACGCGGGCCTCTCACTGCTGTGGCTTCTCCCGTTGCGGAGCACAGGCTCCGGACGCGCAGGCCCAGCGGTCATGGCTCACGGGCCCAGCCGCTCCGCGGCATGTGGGATCTTCCCAGACTGGGGCATGAACCCGTGTCCCCTGCATCGGCAGGTGGACTCTCAACCACTGCGCCACCAGGGAAGCCCTTGACTTTTTTTTTAAGTACAGTGGCTACAGCTAATTAATACAATTGCTATGTCATTAAATTGTTTCTCAGTCTGGATACAGAGTAAAGCTAGTGACGCTGAAGTAGACTAGTGGTGTATCAAAGTGTTGACCTACCTGAAGTTAAAATCCTGAGGTTTACCATCATTAAAAGAAGACTTCAATTAAAGAATAAAGCCAGGATTTTAAATTAGTTCTGCATACACTAATGTGAGACTTCCCCTGACATTCTAGTCAAAGGGAAGGAAGTTCTGAAAGTCTAGGATGCAAGGAAGAGAAAACATACAGAAAAGACCTGAACATATTAAAAATGAGACGAGGCCATCAAAGAATAATGACTAGTCCCTCAATTAGAGCTAAATTTCCTACACGGCCCGAACCTATAGGTCAGATATTCAGCAGTAGGACCCTTGCTTTTAATAAAAGTGCAGCAGGGAATCTAATTATTTAAAAGATGCAAAACAGATCACATCACTCTCCTTCTGTTCAAAGGTTTTACACTGCCTTTATAATAAAATTCAAGATCCTTAAGGGGCCACGAGCCCTCACATGCTTGGGTCGCTGTCTCTGTCTCCAGCTCCAACTCTGCCACTCTCTCCGCTTTGCGGCTGCTGTTCCCCCTCCCTTCTAGCTAATTCCTGCTCATCCTTCAGTTCACAGATCAACTGTTACTCCTTTAAGAAAGCGTTCCCCAACCCTCCAGATTAGGGTGGAATCTTGATTGACTGCTTATTACAAACTTCTTGTCACAAGTCTCAATGTCTGGCACCTTGTCAGTTCTCAATAATCATTTGTTAATTGATGAGGTGGAAGGTCATGGGAGACAGTAAAGAATAACAAGAAAATAAAGACCTTACTTTATGAGCTGGAACACCCTTGAGCCAGTCTTCCCTTGAGGTGGCAGGATCTTAAATGTTCTAGTTAGTGACAGATCCTTGGTCCTTCAGATGGGACCAGTCCAACTTAAAACCCAAATGGAAATCACGACTTATACAGTGTGCATTTTGTAAAGAAGGTGAAAATGGAAGTGGAGAAGGAGTCCATTCTTGGTCCACTTTTAGGCAATTTTAGGTCAACAATTGAAAAGAAACAGCAGTCACAAGTGACTGCAGAAGTATTTTCATACAATGCAGGCTACACAGCATTCAAAAAGGAACAGGCTACGGCACATACAACAACATGGATGGCTCTCGCAGACAAAATGTTGAATAAAAGAAGCCAGACAGAAAAGAGCACATACCGTATGAATCCAGTTATAGAAAGCCGAGAACTGGCAAAACTAATGTAGGGTGAAATAAGTCAGAACAGTGGTTACCTCTGGGGAGACTGATGGGAGGAGGTACAAGTGAGCTGCTGGAAATACTGTCCATACACATAGGTGTGTACACATGAAAAATTCATTAGGCTGTAGACTTATGATTTTTGCACTTTCCTGTATGTAAGTGGTACTTTAATGAAAAAGAAAACAGGGACTCCACTGCTGAAACCCTTGCAATGGCCCTATCACAGTCTATAGGATAAAGTCTAAATTCCTCAGGAAGGCATACAAAGCTCTTTGTAATCTAGCCCCTCCAGACGCTCTCATCTCAACATCCAGCGCCCCACAAGTACACAATACACTCCAGGCACATGGTTCCCCCTGAATTCTCTAGACGGGCTATTCCATTGCTCACCTCCATGCTTCTGCATCTGCTGTTCCCTCTGCCTACTGAGGAACACCTGCTGTGCACCTGACACCCTCCTGTTCCTCAGGGAATAGCTTTGCTCTGCCCCCTCAGTGACTCCCTGGCCTCCCTGGGGCTGAGGCAGGAGCATCTTCTCCTTAGCCGCCCTCCTGTGTATTTTTCATCCCTCCTATAATTTATGACAGTTATCATTCTATATTTTAGTTGACATTTTACATGTCTATTTCCCCACTAAATATAAGGCTCCTTGAGGGCAAGAATCATGTACTGATCAGCTCTGTATCCTTACCTGCTGGCATGGTGCCTATCAGACAGAAGGTGCCTGATAAACATTTGCTGAACTTGAACTGGATAATACACAGTAAGGCGCATAACTGGTAGCAAAGAATAAGGACATTTTGACCAATGTTAGTTTAAAGAAACTAAAACATTTTAGAGCATAAGAAGGCAGAGATAAGTGAGGTAAAGAATCAAAATGAGGGACTTCCCTGGTGGTTCAGTGGTTAAGAATCCACCTTCCAATGCAGGGGACGCGAGTTCGATCCCTGGTCGGATAACTAAGATCTCACATGCCGCGGGGCAACTAAGCCCACGTGCTGCAACTACAGAGCCCGTGTGCTGCAACTACAGAGCCTGCATGCTGCAACTACTGAGCCCATGTGCTCTGGAGCCTGTGGCTACAACTAAAGAGAAGCTCGCACACCACAACAAAGATCCCGCGTGCCACAACTAAGACCTGATGCAGCCAAAAATAAATAAATATTTTTTAAAAAGAATCAAAATGAATAGCTTAGTCTTCAAATATGAGGTCTTTAAAAAAACAAAAAAACAAAAATGAGGGTTTTTTTTAAGTCCAAGTAGAAAATATTACACTTAAACAGATTAAGAGGAGAGAAGCAGTCACGACAATAATTTAGTGGTTTGCGTTTGTGGGTGTAGGGCATGAATTAGGTCAGGATATTCACAGTAATAGTGGTTAATAATACCTAATTGCAGTATCTAACACTTACTGAATGCTTACTATCTACTAGGCAATTTGCATTCATTATCTGATTTAATCTTCAAAGCAACCCCCTGAAGATCTGCTATTCATCTCCACTTTACATATTAGGTAACTGATGCTCCAGGAGAGCATCACATTGACAGGATGTGTGAGAGTTCGGATTCTAACCCAGGCCTATGAGTCTCCAGAGTCTGTGGCAGTGAGACTTTTATCAATGACACTCTCAAATGAGCATCTCAGAAGCTCATATTATGGTGCAGTAATAGGCAGAAAAGTGACACAGCCTCTCTCCTGTGTTTACTTGTAGTATTTACATGTCCATAGCTGGAGACTTACCCTTGGGAAGGAGCTCCCAGGAGTCTCAGAGGTATGGAAAATAGCCTAAAAATAGGCCCATTACAAAACCACATATGAATCTATGTGGCAATTTCCTGTAAGGTACTCAATCCAGTACCTGCTAGAACAAAAGAGAACCACCCTAGAGGAACCCACAAGAAGACATATCTGAAGAAATGGTTACCAATGGCCACATGCCAAAAAGAAAAAAAAAAAGAGAGAGAAAAGAAAACATCTGGATTCAACAGAATCTTATGACAGACACACGGGTCCTGCAACAACCCACAACACACATTGTACTAAATGTCCTGGCAAGCTGAATGCCACCTGGTTTATTTTGGGCAAATCTTGGACACAGTGTGTTTAGTGTGGCTTCCTAGGGTGCTGGGTATTGGAGCATGTGTGCCCATTTACTTGGCCTCTCTCCCGACTGGCTGCAGTGAAAATGACCTCTCTGGCCACAGCAGACCACCATCAGAAGAACCACCAGCCTCTTAGAGATTCTTCATGTGGTTCATGAAGGCTCGGTACTTAACTGAAAAGGAAGGGTAATAAAGTACCCCAGATGAACATGTGTATCCTTGGCATCTTTACCAAATTATGTTGCCAGATCTTTCTATGTTATTCCTCAAGGTACCTTCCCAAACCAACATTTCTAGGGTGTCCTGCTACTCTGTAATATAACTAAGAAAAATAATTTTTTTCAGGTCATAGGGGAAGGCAAACAGACACATTTTTTACATTGACAGGCCTAGAAAAATAACAATGCACTGCCTGTATTACACAATGGGGCCTTGTATTTGTACAGCTAAGCTGCATTAAAATACCGCCAGTGGACCCAAACTAAATCAATTTAATGACCTCAGGTGAGGACCCAGGGGATGTCCATTGTTACAGCAAATCTCAACCATGCAGCCTCGGCCACAGTCATTGAGCCCCATCAAGGTCTCTAAAATGTTACTGTGAAATGTATGTTTTGGCCCCAAAGAAATGACAGCAACTCCTGGACTTAAGGAAAGGAAAAATAGTTGATTTTATAGGAAAGTGCTGATAATGTTTTATTCACAGCAAAGAGACTTACGTCTAATTTTTTCTAAATATTATTCAATTAAATTGCAGAACTGTACATGAACTACAATTTGAATAATAGCAAGGAGAACTATCCCGACTCCCTCCTAGAAACAGGATTTTCCATAATATATTGTTTTTTTCTAATTGTTAGCTTCTCGAGTAATGAACCACTTTTAACCACTAATAATTTGTTGCTATACTTTCTTCCATGTCCTTTGGTTTAAGATTCTTGTATATTTTGGAACACAGTGATGGGAGGGAAGAAGAATAAGGGTGCTGAGTGCTTAGTCTCCTAAAGGATGGAGTAGAAAGAGAAATAATGAGGATGTAGAAGGAGATGTTGGGAAAAGGAGGCAAGTTGAGTGCAGCTGATAAAGACAAAAATATCAGGGACGGGGCACTTGCTCATCAACACGGGGAGAAAGTATGTGCCATCAAGGCTGGGAGGGAGGGTAACGAAGGGCCTCTCATTAGTTTTCCAATGTGGTTGAGCCTAAAAATAAAGTCATACATACCTTGTGCTGTGTTAGCAGCCAAAAAGTAAAGTTATGAACACTACTGTTGGGCAGCTAAAGGGCAATGCAAAAACTAGCAGGAACTTGACCCCTACAGAAGGGAGACAGCTTAGAGGGTAGAAAAGCACTCAGCATTCTCAGCACAAGCCATCTCCAAAATTCAAGGAAAAGGTGTCTCCCCCTCATCCTCAGCACCTCATTTCCCAGTGTCTCTGAGGCTATCAGATAAAATCTGACCATTCAACAGGCAGCTGAATTTATGACGGACTCAGCTCATTACAAATCTAATTACAAATGTGATGAATTTTAAGTCTACTTTAAGGAACAATGTTAAGGCAGAGAGGGCAATTTTAGTATTCCATGCTATTAAATAGATTATTTAAATGAGAGTCCTATTTCATATATAAGTAATACTTCACTGGAATGTTTCCATGTAATTGTGTGGCATAGAGCAGGAGAGTCATTATTTTAAGAAGAGATCTAAATTAATGTTATATTTAGTAAAACAAAAATAATATGTTTTTAATATACAAGTCAGTCAGACAACCACATAGATAGCTGACTCTGTCTTCAGTTCCAATGCACATAATATTCCAGGGAAAATGGCTGTTTTAAATATATGCAGAATTTCAGTGGACTGGCTACACATTGGAGTCACCTGGAGAACTTTAAAAATTGTTATTCCCAGGCCACTCTCCAGGCCAATGACTTCAGAATCTCTGCAGGTGAAATCAGGTGCCAAGAGCTTTAAAACCTCAGGTGATTCCAATTTGCAGTCAACGTTCCAAACTATTGCCAAAAAGGAAAGCCAAATTGCCCCTAACACACTGCCCTCAACTGAATCTTATGGTTGTGGCCTATCACTCCATCTTCTTTTACCCCTCAATCTGGAATCTTACCTACCACCAGTTTTGGGATTTGCCTCCCCAAACAAACAAACAAATATGCAAACAAACAAAGCTGCGGATAAAATGTCTTTTGTATGGTACACAATGGTATAATAGACGTTTCAGAATACCTGTGTAAATAAGAGTACTAATATTAGTAATTTTTTTAATATTAGTAATTTTTATTATCATCAGTTGAACTCATACTATATGCTAAGGACTTGTGCTGGTTAAATCTTCCCACAACTGTGCAAGGGAGGTGTCATTAGCCCCATTTTACAGGTGAAGAAACCTAGTAAAGGACAGAGCCACCATTTGGAACTACCATTGACCTGGCATGACAACATCTAGTTTCATCCAATCTTCAAAGCAACCCTATGAAGTAGACGTTTTAGAGAGAAGGAACCTGAGGTTCAGAGATATGAACTATCCCGAGGTTCTGTAAGTACCAAGTTGCAGAGTTGGGGTGTGGATACTGGTAGTGCCTGACTTCAGAGCCTGCCTGATCACTTAAACACTGACTTATAAAATAAGCAGAGCCTGATTTAGTAACATCCATTTCGCAAATCCCTTCTGGTAAAGTCTTTTCTTTTTCCTGACTGTGGCTGGGAAGGGGTAATCTGCAAGCCTCCTCTTCCATATAGCCAAGTTTCAAAAACTAATTCAGAGCAGTGTAACTCAACTTGAGACTGTGACATGGCAGGAGGTTGGCTGAGATGACTTCAGTTATTCTCAGAACAAATTTATATTGCTCCTTGCAATTGTGCAATCTGAAATTTTATGCATTAAGAAGTCCCTAGATCTATAGTGACTAGATACATAAAGCAAATTCTTCTTTTTTAATGACAATCTATCCACTTTAAGTGGGAAGAACAGAATCTCATAATGAAAGGATTCTTGGACTCATTTGGTCCAATTTTCTCATTTGTTTACAAATGGGGACACTGAGGTCCAGAAAAATGATTCCTTCAAATGAGCCAAAATTTTTTTTCCATAATACTTAGACCAAGACAATACGCCCTGCTCATTGGATATGGAACTAATGAAGAACACACATGGGTTTAAAAAAAGAAATTAAACATAGAATTAGGTCAGAGTGCTAAGGAACTAGAGGCCTAGTTAATTTCACTTCCTTCCCATGCACTTCCTCTATGAAAAAGATATTGTGCTCTGTATTATTCCAAAGCCATCATAGGGCTACCAGGGAGGGCCATTTTCAGGCTCTGATTTATGAAGAGCCTCAACGTTTCATGTGGCATGAAATGTTGTCTTTTTTCATTCTCATTCTCTCATGAGTACACAGTGGCTACCTGTCATGTGATATCACAACAGACTAAATGCAAAAGGAGATAAGAGAATCCACCTGTTTTTCATTGACAAAGACATTAAGGAAACTTGCAAAAATTTAAAACAATGACAGTCACTACATATGTATTTTTTTTGTTTTTGAAAATATAGTTATTTTTTATGAAGATACATTTACTTTCTATGTTTACACAGTTCCATACGTTACTATGTTAACATGTAATGAGTTTATTATCATCAGGCTTAATTTCTAATACATAAACAGTAACAGATAAAACATATAAACAAAAGCTCTCTGGGGTTTCTGAATTATTTATAAGAATGTAAAAAGGTCCTGAAGAGCATAAAGTTCAAGAACTGCTGCTTTACTGGGTCATAACACCTAGAGTGAGCTATGAATTCAGAAGTTATCCTGTAATTATTTTGTGAGTAGCAAAAATAAACTGCACTGTATTTTCAGTTAAACGCATTAACCAATGCGTTTTATATGAATAGCATACACTAGAAATGTCAATCATGAATATATCAATATTTAAAACATACTTTTGTAAGCCTGTTTTGACATTTCTCTATTTTAAATGTGCTAAGAGCTTAAAAATATTCGGCCTTTCTTGAGTTTTGAACGTCCATTAGTGAAGAAAACATGGAATTGAACTCAGGCTTTGGCACTGCCATCACTCACGGCAAGTATTTATTGAGCACTTACTCTGTGCCAGGCCTGTTTCTAAGTGTTCTCCACTTGTCCTCTCATTGAGTCCTCACAACAGTACTAGAGGATGGCTTGTTCAAGGTCGTCTTCTGGTAGGTGGGAGAGCCAGGATTCGGAACTGTCCCCAGAGCCTCTGCTCTAAACTACTGTGTAGACCACTGCGACTTATCCAGTCCACTCCTGTTTGAGGAACGTTCCTCTCCTTCTCGCCAGAGTAGAAGGCATTTTGAGTGCAAATGAGGAAATGGGAAATACAAATCAGAAAGGCTCTTAAGTATGTGTCAGAATGTGGATGAAGGTCCATGGATCTGCCTTCTGTTGCCTTTACACTGTGGGTTCCTTTAGGGCAGAGTTGTGCTTACTCCAGTTGTGTTATTTATTCATTTGGAAAATAACACCCTATGTGTGAAATGCTTCAGGGCTGGGAGATTAGATGGTAGTTTTTAAGGACTTTTTCCCTGGGGAGGTGTGACACAAGAAATTCTCATAAAGGCAATATGTCCACCTATTTCCATGATGCAAATCTGACTGCCCTACTCAGTCCTTCTTCAGCACTTTAAAAGGAAATGTGATACTAGTAGACAATGATACAACAGAAACAATCACTTTTCCCAAACCCACATTTGGACAGAGGGGTGAGAGAGCCAACTGGCCTGATGTTATTACATCCAGATGTGGCACAGCCTTTAGTCTGGGGAGGTATGCTACTAGGTGATTTTAAAATATACATTATCATTATTGCAGTTATAAAATACAATATGTACCATCACCATCACTGCTAGTAGCAGTAGTCTCTCATGGAAAAGTGTCAGGCACCTTACTTCTGTAGAGACAACTGCCGATTTGGAAGTTTCCCCCTGCATCTGCTCACTCTAATCCTAGTTATCAGAGAACCAAGCAAAGAATTATAGGTATTCTTTGCTTAAGCATCTTAACACACAATATTATTTCTAGTCAGTCGGGCAACTCAGGAGTGGGGAGAGTGGTATTCCAACTAATAACCAAAATCAGGAGCTCTTCCTACCTGTGCTTTCTAAAATTTACTCTAATTTTACAACTTTTATCCTGCCATGATATAAATGTAATAGCAGGGAAAAATTATGATTCAACCGTGACACAGAAAAAGAAAGTATTTTCACTTCAAGTGAGAGGAGATGCAATACCACATGTGTGATTAGACACAAGAAAATTTGCTTTCTGAGTATCCTCCAGGGATTTAGTCTCCTGAGTAACAAGACTGCTATCATTACACGGAACCCACATAATTTAATAGGTATAGAGTGATATGAAACCACTATTAAAAATGTGAAATAACCTTGGCCTACCAAAAAATATCATTCATCTAGTAATTTCCTGAATTCCTTTCACATTGAGATGACAAAATGGAATCTTTATTTATAAAAATATATGCTCGTACTTAAAATGTGTTAAGACCAAGTCCTGCATATAATAATAATAGGAGCTTAACATGGTGAGGATTAATTTAGCAATTTCATTTTCTTCACCATTGGAAATAATATTTGGAATAATGTTTTTGTTTGACTTTATTCATAATTTATTTGTGAATACTGATATTATGACTTTCAACTTAAATGCACAAAACTCTATAATCAATCTTTATATTAGAAGTCCTAATAAAAAAAACCCTAAGCAATTATTCTGTATGCAATTTATCCCCCAATGTAACAATTCTCCAAAGCTAATAAGAGGGGTAGAGTTCCTTAAAGAAATGGTACCATACAATACATTAAAAATAATAATTCCCATTTCAAAAAGAGATAAAAAGGGAAGGAAAGAGAGGGGTCTGATTTCACTTCCACAAATTTATCAATGATCCTTGGGAGCAAATACTGTTATGCCCTTTAACAGACAAGGAAAAGTGAAGGTCAGAAACTCACCCAAAGTCTCCAACCTGATAAACAGGGAAGTTAGGATTCAAACTCAAATCTGTCTGGCTCTAGGGCAATACTGCTTATCATTAACTGAGAAAAGTGAAAGACAACTACATAACCTGAATAAGATTCACTGTTATTTGATGAAGGTGCCCAGAATGTGTTCAAGGTCTCTTCATCCCAACTGACTTTCTTAATGACTAAAATTAGATTTACTTGATTAAATTAACCCTCTAGGCCCAGAAGAATATAACCAGCTCTTGGAAAAGGGCTCCTATGGCAAATTCTCTGCTTATCAGAATTTTTTTCCAGCTCAACTCTAGGCGTTAGCTGTCTATTCTGGATTTCCTATCATTTGTGGCTAATTTCAAAGCAAATTGCAGTTTCACACTCCCTTTCCTTTCTTAACAAGTTTGTTCTTTATATAAAATATCAGTGTTATCTCAAGTTTACCTTCACCATTTCGGCAATAGCTCCCAACACATCCATTTTTCTTTCTTTTTTTTCTTTTTTTGTGGTACGCGGGCCTCTCACTGTTGTGGCCTCTCCCGTTGCGGAGCACAGGCTCCGGACGCACAGGCTCAGCGGCCATGGCTTACGGGCCCAGCCGCTCCGCAGCATGTGGGATCCTCCCGGACTGGGGCACGAACCTGTGTCCCCTGCATCGGCAGGCGGACTCTCAACCACTGCGCCACCAGGGAAGCCCAACAACACATCCATTTTTGATCAGACACTTGAAGCAGTGGGAAAGGTGCTGTTAAAGAAACTTGTATCAATGTCCTGGTAATACGAATGAACTTACGGAAATTGTAAATGGAGGGAGGGATTTATTACTTGGGCAGATATCCTGAAGACATAATTGAGCTCACTTATGCCTCATTTTCAAAACTAGAAGCAACATTATTAACTTTCTATATCAAACTATATCACTGAAGGTCTTTGAAAACAGACATGAGACAGTAAGGTGTAGAAGATTCCATTATTGAACAAGCTCACTTTCAGAAGATGCCCTAACACAATGAAGTGTGACATTATCTATGTGGGAAAAAGAAAAACAAAACAAAACCACCACAGTCTTAAAATATGTCCCTATGAAGTTTCAATTCTAGCCCCACCACTTACTATTTAAAAGACCTTGGATAAGTTTCTTGACTTCCTTGAGCTTCAATTTCCTCATTTGAAAATGAGGCATTAAAAAGGCACAGATTTCATAGGGTTCAAAGAGATAATCCACGTAGAGGAGTTAGTTTAGTGCCTGGCACATAAAAATTGCTCAATATATACAATGGAATATTTCTCAGCCATAAAAAGAAATGAAATTGAGTTATTTTTAGTGAGGTGGATGGACCTAGAGTCTGTCATACAGAGTGAAGTAAGTCAGAAAGAGAAAAACAAATACCGTATGCTAACACATATATATGAAATCTAAAAAAAAAAAAAAAATGGTCATGAAGAACCTAGGGGCAAGACAGGAATAAAGATGCAGACCTACTAGAGAATGGACTTGAGGATATGGGAAGGGGGAAGGGTAAGCTGGGACAAAGTGAGAGAGTGGCATGGACATATATACACTATCAAACGTAAAACAGATAGCTAGTGGGAAGCAGCCGCATAGCATAGGGAGATCAGCTCAGTGCTTTGTGACCACCTAGAGGGGTGGGATAGGGAGGGTGGGAGGGAGACACAAGAGGGGAGAGATATGGGGACATATGTATATGTGTAAGTGATTCACTTTGTTATAAAGCAGAAATGAAACTAACACACCATTGTAAAGCAATTATACTCCAATAAAGATGTTAAAAAAAAGAAGATATGCAGATGGCCAATAGGCACATGAAAAGATGCTCAAAATAAAAAAAATTAAAAACACTAAAAAATGCTCAATAAATTACTATTTATAATTAAAATATTATTAATATTTTATTTGGGGCCATCTCTAATTTTCCACTATGATGAGTGCTTCTAGAAGCTTACTTATACAAGCATGTTTCTTTTTAGAAAATAGTCAATTCGTTTTTCCAATAGTTACAGAAGGCCAAAAAAAGCAGGGGGGGGAGCAATCAGAAAAATATAGAGAAAGGGAGGGGAAAGAACTGTAGTTATGGCAGCAGATACCCTGAGAGTGGCAGGGAAACTCTCAGCAGAAGATGATTTCAGTAGAATAATTATTACACAAATGACAATCATGTAGTTAGCAGTGGTCATAGATTGCTTATACTAGTTAGCACAGTAAATTCAATACAGCTCTTACAAGTTAGGACTATATATATCATATATAAATTAATTCAAGGATACAGACCAGTGAAGTAACCCAGGGAAAAAGATAACAGAGATAAACTTTGGTCTAAATATAAAAGGGAGACCTGGAAAGAAAATGAATACTTCTACTGAAGAACACTTATGATACAAATAATATACAAATAATAAGTCAGCTGTCAGATTAGGAGAAAGCATGGAAAATCTCTGCAATCCTTCTGAGAAACTATCCTAGCAAACCATCAATAATACTCTGGTTCATCTAATAGATTTTATTATTTTTCTTAAAACTATACTTAGTCATATTTAAAGACATTAACTGTTATTCTGCTTTTATACTAATAATATCACACTTCAAAGTATGTCATAGTATCTTTTAGGTCAACATTATTCAAAAACACTGACACTCTATTTCAAAATTTTTTGTCTTAGAAAAATAATTTAATAGTAATTTTCTCTTTCCATTTGGTTTCTGTTACTGTATCTTATCAAAATAGAGTTTGGTTTCTTTCTAACTTAAAAAAATTAAATACATATAATGATTCTTGTTGCATTCCACTACCATACTACATGTTTTGTCATTTTTCAACAGTTTGAATACATGCACAACACAACCCTATACACTGGAGAAATAAATAAGGTGGATGACTGAAGGTTTAAAAATGGAAATGATCAACTGAACCCTTGAATAAGAACACCATATGTTTTTCATCCATTTTCTTGCTACTGTATTCATTGAACAGCTCTTACAAGAATAAAACCTTAAGGAACATGAACTTGTGGCAAGACCAGACAGAATATTCTGGAACTATGCTTTGAAGTAAAATTATTCCCTTAACATCAGGAGATTTAATACTACCATTTCACCATGAAAATAATCACAGATGAATGGTCTGACCAGGACTAATTGTCTTTGAAGTTCTTTAAATTCGAGCATTAAAAACAGCACTTGACAAAACTCTTTACCTTATCAAAATATTACAAAGAAAACAACTTGCGGGCAAAGCTCAATCTAATTTGGCTTGTATCTAAAATCAAAGCTGCAACGTTAAGCAAATTAAAAAGTATATGAGAATCATGCTATGAAGACAACCTAAATTTGAGAGCCTGACCTTTGGTGCTTATTTTACATTATCAAGGTGATGAAGTAACTGCTGGGTGACATTGGCCGTTTAGCAATCAAAATCAGAACAATCAATATTTGTAGTCTTTCGTTTTATGATATGTGTTCAAATTCTGTACCAGAAAGTGCAGCTGTAAAAACAAATTTTATAGCTGAAGCAAAACACAAAAAATGAATATCCTGGGTTCACAGGAACATTTGCTTGCACCTGGATGAGTCCTTTGGGGTGTTTGAGAATCAGAACATTAAAAACTGAAGGCTTTCCTCAGTGCTCTAGTAGCCCCCTTCCAAACAAGATTAGATGAAGCTTTAGCACATGCTGTTCCTTCTGTCTGGAAAACCCTTCATGCTGCCTGCATTCACTTGACTTATCCTTCAGAGCTCAGCTGAAGTGTCACTTACTTGAGGATGTCTAGCCTGACTTCCCAGATTCAACCCTCCTACAACAGTGTACCTCTCCTCCATAGCACTTATCGCTGCTGCTACTTTACATTTTTATGTGTGGTTATTTGATCAGTTCCCTTCCATTAGACTATATGCCTCATGAGGGAAAGGGGACATGGATGCTTGTTCTCACCTTACAACCCCAGAACCTAGCACAGAGTAGATGTCTAACGCATGTTTACGGAATGATGAAAGGGAAGGGAAGAAGTAATTACAGTTGGTTGGTAAGGCAGTTGGTTGGTTGGTTAGGTAAAAATGATGACTAGAATTCTACCCCAAGGCAAGCATAGGACAGTGGTATCCCCCTCACTCTGTCTTACTTGGTTCCCTTCTACCTTCTTCCCTCTTCCTTCTCTCTGCAGCTCATGCTACTGAGAACATGGAGCAAGTCAATACTATATATCATAGCCTTCTAGTTCCCTCAGTCATCTTTACATGCTTTACTCACCCTGGACCTCACACCTTCCTTTTGGTCAATATGGTCAGTATTCATTCACACTTACACTTCAATAAGGGCTTTCTGGAAGTGGGTCTTAATCAAAAGAGTGGCTGTAACAGCACGGTGGCAAACTTTCAGAATTGATTTCACAGCAGGGCCACAGATGACAGATCCCTGAGGATAGGGGTCATCACTAATGCCTATGGGAATCCAGGGGGTACAGAATCTGCTTTGTTCTATGGCTAGGGGTGGAAGGGGGCTGATAGTGTTTGAGGTTTAAGAGGCCAAGAAATCCAGAATATCAGATCCTAACAGTCTACAGAGTATTCAGCGAGCCCTGACTGTTCTCCAGACTACAGTCAGAACCACCTTTCTCATAAACACTGTCCTATGGGTTGTTAAAACTCAAGTATTAATGTAACTTGTGCTTACTAACATAACCTGTGATGGTGAGAAAATAAAAGATGGCCAAGTAGAACAAGTGTCAAGGGGCTTTTAAAATTTTTATTAATAGATTTTATTTTTAGAGAAGTTTTAGGTTTAGAGGAAAATTGAGCGGGAAGTACATGGAGTTCCTGTATTACCCTCAGCTCCCTCTCCACAGTTTCTAAAGTGTCTTTTAAAAAATATAAATTTAACTGCCAGAAATAAAATGCTCTAAAATCTGTCCCCTTTGTTTCATATTAATTGGCAAATTTTCTATTTTAGATAAGGATCAACACTAATAAACCTTTTTTTTTTTTGTACACGGGCCTCTCCCTGTTGTGGCCTCTCCCGTAGCGGAGCACAGGCTCCGGACGCGCAGGCTCAGCGGCCATGGCTAATGGGCCCAGCCGCTCCGTGGCATGTGGGATTTTCCCAGTCCGAAGCACGAACCCATGTCCCGAACCTGTGTCCCCTGCATCGGCAGGCGAACTCTCAACCACTGCGCCACCAGGGAAGCCCTAATAAACCTATTTTGAATAACTTTGTAGTTTGTTTCAAAAGTAGAAAAGTTAATAAATATTGATGAAAGAAAGAAAAAAGAAAGAGAAAGAAAAGAGAAGAAGGGAAAATTCAAACATAATTCTTCCACTCAAAAGTAACTACAAAAAGTTTATTGGTACGTATCTTTCCATACTTTTTCCTGTGTATATATTTTTAATTTTTAAAAACAAAACTGGGATAATATTCTACATATTATTTTGGTTAAACAGGTGATAGTTATCCATTCAATAGCCATTTGTGCACTTCATTAAATATTCTTCAACATTATTTTAATGGTAGCATAATATTCCATTTTAATGGATAACCATCATCTATTTAACCAATGCCTCCTAGCTCTGGATATTCAATATTTATTTGTGAAACTGCAAACATCTATTTTCCCAAATTCACTCTTTTATACATCTTTAAAGAATGGCACTTTGTAGGGTGGGAAGACCAATGCAGTGAAACACTAGACAATTTATTTTAATCTTTATACAAGATACTAGTGTTGGCAAGGCGGGGGAAAAAAGAAAAGCTCTTCCTATGACCCTTGTTTAACTTTAGACAGATGTGCACGGTTCAAGGCCAGCAAAGTGATAAATAGGTTTTGGCAGCTCATTCTCCCTACCTTGAGTAGGATTACAGTGTGTCATTGGAGTGGATCATTTAGAGCAGGAAGCCAAGGACACTGTGTGGTGTTCTCCCAGGAGAAATTCACAGATACCTCATAGAAGTCTTTGGCAGGATTCTCAACATGCACAGAGAAGCACAGAAAGTGGCTTTATTATAAGGCTCGGATTCAGCTGAAGGATCCGCTAGGGAATCCAGAGAAGGGAATGCCTGGGCTTGGGTTAAAATAGCTGGTTTATTCTTGCTTTCACAGAGCACAAAAGCTTTACTGATTTGCCCTGCAGTCATTTGCTAATCTCACACCTTGAGATAAGTAACACATACACATCCTCATTAACATTGAGTCAGTGACTCTGAAGGGAAGGAGATCCAGGAGACTAAATTCCTAATTCACAATGATTTACTCTACTTCATATCTCATTGCAATTCAGTGTAGCTATCAGCCCAGCACAGACAAGGCAAAGACGTTTCTTCAACAAAAGCAGCAATATATCAAGTTTGCTGTGAAATTTCCCAAATGCTATGCTTTAAAACTGCAGTAGTCAGTTATGGGTATATAATTTTACCTTCTAAGTGACTTTAAAAAAAATTTATTATTATTATTTTAGTACATGTGCTGCCGAAGCGAGCACTATGACTTTTTTTATTTTTAAAGATAGAGTTCTGCAGTGGGAAAAAAAAACCCCAAATGCTACCTTTGTTTATTCATTTTATTATAACTAACTTTTCTTCAAAAAGGGGAAAGCTGGCTAGTTTTTTTTTTTTTTGGCCTGGTAATAAAAGCAATGCAACATGATACTATATAAATCCATACAATATGGAAAGGAATACTCTAGAAAGTAAAAAATCACCTTTAATCCCATCATCCACAGATAGATGCTATTAAATGGTTGGTAGCTGGTGTATATTGTCAGAGATTGTTTTCCCCCCCGACACTTAAATATTTTAAAAAATATATTAGACATACTAGCTTTGTAACGTTCCTTTCTACTTTAACAGTATGCATATACATCTTTCTTTATCAATCAAGTTTAAATGGCTGCATAATTAACTATTTTTAATACTTAAAAAAATCCTGACATATTTTTACTTTGACAATTACATTAGTAAGACTTTTTTCTTCTTTTTTTTGGTCATGTGTTTAATGTTGACATCTGACTTGTATCTAAAGACAGAAAATTCTTAGTAGAAATTAATTAAAATAAATAACCTAACCATTTATAGTTATAAATTTCTACATAAGCAAAGACTATGCACAATAAAAACAAAACCATTAAAATGTCTAATAAATGTTTACTTCTTTTGAGTTGGTTTTATCAGTTGTTTACTTCTGAAATGAATTAAGTTAGAATTTTTGACATTTTACGTGTTGCTTAACATGCGTTACTTAAAATGAGGTAAAAACAATAAGATCAGATGATCTGTACAAAGCAAAAGCATTAAAAGAAAAATTCAATTAAACTAAGAAAGATACTCACTAGACTTTATTAATTTGAAATTAAGTTAATTATGAAAAGTAAAAGTCAATTAATTCTCAAAAAGAATCGTGATTAGAAACCAAAATGATGAAAGAAGAGTGTATAGATAAAATTTTAAATTGCTTAAGAATCTTTTAAGTAATACATCATCAGTAGAGTGCATGAAAAAGAAGTCATTGACTAATGATATGTAAAGTGATTGATTTAAGAGGGTAAATTAAAATAAGAAACCAACATTATCAAATGGTTTTGATGCTGTATATACGACAGCACCAAACCTATGCTTACTGATTATTTCCTACGCTCCTGCTCACAGCACAGACTGATGATGATCTAGAAAGATATACCTAATCTATATGTTTACATAGCAAATGGCTGATTCTGCTTTGAAACAGTGTGTCTTTTTAATGTTTATAAATTATAATAGATCTCTTTAAGATTCTGATGAAAGCTGTATTTGAAATATATATCCATTTTATTGCAGACACAGAAGATTCTTCCTTTAAGTACTCTCCCTTCTTGCTTAGTAATGGATGCCCTAGAAAAAAGACTACATTTCTTAGCTGCGCTTTAAGTGAGGTGTGGCCATGTGACTAAATTCAATGAGATACAAGCTTAAGTGTCATGTTCAACTTCCAGGAAGTTTTCTTAAAGGCAGGGATCATGGCCTTCTTCCACTTCCTCCCCACTTTCATCTTTATTGCTGGCTTGAGTGTTTAAGTTGTCATTCTGGACTATGAGGAGAAAACCAGAGGCTTAGTAAAGCAAAACAACAAGAGGGAAGGAGCTTGGGCCACTGATGATTGTGGAACTGCCATACCTGTCCTGGATGGCTTATCTCTGGAGTTTGTATAATTTGAGAGGAAAGTGGACTTATATTTTGTTAGGCCACAGTTACTTGGTGTTCCGTCACTCACAGCTGAACCTAATATTAAGTGATACAGGTATAAACACATTGGAGTTTGCATATAATTTTGGGGCAGGGGGAGGGATGTTCATGGAACCCAAATTAAGAATATCACTTTAGAAATAGGATACAATGATAACTACTTAATGTTTGTACTCTGTAATTAACAAGTTTTTTCACATCCATTGTCTCTCTTGATCTTCACAATCAGTCTGTGAAATAAATATTGTTTTTAATCCCATCAGTTTACAGATTAAGAAACAAACAAACAAACAAAAAACCCAAAATTGATTTAAAAGCAAAAACAAACACAAAACTGAGGCTCAGGGTATATCTCTTGCTCAGATAATAGTAGAATGAAAACTGTAACCAAGGGGAATGATTCCAAACCCTATGCTCTTATCACTGTTCCAATGACTGTAGTACATGTTTAGGTATTCCTAACTTTCATAAAAAATCATTCTTAAAAACATCTAAGCAAGTTAGTAACAGGCAAGAGCAGTCAGGGTTAGATGGCTGCTCCAGTGTATTAGGGCCCCAGGCTCCTTCTGATTCATTGCTCCACCATTCCTGGGGTGTTACTTTCATCCTCATAGTCCAGGATGGCTCACCACCACTTCACATTGTAGCCAGTTAGAAGGGGGACAGGGGTAGGGAAAGGTATGACCCTTCCCTTCAATGGCCACAGCCAGAAGATACAAACATTGCCTTTATTCCCTCATGTGCCAGAATTTAGTCACATGGCCATGGTCTTCCCTTATTGACAGATACTCAAGTTATTCCCACTTGTTTTTTGCCATTACAAACAATGCTGTATTAACATTCTTGTATACAGAGCCTATGTACTTTCACTGTTATTTCTATAGGATAGTTCCCCAAAAGTGAAACTGCAGTAAAACTGCATTTTTCTACATTATGAACTAAAATGCTTAAAGGAAATTCTGTAGTTGGGCTTACAATTTAATTGATAAAGATCTCTAACTCTTGATGGCATGGTCTCATACTGAGCAACCCAGTTTTGACAATGTCACCATATTTGTTCAGCCATGTTTTGACAGTTATTTGACTATTTTATTGTATCTCATTCTTATCCATAAAAATTAATGAGCAATGGAACAATGAAAGTTTTGCTGTTAGTGAGATTTCTACTAGAATTTAATGGAAAAAAAGTCCTTAAGAACTGGAGATGTTGGCTCTTTTCTTCCCTGCTTTATTCCAGACACCTAACATAGGCTCTCAATACATACCTGTTGAATGGTTGCAAGAAATCAACAAATATGATAAGCCACTATTAGAGAAATCAAACTTATATCCCTACTAATATATAGATAATGGAATACTTTGCTGCTATTTTTAAGAATGAGTTAGACCCATGTCTACTGGGGGATGTCCTTGATGTATAAGGTAATTAAGTGATAAATAACTAGCCCAAATTTTGTAAAGAAAATAAAAGAAAATAAAACAAAAATATGCCAAAGCCTGTACATGTACATATAAAAATGTTCATATGACTGCAGAAAAAAAGTGTGGAAAGATACCCTGATTACTGCAGGCGCAACAGGAATATGGGAAAGGGGATGGTGGAGGCCAATATTCTAACACTCTCACATTACTTTTGTAATTAAAAAAATACCAATTGTATAAAACTCAAAGACTAGTTATATAAGCTAAATATTCAGAGTAAACACTGGCTAAGACTTATTTTGTCCCAGATAGCAGAATTAAAAAAAATATTAGAGTTGTAAAGACTTCTGTGATCTTATTCCAATTTTTTTTTACGTTTTTTTTTTTATTATGGGAAATTTGAAACCTATACAAAAGTAGAAAGAATAGTACTATAATAAAATCCCTGACACAACTTCAACAATTATAACTCATGGCCAATCTTTTTTTATCTCCATCTACCCCCTCTCAAATTATTTTGAAGTCAATCCCAGATATCATATAATTTTAGCCACAAATATTTCAGTACACATCCTTAAAGATAAGGACTTTAAAAAACACAACCAGAATAGCATTACCATGCCTAAAAAAATTAACAGGGCTTCCCTGTTGGTGCAGTGGTTGAGAATCCGCCTGCCAATGCAGGGGACACGAGTTCGGGCCCTGGTCCGGGAAGATTCCACATGCCGCAGAGCAACTAAGCCTGTGCACCACGACTACTGAGCCTGCGCTCTAGAGCCCGTGAGCCACAACTACTGAGTCCGACAGCCAAAACTACTGAAGCCCATGTGCCTAGAGCTCGTGCTCCACAACAAGAGAAGCCACTGCAGTGAGAAACCTGCAAGCCGCAACGAAGAGTAGCCCCCGCTCGCCACAACTAGAGAAAGCCTGCATGCAGGGAAGACCCAAGGCAGCCAAAAATAAATAAATAAATTTATTTTAAAATAATTAAGAATAATTTCTTATAATCTGATGAAGTAGAAACCAATGAAGGTTAGAGACTTGTTGCTGGCAAAAACCACAGTAAGAACCCAGGTCCTCAGAGCTTTAATCCAGCGAGTCTTCATTCATTCAAAACACTTTGATTATGAGTTAATGTTAATGAAGCCCTTATTAATGAAGGCTAGATTCTGTGAAATGTACCATTTGGTCATACATTATCTCATTTTATCCCCTCAAGAACCACATGAAGTACATAATATTTTTGAAGAACTAAATAAGATGTTACAGATCGAATGAGAATTACATGAGATAGTACATATAGAGTGTTTAACCCAGGACCTGGCACAGAGAAACTATTTAGTACATAGTGATTTTTTTGTATTAGAGGGATCCAAGGACAACGAATCAATGGGTTTGGCTCAGTTAGTAAGGATCACTTTCTTGGGAATTTGAAATTGGGATGCGAAGATTGAGCTAGTTAGCTGTGAGGAAGTGAAGTATAAGGCTATATAGAACATAGCCAGGGAGTTCTACATGGCACATCAAAGCTCTTTGTTGACTAAGCTTATTGGAGAAGCAGAAACCAAGGGAGAAACAGAAGATGCTGGTTTTCTAGGAAGAGGGCAGGCAGATGTACACAGATAATCTAGACAAGAGACAGTCTTGAGATTGAGACCTTCTGAATGAGACTGAACACTCAAAGATGTTTTAGCTCCTCTTAAACTTGGCTGTACTTCCTATGACTGGATTCAATAACATTTCCCATTTTTCCTTAGAATCAGTCCCCTTTCCACTTGGTCTAGTTCAGATGGGTTTCTGCTTCTTTCTACCAACTTGTTCTTCTCCTCGTATTAGTAGTACTTCTACCACAGCTACTCTCTATCACTGTTTCGTACCCTAGTACACCTAGCCCAGTGTTTCTAACACAGGACATGCCCGATGAATGCCTACTCAGGGCTTAGGCTTCTCATCCCTTCTGCTAAACATTCAGACACAAGAGCAACCAAAATTCACCTCTGAGGTGACTACCACTGGCTTCCTTAATGGTTTCATGTACCATGGGGTCCCCTTCAGGCAAATCAGTCAGGCAGAGCAGATCAGGCTGAATTTTCTAGGGGGTCATCAGAGCACCACTGGTGACCACTGTCAAGAGGGATACTTTGTTTCAGAAATTACACGTGAATCATATTTTAACTAATGGGGCTATATTTTCCCTCAGATTTATTTGGTCTTCAAATCTCAGAGACCTCTGCTGACAAAAACCACAATAACATCAGACATTTCTTTCTGGTTGCGTTATGCATTCTCACTGCATCGTGCAGTCATTTGTTAAACTCTGTAAATGGAATTATCTCTATAGACGCTAACAGTTTGCCACTTATTCTCATCGTCAGGTAATCATAATATGAATGTAAATGTAAGAAGGTATCTAATCACCACCTAGTTTATGTGCTTTTAATGTTTCTATTTTTATATATTAGAGCTCCTTGAAGTAGTACATATTTGTGTTTCCACAACACAGACATGACAGTAATATATGTGTTGTTTTTCCCTCTGGAAATGTACAAAGCTGTGAAACATTCACTTTCTACTGCTTGGATAAAGCTAATTTTATGGGTCCAATAGGGTTGATGGGGTCCCTATAATTTACCTGAGCCATGTTTAGCTGCCAGCAGTAAATACTATTGGAATGAGGCCAGCATACGCAGCATTCCAAACGCTGCTCACCCTGTGAGCACTACATTTGGATTGTCCTTCTGCAAATGTGATCAAGATGCCAAAAAGAAACAGTAGGAGACAGTAGTCTTCCTGCCAAAAGATCTGTAGACATAAGAGGCCGACTGACATCTACGTGCAGGGATTATTTACCCAAAAATAAGGGAAAGCAGTTTTATAGCAAAAGGTATAATTTCTTAATGGCATTTAATGAAATCTGAACCTAGAAAGGGTTCTCCTCAGTCTTAATTTTCATGCGTTACACGAAAAAGCTTCTATCATAGTTACAATTTTTCACTTGGACATCTGGTCTGGCTACTCCACCTCCTTTTAATCTTTTCCAAAGAAACCTTTTATACACAAAAACATTCAGTTATTTTCTTTTGGCTAAAAAAAAAAAAATTCAGTCTTATAAAGTAGGTGTTCTCTACAGCATCAAGGTTGATGAAAACCATATTCTTGCACAGGAAGTTCAAAAGACAGAATGGCAGGCAAGAGCTGACCCATCTGCTATGGAAACATGTTACCATCCTTCAAGGGCCAAAACCACTGACAAGAACACACCATTATTTATGAAAAGCCTCTGCTCCCCAGCTCTGGTCAGCCTCCTTCCAAGCTGCTGCCGGGCTGAGGGGGCCTGCTGATATCTGGCTGGCGTTGAGTCCTCATAACTGTCAGAAGCAGAGGTGCTAGTGAAATATGAAGAGCAAAATGAGGTAGGTGGACCAATCAGTGGCAAAATAAGTCTTTAAAAAGCTGTGAGGAAAAAAGGACCTGCCAACTCTAAGCATTTCAATATAATTCTCCATCAAATTTGATGAGCCTTTAAATGGTAACAAACAGGGGCTCCTCGGGAGCATCTCTTTACACTGGCCCGGAGTTGGCTGCTGACACACTTGGGTTTATCCAATGGGGCTTCCCTTCCCTACTGGCATTACTTTTTTAAGGACAAATTATTTCTTCATTCAGCAGCAGAGGAGAATCTGGAGACAAACAGGCTTGGTAATTACCCTAACTTAAATGCACTGGAAGAGATTTTGTATATTGTTCAAACTTTGCCAAGAAAAGGTCTTAAGAATGCAATTCAGTAAAGATGCAGACGTAGAGAGTGGACTTGAGGACACCGGGAGGGGGAAGGGTAAGCTGGGACCAAGTGAGAGAGTGACATGGACATATATACACTACCCAATGTAAAACAGATAGCTAGTGGGAAGCAGCCGCATAGCACAGGGAGATCAGCTCGGTGCTGTGTGTCCACCTAGAGGGGTGAGATAGGGAGGGTGGGAGGGAGACGCAAGAGGGAGGAGATATGGGGATATATGTATATGTACAGCTGATTCACTTTGTTATACAGCAGAAACTAACACACCATTGTAAAGCAATTATACTCCAATAAAGATGTTAAAAAAAAAGAATGCAATTCAGCTATCAAAAGTATATTGTTCTAGCATCCAATAGCATCATCATGGAGCTTACACTGTATTTTCTTCCCATTAGGAAGAACCTTCCTTTGTTCTGAGAAAATCTAGCATCAGGGGATACATATGCAGGTAATCAGCCTAAGTGTGATCACTTTTAACTTTAAGATCCCACAGTAAAAATAACATAAAAATAGAAGTTTTCCACATGTAGTTAATTCAATATTAGATGAGTGCTTTCAAAACTTTATTAAGATGATTTCTTTAAGTGCTTGACTGTTTAACAGATTATATTGCAGCTTTAAGATCTAATTTTCACTCCTCCCTTTCTCAAATGCACAAGTTTTCTGAACAAATCACACTGGCAAACTCCAGTAATACTTATATCCTTGTTTGGCAAATGCTGAATCGTCTCCATGGTATTAAAAGCTTATTCTATCTTTCCTGAACTCATGAATATTTATTTCTCAAAGGTCGTCTAGTCCAATCATCCTATATCAAAAATGAGGCATAGAACATTTAACTTGCACAAGATCACATAATTAGCTGTCGCTATTAGTTTCCTGGATTTTACATCTAAAATATATACTAGTTTTCTTTGTGATATACTTCAAGTTTTGTTTTGTTTTTTTCCCGTGTTGCACGGCATGTGGGATCTCAGTTCCCTGACCGGGGATCGAACCCACGTCCCCTGTAGTGGAAGCGCAGAGTCTTAACCACTGGACCGCCAGAGAAGTCCCATGATATACTTTAAATTTTTAAGTTTCCTTTTCAGGCCAAAATTCTACATGAGAGCTTGCGTGCGTCAAGTTCAGCCAGGTGCACTGTGATCACTGTTAAGTTCCTGCATGTTTAGGAGCACCATCACCACTGAAACTACCATATAAAATGTTTGATTTGTCTGAACCCTCTGCATGGTTAACAGGAACTATTTATTGGCTAAATTATAGGAACCATTTTCTGAGCACTATCATTTGTGTTGAACTATGATGCCTTAATTAGCTTCATTTTACAAACAAGGAACTGAGGTTCACAGAAGTTAAGTTCTTGCCTGGGATCACAAAGCCGTAAGTGGCAGAACAGAATTTTACAGCCAGGTCATTATATCACCAAGCTTATATTCTTTCTACTACACTAAATTGCCTTTAGTCTCAATTTACCCTTTTTTTTTAATAGCAAATAATTCAAATTATCAAAGTACTCATAGGTCAGAAATCTATTTTAGTCCCAGAAATGGAAAGAGAGTAGTCATATTAAGGAATTAATGAATAATTTGTAGCAAAGCCTGATATTAAAGGTGCCGTTTTGACAAAAAGACAATCCATAATTTTAAAAGCTATTTAAATTTTTTTATTTGGGTGAGAAAATACTCCCAAGGTTTCAATTTTCATTCTGTGCTTTGCATGCTTCTCTAAACAATACGGTCCAAACAAGAAGTCCTTTTTCTCTCTTTCACCCTCCCTCCCTCCCTTCCTTCTTCCTCTCTCCTTTCCTTGCATCCTTCCTCCTGTTCTTCCTTCCATCCTTCCTTCCTTCCTTTCTCTCTCTCTCTCTCTCTCTCTCTCTCTCTCTCTCTCTTTCTTTCCTTTTAAGGGACTAGGATTCCAGGTCAAAGTTCACACGATGGCTTTCACTGTCCAAGGCTACTTTCCCAGCTCAGGCCCTTCCCCAGTAAGATGGTTTTCTTGATAACTTGGTTTCTACAGCAAATCAAGAAGCATCCTTGGGCAATTACTCTATGTGCTGGTAATGTTCTAAGAGGTTCACTTCATTATGATGATACTGCTATATGGCACATGCTATTGCTAGCCCTACATTACAAATAAGAATCCTAAGGCACAGAGAGGTTAAACAACCTGCCCAAAGTCACACAGCTAATAAACAGTGGAATCAGAATATGAACCCACTTAATCTGATTCCACTATCCATGGTCTTATCCACAATACTGTATTGGCTAATATAATAAAACAATCAACCTGTCAATGGCTATAATCAGTTCTTTTACTCACACTCACTGAGTTAAGATGGAATATAGAATGAGGTGTAGGTCAAGTAAGACTTACACTTCACTGTATCATCTTGGGTCTGAAATGAGTTTTTCATCAGATATCCTGCATCTAGGCCATGTGTGCCATCACTGGCTATGATGCCTAGCTAGGCAGACATAGCACTGAGAATTTATTGACCTCTTATGGTTGTCCCTGCCCTCTAAGAGCTACTCCCCTTTCACCAGGAGGAGTCTGAACAGTGCTGGAAAGAAAGTGGGAGAGGAGAGATTGTCCATTGCATGTGCTCATCCAAGCACCCGAAGTATTTTTTAACAAGAATCCAAACTGGAAAGAGTATTCAAAGCACCCAATAATTACCATTATATGTTTCCTGGCACAGCAATTATTAGGCTCTTACTAAATGCTTCCCCTTCCCTCACAATGTGCTTCATAACTTGGACTTACTATCCAATACTAAATCTTCAACTAAGTGCATGAGAAAGTCACTTTCTCC
The DNA here is from genome assembly GCF_964341445.2 of Mesoplodon mirus. Lineage (NCBI taxonomy): Eukaryota > Metazoa > Chordata > Mammalia > Artiodactyla > Ziphiidae > Mesoplodon > Mesoplodon mirus. The sequence goes on from NC_138977.1 coordinate 90,751,132, forward strand.
ATTACAAATCACCATTGAGCCAAGACCTTAGGGAACAGTTTGATGGCCATATGGCATATACAGATACATATCTGTGCTATACAGAAAACATATATAAGAAGATATATTATGTATAAATACTCATTTTAATAATATACGTGAAGAAATTCCTTTCTTCACTATTGTAATAGTTAGGTATTCCTGTTGTATAACACATAGGAACAGATGGCCTGGGTTATATATTTGTTTAAAGGCAATGCCAGCAATGCTTTGCCTTTGTAAAAGGATACTATCATACAGAACCAAGCGTTCTAATAGTGAAAAAACTCCCTCCCTCTCTACTTTCCTTGACAACTGCTCCTTAGCCTATGTATGCTCTGAGTTTCCATTTTATGTTTATATTTTTAAGAAGTCTTGCCATTTGTAATGACCAGGTTCTCTCTGTGTTTAGGGGCAAAACAAATATTTTGTAAACCATGGATTAACAATATCCTCCCCAATCTCCACTCAGGAATCCAAAACCTTCTGCTTCCAAAGGTCTTAGAGAAGATACCTGGATAAAACTTTAACTCTACTGTATTACGGGATTTCATGGTATGTTTAAAATAGGTTATAGCAATTTTTTAAAAAACTATTAAATTATGGTCTACCATAAAAACTTTCAAGACTTCATTCTCAAAGTTTCAAATCAAAATATCACATACAGAGACAGGATTTTTTTTTAACTTGAACTTTTAATTCAAGTTTCCAGTTAGTCCTTCAAATGGCCCAGTGTGACAGAAGGGAATAAGAAGGTAGGACAACTTGAGAGGCCTTTCTCCTTTCAATCCATAAAGAACTGGACGGGAAATGTGGGAAGCCTTCCTTTAACCTCTGAGAACTACTTTTTATGCAATTAGGAGACAGGTCAACAACTGGGTTTCAAAGCCTCAAAGTAAACATACCACCGGGGGTGCACTAGCAGTGACATTTTAATATAAGCGGCCTTTTAGGGAATATAGCAAAGTTAATTTTGTATGGCTAACCACTCTAGAAAGGCATTAAAAGCAAACACACACAGTACAAAACTGCCATACTTCATCCAAGCCAAGATACCAACAATCGTAAGGTATGTCCCAGAGATGTTAAAATCTGGAAAAAAATGTGCATCTTAGAGTACATGCAATACAGTAAGTATGTGATAATTCCAGCTTTGGGGGTTATCCACTACATTATTTCAATTAGAACTGCAAACTACAATCCACCTCCTGAAGCCCGGTAAATGAAACATATGGTTAAATCTATACTTGACCACACAGAATTTCAGGCAATTATCTTAGTGTGTGGGGTTACGAAGTCTAGGTGGTTTCTGTATAATCAATCCTTTACATTCTGGGAGGGATATTTGTTGTCATAAACAACTTTTTATTAAGACCTCAAGGAGAAAACACAACTGAATGACGGTTATATTTTCATATCAGGATGATTCTTAATTTGTTAATTAATTTTTTAAATAGATTTTCTATGTTGATTTTCTAAAGTTAAGACACGGTTCACATACCATAAAATTTACCATTTTAAAGCATGCAATTTAGTGGATTTTAGTGTGCAACCATCATCACTATCTAATTCCAGAACATTTTCATCACCCCATAGAGAAGCCCAGACCCATCAGCAGTCATTCCCTATCCTTTTCCTGCCTCCCTCTTCCCCACCATGCAAGCCGCTGGCAACCATTAATTTACTTTTGGTCTCTATAGCCTTGCCTATTCCAAATATTTCACATAAATGAAATCATATAATCCTAACACTGACCCTAACCCTTTTGTGTCTGCCTTCTTTCATTTACCATGTTTTTGAGGTTTATCCAGGTTGTAGCATATGTTGGTACTTCATTTATTTTTATGACTGAATAATATTCCATTGTATAGATATACCATATTTTGTCAAACCATTCATCAGCTGATGAAGATTTGGATTGTTTCTCCTTCGGGGCTTTTATGAATAATACTACTGTGACCATTCACATGCAAGTTTTTGTGTAAACATACATCCTCAACTCTCTTGGGTATAGGAGTGGAATTTCTGGGTCATATGGTAGCTTTATGTTTAACTTTCTGAGGAACTGCTATATATTTTTGAAAGTGGCTGCACCATTTTACATTCTCATCAGCAATGTATGAAGGTTCCAATTTTTCCACATCCTCACAAACATTTATTATTACACTTTTTTGAAAAATACAGTCATTCTCATGGGTGTGAAGTGTTATCTCACTGTGGTTTTGATTTGCATTTCCCTCATGGCTAATGAAGCTGAGCATCTTTTCACACGCTTATTGGTCATCTTCTTTGCATAAACGTCTGTTAAAATCCTTTGCCCATTTTTCAGTTGGATTGTCTTTTAATTGTTGAGTTGTAAGAGTTCCTCATCTATTCTGAATACCAGACTACTAGCAAATATAGATTTGCAAATATTTTCTCCAATTCTATGAATTGTCATTTCACTTTCTTGATAGTATCCTTTGAAGCAAAAATTTTAAAATTTTGATCAAGTCCAATTATGCTACTTTATGCAATTAGAGATATGTCAACAACCAGGTTTCTGGTTTAAATGATTTCTCTGTTTAATTCTATAGTTACAAAAGAGACAACATCTACGAAGTAGAAAAATTACAGAATGCATAGTCAGAAGACACCCAATTAATTTTGTCATGAGCCATTTATAATAAAAGAATTGTTCTTCTATACAAGTTAGGGCAAAACTGCTTGACAAGACATCAAAGTAAATCTGAGCAATTTCTTTGACTGGATAAAAGTTAGGACCATCTCTAGATGGCCTATCTGCTTATAGAATTTTCATATTTTAAAATATTTTAGAATCTGTATCTTGACTAAATGTTAATATTATTAATTCATAGAACATCTTTGCATGGAATCACTTCTAAGGAATGTGGAGTTATACAAACATATTTCCCCTGTGACATCTCAAAACATGCTCGACCATTAAAAGAAAATTAATTTAAAAGACATCTGTGCCAGTATGTGTATTTGCTTCTTCTACAGAGAGCTACAACAGCCAGAACCTCACTTTGGTAATAATAAAATATGCTATGGTGACTTCCAAGCACCGTATAGTTTTTAAATGGAAAACAAACTGGAGAATCTTTGAAGGTTTGTCAGAAACTGCAACGTCTGGGTGGCAAGTGGGATTTCACTGGGCCCAAGGGACATTGCAAAACCCTCTTCCCAGCCATCTGTTGCTTTGTATCTGCAATTTTACTGGAAGCCAGTCAAAAAGAGGATAACAAGTGAAAACTATTTTGGCAACAAAATAAAAAATAAGAAACCCGAAACAAACATATCCCCACAAACAGATTTTCTGTTGGATTCAAATCATATATGACAGCAATTTTTAGAAAATGTACAAGCTAAACTCACTGAAAATGCCAAGAGATAGAATGAAGAATGAAAGGAAACCAGGAAGGGACCCCTCTCCATGAAGCAACTTGTCTGTTTAGTTGTGTTTCCTCATAAGACAGAAGTTCCTTGAGGGCAGAGACCAAGTCGTCTTCACTCTGTCCTCCGAGAACCTCAGGTATGGCTAAATATGTTAGGAGATGGTATAGGAAAGGATCATATGATACAGATAGGAAATAAATGAGCTTGAATGAAAATACCTACAGTATGTGATTTGGGATGGGGAAAGAACAGTGACTGTGGAAGTGGTATTCTAGCATGAGGTCTTTAATGGCCGTTCACTCACTCATTCAGCAAATACTTGTGGAGAACTTACCATGGGTACTGTCTTACATGCCAGGGATACAACTATAAACAAAATGAATCAAATCCCTGCCCTCATGGAGCTTACAATTAAATGCTAATAGTTATGGAGCATTGCTCTGTGCCAGGCATTGTATTCAGAGCTTCATATGTGATCTCTCCTTTGATCTTCATGCCACTCCTATGGGATAAGTTGCTATTATTATTCTCACCTCACAGGTGAGACAACTGAGGTTTAGGTTTAGGGTCTTGCCTAGGTCCAGGAACCAGTGACTCAAACAAAGGTCTGCCTAGCCACTGAACCTCTAATCTTCACAGCTGCACACTCCATCAGAGATTCATTATGTGACTCTAAGACCACAATCTTATAGCTGCTGTCATGCTGTTTAATTTTGGACGGCAATTATACAAATGAGTGTTATAGCATCTTGTCCTATATTATACCAGTATAGTCATTAACAGATGAGAGAGAAAGCCTCAGGATTTGTAAAGTTTAAAGCCATGGACTCCAAAAAGGAAAATGTGTGTCTGTCTGATTGTTGTTGAAAGGAGAGAGGAAAGAGTTAGGAGATACAACCTTAAAAGAGATATTCATATGGGAAGAAACAATGTTATGAGTTTTTCTAAGATGGAAAAGTGCTATCTCCCAACGGAAATAAAGAATTGACTCTTGTCACCTAAAGAAAAGAAGAAAATAGGTAAAAGAAGAAATCTGGCAAACTCTGTGCTAGGGAGGTATGTAAATCCCAAAGTGACTATTAACAGGAGATTGAGAATGAAAAAAAACCCTAAAAAACACTAGAGTATACATTATCTCTGATGGTCTTTCAGTAATTCAGACTCTGGAAAATACCTTATATTTTCATAATCCTCCAAGAATATCTACATAAATCTGATTGTTACATAAAAGTTAATTATGGATTATTGTTCTATCAAATGTCAGTTTATTTCAACCTTCAGTTCAAAATTTTAGAACACCCAAAGTCTCTCTTGAATCCTGTGGCTACAACTTTCATAAAAACAGCTTAGGTGGCCTGTGACAGAACACAGGCAGACTGAGTATTTCTGGGAGAAAAGAATACTCTGAAGTATACGGCTATGGAGTCTGGTACTTTTTAATCTGTTTTAGCAATATCACATCTTCACTATTAAGACACAGTTGGTCATGCCTTTTTTTCTAATTAATAATTTATAGTTTTTCTCTTAAAAGTAATTCTTTTAGTTTTCATTCTTCTGGGATATCAAAACTCTCAAAAGATGCAGAGATTTAGTAATTAGAGAAATACAAATCTTCCAAGGTCAAAATCAACATCACTGAAGGTTTTTAGGTAAGTGTGGCAAAAAAGGAGACATCAAAATGACAACAGAATGCTATACATGTAAAATAATCCCAGTGAATCAGAGCTAAATTAGAAATTGCCACATGATGTGCAAATTGCAGCCCAGATGTGTGCTTCATTTCATTGAACAAATATTTACATAGTATAACAGGCTTTGTGCTACACATATGGAGACACAGACATAATGGCACATTCTCAGCCTGTGATGAATTTACATTACAATTTGTCTGATAAAATACATAATAATATACCATGTAATATTAATTAATATTAATATAACATGATAATACACTACGTAATATTAATTTATTACGTGAAAAAAGCAAGGCAGAGTCCAATGCTAACAACATTTGTATAAAAAGGGGGAAATGGAGAAGAAAATATGTATGAGTTTATGTATATATACATACACACATATATATGTGTATATATATGTATATATACATACACACACATATGTGTGTATATATATATATCTGCAAGAAAACCCAATATGTATCTGTTGTGCTTATTTCAATTGTCTCCAGAAAGATAAAAGGTGTACCAGGATATTGCTTCCACCATTTCTACCATGACCATTAATGTTAGAAATACAAAAGCAGTAAACAATTACAAGTCTTCCCCACTTTTCCAAATCACTAATGTCACTCATAGGACTGTTTCAGCAATCTATTTTTTCCACATGGGATCACAAAATTTCACAAAGCTGAGAGTTAAAATAGAAAAGCATAAACTATCAACATTCCTCCTACTCTGTGCCTACTGCACACATAATTATTAGCCATTTCCCTCACTAAATGCCCCCTAGTGGGTGTTAATGTATTGGAGGGTTCGGTTCCTTAATAAAAAAAAGTATTTATGGATAAGCAGTATGTGAACGTTTATAAAACCCTGGGCATGACACTGAATTAAACCTCATCCCAGTTATGTGAAAATGGAAGTATAAAGGAAAAACTAGTGTAGAAACACCAGAAATACCAATAAATGATGGCACATGTAAATTAAAAGGAAGCAAAAGTGGTTATCAGGGAACTGGTGGCAAAAATGAAAATAACAGGAGTCTTATCTGTCATGTTAGTTAGTTACCAGAGTTCTTAGCCTCACTTTTGCTAAGTGGTTAAGAATCCAGGGATTACATTACCAATACTTATTACCTGAGTGAGCTTGGGTAAGTTATTTAACTTGTCTCAGTTTCCTCATTTGTTCAATGCAGGATAATAATAGAAACCAGTTAATAGGGGCCCGATGAAGAATAAATACATCACTTGGAATAGTGCCTGGCACAGATGTGTACAATAAATATTATCTATTATTATTATTTACTACATTCTAAAAGTATCAGCATTCTGAATGATGGCCCGGGGGTTATTAAGAATCAGAAATAAAGATGATACAAACAGATGAAGAGATATACCATGTTCTTGGATTGGAAGAATCAACATTGTGAAAATGACTATACTACCCAAAGCAATCTACAGATTCAATGCAATCCCTGTCAAACTACCAATGGCATTTTTCACAGAACTAGAACAAAAAATTTCACAATTTGTACGGAAACACAAAAGACCCCAAATAGCCAAAGCAATCTTGAGAAAGAAAAACAGAGCTGGAGGAATCAGGCCCCCTGACTTCAGACTATACTACAAAGCTACAGTAATCAAGACAGTATGGTACTGACACAAAAACAGAAATATAGATCAATGGAACTGGATAGAAAGCCCAGAGATAAACCCACACACCTATGGTCACCTTATTTTTGATAAAGGAGGCAAGAATATACAAGGGAGAAAAGACAGCCTCTTCAATAAGTGGTGCTGGGAAAACTGGACAGCTCCATGTAAAAGAATGAAATTAGAACACTCCCTAACACCATACACAAAAATAAACTCAAAATGGATTAAAGACCTAAATGTAAGGCCAGACACTATTAAACTCTGAGAGGAAAACATAGGCAGAACACTCTATGACATAAATCACAGCAAGATCCTTTTTGACCCACCTCCTACAGAAATGGAAATAAAAACAAATATAAACAAATGGGACCTAATGAAACTTCAAAGCTTTTGCACAGCAAAGGAAACCATAAACAAGACGAAAAGACAACCCTCAGAGTGGGAGAAAATATTTGCAAATGAAGCAACTGACAAAGGATTAATCTCCAAAATTTACAAGCAGCTCATGCAGCTCAATAACAAAAAAACAAACAACCCAATCCAAAAGTGGGCAGAAGACCTAAATAGACATTTCTCCAAAGAAGATATACAGACTGCCAACAAACACATGAAAGAATGCTCAACATCACTAATCATTAGAGAAATGCAAATCAAAACTACAATGAGGTATCACCTCACACAAGTCAGAATGGCCATTATCAAAAAATCTACAAACAATAAATGCTGGAGAGGGTGTGGAGAAAATGGAACCCTCTTGCACTGTTGGTGGGAATGTAAATTGATACAGCCACTATGGAGAACAGTACGGAGGTTCCTTAAAAAACTACAAATAGAATTACCATATGACCCAGCAATCCCACTACTGGGCATATACCCTGAGAAAACTATAATTCAAAAGGAGACATGTACCAAAATGTTCATTGCAGCTCTATTCACAATAGCCAGGACATGGAAGTAACCTAAGTGTCCATCGATAGATGAATGCATAAAGAAGATGTGGCACATATATACAATGGAATATTACTCAGCCATAAAAAGAAACGAAATTGAGTTACTTGTAGTGAGCTGGATGGACTGAGTCTGTCATACAGAGTGAAGTAAGTCACAAAGGGAAAAACAAATACCGTATGCTAACACATATATATGGCATCTAAAAAAAAAAAGAAAGCTTCTGAAGAACCTAGGGGCAGGACAGGAATAAAGACGCAGATGTAGAGAATGGACTTGAGGACACGGGGAGTAGGAAGGGTAAGCTGGGATGACGTGAGAGAGTGGCATGGACACATATACACTACCAAATGTAAAATAGATAGCTAGTAGGAAGCAGCCACATAGCGCGGGGAGCTCAGCTCGGTGCTCTGTGACCACCTAGAGGGGTGGGATAGGGAGGGTGGGAAGGAGACGCAAGAGGGAGGAGATATGGTGATATATGCATAGCTGATTCACTTTGTTATAAAGCAGAAAGTAGCACACCATTGTAAAGCAATTATACTCCAGTAAAGATGTTTAAAAAAAAAAGAATCAGAAATACCATCACAGCTGTTAGAGACTAAATAAATTATATAAATAAAGAAATCTGTGCACATGCATGCACGTATATAGAGAAACGGTTTCTTAATCTGATTATTCAATTAGTCATAAGAAAATTTTTCTATCCAGGCTAGTTAGCAAAATTTAATTGCCTTCATTAAATGAGGTGTTGAAAGGTCATTGGGACTACATTACAAATTCCTATTATCAAAAAGATGCTTTAAAAGGTATTCTGACAAAATACGCATGAGAATAAGACTTGGATGAGGGATGAATAGCTGGAGATGAACAAACACACAAAGTTCCCTATGGAATCTCATATGACCTCAGCCAAACCCAGCAAGTATCAAGAGATTGTAGAAATTGAACTTCTGGTTTTATTTCAGCCTTATTCTGGGTCCTGAAAATTCCCTTTCTTTTTTAGTATTTTCTAGTATCTCTCTTTTCTAGTGAGTGGAAAGTTTACTAATGTTGGAAGTAAGGTGTACAAAACGGTTTGTAGGTTGCCACCGAAATCTCATGACTACGCAAATGCTCAGAGTTTTAGCATAAATAATCATCACTACCCCAAACTGTGTTGCTGAATGAACCACGCAAACCCACAGCTGTGAGATTAAGTACAGAAAGGACAGATCTCCACTTCTGGCACAACTTCAAATGCCTCATCAGAGACAGAGAAATGTCAAACACAAAGTTTACACTGAAGCACTGCAGCTCCCAGGGACAGGGAAGAAACTACCAGTGCGTTCTGTATGGTAAACTACTTAACACACTTCGCCCCTCATGCACTGTAAAAAGGACTGGCTTGCAGAAACTCAGTTTGAGTGACTTTACGGGGCTACATGAGTCACTATCATGTTGTGCAGAAACCCAGCTTGACAAGCTGCACATCCAAATGCTGCTGTTCCAATAAGACCTGCTTTGATCTCTGGTCCTGTTCCTTTCTCTGACCGTGGTTATACCATTCCTGTTGCACTAATCCAAAGAGCAACTCACAGAGCTTCCAGAATGATATTCTCCTTTTAATAATAGCTGATCTTCTGAATTCTGGATGGCAAAGGTTCTAGTGGATTCTAGTCCACAGTACATGTGTAAAGTTTTAACTGTATCTGCTGACACAGAGAAAGTTACTCATGGAAGAACTATCTCTGATGCACTGCACACAGTCTGGCTGTGCTGAGATAGTTGTTTGAAATTAAAAAGAAAATGTGTTAAGCATTGCTTGTAAATAGAAATGTTAAAAACACTGGTTGAAGTTAAAAGATATAATGGTAGAGAAACCTCCATTTACAGTAACAATGAAAAAGGTAAACTTAAGGGAGGACAGAGGAGATGCAGCAGGCACGGAGGGTTCGTGCCAAGGCCACATTAAAACAAACAAATAAACAAACAAACAAACCATAAGAAGTTTCTTCTTAAGGGAAACTCAGAGTACACCTGCCCCCAGATTTTGGTACCCAAGGCAAAAGGGATGTAAAATTCCTATCCAGGCTTCTTGTTGGAAGATTTCTTTCTTCATTGTTGGAAAGTTTTCTCCTTGTTGGAAAGTTTTCTCCCTGTTAGAAAGTTTCTGGAGCACAGAGAGCCAGCTGCCATATCATGAGGACACTCAAACAGCCCTATGGAGAGGACCATGTAGTGGGAAACTGAGATCTCCAGGTAACAGCCTGTTAGGAACAGAGGCCACCTGACAATATCCTTGTGAGTGATCTTGGAAGCAGATTTTCCAGTGGTGGTAAGGCCTTTAGATGACTGCAACCCCAGCCAACACCTTCACTGCAGTGTCATGAGAGATCCTAAAACAGAACCATCCAGCTAAGCTGCTCCTGCTTTTTAAACCATGGACATAATAAGAAAATAAATGTTTGTGTTTTAAGCCATTAAAAAAAAAAAGAAAAGGGTAAACTTAAAAAGAACTTAAATAAACTTGAAAAGCTTAAAACTTATGTGAAAAACACTGTTTTAAAACACTCCTCTAAAACACAATTGCAGATTTGAAAGAATGGAAAGATATCCCTAGTTCTTGGTTAGGACATCTCCATCTCAACATTATCAAAATATACCTGTGATCTCTAAGTCAATTTATAAATTTTGTGAAATCCCAATAAAAACACCAAGGAGCCATTTTTTTCTGGAAATAAACAAATTGACTTTACTAAATACTAAAGTTCATATGAAAAAATAACTGCACAAGATTATCTAAGGAAAACAATGTAAAGAAAGAGCTGTGAGGGAATAGCTAAAAGAAATATTAAAACCTACTACAAAGTCTCTATAAGTAAAATGGTGTGGTCTTGGAGCACAAATAGACCTATGAAACAGAAGAGCAAGTCCAGAAGGAGAACTGACAGATGGAAATTAATATATGATAAGATGCATCCCAAAATGTGGGAATAAAGATGGCTTTTTAATATAGGGTATTTGGACAACTGGACAGTCATTTGAAAAATGATAAATTTTGATCCATTCTTCATGTTGCCCATAAGCACAAACTCCAAATTAATAAGATATTTTTAAAATAAAATTATGCAATTAATTTTTTTAAATGGGTGAATTCTTAAATAATTCTTCTATAACCTGAAAGTTAAAAAGGCTTTCTAATTGTGACTCAAAATCCAGATGCAATCTAAAAACACTGATATATTCGATTATCTTAAAAAAATGCATGGCAAAAAACACTGTATGCAAAGACAACACATTAGAAAAAATATTTGCAAGTACATCCCAGATAAAGGACTAATATCCCTAATTTATAAAGAACTTTAAAAAACTGATCAAAAACAGACCAAAAATATTACAGAAAGATGTACAAAAGACATGAATAAAAAATTCCCATGAAAGATATAAATGACATTAAAATATGATAAGATGTTCAACTTCACTTAAAAGAGAAATCATATTAAAACAATATTGAAATACCTCACCCAACAGATTGGCAAAAAAATAAAAGCTTGACAATACAGTCTGTTGTGAGGCTGAAGAGGAACAGGCCTTCTCCTACATGGCTGGTGGGAAGGTAAAGGGTACAACCCATATGGATGGGGAATTTGGCAATATCTAACAAAACTAAATCACTTACCCTTGACCCAGCAATACCATGACTACAGTTTATCCTGATCATATAATTCCAACATGTATACATAGGGTTACCCATTGCACCATCATTTGTAATCACAAAATATTAGAAATTACCTAAATATCCAACCACAGGATGTGGTTAAATAAAGTATGGTGCATTCGCACCATGAAATATTAGGCAAATGTAGTAAAGAACAAGAAAGCTCTCTGTGAACTGATATGGAATAATTTCCAGGACATATTAAGTAAAAAAAAGCACAGTATAAAACAGTACATACAGTATGCTGCCCTTGTGTAAGAAAAAGGGGGAAGTAAGAAACCATACATTTCCCTTTTTATTTTTGCAAAAGGAAACACAGGAAGAATAAATCAGAAACCAGTAAAATTGGTTACCGACAAAGGAATGAATGAGGTGGGTGGAATACAAGTTGAAAGCGAAGGAGGAGTGAGTAACATTTCTGAACACATCTTCTGTATAATTTTAAATGTGGAAGAATGTTAATGTTGCACATATTCAAAAGTACAATTAAATCAATAAGCTTCGGAGAGAACCCTGAAACTGAATGCAAACAAATAAACATATGATCCCAACTGAAAAATAGAACCATGTTGTGGCGCAGGTGGGCAGGTGAGGGAAGAAGTGATCCAAGTAACTTGAGAACACAATGCTTTGATAAATACCTTCAGTTCGGGAAGATAAAGAACTGCAAGCAAACCTTGAACTATATTTCGTAGGCTTCTTTTTCATAGTGCTATGAGTATAGCAATTCTGAAACTGCTTTTTTCTTTTTGTTTGTGATCTGTAGGATTAAGCAAATGGAGTAAATGTGTTGACGTTGCTGAGAGCCAGGGCTCTCGTTGTGAAAAAGTGAAATGCAGTTTTTTAAGGAACCTCCATACTGTTCTCCATAGTGGCTGTATCAATTTACATTCCTACCAACAGTGCAAGAGGGTTCCCTTTTCTCCACACCCTCTCCAGCACTTATTGTTTCTAGATTTTTTGATGATGGCCATTCTGACTGGTGTGAGATGATATCTCATTGTAGTTTTGATTTGTATTTCTCTAATGATTAATGATGTTGAGCATTCTTTCATGTGTTTGTTGGTAATCTGTATATCTTCTTTGGATAAATGTCTATTTATGTCTTCTGCCCATTTTTGGATTGGGTTGTTTGTTTTTTTATTATTGAGCCTACTTAAAAAACTACAAATAGAACTGCCATACGACCCAGCAATCCCACTACTGGGCATATACCCTGAGAAAACCATAATTCAAAAAGAGTCATGTAAGCAACCTAGCCAGGACATGGAAGCAACCTAAGTGTCCATCAACAGATGAATGGATAAAGAAGATGTGGCACATATATACAATGGAATATTACACAGCCATAAAAAGAAATGAAATTGAGTTATTTGTAGTGAGGTGGATGGACCTAGAGTCTGTCATACAGAGTGAAGTAAGTCAGAAAGAGAAAAACAAATACCGTATGCTAACACATATATATGGAATCTAAGAAAACAAAAGGTCATGAAGTACCTAGGGGTAAGATGAGAATAAAGACACAGACCTACTAGAGCATGGACTTGAGGATATGGGGAGGGGGAAGGGTAAGCTGTGACAAAGTGAGAGAGTGGCATGGGCATATATACACTACCAAACGTAAAATAGATAGCTAGTGGGAAGCAGCTGCATAGCACAGGGACATCAGCTCGGTGGTTTGTGACCACCTAGAGGGGTGGGATAGGGAGGGTGGGGGTAGGGAGACGCAAGAGGGAAGAGATATGGGAACATATGTATATGTATAACTGATTCACTTTGTTATAAAGCAGAAACTAACACACCATTGTAAAGCAATTATACTCCAATAAAGATGTTTAAAAAAAAGTGAAATGCAAATATGGAATGGGGCAAAGGCAAGGAGGAACCCTGGGGGTTGGAGTAGAATGGCAGGTACATATATTCATCTACTAGACATATATATAGTTATATAACTAATGATATAACTATATACAGATATAACACTCATTTTCTAATGTATATATACTTCTAATATGAATTTATATGTATGTGCATTTTTATTTATTTGTATGTATGTTAAAAAAATTTATTTTTTTTCCTAATTTTGTCTGCTGAAGGGCCTAGATGCTATGACACATCATTAACAATGACTATACCTAGTGCCTAGATCTTGGTTTCTATATACCACTCCCCACTGAAAGGAACCAGGGAATTAAAAAAAAAAAAAAAAGGCTGATTCTAGGGATGAAGCAAGAAAGGCATAAGATGAGCCTGGAATATCTTGCCGTGCCAGAAAGTAAGGAAATGTCCCAAAATAATGAGGCATGTCAAATGCATATGGGAGCCAGCTTGAAGACGTTAACACCTGCCAGATCTGAGACAACTGGCACCAAAATTAGTGAATTATAATACATGAATTAAATAGGAATCCATACTGATAATAAATAGATAAATATATACATAGACGGCTAGCAGAGAAGAGAGCTTTTCCTTCTCATAGAATGTCAACTAATGAGTAGAGATATGGTGGAGTTAAACACCATTTTTTTTGGTAACCATCACTGTAAGAATGGTATGAGCAAGAATCAATGGGTGATAGTTTTATGTGGAGCAAGATATGTGCATTGTTTCAAAGCAAATGACCATAAACTGCTTTATTAGTTGCAAGGGAGAACACAGTAATTATATTACAGGAAGAAACCCAACAAAACCTTGACCAGGTGATTAATATCACAACTGAAGAGGGATGGTTATGTATATGGTACCCTGAGAAATCTACAACTTCACTTACGTAGTATCCTAATGGAGGGGAACGGTGCATAAACTGAATCTAACACATTGAATAAATGGATGGAGGATGGTGGAAGTCAGGTTTCTAACTGTTGGTGTGGAAGTATACAGAAAACCAAGGGGAATGAGGTTAGAATGAGCCATATGGTAATGAAATAGAGTTGGAGACATCAGTATAAACTAATGTTTAGCTTAATCTGAATAGACATAGTTTTATAATGGAAATATTTATAAATGTGTATATTTATGTGGCTTTATATACATACATATATTTCCTTGCTTTGTTAGCTGAGAGGGTCTAGAAGAATAACATCCCAACAACAATGAGCATACTAAGCACCAGATCTTGATTTCTAATACCATTCTCCAGTGAAAGGAACCAGGGCTCCTTGAAGAAATAGCTGATTCTAGGACTGAGGCAGGAAATGTAAAGAAAACCCGTAACTCCAGGCTAATCAGCAGAAAAACATGAGAAAAATCTCAGTTGAGGAACATCCTACAAAATACCTGCACAGTACTCCTTAAGAATATCTAGGTCATCAAAAATACCGAAAGTCTGAGAAATTGTCATAGCCAGGAGAAACCTAAGGAGATATGATGACTAAATGTAATGTGGAATCCTGGAGGGATCCTGGAACAGAAAAAGAATATTAGGCAACATTGCTAATTTTACTATTTAAAAATTTCCAGGACTTCCCTGGTGGCGCAGTGGTTAAGAATCCGCCTGCCAATGCAGGGGATACAGGTTCGAGCCCTAGGCCGGGAAGATTCCACATGTTGCAGAGCAACTAAGCCAGTGCGCCACAACTACTAACCCTGCGCTCTAGGGCCCGCGAGCCACAACTGCTGAAGCCCGCATGCCTAGAGCCTGTGCTCTGCAACAAGAGAAGCCACTGCAATGAGAAGCCCGCACACCACAACGAAGAGTACCTCCTGCTCGCTGCAACTAGAGAAAAGCCCGCGTACAACAACGAAGACCCAGTGCAGCCAAAAATAAATTAATTTAAAAAATAATATTGTTTAAAAAAATTTCCATATTTGAATATATTAATTTGGGTTTCTGATTTGTTACATGGATTTCATGAACGATTATATTTCAAGACCACTTGTATTTCAGTTTATCATGTTCAAAAATCAATGTCATATAAAGATTAAGATAAAACATTTATTGTTCTATTCTTGAGTGTATTAGGAAGTAACTGCATACTCAGTATCATGATGAGTACATTACGGAAAGTGAAAGAAGTAAAAAGTATGAGCTCCCTATTCTCAAGAACAAGCTACAGAGGAAAGTAGGAGGTTAGTCTAAGATAAATTGCACTTAAAAATAACCACAGTGAAAGTCATTCAGAACTCCTCGGCAGAAGTGGAGAAGGCTTCATGGACTGGTGGATATTGAACTAGGCCTGGAATTCTGATGTCATAGACGGTATGGAAAAGGGTTTATGGAAGGACTTTGGAGTTCTACTTTATGAATCACTTTGCTATACTGCCCTGCAAAAAACGTCACTCAAAAAATGATTAATGACCAAGTGAATGGATGAAAGAAAGAAGAAGGGATCATAGAATGGAAGAAAGGAGGGAGAGAGGAAGGAAGGAATCAGGATGCACTAAAATTTCTAAAGTACTTTAACCCTACAACATCAAGCTTCTAGCCTTAATGCATAAATTAATTTAAATGGAAGCATTTAGATAAGATTCTCAACTTTGACTTTAACATCACCTCACTATAAGCATGACTGGGATTTACTGTTCAGCCAGTAGGGCTCAGGACCCCAGGCCCATAGAGGTTAAGTAGAGAACAGTACGAGTCCTGGCATCTGCCATCAAAGGGTCTGCAAGCACCATCTGAGCCAAGTGGGAGCCCATTTGCAACGTAAGCTCTCCAACCTTTTCTCCATTCCAGGGACATAAACTATTCTCAGTACGTTCTACTAAAGTAGTGTGATATGGCAGTTAAGGGTACAAGTTTGGGAATCAGGTCAGGTTTGAATTCCTGGTTTGCCACTCACTAGCAAAGCTTTGTTATTTCCCCAAGCTTTAGTTTCCTCATGGAGAAAATGGAGACTAGCAGACTCTTTGGGATCACAGAGGATTATTCCATCCATCTCCAAACCCAGTTTCTCTAATCCACCCATTTCTGCCAATTGCTACTGCCTAAATCAAATTATCATATTCTCTAGCGTATAGGACACCTATTCTTACTTACTATCTCACCTATTCTTACTCATTCTCACTTCCATCCCATCCACTCTCCACACCAACCATAGGATCCCATTTAAAGTGCAAATCTGATTACTCCACTCAAAACCTCTTGCTGGCTTCCCATAGCTCTTAGAATAAAACCCAAACCCCTTTAACTTACAAGACCTTGTATAATTCTGTTTATTCCCATTACTTTAGTCACATTTGCCTTTCCATCTACTTCCCAACCCCAATCCCTTTGCCTTTTGCTTAAGAATTCAACCCAAACGATGTCTCTTAAGGAAGACTTCCCTGACCTCAAGACAAACCTGGTGATCTTAGTGCTGCTCCCCAAATATTTCTGCGTTTCCTTCTTCTAGGCACACAGCAGAACTACTTCTCCTGTCCCCTGTAAGTTAGGACTGATCATATCCTTACTCTGGTCAATGAAATGTGAGCAGAAGCTACAGTTACTTCTTAGTAAAAGGTTCAACAGTCAGTCTTGTCTACCATGCTTCTTCCTCTTCTCCTGAGAATGGCCATGTGCTTGTTGGTGGCTGCTCTGTCAACCTGTGTCCCTGATTGAGGAAGACAAAAATACTAACACAGAACAAAGCCTTTAGCCCACTCTTTGATGGACATGCAGTATAAACAAGAAATAAATTTCACTGTTTTAAGCCACTGAAAATTTGAGGTTGTTTTTTATTTCAAAACAATCTATCCTATCATGACTGGTAGATTTTACATTAGAAACCCCACTAGAATGCTCTCCCCATTAATAGTCTCCTCTGTAACACTTTTCACATTGCAATCACATAATTACATGGGAGTCATTTGTTTAATAACCCTTCTGCTAGAATACAACCTCCACCAGGGCAGGGAACTGTTCTCTTGTTCGCTTCTAAGCCCAAGCACTTCACACAGTACCTAACATAATTCTCAATAAAAACTGCATGAATGAACAAATTAATCCAATGAGATGATGTGTATAAAGTTATTAGTATAGAACAAAGATCTAGAAATTGCTCAATAATGATGAGCTATTATTTTTTCTTTTCTTCTTCTTGTTTTTTATATAACTATATAATTATAACAATTTAATTAGCAACAGTTTAGTGTAATGATTAATGATTAAGAGTTGGACTCTGAACCAGACTCCCCAGGGATCTGAATCCTAGCTCCCCACTTGCTGGCTATGTGACTTGGGCAACTTAAAGTTTCTGTCCCTGAGTTTCCTCATCTGTAAAATATGGGACAATAATTGTACATGCCTCACAGGACTGTCATAAGTATTAAATTAATTAATTTGCAACAGACCTAAAATTATGCTTGGCACATATATGTAAGTAATATGTGTTTATTAAATATATACATATATACATACATACCACACATACTTTATTAATATACAACAGGGTTTAGCAGCTTCTGTTGAACTACATATCCACTCCTCCCCAAAACAGATGCATAGAGAGGCTCTGGGTTAGATGAAGTAAGCACACTCCATCATTTATTTCCCATTACAAAACCTGTACAGAGCGCATGAAACCAGAATGCAAGAGACCAGACTTTGAAATCTCATCAAACTGGTTGGAAGTATACCATTTCCATCTCTTGTTTCCCCCAGACTGAGCTCAAAACATCCCCAAACCCAGAAATTAGAATGACTGTAGATTTCTCATCAGAAACCACTGGAGTCCAGAAGAAAGTGAAACAACATTTTTTAAGTGCTAAGAGAAAAGAACTATATTCAGTGAAAATATTCTTTAGGATTGCAGGTGAAATCAATATTTTCAGATGAAAGAAAATTAAGAGAATTCATTTTCACTAGACTTGTTTTTAATATATGTGAATAATGTTTCTATGTTCCATTTGAAGTACTAAAATATTAAGTTGATATATTAAGTATATATATTGTAATCCTTAGAGCAACCTCTAAAAACACTATACAAAAAAATAGAGTCAAACACAAAATATATAAATTAAAAATGCAATACTGGGCTTCCCTGGTGGTGCAGTGGTTGAGAGTCCACCTGCCAATGCAGGGGACATGGGTTCGTGCCCCGGTCCGGGAAGATCCCACATGCCGCGGAGCAGCTGGGCCCGTGACCCATGGCCGCTGAGCCTGTGCGTCCAGAGCCTGTGCTCTGCAACGGGAGAGGCCACAGCAGTGAGAGGCCCACGTACTGCAAAACAAACAAACAAACAAAAACCAATACTAAAAAGTGCTCAAACCACCCAAAAGAAGGAAGGAAAGGGAAAACAGAAGAATGAGAAATACAAGAAACAAACAGAAAACAAATAATAAAATGGTAGACCTAAATCCAAACATTTCAATAATTACAATAAATGTAAATGGTCTAAACACACCAAATTAAAAGATATAGATTATAGAAAGGATTAAAAAATAAAAGGAAAACGGGTTTATAGACAAATTGGAGCACAAGATGAAGAAAATAGTCAATATAGTTAGGAGACTTAGAAGCATGTCATTCAAGCAAAAAAATGAAAAAAATAAGATCAACCCAAAGAAGAAAAGATTGAGACATGTATCTTTAAATTATTTTTTAAAATGTACAGTGAGAACCTGTTTGTTACCCTATGCCAGATTCATGCTAGAAACTTCCACACACATAAAAGTAGTATAAGATTTGCTTTCATCCTGATTCCCAGAAGGCCAAATTAATAAGCATCAATCAGAGGTAGAAAGGTTATCAATCACTGTAAGAAGCCAAAGAGAGAGCAGACATGTTCTCTCATTGGTAATATCTTCACGAGAGCTGGACAAATATTGAAATTGGGGGATACTGTGGGAGGGACTTAAAGAAAGGCAATTACATCAATAATTTAATCTTTTATTACCGAACCTGGATATGTAGCTGACAGATTGTTTCCACTTTGGACTTGCTAATTTACATTTCTTTTCCTAACATGTCTATTTATAGTGTGGGAATAAAGAAGACCATAAAACTCTCTTCAGCAGGTTTCTACAGACACTGGCCTTCTAAAAAATTCTAACAATGGGCTGCTTTCTCCTGAATAAAAATAAAATGCTTCAGAGGACATGTTTAGTTTTAATCTGCCCAGCATTCATCCTTTCTTCTGATATCTTTATCTCTTTCATTCTGTCCATGAGTATTGGATGGGCTAATTTCTCCTCCAGCTCAAGGATAAAGATGAGACCTTCACCTAACCAATCAGAGCACTGAATTCCTAGGCCACAGGACTGATTCAGAAATGGGCACATCATCTAACTATAGCTATTCAGAGTAAATAATAGGACTCTTATTTGAGAAACCAGGATAGAAATACCTCTTGTTTTTCTTTGTATATGAACCTGGAGAATGTATAGTAGTCAGGATAGACTAGATTATGTTATAGTAAAATGCCAAAAGCTCAGTGACTTAATGTAACAGAAGTTCTCCCTCTTACTACATGTCTATCATGGATCAGCAAAGGAACTCTACTCACTGAAGTCGTTCAGGGACCTAAGCTGATGGAGACTCCATCTTGACAAGTTTCAACCATCACCATGGTGGGGAGAAGGGGACATAGTGAATAATGCACTAGATCATTAAAGCTTCTGACAAGAAGTGACACATGCCTCTTA
Source organism: Mesoplodon mirus (assembly GCF_964341445.2). NCBI lineage: Eukaryota > Metazoa > Chordata > Mammalia > Artiodactyla > Ziphiidae > Mesoplodon > Mesoplodon mirus. The sequence goes on from NC_138977.1 coordinate 90,771,094, forward strand.
TGTACATATTTTATTGGCCAAAGTAAATCACATCACCATACCTAACTTCAGGAGACAAAGGAGCATAATCCTACCACGTACCCAGAAGGAAGAAAGCTGGAAATATTTTATGAACAACTAACAATTATACAGGATATAAACCTGGAATCACTAGGCGTGTAGAGAAGAACACGGGCAGAGGGGAAGGAGTCCGGATAACACAGTTTGAGTTTCTGGATCCAGTTGTACCTGAAGCTGGATGGCCTTGGACTCTTAGTTTATGTGAAACAATAAACTCTGTTTTTTCCTTAATTCCGTTGGGTTTTCTTCCATGTCTGACAACTGAAAGAATCCTGAACCAAATGCTTCTCAACAAACAACAGAGCCAGAACAGTACTTCTGGATTGTGAGGAAGATGGTAGAAGGAGGACAGACGTTAACATATCCTTGAAACACCAACAGGTTTTTAAGCAACCACAGAGCCTCTAGCTGCTACCACCTTGTCACATATCTTGGATTCTGTATGCGATAAAAGTTGAAAGCACTATTGGAGACAGAAGGCCAAAGGTGCATTAATTCTAACTGCACCTACACAAAATTTCTGCATCTTAACAGACTCTAAAAAAAAAAAAAAAAAAAAAAAAAAAAAGACCAAGGGATTTTTTTTTTTTCCTACACTCAGTGTAACTCAAAACCTGCCCAGAAACCAAATCTGTGGAAACTTGAGAGAATCCTAGGCCATGCTGGCTCCTCTTGAGTCTCTGTGTCCCAGCCCAAGGAGAGCTGAACACAAGAGCACACTTCAACTTACCACTTCCAGGATCTGTCTCACCAGCCCCAGAGTAGCTTTGAGGAGGAGAGTCTTGACTCCTGCAAGACTTACTTGAGACCATTAATCAGGTAGAGAAGGGGTGCAGCCTTGTCTTCAGAGACAGAGCCTTTGGGTAGGCAAGGCTGGGCTCAAACCCTGCCTCTGCTACCTCCCAACTGGGTGCCCTTGGGAGCTTCTTAACCTCTGATCCTCAGATTCCTCATCTGTATTGAGGATGGGGGTGGGGTGCAGTGGTGAATAGCATCTACCTCAGAGGTAATAGGTGATTTTAAAAAGGTGAAGCATTCTATACAAGGCCAAGCACTAACAGGCCTTCCCCTGCTACTTCCTTCCCATGCTACCACCTGCTCTCTTTCTTCTTAATTTGCAGGTGTAGAAGGGGAGGCTGCTGGTGTGCAGGCAGACTAGGAGTTCTGTGTCCATTAGAGAAAGAGCTCTTTGCAAAAACTGGTCACGTCCAAGAACAAGTCCACCAACCCTGGTTTGTATTTCTGTTCATTTCTCCTTTTACACATTTCTTTACACATACAAGCAGCACAGGTAATTATCTATATATATGGAAAATCAACGAAGGGTTTCTTCAAACAATGAGAAGATAGTAATCAGCAAGACCTATTTTTCTATCCAACCAGATGGATAGAGACTGTTAACAAATAAAACATAAAGACAAGAGGACCTTTCAAGGAAAATCTTAGGTTTTTTTTTTTTCCTTAAAGAAAAATTTCCAGAAAGAGCACACTGGACTTCCATTTCAGTAAGCTGCACTCAATTCACCATAAAACCCCCCACATTTATTGAGTATTTCCTGTATGCCAGGTACTAGGTAGAATGAATGGGATATAAATATGAGTAAGAAGTAATGCTGACATTAAAATATTGTACAAGCTCAGGGCAGGAGCTTTCTCTTGTTCTCCACTGTATCCCCAGAACCCACTCCTGCCTGGCACATAGTAGGCACTCAGTAAACACATGGTGACTGATGAAATGATGGGCTTGAGTCCATCACAGTCTACCAGGAGTTAAAAGTACATGATATCAGTCATATCAGTGACTGCATATCTCCATCTATAAGTAGATGGTGATTAGATCAAGAGGTTTAGTGAAACCTAAAATCTGAAATGAGATATGATCACAAAGAGAGCTCATTCAAATATTTCTATCAGAAAAAAAAAGTGTTTAGAAAATGTTTTGATGACATAAGATCTCATAATTGAATATGTGGAGTTCAGTCTAGAGCAAGGCACAATAATAAAAACGGTAATCATGGTAACATACGATTTACTGAGTACTCACTAAGGGCAGCCCAAGCATTGGTCCTCCCCCACTGTGTGAGTGTGGTACCCATGATTCCCAGCTTCACGAGGAAGAAATCTGAAAGCTAAGAAACAGCCAAGGTCACGGGCCTAATTGGCAGGGACACTTTCAATTCTGACTCTCAAAGACTTCCTTCCACACCTCCCTCCCCTCTCTTTCATCTACCACATACATTTACTTCCTCTTATAACTGGCAAGGCATCCACTTTTTTTTTTAATGGAAGGCTTTTGTTTCAGTAGTATCCATATCACTTGGGGTTCAGAAGCCACTTTGGGAACCAAATATAACTGATAGAATTTGCTTTCTCTTGTAGACCTGAAAGGAATCTTTAAGAAACTGGAAAGAAAAGGCCCAACACGAATATTTACTTTACAATGTTGCCCCTGAAATTGAGTTTCTGTCCAAAGTAAGTAAAAGGGTGGACTAGAGGGAGAGATGGTCTTAAAGCCAGTTTAAAAATCCTGTGGTTTGATGGCTAAGAAAAAAAAATCATTCCTTAAGGTCAACAGACACTGTTAGCCTTGTGAGGACTGCCAGTGTTTGGGAGAGGCATGTCTTAGTCCTGAAGTGTGCTTTCATTTCAGAACTTTCCAAACTCCTATAGAATGCTGTGATCTCCTGTGGAAAACAGATAAATTGAGGTATTCCAATAACACAGACAAAACCCAGACCCCTGGGGCCAATCAGCAGTGACATGAGACCAAATTCCAAAGTTGGCCTTTACCATAAGGCGCTTACACAGAAACCAGCGTCTTGTTTTCCCTCAGTAATCAGGTGTGAGAGTGTTGGCTTTTACAGAATAGTAATTACTATGGGAAGATAATGACCTTCCCTCACAAAGGCCTCATCTGCCTTTCATAACCAGGAAAGCAACTGGACCCTTGTGTGTGTCACTGACAGTGTCTCTTCTATCAAATCAAAGTTGACCATAACAATTGTTCAGTGAAATCACCCCCCAAAATAAATCAAATCTCATCACTTCTTTGATTAAAACTTTCAAATTAAACATGGTTATTTGGTTATTTTGGGAGATCTGAATTAAAGTTATCAATGGGAAATTTAAAAAAAAATCTTGACCATACATTAAGGGGGGAAAAAAGTATCCTATACTTTTACAATCTGGTGACAAAAGGACTTTGCTATTCTCCAAGTATTCAATGCACGTAAGACAAACTAAATCAAAAAATAGTTCTTAGTGGCTACATCCTCATAACTTAAGACAGATATGACTGTTGCTGTCACTACCACCACCAAGACAGCAGTTGTCATTTACTGAGCACTCACGATGTGCCCGGCACAGTTTTAACAATGCTGTGATATAGGTGCTACTAGGATACCCATTTTGCAGATGAGAAAATGAAGACACAGAAATGATACATAACTTGTAGGGCCACATGATGAATAAGGATTTTGACTCAGGTAATCTGTGGAACTCTAGTCCTAAACCACTGTGATAGGGCCATTAATAACTTGTTTTGGGTCTGGTAGGGCAGAGCCAAGTTGCTAGTAACGAAATGAGGGTTCACGGTTAACAGAAGTTGCAGAGACGTGGGATGTAGTCCCTGTTTCACAGCCCACAGTGAGAGAAATAGACAGTATCAGGTTAGAGAGACGGTCAGACACAACTGAACCCAAGAGGACTTTTTGCCTGGATGAGAAGAAAGAAAATTTGTTGACATTTTATAAGGTCACTAAAGTTTAAGGTCTCCAGAAGGGCTTCAATATAAAGTGGTCAAGGCACCCCATCACAAAATAAAAGTAAAGCCCCGTATTTCACGGAAAGTAAAAAATTGCTGGCTGTCTTCCAAGCTCTGCGTGTATTTACAGAGTGCCATTAATATTCCCAAACTGCCCCATGATGTCTCTTCTTCCAGCCAAACACATGACCCTGGGTCCCCAAACACCTGGACCTCTAGTTGCAGATTCAATCGTTTAGCAGATGTTTGCCAAGTGGCTAATACGTGCCACAGCTTGTGCTTGATGCATTCCTCTAAAAACACTTATAAATGTGTGGATCTCAAGTTCCTGTTTATAAAAACATGACGCAATGATAAGTGAACTATTTCCAAACTAGTCAGGACGGCCGCTTGTCCTTCTCTTCCATTCCGCTAACAGGCAGGTGGAGGGAGAACACGGCAGTGATGGGAAAGCAAAGCCACAAACTGCCCTGCAGCTGGGGACCCACAGCTACTACAAGAGAAGGAAGCAAGGGACAGATGCTTGTGCCGGCTGGAGAGCACAGGCCCTTCTAAGAAGCAGCCACGACTCAGCCCCAACCAATTCCTGCCATTCTTTACATTTTTCAAAGAGAAACCAGAAAAGAAAAACAAAACAAAACCCAAACCCCCCAGCTATTTATCTGAAGCTGCTCTATTCTAGTTTGGCTTCCAACTGAAGGTTTCACAAACACTGAGGAGGCCAAACACAACAGGGCCACAGAACAGCTGAGGCTTGTTGGGTACGAGCCTGCAATCCAATTTGCTTCTGAGGTGCAGAAGGAAAGAGGCAGGCTGGCTTGGGAGAAGGCTGTCATGGGCAGTTACTGGGGGGCCCTTCCAAGTCCACAAAAGAAGCGACTCTGTGAATCACAGGCAGAGCTGCCTCAGTGCTGTGCTGTGACCCGGTCACACTCAGAAGCGCACTCTGCAGAGACAAGGTCTGGAGAAGCAGCAAGGTATGTAATCTTGACTCCCTCCATGGACGAAAGTGACATTTCAGCCAGCCCTGCCTGTGTATTGTTTAATATTATATAAACACAGCTAACTGGTTATGACTGGTGCAGTGACTGGAGATGCATTAGCAATTTGATTTTTTAAAAAGCAGACATTAATCAAGAATACTAATATAAGCAGCTACCAGGATTGCTCTCATTTTTCTTGTCTTCTTTTCCAAAATGTGTTGTTGCTTTAAGTATTTCAGCTGCCATCATCACCTCCTATTATCCATTTAAACCAGCTTCTGAAGTAATGGGATCACCTAAGGAATAACTTCCCAAGACTCACTTACTTTGGTGCCAAGTAAAAAAAACCTAAAGGGAAAAAAACTACTGGACCCTGACTTCTGAACCCTGACCTGCTGACAAGCTCCAGCTCACTCACCACAAAAGGAAAGGAAGAGTCCGAGCATAAATACTGTCCTGGCAAGAACTTCAGCCACCAAATGGAACAGCTGTGTCACAATAAACAAGGAGAAATAAACAAAGTAAATAGGTAGGAAGGAGTGACTGGAGCCACTCAGTCCGGAATTAGTAGGCAACATGGCACAGAGACAAAGAACTCTGGTACTGGCCCCCGACAGGACTAGGTTTGAATTCTAGCTCCTTCACTTAATAGCTATGTGACGGGCACTGACAGACATGGCCAGCAAGTCACCAGTTGAGTGCCTGTAAGATGCTCGCTGATACCTGAGACTCTGCCAGCTGACCTACTCCAAGTTGACAACGCCCACCCCGTTTAGTAACCTGGGACCTTGTTTAAGTGCCCTGGAAGAGAGGGTGAGGTCCCGATACCTCCAGTGGGGTGATGTCTCAAGGGAGAGCCCTTTCCCATGCCTGATCCAGGGGGCTCCAGATAGAATACACTGCTCCAACTCCAGACAGATCCCCAGACCTGGCCCCTCAACTTTCTGATAGAGTAGGGCTCGGATAGGACCTATAAAGCTGTATGGTGAACAACTCTCTCCAGTGATGCTGATATAGCTGGTTTGCAGAACAGTACTTGGAAACCACTCTAGAAAAGAATCCAAATGGGTCTTCACAGGCACATCTGTGGTAACAACAGTCTAAGAATTCCTATCCCAGGGAACCAGAGAACAAAGGCTCTGTGTGCTCCGGTGATAAGCCTGTTGGAATAGAGTGCTGCTGGGGTAGGGCTCTGTCCTTCTAGAGGGCCGACATCTTACTGTATCATTCAGACTATGCATTCAGTGAGCTAGATCACCCCATAAGATGGTTCTGGTGCCATGTCTAGACATTTTTGGTGTACAGTAAGTATTAATTCCTATTAGTGCTGACTGGCATGCTAGGAACATGGAACCAAGCATTTGAGAAAGAGAAAGACCAACTCTATCAGTGCCCTTCTTCTCATACAGGTAAATGCACTGGTGTCTGGTAACCCAAAACCACATAGTTGGACCAATGAAAGCTGAGGTTCAGGTGATTATACCCCAACGTGTAAGACTTTCTTCAGAGAAAGGAAGTATAAGAAGAAAGTTCATCTCAACTACACATGGGTTAAATTTCCTTTTCTTACAAAGTTAAAAGACAATTTTTAAGTTCCAAATATGTATGTGTGAAAGAAAAATGTGAGAGTCAATTCCTAGATGAGCAAAGTAACTTTGGAGGAGAATATCTAGATTTACTCCCAAGAAGATGATATACTGTTTACAGTTTTTGGTTTAACAGGAATAGAAGAAAAAGGTTTCTGCGATACAGCAAACAGAGATTTATAAAGCAATATTCTACAGAAAATAGCACTCATTATCAAATATTCCTTTCACAGCATAACATCTCAGAACCAGCTCTAGACCCCAAAGGCCAGTCTAGCCTCCATTCCATTTGAACCAAGTCTAGGAATAGAGAAAAGTGAAGAGCATTATGAAAATGTTATAACCCGGTCTTTACCTCTTCCTTCACGCAGCACAATTTAAAAATGGGAGCTGAGAATACAAAGGTGAATAATAAACAGTCGCTGCCCTCAAGGAGCTTAAGGTAATAGAAGAGAAAACAAACAATAGTAGCGGTATACTGTTAAGTGTTATATACAGCAATCCAATGTGATAGGTACTATTATACATCCATTTTAAAGAGGGACTAGTGGAGGTAAAGAGAGAATAAGTAACTTGTCCAAGATCACTAGGTAGGAAGAACACACATGTGCAAATATCAAGCACATGAGGCAACATAAATGTAAGCGCCCTAGGACTGTCACAAATCAATACTGAGGCATGGGGTCACTTCGGGCTGGGACAATTAGAGAAGGAATAAGATAGGCAATGATATTTGAGTTGCATCTAAAGAATAGGTAGGAGTTTTACAGGTAAGAATGGGAGGCAGGGAATGTATTTTATGCATAGGAAATGGTATTAAGATATAGCACAATTTAGAAAATACTTTATTGTAGAGATGAAAATAAAATTATTTAAATCCTGAGGAGAGAAAACTTAAGGGTTCTTAAACATACTATATACCTGAATCTAAAGTTTTTCTCATTCTCCTTCACTAGCACTTTGCAATTTTCCTATTCACTGTAGCAACAAAAAATTATCACATATTCTTCTATATGTATGAAAAGCAAAACGTGCTCAGGCTAGTCAGCTCCTGCCTTGAGAAGCAGAACTCTGAAGCCAGGATGCATGCTCCTGTTTCTATGAATGGGCACACATGCCTGACGATGGGGCCTCAGGTTACACATTAGCAGGCAACTGATACATGGGGCTGGGAGCAAAAACCCTCCTCCACTTTATATTAAACATTATATCCTCTAAGTCTCTTTTAAATCAATGAATACTGAATAGAATGCTGTAATTTAGGAATGCTAATTTCATGACTGAACTCCCATGGTTTAGGGCCTGATTATTAGGGGTGGAGGTGGGTGGCAGGAGGGTGGGAGCAGCAGATGTGGTGCAAAAACAAAAAAGTTATTTTAGAAAACATTTCTGGAGAAATGGTTCTATCCAGGCTGGGAGGGGGGAAGGTTTGGGAGAGCAGCCGGAAAGGAATACACAAGCTGGCTGGGGAGAGATTTGCTAAGAAACATTAGTTAGGAGGCTACAGCTGGATACTACTGACAGGTGTTAAGGATAAAGGGAAGGGAATCGTGCTGAGGGGGTTGAGGGAAAATTGGAGAGATTAAGCTAGAACTCAGGGACATCTGTGGCAATGAAGACTTCTCCCCTTAAAAGCCACCCCCTGACAACACACACCTTGCCCACCCTGTTTAGGATTGCACCTCTTGTACTTAGCACCACCTTAGAGGCATGTCGTCCCTTCATAAAAACTGGCTGAAAAGAAAGAAGTAAGGAGGGAAGGAAGGAGAAAGAACTGCGGATTTAAAAAATAAAAAGTCTGGGCTTCCCTGGTGGCGCAGTGGTTGAGAGTCCGCCTGCCGGTGCAGGGGACACGGGTTCGTGCCCTGGTCCGGGAAGATCCCACATGACGCGGAGCGGCTGGGCCCGTGAGCCATGGTCGCTGAGCCTGCGCGTCTGGAGCCTGTGCTCCACAACAGAGACGCCACAGCAGTGAGAGGCCTGCGTACGGCAAAATAAATAAATAAATAAAAATTAAAAAAATAAAAATAAAAAAATAAAAAGTCTGATTGTATTAGATTATATGACACTGGTTTTCAAATGATGGTTTATATGTGACATTTACTTTCCTTCATGGAGTTGGTCCACTGAAGCCCCTTACAGTGTGAGACAAATGATCAGCCCACCTAACTACAGTTATGAGCTGCATGGATGAGACAGCCGGATTCCCAAGAATCACCAACTTGAGAGGAAGCTCTCCTGCCCCTGTGGTTATGTCCACAGGCCAAAGAACTGCCCCAGACATTCTGGGGCTGGTTTCTTCCTTGTTATATTCAGGTTGGCAAAGAATTGTCAGAGGATCTAAAAGTTAAGTTAAAAAATGTTTTGCACTCCAGGTATGGCTGAACGGCAGGCTCACTAGCAGGCAAGGAAACAAGATGAGGGGATGAAAGAGAAGAAGGGCAAAGCAATAAAGATGAAAAAAAAATAAGGAGAAATGGGGAAACAGTGAATTTAACCAAAAACCTCCAGAATTTAAAATCTGGTAGGATAAAAATATTAAAGCACAAAATAACAGTTCCATTAATGGCTGATACCATTTGTTTTCACTGCATGAAATATTTTCTTACTATACTGCAAACAATGGGAGTTCCAAACTCTCATTGATAGGGCATGGTTTCCTTTTGATATTCCATTCTCTTCTTCAACCAACCTTTCTGTTCTCCAAAGCAGAGTTCCTCTGGTAAAGCTGCAACATATTTGTAGCATTGCAGTGTCAGATGAAACACTGGAGCTGAGCCAGAGCTGCTTTCTTATTCCCTCCTTCATTCAATAAATACTGTACTTATGAAGGGCCTTCCACGTGCCCCCAAGCATAGTCGATACTTGAGATAAAATGGTGAACAAAACTGATGGAGTTTATGGTCTGGGGCCGGTGGAGGTGGGGGCAGACACTAATCAAATTATCACACAAATATATAATGAACTGTTCACTAGACACATGATGAGGGTGGAGGGTGCTGAGCTAGCGAGGAGGGGCAGAGGAGGCTGAGCCTAGGACATGTGGCCTGAGCTGAGCTCTGAATGGGTTAATTGGACTAGGGTGGGGAGTTAGTTGGAGGGAATGTAATGTATTTAAGGAACTGAAAAGCCTGTGGCTGGAACATAGGGTACAAAAGAATAAAAAGCCTCCAGAGTGAGAAGGTGATCGTGGAAAAATGACATTCTACTGCTCTGAGAAGTCCAGTGCAGGGGGTGTGTGCCTTTGGTCCAGACACAGAGGACGCTGTGGGTGTAGCACAGTATTTGGTAGCATTTCTAGCTCCTCCCTATACCCTGGAGAGTAATGACCCAGATATTTTTTCAGCCTGATCATGTTCATTTTTGCTCTTCCATTATTTTAAGCAAAACACTGATTATTTTTCACTGCCAAATTGGAAAACAAGAGCCATGTCCTTAAAAAGGCCCATCAAAAAGCCAACAAATCTATGTTCCCAGAACTTTTCCCTGGATCTTTCACATGTTGAATCTGTATTTTAAAAAATGATAAGGCATAAATTGGCTCAAGAGAGAACTGCAGAGACAAAAACAATAAGGAAGTAATTAGAGATCTGATATTTTGATTATAATTTGCACATACCCTACCAAGAAGTTCCAGCAAATACACCCTGGTGGTTTTGTTCTATTCTAAACTCTGGGTTTAGCGGCCCTGACATATAACAGCGTCAACACTTCCAGCCGAATATCTGGAAGGGCTGTTGCTCTGAAATGTTACAATCACTCTATAATCAAAAGCCATTAAATACCCATTTCCAAAATAAAAGGCTGTACTCATCTTGGATGATGTCATTTTGTCTGGGCTTCTGCATTCTCAAGAACAACTTGAAATAATCAAGAATACAGTGTGCAAACTCCCAAAGTGAACAGTTTTATGATTTCTCTCACAGAAGTGTGAGATTAGGAGGAAGGAAGGGAGAGGGGGGATGGGAAACAAGAGATTAAAGTATAAAAATAATAACAAAGATACAATCACAGAAAAAAATCGGTGTCTTGATATCTGTTTCTGGGAACGAAATGTAAAGCATTCTGCTTTTCTGATAGCTGAAAGCATGTGCTTCACTTCTTGTACATCAAAGAGATGCCCCGAATACTGTAAATTATAACTGAAGTGTTATTGTTTACATGGTGCATTGTTTCTACACTTTGGCAGAAAGGGTGTGCATTCCCAGTGAGGAAGTACCCAACTACATTTTAACTATGAATAAACCTTTTTTAGCCAAAGATTAAATTCTTTGCAAGGTGGTGATTTCTACAGAAAAAAAAACCCCAATCCTACCTCATTGTATGAAAAAAACAGATCAGATTTAACTGTTGTTCTTAACCACAACAACAAAAATAAGGAAATAAAGAGTCCAATTATTTTAGAGTATAGTTTGGACAAAACCACAGCATCTAGAATTAAAACCCTAAAATCATTTTACATGTTGGAAAATGTAAATTGTTAATGAACATTGCACCCTAGCAGTTTCCTGTTCCAGATGGCTCTCTGTCAGCTTGGCAACAACTCAAGAGCTTGACGAAGAGGTGCAGGCATATGTCTTGTGTTTAAAATGAAAGAAAAAAAAAAAGCAGAAGGGGGCTTCGTTTCATAAACACTTCAGGGAAACTTACCGTTCCTTTTGGGACCAAGTCAGTCCAGGTGCTAAGCACAGAAGAAACAGGCAACACACGAAGGCAGAAAGAAGTCAGGCTTCTATGGGAATTACATTCTTGGTTACATTTACAACTAAATTTCAAAATACAAATGAGTATCACCATGGTTGTACACATATGTTCTCCTGGTTTTTAAAATATTAATCTTCTCTTCTCACATAATAAAATTATAAGTCAGAGCCTAGAGCCTGTTGTGTCTCTCTGTACTTTTCTTCTGTACTCTGTACTTTTCTTCTGCCTCAATTCCAGGCTGAACTACTTGTACCTAAGTGTTTTTCCTCCTACCCAAGGTCCTAATGGTCCTCCTTTTTGGCTTAGAGTATTCTCCTTTATGCTCTGATTACGGATAATCTGACTTTTGAGGGATAATGTTTCTTAGAACTTGGGACATGGATTCAGAACCAACATTCTCAACAACCATCTTTCCAATGTTAGTTTCAGAAACCATATGTGACATTATACCTGGGGCCCTCTTTATCCTAGGCACTCTGACCTTAACAGATAAACTAAAAAACACATTTAAAACAAAATCTCACCTGCTATATTCACTTGGGATGCATATATGGGATCTGAATTTCTACTTACCAATAAATAGATCACCAAATACATATCGAAATACTAACAGCAGATTTCTCTGGGTAGTGGGTTCACAGGTAATTTTAAATTTTATTCTGTGTTTATTAAAGAGCAAAAGATCTTCCAACTATACTACAGTGAACAAGTATATGGCTGTCATCAGGGAAGAAAATCCGATTATAAATATTTTAATGAACACATAAATATGAATGGAGCTCTAAAATTCACCCAGATGACAATCTCTGCCCTTCTAATTCTTATATTCAAAGAATTATATATAATTACACAGCCATGCATGACAGGCACAATTACTGCTACTCGAGTGTTGAGGGGCAATTGCATGGTGAAAGCAGCTTGAGTTCTAAGAATTCCCTTAGTCCACAGTTGTTCTGATGCTGTTTTTTTAAACATTAGTGAAAATTCCAGACAATTATTTTTAGGCATACAAATACCTACTCTTGAAGCAATTATTCTGGTGCCAATGACATCTTTATCCATTTACAGGCAAAATACAAAACCCAAGAGGGAGAAGATAAGATGTATTTTTTTATTTTTATTTTAATTTAATTTATTTATTTATTTGTTTGTTTTTGCGGTACGCGGGCCTCTCACTGCTGTGGCCTCTCCCATTGCGCAGCACAGGCTCCAGACATGCAGGCTCAGCGGCCATGGCTCACGGGCCCAGCCGCTCCGCGTCATGTGGGATCTTCCCGGACCGGGGCACGAACCCGTGTCCCCTGCATCGGCAGGCGGACTCTCAATCACTGCGCCACCAGGGAAGCCCAAGATGTATTTTTTAAATATAAAGAAATAAAACTGGTTTATTAGTGAATGTTCTCATGGTGGACGTATCTAGCTTTTGTACGTCAGTATCCCTTCCTCTGTGGAATTACTCCAGACCCTATGTTAAATGGCAGTGCTGGACTGTCGATCACAGCCCACCACCCATTTCTGCAAATCCCTGCCCCGACCTCCCTCCTGCTCACTCCCAACACAGCTATGAACACAGGACTCAGCTTGGCCAAAGAGAGCCCCATTCCCCTGGCAACAGTGAGTGGAACAGTAACAGTGACAGTCAGCTTCGTTTCCTAGGATTGATCTACAACCCCTGGAAGAAAAAAAGCTCTCTTTTCCTGAGTTGCTATTCTGGAATGACATAAGCCAGGAATGTCTGGGAGGGAGAGAGGTCACACAGAGGCAGCTGTGATAGAAAAGAATGAGGTCAATACTTAGAAGGATGAAAAGCTTAAAAGATGCAGAGAGTCCCAATCACACTGTTGGAGCCCCTCCCCCAAAATTCCTAAATATAGCTCTGTCTCCAGACTTGCCATATAAGCAAATATGAACAGCAAATACCAACTAGGAAGACATGCTAGCAAAATATATGACTAAGTATTAATAACCTTAATAATACAAATGCTCTGATTCAAAATTATTAAGAATAAAATTAATAATCAGTAGGAAAAAAGGAAAAGACCATGAGCCGGCAATTCACAAAAGATGAAAACAAATGGCAAGTATCTGCTTTTCATCAATATTCAATTGATGTAGCTTCTTCTACACTGTTCTTGACATTTCCAAATTTTCTACAAGGAGAACGTATGACTGTAATAGTGGAGGAAAAACCTTAAAGATATTAAAACATAAAATTAAATTTAAGAATGTTAACCTGGTATCAGCAGGCAGGATAAATGGGTGGGCAGGCGTGGAGACAGGGATTTTAGAGGGAAGGCCATGGGAGAACAGGGAGCATTTTTGGAGAGCTGTAAACAGCATCTCAAAGGAAACAGAGCTGGGCTGAGGTCTAGGAGCTGAGGTTGAGTCAATGAGTCCATTGCTTCCCTCCTGAGATGACAGTGATAGCATGAAAAAGATAGAATGGTTTTGAGGAGGAGCTGATTTAGAAGTAGGGAAGGGAGTACATTGATTCCAATAAAAATAAAAAGCAAAAGAAGCTAGAACCATAGAATGGTAGTGAAAGAAGAGACCTTAAACCCACCTAATAAAACTCTCATTTTATGATGAGGATCCTGAGTCCAAAGGAAGCTAAGTGACTTACTTTCAGGTTACACACCTATGGGCATATTTAGGAATAAACATCAGGCCCCTTCCCCTCTGTGCTCTTTTCAACCATACCACCCAATCACTCCTGTTTGATCCAGAGCTATATGTTTAAGAAAATTACCCTGTATTCCATGCATTCCATTTGTTCTCTTTCATGACTGAGAAATTTATAGTCTAATGTGCAGTTAATAAGAATCAGCAAGTATTAATCTCTCTGTCACACACACAATTATTACTATTGGCATCATGTGCAGACATAAAAATTAACGATATGGACAGTCTGTCTCGTGCATTTGTGCATCTATAAATACCACTGCAAGAAGATACGTTCCAGTGTCTTAGTTAAGAATGACTGTTTTTATGACCTGGTATGGAAAAATTAAGTACTTGAGAAAGTAATTTGTAGTGATCTCTTAATATTTTTGCAAAATTACATAACTGGTTAGCTACCTTAATAGGCAGCTCTAAATATTTTTATACACAGCTTGTGATATATTTTAAATATGAACTAAACATTGTAAACTTCACTTGATATAGCTGTTTTGTAATATGTGCTGTGGTTAACTATTTTAATATGTTGGACAGTAAAACTAAATGTAACAGTTCCAACATTTCTCATGGGAGTGATTTAGGGCAGACATATGTTTTTCATTAGAGTTTCCAGCAGAAATCTTAGAAATCAAGAGGAAAAATAGACCCTATTATACCAAACAGTGTTACAAACCATAATAGAAAACAACAGTCTTTAAAGCTTTTGTTTTGTTTTGTCTTGGCAGCCCTGAAACAAGAAATCTGAAACACTAGAAATGAAGGTATATACCTTAATGAAAAGTCTAATACTGAAATGCCACAATAACTGAGAATCCATAAACTAGAACCAAGAGGTAAGGCAGAATCTTTTCTGAAATGAATTTTCCCCTGCATCCTGAAGTCCTCTTTCAGCTGAGTGAGTGGATTCTGCAGTCATGGTTTTCTACACTGTCACCTATTGTAATGAACTGAAGTTTTCATTCAAGTGTGGGTAACATGAAGGCTGGTAATGAACTTTAAGGATCACCCTTCTAGTTACCACAGCAACATCCTTTGTCATTGGCAGTCCTCAAGGTCCAAGGAAAAACTTTTCAAGGGAAAGATTTCTGAAATCTTGAAAACTATTTTTCAATTGAAATAGTGCCCCTAGGAGCAGAAATCTGCAGAAATGCATATTTGATGAATTATTGAGGGAAAGCTGTGAGAGGAGGAAAGAATGCAGAGGTGACAGAGTAAAGGAAGCACAGGAGGAGAAATTCTCATCAGCTCCTCATCTTTTACAATTCTCTGTTGGGAAGTGCTTTATATTTTACAAAGAAGACTGACTTTCTACAAGGCTGGGAAAGTACTTGACCAGTGATGAAACATGCTTTGTTTGAAAGACATACCTCTACTAACGTAATAAACAAAACATCTATGCCTTGTGTTGATGGAGATGAAAGTTTTCATAATAAAGTGGCAGCCATAAATAACAATAATAATTTTATATGGTCTATGTTTACCTGAACTTTTTCAAAAGAGGAAAGCTGTCAAAAATAAATCATTGCAGGCTTCCCTGGTGGCACAGTGGTTGGGGATACGCCTGCCGATGCAGGGGACACCGGTTCGTGCCCCAGTCCAGGAAGATCCCACATGCCGTGGAGTGGCTGGGCCCGTGAGCTATGGCCACTAGGCCTGCGTGTCCGGAGCCTGTGCTCCGCAATGGGAGAGGCCACAGCAGTGAGAGGCCCGCGTACCACAAAAAAAAAAAAAAAAAAAAAAAAATCATTGCAAATACGTTTGTACTCTTGGTTGTAGAATGTGGCTTTGTCTTACTAAGGAGATAAGAGTAGATATATCTGCTTTCCACTGGAAAGTAGACCTGAAAGTACCATAAGCTGCCTTCCACAAGCCATTGAAAATGAATTCTCAGCTCCTTCTCATTCGAAGTCCTCTGTTAGATTTCCACAGGAATGCAAGTGGATATTGGTTGAGAGCTCACTAGACTATTCTTACCTTCAGTGTCCTAAGAACAGTGCTTTCCAAACTGGACCTGCCTTTCCTCATTTATTATCCATGGTTGATCTTAAACAGGGCAAAAGACAAGTGGGAAGGAATAGAGAAGAAAAAACTTAGGAAACAAGATCCCTTAAAATCAAAACTTTAAAAAAGTTAAAGATGATTTTAAAAATCATGGTGCATCAAGAAGGTAATTTGTACATTTTAACCCAATCAATGTGAAGTTCAGATTATTCCAGTTAGAATAACAGGAATCCTGCCATTATTTTATGCCAAAATTTTGGGAATTACATAGCAAAGGAAGCACAACTATGGATCTAGCTAGAAAAATACCATCTTCCTGGAATTTGAGGAGAACTTATGCACCATCCTTTCCACAGAACTGACTTTTCACACCGTAATATTTTAAAGTCCTAAAATGTCTTAGTAAAATTCCTACTGACACAAGTCTCAGTGTCAGTTCCCTGTGCTGGGAAGCTCTTCTCATGGGGGTGAGTCAGACTTGCTGGCTGGCTTTATTTTCCTAAGTTGTCTTCCTAATATTAAACCCAAAATTGCTTCCCAGAATTTTCCATCCAATAGACAGAGTTCTGTGGGAAGTCTACTTCCACTTATATGGTATCTTTACAGAATCTATTTGGAAGGAAAAGCTATGCTACTTCACTGGTAAACTCATGCCAGATTAAAATGTACACAAATGTGATTTTTTTTTCTTTTAGTTAAAAAAAGTCAAAAAAGGAGGTCACTAGGTCCTTTCCTTTGCTTTCTGACCGAACTGTAGTGTCTAATTTCATCTGCCTAGAGATCTTTCAGATTTCTAGTAAGTATTAGTTAGAGATTTAAACACTTTTCTCTGTAATCAATACCTGAGGCAGTACCTAGTATAAAGATGGCAACCTGGAAGCCTACAGGCTGAATTCTGCCCTTCAATAAGATCTCTTTGACTCATGCAGTGTTTTAGAAAATGAGCCAACTTTTTAAATTTGGTTAATTAAGAATATTAAAAAAACTCCTCAGATTCCTGATATCTTGAGAGACTGGCAATATTAGACTCATGCTCTCCTGGAAACAATTAGAGGATCTCCAGTTTGACACAGTCATCACCACTCCCTATTGCCCCCTTTATTAAGACCAACTATCTTTTGCTAATTATCACTGTACTTTCACTGTTGTTTTTCCAAAACCTGACCTACTTTACTTATTTATATTAGTTGCTGGTCCCTGTAAGCATTTGAGCCTGAGACTCCTATTGCAACTCATGATTTCAAACATTTTTAAAGTATGGGGATATCTTATAATTATGTTTTTGGTATCTGTTACCTAAAAGATACAAAGGAAAAATTCTATAGCTTCAGCAATATCTTTAAATGAATTTCTATTTTATAAATTACATCTACAAATATTTGTATATTTATATGTGAAGAGTAATACTGAGTATATGGATGAAGCACAAAGCACACACAGAGGAGTGAACCTTTTGCTCTAACTCCTAGATTTTCCCAGGGATCCATGAGACAAAGGTTGGGAATCACTGATCTAGTAAAAAGAATTCTGGACTGGGAATCAGGAAACACAGTCTCTAGTTCCATCCTTGTACTGGATAGGCTATTGGCTGGTGATTTGAGGCAAATTAGTCAACCTTTTGGGGCACTGATTTTCTCTTGTGCAAAATGAATAAACCGGATAATTGTTGAGAACCTTTCCATTCATAAAACATAATAATATATGCCTTATGAGTCTTTACACCTATTACAAAAACCCAGGCAACTATGGGACCTCCCAAAGTGTACCTGGGTTTTACCTAAAGACAAAAGGTTTATTAGGGAGGGAACTGCCATGGAAAAAATGGAAACACAGGGAAAACTGCAACTCTACTATTTCCAAGTTTATATACAATTTTATATTTTCCATTCCAAACCATGTTTGAAAAACTAGCAGTATATTTATGAGTAAACTGTCTTAAAGAGAACTCAGCATTATAGATATATTTCATTTGAGCTCAGATATTTGGGGTATAATGTTTTAGGCATATAAGTTTATGGGCTCAAACGTACATATTCTTTTCAGATCAAAGGCGATACTGTTTACAAAAGCACTTTGAACACTACAGTATTATCTAGGATTATCAGATATTATAATGCTGTTATTACCTGATATTCCCACCTGACTCCAAATCCTGTGCTCAGAGCCTTTACTCCACCACTGCCGCCCCCAGGGTTTCTATGCTTAGAGAGAATAATGTCAGATACATAGACATGTTCAGTGAATACTGATAAGTTTAAAATATTTGTGCTGTAAGTCCAATGATACTAGCACACAATAGTCTGTTTTTTCAGTATATGTTATAAAAGAAAACTAATACTATAACTGCCCCCGGGGAATCACTCCATCTCACAGTATATTATATTGCCTTAGAATTTCCTCTGTCAGGGAAGCCTATAATAATAACTGCAGCAAATTCAAGTTTCTTACGTAATGCCCATTCTCACCTTCTTTCTTTTAACAGAACCCTGACTTTGTTCATGACCAATATGTGCCCAGTTAAAATATTCATCAGATGCTCTGGTAGCCAGAGGTGGTCATGAAATCCAATTCTAGGCAACGATTACAAGTCTTCTGGGTAGGACCTCCAGAAAGCTATGGTTCCCCTAATATAAAAAAGGGCAGACACCACTAGTATATTCCTTTTACTTTCATCCTTCCTCCCTCCTTGCCTAAAGCAGGGACACAATACATGGAAGAGGAGTGTCCACCTCATGACCATGATGATGAAATATACTGACAGGAAAAAAAGGAAGAAAGGGAGGAAGGAAGGAAGCCTAAAGGAGTGTGAGTTATGCTGCTTGTCTCTGAACTTCCTGCTGAGAAAAAACTAAATCCCTATTTATTTTTATTTATTATTTAAGCTAATCTTGTAAATTTTCCATTACATATATCCAGGTACAATCCTAATATAATACAGAAATTGATAATCCCAAATTATCAACAGGAAGTAAAATAAGAATCTAATAAATATAAATTACAGTTTCTGTGGTATTATCATGCCTCTCTCTTGAACCACAGAGTTTTTAGATATTTTGAATCTTTCATTCCCTAGCATTACACTGAACCTAACTAAATAGATCTAGCTCTTATTGACCTGATCTTTAAAGACACTATAAAAATTCAGGGACGTAGTTAATGAGTAATATAAAAATTGTTTACCAAAAAAATTGTTTTCCACGAGTTGTGGGTGTTAAAAACCATATGCAACTTTTGTTTTTCTTTGTTTCCTGATTCCAGAGCCTTCTGACCAACATACCTTAGAGCACTGATTTGCCCTTAATAGTTTATAGGTGTGCCAAGCTGCTGCTTCAGTTCACAGGTCTGGCGGGTAGGGCCTGGAGTGATCAAGCCCTTGCTGCTGCTTGCCCCCGACCACACCAGCCTGTCCACTTACCTCAGTAGACTATGCAAACATTCTTACTGCCTGTGTGCAAAACAGCATGAAAAAGGCTGGGAAGCACTGCCCTATATGACAGCTAGCTGCCATCAAAATAATAACAGCAATGGAAAAAAAAATTACCTATTACAATACTCTATGGATCAAAAATTAGCTCACACACATCACATCATTTTATTCTCAGCAAAATCATGAGTGGTCAATAGGGCGCTTATATTTATTATCAAGGTTCAGATATGGTAATGTGCCCACTAACACACATTGCTAGGAAATGACAGAGCCAGGAGTTTTGAATCAAGGATTTCTGCTCTAAGCCTATGCTTTTTCTGACATAGCTCCCTGTATGACGATAGTCCACATTTGCACAGATCTTTGAAATGAGTGTTTTGATTTCATACTCTGAAGAAAGTTCAAATGGTTTTCCTTTGTTTTCTCTTGTGACTGCCATGCAAATACTAACATATATGGAAACTGATACTCTCTTTGAACTTAGCAGGACTGAGAAAGCACAACACTAAATGACACATTTAGGCCGTACCAATTTTCTTTTTACATCTCCCATCCCTGACACCCTGAGAGCCAACCCTTGTCATTTTGTGTGAGTAGAAAAGAGAGTTTTTGCCCACCACTCTCCCCAATAGTACCTATTAAAAAGAAAATAATACGTTGCTGTTGACTATGCTTAAGTTTTGCTTTGTTTTGCCGAACACAATTTCTCATTGCCCTTTCCATAAAAGGGAATAGAGAGAAATGAAAGAAACTATCAAAAGTAAATTTCATTTTTAACATATAAAAGGAAATATGAATTTTAAATATTGGGTAATTATTGTCGAGAGGTATTATTGAAATAGAAGGAATTTAAGTTTGCTACTCCTGTTTTAGAAAGCTAGACAACCAATAGATTTCAGTGACTAGATATAATATTTTAATTTTATAGCAATGGAGAAACAAAGAGGATACATGCACCAAAATAGGAGGTACGAGGAAACTCCTATAAGTAGCTATTATAGACAGATTCAAAAGCACAAGTAATATCTATAATATTAACCAAATATTAATTCACTGTTCAGAAAGTGAGCATGCATGGCATAAAACAATAAGTTTAAGCAAGCATAAGTTACAGAATACAATATGCAGTGGTTACGGAAGTAAGCCTGTGGCAGGTTTAGAATTCCATGTTTAAAGACAAGGGCGTGAGATCCAGAACAACTAGGTTCCAATCCTGGTTGTATCACTTAGCAGTTGAGTGATGATAACATGCTTAATTTTTAGTACAGAAGAAGTATTGATTTCTTGATTCTATCAACAGTTAAGATTAGTAAAATTACAGCATTATATAAAAAGTAGAATTCTTATCTTGATTGCTTGTTTTCAATAGTACTTTTAAACTAAATCTCATCAACCACAAAATGTCCACAAGACATAAAGTAATTTCTGCCACCCAGTAGCAAGTAAGCTGAGATTATAAATTGGAATAACATAAGTGCAACACTGTGGGAAAGTTCATGGTAAAAGCCAAACTAACCTAGTTCCATGAAAGGCTAAGCACATTTGGAAGACAATTCAATTCTTCCAGTACATACTGCGTATTCCATCCTATTCTACAAGACTGAGTCACCACTGCCTCAACACTAGCCTATTACTCCTTATCCTGAGATGTAGATTAAACATTCTCTTCAGCAGCTAACTGTAAACATAAACCCTACTTCTCAGGACCTGTGACTTTTCAACATACTTAATAAGGGGCATGTCTATACTGGCCAAGTAAAAATCTACCATCAGAAATCAAGTCCTTTTGGTGTCCACAAGGGTTGATCAATGCATGTGTGTTCCACTGGCAAGTTGACTTACGTCAAGTCTAAGTAGCACATCTTATCCACCCTGTTTGAACTGTACATCCAAAGCTAATCTAGGGCATTCTTCACAGAATTAGAACAAAAAATTTTACAATTTGTATGGAAACACAAAAGACCCCAAATAGCCAAAGCAATCTTGAGAAAGAAAAACAGAGCTGGAGGAATCAGGCCCCCTGACTTCAGACTATACTACAAAGCTACAGTAATCAAGACAGTGTGGTACTGGCACAAAAACAGAAATATACATCAATGGTACAGGATAGAAAGCCCAGAGACAAACCCACACACATATGTTCACCTAATTTATGGCAAAGGAGGCAAGAACATACAATGGAGAAAAGACAGCCTCTTCAATAAGTGGTGCTAGGAAAACTAGACAGCTACATGTAAAAAATGAAATTAGAACACTCCCTAACACCATACACAAAAATAAGCTCCAAATGGATTAAAGACCTAAATGTAAGACCGGACACTATAAAACTTTGAGAGGAAAACATAGGAAAAACACTCTTTGATATAAACCACAGCAAGATCTTTTTTGACCCACCTCCTAGAGTAATGAAAATAAAAACAAAAAATGAACAAATGGGACCTAATGAAACTTAAAAGCTTTTGCACAGCAAAGGAAACCATAAACAAGACGAAAAGACAACCCTCAGAGTGGGAGAAAATCTTTGCAAACGAAGTAACTGACAAAGGATTAATCTCCAATATATATAAACAGCTCATGGAGCTCAATATCAAAAAAACAAACAACACAATTAAAAAATGGGCAGAAGACCTAAATAGACATTTCACCAAAGAAGACATACAGATGGCCAAGAGGCATGTGAAAAGAAGCTCAACATCACTAATTATTAGAGAAATGCAAATCAAAACTACCATGAGGTATCACCTCAAACTGGTCAAAATGGCCATTATCAAAA
The DNA here is from genome assembly GCF_964341445.2 of Mesoplodon mirus. Classification (NCBI taxonomy): domain Eukaryota; kingdom Metazoa; phylum Chordata; class Mammalia; order Artiodactyla; family Ziphiidae; genus Mesoplodon; species Mesoplodon mirus. Next base: position 90,793,070 of record NC_138977.1, read on the forward strand.
AATCTAGAAACAATAAATGCTGGAGAGAGTGTGGTGAAAAGGGAACCCTCCTGCACTGTTGATGGGAATGTAAATTGATACAGCCACTATGGAGAACAGTATGGAGGTTCCTTAAAAAACTAAAAATAGGACTACCATATGACCCAGCAATCCCACTACTGGGCATATACCCTGAGAAAACCATAATTCAAAAAGAGTCATGTACCAAAATGTTCACTGCAGCACTATTTACAATAGCCAGGACATAGAAGCAACCTAAATGTCCATCGACAGATGAATGGATAAAGAAGATGTGACACATATATACAATGGAATATTACTCAGCCATAAAAAGAAACAAAATTGAGTTATTTGTAGTGAGGTGGATGGACCTAGAGTCTGTCATACAGAGTGAAGTCAGAAAGAGAAAAACAAATACTGTATACTAATGCATATATATGGAGTTAAAAAAATGGTACTGATGAACCTACTGTCAGGGCAGGAATAAAGACACAGACACAGAGAATGGACTTGAGGACACGAGAGGTGGGGTGGGAAGCTGGGGCGAAGTGAGAGAGTGGCATGGACATATATACACTACCAAATGTAAAATAGATAGCTAGTGGGAAGCAGCAGCATACAACAGGGAGATCAGCTCAGTGCTTTGCGACAACCTAGAGGGGTGGGAAAGGGAGGTGGAAGTGAGGCTCAAGAGGGAGGGGATACAGGGATAAATGTATGCATATGGCTGATTCACTTTGCTGTAAAACAGAAACTAACACAGCATTGTGAAGCAATTATACTCCAATAAAGATGTATAAAAAATAAATTTAAAAAAAAACCAAAGCTAATCTAGGTAGGAATATATACTTTGTATTATAAAATAAGATGTCTCCAAAATTTAAAGATACACTAAAATTTCCACAAATTCGTATTTTTTTTTTACCTTCAACTGCTAACTTTACAAATTTTCCTAATATAAACACAAATGTACAGAAGTGTTTTTAAACGTGAAATCACATTTAAAAGCAAGAAAATGCAATATCCTGAGCAACCATAAAACAGAAACCAATAAAGAATGAAATTCTGGGTCAATAAACACCTTGAGCGAATATCGAATGAACACTGACTGCTTGACCTCAATTCTCAAAATAATATAGTAACACACTAATGCTGCAGAAAGCTATCCAAACACCCTCGTTAAAACACACCATCTTTGTTGTCTGTTTCTGGAATTATGTGTGTTAAGAATAACTTCCAATTATACTCTCCTAGTGTTCAAATTGACTTTGAATCAAATCACTGTTCTAAGCTCTATATAAACCATATTAAGCCTTTCGAAGTCAATATTCATTTATAGCCAAACACACACATGGAATCACACTCAGTGCTGTACCCTAATGAAATGGGAACAACTCCCACAAGTTTTCCTTACGTAGATTTTAAGTTGGCAAGCAGGTTCTGTACTGGGCAAGGAAACGTTTCATTTCTGTGGGAAGTTCATTCGGTTTCCATCTTGTCAGGGTTTCATTTTCCATGACCAGACACAGGAAAGGTCAGCAGTGGGCACAAAGGAAAGCACACATGCACGGATGCTCAGGTGGACAGAGACACAGCCTGCTTCTGAGAAAGCTGGGTGCTCCCCCGAGGGAGGCAGGACAGGGGACAGGAGGAAAAGTCAGATGATATGTAACCTCCCTCAGCTGAGCCTTCCCCAGTGGAGAGGTCTACATGCACCCACACACGCATATCCATGAATGAATGGCAACCTGGTATGTTTTTAAAGTATTTACGTTTTACATGTAAGTTTTAATAACTTCTCACTCTCAAACAGGCCCAGGCTCAATCCACACTACTAGCAATAAGCTTTACACAAAATATAAAGAATATTGAATTTGATATGAAACAACACAAATGAATATCTCTGTAAGTTATATCACAGTTCTTACTAGAAGTGAAAATGGTTAGATTTTAGGATATTTAATTATATACTTCCCCCAAATCAACAGCCTACTTTACTGGGATGTTTGGGGATTATTTTGGATACTACCAACTAATTCAGATTCAAGATGAAATATGAGAAGTCAAAATATGAAACTATTCTTGAAAATGGCAATTTTCATCCTATAACATTGTACAACATCTTAGGGAAACAGGTTTTTTGTTATTGTTTTTAAGTTTGAAATGACAATCTCAAAGAGAATATGTCAACAGAAATCCTTTGAATAGGATGGATGCACATCATTTTATTTTTCCTTAAAGATATTACACCCTGTGAGTATTTTGCTATTTTAACAAGGCTCAGGCTCTAAGAATATGAATACTGACAAGCAACTAGAAGGCCATTTCCCTACCACTACTGGAACAACAACAACAACAAAAAACCTACAACAAAAACCTCTAATCCGACAGGCTGGGCAGCATTCATCAGGCCTCATGAAATTCTGAACAACTCCAATGAAGATGGTTACATCCCATTTCCAAATGCCTTTATTTTTAAATCTGTTTTCTGTATCGGTGACGTTTATGTCCTCTATTTTTGTTAAACACTCACCTGTGACTTTTTGCAGCAAAGGTGACAATTCAGACTCCTCACAAAAGACTTGAGCCAATGCTTTCTTCACTTTTTCTTCACCTTCACCCAGGTCTTTGTCCACTGAGAACTCTCCACTGACAGAATAAATATATATCAGGAGGACCAGCAGCTCTTCGGGGCTGTAGTCATCATTAGTCCTCTGGTTCGAAGGCTTAATCATGGGAAGCAGCTGATTTAACACAACAGACATTGTCGACTCCCCAATGCTCTGAAATAAAAGGGGGGAATAGGCACATATGTCAGTCTTGTACAAAGATGTAATTTATGCACTACATCAGCTCAAAGATAGCTTGCAAACAAGTCTGTGATGTTCACTGACTAGATTGCTTTTTATTTGTTTGTTTCTTGTCCTGGAGAGAATACTGCAGGAAATTTGGCATTAGAGCTGTTGTTTTGAAAGATCTAGTTCATAAAATGGCTGGTCAAGTTGCATACCCTTTTCTATTATCTTACATATTGCTTAAATAAATAAGAAATAAGAGCCATGTGTAAGTATTTCAGATGCTAGAAATTTTAAATAAAAATAATATATTTGTAACATATGATTAAAAATAAAAACATGCCAGCACCTATATGCTGACATTCCTTCAGAGGAATTACTTTGGATTTTATAGCATATTCTTTTAATATTCTTTAAGGTGGCAAATATTAGTCAGAATAGATTTTCTTTTTATAACAATGAAAAGTCATTTTCTGCTAAATCTGGTCAAACTGGGTAATGACACTTCAGGATATCTTTGGGTTAGTCTGAAGATAATTCACATTTAAAGTTTAAAAAAAAATGTGCTTTTAGATATTCCACCAATTTCCTGAGTGATATTTAGCAGAGAATTTCAAAATTCCTTTCATGTGATAACAGCATTGCATTACTGAGTTAGCTGCATAACTTCTAATGCACTATGCACATTTCTAGTACAAATTCTGAGGTTTTTGGTGAATAGATAAATCCCCATTTTAAACAATGTGATTTAATTCTACTTATAATCTAAAATAACCCTGTAAAATAAAACTCAACTATTTGTATTTATATTAAAATCAGGGGCCAAATGATCACGAGTTACAACTTTCATGTTATTCATTCAGAAGCATTCACTGAGCATCTACTATGTTCCAGGTACTACTCTGGGTCTGGGGAAGACAGCAGTGAACGAAACAAATCCCCTGCTATCATAGAGCTTACATTCTAATGGGGGAAAACAGACAATTTAAAGCTAAGGAAGTAAAATATATAGTATTTTAAATGGTGGTAAGAGCTACAGAGAAAAATAAAGCAGGAATGAAAGATGGGACTTAAGGGTGTGTTTATGTTGGTAAATATGCACTATTTTATTTTTTAATTTTTTAGACCATAGTCTTTTATTTATTTATTTATTTATTTATCTATCTATCTATCTATTTTTGGCTGCGTTGGGTCTTCGTTGCTGCGCGCGGGCTTTCTCTAGTTGTGGTGAGCAGGCGCTACTCTTCCTTGCGGTGCGCGGGCTTCTCATTGCACTGGCATCTCTTGTTGCGGAGCACAGGCTCTAGGTGCATGGGCTTCAGTAGTTGCAGCACATGGGCTCAGTAGTTGTGGCACACTGGCTCTAGGGCACACAGGCTTCAGTAGTTGTGGCCGCGGGCACAGTAGTTGTGGCTCACGGGCTCTAGAACACAGGCTCAGTAGTCGTGGTGCACGGGCTTCATTGCTCTGCAGCATGTGGGATCTTCCCGGACCAGGGATCGAACCCGTGTCCCCTGCATTGGCAGGCGGGTTCTTAACCATTGCGTCACCAGGGAAGTCCCTGGTGACTATTTTAAAGAGGAAAAGCCGTGTTAAGAAGGGAGTATTGGAATAAAGAAAGACCTATAGAAACTCCCTCTTTCTGAATGAAGTTGATGGCAAGCAGCTGAATGTGGTTCTGTATTGGGACAACTACCCAAAATGAGCTTTTCAAGTCATTTCCACACCTGGGAAAATCTGGACATATCATCTCAAGGTTAAGGTTCATAATTACATTTTTTGGTACACGAGAAACAGCTGTTACCATTTATTTCCACTAAAAATCTTGGATGTTCACAATGTACCAAACAAAAATAAAATGAAATGACTAAAGTACAAAAGGAAAAGAACAGAATGGAGATTTTACTGTTATGTGGTGACAAGACATGGTTTATCAAGTATAAACATACCCACTTCTCAAAGGAAATGGCTGAAAGGTTTGAAGGCATCCTAGGACTGTCCTATGGCCTCAGAAGTCTCTTGGGAGGAACTTTCAAGTGTTTGTTTTTTACTTTAAAAGCTGCCGGAAAGCAATTTAAAAGAAAGGAGCTGTGTGGCTGGCTTGTTAAAAGAAGGGCCATGGGGGCTGCAGCTTTCGCTTTTTATTTTTTACCCTATCACCAACTCCTTGGATGACATTAAACAGATTCTTTCATTGCTTTATATCCCATTTCTAAAAAGCAGGTGTATACATCAAGTATCTGTCCTATAGGAACCCTGTGATTCTTTCCCCAGAGCAAAAAGATTTTTTTTTTTTTGTGATAGTTATAAAAAGTAAAACAGGGCAGGGTAATCATCATAGTCATTTAAGAAGATTCACTCGCTAACATCTGGCCATCAGAGCATCATTTTCAAGTTGTTGATCTGTCACTGGAGAGCAAAATCCCTCCTCAGTGACAATGCAGTGGACTTCCACTGGCTAGCTCGTACCTCTGCACACCAATTTGTAAAATTACACTTTAGTCTGCTTAATGCATCCGAAGAAGTTAATAACTGAGCTGAATACAAAGCCAAGAATACTGATTAGTCTTAAAGAGGCATTAGATATTGTGGAAGTAAAGAGATTCTGTTTCAAAAAGCCAGATTCCAATCTTGACTGTTCCACTAGCTAGTATTTTAACCTCTTTGGATCTCAGTAAACTTCTTAGGATGTCTTCATCTCTAAAATTACATGATCGGACTAGAGGGTGACTGAGTTCTTAAGTCATAGTTACGCTAAGATCTCCATTTTTACTTTCTTCTCCCCCTACCTTAAAAAATTACCATTGGTGGTAGAAGGCAGTGAATCTCGCTGTTCGCTACACAGCAAAATATATCAATAAATACTTGAAAAAGAAAAGCCTTCCTATAGAAAGAAATGTAGATGCAGAAATATTGTAGATATGTGTGTAACATGGGCTGATATACGTTCACGTATTTCCTAACTCTGTCCACTGAGAAGATCTAGAAGTAGTTACATCCCAGTAGCAATGAGCACTCCAGTGGTCAGATCTTAGTTTCTAGTATCATTCTCCAATAATAGGAACCAGAGATCCTTGGAGAAATGGCTGATTCTAGGGATGGGGCAGGGAAAATACAAGAAGAACCTGGAATATCTTGTAGTGTCAGAAAGTTAGGAAGTCCTTAGAAAACAAACAAATGGGGGCATGTCAAAACGACACAAGAGACAACTGGAAGACCTCCCAGTGGTCAAAGCTGGAACGATTTGCACAAGAGAATAATTAAAGTAGTAGTAGTAATGGGTTATAACCCAAAGTATAAAATAAATATGCATCACTCCACACTGGTATGAATAAGTGGTTACATTAATGTAGGGGAAAAGAAATATTCCTTAACAGAAGAATTCCAAATAACTTACCTACATAAGATACTTCTCCTCCTGGAGACAGAACTTAATCGCCCCACCTCTTAAGTGTGAGCTGAACATGGTGACTTGCTTCTAAAAAACTGTGTATGGAAAGGGGAGGGAGGAGTGACTTTACCTTAGTCAGAGGATCAAGGTTAACATCACCAGTGATAAGTCACATTGATATCACGTGTCCCAAATATGATGTGATGAGAATGGCACTTTACTTTTGCAGTATTCTTCTCCCAAGCCCATAACCCCATGACAAAAACATCAGATAAATCCTAATTGAGGGACATTCTACAAAATGCCTGACCAGTACTCCCTCAAAACCGTCAAGGTCATGAAAAATAAGGAAAAAATGAAAAACTATCACACACCAGATGAGACTAAGGATACATAATGACTAAATGTAATGTGATATCCTGGATGGGATCCTGGAACAAAGGACATTAGAGAAAAACTAGTGAAATCAGACTGAAGTCTGGAGTTTATAATTAATAGTAATGTACCATGTTGGTTTCTTAGTTTCGACAAATGATTGAGGATACACAATAGTGTAAGATTTTAACAGTAGGGTGAGGGGTATACAGAAATTCTCTGTATTATCTTGGCAAGTTTTCGATAAATCTAAAGCTATTCTAAAATAAAACATTTATTGGAAAGGGAAGAAGAAGGGGAGGGGAGGAAGGGAAGACAGTAAGAGACAAAGCCACGTACATTTTGATCTCCTTTCTGTCAGACTGAAAATTCCAAGACAAATGATTTCAGCTCAGTATGAGGAAGAACTCCTACAACCAGAGCCAAGGTAAGAGACTGACTCAGGAAGCAACGAACTTCCCATCAAAGCAAAGGGAAGCAGGGTGATCTGGCAAGGATGAAGCAGAGAGAATCCCACGCCACCTTGGCTTAGAAGGTGAACTAGACCTTCCTAGTGCTATCCATAAAAGCATGACTCCAGACTGGATGCATACCCATCTTCTGATCTTCTCTGCTCTTAGAATGGAACCTCAACAACAAGGAAAGAAAACATCCTAGATGAAACTTCCTAGACTGAAACTTTTTTAAAGGTAAAAGAAAGAATCTGAGGTGGGTTAAAAATGAGGAGATGGGAGTAAGATTTTATGCCTGGGTTTGAATTCTGGCTGTACCACTTACTAGCTGTATGACCTTGGGTAAGTCTCAGTTTTCTCATCTATATAAAATGGAAAGAGTATCACAAAGGCCTGAATATCAAGCAGTCCCAAGCCACAGGCATTTTCATAATACTGGGACGACTGCTTAAACTACTTTGTGGTTTAAAATAGAGTAACCCCACAACGGGACAGTCTTTGTAAGGACTCAAACATAGGGGGAGGCCCTCTTTTCTGAGGGCTAATTTTAAGGAAAGCACTTTCCCTTACATTTGAGGATACACAATAATAGTTTTTGTTTCATAAGGTTATTCTAAAGATTTAATAATAGGAGTCACAAAGCACAGTGCCTGGCACATAGTCCCTGATAAATACTAACTATAACTATTGGGTTGGCCAAAAGGTTCGTTCGGTTTTTTCTACAAGATGGCTCTAGTAGCACTTAGTTTTCTTTAACTTCATTTGAAACAATTTTGTTAGACTGTATGTGACAGCTGTCATATCAGCACACATTTAAAAAAGACATCAAATTTGGTGAATTTTTGTGTAGCCATTTTGATATTGAAGATGGAAGAAAAAAGCAACATTTTTGGCACATTACGCTTTATTATTTCAGGAAAGGTAAAAACGCAACTGAAATACAAAAAAAGATTTGTGCAGCATATGGAGAAGGTGCTGTGACTGATTGAATGTGTCAAAAGTGGTTTGCAAAGTTTTGTGCTGGAGATTTCTCAGTGGACAATGCTCCACAGTTGGGTAGACCAGTTGAAGTTGATAGCGATCAAATCAAGACATTAATTGAGAACAATCAACATTATACCACACGGGAGATAGCCGACATACTCTAAATACCCAAATCAAGTGTTGAAAATCATTTGCACCAGCTTGGTTATGTTAATCGCCTTGATGTTTGGGTTCCACGTGAGTTCAGCGCAGGAAACCTTCTTGACCCTATTTCCGCATGAGATTCTCTACTTAAACATAACAAAAATGTTCCATTTTTAAAACAAATTGTGACAGGCGATGAAAAGTGGATACCGTACAATAATGTGGAACAGAAGAGATCGTGGGGCAAGTGAAATGAACCACCACCAACCACACCAAAGGCCGGTCTTCATCCAAAGAAGGTGATGTTGTGTATACGGTGGGATTGGAAGGGAGTCCTCTATTATGAGCTCCTTCCGGAAAACCAAACGAATAATTCCAACAAGCACTGCTCCCAGTTAAACCAACTGAAAGCAGCACTCAGTGAAAAGCATCCAGAATTAGTCAAGAAAAAACTCATAATCTTCCGTCAGGATAACGCAAGACCTCATGTTTCTTTGATGACCAGGCAAAAAAATGTCACAACTTGTCTGGGAAGTTCTGATTCTTCTGCCGTATTCACCAGACATTGAACCTTTGGATTTCCATTTATTTAGGTCTTTACAAAATTCTCTTAATGGAAAAAATTTCAATTACCTGGGAGACTGTAAAAGGCACCTGGAACAGTTCTTTGCTCAAAAAGATAAAAAGTTTTGGGAAGATGGAATTATGAAGTTGCCTGAAAAATAGCAGAAGGTCGTGGAACAAAAGGGTGAATACGTTGTTCAATAAAGTTCTTGGTGAAAATGAAAAAGGTGTCTTTTATTTTTACTTAAAAACCAAAGGCACTTTTTGACCAACCCAATACTACCCAACTACTACTACTACTTATTGCCTACTACCCCACTGACTCCCTTCTTACCCAGCAGAAGTGATTAAGATGTTTGGTAAGAGACTGAAATACCTTCCAGGAATAAGAAGTTAGCAGCCTCAAAGGAGGCAGGAGCGGCCTACAAATACTGGATGTGTAACCACATCTTGGAACTTAACTGCAAAGTTAGTCAAAGGTTAAAGGCAATATAAACATTATTAAACACTGCCATTAAAAAAGCACACACAGAGTAAACCACAACCAAAGGGGAAAAAATGGCTTCTTTATAAAGTACCAGGGATTAAATTTCTCATTCATTTTGATATAAATGGGCTTACTAGTAGGAGGTGGAAGACTGGAGCTGTGTCTGGAATGACAAAAACTTTTTTTAAAAGAATTCTGCAGACTGGGGCTTCTGTTATTTTTGAATGAATCCCCAGTAACTCCATACAAAAGGCCCTCTGTAAAATGCATGTTGTCTTTAGAAAAGCCAACTTTGGGGCTGAATTAAGACACCTCTGCAAAGTCAGAGTCAGTCTCTGTGCTGGCGACCTCTGCAGGCATGAGGTGCAAAGGGGCCATATGCAGTGTGGCTGCAGAGAAGGCCGGCAGCTCCACACCTGTTCCTCTGGAATGCAGAACCTGCAGACACTTAGGGGAACTCTAAGCCACTCGAAAGTGCTGCTCTGCAGAGACCCCATCTCTACAATTCCTCCAAGCTTCTGCTCAGTTAGCGGGTGCAGGCTCAAGGGATGCTGTCAGGGAGTGCCTAAGGCCCTTCTGCCCCAAATATCACTTGTGTTAATGGCCTTTGCCATTCTTGCATTAATACTTGCCACAAGGCCTTAAATTCCCATAACTAAAGCCACTCTGCTTCTTTGGGGAATGGGCTTTACATGCCCCAGGGAAAATGCAAAAATGTAACTTGGTGTGTATTAAGGATAATTAATTGCTGCTCTCATGCATTCATCAACAAATATTTATTGTGCACATACTATGTGCCAGACACAAGATTCAAGGAACTTACAGGAGAGTGGGGATAGGAGCAAACAGTCATGATGATGCAGTAAATAAGTGCTTTAATAGAGGTATTCATTTACTTTGGAAATACAGCAGAGCAACATCTAAATCCTCGAAGAGGTGGTACCTCAATTGAGTCTTAAACAATCAACATCTAATATCAGGGAGGAGCAAAGCTCTGAGAAATGAGTGATGGGATAGGATCCTTCATTCCTTCCTTCAACAACTATTTAATGCACGCTTACTAAGTGTGTGGTAGGCAGAATAACACCCCCTCAAAGAGACCTACACTCTTGTCCCCAGAACCATAAACATGTTATATTATATGACCAAAGGGACTTTGCAGATGTGATTAAAGTTACAGAACTTGAGATGGGGAGATTATCCTGCATTATCTGGGTGGGCCCAATCTAGTCATGTGGGTCCTTGAAGTAGAGAACCTTTCCTGGCTGTGGTTAGAGAGAGACGCAATGATGAAAGGTCAGAGAGAAGCACACTGCATGTTTTAAAGATGGAGGAAGGGGGACATGACCCAAGGAATGCAGGGGGCCTCTAGAAGGCAAGGAAACAGATGTCCCCTTAGAGCCTCCAGAAAGGAATGCAGTGCTGCCGTCACCTTAATTTTAGTCCAGTGAGACCAGTGTTGGACTTCTGAGCTACAAAATTATAATGTAGTAAATTTCTGTTGTTCTAAGCCACTAAGTTTGTGGTGATTTGTTACAGCAGCAATAGAAAATTGATGCAAGTGGTTTATGTGAGATAGGGCATGTGAAGCTCTGCATCAGGCCCATAGCCCAGTCAGAGAACCTGGTAAAAAGTAGGGCTCCATAAATATCTGCCCAATGACTAAACAAACAAGCAAGAGCAAGCATGAATTGGTTCCTGGGTGGTACGTATTCCATCCGTGCCACTAGGGAACCAGTGAGTGCCTTCAGGGTTGTCATAGAAAAGGAAGGCACAGAGACACACCAAATTTAAAATTTGCTACTTAATAATTTGCTCCCTAATTGGCTACTTAAATTTGCCTAGAATTAGTCCAAAATCATGCAATTGCAAAAGCCAATATTTATCAGGCTCAGGATAATCATATAGGACAGTGAGTTTCAAAGTGTGAGCCACAGACCTGAGATCCCAGAGACCTTTTCAAGAGGTCCACAAGGTCATAACTATTTTTATAAAAATATTAAGGCTTCCAACACCTGTTCTCCTCAAGATTGAGGACAATCAAAGAAAAGGGGGGATCACAACTGACCAGGAGGTCCCTCGGGTACAAATTCTTTCCATGTCCCCCGTTTCTTGTTTGTAGGAAATAGGCTTCATTCAGCCTCCTTGACCTTCCCTGAGTTCCAAAGGGCAGGTTCAAAGAATTACTAATCAGGGAAGGGAGGGAATACAGAAACAAGGGAGAAGCAGTCAAGAAACAATAGTGCAGCCTTGGGTAAGGGTCCTGGTTCCTCCTCAAAGAATATACATAACAATATCTTTGAACTCTTCTGCAGAACTAAGGCCTCCGCCCAGGTGGAGGATGGTAACTTCAGGCTGAGCACAAGATTCCTGGAGCACCACCCTGCTACCTACCTCCCCACCAACCAATCAGAAGAAAGTCACACACCCCGCAGCCCTCATCCCCAACTTTGCCTATAAAACCTTTTCCCGCAAAACCATCAGGGAGTTCAGGGTTTTTGAGCAGAAGCCACCCGTTCTCCTTGCTTGGCCCTGCAATAAACCTTTCTCTGCTCAAAAAAAAAAAAAAAAAAAAAAAGAAAGAAAAGAAAAAGAACAAACAATACTAAGGTATTCTTTGCCTTGTTGACATTTGCACTAAGAGTACAAACATAATGGTGGGTAACAGTGCTGGTACCTTAACACAGGTCACGGAGAGAGGCTCCAAACTGTGATGACATTGCAGTTTTGAACACTGTGCTATGTACCCACAGCTGGAATGTTTTAAAAAGCCCGTTTCACTTAAGAGTGCTCTCAATGAAGCAGTGAAAATTATTAATCGTACAAAATCTCAAAGCTTAAATAAATGTCTCTTTAATATTCTGTGTAACAAAATAGGAACTATGCCTAAAGTGCTTCTGTTATATACTAAAGTACAATGGTTATTTTGAGGAAAAGAATTCGTGCAAGTATTTGAGTCATAAACTGAATTGTTGCTCTCGTGCAATATCATTGTTACTTGAAAAAAATTTCAGATAGAGAAATTATAATTAAAACTTGGGTATTTGACAAACATTTTCTCAAAAATGAACAAAGTGAGCCTGTTTCTTCCAGGAAAACAATGGACATATTTATTGCCAATGATGAAATTCTGGCTTTTAAATTAAAATTCAGTTTTTGGAAAACTTGTATCTGCCACTGCCAGATTCTCTATACTTAAAGACATCTCCGACAACATCTACGGTGACATTAAATATGTGATTTTTTTCTTTGAATTGCATACTGAAATGTGTCAACGTTTGGAAGATCTGCATACTTCAGTGAGCCAATGTTGTACAAATGACCCATGCATGATGTAAGGAAATCAGGCATAGGCAAAAGATCCATGCAAAATGCAGGATAGACAAGTGGATTTTAATGTAAAAGAGTACAGAAAGCTTACTGATATGCTTTCCAATTCCACATTACAAATTACCTTTAAGAAATTACTACTTGTAGAGTCAACGTATGGTATCAAAACACAATATGTGCAAACATGAAAAGGCGATCAAAATATTCCTCCCTTTTCCAACTATGTATCTGCATGAGGCTGGATTTTCTTCAAATATTACTTCAACCGAAACAACATATGGCAGCATATTGAATGAGGAGGCAAACACAAGAACCCAGCTGTTTTCTCTTCAGGGAGACATTAAAGAGATTTGCAAAACTATAAACCAATGCTATTCTCACTTTTCTTTTTTTTTTTTTTTTTTAAGTTCCCCAAATACCCTGTTAGAATTTTTTTTTTTTAATTTTATTTATTTTTGGCTGTGTTGGGTCTTCGTTTCTGTGCGAGGGCTTTCTCTAGTTGTGGCGAGCGGGGGCCACTCTTCATTGCTGTGCGCAGGCCTCTCACTGTCGTGGCCTCTCTTGTTGCGGAGCACAGGCTCCAGATGCGCAGGCTCAGTAGTTGTGGCTCACGGGCCCAGTTGCTCCGCGGCATGTGGGATCTTCCCAGACCAGGGCTCGAACCCGTGTCCCCTGCATTGGCAGGCAGATTCTCAACCACTGCGCCACCAGGGAAACCCCATTCTCACTTTTCTGTTTGTTTGTTTTGGGAACACAGTTCTTCTTCATAAAATGTATTATTTATGTTAGCTTGTAACAGGCTTGTTATTATTATTATTATTATTATTTTATTTATTTATTTTTTTGCAGTACGCAGGCCTCTCACTGTTGTGGTCTCTCCCGTTGCGGAGCACAGGCTCCGGACACGCAGGCTCAGCGGTCATGGCTCACGGGCCCAGCCGTCCCGCGGCATGTGGGATCTTCCCGGACCGGGGCACGAACCCACGTCCCCTGCATCGGTAGGTGGACTCTCAACCACTGTGCCACCAGGGAAGCCCGGCTTGTTATTATTTTTAAAGGAATTGATAAATAAATATTTTAAACTACTCTCAGTTTTAATTTCTACTATAGTAAATACTAATATTTACTGATTTAAGGATGTCACATCCTAAAAAGAAAGCTCATTATTTTCTACAGTCTTTCCCCCTTCTCATGCAACATAGGTCCTTTAAATCAGAGCTTCTCAAAATTTAATGTGCATGTGGATTACCTGGGGCTCTTGTTAAATGCAGATGCTAATTGACTAGGTTTGGGGATAGGGCTTGAATATTCTGTATGCCTAATAAGTTGTCAGGTGATACCAGTGCTGCTGGCCAGTGGACCACATTCTGAGTGGCATCTGGACTGGATCACTCAACAATTTCTAGACTGCAGTGTGTATGGGAAATAAACCATCCTGTTTGAGTCACTGTATTTGTGGATTCTCACCTTAATCTGAATACTGACTAATATAACTCATAAATCTACATCTCTAGCCAAATTTCTCTCCTTTTCTTGCTGCCCCTACAGTCAACTGCGTATTGGACATCTCCACTTGTATTGAATATATCTCATCTGCAAATATAATTCAACATGTCTAGAACTGATATGAAGATTTTTACCCCACTATCTGGTCTGCAGTCTGTATACCATACTGTTGTGTGATACTATCATTCTTCCAATTGAACAAGGCAGAAACTTGGAGTCTATCACAGCTTTCCCTCGTCCCTGCCACATCAAATCAGCCACCAAGTCCTGATGATTTTATATATGCCTTCCTCTACCGCCTAGGTTGCAACTACTATTATCTCTAGTCATGATTTATCTCATTCTGAACCAAAAATTTGATCTCCTTAAAGTTACTTCATGGTTTCCACTGGCTTCAAGATAAAGCTTTTATAGGACACATGCATTTCTTATAGCTTTGTGGCCCTAATTAACTGTTCAGCCTCATCCATCATGAATCCTTTCCTTACAGGCTACATTTCAGTTTTGCTGAACTACTTGCATTTGCCTCTGTGCTTTTGTACATGCTTATATCCCTGCCTAGAATATTTTTCCCTCCTTTCCACCTGGTCTCACAATTCAACTAAAACATTATCTCCCCTGACTTTCCCTGTGTGTTAAGTGCGCCTACTTTGTGATCCCTGAAAAGTCTCTACTTCCCTCTACCATGGCTCTTATCACCCTGAATTTAATTGTTTATTCATTAAATTGTTTATTCATTAAACATCTAGCCCCCTTCTAAGACTGAAAAATTCTTGATGGCAAGAAACACATCTTACTCCTAATGGTATCTCCAGCTCAGTCCTTTGAACATAGCTCAAAAGTATACTCATCTCTACAATGAAGTAGTTGACATCAGAAAAAGAGAAATGAACATTTACAAGGATATAATTATGATTATTTCATTTAATCCTCCTGATTACCCTGTAACATTGGGCATTATTATTTCAGAGGAAGAAACTGAGGTTGAGAAAGGTGACTTGTCAAGCGCGTCAGCTGGTGAATAGTTGAGCTGGGATCCAACTTAAGACTGTCTTTCTCCAAAACCTACATCTGATCCACTATACATTTCCTCTCCAGTGCTTCCCAGTCAGAGGGAAATCAGAGTTTGTGGGGAAGGGGAATCCAGAGCCTTGAGACAGGCTATGATGCTAGGATTCTGACAGGGACAAATCACCAAGGGAACTCAGCAAATAAGATAAATCAGACAGAGCAAGAGCAGCAGTAGACCAACTTAGCATGTCAGAGGCGATCTACTGACTTGCAGATCTTTAGAGTCCCCAAGTAAGGTAGATGACTGGCCCCAGAACCTCATTCAAGGTTAAAAATCTCTGGTGGAGGGTTATGTACTTCCAGTCACGAATGTTAAGGCAGAATTTATCATTCAAGGTGTTTCCATGCCATGTTTACCCTACACCCCTAAGCCCAAGGGACAGCTGGCTGGAGCTCAGGGCAGCCAGTGACACTGGGCCAGTGGCCTCCAGTCCTGTGTAGCTGTCAACCCAGTGTGTCCTTTACAAACAGCATAATTTTCTATGTATACCTACAACTATGTAAAAAAAAGGATGGGACATGCTGAAGAGATATGAACAAAAAGGAATCAAATCCTGAAGTCATCAAAGAGGGTGGAAATGGTCTCCAGGAGCAGCTAATTTAAAGATGGTAGATTGGGGCCACCGCATGGGCTTCAGATGAGAAGCAGCAAGAATAGGGTCGTAGATCAACAGTGTGGAAGTTGAACAGGCTCAGTTCCCTTAGCAAGAGAAGTGAGAAGAGGGTAAGACACAAGACAGAGAAGGGCAAAGATCATTCAGGGCCACATAGCCCATTGTTACAACCTTTGCTTTTCTTCTGAAATGAAAGGGGTTTTGAACAGAGCAACGGTATGATCTATGTTTTAAAAGGCTATCACTCAGGTTGTGGTGAAGAGAACAACAGACTTTAGAGAGGCAAGGGAAGCAGAGAGGCAGGTGAAAACAATCTCAATAATCCAAGCAAGAAAAAATGAGGCTTGGACTGAGATAGGCACATTGGAGGTGGTGTGAATTGGTTGAATGTGGAAATATTTTGAAGCTAAAGCCTGCACAGTTTACTGATGGATTGAATATGAAGTATGAGAGAAACAGAAGAGTCTAGAATTATTTCAAGGTTTTTGAAGAGGTTCTGAGTAGGAAGAGGTGTTTCAAAGGAGATAACAGAGAAGGCAGAATTGGAGTGAAATGTATGAATAGGACAGATACAAATATTCCAGAAAGGGGGGTGGGTGTCTGAGCTCAGGACAGGCAGAAAGGGACCAAAATGAATGGCAGGATTCTGGAGAGAGCAAAATAATGTCATAGACAAGAAAGTTGGAAGAATGTATCAGAAGACAATAGAATAAGCAGACGTAAGGTAGCACAATGAGGCTGATCTCAAAGTATGAAAGTGTTTCCTAAAATTTATCCCTCTAAGGAGCACTTGGAACTTGCTGGCATTCTGTGTCTGTGGAGCAAACAATTCCCTGGCACTGGGAAATGGTGAAATCCTCAGCAGAAGTAAAGACAGATTCTACAAACTTTCTCTCCCACTGAAAATGCCCATGAGAGAAAACCTGTAGTAGAATCACACAATGAAATAGTACACAGCAATGAGAATGACCTCCAATTTCATAAAACAACAATATGGATGAATCTCACAAATAAAATGTTGAATGAAAGAATCCATAACAAAGAACATATTATACAATTCCATTTATGTAAAATACAAAAGCCAGGGAAAACTATCTAGGTTTTTAGAAGTTCCTACCCCTTGAAAGGAGGGAGTAACAGGGAGGAAGAAAAAGCAGGGCTTCCAGGGTTGCTGGTCATACTGTATTTCTTGACCTGGTTGCTGATGACACAGATGTTTTCAGTTAGGAAAAATTCATTGAGTTGAACTTTTCTACAGTATTATATTTTACTTCAATAAAAACTTTTAAAAATGCCATTATACCTGGCCACATTTCCTGCATCCTGGGAAGAACAGAGCTATCTACTTAGAGTTCTTATTACAAATTAGCATTTACCCAAAGCAAGAGCAGGAAAATATAAGAAGCTTACAGGAGTTATCAAATTATCTAATTTGACTGCACTTACCTTCAGCTATGGGTAAAAGCTAGGGCCTTGATTTCAGAGAAAGATGGAAAGAACAACTTTTAAAGGCTGTTCATTTTAAAACACACATATGTTTCAGGGGGGATAGAGACTTTTTTTGTAATGTTTTTTCCCCATCTCTTGGGAAATGATGTTACGCTGTGCTTTCAAACAGAACTGCCAAGTTTAAGAGGCCCTTTTCTGTACACAGGCCAGCTGGGCCATAAGTTGCATGAAACGAGGGACAAGCTACTTCTTCAGAGAGCAGAACAGAATACCACAGGGAGTTGGGGACCGTGCATCCAACAAAATCTCCAGCCATTTGTCTTTATCTGGCCACCTTTAATGATTTAAGAGCCCTCTCTGCCATGTTATCATCAATCAATTACAATGATTGAGCAGTATCTAAAAAAACCAGAGTTTTTAAAATGCAACTATCCGTGACCTAAATTTCCTGCTGGTTCTGTTGGCCCCAGGTTAGGCCAGTTTGTCTATCATCAAGGGAGCCAATAAAAATAATAAAAACAGGTCAATGCTGGGCTTTCTGAAGCCTGTATAAGAATATTCACACTCCTCCAATCAGCGCCAAGTCAACGTGTCCACTCTTTGCTTGAGCTCTCGATAAATTCTGTTCTTACTAATAAAATATCCCATAGAATGTATACATTATCTAAAAATCCATTTTTTTTTCTTCCTTGCTTGCTTGCTTTTTAATCTGGCTAAGCAACAATTTAACAGCTCTTAACAGGCAACTGAAAATGATGTCATTTTGTTGACTCCAGGGAAAGGAGTTACATTTTGGCAAATTAGGGGATACATGAGAAGATGCAAATATAAATTTTAGCTATCTTAATGGAGAATGTGATACTGCACTTCAAAGCCTGTGACAGAATTTGAATTCCAGAATCCATAGAGCAAAGCAAAGACTACTGAATGGGGAGGAGACAGAAAAATGTAGGGCAGGGTGGGAGGGAGACGCAAGAGGAAGGGGATATGGGGATATATGTATACCTATAGTTGATTCACTTTGTTATACAGCAGAAACTAACACACCATTGTAAAGCAATTATACTCCAATAAAGATGTTAAAAAAAAAAAAAGTGCAGTGCAGGCACGGGTAAAAGAGGCTAGCTTAGAAGTTGCCTGTGAAAACCACAACAATTATCTTAAGTATTATTTCAAAACATTTTGTATCACTTGACAGGAAGTAAGAAGGAAAGGGCGCTGTACTGTCCAAGGCCTCAAGCCCCCTTACGAAAGTGACCAGCAACACAAAAATTCTACTCAGTAACAAAGCACCATTCCTCACATCCACGACCTGCCTGCAGAAGCCTGTGAGCTGGGTGGCAACCCCGACCATAATCTCAGCAGGCTGGGCCACCTTATTCAGAAGCAAATCTGGAACACTCTCTGCTCCAGAAGGGAAGTTTGGACAAACTCCAGAAGACGCCTAAATGCCAGATTGGAGACGCAGAGGCACAATCGTGAAGGCAGCCAACTTGACTTGAGTGGTCTCTCCTTTCCTTTCTCTGACTTTGCCCCTCCCTTTCTCCACCAAGTACTCAGAACTCACTGGCTTCTTCCTAGCACCAGTGAATGAGCCATTCCTCCTCTAAGAAATGAATGACTGGATGGTCAAACTCTTCCAGGAGGATTCTGCATTTTAAAAGAGGAGAAGAAAGACAGAATCTAAGAGCAAGTGAGATGACTCTTTAATGATTTAATTTCTGGTTCAGCGGTAGCTGGGCAGCAACCACCTGTCATAGAAAGTCTTTCTAGAGCTCCTCAAATAACATTTTACAGAAATTAACTAAATGCCCGAGTACAGATTCAGAAGTAAGTATCTCATTTCCTTAAAGAGACAGTATGAAAGGGTGTGATTTACGTCCCACTCTACCACTTAAAAGGCATTTAACATCTCTAGGCTTCAAGGTCTTGGTAAAAAGGAGGATAATACCACATCCCTCACCAGACTTTTAGCTCAGACTCAGACTTTCATGGAATATCAATGAGATGAGCACTTTATAAACTATAAAGAAGTTTGTACCTGCTTTACTACTACATTTATTACTACTTTACCACGTTCTTCACCAAAGCCATATCTCTATTCAGACACAGGCCTGGGGTCCCAGATGTACTTATGCACCTCCAGAGATTCAGCTGCGCACTGCCCTCCACCACCTGGACTTGGGCACTTGTTGAGCAGTGTGCTTACACCACTGCTACACTGCCTCATCTCCACACTGTCAACGCTCTCAGGCTCCCTGGGCACAACTTGATGGCTCCCTCATCCCTACCTAGTGGTGGCCACACCAGCAACATGCCCACATCCAACCCAACTAGTCCCGTGGAAGCTCTGGCCTCCCTCTTGGTCACCCTGAGAACACCACCTGAAAGAAAGGGCAGTTAACCTTCCTTATAATAAACTTTAAGACCAATGAAAGGCAGGGGGACTGGACAGAAGTGGCATAAAGTCTTAACCTAGCTCCTCCCCTGCAAACAATTACAAGCAGCAAGAGTGCTACATACAGCTACAACCAGCTGCGTTTCTTGGGAGGCAACGGCCAGCTCAGTAATGTACCCTCTTGTATCTGCTTTACTTGCTTCCTTGACTCATTTTCCTTTTCTCCTCAGTATTGCTGCTCTGCAATTCCACGTTCTTCCCCTTTTAAAGCATTTTCATACAACTTTTGCCTCAGACTCTGTTTCCTAGGAAAAGAAGACAAAGATAATTAGAGAGGCCGCAGAGATGAAGTAGGCAATAGAGGGTCTTGATATTGCTCAAGTGTTAGGGAGAGAGGGAGGGAGAGAGGGAGAGAGGGAGAGGGAGGGAGGGAGAGAGAGAGAGAGGGAGAGAGAGAGACAGAGAGACAGGAGAGAGAGAGAGAGAGAGAGAGAGAGAGAGAGAGAGAGAGAGATGTGGCCACTAGTGTATATTTATAAAATTTTTGGAGGAGAAAGTCCTTGAGGAAAGGGGAAGTCTCTGCCTGTGTTTCTGTAATCAATGAAAAATAAACAGTAACCAGTGTGATGAAAAAAAGGATCTAATTGTTACTTTAAGACTGATAGCATCTTAGTCCCGGGGAGCTTTGGAGTGCAAAGAAGTCTACACTCCTTGTACTGACGTGTAAGGCCCTCCAGGATCAGGCTTGCCTCCCTCCCCACCTTTACCTAGTACCACTCCTCTTTCCCACCCCTCCCTTCAGTCTGTTCTGGCCACGCTGGTCACCACCATTCAGTTCTTTTCAAGAGTCAGATCTGAGTAGAAAACTCAATGTTAGACAAGTGCTATGACGTACACGTTACCCAAGGAAATAACAGTGATTATTTTGGACCTGCTCTATCCAATACGGTAGCTGTTAACCACATGTAGCTAGTGAATGTTTAAAATGTGACTAGTCCAAATTGACTTGAATTGTAAATGTAAAATATATACCATATTTTGAAGACTTATACAAAAAGTAACATATCTCATTAATAATTTATTTTATCTTATTGAGATGATAATATTTTGGATATATTTGGTTAAATAAAGTATATTGTTAACATCATTTCACCTATTTCCTTTTATCTTTTAATGTAGCTATTACAAATTTGAAATTACATATGTGGCTGACATCGTAGCTCACATTATATTTCTATTGGACAGTGCTGCTCTAGAGTCTACTACTTTCACCAAACCTCGAAGTTCAAAACTAGCACCAGGTATTCAACATTTATTGAGTTAGATATAATATATATCTTCACATTTAATTTTAATCCCCAAAAGTGAGATTTTATTATCTTTATTTTACTGGCAAGGAAGCTAAGGTTTAGAGATGGAGTAAATTGCCAGAGTAGAAAATCAAGCACACAAGACTATTAGACCACAGAATGATGGACTCCCAAAGATGCCCAGGTCCTGATTCCCAGAACCGACTATGTTACCTTACTTGGCAAAAGGATCTTGAGATGGGGAGATTATCCTGGATTATTCACATAGGCCCAATGTAATCACAAGTGTTCTTATAAGAAGAAGGCAAAAGGGTCAAAGCTAGCAAAGACAATATGTGACAACAGAAGCATGTGTACTCTGAAGATGGAGAAAGGGGCCATAAGCCAAGGAATGCAGGCAGCCTCTAGAAGCTGGAAAAGGCAGGGAAATGTCTTCTTTCCTGGCATCTTCAGATAGAATGCAGTTCTGTCAACACCTTGATTTTAGCTCTGCAATACCCATTTCAACTTCTGTCCTCCAGAACTGTAAGATAATAAATTTGTGCTGTTTTAACCCACTAACTGTGTGCTAATTTGCTATAGCAGCAATAGGAAAACTACTACAGAAGACCATTACTAATGCAGAGTCAGGGATTTGGAACCTGGTGAGCATTCTGGATTGCAGTCGTGGTCCAGGGCTAGTAGTCAGGAAATAGTAGCAATAGTGACAATTATGATTTTAGGATATAAATTCATCCTCAAACGAAATGAGCCTATTTTAACAATAAAATGTAAAGCATGTTCATCTGATTTTTTAAAAAAGACTTAATTTTTTTAGAGCTGTTTTAGGTTTACAACAAAATTGAGAGGAAGGTACAGAGATTTCCCATATACCCCCAGCCCTGACACATGTATAGCCTCCCTCATTTTCAACACCACTTACCAAAGTGGTACTTTTCTTTTTAAACCAAGAATGAACCTACATTGACACATCATAATAGCCCAAAGTTCACAGTTTACCTTAGGGTTCACTCTAGGTGTTGTACATTCTATGGGTTTGGATAAACATGTAATGTCATATACCCATCACTGTAGAATCATCCAGAGTATTTTCACTGCCCTAAAAATCCTCTGTGCTCTGCCTATTCATCTCTCCCTCTGCTCCTAACCCCTGGCCACCACTGATCTTTTTATTGTCTCCATAGTTTTGCTTTTCCTGCAATGACGTATAATCGGAATCATACAGTATGCAACCTTTTGGACTGGCTCCTTTCACATAGTGATAGGCATTTAAATTTCTCCATTATTTTTAGCATGGAATACTACTCCATTGTCTGGATATACCACAGCTTATTTATCCATTCACCTACTGAAGGACATCTTGGTTGCTTCCAAATTTTGGCAGCTTTTAATAAACATCCATGGGCAGGTTTTTCTATGGACATAAGGTTTCAACTCCTTTGGGTAAATACCTAGGAGTGTGATCGCTGGATGGTATGTAAGAGTAGTTTTAGTTTTATAAGAAGCTGCTAAACAGTCTTTCAAAGTAGCTGTACTATTTTGCATTTCCAGCAGCAATTAATGAGAATTCTTGTTGCTCCACGTGCTTGTCAGCATTTGGTGTCATCAGTGTCCCAGATTCTGGCCATTCTAATAGGTGTGTACTGCTCTCTCATTGTTGTCCCTGATGACATATGATGTAGAATATCTTTTCATATGCTTATTAACCATCTGTATATCTTCTTTGGTGAGGTGTCTGTTAAGGTCTTTGGCCCATTTTTTAATTGTGTTGTTTGTTTTTGTATTGTTGAATTTTAAGAGTTCTTTGTGTATTTTGGATAAGAGTCTTTTATCAGATGCATCTTTTGCAAATATTTTCTCCCAGTGGCTTGTCTTCTAATTCTCTTGATACTGTCTTTACAGAACAGATGTTTTTATATTTTAATGAAATCCAGCTTATCAATTATTTCTTCCATGGATTGTGTCTTTGATATTGTAGCTAAAAAAGCATCACTATTCCCAAGGTCATCTAGGTTTTCTCCTATTTTACCTTCTAGGACTTTTATCATTTTGCAGTTTACATTTAGACCTATGATCTATTTTGTGTTAATTTTTGTGGAGGTATAAAGTCTCTGTCTAGATTCATTTTTTGTTTGTGGATGTCCAATTGTTCCAGCAATTTTTTTTCCAGCACCATTTTTTGAAGAGACTCCATTGCTCCATTGCGTTGCTATTGCTCCTTTATCAAAGATCCATTGCATTGCTCCATTGCATTTTATCAAAGATTACTTAACTATATTTATGGGGGTCTATTTCTGGGCTCTCTATTCTGTTCCATTGATCTATTTGTCTATTCTTTTACCAATACCACACTGTCTTGATTAACGGAGCTTTATAGTAATACTTGAAGTCAGGTAGCATCAGTCCTCCAACTTCATTTCTCTCCTTCAATATTGGGTTGGCTATTCTGGGTCTTCTGCTTCTCCATATAGACTTTAGAATTAGTTTGTTGATATCCATAAAATAACTTCCTGGGATTTTCATTCAATTGCATTGAATCTATAGATCAATTTGGGAAAACTGACATCTTGACAATACTGAGTCTTCTTAGCTATGAACAAGGACTATCTCTCCATTTATTTTGTTCTTTGAGTTCCTTCATCAGAGTTTTGTAGTTTTCCTTATACAAATTTTGTATATATTTTGTTAGATTTATAACTAAATATTTGATTTTGGGGGTGTGTTAACATAAATGGTGTTGTGTTTTTAATTTCATCTTTGCAATGTAGGAAGGCAACTGACTATTGATATTAACCTTCTATCCTGCAACCTTGCTATAGTCACTTATTAGTTGCAGTAGTTTTTTTGTCTATCCTTTCTGATTTTCTATATAGGTGATCATGTCATCTGTAAAGACAGTTTTACGTCTTCTTTCTCAATCTGAACACTTTTTATTTCCTTTTCTTCCCTTATTGCTTTAACAAGGACTTTCAGTAAAATGTTGAAAGGAGTAGTGAGGGGACATCCTTGCCTTGTATCTGATCTTAGTGGGAAAGCTTCGAGTTTCTCAACATTAGTGGAAAAGCTTCCAAAGTTTTTTTCATAGATAGTTTCCTTCTGTTCCTACTGGGAGTTTTACTGGGAGTTTTGTTTTTTTTTTTAAATCATGAATGGGTGTTGGATTTTGTCAAATGCTTTTTCTGCATCTATTGATATGATCATATAATGTTTATGCTTTTTTTAGTCTGTTGATATGAGGGATTACATTAATTGATTTTTGAATGTTGAACCAGTCTTGCACACCTGGGATAAATCCCACTTGGTCATGGTATATAATTCATTTAATACTCCTTTGGATTTAATTTGTTAATATTTTGTTGAGGAGTTTTGCATCTCTGTTCATGAGAGACATTGGCTTTAGTTTTCTTATAATGTTTTTGTGTGGTTTGGGTATTACTGTAATGCTAGCCTCACAGAATGAGCTAGAAGTATTCCCTCCACTTCTATCCTCTAAAAGAAATTGTAAAGAATTGGTATAATTTCTTCCTTAAGTATTTGGTAGAATTCACCAGTGAACTAATCTGGGCATGGTGTTTTCTGTTTTGAAAGGTTATTACCGATTCAATTTCTTTTAACAGTAGGACTATCCAGATCATCTATTTCTTCTTGTATAAATTTTGGCAGACTGTGTCTTTCAAGGAATTGGGCCATTTCACCTAAGTTATCGAATTTGTAGGCAAAGAACTGTTCATAGCATTCCTTTGTTATCTTTTTAATTTCCATGGGATTTGTAGTGATGTCCCCACTCTTTCATTTCTGATATTAGTAATGTGTGTCCTCTTTTTTTTTCTTAGTTAGCCTGGCTAGCACTTTGTCAATTTTATTGATCTTTTCAAAGAATCAGCTTTTGATTTTATTTATTTTCTCTATTGATTTCCTATTTTCAATTTCACTGATATCTGCTCTAATTCCTATTTCTTTTCTTCTGCTTACTTGGGTTTAATTTGCTCTTCTTTTTCTAGTTTCCTAAGATAGAAACTTAGATTATTCATTTTAGATCTTCCTTCTTTTCCAGTATAAGCCATCAATGCTGTAAATTCCCTCTAAGCACTACTTTTGCTACATCCTACAAATTTTGATAAGTTGTTTTCATTTTTAGTTACTTCAAAATAGTTTAAAATTTTTCCTGAGATTTCTTCTTAAACCATGTGTTATTTAGAAGTTTGTTTACTCTCCATGTATTTTGGAATTTTCCAGTTATCTTTCTGTTATTCATTTCTATTTTCATTCCATTGTGGTTTGAGAGCAGATATTATATTATTTCTATTCTTTTAAATTAGTTGAGATTTGTTTTATGACCCAGTTGTGGTCTAATATTCACATGTGTGAATTTTCCATGTAAGCCTGAGAAAAATCTGTATTCTGCTATTGCTGGATGAAGTAGTCTACAGATGTCCACTATATGCAGTTGACTGATGGTATTGTAGAGTTCAACTATGTCCTTCCTGACTTCCTGCCTGCTGGATCTGTCCATTTCTGAGAGAATGGTGTTGAAGTTTCCAACTGTGATAGAAATTCATCTATTTCTCCTTGCAGTTCTTGCCTCATGTAGATTAATGCTCTGGTTTTAGGTATAGATATTAAGAATTATTATGTTTTCTTGGAGAATTGACCCCTTTATTATTATATAATGACTTTTATCCCTGATAATTTTCCTAGCTCTGAACTCTGTTCTGTCTGAAATTAATACAGCTACCCCTACTTTCTTTTGATTAGTGTTAGCATAATATATTTTTCTCTATCCATTTCTTTTTATTTAAAAAAAATTTTTTTGGCTGCGTTGGGTCTTCATGGATGCATGCAGGCTTTCTCTAGTTGTGGTGAGCAGGGGCTACTCTTAGTTGCAGTGTGCAGGCTCTTCATTGCGGTGGCTTCTCTGGTTGTAAAGCATGGGGTCTAGGCACATGGGCTTCAGTAGTTGCAGCATGTGGGCTCAGGAGTTGCAGCACACGGGCCCTAGAGCGTGCGGACTTCGGTAGTTGTGGCACGTGGGCTCAGTAGTTGTGGCTCGTGGGCTCCAGAGCACAGGCTCAGTAGCTGTGGCGCACAGGCTTAGTTGCTCCACGGCATGTGGGATCTTCCCAGACCAGGGATCGAACCCATGTCCCACTGTGCCACGAGGGAAGTCCTATCCATTTACTTCTAATCTATCTGGGTCTTTACATTTAAAATGGGTTTCTTATAAATAACATATAGGTGGGGCATATTTTTTTAATCCACTCTGTTAATCTCTTTTAATTGGTACATTTAGACCATTGACATTGAAAGTGATTATTGATATAGTTGGATTAGTACCTACCATATTCATAACTGTTTTCTCTTTGTTGCCTTTTATCTTTGTTCTTATTTTTGTCTTCCAATCTCTTTTTGCTTTTGTGCTTTTTTTTTTTTTTCCCCTGCGGTATGTGGGCCTCTCACTGTTGTGGCCTCTCCCGTTGTGGAGCACAAGCTCTGATGCGCAGGCTCAACAGCCATGGCTCATGGGCGCAGCCGCTCCACGGCATGTGGGATCCTCCCGGACCGGGGCATGAACCCGTGTCCGCTGCTTCGGCAGGCGGACTCTCAACCACTGCGCCACCAGGGAAGCCCCTGCTTTTGTGCTTTTAACTGAACATTTTATATGATTCAATTTTCTCTTCTTTCCTAACATACCAGTTTTATGGCCTTTTTTTTTTAAGTGGTGGCCCTAGAGTTTGCGATATACACCTGCAACTGTTCCAGGTCTACTTTCAAATAACATTATGAAACTTCACAGGTAGTGTGAGTCCCTTATAATAATAAAATAATCCTAATTCCTTTTTCTCCCATTCCTTGTATCACTGTTGTCATTCATTTCACATATATGTAAGTATACATATATATATCATAAGCATAAATATGATAGATAAGCATACAAATGTATTATAATGTTGCTATTATCTTGAACAAACTGTTCTCTATTAGATAAATTAAGAATAAGAAAAGGAGACTTCCGGGTAAGATGGCGGAAGAGTAAGACGCGGAGATCACCTTCCTCCCCACGGATACACCAGAAATACAGCTACACGTGGAACAACTCTTCAGAACACCTACTGAATGCTGACAGAAGACCTCAGACCTCCCAAAAGGCAAGAAACCCCCCACATACATGGGTAGGGCGAAGCGGAGAGATCCCCGCACGGAGGATCGGTGCCGAGCGGCACTCGCCGGCCCGGGAGGCTTGTCTGCTCGCCCGCTGGGGCGCGCAGCGCTGGAAGCTGGGGCTCGGGCTTCGGTCGGAGCGCAGGGAGGGGACTGGGGCTGGCGGCGAGGGCTCGGCCTGAAGAGGGCTAATGTGCCACAGCTAGCCGGGAGGGAGTCCGGGAAAACTCTGGAGCTGCCGAAGAGGCAAGAGACTTTTTCTTCCCTCTTGGTTTCCTGGTGCGCGAGGAGAGGGGAGATTAAGAGCGCTGCTTAAAGGGCTCCACAGACGGGCGCGAGTCGCGACTGAAAGCGCGGAGCCCAGAGACGGGCGTGGGACGCTGGGGCTGCTGCTGCCGCCACCAAGAAGCCTGTGTGCTAGCGCAGGTCACTGTCCACACCGCCCTTCCGGGAGCCTGTGCAGCCCGCCACTGCCGGGGTCCCGGGATCCAGGGGCGGCTTCCCTGGGAGAACGCACGGCGCGCCTCGGGCTGGTGCAACGTCACGCCGACCTCTGCCGCTGCAGGCTCGCCCCGCACTCCGTGCCCCTCCCTCCCGCCCGGCCTGAGTGAGCCAGAGTCCCCGAAGAGGCTGCTCCTTTAACCCTGTCCTGCCTGAGCGAAGAACAGACGCCCTCCGGCGACCTACACGCAGAGGCGGGGCCAAATCCAAAGCTGAGACCCAGGAGCTGTGAGAACAAAGAAGAGAAAGGGAAACCTCTCCCAGCAGCCTCAGAAGCAGCGGATTAAAGCTCCACAATCAACTTGATGTACCCTGCATCTGTGGAATACATGAATAGACAACACATCATCCCAAATTGAGGAGCCCGGAGTCAGTGCTGTGCCTCTGAGGTGGGAGAGCCAACTTCAGGACACTGGTCCACAAGAGACCTCCCAGCTCCACATAATATCAAACAGCGAAAATCTTCCAGAGATCTCCATCTCAACACCAGCACCCAGCTTCACTCAACGACCAGCAAGCTACAGTGCTGGACACCCTAAGCCAAACAACTAGCAAGACAGGAACACAACGCCACCCATTAGCAGAGAGGTGGCCTAAACTCATAAAAAGTCTGCAGACACCCCAAAACACACCACCAGATGTGGACCTGCCCACCAGAAAGACAAGATCCAGCCTCATCCATCAGAACACAGGCACTAGTCCCCTCCACCAGGAAGCCTACACAACCCACTAAACCAACCTTAGCCACTGGGGACAGACACCAAAAACAACGGGAACTACGAACCTGCAGCCTGCAAAAAGGAGACCCCCAAACACAGTAACATAAGCAAAATGAGAAGACAGAAAAACACACAGCAGGAGAAGGAGCAAGATAAAAACCCACCAGATCTAACAAATGAAGAGGTAATAGGCACTCTACCTGAAAAAGAATTCAGAATAATGATGGTAAAGATGATCCAAGATTCTATTTCCCAGATCCAAAATCTTGGAAATAGAATAGACAAAATGCAAGAAACAGTTAACAAGGACCTAGAAGAACTAAAGATGAATCAAGCATCGATTAAAAACACAATACATGAAATAAAAAATACTCTAGATGGGATCAATAGCAGAATAACTGAGGCAGAAGAACGGATAAGTGAGGTGGAAGATAAAATAGTGGAAATAACTGATGCAGAGCAAAATAAAGAAAAAAGAATGAAACGAACAGAGGACAGTCTCAGAGACCTCTGGGACAACATTAAACGCACCAACATTCGAATTATAGGGGTTCCAGAAGAAGAAGAGAAAAAGAAAGGGACTGAGAAAATATTTGAAGAGATTATAGTTGAAAACTTCCCTAATATGGGAAAGGAAATAGTTAATCAAGTCCAGGAGGCACAGAGAGTCCCATACAGAATAAATCCAAGGAGAAATACGCCAAGACACATATTAATCAAACTGTCAAAAATTAAACACAAAGAAATCATATTAAAAGCAGCAAGGCAAAAACAACAAATAACACACAAGGGAACCCCCATCAGGATAACAGCTGATCTCTCAGCAGAAACTCTACAAGCCAGAAGGGAGTGGCAGGACATAATTAAAGTGATGAAGGAGAAAAACCTGCAACCAAGATTACTCTACCCAGCAAGGATCTCATTCAGATTTGATGGAGAAATTAAAACGTTTACAGACAAGCAAAAGCTGAGAGAGTTCAGCACCACCAAACCAGCTTTACAACAAATGCTAAAGGAACTTCTCTAGGCAAGAAACACAACAGAAGTAAAAGACCTACAATAACGAACCCAAAACAATTAAGAAAATGGGAACAGGAACATACATATCGATAATTACCTTAAATGTAAATGGACTAAATGCTCCCACCAAAAGACACAGATTGGCTGAATGGATACAAAAACAAGACCCATATATATGCTGTCTACAAGAGACCCACTTCAGACCTAGAGACACATACAGACTGAAAGTAAGGGGATGGAAAAAGATATTCCATGCAAATGGAAACCAAAAGAAAGCTGGAGTAGCAATTCTCATATCAGACAAAACAGACTTTAAAGTAAAGACTACTAGAAGAGACAAAGAAGGACACTACATAATGATCAAGGGATCGATCCAAGAAGAAGATATAACAATTGTAAATATTTATGCACCAAACATAGGAGCACCTCAATACATAAGGCAAATACTAACAGCCATAAAAGGAGAAATCGACAGTAACACACTCATAGTAGGGGACTTTAACACCCCACTTTCACCAATGGACAGATCATCCAAAATGAAAATAAATAAGGAAACACAAGCTTTAAATGATACATTAAACAAGATGGACTTAATTGATATTTATAGGACATTCCATCCAAAAACAACAGAATACACATTTTTCTCAAGTGCTCATGGAACATTCTCCAGGATAGATCATATCTTGGGTCACAAATCAGGCCTTGGTAAATTTAAGAAAATTGAAATTGTATCAAGTATCTTTTCTGACCACAATGCTATGAGACTAGATATCAATTACAGGAAAAGAGCTGTAAAAAGTACAAATACATGGAGGCTAAACAATACACTACTTAATAACGAAGTGATCACTGAAGAAATCAAAGAGGAAATTAAAAAATACCTAGAAACAAATGACAATGGAGACACGACGACCCAAAACCTATGGGATGCAGCAAAAGCAGTTCTAAGAGGGAAGTTTATAGCAATACAATCCCACCTTAAGAAACAGGAAACATCTCGAATAAACAACCTAACCTTGCACCTAAAGCAATTAGAGAAAGAAGAACAAAAACATCCCAAAGTTAGCAGAAGGAAAGAAATCATAAAAATCAGATCAGAAATAAATGAAAAAGAAATGAAGGAAACGATAGCAAAGATCAATAAAACTAAAAGCTGGTTCTTTGAGAAGATAAACAAAATTGATAAACCATTAGCCAGACTCATCAAGAAAAAAAGGGAGAAGACTCAAATCAATAGAATTAGAAATGAAAAAGGAGAAGTAACAACTGACACTGCAGAAATACAAAAGATCATGAGAGATTACTATAAGCAACTCTATGCCAATAAAATGGACAACCTGGAAGAAATGGACAAATTCTTAGAAATGCACAACCTGCCAAGACTGAATCAGGAAGAAATAGAAAATATGAACAGACCAATCACAAGCACTGAAATTGAGACTGTGATAAAAAATCTTCCAACAAACAAAAGCCCAGGACCAGATGGCTTCACAGGCGAATTCTATCAAGCATTTAGAGAAGAGTTAACACCTATCCTTCTGAAACTCTTCCAAAATATAGCAGAGGGAGGAACACTCCCAAACTCATTCTACGAGGCCACCATCACCTTGATACCAAAACCAGACAAGGATGTCACAAAGAAAGAAAACTACAGGCCAATATCACTGATGAACATAGATGCAAAAATCCTCAACAAAATACTAGCAAACAGAATCCAACAGCACATTAAAAGGATCATACACCATGATCAAGTGGGGTTTATTCCAGGAATGCAAGGATTCTTCAATATACGCAAATCAATCAATGTGATACACCATATTAACAAATTGAAGGAGAAAAACCATATGATCATCTCAATAGATTCAGAGAAAGCTTTCGACAAAATTCAACACCCATTTATGATAAAAACCCTGCAGAAAGTAGGCATAGAGGGAACTTTCCTCAACATAATAAAGGCCATATATGACAAACCCACAGCCAGCATCGTCCTCAATGGTGAAAAACTGAAACCATTTCCACTAAGATCAGGAACAAGACAAGGCTGCCCACTCTCACCACTCTTATTCAACCTAGTTTTGGAAGTTTTAGCCACAGCAATCAGAGAAGAAAAGGAAATAAAAGGAATCCAAATCGGAAAAGAAGAAGTAAAGCTGTCACTGTTTGCAGATGACATGATACTATACATAGAGAATCCTAAAGATGCTACCAGAAAACTACTAGAGTTAATCAATGAATTTGGTCAAGTTGCAGGATACAAAATTAATGCACAGAAATCTCTGGCATTCCTATATACTAATGATGAAAAATCTGAAAGTGAAATCAAGGAAACACTCCCATTTACCATTGCAACAAAAAGAATAAAATATCTAGGAATAAACCTACCTAAGGAGACAAAAGACCTGTATGCAGAAAATTATAAGACACTGATGAAAGAAATTAAAGATGATACAAATAGATGGAGAGATGTACCATGTTCTTGGATTGGAAGAATCAACATTGTGAAAATGACTCTACTACCCAAAGCAATCTACAGATTCAATGCAATCCCTATCAAACTACCACTGGCATTTTTCACAGAACTAGAACAAAAAATTTCACAATTTGTATGGAAACACAAAAGACCCCGAATAGCCAAAGCAATCTTGAGAACGAAAAATGGAGCTGGAGGAATCAGGCTCCCTGACTTCAGACTATACTACAAAGCTACAGTAATCAAGACAGTATTGTACTGGCACAAAAACAGAAAGATAGATCAATGGAACAGGATAGAAAGCCCAGAGTTAAACCCACGGACATATGGTCACCTTATCTTTGATAAAGGAGGCAGGAATGTACAGTGGAGAAAGGACAGTCTCTTCAATAAGTGGTGCTGGGAAAACTGGATAGGGACATGTAAAAGTATGAGATTAGATCACTCCCTAACACCATACACAAAAATAAGCTCAAAATGGATTAAAGACCTAAATGTAAGGCCAGACACTATCAAACTCTTAGAGGAACACATAGGCAGAACACTCTATGACATAAATCACAGCAAGATCCTTTTTGACCCACCTCCTAGAGAAATGGAAATAAAGACAAAAATAAACACATGGGACCTAATGAAACTTCAAAGCTTTTGCACAGCAAAGGAAACCATAAACAAGACCAAAAGACAACCCTCAGAATGGGAGAAAATATTTGCAAATGAAGCAACTGACAAAGGATTAATCTCCAAAATTTATAAGCAGCTCATGCAGCTCAATAACAAAAAACAAACAACCCAATCCAAAAATGGGCAGAAGACCTAAATAGACATTTCTCCACAGAAGATATACAGACTGCCAACAAACACATGAAAGGATGCTCAACATCTTTACTCATTAGAGAAATGCAAATCAAAACTACAATGAGATATCATCTCACACCAGTCAGAATGGCCATCATCAAAAAATCTAGAAACAATAAATGCTGGAGAGGGTGTGGAAAAAAGGGAACACTCTTGCACTGCTGGTGGGAATGTGAATTGGTACAGCCGCTATGGAGAACGGTATGGAGGTTCCTTAAAAAACTACAAATAGAACTACCATATGACCCAGCAATCCCACTACTGGGCATATACCCTGAGAAAACCATAATTCAAAAAGAGACATGTACCAAAATGTTCATAGCAGCCCTATTTACAATAGCCCGGAGATGGAAACAACCTAAGTGTCCATCATCGGATGAATGGATAAAGAAGATGTGGCACATATATACAATGGAATATTACTCAGCCATAAAAAGAAATGAAATTGAGCTATTTGTAATGAGGTGGATAGACCTAGAGTCTGTCATACAGAGTGAAGTAAGTCAGAAAGAGAAAGACAAATACTGTATGCTAACACATATATATGGAATTTAAGAAAAAAAAATGTCATGAAGAACATAGGGGTAAGACAGGAATAAAGACACAGACCTACTAGAGAATGGACTTGAGGATATGGGGAGGGGGAAGGGTAAGCTGTGACAAAGTGAAAGAGCGGCATGGACATATATACACTACCAAACGTAAGGTAGATAGCTAGTGGGAAGCAGCCGCATAGCACAGGGAGATCAGCTCGGTGCCTTGTGACCGCCTGGAGGGGTGGGATAGGGAGGGTGGGAGGGAGACGCAAAAGGGAGGGGATATGGAAACATATGTATATGTATAACTGATTAAATTTGTTATAAGGCAAAATAAATAAATAAATAAATAAATAAATAAATAAATAAAAAAGAATAAGAAAAATAAAAAGTTTTTACTTTACCTTGACATTTCTTCTTTTATGTTCTTCTTTTCTTTATGAAGATCTTAGTTTCTGACCTATACTATTTTCCCCCTCTCTAAAGAACTTCTTTTATCATTTCTTGCAAGGCAGGTCTACTGGTAACAAATTCCCTTTTGTCTGAAAAAGTCTTTATTTCCCCTTCACTTTTGAAGGATTATTTTTCAGGATACAGAAGTCCAGGTTGGTGAGTTTTTTCTTTCAACACTTTAAATATTTCACTCCATTCTCTTCTTGCTTGCATAGTTTCTGAGAAGAAGCTGGATGTAATTCTTATATTTGTTTTTCTATAGATAAGATATTTAGATATTTTCTATAGATAAGATATCCCTCTGGCTTCTTTCAGAATTTTTCTCTTTATCTTTGCTTTTTCTGTAATTTGAAAATAATACACCTAGGTGTTAATTTTTGGCATTTATCAGATATGCTTGGTGTTCTCTAAGCTTCCTAGATCTGTGACTGTGTGTCTGACATTAATTTGGGGAAATTCTCAGTCATTATTGATTCAAATATTTCTTCTGTTCCTTTCTTCTCCTTCTGATATTCCCATTACACTTTATGTTACACATTTTGTAGCTGTCCCACAGTCCTCGGATATTCTGTTCTGTTTTGGTTTTATTTTTTTTCCTCTTTGCTTTTCAGTTTCTGAGGATTCTATTGATATATTCACTAGCTCAGAGATTCTTTCCTCAGCCATATCCAGTTTACTAATAAGAACATCAAAGGCATTCTCCATTTCTGTTGCGGTGTTTTTTATCTCTAGCATTTCTTTTTGATTCTCTCCTTGGATTTCCATCCCTCTGCTTACATTGCCCACCTGTTCTTGCATTCTGTCTACTTTATCCATTGCAGCCCTTAGCATATTAACCATAGTTGTTTGAAGGTCCCAATCTGATAATTCCAACATCCCTGCCATATCTAGTTCTGATGTTACTCTGTCTCTTCAAATTCTGTTTTTTACTTTTTGGTAACCCTTGTAATTTTTTGTGATAGCTGGATATGATGCACCAGGTAAAAGGAAGTGCTAATATACAGACCTTTAGTAATGTGGTAGTGAGGTGTAGGGGTTGGGGAAGAATTCTGTTGTCCTATAATGAGATCTCAGAGTTTTAATAAGCAAATGCCTCTGGACTGTGAACTTCAGAAGTGTTTCTCAGTCCTTTTCTCCTCCCTTAGGTGGAAAAGGATGGCTACAGTGAGCTGGACTTGGGTATTTCCCTTTCCTAGCTCAGTTAGGCTCTGATAATACCCCAGCAGGTTAGGCTCTGTTTAACTACTTTCCCCTGAGGGTAGGCCTTCTTGAGAAGAATAGAGTGCTCTGGCATACTTTAAAATGGTTCCTTTTCCCTTTTGAAAGCCCAAGGGGAATTTTCCTCTTATATTTATTGTATAAGTATGGTCACGTTCCTGGAGGTAAATATCCTAACACTGTAGGGGCTGTCCTGTGACTGGATTTCCCTGGAGTTTTCAGCTCTCTGAGTTAGTTCTTCACATTGAGCCTCCAGCAATTCATCAATTACAGTTCCTGTTTCCCTACCCAGCACTGGTCCTTGTGGCAGTTTCCACTTGTGAGTCACTGCTCTGAGGAGCTGCAACACCCTGTTGTTTGTCTGTCTGTCTCTCCAATCTCAAGGGCAGCACATTGCCCTCCCCTCTCTTGCAATCCAAGGAGGGTTGTTGATTTTTCATTCTGTTCAGCTTCTTGTTTGTTAGGCTGGAGTGGAAATTTCCCAATTGTGAAACTAGAAACCAGCAGTCTGTTTATGTGACTTTTATTATCCTGATCACAAACCATATCATTTAAAAGGGACCCCATGACATTCTAAGGGAATGCTTTTAAATGCTGAGCAACTCATTCTTTGGGATACACAATTAATATTGTTACCCTTGTGCCATAGGAGGCCACATGGAAAAGCAGAAGAACAGAGACGTTTTGTCAGACAGACATGGCTACAAATCCCTGCTTTCCAACAGGCTAAGTGACCTTGGACAAGCTATGGCGACTTCGAAGAGCTTCAAGAGCCACATCCAGAAAAGAAGAGCTGCTTGCAGAATTATTCTGGAGATTAATAATAAAGCATATATATATATATATATATATATGAGATGACAGATGTTAACTAAACTGAGTATGGTAATCATTTCACAATATATGTTAAGTCATCATTAGGCTGTACACCTTAAATTTACACAGTGCTGTATGTCAATTATATCTCAATAAAACTGGGGGGGGAGATAAAAATAATACAGTATATAAAGTCAGTGCTTAGCAAGTGAAATCTATTATTATTACTATCAGTCAGTCTCAAGGCCTTTACCCTTGCTACTCTCTCTTCCTGGAACCCTTCCCCTCAGACACCTGTGTGGCTGCCCCCTCACCTCCTCAGGTCTTACTTAAGTGCCACTTCTCAGGGAATAACCTGACAAATTACAACAGTCCTCACCTAATCCCAATTTACTCCATCTCCCTTCTCTGCTTTCTATTTCTCCATAGAATTTTCACCATCTATTTCCTACATATTTTGTTTATTTGTTTACTGTCTGTCTCACCTTACTAAAATGCTCAGTGAGGCTAGGATTGTTGTCTGTTTTGTTCACTGCTATATCCCTAGTGTCTAAAATGTGTATGATACGTAGTAGGAACTCAATATTTGTTGAATGAATGGATGACTGAATAAATAAAGTCTCTGAAATAATCACCTTAGGCACAATACAGTTTTTTCTAAGTCGTCTTTCCTCAGGTGCACTTTTTTTGTTGTGGTGGTAAAACCAAACAAACAAAACACATAGCACAATATTTGCCATTTAAGTGTACAGTTCAGTGGCGTTAAATACACTCACATTATTGTGCAACCATCACCACCATCCATCTCCAGAACTTTTTCATCTTCCCAAAGTGAAACTCTATGCCCGTTAAACACTAACTCCCCAAAGCCCCCTCCCCCAGGCCCCAGAAACCACAACCCTACTTTCTGTCTATGAATTTGACTACTCTATATATCTCATTTAAGTAA
Organism: Mesoplodon mirus; assembly: GCF_964341445.2. NCBI lineage: Eukaryota > Metazoa > Chordata > Mammalia > Artiodactyla > Ziphiidae > Mesoplodon > Mesoplodon mirus. Next base: position 90,829,639 of record NC_138977.1, read on the forward strand.
AATCATAAAATATGTATCCTTTTGTGTCTGGCTTATTTCAGTTAACATAATGTCTTCAATGTTCATCCATGTTGTAGCATGTGTCGGAATTTCCTTCCTTTTTGAGGCTGAATAATATTCCATTGTGTGTATACACATTTTCAATCTATCTATCGGTAGACATTTGGGTTGTTTCCACATTTTGGATATTGTGAATAATGCTGTTATGAACAGAGGTGTATCAAATGTACTTTTCATAGAAAGTAAAAACAGAATGAGGCCTTAGAGGTCATGGATATCATTGGCCAAAATGCCAATGTCCTTTCTTTGCCTTAGTGGCAAAAAGAAAAAAGTCTGTGAGGCAAATTAGCTGCTTGAAGAATAGAAATCATTAATTCTTCATTGGTAATGCCTAATATATTGTTCCTTCATGCTTGTGAAACATGCCTATTGTATGAAAAGGTCCACAAAGAGATATGAAGGTTGGAAGACATAACAGAAAAAAGATTTGAACTTACAAGAAAAAAAATTGAGACAAATATAAAGTAATTCCCTAGCTTGAAAAAGGCAAAGTTTCTGAAAATGAGGAAAAAGCATTATGGCAACCTGAAGTAAAATAAAGTTTTTCCCTACTCCTCACACAAATGGTGATATGTGAACACAGGAAGCAAGGTGGAGCCCATTCACCACAAGGCAGCCAGCAATCAAGACTTGGCTTGAAGGTACTAGAAAGACCAAAGATCATATCCTGAGGATCAGAAGTTGCTGTAATATCAAAAATGCTGACAAAGAAAGACTCTCCACATACTGGATTCTTTGTAATCTAGGTCCATTTAGTGGTATTTGGGAAAAGGGGTATGTGGGGGTGAATGGAAGAAATATAATAGAAGAGTTGTGATTCTGTAAAACACTAACTTCATGGCTTTTACCCCTTATAAAAAAATGAATGTGTTATACTATTAATCAGCTCTTCCTCTGGAAAACCTTTCTACCTGCTCCATCTAATAATAACCCCTTTGCTTAGAATTCCTCATCCTCCTTTTCTACTTGGTAATTCCTACTTATTCTATAATATCCAATTTATATGTCCCCCTCCTCTGAGAAGTCTTCTCAAACTGGTGAGATCCTTAGCATCACAGATATTGATGTTCCCTCCTAGGCATCCCCATAATATTTTGTAGCCTCTTCTAGAACTTAGCCCACTGTACTATAATTATTTGTGTACATGACTTTCCCATTTGGCTACCATGTCCAAGGCACATGTTTCATTTATTTGTAAGTTAGCATCTCCTAGTAACTTATCCAGCTGGACTTGAACAATGACAGGGGAAGCAAAACTAACTTATGAAGAATCAACCAAATATTTTGCAGCAATGTTGATACGGCCAAAGTACAAATAACAGGTCAAAAAATTCCAACCCTAAAACAGTGTCACATTTCAAGATATCCAACAGGCCAGTTGCTTCTAGGCATTTCCAGATGCTACTTGTAATCTGGAAAGTGAACCAAGACACTTGACTTGGGTTTTAATTTTGTTGAAAAATCATGTAAAAATTACCTGGTAACCTAGGATAAAGACAGTGCCAGATGCTAAGATTTTGCATTAATTAAACTGTCCATCAAAACCAGGAGGAGAAAGGAAGAGTTTTTTCTTCATATGGGACTAATCTCTGTAACTTGAAATGTTTACCCCAAGAAAGCACTTCATTATTTAAAACTCTCAAGATTAATAATGTCATATGTTTTATTTTCTTAACAGCACAGATTATTGGTGGGCTATTTATTATTAAAGGGGGACCACAGGGCTTCCCTGGTGGTGCAGTGGTGGAGAGTCCACCTGCCGATGCAGGGGACACGGGTTCATGCCCTGGTCCAGGAAGATCCCACATGCCGTGGAGCGGCTGGGCCTGTGAGCCATGGCCACTGAGCCTGTGCTCTGCAACGGGAGAGGCCACAACAGTGAGAGGCCCACATACCACAAAAAAAAAAAAAAGGGACCACAGTGTTCTAGAGTATTACTGTGCTAGATACTATGATAAGCTCTTTTGCTAAAATAATGCACACACACAATACAATCATTTATAAATGATAATAAACACGTTTTAATTCATTGCTGGCTTGTAAGAAAGTAAAGAAAATCTGTTCAGGCAAACAAACTAAAACACAGTGAGCTGGCAACCAGTGAGCTGAAACCAGACTTTGGATAATGAGCCAACAGAAAGCTGGTGTTGCGTTGGGGAAACTAGTGGCTTTTGCATAGGAATCCAGAAATTGGGCCTTGAGCACCCTTCAAGGTGAGAGAGCTGAATCTGCATTTGCTACATTAATTCAGGACACTGAAGTGGACTACAGCAGTTGTGGCATATTGGTAGTGTCCCTAGAGACCCTTAGCTTCAAGGGAGGAGCCTAACCAAATCATCTCTGAAGGAACACACTCCTCATTCAGGCCTGCAGAATTACCAAATGTTATTCTACCAGAAATGAGCTCACAAAGAAAAACTATAAAACATACAAGGAAGCAAGCCATGGATGAGTCAGCAGACACACCATTAGCAGATTCAGACCCAGTGACTTCAGGACTGAAATTATCAACTAAAGAATATAAACTGATTATATATAAAATGTTCAAAGAAGTAAAAAGTGAATTTTTTTAAAGGTGGGAATAATAGACTATCTAAAATGACCTTTAGTGTTTTTTTTAAAAAAGGAATAAAGCAGAATTTTTAAAAGAGAAAACCACAGTATTTGAAATTCAAATTCAAATGTTGATTCCAAATACTGAAGAGAAAAATAATGAAATAGAAGATAAATCTGAAGACATTACCGTAAATATGGCAAAGAAACAAAAGACAAAAATATGAAAAGATGCTTAAATAAGAAGGTCTAAAACAGGTCTAATTGGAGTCCCAGAGTGAAAAAAATAGGTAAGAGACATAATACGAGCAGATATAATACATGAGAATTTTTTAGAATTGAAGAAAAGCATAAATCCACAGACACAAGAAATACAATGTATACCAAGCAGGGCAAATGGAAAGAAATCCACAATTAGACACTGTAACAGTATAATGAAATTGTAAAATAATAATAATAATAATAATAATAATAATAATAATAATAATAATATAAACAGACACACACAAACACAAATCTGAAAAGAAATCAAAGAAAAATGGATTACAGTTAAAGGAATTGACATTAGAGTGACTACAGATGTCTCAATAGCAGTAATAGAGACTGGATATAGAAGGATAAATAATATTGTCGAAGTCCTGAGTACTAGTCATCTTTGTGCAGTTAACTCCTATTCTATTGCCAATCACACCTTAAACTGCTCAGAAAACACTGGTTGAAGAAATCAACTTATTCTTCATCTCTATGCCAATTAAGTCATTAAATTAGCCGCTAGGAAGAATAAACCGAGACTCATAGTAATGAAATCTGAAATTGGTTTATTTCCTCATTTTTTTTAGAGTCTTGGGGCGGGAGAAGGCAACAATAAATTCACCACAAAGTGAAAAACATCTGCTAATATGAAACAGTTAGTCCCTGTACCTTACATCTCACTCTGGTTCTCAGTCAAGAGAAATGCCTTTTATTTAGTACAGTTGGCATGGGATGTTTTTGCTTATAATAAAGATCCATATCATCCACACAAATGTTGCTGCCTGTACTGTGCAGCACAGATGGCCGTTTTGCATGTTTGTGACAGACCATTGCACCATACTGTCTAGAGAAAGTCTGACTCAGCTCCAATTTCAGTTTACTTTGGGGTTTCAGATTCTGCTGACTGCACACCAAACTTTTTTCCCCAACAATGGCTGCATATATTTAGCCTTCTCCATAGAATTCCACAGGAATTTGAATTGAAATTCAGGAATGCATAAGGTACCTAACAAATAGCAAAAACTTCAAATCATTTTTAGAGTTAATAATTTTTCCACTAAGTAAAAAGCAAATACTATTAGTACAGAAATAAAATTTATTTCTTAAAACAAAGCCATGTAAGCTGATATATTGTAGCTTCGTTTGAATTTCCTGTTTTTGGAGACTAGGAAATTGGATGTACAATTCACTTGAGACAAAAATTGTAGTATTTTCCAAATTATCCAAATATAAATGCCCCCAAATCCAACTAAATTTAAAATTTCATTTGCACATGGAGTGAGACTAAATAAATGGTTTAATCTGCAAGTAATTCATTGAGTTCATATGATAATCATGTTTTTCTGAAATCTTTCCATTTTCTTTAGCATTTATTGTAGGCCAAAATTAACTCCTGAGTTAAGTGAAATATTACTATGAATCATATTTATATTTGCAGTTAGTTTATTTATGCCTTGTCTCTTTTTTTTTTTCCAAAAGGAGAAAAAAAAGATAGTGAAAAAAGAGCAGTGACTAATTTAGAAACACTGTGGTATCTTTAAATTTGCCTCCATGGAATATTTTATCAGACTACAGGCCATGACAGTTTTAGAAACTGAAAAGCACTTATCTATCATGTAAAACAACTGCCCCTTCCAGTGACTTTGGATATGTCACTTAGGCACTGTCCTCATCTATAAAACTAGAGCACTGTACAAATGAATTTGAAAGGTTCCTGGTTCCAGCTTTACAATCTCATGATACTTATGGAAACTTTACACCTCCAAGTTCCTGGCTTCCTTAATTATTCATTAAGAATCCATCACCAGGGCTTCCCTCGTGGCGCAGTGGTTAAGAATCTGCCTGCAAAGGTCAGAGATACGGGTTTGAGCCCTGGTCTGGGAAGATCCCAAATGCCACGGAGCAACAAAGCCCGTGTGCCTCCACTACTGAGCCTTCCCTCTGAAGCCCGCAAGCCACAACTGCTGAGCCCGCATGCCACAACTACTGAAGCCCACATGCCTAGAGCCCGTGCTCTGCAACAAGAGGAGACACTGCAATGAGAAGCCCGCACACTGCAACAAAGAGTAGCCCCCGCTCACCACAACTAGAGAAAGCCTGTGTGCAGCAACAAAGACCCAATGCAGGCAAAAAAAAAAAAAAAAAAGAATCCATCACCAAGGCTGTGAAATCATAACCAGAGTGATGGCTTGTTGCCAATTCCATTCTTTATATCTCTCCACCTTCCACATAATAGCCCATTTTCAATGATTTCTATCTATTCAAATGATATTTCTTCACTTTATTTTACAGAACAGGTACATTAAATTGAGCAAGACCTCTCAATGAATAATGGAATGTACCATAATAAAAATGTATCATTGAATATTTAAATTAAATAACACAGTCAAACTAAAAACATGCCTATCTCCAAAAACTTCTTCCAAAAGTGTGCAACTTAAGGCATAAGTAGAGTACACTTTGCTAAGCTGAAAAATATTAGATAGACTTTTAAATACAGATACAGATAATCTGTATCTGAAAATACAGATAACACCGAAAGGAGATTCATTTTTGTGAATTGATGGAATATAGTACATAGTTGAAATATATTGCTCAAACACTCCTTCAAGCTCTCCTTGGGGCTTTTTGGGAGTGAACCAATGTGATACCTTGGGGAGGAAATGGGACTATCATCTTGGCCAGCAGATCACTGAGCCAACACACAAATGCTCTCACTCCCACCACACCTAAATCGCCTCTACTCCCATAAGCCTAGAGGAAGGACCCAAATAGGGAAAAAGGAGCAACTGCCAGGCTCAGCAAGCAGGCATCTGAGGACAAGCCTTCTAGACCACTGTCCTGACTCTTCCGTGAGCAGGCTGCCAGCCAGGTGGGTCAGACAGAAGCACTTATCAAACGTGTCGACATAAATGAAATCAAATGTGCTTCCCCCTCCTCTACTTCATCTTCCCTTTCTATTAGCTTTATCCCCCTCTTCTCCCTTCTCTTCATCCATTCATTCTTACGTTTATTTAACAAATATGTATCCAGGCACTAGGTGCTAGACAGAAGGGACATGCCCCCTTACACAGCTCACTGTCTAGTAGGGGGAGTGACATATGAACAGCCAATTACAATACAGAGGGTTGGTCTGAAGCTAGTGAATAGAATTCCTGATGTTATGGTACAGTACACTTGAGGCACCCAATCCAGAACTGGGAAATCAGGTAAAGTTTCCCGGAGGAAGTAAAGACGATGAAAAATCTGGAGGAAAGATGGTCAGAGAGTAGACTTGGAGAGGGGAAAGAGGATTAAGGAATTTTTTTGGAAGTCAACATAAATCAAGGGAAAAAATCCTAAGAAATGAAAATTACCATTTAACAGGATTATAATAAGAACATACCCAAACTTTGGGGCTCTTATGAAAACTTCCATCTCCCTTACATTTTGGTTATTTGGATGATGGAGCTACATTCCATTTCTACATCCACAGGTGGCCTGAGAGAACAATAGGCTGTCTGCTCTTGGCTTCATAACTGCATGACACTGACACACAGAACAGTTAATCCGAGCAAGTACAACAGTTAATCCAAGCAAGGACAATGACGAAGCCAATTCCATCAGCATTTTCTGATATAACAAATGCCTTTCAAAGATTACTAAATTAACTAGGAAATGTAATCTACTCCAAAGAAATGTCCCATAGAAATAAGTAATTCATTTCACTGACTTCAGTGCTGTAACTAATAGTAATAGCCATTTTAGTAGAGCTTGTTTCCTATGCCCCAGTATTCTACGTCCTTACTTCACGTAGTAATAAAACCACCCCTTTAGCCTGGCACACGGCCACCCAGAAAAAGACTACATTTTCCAGCCTCCCTTGCAACTAGGTATGGCCATGTAACTAAGGGGTGATCAGTGAGATGGTGAGCTGTGGTGATAGGTGTAACTTCTGGGTCATGATCTTAAAGGGAACATGCTGTACCCACCACTACCCTTCTGTCCCTATTTTTTTAATCTGTGGGATAAGGAAATGCTTGTGAAAGTTAGAGCAGCTATTTGGGATCATAAAACGGAAGTATATACAGCAAAAACAACCAAATTGAGGATGCCTGGGCCCCCAGCACCAAGAAGCTGCCTTGTTAGTCATAGACCACTGATGGAGATTCTTACATAAGAGAGAGTGATATTTCTATCTTGCTTCTGTCTACCGTATTTTAGAGTCTATTTATTATAGCAGCCTAATACATATCCTAACGAACTGAACCATCATCTGCCTTGTGAGTCCAAAGGCCTTTCCAGATGGTCGGTGCACTGCCCCGAAGCAAATATTTGGCAACAAGGAACTCAACTCATCAACAGCTCATTTTTGTACTTATTATTTGCTTTATGTCAAATGGCAATAGTGTTAAGCAGAAAGAACAAACTTCATTTGTTATCATGAGTCCTTGCAGAAGCTTGGAAACTTTTTACTTGCTCTAATATAGCCAGGCCGCCCATGAAACAGTCTTTCTAGCAGCTACAAGAGATTAGCTTTCCTGACGAGCAAGCATTCTCTTTGTAGGTTGTTTTATTGTGATGATTTTGACTCATCTCTTGCTCAGGGGAAAAAAAACTTTTAAAACAAATTAAATGAAATACAAAAACAGCCTCCCCAAACAGAAGCCAGTGAACATTACCAATTGCTAATCAACTCTTACACATTACAGAGTCTATTACTTCAGGCCACAGGGGCTGACTCAGTGGGACTCACAATTCAAAGGGAAGTATGGATAGTAATGAATTCTCTGGAAATAATCCTTTGCAATATTAAGTTCAAGACAAGAATGTATATAAGAACCATATCACAAAACATCTTATCTTACTCCCTTAAGTAGTAGAACCACGGCAATTTTGACCTAGAATAATATTTTGCACTAGCAAACCAACAGACTGATATCCTTAAAAATATTGGTCTGAACAGGAAACTAGTATTTTTAGATAGATTACAGAAGCAATTTCCAATTTTCAATATACTTTGAATTATAATACACGATATCCTTATTTGTTTGATTTCAAGTAGCTCTTCATTATGCATGCAAAGTACTTTCACAAATTAAAATTAAAAAATTTTATCTGACCTAGTAGAGAAGGGAGAGAAAAACCTCCCAGGAAGATGCAGGGACTGTGCTGGACTCTGTGGATCCCAGGAAGACAACATTATCCGCGACCTCAAACTGTTCAAAGTCTAATGAGGGAGGCGGGGTGGGGGTGGGGGGTTGGACAGAGAGACAGGCCCTCAAACCCAAGCACGTGCAGTGTGGTATTTGCCCTCACAGCTGTCATCAAAAGGTGCCATGCGGGTCACAGAGGAGGGATTGATTCTATCTAGAGACAAGACCAGAAATATTCACAGAAGAAGTGACATGAAGGATGAGCCTTTATGCACGGTACCCTCGAAATCTTTCAGAATGAAGGATTAGTACTGTGTGTGAAGCCAGAGTAGAGCTTTTCAACCTGAACGATACTGTCTCTCTCGGGGGCATCTAGAAATGTGAGTGGGGGGTGGTGGTGAGGGGGATTGATGGAATAACTGAGGAGCACTACAGGCTTTAGTGTGAAGGTGGAAAGCGGGGCTAGGGGCACTAAATATCCTTCAGTCCAAAGTGCCAATTGCATCTCTCCTGGAGGACAGGGTAGGTGAAGTTATGTGGTAGGATAAAAGACAAGGGTGAAAGTGTCTTCAAAATGGCCTTTATAATCTTTCTCTCTTCTCTCCCATTATGCAGGTTGTACTCCCCAGGGCTGTACGATATGGCTGTATACTGTACATTTAGGGGACACAATTAAAATTATAGACATCATAGATTTGTGTATTGATTATGAAAATTTTCCAGCAGAAGCAGTGGAGTGAATTGAGGAAAGAGGACCTTTTCTTATTCCTATTAAGATATCTAGACTAGTGGTAGTTCTATTTTTCTCTCCATCTCCACACATGTAACAATGACAACTGGTCCTAGTGGGGAAGGAAGTGATAGTTCTGATAAGTATAGATGGAGAGAAGAGAAGAGTAAGGCAGATGGTCTGGTTTCTCACTGTGTCCCACCCAAGTGTTCCATGAATGTTAAAGATTATCAACAGCTGAGCCCAGCCTTCGGTCTACCTACACTGATCTTGTGCCTGTAGCCTGCCCTCAAAGCTTGGAACTGGCTTCTAGTCTCAAGGTATGATAGAGCAAGGTCTACCAGTCATCATCTATTTGACCTAGTCCTAGCCCCAGGTTTCAGACTGCTATACAGTGCTGTTCCCAAGTTCCCATTCTGGGTTTCAAGTTTCCTGCTTCCTGGTTTCTGATTACTGTTCCCTGGCAGGGGCCTACCTCCAACTGAGAGAGTCCTCCAAGCACCCAAGTTGCCCCAAAGCAAAGGTATCAAACATGGTTTTTTAACTCTATTCATTGTCTAATTGAATTATTCCAATACATTAATTTAAGCTACTAGTTACTAAGGGTAATTTAAAGCATGCGTGTATCCACACATGCACATAACTGAAAATACTTAATTAACTGTGATTACAATCTATGAGTGAGACCATCAGACACTCTTAATTAAACAGAAGTCTAAGGTTAATTTGTAACAAATGAACCTTTTTCAAAATAAAAGCATGATACATAAAAGTTAATAAAACTGGCTCCACATTAATTAAATTTATTTTCCTTCAAATTTATTTGCCCCCCTCTGAATGCAACATGAATAGCCTTGTGAAAGCAAGGTAGAAAATCACGAAGTATACAAATCAGTAGCTACTAACAAAAAAATCAAGAGGGATACTCTAATGTATAAACAAAAGTCTACAGGTAGGACTTATTCTAGAATCAGCATTTTTCAAGATTTTGCTCAAGTTGTGATCAAAAGGTAATGCTTAACATTGACCCAACTCTTAACAGCATGCCAGGCACTGTCCCACACACTCTGCAGGTTAACTCATTTGATTTTTACAACAGACCTATGAGATGGTTCTATTATCATACTCATTTTATAGTCTGAGTCTTTCCCATCCTTCAAGGTCTGGTTTAAATTTTACTTCCTCACAAGTCCTTCTTTAATTATGCCTACCTCCCCCTTTCCACTATTTTATTTGTCTCTCTTTTATAGGACTTACCACAGTTCACCTTAAAGTTCTTTATGTATGTTTCTCTTTCTTGCCATTACATCACAAGTTGTTGGAGAGGTAGACTCTATCTCATTCATTGCTGTATGCCTACACTGACTAACAGAGATTCTTGCACAAAGTACAGGCCCAGCAAATGTTAGTGGAACTAACACTAGCATTAATAGGAAAAGAAAGAAGAAAAGAATTTGGCAGCAGCTTTTTTTTTTTTTTTTGCGGTACTCGGGCCTCTCACTGTTGTGGCCTCTCTTGTTGCGGAGCACAGGCTCCGGACGCGCAGGCTCAGTGGCCATGGCTCACGGGCCTAGCCGCTCCGCAGCATGTGGGATCTTCCCGGACCGGGGCATGAACCCGTGTCCCCTGCATCGGCAGGCGGACGGACTCTCAACCACTGCGCCACCAGGGAAGCCCTGGCAGCAGCTTTAAAACAAAGAATCATGAATAAAAAGCAACTAGCAATTATTCTCTGTGTCTGCAGATGAGAGAACCAAAGAGATACAGAGATTATGGGATAAAACATTTAATTAAATAATAGGTAAACATATAACCATAATTATACTGAAAGAAAACAGGGGAATGTTTACATAATCTTGAGAGGTGGAAGGCATTTCTAAACATGACACCAAAAGCAAAAGCAAGCAAAAGAGGAATGAAATAAATGGTCAAGATTGCCAGCTCTGAGTCAGGCTGCATGAATTCAGTTCCCAAGATGCCATTTGTGAGTCAATTTCTTCACTGTAAAATGGGGGTGATAATAATAATACCTGCCTCATACATTTCACAGGGTGGAATGAATGAGATAAAAGTTCTTACCACAATGCCTAACACAATGTCTTCCATATATGTTTAAAAGCAAATCAACAGAGGAAAGATAGATGTGACTGAATAAAAATGCCTTTGTATTCTAAAAAAAAGTATCTATAAATAAATATATATCAAAAAACAAACAGGATGAAAAAAGATGGATACCCTAAATATATGAAGAGCTTTTACAAATTAACAAGAAGAGTAAAACCCTAATAGAAAAAAAATAGGAAAGCAGAATTGAGCATTTCACAAAAAATGAATATATACAATCAAATGACCAAACATGAAAAAATATCCACCTTAATTAAGCAATTGAAGGGTGTTAGTTAAAATGAGATATAAATTTTGCTTATTAAATCAGCAATACTGATGATGGCATGAAACAATGGCATGCTGACAGAGCTTTGTGAAGAGTTTAAATTTGCACATTTCTATAGGACATTTTGCCAATGAGCATCAAAAGCCTTAAAATGTACATACTTTTTGACCAAGGAAACCTAGTTATTTATAATACAGCAATAATCAAATACATAAAATGAACCCTTGTTTATAAGAGTGAAAAACTGGATGAGAATAGCTAGTAAATTACAATGCTTTTACAACACTGAATACTGTAATCTCATGGAAGATATTTAATGTCATTAATGAAAAAATCAAATGCTAAAACAGCACTACTACATGATTTTATTTTCATTAAAAAACAATAACAGAATATGTGTGTGTGTGTGTGTATACAGACACATAAAAAAGATCTGAAAGGAAACATACCAAAAGGCTAACATCTATTGTCTCTAGATAATGAAATTATAGGTGCCTTCGGAAAGCTATAACATATTCTAAAGTTTTTTGATAAATATATTTTTGTAATGAAGAAAATAATAAAAATTGTCTTTTTCAAAAGAAAAAAAATTAACCATTAGGAGATAGTCCTGCCCTATCATTCAGAGACCCCTGATGTTAGATGGTGTTCATCACCACCAATCAATGGTGGATGCACTGTGCTCCTTGGAAGGGGCATACAAGAATGAGAATCAGCCTACAGGTTCTATGGGTATATAAGCAGTTCAAGTAGTTCAACGGAAAAATTCAATTAAATACCAAACCAACTCAAGGGAACATCACATGCTTAATGGTTAAGTGGCATTAGGGAAAAAAAAAAAAACCCCACAACTAAGCAGTACTGGATAAAGTTAAAACCTTAATCTCATGCTTACTCAGCAGCAAAAAGAAAAAAACAAAAACAAACATTAATTATGAAAGTTTAGTGATCTGTATGGTTATAATTCTAGAAACACTTCAGTGTGTGTTTATCTATGCTATAACTCATTGCTTTCTGCAAATTTAAAGGGACCTCTTGGCTGACAGTTCAAATGCTTGGTCACAGCTAAGGGAAAAAAATCAGTTCAATCACTTTTGGAAACAGGCAAAAGGAGAAGGTCCTCATGCTTCAAAAATGGTGTGTGTGTGTGTGTGTGTGTGTGTGTTTTGTGTGTGTGTTTAGTGTGCCTTTCCAACTTCATAATAAATCTAAGAAAGGCTCAACTTCAGAATGAAGCCAGTCTGAATACAAATACATTTAACCCCCTCCTCCCTGCATGGAAGGGAGGTAGCATGCACAGCACTGTGTCACTAGATTGTACACTGGTTCATTCTTACAACTATTACTGAACAAAGGTCTCAAGAGTTCAGAGTAGACCTATGGTATTGACTTGTGCCTTTTAAAACTAATGAAAGAAAAGATCCAATTGAAGATTCTTAATTTCATCTAGTAAATTAAATGTTGAACACAATAGGCTAAAAAAAGAGAGAGAGAGAGAGAGAGAGAGAGACCAAGTACATAACTGCTTAAATTGCTATCCATTGTCTACCCACATAGGGTGGTCACTTGTTTTCTTCTGCCCAGCACTGAGTGCCCCTTCTCTGGTTAAGAGCACCCAGGTTTCCTTTGGGGGACTACTGCTCACATTTTGGCTCATATGATGGGGATGACCTCATTCCTAACTTCAGGAACTAATGAGTAACCCAGGAATGGTCATGCAATATATTCATTCCCCTGGACAGAATGAATATTCAGCAGCCACATGGCCCAGGCCACGACCATCTGGGGCAAGAATTATGAGACTTGAAACTTTTCTTTAAGCTCTTGGGAAAGAAGCATATTTTTTCTTCCCTAGCTCCATGCAGAGAGAATATAAACCTATTGCTGCTGGGGGCATCTTTGCCATCACTTGGAAACAGTCTACCTAAAAATGAAAATAATAAAGAAGGGAGTAGAACCAAGAAACAGAGAGAAACAGACTCCTAATAAACTATTTTTTTTTAAAGTTGGGTCAAACCATGCCTGAAGCCACTCAACAGATTTGGATTTCTGTCACACAACACCAAAAGGAGACAATAAATATGGGGAAAGGGAGGCTAGACGGTTTAACAAAATACCACAGACTGGATAGATTAAAGAACAGACATTTATTTCCCATAGTTCTGAAGGCTGGATGTCTGAGATAAGGGTGCCAGCAAGTTCAGGTTCTGGTGAGGATCCTCTTCCTGGCTTGCAGAATTTGCTGCCTTCTTGCTGTGTCCTCAGGTGGTAAAGAGAGAGCAAGCTCTCTGGTCTCTCCTAGTAAGAGCACTAATCCCATGGCGAGGATCCCACCCTCCTGGCCTCATTTAAACCTAATCACCTCCAAAAGGCCCCATCTCCAAATACTATCATACTGAGGGTTAGGGCTTCAACAAATGAATTGGGAGAGGACACAAATATTTAGTTCATAATACTACCTAAACTGCCCTTAGACACACACAAAAATAGACTGGAGGAGTTTATACTATGCCACTTCCAAGCACATCTGTGTAACCCTTCATTGTACTAGAATCCATCATTAGAATGTTGGCTATATCCTTTATGCATAACACTGCTTAATCCAAAGCCTAGTCCAGTGTCTGGCACATAACATCACTCAAAAATATCTGCTGAAAAATGAATAATGTGATATAAAAATAAACAGGAGGGGTATAACAACATACAGGAAACTAGAGATTCTTTTTTTTTGACATTTTCTTTATTTAATCCTAAATCTTTGAAATCAAGCCCATATTTTATGCTTATACTACATTTCAATTCAGATGCTAAATTTTCATTACAGATGTTTGATCTGTATTATTTATTTTTAAACATCTTTATTGGATTATAGTCACTTTACATTGTTGTGTTGGTTTCTGCTGTATAACAAAGTGAATCAGCTATACGTATACATATATCCCCATATCTCCTCACTCTTGCATCTCCCTCCCTCCCACCCTCCCTATCCCACCCCTCTAGGTGGTCACAAAGCACTGAGCTGGTCCCCCTGTGCTATGCGGCTGCTTCCCACTAGCTATCTATTTTACATTGGGTAGTGTATATAAGTCCATGCCACTCTCTCACTTCATCCCAGCTTACCCTTCCCCCTCCCCATGTCCTCAAGTCCATTCTCTACGTCTGTGTCTTTATTCCTGTCCTGCCCCTAGGTTTTCAGAACCTTTTTTTTTTTCAGATTCCGTATATATGTGTTAGCACACAATATTTGTTTTTCTCTTTCTGCCTTACTTCACTCTGTATGACAGACTCTAGGTCCATCCACCTCACTGCAAATAACTCAATTTCGTTTCTTTTTATGGCTGAGTAATATTCCATTGCATATATGTGCCACATCTTCTTTATCCATTCATCTGTCGATGGACACTTAGGTTGATTCCATGTCCTGGCTATTGGAAAGAGAGCTGAAGTGAACATTGTGGTACATGACTCTTTTTGAATTATGGTTTTCTCAGGGTATATGCCCAGTAGTGGGATTGCTGGGTCAAATTCTAGTTCTATTTTTAGTTTTTTAAGAAACCTCCATACTGTTCTCCATGGTGGCTGTATCAATTTACATTCCCAAGAACAGTGCAAGAGGGTTCCCTTTTCTCCACACCCTCTCCAGCATTTATTGCTTCTAGATTTTTTGATGATGGCCATTCTGACTGGTGTGAGGTGATACCTCATTGTAGTTTCGATTTGCATTTCTCTAATAATTAGTGATGTTGAGCGTTCTTTCATGTGTTTCTTGGCAATCTGTATATCTTCATTGGAGAAATGTCTATTTAGGTCTTCTGCCCATTTTTAATTGGGTTTTTTTGATATTGAATTGCATGAGTTGCTTGTATATTTTGGAGATTAATCCTTTGTCATTTGCTTCGATTGCAAATATTTTCTCCCACTCTGAGGGTTGTCTCTTCGTCTTGTCTGTGGTTTCCTTTGCTGTGTAAAAGCTTTTAAGTTTCATTAGGTCCCATTTGTTTACTTTTGTTTTTATTTCCATTACACTAGGAGGTGGGTCAAAAAGGATCTTGCTGTGATTTATGTCATAGTGTTCTGCCTATGTTTTGCTCTAAGAGTTTTAAAGTGTCTGGCCTTATCTTTAGATCTTTAATCCATTTTGAGTTTATTTCTGTGTATGGTGTTAGGGAGTGTTCTAATTTCATGCTTTTACATGTATCTGTCCAGTTTTCCCAGCACCACTTATTGAAGAGGCTGTCTTTTCTCCACTGGACACTCTTGCCTCCTTCATCAAAGATAAGGTGACCATATGTGCATGGGTTTATCTCTGGGCTTTCTACCTTGTTCCATATTTCTGTTTTTGTGCCAGTATCACACTGTTTTGATTACTGTAGCTTTGTAGTATAGTCTGAAGTCAGGGAGCCTGATTCCTCCAGCTCCATTTTCCTTTCTCAAGGTTGCTTTGGCTAGTCCAGGTCTTTTGTGTTTCCATACAAATTGTGAAATGTTTTTCTTCTAGTTCTGTGAAAAATGTCATTGGTATCTTGACAGGGATTGCACTGAATCTGTAGATTACTTTGGGTAGTACTGTCATTTTCACGATGCTGATTCTTCCAATCCAAGAACATGGTATATCTCTCCATCTGTTTGTATTGTCTTTAATTTCTTTCATCAGTGTCTTTTAGTTTTCTGCAAACAAGTCTTCTGTCTCCTCAGGTAGGTTTATTCCTAAGTATTTTATTCTTTTTGTTGCAATGGTAAATGTGGGTGTTTCCTTCATTTCTCTTTCAAATTTCTCATTAGTGTATAGGAATGCAAGAGATTTCTGTGCATTAATTTTATATCCTGCTACTTTACCAAATTCATTGATTAGCTCTAGTACTTTTCTGGTAGCATCTTTAGGATTCTCTATGTATAGTACCATGTTCATCATGGTTTGTTTCCTCTTTAGTTCTAGGTCCTTGTTAAACGTTTCTTGTATTTTCTCCATTCCATTTCCGAGATTTTGGATCATCTTTACTATCATTACTCTGAACTCTTTTTCAGGTAGACTATTTCCTCTTCATTTGTTTGGTCTGGTGTGTTTCTACCTTGCTCCTTCATCTGCTGCATACTTCTCTGTCTCCTCATTTTGTTTAACTTACTGCGTTTGGGGTCTCCTTTTTGCAGGCTGCAGGTTTGTAGTTCCTGCTGTTTTTGGTGTCTGCCCCCAGTGGGTAGGGTTGGTTCAGTGAGTTGTGTAGGCTTCCCAGTGGAGGACTGGTGCCTGTGTTCTGGTGGATGAGACTAGATCTTTTCTTTCTAGTGGGCAGGACTGCATCCGTTTGTGTGTTTTGGGGTGTCTGTGAACTTACTATGATATTAGGCAGCCTCTCTGGTAATGGGTGGGGTTGTGTTCCTGTCTTGCTAGTTGTTTGGCATGGGGTGTCCAGCACTGGAGCTTGCTGGTCGTTGAGTGGAGCTTGGTCTTCGCGTTCAGATGGAGCTCTCTGGGAGAGCTCTCGCCGACTGATATTACATGGGGCTGGGAGGTCTCTTGTGGTCCAATGTCCTGAACTTGGCTCTCCCACCTCAGAGGCTCAGGCCTGACACCCAGCCAGAGCACCAGACTCTGTCAGCCACACGGCTCAGAAGAAAAGGGAGAAAAAAAAGAAAGAACCAAAATAAATAAATAAATAAAATAATGTATTAAAATTAAAAATTGGGGCTTCCCTGGTGGCTCAGTGGTTGGGAGTCCCCCTGCTAATGCAGGGGACATGGGTTCGTGCGCTGGTCTGAGAGGATCCCACATGCCGCGGAGCAGCCGGGCCCGTGAGCCATGGCCACTGAGCCTGTGCGTCCGGAGCCTGTGCTCCGCAACAGGAGAGGCCACAGCAGTGAGAGGCCCACGTACCACAAAAAAATTAAAAAATAAAAAATAAAAAAAATAAAAAATTGAAAAGTTATTATTAAAATTAAAAAGTAATAAAAAAAAGAGCAACCCAACCAATAAACAAATCCATCAGTGATAACAAGCACTAAAAACTAAACTAAGATAAACATAAAGATCAGAAACTAGTCCGTCGCATACAGCAAACCCCAAGTCTACAGTTGCTCCCCAAGTCCACTGCCTCAATTATGGGATGATTCATTGTCTATTCATGTATTCCACAGATGCAGGGTATATCAAGTTGATTGTGGAGATTTAATCCGCTGCTCCTGAGGCTGCTGGGGAGACTTCCCTTTCTCTTCTTTGTTTGCACAGCTCCTGGGGTTCAGCTTTGGGTTTGGACCAGCCTCTGCCTGTAGGTCGCCTGAGGGCATCTGTTCTTCGCTCAGACAAGACGGGGTTAAAGGAGCAGCTGATTCGGGGGCTCTGGCTCACTCAGGCCAGGGGGAGGGAGGGGTATGGAATGCGGGGCGAGCCTGCGGTGGCAGAGGCCAGCGTGACGTTGCAACAGCCTGAGGTGCACCATGTGTTCTCCCGGGAAGTTGTCCCTGGTTCACGGGACCCTGTAAGTGGTGGGCTGCACAGGCTCCTGGGAGGGGAGGTGTGGATAGTGTCCTGTGCTTGCAACACAGGCTTCTTGGTGGCAGCAGCAGCAGCCTTACTGTTTCATGCCCGTCTCTGAGGTCTTCACTGAGAGCTGCGACTCACGCCCATCTCTGGAGCCTGTTCAGGCGGTGCTCTGAATCGCCTCTCCTTGCGCACCTGGAAACAATGGTCTCTTGCCTCTTTGGCAGTTCCAGACTTTTTCCCGGACTCCCTCCCGGCTAGCTGTGGCGCACTAGCCCCCTTCGTGCTGTGTTCACGCAGCCAACCCCAGTCCTCTCCCTGGGATCCGACCGAAGCCAGAGCCTCAGCTCCCCGCCCCTGCCCACCCCAGCAGGTGAGCAGACAAGCCTCTCGGGTTGATGAGTGCTGGTCGGCACCGATCCTCTGTGCAGGAATCTCTCTGCTTTACCCTCCGCACCACTGTTGCTGCACTCTCCTCCATGGCTCCGAAGCTTCCCCCCTCCGCCACCCGCAGTCTCCGTCTGTGAAGGGGCTTCCTAGTATGTGGAAACTTTTCCTCCTTCACAGCTCCCTCCCAGAGGTGCAGGTCCCGTCCCTATTCTTTTGTCTCTGTTTTTTCTTTTTTCTCTTGCCCTACCCAGGTACGTGGGGAGTTTCTTGCCTTTTTGGAAGTCTGAGGTCTTCTGCCAGTGTTGAGTAGGTGTTCTGTAGGAGTTGTTCGACATGTAAATGTATTTTTGATGTATTTGTGGGGAGAAAGGTGATCTCGCGTCTTACTCCTCCGCCTTCTAAGAGTTTTCAAAACTAGAGATTCTGACGCTACATTCCAACACTTAATCAATCTGAATTCCCTCTTGATATAGTCAACCTATTCTTCATCTTCACTTTAGCCCAACATTCAACTGGCACAAAATACTTTAATAATGGAAAATAATGTCCATTCAGTGGCCTCTTCTATTTTACTAACTGGGGAACAGTTCTGAAATTTTAGTGGAGACAGATGCGTGCGTGCGTGCGTGTGTGTGTGTGTGTGTGTGTGTGTGTGTGTTGTATATGTGTCCTTATCATAGCCTATAAAGTCCCAAAGGGTCTTTCTGACCTCATCTCCTTCCCATGCCTGCTTTGCTCCAGCCACACAGGCCTCCTAGGTCTTCTCTGAAAACACCTGGCACCTTTCACCTGAGGACCTTTGCTTTTGCTATAACCTCTGCCCGCAAATGATCTATATGACTTACTGCCTTATCTCTCTTTAGGTCTTTGCCCAAATGTCACCTTCTCAGTGAGGCCTTCTTGACCATTCTATTTACAAAATTACAAACTTCTCCACCAGTAATACTTCCTATTCTACACCATTCATCACCTTTTAATATACTACATAATTTACTTATTTATTTTCTTTATCATCTATCTCTCCACACCAGAAGATAAACTCCATGAAAGCAAAGATTTCCATATGGTTTTTGTTCTCTGTTGAACCCCCAATGCCAGGGAAATAATCAATGCTGGATAAATGAATAAAATAATTATTCTATAATAACCTAAATGGGAAAAGAATTTGAAGAAGGATACATGTATAACTGAATCACTTTGCTGTACACCTGAAACTAACATAACAGTGTTAATCAACTATACTCCAATATTAAATAAAAATTAAGAAAAAGAATATGAAACAGTAAAACCACAGCTGGATTATTAAATGCTCTGATTCAAATTAAATTAAATATGAATAGTTTCCAATCCAATGAACTACAGTAGGTTATATCTGTGAACTCTTCCAGAAGTTGAAACCAGAGAGTTGCTGTATTTTTAAAACCAGAATTGCTATAAAAAGGTCCCTGAGGGCTTCCCTGGTGGCGCAGTGGTTGAGAGTCTGCCTGCCGATGCAGGAGACACGGGTTTGTGTCCCGGTCCGGGAAGATCCCTCATGCCGCGGAGCAGCTAGGCCCATGAGCCATGGCCACTGAGCCTGCGTGTCCGGAGCCTGTGCTCCGCAACAGGAGAGGCCACAACAGTGAGAGGCCCGCATACCGCAAAAAAAAAAAAAAAAAGAAAAAAGGTCCCTGACATTACAGAAATTAAGATATATAAAATTATTTAAGAACCAAAATATGTTATCACAAAAAACTATACTGATAACCAAAAAATATAAGGTTTGCATTTACTTTGCTTTAGATCTAGAACAATATTAAATGTAAAAGTTGAGCAATATTTGCTTGCAGAAAAATCAAGTTTGAAAATATTCATAAATTATTTTTTCCTACATACGTCAAACATGACCATGATTATTTATTTGGCTTCTCAACAGAAACAGGTAAGGCAGTATCATAGAAAGCAACAGAGACAACACTTTGTAACCCCAAGAAGGGTTTTCTATAGGAAAATTAAAAAACATAAATTAGAAAGGGGTTTCCTAGATGCCACAAGGTTCCCCATCCACTGTCTGTAAACTTTCCCATCCTAAGAGCACCCCTTTCATGGTCTCTTTCCAGTAGAGACCACCCCTGGAACAGGGAAAGATGAGCTCAGCCCCAGGGGTTGCCTCAGCCCTGGCTGCTCCTAAGTGCCTATACAGAGGAACAGTAATATTTATGTCAGGGGTCCCAAGCTGCAGGCCCTGGGAATCAAATGTTTTTTTTAGCAAAAAGGGTATTTGAAAACTGGGAAATTTCCCATAAAATATTCAAACTTCCAACTTCTCTTAAAAATCTGCAAGTTCAAGCAACACTGAGGCTCAACTGCTGAATAAAAGGAGAATCTAAAGAGTCATCGTCCCCTTGAGGCTGGGCATCTCCTCTTAGGGTCACTACTGTTTCCACAGCTCCCTATTGTCTTCCACCTTGTTTACATCACCTACCTGGATGCTGAATCCAACACACTCCTTATTTTTGTTTTTTCAGAGATTATAAAAAATTATTTTTAATCAAAATTTCCAAAATAAAGTGAGTGATTTCTCCATCCCCCAAGATACAATAAGTCTTGTTGGCTCTCCCTCAGGCTTATAACAAGTCAAATGGAAAGAAAAGCAAGAAGCAGCTGTGAAGGAGAAAATGAGGTCCAGAGCGAGGGCGGATCACACTCCCTTACTTGTTTTAAGCAAAAGCCCTAGATTTAAATCCTGCTGCAGAGAACCGTGAAGTCAAGGTCAGAGCACTGAGTTGTTCTTCCAACCACTAGACCACTAACCATGTGACTACTTGCAAATCACTCATCCTTGTCTATGAAATGGGGATGATGACTCCTCCCCTGCCTTCCTCACAGGGTTGTTGTGATGACTAAATGGGATAACGGATGTAAAAGTGCTCTACAGAGAAGTGGTGTTGCCACACAGCAAACGTGCATCTTTCATTAGGATAGCACATTTTAAAAATATTATAAAACAACAGCATCTTACATGAATTTTTGAGGTTGATAAATGGAGAAAGCTTGATTTTCTATTCACAGTTAATGGCACAAAAGAAATTAGTAAGCCTAAGACTACATACTCAGGAAATGCAAATATATATTTACATATACTGAAAACCATCTCCTTTTAAAAAACCCTATAAGCATAAATAACATCTAACTTGTCAGATTGCTAAACTGGGAAACGACTAAATTTCCTGAGAACTAAAGATAAGTCTAAGGTCAAATCGGTTCAGCCAAAAAAGGTTTTTAGGAACAATATATAATGACCAAAAAAGTCTATCTAAGAATGACGATGTAAGAAATGAGCAAAAATGGTCTGTGCAGAAAACTAAGACAAATACTGGTATTAAAAGGTATGTAATGAGCCAGGATTATCAACCACCTCCAGAGAGAGCATAACAGGATTTCGTAAGTGGTTAACCAGTTTTAAGATTTCAGACAGTCAAGGTTGCTGTGATTATGTTACAGAGAAGCAGACTTCCAGAGTACAAGTATATTCCGGTAACAGTAACGAAAAGGCAAAGATAATTTAAGAAAGTCCTTGAGGCATCTTGTCACTACATCCATCACTTAAATCTATGGGTCTCAGTAATTTGGAATTGAAAATTAATCACAGTGATCCACAGGTCATTGGTCAGGTTTATTTAGTCATCAAAAATGTTGGCCTAATTAACCAGATTATGAAAAATTGTCTTTTCTGGAAACTTTACCTTACCAACAAAGGGAACTTCTGAGACTAAACAAAACTAAGAGTAGTTACTTAATTTTTTAGATCCCTGCTTAAGGGGGAAAAGGAAAGTATAATGGAGTGCATGAGGGGATATTTTGTTCTCTCTCTTTTTTTAAAGTAGAAACTTGAGTGTTCTTTTGTTTTTAATCAAAGTTCTTTTTTTTTTTTTTTTTTTTTTTGCGTTACGCGGGCCTCTCACTGTTGTGGCCTCTCCTGTTGCGGAGCACAGGCTCCGGATGCGCAGGCTCAGCAGCCATGGCTCACGGGCCCAGCCGCTCCGCGGCATGTGGGATCTTCCCGGACCGGGGCACGAACCCGCATCCCCTGCATCAGCAGGCGGACTCTCAACCACTGCGCCACCAGGGAAGCCCTAATCAAAGTTCTTTTTAAAAAAATATTCTTATCAAAGTAAAACATGAATATGGTTCATAAGATTTGATTCTAATACTTAAAGGGGTCATAATGGACAGCAACAGCCTCCTGTTTACCCCTTCCCAAGCCCACTCCTACGTCTCAGAGAAAACCATTTTTGGTTGATTTTTGGTTTTGGTTTCTCTAGAGATCACCATCAAGTCACTAAATAATGTGCTATAGTTATACTACTTCTTTTATAAATCACCTTTTTCTTACATTACTATTGATTTTCTACTGTGAGAGACTAGAATTTAGCTCACCTGCATCCCTACCCCATTCCCAAAATATAACCACACACATATAGATATCACCCATTTCTATCACAACTCTGGTTTCTCTACTGATTACCTCCTTCATTTTATTTTATTTTTATTGAAGTATAGTTGATTTACAATGTTGTGTTCTTTCTGGTGTACAGCAAAGTGATTCAGTTATACATATATAATAGTTTGCATCTGCTAATCCCAAACTCCCAATCCATCCCTCCCCCATCCCCCTCCCCCTTGACAACCACAGTCTGTTCTCTGTCTGTAAGTCTGTTTCTGTTTCGTAGATAAGTTCATTTGTGTCATATTTTAGATTCTGCATATAAGTGACATCATATGGTGCTTGTCTTTCTCCTTCTGACTTACTTCAATTAGTATGATAATCTCTAGGTCCATCCATGTTGCTGCAAATGGCATTGTTTTGTTCTTTTTTATAGCTGAGTAATATTCCATTGTATATATGTACCACATCTTTTTTATCCATTCATCTGTCAATGGACATTTAGGTTGCTTCCATGTCTTGACTATTGTAAACAGTGCTGCAATGAACATTAGGGTGCATGTATCTTTTCGAATTATACTTTTCTCCGGATATATGCCCAGGAGTGGGATTGCTGGGTCACATGGGTCACATGGCGACTCTATTTTTAGTTTTTTTAGAAACCTCCATACTGTTTTACATAATGGCTGCACCAATTTTTTTACAAATCACTTTTTTCTTATGTTATTATTGACTTCCTACTGTGAGAGACTAGAATTTAGCTCACTTGCATCCCTACCCCATTCCCCAACATATAACCACACACATATAGATATCATCCATTTCTATCACAACTCTGGATTCTCTACTGACTACCTCCTTCATTTTAAATACCATAAATACAATAGTTATACCTTTGTTTCTTCTTCCATCCACTCTAGACCATACATTTCATCTCACAGGTCTACATGCTAACAAGAGTAGGGTTTTCTTCTTTTCCTTCTCATCCTCCTCTCACCACTACTATCACTCTGTTACCTTCTAACCTTTGGGATTTCCTTTTTTTGGGGGGGGCGGCGGGTTGTCCAATTATGTAAAGAAGAAATTCACTATTATCTATCACAACCTCTTTAGAGACTAAAATCATATGTTATTGCTGGTGATGTATTTGTGCCTTACTTTTGAAGACTGACTGCTATTCATTATGAAAATCCATTTTAATAGCATATACATTCTGTTCTTCATGTTACAGGTGAATATAAATCAAATTTCTCAAAGAACAATGATTAATAATTCTACTGCCTTCAAGATTAGGTCAACTTATCTTTGAAACTAGAGGTCTTCCTCTAGTAAAATTCTAACTCTCACTGGTAGATATTACGGATTTAGGATAACTTAATTGTTTGGAAGGACAGATCACAGACTAGCTGCAGATTAACAAGCATCATCCTTTACCTTAGTCCTCTACATGTACAGAGTAACAGAGAATTCTTTTCATCACTACCTGACAACCTCTGGCACAGTCATTCTATAGCCCTCCTGCCTCCATCCCAGCTCACAACACAAAACAGTTCATTATCACACTCAGGGCCACTCATCTGAGTATCATGGCTGTAGGGACAGATAGAGCTGCCGATAAAAAGTCTGGGCAGTGTTTGGCATTAACAGGATTACAAGTTAGTGATGTGATATGGAAACCCCACACGTCTGCCGAAACAGGAAAAATCAACGTGTATAATGTAGTGGTTAAGCAAGCTAGAAGCACAGCTCTGGAGTCAGAATTTCTGGTTGCAGTGACCAGCTCTGACCACTACCAATGATGTGACCTAAGCCTCTGTACCCTGGGTTCCTCACTTAAGAAACTGAGTTGTTGCAAAGAGGAAAAACAATGATATATGTAAAGCATTTAGCATGGTACATAGCATATAATCAGAGCTTAACAAATGAGACTCACAAAAATGATTACTATTATCACTATTATTATGTTATTGGCCAGAGAGCCTTGATTGTACCTTTTTCTTTTTTTTTTTTTTTTTACACTGAATCTAATTACATCTCCCACTTCTGCACACCTGGAAGTCAAATGACTGTCCTTCCCTTTCAGAAATCTGCCTTTACTTCCAATGGCAGTCACAGCCTACAGGCCTGGTGGGCAAATAGCCAAGCTGGCCCTTCTGGGCTGAGCTCCTGAGATGTTAACCCCACACTCCTGCAGGTTCTGGTTTCATGTTATGTCCTTCAAATGCTTTCACCATGTCACTTCTTACAGTCAGCCCTGATTTTTAAGGTTTTTAGATTTTTAGGTTTATGGTTTCACATTTTAGGTTTAAGCTTTTAAGATTTTTAAGGTTTAAGAATAACCTTACATTTGGAATCAGCTAACAATGCTAAAACCAGATTGCTATCTTTCAGATAGAGTGAAGAAATCCAAAGAAAAACTGATACAGTACTACCTGGATTGTGGCTGAAGTCCACCAAATAGTAGCTACTGCTAACAAGCCTAAAGAAAAAAAGATAATTTTGTCTTAGGGCCCTATTAGACATGTTTGGGGCAGAGGAAAGTACATTTCTATGGAAATTTTCAAGATATTAAAAATAAGATAAAAACAAATGAGAAGAAAACAGAAATTTAGCTCATGGACTTAAAATCACCATATGTGAAAAGTGAAATAAATAGCCACTCTAATCTCAACTGGTAATCTTTCCTTGCAGCCTTTCTCGTTTTATTGGATCAAATATTTCAAGCCTCATCTGTGTTCTATTACAACCCTAAAGACAACATGAAATCTAGGATAGTGTTTATATATAAAAATCATTTTAAATTAGGAGGTGATATAAACTGACATCCAGATTCCCCTTTCCCCAAGTCTTTATATAATTATATTGTCTTTTTTTTTTTTTTTTTAATCCTGAAATGACAATTTTCTCCTTTGGCACAGAGCTTTTTGGCTCCACTTTTGATGCCAACATAGTCTCATCAAGAAAATAAATTAAAAGTAGGTGGTCTGGTTAGTCTTCACAATGCTACATTTTAATCAGGCGAAGCAGTGAAAAAGATGATTGTCGAACTGCTGGCATATCTTCAAACAACAGTGCAAGCTGTCCATTTTACTCACAATGAAAAAGCTCTTCAAGAGATTTCGATAAAGGTTTCCCTCCTACTTGCAGTCCATATTTGTAATGTTTATATAAGTGGGGGATATAAATCTTCCTCCAATGAACCCCATGGTTTTTAAAGCAGACTTCACGTTATAAACTGCCTGTTTCCGTTTTGCCTGCCTAAGCAAGCCAGGCGAAGCCCGTTGGCGAGAGACTGGAACTAATTTAATGTGCTCCAGGTTTAAGCCCCCAGCCTCTGCGCCTTTACAGAGAGATTTTACACAGTGGATTACTGCTGACTTTAACAATGATTCATATGATAAGTGGCTTTTGATTTGTTTTTTAATGTCAGAAAATGTGCATTGGCAAAAGAAATGTCATCAGAATCACTTTTTTAAAGCAGTACCCATAAAAAAGAAAAATTTTTCAACTTTTAGAAAAACAAAACAAAAAAGGCAGCCTAAATCGTATTCATGCCAAAGGCTTGTTCACGTGAATTTGTAGCTTTACTCAATGTAAAAGAATACAAAGTTGTTTACAGACAGTCAGATTTAAGACTGGATAAACTCCAAGATATGATTGGTTGAGTTGATATACTTTACCCCAAGACTCATTCCTGTTATTAAAAATACCAAAGCCACACTGAAGATAGACAAAAGTATCATTCTTTATCCAGCCTCAAAGATACCC
Organism: Mesoplodon mirus; assembly: GCF_964341445.2. Classification (NCBI taxonomy): domain Eukaryota; kingdom Metazoa; phylum Chordata; class Mammalia; order Artiodactyla; family Ziphiidae; genus Mesoplodon; species Mesoplodon mirus. The sequence continues at coordinate 90,855,820 of NC_138977.1, forward strand.
TGTGTGCTTTTTTCAAAGATGCAAAATTCCTTGAAACCAACACTAATTAAAACAAAAACACATTCACAAAACCCCTAGTAAGATCCATCATCTCAAAGTATGTCAGGGGAGGAAAGTTTCCTCTGTTTACCTCAAAGGAACAGAGCAGCAAAGACATTAATTCGAAAGAAAACAAACTGAGAAACAAAAGTATATATTGTACTATTATTCTAGATTTCTGCATTTAAGGGGCCTGAACCATTCATCAGAATATGCTTTTAAAATGCCAAATGTAATAAGATCTACTTGCCCCAGTCATCAGTTAGTTTCTCCTATTTTTTTCTTGATGTTCCTTTGAAAGGGCCCAGTAAAGTCTTACAGTAGGGGGCAGTATTGTAACATCACGCATATACTTGCAACGCTTGGCCTGACCAAGGGAGGAAAAAGAACCATTATTCTTCATTAAGATTTAACCATGTTGCCATAATTATCCTAATTTATTACAAAATTTTAGATTTTTTTTCTCCTGACGTCCAACTTGCTTTTTCACCACCTACCTACAATATTAGGATGTCTTAAATAATACAAAAGAGCAAATGCTTTTTACAAAAAAACCCACCCAAGTATCTGAGACATGCTGATTGTTACTTAGCAGTGGAAGGAGAACTATTTATTAAATGTTATATTTCAAAAGCATGAAGACTTCTCCAATTGCAAATATCCAGATGTTCTTTATTGTAAATATATTATCACATTGGGAGATGGTAAAAAAAATAGAATGAATATTTCATCTTCGTCTAAAATGAAATGCAGAGCTGGCTTATAAACACAAGTCAATGTGACCCATGCTAATTGATGTTAATTTCAAAAAATATGGGGTAGGAAAATATTTACAAGTACAAGAACATATTTGTATTTTCCAGAAATAAACTTTTTCTTTGCATTTTCCTAGGATAGCTCTTGGCTGGCCTGCTAGGAAATATGGAAACTGAAACTGTTTGTACTGAATGCTTGGCTTCCAATGACTTACTATGCTTTGGGAGTTTGTAGAGGAAAAAAGCAAATTCTTTGCCAGGTCCCAAGAATAAAACCTATAGATACATAATGAAAATTTTTTATCATACATAATGATAATCCATATGGCTTTCTGCATATTTGAGTGACTGGAACTTTTATTTAATATGCAAAAGTCTTAAGGTCACTAAGCAAAATAATAACTAATTATTTGACCTTAAAAGAATCAAGCCTTATACAGTCTTAACAAGTGTTTATGCTTATCTTTGTCTTTAATTTCAACTCAAAGGTTTGTTTGCTTGCTTGTTTTAAGAGAGTGAGGTATTATAGAGTCAAACAAGGATTTTTTCCCCCAATCTAATAATTCTACTGAAAAATTCAATGTTAAAACTATTCCTTTGTAGATATATAAGCTAATATTTTTAAAGGTACAAAAAGAGATCCTAAAAAAATTGTTGAGACATCAAGAGAAGCCAGCAAGAATTCATGCAATTATGTTTAAATGCTATGAAATTTAAATTTCAGTGCTTCAAGTTATGTTATAGTTTATTCCTTACTCTTTTCTCTACTTCTCCACTTCTGTTTAAGTTGTTTTGGAGTTAGAGCTTTTCTGATTGTGTGTGTGTGTGTGTATGTGTGTGTGTTGTGTGTTTGTACATTATCCTACAAGACTCTACTGTGTATGCTTCTTGGAGAATGTGGTCTGCCCCTATGCCTTTCATCAAGGTCTTCTCAATTGTGATAGTTTCCTTTTTCAAGGCTTAACAGAAAAACTGGGTCTCTAATTACCACCAAACTTCCTTCAAATTGAGCTAAACAATGTACATTTCTGTTGCCAGCTGGGACATAATTCTTCATAATTATTGTACAAAAGAGCCTGTGACAGTTGCAACAAGGTAATTGGCTAATGGAAGAGCACCAGGTTTGCATTTCCCTGAAACATCTGTTTGAAACTCTGGGTCATTTAAAGAGTATGTAAAATTGTCTCATCTTCTAATTAGTTTCTCACCAGCCAAAATATCATTGCCAAAGTTGTTTTAAGTAGGATACAGGGGCAAGGTTCTTCTGTTCTGTAGCAAAGCTGATATAACCACTCAGTTCTCCAAAGGCAAGAACCATTTCCTCTCCAAATGTTGGCATTTGTGACAGAGAAGGTGGTGGCATTTTCTTTCTAACAATAACATATTTTCCATATTATTTAAGACATTTCTCTCTTACCTAGTCAAAAAGCACCCAGACAAACCACAGAAATGTTTACTTACTTTCTTGCTTTCTTCCTTCTTTACAAACCTGATGAATGATTGAGGAGCTGACCCACAAACAAACAGGGTATGGGCTTTGGGTTGTAGTATAACAAAAAACATTTTTGGTTTAAAAACTGTGAATCACTATGTTGTACATAGTGAAACTTGTATAACATTATACATCAACTACACCTCAATAAAAATAAATAAAGCAATACTTAATAGCCTCAAAAATAAATAAAAGTATATATATGTATAGTCTTTGTATTATATATGTGTGTGTATGTATATATATCATCTTTGTCTCAGGTTCCTGGCACAGAGGTCCTAAAACCCTGAGTGACAAGAGTGTCTTTTGTTATTCACAACAAGCCCCTTTGATTATCACACCTGAGCTTATACTAATGCAGTGACTTGGGGTAGGGCCCCTAGAGAGCTTCAGGATGGAGCTGGTTACTAGAAAGACCAAGTGATTACTGGTTAGAACTTTCTGCCCTACCCACATTCCCATAGGGAGGGGGCTAGAGATTGAGCTCCCTAAAAACTCTTGAACAAAGATATCTGATGGGCTTCTGGATTGGTAAACATGTTAATTAACTTGCTGGGAGGGTGGTGCAATGAAGAAGGTATGGAAGCTCCATATCCCCTTCACCCCTCATACTTTGCCCTATTCATCTCTTCCACTTGGCTGTTCCTGAGTTGTATCCTTTGTAATAAACTGGTAAATGCAAAAAAGTTAGTGTTTTCCTGAGTTCTATAAGCCATTCTAGCAAATTGTTGAAATTCGGATGGTTTATATGCTTTATAGCTTTTATACCATTTATAGCCAGTCAGTCAGAAATATGAGTGGCCTGGAACTTAGAACTGGAACCTGAGGTAGGGGCAGTCTTGTGGGACTGGGCCCCTTTAACCTGGGGGATCTGATGCTAACGCCAGGTAGATAGTACCAAAATTGAATTGAGTTATTGTACACCCAGTTGGTGTGTGGAGAACTGGAGAATCAGTTGGTATGAGAAAATATCCTCAGTTACATTTCCAGAGTACAGATGGGTTGAAATCAGGCTGTCTCCCATTTGACCAATGAGTTTCCAAGTGTATTATCAGCTTAGGCTGCCATATAAAATACCATAGACTGGATTGCTTAAGCAAGGCTATAAGTCAAAAAGATCAGAGTGCCAGCATGGTTGGGTTTTGGTGAGGCCTCACTTTCTGAATTGTAGACACGGCCTTTTCTGTCCTCATATGGCAGATAGAAGGACAGCAAGCTCTCTGGTGTCTCTTCTTGTAAGGGCACTAATTCCATCCTGACGGTCCCACCCTCATGATCTCATCTAAACATAATTACCTTCCAAAGGCTGCATCTCCAAACACCATCACATTGGGCGTTAAGGGGCTTCAACATATGAATTTTGAGGGGGACACAATTCAGTCCATTGCACTAAGACTGTTGGCCAAAATCAGAAATAAAGCTTGTAGTCATATAATATTTCTGTCTATGAGTAGGTGCCTATTCTGCACTTGAACTCTTTAAACTAGGATATACAAAACTAGAGTCAACCCTAGAGTCATTATAATAGAGGCTCACCTCAATTCCTACCTAGCAACTACTCCTGATCCTCTTTCCACCCCTCTACCTGCAAACTCACCCTCAACAAAACCTCACTGAGGATGTAAGTAGTATTACAAATGTGAATCTCTGAAAACTTTGAACTGTTATTTAAAGTGGATTGCAAATGAAAAAATTACTACAGTGTCCTGGTATAATCAGATTTGAAAGCAAATACAAGCACTGTCTCTGTGAATAATAACAGAGTTTTTTCTCTGCTTAAGGTGAAAGCAAAAAGTCTGTTTCTGGAAAAAAGATTGGGGTCTCCAGTTTGGAAAACCAGGAGCTGGGATAAGCACTCTTCTACTAACTGGAAGAAGTTTCGTTCCATGAAGTACGGAGTCTCTGGATGCAGCAAAATGTGTTCACATCAAATCCTGACTACATATTTACTGTTGAAGGATAAATGTAGATAAAAGTATATTCTGGGGGCATACATTTAATCTATATTAGGGCATGTGTAGCTTCTAATAGACTGAATCTCAAAACACACACACACTCTTTCTCTCTCTCTCACACACACTCTCTCTCAATGAATTCGCCTCAGTTATTCATCTCTGAACATATTTAAATTTTCTCTGATAATTCATCAGAGATATATAAATCTATTCTTAAAATCCAAAATTTTAAATTTTAGTAAAGTACGAGTATTTGCTAGAAAATATAGCTGATATCATCATTTATAAATAACAGGAACACAGATCTTAAAAAGAGAAAAGTATGGTCAAACATTCCCTTTAGTTTGACTCTAGTGAGATCAGGGAGTGTAACTGAAGATCTGTAAGTAAGATTTTCAACTTTAGAAAGATCAAAGGAATTCAGGGTTAAGATGGCAGATTAAACATATATCTAAATATGCTACCTCCCAAAGCCCTAAAATTACCCAAGAAAGATAACAGAAAAAAAAAGTTGTTTTTTTTTTAATACAAAACCCCACATATACAAAGAAAACTAGAGATGAAATAACAGCAACAAAATTTTGGAAGCTTGAAAGTCAATGCATAAGTGTTAAAGGATTTAGGAGAACCAAGAAAGCCAGGCCCTCACTGGTGGAAAAGCTAAGAAGCAAAGCTAATTACACTGCAGAATCCACAAAAGGCTCAGCAAATGGCAGCAAGAGGTTCTTCAGAAGTTGGGAGGGAACTGGGATACATTAATAATAGGTGGGATGAAACTGTTTGAGTCCCTTCCAACACTCCACATCACTTGGCAACCACCTCTCCCTTACCCTGGTAGCAGACAGGAGGGTTATTCTCTGGAGAGAGTAAAACAGAGGGTTTTGGTCTAGGGATTGGCTGGCAAAGACATGGGAATTAATTGATTGTACACCAAAAGGTGGATGCTGACACTATCCACCTGCTATGATCTGAATGTTTGTGTTCCCCATAATTCATATGTTGAAATCCTAACCTCCAAAGATAATGGTATTAGGAGGTGGGACCTTTGGGAGGTGTTTAAGTCATGAGGGTGCAGCCCTCATGAATGGGATTAGTGCTCCAGAGAGATCCCTAGTCCCTTCCACCACATGAAGACATAGCAAGAAGATGCTGGTTATAAACCAAGAACACAGCCTTCACCAAAAGGTAACCATGCTGGCACCCTGATCTTAGACTTTCTCAGCCTCCAAAACTGTGAAAAATAAATTTCTGTTGTTTATGAGCTATCCAGTCTGTGGCATTTTGTTATAGCAGCCTGAATGGACCAAGACACCACCCTTTCTTCTATGTGGCTCTCAGAAGATATATCTAGACCTTTTCCACTCCATGCAGGCAATTGGAAGGGTACCTTTTGGGGGAATACTTCTAACACAAGAGAAAAGACCTAATACTGATTCTGATGGTTTATCAACAAACAACTCACTTGATCACCTATAGTAAACCTCAAATTTGCAAGCCTACCATAGGTTCAGCAAGTCCAATAAGCTGTTTAGACATCTATTCTTAATCTTTACTACTAGGGATTATCCAACATCCGAGGAAAGCTTTTAACATAGAAGATGGAGGAAAACACAAATTAGGAGAAAAAAAGGCAATGTGGAAAAGGCATGCAGAGAGAAGATATTGTATCCATAAAACAAGAACAAAATGATATTTTAAAAAAATTATAATATATAGAGTACACACATCCACACATACAAACACACTCACACAGAACTCTTGAGAATGGAGGTTTAAAACAAAAAACAAACAAACAAAAACTTGAAACTCTGACTCTGATGTGATTAATCTTATGGATAATTACAGGACCAAAAAAAAGAGGCTATTGAAACATGTACAGAAAGTTAGTAATTGGTACAAATCAAACAACAAGTTAAAAACAGTTATTTATTAACAGTTTCAGGGAGGTTAAAGCAACTTGTCCAGAATCACATAGCTAGAAAGTGGTGAAAAGTACATGAATGCAGGTTCTAGGATTCTAAGACTTGCTCTTTCCACATCTTTTGCCTTTAACTACCTTTAATTCATTGGTTCTTAATCTGTTCTCTTTGCAATCCTTTCAGTTTTTGAAACTAGCTGAAAATATCCAGAAAACTTCTAATAGATAAAATAAAGGACATAAATGTTTGGAAGTTCCAAAAAGGCAGGAACCAATGTTAACCCATGTGTGTCTAGTGCCTAGCCCTGAACCTGGCAAAACTTGGAACTTAATAATACATTTTTTGCTAAAAAAGAAAATAAAAATGTATGAAGGGAGGTGGGAAGGATTAAAAAAAAGTGTTCATATTTTACATTTTTCAAATTGCTGTGTTGACAAAACTAATAATCCTTAATTTCCAAAAAGGCTAAACTTAAATAATGTAAGTACCTGGGTCATGGACCAACAAAAATGTGGCTGAGTAGTTTGAAAAGTCAGTAATAGAAAGCGGTAAGTAGTTATATCAGGAAATAATCACTTTTTACATCTATTATGTTCTAAAATTAACACTTGACATTGGAAACAATAAGCTAGTTTATCCGTGAAGTAACAGCTGGGTACTGTGGATATTATCAGCAATGGCTCTACAAATGTTTATTGAATAATTCATTATATGTCATATACTTTCCTGCAAGTTATTTTTCTTAATAATCAGAACAATCTGTGACATTGCTATTATAATTGCCCCCATTTTATAGAAAAGGAAAGCATGGCACCGAGAAGTTAGGTCACCTGTGCAAGGTCCCCAAACCTGGATTTGTGGCAGAGCCAGTGTGCAAACACAGGCTTCTGACTCCCAGCCACGTGTTCCATGCTGCACCATGGCTAGCAGGGCAAGGGCAGCGGCCTCTCCTCCCAATCAAAGTCATAGCTACTTGACAGAATTCCAAAGAAATAGAAGGGTACACATTTTCAGAATGAAGCACAGGAAGAACTGGAAAAGTCTTATAAATTAAATATCAGAGAGATATAAATCTATTCTTAAAATCAAAAGTTTTAAATTTTAGTAAAGTATGAGTATACTTTATATACATATATACGTACATATATATTATATGCATATAAAAGTGTATCTTGAGTTAAATGATGAATTGAGTGGGTAATGTTTCTGTGATTTTTGGCAAAAAAAAAAAAAAAAAAAGATTTCAATGGAATAGACTAACCAAAGAAGCTTGGCCCTTTGAGAGACTGCCTGCCTTAGGCAACTAAAGGGCTCTTAAAAAGAGGTTCCTAGAATGTGTTCTATGGAGGCAATTCAAATTGGCCATGGTAATGGATCCAGTATTTGAATTCCTAACAAACCCTAATTTGAATTCACTGCTCCTGTGCACAGATTTAGGGTGGTTAGTGTGACCAAACCTCTCAGTTTGCCGGGATCTGAGGGATATCTCCAGACTTAGTACGCTCAGTGTTAAACCAGTGCTAATAGTGGAGTGGGAAATAATTTATAATGAATGTAATTTCATTACATAGCCTCTGCTTCATTCATTCACAGATGTATGCTCTCACTATGGACTCAACTAATAAGCTTTCAGGGATTATCTATGCTTGTTGGGCACTGTGTTAAGACTAGGAACAAGATGACAAGACACAGTCTCTGTCCTCAAGAAACTACACTACAGAGAAGTGACAGATCAGTGTTTGTAGAGCCCTTAGCCTGTTTGGCAAGTGACTTTAAGATCTTACACCACATTCTAAAATTACAAAACTGGAAACAGTAGATGATGCATTTTGAGTGTAGTTTATGCAAACAGGAGGATGGGGAACTCCAATCAGGAAATCCTTACTCAAAGAAAAGACCTGGCACTATATGAAAAAATTGGTAAATGAATGGATATACTTTATATAAGTTTTTAAATGCTGATGTGTGGATGCAACTTTTTTATGTTACGCTCTTTTGAACCGCTTTTTAAATTAAAGAGTCATCTTCTAGCCCTGATCACCATGGATAAGACTTCAACTATAGTTTTAACTTCAGAAAGTGGGTTCACTCATTCTCAGTTCACTTTTTTGTTATTTTCATAATATCTTGAGGTGAACCCCTCCATGACAGACATCTGTACTGCGCAGACACTATTTGACTCTAATGCTTAAGATTCTGGTCTCCAAACTGTGGGTAGCTAGGGGAGCAGGTGGGTGGGAGTGGGGAGAGGAACAGGCTGAAGTGTTGATACTAAGAGGCTGCATGGGGAATTGACACAAGAGTGTGACTGGAAAGATTTGTTTAGGCCAATAGTTCTCAAACTGTGGTTAGGGGACCCTGAGGAACCTTTTCAGGGGGTCCACAAGGTCAAAATTATTTTCATAATAATACTAAGACATTATTTGCCTTTTTTCCACTCTCATTCTCTCAGGAGCATACAGTGAAGTTTTCCAGAAGCTATGTAACATGTGATATGACAACAGATTGAATGCAGAAGCAGATAGGAGAACCCAGCTGTCTTCTACTAAGCCAGACATTTTAAAGAGATGTGCAAAATGTAAAACACTACCACTCTTCTCACTAAATGTTTATTTTGAAAAACAGTTATTTTTCATGAAAAAATGTATTATTTATATTAACATGCAATGTATTTATTACTGTTTTTAATGAATCATTTTTAAAAAATTTCTAAGATGGTTGATAATCGATAGATATAACCCATATAAACAAAAGCTCTTTGGGGTCCATAATAATGTTCAAAAATGTAAAGGAGTCCTATGACCAAAACGTTTGAGATCCACTGGTTTAAACTATAAACTGAAAGGTCAATAATGTCAAGTAAGGAGTTTGAATTTTAGGCTTAACGAGGCTAATTTCTACTTTCTATGTTACTACCTCACCTTCACTTTTCCTTCCCTTCTTCAGTTGTCTTATAATATCGGATGGGTGGTATATGCCCAAGCTAAACTTCCTCTAGCTGAATTTTAAATTACACAGGCAAGGCACCTCTGTTCCTTCTGCTGGGAAAAAAAAAATTCCAGCACTTAGTAGAATTCACTGTTGGGAAAACATTCTCCTGCCCTCAAAACCAAATGCTCCTTTCCCTCCCCGAAATTGGTAAAGTTAACCATGTATCATAGCTTTAAAAGGACCAGGACTTGAAAGAGTCAAAAGAATACAAAATGTGAGAAGTATGTTTAGCTTGGTATTTTCAGTGCACCCAACTTGACACAACCATGATGAAAGCAATTAGCTTGTCAGTAAGAATTTGCCCATTTCACTTCCCAAACCAACAACACAGCCCAGGACAGGCTGGAGAGAGCATCCAAATGAAAAGAAAGCAAAAGCTGTTTGCACATGAACAGAGAACAGCACAGTGAAGTATTAAGAAGATAGTGAGTGTGTGTGTGTGTGTGTGTGTGTGTGTGTTGGGATGGAGGGGAAAGAGATAAGGAATTATGGACAAATGACTAATATTCATTAAGATACAAAGAAAACAGTTCATAATAGACATGGAGTTTTAGAGGAGATATTTTTATACAATTGCTATGTGGGATCATTTGTTCTTTTGAAATGATGGCAGTTTTTAAAAGGAAACCAATTGAACCATTCAAATTCTGCTTTACAAGTGAACCTTAACTCATTTGCAGTGATTACAACAATAAATTTTTTAACAAGCACTTTTGACTTTTTCTATCTTGTTAGCAAATACAGTTGATTAAAAAAAAAAATCTACACATAACTAGGTGCGGGTAGACAGTGGGCCAAGAAAAATATTCAGCCTGAATGCATTCAGTATGGCTGTTCCAATTGTTCAAATATTGAAACACTTCTGTAGTAATGATAAATGAAGTATGTGTAAACACATATGGTACACATCAATAGTTTCTAACAGTGGCGATTATACTAGAATTATTTACTAGGTTTAGAATAAAAAGCACTACCTTTCTACAAAGGTTACTGTCTAAAAACAACCTAACTGCATATAAGATTTTAGATATAATTGTCTCTAGCATAAACATAAAGAGATGATGAGTAACAATAGAACTCAAGTTCACAATCCTTTTATGTTTTATTGTTGCAGGTGTATAGGAAAAAAATTTCTCTTGGAGATGCACAGTGCCAAAACAAAAACTCTAAAACCTCCTTTGGAAGAGAATAGGAAGAAAAAACACCTCTGACTTAATTCACTTCTCTTAAGGGACCTGACTTCTGTTACAAAGAGCAGGGTGAAATTCAAACCAGAGTGAGTGGGACCTGCAAAGTCTAGCTGCCTTCACTTAGGCCCTGTAAAAAGGTTTTTTTGTCACAACCCTTAAGAGTCCATACACAAAAACTTCATGCTAGTTCAAGCTAAAAGACAATTTAAGAATTAACATGTACAAGCAAATAATGCAGCATATAGGAGTACCAGTGGAATTCTGCTTCAAAGAGTTCTTAAAATTTTTTCATTCATCCAATTAATAATGCCATGTGTTTTTCCCATGTTTAACATAATTTAAGACATACTAAGATCAAAATACCAAATGATGATAATAATAATGGTTACTACCACCACCACTACCACCAGAGCCTACAAGGCCTCAAAGTCTGCCCGCCACCTTCCTCACCACACCTCTGTGAGCTCATCCCCCACTACCCGACACTCACTCCTCAGCAGGGGCCCCCAAGCTGCCTCAGAGTTTTGGCCCTTCCTGCTGCCTCTGCCTATAACACTCTTTTCCTAGATGGCCTCATGGCTCACTCCCTCTCTTCATTCAGCTCTCCACTCAAACGTCACTCCTTCAGAGATGTCCAACCTTCACCAGATGGTATATAATATCTTCCCAAACCCCCGCTACTTATTATTCCCATGACCCAGACTCATTTTTCATCAGAGCACTTATCACTAATAGTGACACTCAAATTCCTTAAAGGCAGTAGAACAAGGGAACCAATCAATGGAAGAGAGCTATAGACAACCTGTCAGTTTATAAGCTCATTATCATAAATGCTTTATATATGTGTTTGCTCGTTTACTGTCTGTTTCCTTAACTAGAATGTGTGTTCTATCAGAGAAGGGACCCTGTAATATTCACTGTTCTAGTCCTACCACATGGAACATGACTATTAGTCACATAGTAGGCGCTCAATAAGTATTTGTTGAAATGAGTAACTGAGTACTTTCTGTGTGTCTATGTATTAATATATTCTAACAAATAATCAGAAAGGTGAAGAATATTCTTATATGAAATAAAGTTGGAAAAAAAGAAATGTAGTTGGATATTGAGTTATTCAAAGATCACATATATGTACACACACGCAAAATTTTATAGCATTAGATACAATCAAGCAGTTAATAATAACACCTTACTAACCATAAGTCAATATCTTTGATGATTCAGAGGTCAACTGCAATGCTTCACATACAGAACAAGAGTCCCAAAGATTTAGCCAGTTCTGACTGATTCTACTGCTGAGCATCTAGGGGAGGGGGCGATGTCTCTAAGAAAATAATATGGCACACTGAAATTAAAAATTTGAGAAGCTAATCTGTATTGTTAGATTTAGGGGGTATTTGAAATGCTATCTTCTCTTTCCTTTCAACAAAGCAAACAAAACTTCCCATACAGGAAGTAGTACGAATGAATCTCAGCTCTATCATGATGTTTATTTTAATCATGGAAAAGAACTAGTATTGATAAAGTCCTGGCAAATAAGGAGGTAATGGTCGTGTTAGTAACAGCACCAGAGTAGTAGCAGGAGCGAGTGCAGCAAGTGCAATGGTCAAATCTGTCTTTTGAGGACCTGTGGCCTAGCAGGCACTGTGCCTAATGCGGTGTATACATTATTCCTAATGCCCAGAGCCACCCCAAAGCTACCTCAGTTACATAGCTAAGAAGCAGCTTCAGAAAGATCAAGTAACTCCCCTTGGAGACTTGAAAGTAAGGTAATATTGATCATTAGAGCATTTCCTCAAGGAAAGGAGGTAAAAAAGTAATGTCCCTGTTTGACTGATGAAGAAACTAAGAAGCAAAGGATTTAAAGACTGAAAATCAGGTCTCCTGACTCTCATTCACAGGAGTCTTTGTCTGTTGAGACTAAAAAAATACCCCACACATTCTTAAAGTTGTTAAGACCACGCCTCGTAACAAAAATTGTAGAATTAAATTAAAACCCTACTCGATCCAAATCTTATAAATTAAAAGGCCTTGCTAGTAGTCATCTATTCTTAAGAATATTACAATAGGTTGGAATGTTTATGCCTTCCCATCTCTAACTCCTTCTTCAGGGGTGTTTTATAATATGAATTCCCAACTAATAGATATTTTCCAGATTTTGCATACAATTTTTAGAAGGCGATTGTTTTGATTGTTTGCTTACTTTTTACTTATTACTTATATGAACTTCAAATCACGGCTATTGTACTAGAAAGAAAAATAAGTTAAGATTAAAACAGCATCACCAGGAGACAAGTTAGAGGAAGGCAGAACAAGAGTAACAATGCTGGAAGATGGTGATGAGGAGCTAAGGAATAGGGAGAACCCAGCAGTTCTACCGGAGCTACATTTCCAGTCCTTGACCCCCATCAACACCATGGGAGGCTACAAGAAGAGGCAGCAGAGGAACAAAATAACAAAAACCTATGTTTAGCAACACATGGGACTGATTCTGTTCATCGTGTCCCCTTGTTCCTGGTACCTGACATTACTGTGAAAGAGTCAAATTTCAGTATCACCGAGTTTCCTGACCACATTGTTTTCCCATTAGGCTTATTACTAAAACAGCTTTTCACAACATCAGTTAACACTTTGGAAATATTTGTTTCTATACAACCATCTCCATTTTATCTGGATTATGTCTTTCCCCCTTTTCCCCGCTTTGTTTCTTTAACACAGGAAAAACGGTACAAATTTTAATCATGTTCTGAAACAGTGAGAGAAGCAACAGTGACTCAATGAGTTAAGAAGAGAATAAAAACCCTGGTGTTGAAACATAGAACCCCGATTGTGTTACCAGCACAGTATTGCACGTGTGTTTGCTCCAACATTCTCACAGCTTTGATCGAAGAAATTATTTTTAAATGACTGCAAAGCATACCAATATAAGTGGTTGCCAAAAAGCTTAATTGTCAGTTTTATCTATGGGACAGTGGATATCTATGATAAATTTTAAAAATATTAAGTGATAAACATTTGCCAATAATATCTTGAACTTACTTTTTTATTTGAAGTTTTTATTTGGTTTAATAACTTATTGAGAGAACTACTTTAGTGACAGTTAAGGAGGAAAAAAAAAGACACAAATTCAATTCATTAAATTTAGAAGAACTTTTCCAAATAGCATTTTTTTATCTATAATATTGATTCTGAATGACTTGCCCAGTACAGTAAGTCAGAACTAGCTTTGGTTACATATTTAATCATGATTTCAGAGATATGTCAAAACATCAAAGGGCTATCATCGCAAGTAATAAGCTGGAAGAAAAGAACTGGTGCCAAAAAGTTTAAAGCCCTGATTTGTATCGTGTCTTACTTAATTACTGTTATCTTTGAAAAGTAACATAATTTCAGCTTTATGCATTTAATTTGGGACCCAGATATTTGTAGACATGGGCAGTAGCAGATTCTACAGAAATGTATTTATGTAGTACCTCAAAGGAAATTTTGTTTTTCGCCCCCAAAAGAGCATGGACTGGTCACCAGATGTGGAGGCCATATGGCACATGAGCATGAGAGCCCTGGGACAAAAGAATGGAGCTAATAAGCCCAACAGGCAGGAGCAACCACTCTGAGATGATGGACAAATGTTCAGTTCTGTTGACTTTCTGGGGGAAAAAAATATATATATACACACACATACACACACACACACACACACACATATGTATATATTACACATATATATAAATCACTTTATTTTTAAACCAAGAAATACAGCTTAGCCAGTCATTTTCTCCAACTCTTTATTTTTTTGGTTTGAAATGAAATTTATCCATGTGTAGTTTATTACTTGCTCTGAATTCTGTCCTTTTCACATGCAATTCATGTTGAAATTAAAAGAAAGAAAACTGAAACAGGAACAGATAGTAGTGACTGCTTTAACTAGTGAACACATAAATTTTGTTTTCTATAACTCTCAAGGAACTGTTACAGCTAATCAGTCACTAAGACCTGTATGTTCTGTTTCTGGATTATCTGTTGAATTTAATCCTTCCTCCCCAAGCCTCAGCCCTTTCTCCACAAATGTGCATCTTATATTTGAACGCTGCCACATTAAAAGATCCTGCAGCACCCACGCACTATCAGAACTCTGTGACTTGGAATATACAGCTCCTACTACTCTGAGTGCCTTTCCCACCCTTCCCTAACTGGTAAATTCCCTTTTATCCTTCAAAGCATAATTAAAGAATCAACTGCTCATGAAATCTTGTTTGGCTTGCCCAGGCAAAATTATGTCTTTTTAAATGCCTTTTTCAATGAGCCACTGTGAAGAAACCCACCAATACATTTCTGTTCTAATGAGAAAGGGATAAAGATAACAGTGATGGCAGCTAGCACTTACAGAGGACTATTATTTCTGCCAGACACACTGTTAAGTACTTTATGGGAACTATCTCATTCAAGGTTATAAACTTAATATATAAATAACTGTTACAAATGTACAAAAAATGTACAAAAAAAAATAAATTCTATCCAATTGAGGTAGATTAAAGATGGTCACAAATTCTTTCCTTCTCCTCCCCTTTTGAAGTCCAGTTTTATTCCCTCAATCCAGTTGCACCTTTTACCAGTTCCCCTGGAACACTTTCCCTGGGAGACCCAAGCCTCCCGGTAAGAACTCTGAGCACCCTGAGACTGCCATGTGAAAGGGACATGTGTAGGTACTGGAACTGAGCCCATCCTCCCAGCTGTTCCCCTCAGGCTTGGACATGTAACTGTCGCCATCTAGGACCCTCTATTTCAGCCCCCCTCCCAGCTGAATACCACCAAGTCACCTCACTAGCTGCCATGTGGAGCTGAAGAACTGCCCAGCTGAGCTCTGCTTGAATTCCTGCCACAAAAAATTATGAGCTATAATAAAATGCTTGCTTTAAAGCCACTAAATTTGGGGGTAATTTGCTGTTGCAGCGATAGATAAACAGAAAGCCCGCTACTCGCTGAAAACTACGATAATCATCTTCATGTGTTTTTTCCATTATTTCTTCTCATTTTGTCTATGTCCCTAACTTCCCTTACTTTCTTCATCCTTTTGTTGTTGTTGTGGTTGTTATTTAACAGAGCTGGATTCATACTGTATATGCAGTGTTGATTTTCATATCCATATGAATAAACGCTGTTTCCATTAGCATTACATGATTAACATTTCCTCACCTCATTAAAAAATATTCTTCAATAACCTGATTTTTAATGACTACATACTGCATTCTAACATTCTACTGTGGAATATTTAGGTTGCTCCTAATTCTTCATTATTATAAATAAAACTGCAACGAAAACCTTTCAAAGTAAATCATAACAGCATCTCTGATTGTGTCCTTAAGACAAATTACCAGAAGTGAAATTAACAGGAAAGTTATAAATCTTAAGAGTCTGGTCATACATTGCCAGAGTTCTTTGACAAAATTCACTCTCCCAAGCGTAATGTTTCTTGATGACCATGCCATTGAGCTCTGCCCAACCCTAAATTATCAATTGTTAATCTTTGCTCATTTCAAGTGGTAAATTGCTTTTCCCTGTAGCTTGAGTTTACTTTTTTTATTAGTAGGAAAAGTAAATATTTTGTCATATGCTCATTAGCCACAGTTCTTTCTTCATCTGTATAATGGCTGGCCACATTTTTTCTACCATTTTTTTCCTGATGAACGATTATGTTTTTCTTATCCATGAATGAATTCTTTACATGTCATGTATATCAATCTTTGTCTTTATGGCAATACTTTTCCTATTTTGTTTGCCCTTTATAGGGGGTTTTCATTTACTAACATCCTATATAAAATTTTAAAGGTAATAATAATGACTAAAATTTCTTGCATTTTTCATGTGATTGGCAAAGGGAAGGTACTTTACATAAATTTTTGTATTCTAAAGGCTTAATGAGGTTGCTATTATTATTAACCCCTCCAATTTATAGATGAGGAAACTGAGGCTTAATGAGGTACATAATTTCCCATAAAATCACTTGGTAGGGGTCAAACGCAAAATTCAGATTGGACCATCTGATTATTTACTGATTGACTGATTGATTGATTGATTGATTGCGGTACACGGGCCTCTCACTGTTGTGGCCTCTCCCGCTGTGGGGCACAGGCTCCGGATGCGAAGGCTCAGCGGCCATGGCTAACAGGCCCAGCCGCTCCGCGGCATGTGGGATCTTCCTGGACCGGGGCACGAACCCGCATCCCCTGCATTGGCAGGTGGACTCTCAACCACTGCGCCACCAGGGAAGCCCGGACCATCTGATTTTAAAGTCCTTTCTCTTGGGGCTTCCTTGGTGGCACAGTGGTTGAGAATCCACCTGCCAATGCAGGGGACACGGGTTTGAGCCCTAGTCTGGGAGGATCCCACATGCCGTGGAGCAACTAAGTCCGTGTGCCACAACTACAGAACCTACACTCTAGAGCCTGTGAGCCACAACTACTAAGCCTGCGTGCCACAACTAATGAAGCCCGTGTGCCTAGAGCCTGCACACCATAACAAGAGAAGCCACCACAATGAGAAGTCCACGCACCACAAAAAAGAGTAGTAGTCCCCGCTCGCCGCAACTAGAGAAAGCCTGCATGCAGCAACGAAGACCAAAAGCAGCCATAAATAAATAAATAAATAAATTTATTTTAAAAACTAATAAAGTCCTTTCTCTTAACCACTAAGCTATAGTTTCTATATCTGGTGATTTTCCCCCTTTGTGATTAGTTCCATGGCTTTTATGTTTGGAATGTTCTTCCTTATCCCAAGATAAAACATATGCTTTCCAATATTTTATAGTAGATTTTTTTTGGTCTTGGTTTTTAATTTACCCTATTTATACAGCAATAACCACCCCCCACCAATTGCTTTTGTCCATTTAAATATTCTTTCTTTTCCCACTGGCTTGTGGTACTGCCTTTATTAGATACACTAAATTTATTAATATACTAAAATACTACAGCATCGGGCCTCCCTGGTGGCGCAGTGGTTGAGAGTCCGCCTGCCGATGCAGGGGATGCGGGTTCGTGCCCGGGTCTGGGAGGATCCCATATGCCGCGGAGCGGCTGGGCCCGTGAGCCATGGCCGCTGGGCCTGCGCGTCCGGAGCCTGTGCTCCGCAACGGGAGAGGCCACAACAGTGAGAGGCCCGCGTACCGCAAAAAGAAAAAAAATAAAAAAATAAAAAAATAAAATAAAATAAAATACTACAGCATCTATTTCTAAACTATTTTGTAGCAGTACAAATTATTAGTAATTATTGTTATGGGAAAGGTAGTGATTATTATTGAATTAAAAGGGTAAATAGAAAAACAAAAAATACTAGAAAATATTAACAAGCATTATTGATATATAATTGATATTATATATTGATAAGTATCATAATGTGGGCTAAATGGACAAGTCTTTCAACCAACACTACTGTTTTTCATGTTTTTATTGGCTTTTTTTTTTTTTTTTTTTTTGCGGTACGCGGGCCTCTTACTCTTGGGGCCTCTCCCATTGCGGAGGACAGGCTCCGGGCAGGCAGGCTCAGCGGCCATGGCTCACGGGCCCAGCCACTCCGCAGCATGTGGGATCTTCCCGGACCGGGGCACGAACCCGCGTCCCCTGCATCGGCAGGCGGACTCTCAACCACTGGGCCACCAGGGAAGCCCTTATTGGCTATTTTTAAGAATAACTTAATCAAATTCTTTAAAAAATCATTCACTGGAATTCTAAATGACATTGCATTAAATTCATAAGTTGAAAGGAAATTTTTATTGAACACCTACTATGTGCCAGGTGGAAAAACAGCAGTAAACAAAACATACAGGATCCCTATCTTCAAAGAGTTGAGGAGATACAAATAAACTAGGCAGTAAGAAGACAGGGTGATCCATATAAGATGATGGCAAGCACCTGTGGAAAGTCAGCTAATTTGGACTTGAAGGATGAGGGAAGGTATTCCGGATAAGTAGAGAAAATGATCTAGTAAAAGAAAACAGCATGTGCGAAGACACAGAGGACAATGAAATAATTAGATGTACATATTAAGATCACTGTGGCTAAGTATCTCATTAAAACACCTCTAACACCAGAAACCAACCAACCTACAAAATCCCCTCTATCACCAACAAAATTATTATTATTATTTATTTTATTTATTTATTTTTTTTGCAGTACGTAGGCCTCTCACTGTTGTGGCCTCTCCCATTGCGGAGCACAGGCTCCAGACGTGCAGGCCCAGCGGCCATGGCTCACGGGCCCAGCCGCTCTGTGGCATGTGGGATCTTCCTGGACCGGGGCACGAACACGTGTTCCCTGCATCGGCAGGCGGACTCTCAACCACTGCACCACCAGGGAAGCCCTAACAAAATTATTTTTAACACTCCTTGCACAGTTGTCATGTAACTACATTTGCTGTGCGTTATTTGCCCCCAGGTGAAAAACAGAAGCCCCCGCAGAGGGACATTTGGGAGATCTCGTAGCTGTTAGGGATGTCCTGGATCTTCTCATGTCTTTTTACCATTTTGTCTTGCTGAGGGAGAAGATGAAGCATGTAGCTGCCAGAATGGAAAGGTGGCTAGTATGGGTGGCCACTGCGAGCCTCTCTTCTGGCCTCTCTGTTGAGTTTGAGCACCCTCTGTCCTTCAATAATAAAGATCCTTCCTATCACCATTCAATAATTTTGTATAAAAGAGCACCAAACATAATTTCAGGCACAGAAAGAGGACAAAATTAAGTACAGTTTGAGAAAAGAGCATTGTATGTGAGAGACACCAACATAAAATTTTAAATAAAGAGCTCTATTTAAAAAAAAAAAAGGCAAATAGTCCATTGCCTCAATTACATTACCCCTCAAAACTAACAATAAAATTTGTCTCTGTGTGCAATATTTAGAAAGAAAATCTTGGTTTTAAATAGACTCACACAAGCTGTCTATAGTAACGATTTGCCCATCTTAAATAGATGACTGCTAAAGTACCTCCCAGGAATGAGAATCTATGGATGATACAGTCAAATATGGCTGAGATTTCTGAAGTAAATGAAGATAATACAAAGTTTTTGCAAGCACTCAAAAACTGTGTTTGTTGTTTGGATTAAACCTCACTATACTTGAACATCTAGGTTTCAGAATTCGCACTATGGAGCCTAAACCCTCTCCTCCTATATGCATGACTGGTCATTCATGACGTATGGATGAAAACTGGCAAATAAAATGAATTTGATATACTGAAGGGGCTTGCTTCTTGAAAAAAATACAGGGTATATTGTTTATTCATTAAGGAAAGACAAAGGCTGATTTCTGCAGAAAATCAAAAATCAGTGAGCCTGACTTTATATTTTCTGGTAAATTGATGTACAGATGATTGTCTCATAAATAGGCAGCACTTCATGTCCTACACTAGACATGTAGCTTGACAACAACACTTATTTAGTTTATATTTTCAAATAAGCCTTTTGAAGTAATGTAGTATGATTGCTGAGAGCACAGTCTTTGGGGTTGGGCAGAGTCAGGATAGAATCTAGTCTCTACCACCTACATGTAACCTTAGGCTGATACTGCTCTAAGCTTCTGGTTCTTCATCTGTCAAATAGTTGCTAGAATTGTAAGATTTCAATAAAACAATGCTTGTAAAGCACTTAAGCCTGGTTCTTGGCACTGAGCAAGAGCTCAATGGTTGTGGTAGTGAGGATCGATTATCTTATAACTTCAGTACAAACATCTTGTACAAACTTCAAAATGATTTCACAGAGTGAAAGGTGAAAAAGGGCGTGGTTTGGCAAAAGAAAGACTGGGAGCTTTTGGTGAGATTCGTAGATTGGACAAAATTAGACCAACTTATATTAGACATGATCAGCTATACCCTCCTCTATGACGTTTCACAGCAAAAAAAAAAAAAAGGGAAATTTAGGTCCAAACTAGTATTCTTAAAGTTGGCTTGCCTATGATCCATGATTCTTTCTTATGTGCATAAAAACATATATATATTCCATGTGACCATAAGTAGTCACAAATTCTTTCATGTTCTGTTGCTTCACCCATAAAATTACCTCACTTATACGGGTTTGGTGAAAATCAATTTGAGATAAAAATCAGATGAAAATGTCTCACTAACTGTGAAGAACTACATTCATTGAACCAATATGCACTGTGAGCCTCTCTAATATATCATGTAGGTAAACTAAGAGCGAAGGAGAAGATGGGTACGTAAGTCTTAGGATGCTGGTCTGTCAGTATTGGTGTGGCTATAGCAGAGGGAGATGGATGTAAGTAACTATCACTCATGTTATAACAAATATGCATATTATGGATGCATGTGAAAGGGGCTTATGGCATACTAAAAAAGAAACCATTCACGTGTTAAGACATATATCTTTTATCAATTGAAAACTAACCTTTTAAAAACCCTTCTTAACATCTAATACCATGTTCCATACCCAACAGATGCTCAAATTTTGTGGTGACTGCAGTCCTTATTATTTAACTGTTTACTGCTTGACTTTACTCATTATATAATGTAATGTAATCTCCACAACAGCAGAGACCTTGTTTTACTTGTTTATTGATGCAGCCTCAGTGCCAAAGAATGGTGTCTGGTGTCTAGTAGGTACTCAATAAATATTTGTTGGTTGAGCAGATGGATTTTATATTCTGGTTAAACGAGAAATAATCTCCAGGAGATTGGTTCAAGATGGTGGAGTAGAAGGACATAAGCTCAGTCCCTCTTGCAAGAGTACTGGAATCATAACTAACTGCTGAACAATCAGCAACAGGAAGACACTGGAACTCACCAAAAAGATACCCCATATCCAAAGACAAAGTTGAATCTGCAATGAGGTGGTAGGAGGGGCACAATCACAATAAAATCAAATCCCATAACTGCTTGCTGGGTGACTCACAAACTGGAGAACACTTATACCCCAGAAGTCCACCCACTGGAGTGAAAGTTCTGAGCCCCACGTCAGGCTTCCCAACCTGGGGGTCCGCCAATGGGAGGAGGAATTCCTAGAGAATCAGACTTTGAAGGCTAGCGGGATTGGATTGCAGGACTTCAACAGCCCTGGGGGAAACAGAGACCCCACTCTTGGAGGGCACACACAAACTAGTGTGTGCATGGGGACCCAGGGGAAGGAGCAGGGACCCCATAGCAGCCTGAACCAGACCTACCTGATAGTGTTGGAGGGTCTCCTGCAGAGGTGGGGGGTGGCTGTGGCTCACTGTGGGGACAAGGATACTGGCAGCAGAAGTTCTGGAAAGTACTCCTTGGTGTGAGCCCTCCCAGAGTCTGCCATTAGCCCCACCAAAGAGCCCAGGTAGGCTCCAGTGTTGCGTTGCCTCAGGCCAAACAACCAACAGGGAGGGAATCCAGCCCCAACCACCAGCAGTCAAGCGGATTAAAGTTTACTGAACTCTGCCCACCACAGCAACACCCAGCTCTACCCACCACCAGTCCTTCCCATTAGGAAGTTTGCACAAGCCTCTTAGATAGCCTCATCCACCAGAAGGCAGAGAGCAGAAGCAAGAAGAACTACAATTTTGCCACCTGTGGAAGGAAAATCACATTCACAGAAAAACAGACAAAATGAAAAGGCAGAGGACTATGTACCAGATGAAGGAACAAAATAAAACCTGAGAAAAACAACTAAATGAAGTGGAGATATGCAGCCTTCCAGAAAAAGAATTCAGAATAATGATAGTAAAGATGATCCAGGGCCTCAGAAAAAGAATGGAAGCAAAGATCGAGAAGATGAAAGAAATGTTTAGCAAAGACCTAGAAGAATTAAAGAACAAACACCTAGAAGAATTAAAGAACAAAAAAACAGAGATGAACAATACAATAACTGAAATGGAAAACACACTAGAAGGAATCAACAGCAGAATAACTGAGGCTGAAGAACAGATAAGTGACCTGGAAGACACAATGGTGGAATTCACTGCCACAGAACAGAAGAAAAAACAATGAAAATAAATGAAGACAACATAAGAGACCTCTGGGACAACATTAAACACAATAACATTCACATTATAGGGGTCCCAGAAGGAGAAGAGAGAGAGAAAGGACCCAAGAAACTATATGAAGAGATTATAGTCAAAAAGTTCCCTAACATGGGAAAGGAAATAGCCACCCAAGTCCAGGAAGTGAAGAGAGTCCCAGGCAGGATAAACCCAAGGAGAAACACACCAAGACACATAGTAATCAAACTGACAAAAATTAAATACAAAGAAAAATTATTGAAAGCAACAAGGGAAAAACTACAAATAACATACAAGGGAACTCCCATAAGGTTCACAGCTGATTACTCAACAGAAATTCTACGAGCCAGAAGGAAGTGGCACAATATATTTAAAGTGATGAAAGGGAAGAACCTACAACCAAGATTACTCTACCCGGCAAGGACCTCGCTCAGATTTGATGGAGAAATCAAAAGTTTTACAGATAAGCAAAAGCTAAGAGAATTCAGCACCACCAAACCAGCTCTACAACAAATGCTAAAGGAACTTCTCTAAGTGGGAAACACAAGAGAAGAAAAGGACCTAGAAAAACAAACCCATAACAATTAAGAAAATGGTAATAGGAACATACATATCAATAATTACGTTAAACGTGAATGGATTAAAACCTCCAACCAAAAGACACAGGCTCGCTGAATGGATACAAAAACAAGATCCATATATATGCTGTCTACAAGAGACCCACTTCAGACCTAGGGACACACACAGACTGAAAGTGAGGGGTTTAAAAAAGATATTCCATGCAAAAGGAAATCAAAAGAAAGCTGGAGTAGCTATACTCATATCAGATAATACAGACTTTAAAATAAAGAATGTTAAAAGAGACAAGGAAGGACACTACTAAATGATCAAGGGATCAATCCAAGAAGATATAACAATTATAAATATATATGCACCCAACATAGGAGCACCTCAATACATAAGGCAAATACTAACAGCTATAAAAGAGGAAATCGACAATAACACAATAATAGTGGGGGACATTAACACCTCACTTACACCAATGGACAGATCATCCAACCAGAAAATTAATAAGGAAGCACAAGCTTTAAATGACACAATAGACCAGATAGATTTCATTGACATTTATAGGTCATTCCATCTAAAAACAGCAGATTACACTTTCTGCTCAAGTGCACATGGAACATTCTCCAGGATAGATCACATCAGGGTCACAAGTCAAGCCTCGGTAAATTTAAGAAAATTGAAATCATATCAAGCATCTATTCTGACCACAACACTACGAGATTAGAAATCAATTACAGGGAAAAAAATGTAAAAAACACAAAAACATGGAGGCTAAACAGTACATTACTAATTAACCAAGAGATCACTGAAGAAATCAGAGGAAATCAAAAATACCTAGAGACAAATTACAATGAAAACATGACGACCCAAAACCTATGGGATGCAGCAAAAGCTGTTCTAAGAGGGAAGTTTATAGCAATACAAGCTTACCTCAAGAAACAAGAAACATCTCAAATAAACAATCTAACCTTACATCTAAAGGAACTAGAGAAAGAAGAACAAACAAGACCCAAAGTTAGTAAAAGGAAAGAAATCATAAAGATCAGAGCACAAACAAATGAAATATCAACAAAGAAAACAATACTAAAGGTCAGTAAAACTAAAAGCTGGTTCTTTGAGAAGATAAACAAAATTGATAAACCTTTAGCCAGACTCATCAAGAAAAAGAGCGAGAGGACTCAAATCAATAAAATTAGAAATGAAAAAGGAGAAGTACAACAGACACAGCAGAAATACAAAGCATCCTAAGAGACTACTACAAGAAACTCTATGCCAATAAAATGGACAACCTGGAAGAAATGGACAAATTCTTAGAAAGGTATAACCTTCCACGACTGAACCAGGAAGAAATAGAAAATATGAACAGACCAATCACAAGTAATGAAATTGAAACTGTGATTAAAAATCTTCCAACAAACAAAAGTCCAGGACCAGATGGCTTCACAAGTGAATTCTATCAAACATTTAGAGAAGAGCTAACACACATCCTTCTCAAACTCTTCCAAAAGACTGTAGAGGAAGGAACACTCCCAAACTCATTCTATGAGGCCACCATCACCCTGATAGCAAAACCAGACAAAGATACTACAAAAAAAGAAAATTACAGACCAATATCACTGATGAATATAGATTCAAAAATCCTCAACAAAATACTAGCAAACAGAATCCAACAACACATTAAAAGGATAATACACCATAATCAAGTGGGTTTTACCCCAGGAATGCAAGGATTCTTCAATATACACAAATCAATCAATGTGATACACCATATTAACAAATTGAAGGGGCTTCCCGGGTGGCGCAGTGGTTGAGAGTTCGCCTGCCAATGCAGGGGACATGGGTTCGTGCCCTGGTCCGGGAGGATCCAACATGCCGCGGAGCAGCTAGGCTCATGAGCCATGGCCGCTGAGCCTGCGTGTCCAGAGCCTGTGCTCGGCAGCGGGAGAGGTCACAACAGTGAGAGGCCCGCGTACCACAAAAAAAAAAAAAAAAAAAAAAAAAAATTGAAGAACACAAACCATATGATCATCTCAATAGATGCAGAAAAAGCTTTTGACAAAACGCAACATCCATATATGATAAAAACTCTCCAGAAAGTGGGCATAGAGGGAACCTACCTCAACATAATAAAGGCCATATACAACAAACCCAAAGCAAACATCATTCTCAATGGTGAAAAACTGAAAGCATTTCCTCTAAGATCAGGAACAAGACAAGAATGTCCATTCTCACCACTATTATTCAACATACTTTTGGAAGTCATAGCCACAGCAATCAGAGAAGAAAAATAAATAAAAGGAATACAGATAGGAAAAGAAGTAAAACTGTCACTGTTTGCAGATGACATGATACTATACATAGAGAATCCTACAGATGCCCCCAGAAAACTAGTAGAGCTAATCAATGAATTTGGTAAAGTTGCAGGCTACAAAATTAATGCACAGAAATCTCTTGCATTCCTATACACTAACAACGAAAGATCAGAAAGAGAAATTAAGGAAACAATCCCATTCACCACTGCAACAAAAAGAATAAAATATCTAGGAAGAAATCTACCTAAGGAGGTAAGAGACCTGTACTCAGAAAACTCTAAGACACTAATGAAAGAAATCAAAGATGACACAAACAGATGGAGAGACATACTGTGTTCTTGGATTGGAAGAATCAATATTGTGAGAATGACTACACTACCCAAAAGAGTCTACAGATTCAATGCAATCCCTATCAAATTACCAGTGGCATTTTTTACAGAACTAGAACAAAAAATCTTAAAAATTTTATGGAGACACAAAAGACCCTGCATAGCCAAAACAGTCTTGAGGGAAAAAAAGGGAGCTGGAGGAATCAGACTCCCTGACTTCAGACTATACTACAAAGCTACAGTAATCAAGACAATATGGTACTGGCAAAAAAACAGAAATATAGATCAATGGAACAGGATAGAAAGCCCAGAGATAAACCCATGCACCTATGGTCAACTAATCTATGACAAAGGAGGCAAGGATATACAATGGAGAAAAGACAGTCTCTTCAATAAGTGGTGCTGGAAAAACTGGACAGCTACATGTAAAAGAATGAAATTAGAACACTCTCTAACACCATACACAAAAATAAACTCAAAATGGATTAAAGACCTAAATGTAAGACCAGATACTATAAAACTCTTAGAGGAAAACATAGGAAGAACACTCTTTGACATAAATCACAGCAAGATCTTTTTTGACCCACCTCCTAGAGTAATGGAAATAAGAAGAAAATAAACAAATGGGACCTAATGAAACTTCAAAGCTTTTGCACAGCAAAGGAAACCATAAACGAGACAAAAAGACAACCCTCAGAATGGGAGAAAATATTTGCAAATGAATCAATGGACAAAGAATTAATCTCCAAAATATATAAATAGCTCATGCAGCTCAATATTAAAAATACAAACAACCGAACCAAAAAATGGGCAGAAAACCTAAATAGACGCTTCTCCAAAGAAGACATATAGATAGCCAAGAAGCACATGAAAAGCTGCTCAACATCACTATTAGAGAAATGCAAATCAAAACTACAATGAGGTATCACCTCACACCTGTTAGAATGGGCATCATCAGAAAATCTATAAACAATAAATGCTGGAGAGGGTGTGGAGAAAAGGGAACCCTCTTGCACTGTTGGTGGGAATGTAAATTGATACAGCCACTATGGAGAACAGGATGGAGTTTCCTTAAAAAACTAAAAACAGAATTACCATATGACCCAGCAATCCCACTACTAGGCATATACCCAGAGAAAACCATAATTCAAAAAGACACATGCACCCCAGTGTTCATTGCAGCACTATTTACAATAGCCAGGTTTGAAGAAACCTAAATGCCCATTGACAGATGAATAGATAAAGAAGTTGTGGTACATATATACAATGGAATATTATTCAGTCATAAAAAGGAACGAAATTGGGTAATTTGTAGAGACATGGATGGATCTAGAGACTGTTAATACAGAGTGAAGTAAGTCAGAAAGAGAAAAACAAATATCATATTAACGCATATATGTGGAACCTAAAAAAATGGTACAGATGAACCAGTTTGTAGGGCAGAAATAGAGACACAGATGCAGAGAACGTATGGACACCGGGGGGGAAACTGGTGGGGGGCTTCAAGGTGGTGGTGTGATGAACTGGGAGATTGGGATTGACATATATACACTAATATGTATAAAATGGATACCTAATAAGAACCTGCTGTGTAAAAAATAAATAGGGCTTCCCTGGTGGTGCAGTGGTTGAGAGTTCACCTGCCAATACAGGGGACACAGGTTCGTGCCCCGGTCCAGGAAGATCCCACATGCCGTGGGGCGGCTAGGCCCGTGAGCCATGGCCACTGAGCCTGCACGTCCGGAGCCTGTGCTCCGCAATGGTAGAGGCCACAACAGTGAGAGGCCCACGTACCGCAAAAAACAAACAAACAAACAAATAACTAAATAAATTAATTAAATAAAATTCAAATATTCAGGGAAAAAAAAGAAATATCTCCATTTGGAGGTAATTTCACCCCTACAAAAGCAAAATAACTTTGCTTTTAAAATCTGATCTACATTTTCCTTTTCTTTCTCTATTCTTTTGTCATGTTAAGCAGGAATACACTGAATTAGTCCTTTTCACAATCAGTATATGCATTATTCATAAAGAGAATTTAATTCAGGTGGGTGCCATTAGAAACTATTCTGGTCAGTTGAGTGCTGATGACTTATGCCTTGGTTATTGTATTTTATCATATTTAAATAGGCAGCTTTCTTCTTAAGAGTTATATTTATGGGATTACTGGTAATGTATCTTTTTCTCCTTTTTTCTGATTTAGACTACAATTATAAAAAAAAAATTCTATAGGAGCAAAAGAAAAAAATCCACCAAACAAAAGTTACCTTAAAAAAAGTTAACTGAAAATGTTACATATATTAAAGTTTCATGTAATTATCTTCCTTCTACTCCCCAAATACCATGATGTACTCTACTTGTATAAATGTTATGTTTTAATATTTTATGTTTTTCTACCAATACTTTAAGTTTAAAGTTAAAAAGTATGGGTATCAAGTATTTGACAAGATACAAGAAAAATTCTATATTTTTCAGTGAGAGTTAATAACCAGGAATACCAAACCCAAATTTTTCCAATTTCATTTCCTCATTTTTTTAAAAAGTATTAATCCAAAATGTTTCAAGGAAAGCAAACTTCAAACACTAATATATAAAACAAAACAGCAACACAAAACAACTCACTTTAAAAAAAAAGACTATATCAACTCTACATGGACTAAGTACAAAAAGGAATCTTTTGTCTGTTGTCAAACCACAATAGATTTTTTTCAAAAAAATCACACGACTGGATAATAACAGAAATATCTCCATGTGGCAGGGTGGTAATCTATCAATTTTTAACACGTTTTGTCCCTAGGAATAGGGTTTTTGGCAATTGTTTTGCATATGTGTTCCTTTTTTTAAGAGCTCAAAATCAGAAGATTTAAAAAAAAAGTAAGAATAGTGTACCTGCATACTGTGTTAGGGAAAATTCCTGTTAAAAACATACCGTACAGCCAATATGTAATCACCCAGCTGTGGATTGTTTTTCTGCATAGATACGAAATTACATCAATTACTCTAGAAGAAGTATTTCCATAATGTTTGTAAAGTGACCCTGCAACAGTATCCTGCAAGTTATAAGCTAGCACTGCCCCTACTGACTAACACGGAGGAAGAGGGTGTAGAGGACTGACCCGTACAGTACCCCCCATGAAGGAGGTCTGCTTTAGGATATGCAGATCATTCGACATTCATCACAGCAAGGGCCAA
The DNA here is from genome assembly GCF_964341445.2 of Mesoplodon mirus. Classification (NCBI taxonomy): domain Eukaryota; kingdom Metazoa; phylum Chordata; class Mammalia; order Artiodactyla; family Ziphiidae; genus Mesoplodon; species Mesoplodon mirus. Next base: position 90,884,525 of record NC_138977.1, read on the forward strand.
CACATTCTAGAGAAAAAGGGACAGACTGGTCAGCTTCCATTCAGTACTCTTCCACTTCTGCTTTCAGTCCCTCCCCTTAGAAGCAAAGATGGGAGCAAAGAGGGAGTACCAAGGACAAGACATTCAGTCAAGATGCTCGGGTAAACCAGGCGTGGCCAAATCCTCACGGTGTCCCTCGCCAGAAAGAAACTTGAGATCCTGAGCAAATATTTCTCCTACTTTTGAGGACTGGCAGTGCTGCCTTCTCCCCCCGCCCCCCCCCCAAAAAAAACCCTCAATAAATAACTCATTCTAGGAACTTCCCTGGCGGTCCAATGGTTAAGACTTCACCTTCCAGTGCAGGGGGTGAGGGTTTGATCGCTGGTCAGGGAGCTAAGATCCCACATGCCTTGCGGCCAAAGCAACCAAAACACAAAACAGAAGCAATATTGTAACAAACTCAATAAAGTCTTTAAAAACAGTCCACATCAAAAAAAAAACCTTTAAAAAAAATAATAATTCATTCTATGTAGCTCTTCGAGAGTGGTAAAGAATAGAAATTTTTTTAGATTTCTCCACACTCAGGCCCAAGCCTACTGTCTAGTCTCACGTGCTCACTAACGTTAAGCAAGCCTCTAGCACCCTCGGAATCCTAGGTCACAAGTGAAGCTGTGGGGTCCTCGAGATACTCAGCCGGCCTTAGGCACAGCTTTCCTCCAGAGACCTGCCATTCCGTTGCACCCAAGACATCCTGTGAATTGGCGTAAGTAAGATTTGGTTTCTCCAAGACTAACTAACATTATAAAAACATCAATTAGATCATGTTATTGCCTTCCATTCTTAAAAACCCAGATGTTTCAAAAAGGAAAAAAGAATCCCAGCAACCGTTGGGCTGGCCAGCATAGAACAAACAGCTAGAGGGAGTGGCTGGTATAGAAGATTCAGTCAGTGCAGGGAAGCACAAACCATTATTATTTCCCTTTTGGTCAAGCAAACCAGAATGGCTGTACCCTTCTTGTTTTTCACAAAACCAAGACCCACCCAGATGTGCCTTTGGCCACTGGCATAAAGTCTGGATTTGAAACTTTTTTGGTAGACCCACAAAACGCTAGAACCAAAATTGTTAGCCTTGAACTTACTTTGCTTGATTACTAGCTCTAGCTTCCAGCTGGAATAACACATGATATCATTGCTTCTAAGGCAAACCCAGTTTAAAAGCAATAGTTTACTTAGCCTATATATTCAACTCTCACTTTCTAATCAGAAGTTTGGCAGAAATTCATGTAACTCCAAAACCTGGCAATGTGCCCTCCCTGGGCAAAGGAACAAGAAGTTCATGTGTGTTTTTATTCTATTTTCCATTTGTCCTTCTCTTTTATTATTAAAAAACACAGTACCTTAATGTGATAGGAGAGAAAAACAACATTAAAATAAAATATTCTGCTGGAGAAAAGCGAAATCGAGATGCTATATCCTTATGGAGAAATGTGTAAGTCTCATAAGGTTTCAATAAAAGGCTTGCTGAGGAGCAAAACTCAAGATGAAATTCTAACCTGGAGGACAAATTTATAGATATATCAATAACAAACAAATTAGTAGAAAACATTAAAATGACCTCAGTATTCACAGAGAAAGTTGTCAGCTTAAGTGTATATAAATTGAAATCAACATTAATGGGTTATGTAGACCCTATTGTGTTTTGAAAACTTTTTTATCCTAACGCCTGAGAACAAGCATAAGTGGAGTATGAGACGAAAGCGGCCAACAGTCATTTGACGTCTTGCCCCAGGACAAATAGTCTAGCAATACACGGCAGTAAAGGGCATGGCTTCAGTATCAGACACGCAGGTTTTATCCAGATACATGTGGGTTTTAACCTGACACTTACTAGTGGTAGGACCTTGGGAGGTCAAGTTCATAACTTGTCCAACCTCTGCTATACAGTCCTCAAGGCTAAATCAGAAGCTCAAGAAATTTATTTATAAAATACTATAAATGCAGTACTCAGGTGCTCCGACCAGCCCAGGAAATCCTACTTGGTCCTGTATCCCCAAAATTAGCACAAATGGTACTAACATACTGATATCTAATCCACATTACAAAATAAACTATATGCACATCCAAGAAGCCATATATGTTTTGGTTTTATAACTTCACTATCTGACAGGCAGCATGCGTTCAATAGATCGTTATTATGTGGAATGGAACAGAATATTTTCTTTTGGAGAAGGCATTTTAACTTTTTCCCTCCACCATTTGGAAGTGACACCTCTCTTGGCAAGAAACTAGAGGGCAGAGGCTTCTCTAGAGGAGAGAGAAAGTGATGAAAAGATGATTTATATTTCTGAGGACTAGTAAGTTTATTCTATCTACAGATGAGACAGTGTTTCCCCAGGTGTTCTGAACTGTGGGGAAAAAGGGGTAGAGTTAATACCTCAAAAGGGTATAATCACATGAGCCCCTGAAGAACCAACACATTAGGCTACTCGATCTCTTTAATTCCAAATGTCCTTCATCTGGAACTTTTTCCCATAAATATCTGTGGAAAAAATTTTTAAACTCTAATAATTTCGTGTTGCATTAAAATAAGTTATATCTCCTACACTATTACCAAATATCCCAGAATCTAGTGATGTTTAAGAGTGCAAACATCAAGACAATCCATTATTTTGATAACTTCACCATGAGATCATAAATTATCAGAATTACAAGACTTACAGTACAAACTTCTGTGATGAAAACTGCAGTAAAAGATGGCCATGTTAATTGGAATGTTTGGCTGCTATCACAGAGGCTCAAAATTATAGTGGCTTAAACAAAATAGGAATATATTTCTCACTCACATAAAGACCAGGTTAGTGGTCCAGCGAACCTACTATGGTTCTTCCATCCTTCCATTCAAACATCTTCAACACATAGCTTCCTCTCATAATTCAAGTCAGCCACTCCCATTCTTGCCATTCTGGCTGCATTTCAACACACAGAAAGGGGAAGAGGAAAGGCACATACCTCTCCTTTCAGTGCACAGCCTGAAGGCGGCCCACAACAGTCCTACTCATGTCTCACTCACCAGACCTGGTCACATCAAGCTGCAAGGCTAACTGTGAAATCACTATCCTTTTGGGTGACCATGTACTATGTAAAAAGGTGACACCAGGTGGTGAGAACATTAAGCCTCTGCCCTAAAGGCCATAAACAAGACATCCCTTTAGACTCACTTAAACCACTCAAATCTTTATCCATTTATTGCAAGCCAATCAATGGGAAGTAAACTCCATGTTTATAACAAACCTCTCAAATTCCCACAGGCAGGCAGTAAAGCCTGCTACTGTAAGTGTGAAAATGAAGATTCTGTATTCTGGGACATACTCGTGAATCAGGTCAACAAGGTCCCCAGTTTCAACTGTCTTATAATCTAGCAGAGGGAGACAATGACTATGTAAACAAAATAACGTCAGCAAATGAGAAGCAAATATAAAACAAAGTGATGAGGAAAGCTATTCAGGGAAGGCTTCCCTGAGGAGATGGCATTTCAGTTTTGATCTGACCAGCCATGAGAAGAACTGGAAAAGAACATTCTAATAAGAGGGATTAACAACTGTTAAAGCCCCAAGCTTCCCTATTTGTCAGAATCAAGTTGCTTTAGCTCTAGTTTTCTTTATTTAGGCCTGCTACACATGGGAGAGGAAGAAAGAATGTGTGTGTGTGTGTGTGTGTGTGTGTGTGTGTGTGTTCAACCTCAGGAAGGGGAGATCTATAACTCCACTACTGGAATTATTAATACTTAACAGCTAGGAATAATGTGGAACACTCCAAAACCAGGAAGAAAGAGGCCCTAGGGCCATCAATAAAGAAAAGAAGATAAACAAAGCAAATGGGTAGAGAAGTTGAGAGACAAGTATAGCCTTTGTATTCAAAAATTTTTTTTTTTCACTTGTTCTAAATAGTGCTTCTGGGTGTATATATTTCTTAAATAAAGTTAACTAATTTCAGTTATATTGTTCTAACTAAATTTTAGTTCCAAATGAGAAATCAGCAGTTGTACATAAAATGCCTTATACATTTTTAACCAAAATGAGTTATATACAAAACAGGTAAAAAAAATAAGCAAATTTAATAATTAAATATTTGTACGTTAGTATCGTAAATTAGTATTATATTTTAAATATTACACAACTTATATTTCACTATAGGGACCCAAGTTAAGTCAACACATTCTTAAGCTACCGAGAATCCACTCATAAAAATCTTAACCTAAGACTTAATAGCACCAGCCTAAGAGATCATCCCCAAAGCATGTATTCCTTGGTCCTAGGGAAGTTTAGGGGAAAATTCAAAAATTAAAATTCAAAATTTAATTACTTAAATTATCATGATGTATTCACAGCATAGTCTAATAGTCACAAAATTGCCTAAAAGAAAGACCACCTTCTTAACTTATGAAAGGTGCTCCAGTGAGATGAATATCCCAAGTGACAAATCTTTTATCATACTCATGGCCGGGGAAGGCAATATGCCACTCAAATGCCACTATTTTAACACAATGGCAACAGAACAGTCAGGAAAATACTAAGTCAGACCCAAGATCTGGGGAAATTTTCATCCACTTCCTACTTTCAAAACCCCATTTCATTGACTGGAAGACACAACTGATTATAACACACACCATTATTTTATGTACCCCAGCAAGAGAAAAAAATACTGCACTTACAGTGAGAAATGCCATTGATTCCAAGATGCACCCCAGTTTCAGAAATGTGAAAATGTGAAAAAATGGATATTTTAGAATCAATAAGAAATGGTAGTATTCTTCAAGCCAAAGCTGCCCCTTTTCTTTTCAGAATGGAAAATGACTTTAACTATTTTCAGCTCAATCAAAAAGAAGTTTTCTTCTGTATTAGGTTCATTCCTACCTCTCTTTGTATACAACTGTTTAATACAAATGTCCAAAGAGGCAACTGATAAATTCCCATTTAACCTTTTTCCAAAAATATTTAAGACATTTCATTCAAAACAAGCTGCTGCCAGCTTGCTATAAAGAATAAGAAGGTTGGAGAAAGAACAGGCTGCCAGCCAATGAGGGCAGATTCTGATTCTGAAAGTGCTGAGCCCCACAGTGCTCTCCACACGCAGGGCCCCTCCCAAGAGGAGAAAAGACAGAGTTCAGCCCATTCATTTGTCCCGAACTTGCCAACCGGATAACACCCCTCTCTGTAAGAGAGGAGGGAATAAAGGGTCAGTGACAGACCAAGAGTGTGCCTAGGAAAACCTCTGTTGGTGGAAATCGGTGGTGGGCTGGGGGATGTTCTCCTCTGATAAATGGCCTTTGCAGTAAATTTGATGTAATACTGTGAAAACCACTGTGAAATAGTAAGAAACATATATTTGGTCTCTGTCCCCAGTTCCTGGCACATAGCTCCTAAAAACCTTGTATTTTCCTGAGCAACAGGGGTGCTAGGAGCATCTTTTGTTCTAATATTTGGTCTTGGACCCTGATTCCTGGTACACAGAACTCCTAAATCCCTTGGAATTTCCTGGATGATAGGAGCATCTTTTGTTCTAATGAGGTGATTCTTGGTGGGTTCCTGGGTAGCTCCTGGATAGGGACTGGTCACCAGAAAGACCAAGCCAAGAATAGAAGCTTGGACTTTCAGTTTCACCCCCGCCCCCGCCCCATTCTCCAGGAATGGGAGAAGGGCTAGAGACTGAGTTAATAATTAATCATGTCTACGAGATGAAGCCTCCATAAAAATCCCTAAAGTACAGAGTTTAGAGAGCTTTGGGGCTGGTAAACACATCCATGTGCTGGGAGGGTGGGACACCCCAACTCCATGGGAACAGAAGTTCCTGCTCTTAGGACACTTTCAGACCTCACCCGAGTTCTAATAAGCTGAAACTTAAATAAATGTTTCGGGAAGGGTAAGCTGGGACGAAGTGAGAGAGGGCATGGACATATATACACTACCAAATGTAAAATAGATAGCTAGTGGGAAGCAGCCGCATAGCACAGGGAGATCAGCTCGGTGCTCTGTGACCACCTAGAGGGGTGGGATAGGGAGGGTGGGAGGAAGGGAGACACAAGAGGGAGGGGATATGGGGATATATGTATATGTATAGCTGATTCACTTTCTTATACATCAGAAACTAACACAACATGGTAAAGCAATGATACTCCAATAAAGATGTTAAAAAAATAAAAATAAAGTGTTGGAAAATAAATAAATAAAAATATAAATGTTTCCCTGAGTTTTGTGAGCCATTATGGCAAACTATGGAACCCAAAGAGGGGGTCGTGGGAACCCTGATTGACAGCAGGTTGGTCAGAAGTATGAGAGGCCCAGACTTGCAACTGATGTCTAAAGTGGAGGGCAGTCTTGTGGGACTTAGCCCATAACCTGCGGGGTCTGTGCTAACTCCATTTAGTTAGTCATAATTGAATTACAGGATACCCAGTGGGTGTGACACCCAGTAGTGGGTTGGAAGATTGCTTGGTGTGGGAAAAACCCCTACACATTTGGTGTCGGAAATGTTAAGAGTAGAGCGTAAAGAAACAAGAGATTTTCTTTTAACATGCTCCACAATTTTCCTTCTCAGCAAAAATCCTATAAAAAATCTCCGTAACTGTAAACAACACTCAGGTCTGACTTTAGGGATCACCTTTTTTTGCCTCTTCCCTCACTCTTCATCCAAATAATATCACCAGCACTTTTGCAAGTGACAAATCAGGACCTCCCAGGTTGTTGGTGAAGTCAGGAACAGACCTAACTGAGCCATTACATTTCCAGGACTAGCTGTCTGGCTTGGGACCTAATAGAAGCTCTAGAGGACTGAGAAGGTAAAACCCACCAATTTGCTATAGAACAAGCAGACATACTGTCATTTAGTTTAGTTAAACTTGATCTGTACAGAAGAGATACTCTGAAATTTAGTATCTCATAAAGAAAACTAATTCTACCTATTAAAAACTGCTTTGGCAACTGATAAAATGCTGTGCCGACTTTTCATTGCAAAGACAGATAACATTTAAAACTAAAGCAACGTTTACCTGGAAAATCGTGAGTGGCTCTATAAATCATTTATATTTTATTTAAACGTCATTTTCTGGACTTCCCTGGTGGCACAGTGGTTAAGAATCCGCCTGCCAATGCAGGGGACATGGGTTCGATCCCTGGTCTGGGAAGATCCCACATGCCGCAGAGCAACTAAGCCTGTGCACCACAACTACTGAGCCTGCGCTCTAGAGTCCGCAGGCCACAACTACTGAAGCCTGCGCGCTCTAGGGCCTGTGTACCGCAACTACTGAGCCCGCGTGCTACAACTACTGAAATCTGCACGGCTAGGGCCTGTGCTCTGCAACAAGCAAAGCTACCACAATGAGACGCCCGCGCACCACAATGACAAGGAGCCCCTGCTCGCCGCAACTAGAGAAAGCCTGTTCACAGCAACAAAGACCCAATGCAGCCAAAAAATTTTAAAAAAAAATTTTTAAAGTAATTTTCCAAGTTGTATTTTTTTATTTAGAAATATAAATACTACCTAAAAAAATAACTGGAGATAGATACTACATATATATTTATAAAGTATGTTTTTTAGAAAGTATAAACACAGCTGCTTCCTCTACTACATAGTTAGCTATCGTTTTATAACCACCAATAAATTATGGTCAATAAAAGTTTTTCTTTGAAACAATTAGCATAAAAACATCAGATATACAATGTAGAAACAATGAGATTTAAATCTGGATTTAAGAAAAATACTGTTGAACATCATCAAATAGTAAGTAAAAAAGACAGTAACAGTTTTCTACGTAACAGTCTCATTCTTCCTCAGTAAATTTTAATTTAGAAAAACAAAATCTAGGTGAGAATATATTAAAACTATTCTTTGCATAAAGTAAACTGGCATTTGCAATATTTTTGGCTCAGCTAAAAGAATAAATAATGACTACTATTTATTGAGCATTTACTATATGTCAAGCACTGTACTTAGTGATATACATATGTAATCTCATCCAATCCTGACAATAACACTATGATGTAGGCACTTTATTCCCATTTAGATGAGGAAGCTAAGTCAAACTTTCTTTTTCTTTTATAGTAATAAAAAAAGAATTCTTCAAAGGCTACCACAAAATTAAGTAAATCCGTCCTTTGATTAAAAGAAAAGCAGGGCTTCCCTGGTGGCGCAGTGGTTGAGAGTCCGCCTGCCGATGCAGGGGACATGGGTTCGTGTCCTGGTCCGGGAAGATCTCACATGCCACGGAACGGCTGGGCCCGTGAGCCATGGCCGCTGAGCCTGTGCCTCCGGAGCCTGTGCTCCTCAGCGGGAGAGGCCACAACACTGAGAGGCCCGCGTACAGCAAAAAAAAAAAAAAAAAAAAGAAAAGAAAAGCTACTTTTACAAGTGAGTACACTCATTAATAGAATCATAGATGCAGCCACGTTCAGGTTCAACTTCGTTTCTACATTTTTTAACTTGAAATAGAAACAGAATTACTTGTTAATTAGCACATATGTACTGAATGCCTAAAACACAGATTGTGATATTGGACCTTGATGAAAATGGAGAGAAAAAGGAATTGAGAAGACACTTTATCCTCTTTGGTTTTTAAAAACATTCACTGCAAATAATTATTAGATTTTTCCCAATAATAATCAAAAAAGTTTCTCTTTTGAGCACACAGTATTATCTTTCCGTCATATTCCAGGGCCTGAGTCAAACATAAGTCTTATGAAGAGTACCCAGATCTCTTGCTGACTAGTCATTAAATCGCCAGAACCACTGAGCCAAGAGATGGCAGTGAGTAAAAGGAATGCAGTAACCTGTGTTTAATTATACATTTCCAAGACCAATTTCTTTTTCTTTACCAAGGCTGTCTACGGAGTTACTTAGGCCATGAAGTCAACACTGAGGTTCAGTGACGGAGGCTGGGGAGAGAGTGGTGGAAATGAGTCTCCAAAGAAATAAACAGCTCTCAGCGCTGGCTGAGATTTGCATTAGGTGGCTCTTAAGCCCTTAGGAAAAAGCTAGACATTGTCCTCACGCTCGAAATAAACTCAGATGTTCTACTTTCATACCGAAGTCTGTAAATAGGGCAGCTCAGCATATATTATGACTCATTACAATAATGGATGAGTGTATACTAGATAAAATAAGCCTGTTCATTAAACAAAGAGCAATTGCTATGGCTGGTGTATAAGTTCGCCTGTGCAAAAACACTAACTTATAAGGACCCAGAAATGACTGAGAACACAGTGCTGGTCAGGGTAATGTGCAGTTATGATAAAAGTGGGGTTTTAGCATTTTAAATGTTACTTCTTTTTCCCTGTCTTTTTATTCCTTCTCCACTTGCTGAGAGAAGCACACTAAGTACCGTGGTCACATCTGAGGCAGTCTAACATGGAAAGGGATTCCAAAAATTAATTATAAATATAAGATGCCATAGAATTAATACTGTGTCATGTTTCTTCAGAAATCTCTGGTGAGTTGAAGGATTATCATTCTTGGGAGAAAACTGCTGTGCCTTGTTTTGAAACACTCTTGTTAGATTTTGGTGCTAGAGATTCACCTTGCAGGGTGTCAGTGGTGGGCAGGGGTGAAAAGGTTGTCCTGGTGGCAGGGCAGGAGGAGGGAGAGAGGTTGTAGCAGTGGCCTAGAGCAGGTTGCCAGAGCCCAAGGGAGTGCATGGCGGGAAGCAAGGGCATCCCAGTGCAGGGGGGTCAGCATCAAAAGAGGGTAGGAGGGCATCTTCGCATAGTGGGTGGCAGAGCTAAGCAGGGGTTGCTGGAACCCAAAGTGGCAGAAAAGAAACTCACAGAGGCTGGCGACAGTGAAGACCCAGTGCAGGGTTTCAGAACCTGAGCGAGATGAGGGGTGTGTCTAAATGGTGACCAAGGTCCCTGTGAGGTGAGGAGGGAATCTCTGTGAGGGAGTGGGGTGGACAGAGAAGGAAGGGGAATGAAGCAGCAGCCCTACACATGTTGTCAGAGCCAAAGGAGGTGAGACAAGCATCCATGGGAAGGTTGGGGGACAGCAATCTCCCAAAATAGAGTGTCAGAGCCTGAGCAGGGAGGTGAGAACATGCAAACAGGGGAGTGGCAATGGCAATATTCTGGCACGGGATGTCCAAGCCTACAGAGGGAAGAGGGCATCTGTGCCATGGGAGCAGCAGCGGGGCTTGGTGTGGGGTCCTGGAGCCTGAGAGGGGTGAGGAGGGCACCCATACAAGAGGTGGAGGCCAGGCAGCACAGCACTAGAGGTCAGAGCCTGAGTGAGGTACAAAGGGCATTCATGTGGAGAGGTTTCAATAGGGGCACCTTTGTGTGAAGTAAAAGAGAACATCCTTGTGGGCCTGGCCATAGCCTGGAGCAGGAAGACAAGCCCAGGTGAGGTGAGGAAGGCACCTGTGAGAGGGGCAGCAGTGCTAATGGAAGACTGGTTACCTACAGAAGGGATTTATAGATAAGGAAAGGGAGAAAACTAGAATGAACCCTATGGTATTACATTAGAATTGTGACCTGGTTTTTAATAAGTAGATATAGATAAAGGTGATATAGATACAGTTACAGAAAAAATATAAGGAATAATTGATAAATCCACAATCATAGTGGGAAATTTGAAAACACTTCTGTCAGAAGCTAGTAAGTAAGGAGATAAGAATTTTTTTTAAATGTATCTTTGGGGCTTCCCTGGTGGCGCAGTGGTTGAGAGTCCACCTGACGATGCAGGGGACACGGGTTTGTGCCCCGGTGCGGAAGGATCCCACATGCCGCGGAGCGGCTGGGCCCATGAGCCATGGCCGCTGAACCTGCACGTCTGGAGCCTGTGCTCCACAATGGGAGAGGCCACAACAGTGAGAGGCCTGCATACCGCAAAAAAAAAAAAAAAAAAAAAAAAAATGCATCTTTGAATCATTTATATTTATTTGAATTATTTATATTATAATAATATATATTTTAATATATATTATATATGATTACTATAAGCTAAGAGACATTTATGGAATACTACATAAAACAATTAGAGAATAAACATTCTTTTTGAGTATATGTGGACTATTTAGAGAAATGAATCACATACAAAGGAAGTCACATAAATAAGGAGATTATATCATTCAAAACACATTCTCTGACCACAATCTAATAATCAAGTAAAAATAAGTTTTTTTAAAAGACCTCATATATTTATAAACTTAAAAAATATCATGTGGGATTTCCCTGGTGGCACAGTGGTTGAGAATCTGCCTGCTAATGCAGGGGACACAGGTTCAAGCCCTGGTCTGCGAGGATCCCACATGCCACAGAGCAACTAGGCCCGTGAGCCACAACAACTGAGCCTGCACGTCTGGAGCCGGTGCTCCGCAACAAGAGAGGCCGCGATAGTAAGAGGCCCGCACACCGCGATGAAGAGTGGCCCCCGCTTGCCACAACTAGAGAAAGCCCTCGCACAGAAACAAAGACCCAACACAGCCAAAAATAAATAAATTAATAAATTAATTAAAATGTTAAAAAAATATATCATGCAATCTAAATAATAAGTAAATCAAAGGGAAAATCATAATAGAAATTGTGAAATATTTAGAACTGAATAAAAACAAAGACAGTCAAACTTTTGGACTAAGCTACAGCAGTATTTAGAGGGAAATTCATAATCTTAAATACATTATTTGAAAATAGGAAGTTAAAAAAAGAACAACAGAGTAAAACCAAAGAATACAGAAGAAAGGAAATAAGATAAAAACAGAAATTAATGAAAAATAAAACAGCACAAATGAGTATATCAAAATAAAAAAACTAAAGCTGATTCTTTGGAAAGACTAATAAAATTCTGCTAATACGAACCAAAATCAAAAGGAGAGTTAATTTTGCAATACAAATACCAGGTATTGAAAAAAGGAATTACAACTATATATTCAAAGGAGATTTAAAAATTTTAAGAGAATTCTATAAATAAATGTATGCCAATTTGAAAATATAGATGAATGGATTTAAATGAATATAAACTACCAAAATAATCTCAAGAAAAAACAGAATTAAATAGATCTATAAACACTTAAGTAATCAAATTGGAAGTACAAATCTAAGTCTAAAAACAACACAGCAGGTCCACATGATTCTAAATCTAGGCATATTTCACTTTTAAGCAACTGAAAATTCCTTTCTTATACAAATAGCTCTGAATACAAAAAATGAAACTCACTCTGATTTTACCTAACTACTGTAAGCTTTGTTGTGAAACTGGACAACATCAGCACAATGAAGAAAAATTATAAGGTAATCTCACCTACAAGCATAAATGCAAATGCATAAATAAAATATTAGTAAACGAAATCTAGCAGCGTGTGTGTGTGTGTGTGTGTGTGTGTGTATGTAGGATCAAGTTAAACTTATCCCAGGAATGCTGTAATGATTATTTAAAAAACTATAAATACAATTCACCACATTAACAGATTATGGGAGAAAAACCATATATATATATTCATCTAAAAATTTCAGAATCTGTATTAAGTGAAATTCAACACTCAGGCAGGATAAAAACAGCAATAACAACAACAATTCAGCAAAATAAGATTAAGAAGGAACTTCCCTAGCCTGATTAAAAACAAAACAAAACATAATATTTAATGGTAAAATTTTAGAACATTGTCTTTAAAGTCAGGAATAAGATGAAAATGCCTATTTTCATTGCCTCTATTGAGTAGGGTTCTAGTATGCCTGGTCAGTGCACTAAAAAAGAAAGTGGTATGAAGTGTGGAAAGGAAGTAACAAAACTGCCATTATTCGCAGATAATATTATTGCCTGCAGAGGAAATACAGGACAACCAATGAATCACAGCAAGAAATAGAAAAACAAATATTAATAATATTTTTATATGAGATCTTAGTGTATCATGTATCATTGAGAAAAGGATGAATATCTTTTGGTTCCAAATAACAGAAAACCAACTAAAATGGCTTAAACAATGAGAAGAATCATCATCTCACAAAACAAGATATTCTGAGGTAAGACTCAAAGTCATCTTTAAGAATTTAGGTTCTGTTTATCTCTTTCAGGATCTCAGTGAGCTCCCTTCATTATTACAAAATACTCAAAGTGTCACAAACATATATCAAGAAAAAGGAGCTTGTTTCTTCATTATGTATTTTTCTACAAGGGCAAAAGAAAATCTTCCTTAGAAGCACCTCCAGCAAACTTCGCTTTGCCTCTCTTAGGCTAGAACTGCTAAACCAATCATTAGGTGGGGAGATGAGAATATTAGTATAGTCTGAGACCAATCAGGATTTGCCTGAATCATGTGGGAAAAGAGTGGACACTGGAACAAAACTGGTGTTCTGCCAACATGAGAAAGAGGGAAATGACTGTTAGGTAAGTAATCTACAGCACAATGGAATATTTCATAAATGGTGTGGGGAGAATAGGCTATCCATATGGAAGAAAAGAAAATGAGATCCCAATAATATCATAAACAAAGATAAATTCCAGCTGGATTAAAAATTCAAATGTCAGGGAGGGTGGGAGGGAGATGCAAGAGGGAGGAGATATGGGGATATATGTATGGCTGATTCACTTTATTATAAAGCAGAAACTAACACACCATTGTAAAGCAATTATACTCCAATAAAGATGTTAAATAAATAAATAAAAATTCAAATGTCAAAAACAAAAATTAATTTTTAGTGGAAAATACTGAACAATATATTTAGAAATTAGGGGTACAAAAAGATTTCTAATATAAAACATAAATAAGAATAAACCATAAAAGATAATATTCATTAACTAGAGTACATCAAATGCAAAAATTCTGTACAATAAAACATATAGGAATTAAATTTAAAAGCCAAACACAGTCTGGGAGAAGTATTTGCATGACATAAAACATTTTTTTCTGTTACCTAAATAGATAAATAAGTATAAAAATGAGCAATTGATAGAAGAGGAAAACTGAATAGCTAATAAGTACTACAGAAGGTGCTCAGCCTCATCAGTTGTCAGAGAAATGCAAATTTATACAAAGATAGTATTGATCCATTATTTTAAAATGTTTAAATTTGATAATACTGAGTGCTGGACACTATGCTAGGAAACAAACTGTCATTCAGTCCTAGCAGAAGGGTCAACTAGTTCAAAGTCTTTGATGATCAGTTTGGTGATATTTAGTAAACTCAACAATATGCATGGTCAACAAAATAACAATCCTCTCCAAGGTATATGCCCTAGAGACACTCTCTCACATGTGGACCAGAAGACAAGTTCCAGGATATTCATCTCATTCTTTCTAACCACACACACACACACACACACACAAATATGGAACAGTCTAATTATACATCAATATGGATTCCATAAATTGAATATTTATACAATTAAATCTATACATGTCAATTTGTATTATCTTAAAACAGAATGCTGAGAGGGAAAAGCAGGTTGTTTAGGGATACTTATAATGTGATATCACTTACATAAAAAGTAAAACCCATAGCATAATACTCTGTATTATTCATGGAAAAATAAACATTTAATAAACATATAGAAACAAGGAATCAAGCTTGTGATTACCCCTGGGAAAGGAAAAAGGAGAATCAGAGCAGGAAAAGGATACAGTATCAGAGATGCTTCAACTTTATGTCTAGTTTTATTTCTTTAATGAAAAAGGATATAAAGTAAACATAAAAAACTAGTAAATTATATTGAATCTATGTGTAAGGTACATAAATATTTGTCATATTATTTTATGTGTTTGAAATACTTTATAATTTTTAAAAATACATCTTCTTAAAAGCTTCCCATGAAAATATTTTATCAATAGTGAAAAGGTCCTACTCCACATACATCTCTCTTCATGAAAATTACAAATGAGGACTTCCCTGGTGGTCCAGGGGTTACGACTCCACTCTCCCAACGCAGGGGGCCCCGGTTCGATCCCTGGTCAGGAAACTAAATCCCACATGCCGCAACTAAGATCCCACATGCTGCAACTAAAAAAAGATCCTGCACGCCACAACTAAAGATCCCGCATGTGGCAAGGAAGATCCCATGTGCCACAACTAAGTCCCGGAGCATCCAAATAGATAGATAGATAGATAGGCTAATACTTAAAAAAAAAAGAAAATTACAAATGAAGTTTGCCTCCCTTTCGTCTATTATAAGCATCATTTTAAGCCACATGCTATATGTTGTTTAAGGATTAGAAAGTAGTGTCAGAAGAAATGTAAACAGTAGCAATATTCTACAGGAAAAGTAGCAAGGATTAAATAAAGATGCCATGAAGATCAAGAAAGGTCCAAATGGCATAAAACTGAAAAGAGATCTTCAAAGTTTAGTCAAATACTCAAAAAACATTCTAAGTATTGAATGAGAAGCCAAAGACGTTACTGTCAAAAAAAAAAAAAAAGTAGATATAGAAAAAAACTGTTACTTGAATTTTAAATTGGGGGCACTTAGAGAATATGATATAGGGCATATGTCAACAATATGATTTATTACTAAGATTATAATAAACATCAACATTTTTCCCTGGAATTAAAAACTTTAATTATTAATATCCCAAGAAGCTCCTAGAGCAACATACCTGTAGAAGGAGCCTTTCAAAAGCCAGAAAGTTGTCCCACTTGGCAGTCTGCGGGTGTTTCAGAGTTTGAACAGTGGCCAGCCCAAGCTGTAGGAGCCCACAGTGATTTCCTAGAGCTTTGAGGTTGTTCTTGAAGAGATGAATATAGGACGTGAGCTGTCCCGGAGTGACTCTCCCTGGAAAAACATACAATTTATCAGTGTACCCTCTTTTGGGAGTGGTAAAAATAATGAAGAGAATGCCATTAATAATACTACTGCAGGGCTTCCCTGGTGGCACAGTGGTTAAGAATCCACCTGCCAATGCAGGGCACACGGGTTCGATCCCTGGTCTGGGAAGATCCCACATGCCACAGAGCAACTGAGCCCGTGCACCACAACTACCGAGCCTGTGCTCTAGAGCCCGCGAGCCACAACTACTGAAGCCCGCATGCCTAGAGCCCATGCTCCGCAACAAGAGAAGCCACCGCAATGAGAAGCCCATGCACTGCAACGAAGAGTAGCCCCCGCTCACAACTAGAGAAAGCTTGCGCGCAGCAACAAAGACCCAATGCAACCAAAAATAAATAAATTAATTAATTTAATTTAATTTAATTAAAAAATACTACTGCCTTACATCAGCACAAAACTTCAGAGTAAACTGCAAGCTTGCCTAAGCTATTGTGACTCTTAAAACAACGTGGTGACAACAGCAAAGTTGAAACTATTAACTGCGTTTTGCAAACAAGAAAACACATGTTAAGTGATCTTGCCAAAGCCATATTGCTAGTAGAATTCATTTTATAATTCTGAAATACCCCATAAATAAGTTATCAAATAAAGTCATATGAATAAATATTTCTTGAGCTCAACATGGAGCACCTCTCCAAGACAAGTGATATAGCAATCTAAGAGGCAAAAAAGCAAGGTTTCTAATTGTGTGCCTATGTCTATAAAGGAGAAATCTGTTATGACTATAGCTGAAACTTTATCACTGATATCCGTGGGTTCATGACAATATTCATGAGCATAAAAGCTGGCTGTTTATGGAACAAAAATGTATGGAGAACTAGAGTGGCAAAAACCCTGGAAGATGAGATATCAGAAGAAATGGTTTGGTATGGGTGACACAGCACATTTACTACAATGGTCACCTCTATCTAGAATGAGACCCCCACTTCATAAAAGACTGGAGTACCAAAAACAACAAACAAAAACAAATGAAAAACCACCTGTTGAAGGTTCACTCTTTCAGAGCTTCTAAGTCCAACTTTTGCCTATAGCAGTCCTTCCACTTAGTCGCTTCCCACTCTAATACGTCAAATTTCACTCCTGCCATTCATCAATGCTATGGACTGAACTCCTGAACACCACAGATTCTCCTCATTGGGCAAGCAGATGGCAATGGGGCCAAACATAGATGCAAGTCAAGTAATTCTTTCCTTTACGTCTTACCTACACCCTGTTTGTGGTTTACTCTCTGATGCCTGAAATCCCAGTTTGTTTGTTATGTCTAGTTTGTTAATACTCGGCAATGAGACCACCTGTATTTATTTAGCACTTTATCGTTTACACAGTGCAAGTATGTCCTCTTTTGATTTTCACAGCAACTCCATGGAGTAGCAAATAAGTGAGAGTTCAGTGTCTCACACGGTGCTAAATGGCATTTGTCAATTAATGGTTTTGCTACAGACTATAATACACAAAAAATAAAGACCTTGTTTCAAGCAACTTACAAGACTGCAACATATTCTATCTTTTCATTACATATTTTGAAGAGATTAAGGATTTTGAAGTGCCTTATTACCTGTTTATCAGGGTGAGCATGTAAAGAATAAAAACAGTGGGAATGATGAGCAGGGAGCTGAGTTTCACTAGTTTCTTGGGTCCCTCGGCAAAGCATGGTTCATTCCTGATTCTCAAGCAGCAAGCTAATGATTTGCTTGCTTAAGTACTAATAGAGAAGAGACTCATTAACCCTTTCTCTGCTTGGTTTTGAGTCAGGTTGATTAAGGTATAATTTACATACAGTAAAATTCATTCTTTTCTGGTTCAGGGTGTTCTCGAATCAGTTCTATGAATTTTGACAAATGCATGTAGTTGGGTAAGCACTGTCACAATCAAAATATAGAATATTTCCATTACTCCCAAAAGTTCCCCCTTTGTAGTCAGTTCTCTTTTCCCACCCCCAGCCCTTGGTGAACACTTATCTGCATTTACCTGGCTTCTGTCCCATAGTTCTGCCTTTCCAGAATGTTCTATAAATGGAATCATATAGTATGTAGCCTTTTGAGTCTGGCCTCTTTCACTTTAGCATAAAGTATTTGATGTTCATTCATGTTGTTGCTTATATAGGTAGTTTGCACCATTTTCTTGCTGAGTAGTAATCCACTGTATGAATGTGCCATGGTTTGTTTAGCCATTCACCGGTTAATGATCATTTGAGTTTTTTCCAATTTTTAGAAATTACAATAATTAGTGATGCTGAGCATCTTTTCATGTGTTTGTTGGCCATCTGTATGTCTCCTTTGGAGAAATGTCTATTTAGGTCTTCCACCCATTTTTTGATTGGGCTGTTTGTTTTTTTGATATTGAACTGCATAAGCTGCTTGTATATTTTGGAGATTAATCCTTTGTCAGTTACTTCGTTTGCAAAGATTTTCTTCCATTCTGGGGGTTGTCTTTTCGTCTTGTTTATGGTTTCCTTTGCTGTCCCAAAATTTTTAAGTTTCATTAGGTCCCATTTGTTTATTTTTGTTTTTATTTTCATTACTCTAGGAGGTGGATCAAAAAGGATCTTGCTGCAATTTATGTCAAAGAGTGTTCTTCCTATGTTTTCCTCTAAGAGTTTTATAGTGTCTGGCCTTACATTTAGGTCTTTAATCCATTATGAGTTTATTCTTGTGTATGGTGTTAGGGAGTGTTCTAATTTCTTTCTTTTACATGTAGCTGTCCAGTTTTCCCAGCATCACTTATTAAAGAGGCTGTCTTTTCTCCATTGTATATTTTTGCCTCCTTTGTCATAGATTAGGTGGCCATAGGCGCATGGGTTTATCTCTGGGCTTTCTATCCTGTACAAATCAAAACTACAATGAGGTATCACTTCACACTGGTCAGAATGGCCATCATCAAAAAATCTACAAACAATAAATGCTGGAGAGGGTGTGGAGAAAAGGGAACCTTCTTACACTGTTGGTGGGAAAGTAAATTGATACAGCCACTATGCAAAACAGTATGGAGGTTCCTTAAAAAACTAAAAATAGAACTACCATATGACCCAGCAATCCCACTACTTGCCATATACCCAGAGAAAACCATAATTCAAAAAGACACATGCACCCCAATGTTCATAGCAGCACTATTTACAATAGCCAGGACATGGAAGCAACCAAAATGTCCATCAACAGAGGGATGGATAAAGAAGATGTGGGGCCTCCCTGGTGGCGCAGTGGTTGAGAGTCCGCCTGCCGATGCAGGGGATACGGGTTCGTGCCCCGGTCTGGGAGGATCCCATATGCCGCGGAGCGGCTGGGCCCGTGAGCCATGGCCGCTGGGCCTGCACATCCGGAGCCTGTGCTCCGCAACGGGAGAGGCCACAACAGTGAGAGGCCCGCATACCGCAAAAAAAAAAAAAAAAAAAAAAAAAAAAAAAAAAGAAGATGTGGTACATATATACAATGGAATACTACTCAGCCATTAAAAGGAACAAAATTGGGTCATCTGTAGAGATGTGGATGGACTTAGGAAGTGTCTACAGAGTGAAGTAAATCAGAAAGAGAAAAACAAATATCGCGTATTAATGCATATATGTGGAATCTAGCAAAATGGTATAGATGACCTTATTTGCAAAGCAGAAATAGAGACACAGACGTAGAGTACAAAATGTATGGATACCAAGAGGGAAAGGGGTGGGGTGGAAGAAATTGGGAGATTGGGATTGACACATATACACTATTGATACTATGTATAAAATAGACAACCAAGGGGAACATACTGTATAACACAAGGAACTCTACTTAATGCACTGTGGTGTCCTAAATGGGAGGGAAATAAAAGGGAGGAGATATATGTATATGTATGGCAGATTCATTTTGCTGTGCAGTAGAAGCTAACACAACATTGTAAAGCAACTATACTTCAATAAAAATTAAAAAAATAAATTGAAAAAGATTCACAAATCAAAGTCCAGTAACATTTTCAAAAAAAATAAATTGTGAATAAAGCCTTCACAAACATCTTTGTACAGGTTTTTATGTGTGTAGGTGTCTCTGGACATATGGTTTCATTTTCCTTAAGTAAATTTCTAGGGTTGTTGGGTCATATGCTAAATGAATGGTTAACTTTATAAGAAACTGACAAACTAAGTTCCAAAGTGAGCTATCCCACCAGCAACAAATGAGATTTCTATTGCCTCACATCCTCACTAGCACTTGGTATTGCCAGTTATTTTGGTTTTAGCCATTCTATTAGGTATCTAGCAACAACTCACTGTGGTTTTAATTTGTATTTTTCTAATGAGTAATAATGTTGGTCTTTTCATATGCTTATTTGCCACCCTATATCTTTTTTGGTGAAGTTTGTCTGTTCAAATCTTTTGCTCATTTTTATTAGGTTGTTTATTTTCTTCCTGTTGAGTTGTGAGTGTCATTAACTTTTATTAATCCATTGGCTCAACATATATTTCTGTGCCGGGGACTGTTCTTACTGCTAAGAATAAACCCATGAACAAATCAGACAAAAATCTGTCCTTATGACCAACAAATAAAGAAGGCAAATGATTCCTGGATGCTCTCCTAATTAATTCAGCTCATTACATGTCATTCTCTTCTTAGGGGATGGGGATCTTTTGTGCAGATGATTAATATTTTTACACAAAAACATCTTGACATATTAAATATTAACATTAAATATATGAAAACAAATTTTCACATGAAATGTGTTCAAATCTAACATTGCCATGAGCTCCATTTATTTGTTTATGCACTGTGCTGCAGGTGACGCAGTGTGGTCCCTGGACACACCGAGCTTTGTGTATCAAGAGAGAAAGTCATAAAACAATTATACAAACAACTGCTTAATCATTATTGTGGTAAGTATTGCTAAGGCAAAAACTAAAATGTCCTGAAACCATGAAAGGCTCTATGTGATATGTAATTGCCTACCTCTCCAACCCTATCTCCTGGACTGAAGGAGAAGGAATGTAAAAGGCTCAGAATACATACAATCCATTCGTAACATAACTGTCTTTTAGAGAGACCTCAAGAAATGGAAATCATCAGAGAAAGTCACCAGGTCTGTTTAGATTTCAACTGCAATAACCATATGTTCAATTTAAAGATAAGAATGTCTTCAATTCAGGGACTT
This sequence comes from Mesoplodon mirus, assembly GCF_964341445.2. Lineage (NCBI taxonomy): Eukaryota > Metazoa > Chordata > Mammalia > Artiodactyla > Ziphiidae > Mesoplodon > Mesoplodon mirus. The sequence continues at coordinate 90,905,414 of NC_138977.1, forward strand.
CTCTATGGTGACGCAGTGGTTAAGAATCCGCCTGCCAATGCAGAGGACTTGGGTTCGAGCCCTGGTCTGGGAAGATCCCACATGTCGTGGAGCAACTAAGCCCGTGCACCACAACTACTGAGCCTGTACTCTAGAGCTCACGAGCCACAACTACTGAGCCCATGTGCCACAACTACTGAAGACTGCATGCCCTAGAGCCCGTGCTCCACAACAAGAGAAGCCACCCAATGAGAAGCCCATGCACTGCAACGAGGAGTAGCCCCCGCTCGCCACAACTAGAGGAAGCCAGCACAGCAACAAAGACCCAACACAGCCAATAAATAAATAATTTTTTTTAAAAAAAGAATGTCTTTAATTCAAAAACATAGTAAACTTTTTATCCAGTTAGCATTTTCCTAGCTCAGACTTGGACTCAGTGACCATATTTACATAACACTGCCTTCCCACATAAGGCATGAGATCCAAAGGAACAAATGGATATATTTCATAACAGGAAATGCCAACAGAACACTACCTTGTGAATGAGCAATTATTCACCTTTGCTGCTCCATTCTGTTCCCCTCTGTATACCTTTTTCTTACACACACAAGCCATTAACACTTCCTTATATATGTCATGAAAGCAGGGTTTTTTTTCTAAAAATTCATAACATGTTAATTGGAATTTAGTAAAAGAGTACTTTATACAAATGCTTTAAAATATAGGCTAGTGACATTTTTTAAATATAAATTTAATCACAATCTTACATAAAACAAGTCAAAATCAACTGACTGACTACCAAAAATGCTATACTGTGAGGCTAACAACTTGAGAAAATTTCTCAGTTCATATCAACTAAAACTGCAAGCAACTAGAACCAGGTGTTGAAAAAGTAATAGACAGAACATTTATTCACATCTCATATTACCAAAAAAAAAAAAAAAAAACTTGTCAGGCAGATTTACATGGTGATTTTAAAATGTCAACCCAAGAAGGCTTTGCAACACATTTTTTTAAAGTCCTAAAAACAAGGGTTATTTTATATCAAAACTGCATAATACATAGCAACTCTTTGAAAAGGGACAATTTTGAAATTTGAAAAATAGTTTTCAAGTAAGAAAATCTATTAGGCTTTCTTTTTCTTTTTTATAGTTTTTAAGGAAGTGAAACGGGCTTCTGATTTCAATTTAGTTAAGAAACAAACACAAAACTTTAACAACCATCAGTTCTATGTATATTTTGAAACTCTTACTGAAATAGAATTATCTCTTGGGAGAAAGGGGACATATTTGGAAAATAAAAGGATTTAATATATTTATATTATCTGTGATCCTTACAATATTGAATTCCATTGTATTCAAATGAATTATGGAACTTACTCTTCCATTTATTATATACATTTGATAAACTATAACTTTCTGAACCTGTTTTGTGGCTTGGTAAGATATATTTAAAATATCTACACATATATGATTCTTTGTTGATTTTCTTTAAAAAAAAAAAAAGTATTCTGTCAGTGCTAGATTTGATTTAATCCCCAAACTGTGTCTTAATGGTAGAAAGTAACCATCAGAAATTTTGTCTAAAATAGCATATTTAGCTACTAAATGTTTTCTTAAAAAAAGAAAAAAACTCTAAAACAAATAATAATACTGTCATTGCATGTTTTTTTGGTTTTTTTGCGGTACGTAGCCTCTCACTGTTGTGGCCTCTCCCGTTGCGGAGCACAGGCTCCGGACGCGCAGGCTCAGCGGCCATGGCTCACGGGCCCAGCCGCTCCACGGCATGTGGAATCTTCCCGGACCGGGGCACGAACCCGTGCCCCTGCATCGCCAGGCGGACTCTCAACCACTGCGCCACCAGGGAAGCCCTGCTAGTGATCACGAGCCCTGATAACTAGTATGTGATTTTGCAAAACAAGTTTTCCAGGAATGCGTGTAAATTACAGCAAAAGCACTTATACTAATATGTAGACAAAGGTGGCAACTCTACTAATATTAAACTGTTGGCTGGTGGGCAGCACTGTCAGGGAAAATTTCAAATGTTATTTCAACAGCTGGCATAAGAGAGCCAGAATCTTGTGTACAAAAGATGGTTTCAGAGTTTTGTAAAATGTACGAAAGGTTCAGAGGGTAGCATGAACACATCGGTTTACCTCCTCTTCTCATTTCATCAGAAAGACAAAAAGGAATTAAAAAGGGAAAGGAACACACAACAAAGAGATCGATCGTAAGATAGTCCATAAGCAGACAAGACTTCAAGCACTTTTCCTCCCCATCTGCTGGTTATCTTTGTAACTTACATTACATACTTAAACTTTCTTCTTTGTTCTGTCAACTACAGATGGTATGCTATGACTTTTTGTCTTCTAAGCAGAGGATATTAGTTCCCCTTACCCTTCCCTCTATTTCGTATTTCCCCCTTTCATCTTCCAAATCATCTGTACTTTTATTTTCATCCGGTCAAGGCTGATAGCATTTATATTTTGTTTTGTAACCATAATTTAGTCTAATGTGCTTTTTCTATAGCATGATTCGAAAACTTCAAAATTAGTCAATAGTGTTTTATCATTATAAACTATATAACTATTAATGACAGACCCAATGTACAAGCTATGATTACATTTCCTTATGCATATAATATACTTGGGTCCTAAAATGCGTATGGGCTTTTTCTGAGGGGGTGGGGGAGGAGCATTCCCTACTTTAATCAAAGTTGTAAACTCTCCTAATTTCAAATACACTGTCTTATCTTTGAAGTCCGTGTTGTGTTGTTTGTTTGTTTGTTTTAAATTGAGGTATAGTTGATTTGTGGGGGGTTTTTTTCCCCTCCCTGAATACTTTACTACCAAACTCCTTCATCCCCCAGTTCCATCATGGGCAGATTGTTCTTTAGGCCTTTTTGCACAGTCAGCAACCTGGAACGCCTTTTATTGCTCTCCTCTATTGGAACACTGCTTCGCTAAATCCCTGATTTTTCTTTCCTGCTATACTGCCTTGTTTTGCTGGACACCCTCAAGTAACTTCCTTGGAAAAGATGTGTGGAAAGCAAAGTTCTCTTATCTTTGAAAAGGCTTTTTCTTGCCCTCAAAGTTTAATAACAGTTTATCTGGACCTACAATTCTAGGTTGAAAATAATGCATTGCTTCATTATCTTCTGGCTCAGTGTTGCTCATAAGAAATGTGTGCTAGTCTCATTCTTGTTCCTTTGTAGATAAGCTTCTTTTTTCCATCTTGAGGTCCATAGGATCCTCTCATTCTCTTGTAACTCTGAGGAGTCACAGTGATTGTGTTTAGAGGGTTTTTATTCTTTCCACTTGCTTTTCAGTTAAGCCTATTCTATATACTTGATATGCCTTTCTTCACATCTGGGAAAGTCTTACATTCTTTCTTTGCTAGTTTCCTGTCCTCTGCTTTCTCTCTCTTTCTGAAACTTCTAATAGTTCTTGGGCCTCCTGAGTTGGTTCTCTATATCTTTATCTTTGGTATCATATTTTCAATGTCCTGTTCTTTCTACATTTTAGGAAATTTTCTTGATTTATCTTTAAACTTTGGCTGAATTTTATTTTTACAATAATATCCTTATTTCTAAGAGCTTCTTTTTTAACAAGAGCTTTATGAGCTTTAACTCACATACCATAAAATTCACCCTTAAAATGTACAATTCACTGATTTTTACTATATTCACAGAGTTATGCAACCATCACCACTACATAATTTGAGAACATTTTCATCATCTCAAGAAGAGAGCCTATACTCAAATTTTCCCAGTTATGAAAAAGATATACAGCTATAAATCCATACATATTAGAATACAGCCTGAATAAAATTTTCAGTTGGGAGATATAACTGTACTTAGTTATACCAGGAAACTGATAAATAGCAGAAATGAGAACATTCAGGTAATTATAGCTATAAAAGAATTCTGGCTTTTTTATATGTAATAATACTGTGGTCATGCACTAAAAAAATTTTTTTAATTGAAGTAACAGAGGAATAGAAGAGTACTAAATCATGCAGCAAAACAAACAGTAAAAATAAACTTCCTCCCCCCCCCCACCAAAGGCTTTGCCTAGAATATGTGACAAGGCACTGCAGCAAAGAGGGGCCATCTGCCCAGAAGATACAACCAATTTCAGACTCAGAAGTCTCAGGTATAATGGAGGTGAAAAGTGAGGTGTATAACATAAAGCTTACACATCTTAAGTATGTAGTTCTGTTCACTGTTACACACACATCTATCCATGTAACCACCACCCAGATCAAGGTATGGAATATGTCCAGAACTCTAGAAGATTCCATCAATACCTACCTAGTCAATAAGCTCACAACAGCATACTATTACTTTTAACTCTCTCAACACAACTCACTATTTTGTCTGCTTTTGAACATCATATAAACAGAATTATACAGATATACTATTTTGTATCTAGCTTTTTTAAATTCAACATCATCCAAAATCTCAATCTTTTTTTTCTCACTGTGTTTTATTGTTCTATATGACTATAATAGTTTCTCTATACATTCTACTTTGAAGGATATTTAGGTTTTATAGTTCAGGGCCATTATAAATAATGATGCTATGAACGTTTTACTACATACCTTTTGGTAGACTCATTTCCATTGGATACATGCCCAGGTGTGAAACCCCTGGATCAGTGTACACTTATCTAAAGTTGATACTGCCAAACAGTTTTCCATGGTTGTATCAATATAACCACACATTTTAAATATGGTCAAACTTAACATAATTTTTAAAGTATACATACAATGTTTAAAACCTGGCACAACTGTATAATTAAGTTTCCTTCATGGTATTTGACGCTGGGTAGCCAAAACTCTAATAAGAAAGAGAGAAAAAAAAAAGTCACAATGGAAACCACATTGCCATACTCTTAGTATGCACCTTTATTTTACTTTTCTCATTGTTTGTTTACTTGCTTATTTACTTACTTTCTTACCTAATTACATAGAAAAGGCCTGGAAGGCAAGATACTGATTTCGGAGCAAAGGTTACATTGAAGAGTAAGATGACAGGGAGGGGGGATAGACAATTACTTTTTATTTTACTAATGTTATAATATGAATTTTAAAGACTATTTTACTTTTTAAATAGTCTCTTGGTTCTGATATAAAATAATGTCTGTTTCATGTGGAATGAACAGACCATTATTTTTCTCTGGGAAATCTGAGTCTATTACTATCACTGATTTGTACAATGGATGAAGCATTGGCTTTCAACAGAAAAAGAAATATAAGAGTAATAATAACTGTCGGTTTCCCACCTCTACTGAGGTCAAAGCACAAAGAAATATGGTTAACACGCAGGTGGAGAAATTTAAGTCAGACGTGAGAAAAAAATTCCACAATCGTGATGACTATTAGGCATTGAAACAAGTTATTAACAGGGGGAAGAGGGAAGACATTATAAATCTTCTCCCATAGGGATTTGAAGGGCAGTATATACAGCCATCTGTATAGTGAAACTTGGATAAAACCCAGCTGGGAATTGATGTCCATTTTTGTAACACTATAAATACTGAAGAAGGATTTCCTGGGATATCCTTTAAACAGTATGTTTCTTGTTACACAAATTTTTGAGCTCTATAGTATTACAAAGACAGAATAAGAAAGTAATGTGAAAAGATCATCTTAATTATATGAATCAATTCAATCAAATGGATCCAAAATTGAGAAATCTATTGCAAGATACGTTTTCAGGATAGTACACAATAAAGTATAACTGCTGCAAGACCATAGGTCACAAATAGAAAATAAACAGCTCTCCCTGAAATTTTTACAAAAAAGTGAAATATAAAACCACCAGAAACATTTACGGTTTGGCTTTCTTTGGAAATGCAGCCTTCCTGAGGCTAAGTTAAACACTGCATCAGTGTTTATAAACTCAGCAGAGAGCACAGAAAGGAACAGATAGATTACCCCTGTTATCTAGGGGGCAGATTACCAGCCTGCCAGGTAAGGAGCCTTTCCTTGGTGGGTCTACCCTGACTTGGAAAGAATAGGCTCCACGTAAAGCAACTCCCACCCCACAGCCATGGATCTTCCCTTGGGGTTTTTTAACTCCTAGCCCATATTCTCATATGTTGAGGATCCCTTCTGTTGAGAAAATATAAAGATTAATAAGAAGAGGAGGAGGAGAAAAAAATGAAGAAAAAGATACACCAATTAAAGTTAAAAATATAGAGTCAGAGGGCAGATGCTTGAAGATGGGATATTAGAAATTCAGATTCCCATTTTGTGGATGGGGAAACAGAGGAACAGAGGCAATTCAGGTTCTGTTTTAGGTGATGAAGTGTAAGAAGGAAATATGTGCTTAGTGACCTTAAGGCTTTCAGGCACTATTAATTATTAATTCAATAAAAACTCTTTCTGTCTCTTTCTCTAGATTCTTCACGCCCCTAAATGGATGTGTTCCTTACAACCCTGCCTTCAACCCTCCTCTCACTCATTCTACTTTCTTTTCCTGGATGATCACCCTTATGTTATATTTCCTTTAGAAATTCACTACTTAGGCTCCAACATAATCACTAGGTAACTAAATCCCCAATCTCCACTTTCACTTCTGGAAATCATTACTCTAGTCACATGTTTTCCAACTAAGATGATCAGGAAGCAATCATACAGGCAATGTAATTCCACCCCTAAATCTGGTAGAATACTCTTCATATGCAGTTGTATGACCATTGGTCATTATTTTTATAATGTCTTTTATCTGCCCAGGAGACAGTAAATAATTTTATCATGCTATATCCTCCTTTTACAGAACATGCTGAATTTCACAAACATTTATATGTTACATAAAAAATCATCTCATCTAATTGTCGGGTTAGCAGACAATAGAATCCCCATTTTGAAGACAGGAAAACAGATTCAGAAAAGTTAATTAACTTGTTCATTTGAAAATAAGACAGTATTTTTTCATGTTTCCTATCCCCTACAAGGACCTAAGAACACATAATAAATACCTTTTAAATGAATGAGAACAATTGTCTATTATGGCTAAATCTGGATAATGTATAGAAAAAATTTCAATGAGTTTTTTTCCCCCTTCTACTGATTCCAATGGTCTCTAGAAAACTGTGCTAATCTTGGACCCCGGAGAATATGATACTCTTTTAAATAATGGTTCTCGAAGGTGTTCCATGGACCCCTGGGTCCTTGAGGCACTTTCAGGTAGTCAGAAAAGTCAGAACTATTTTCATACTAATACAAAGATGCTACTTGATTTTGTTACTATCCTGTGTTTGCATTGATGGTACAAAAACAGTGGTGGGTAAAGGTACCAGTGCCTTAGCACAATCAAGGCAGTGGTATCAAATTATACGAGTAGTCACTTTCACTTTCAGAATCGTCATGATGAAAAAGCAAATGTTACTAATTTTATCAAATCTCAACCCTTAAGAAAACATCAATATTCTGTGTAAAGAAATGGGAAATATACAAAAAGCACTTCTGGGGCAACCAAAGTATCAGTGCAACCATTGCCTCAAGGAAAAGCACTGATGTGATTACTTGAGCTGTGAACTGCTATTCACACTGTTTTAATGGCATAAAATTTTTACCGAAAAGACATCTGAAAAAGTATGGTTCTTCACACATTTTTTCCAACAAGTAAATGAAGTGAGTCTGTCACTTCAAAGAAAACAATTCACAGTTTGTATTGTCAATATCGAAACTCAAGTTTTCATGTGAAATTATAATTTTGGAAAACTTGTATCTGCCCCTATATCTTTACATTCCTAATACTTAAAGATTTTCTAATGATAACAGTGGTGATATTGACAAATGTGGCTTTGTTATATTATATAATATATGTATTATATATTTTGAAAATCTGCATAATTTCGAAAATCTGCATAATTTAAAGAACCAATATTGCCCAAGTGACTAATGTACAATGCTATAAAATAATATGTGCATAGAAGAGCCACTCAGGGCTTCCCTGGTGGCGCAGTGGTTGAGAGTCCGCCTGCCGATGCATGGGATGCGAGTTCATGCCCCGGTCCAGGAAGATCCCACATGCCGCGGAGCGGCTGGGCCCGTGAGCCATGGCCGCTGAGCCTGCGCGTCAGGAGCCTGTGTTCCGCAACGGGAGAGGCCACAACAGTGAGAGGCCCGCGTACAGCAAAAAAAAAAAAAAAAAAGAGCCACTCAAAGTGCAAGAGACACCAATGGGTTTTAATGTACCAGAGTATGGAAAATTCAGCAATATGGTTTCATATTCCACATGGCAATTAACCTGTAAGAAATTACCTCTTGTAAACCTGGTGTAGTAACAAAGAATATCTGCAATTTTCTGGAAAGTTATTAAAATACTCCTCCCCTTTTCAACTACGTATCTTTGTAAGGTCAGCTTTTCTTTATATACTTTATCCAAAATAATGTATCACAGCAGATTGAATGAAGAAGCAGATATGAGAATACAGCTGTCTTCTATTAAACCAGACGTTAGAGATGTGCAAAAATGTAAAGTGGTACCACTCTTTTCCCTACATTATTTTAATTGAGAAAATATAGTCATTTTTCACAAAAATATGTTACATTAACATGTAATAGGTTTATTATAATATTTTTATATTAATAAATATTTTTAAAATTTTCCCTGCTTGAATTCCTGACATGATATTTTCTATCTATCTCACTTGTATCAATAGATATACTCCACACAAACAAAAGCTCTTGTTGTCCACATAGTTTCTTTTTTTGTTGTTCATAGGTTGTTGTGAACCTCAATAGCATTTTTTTTTTTTTTTTTTTGGTCGCACCACATGGCTTGCAGGATCTTAGTTCCCTGACCAGGGATTGAACCTGGGCCCCCAGCAGTGAAAGTGCTGAGTCCTAACCACTGGACCACCAGGGAATTCCCCTCAATAGCTTTTAACAATGTAAAGGGGTTCTGAGACCAAAAAGTTTTGAGAACTGATGTTCTAAATCAGTGTCACTCTTGGGTTCCATAGGAGGGAGATAGAAAAAGCAATCCATTAAATAAATACATAACAAATACCAACTGACAGTATTAATTCAAGAATTTATTTATTCATTCCATAAACACTTACTGAGTAGTATATAGTACCTTCAAGGTCTTGTGTTAGGTGTGGACAATACTAAGAAGCACAGATAAGAATTCTCAGCCCCAACTACTCAGGGTCTGGTGGTAACTGCTATAATAGAAGTATGAACAAAAACAGTACTGATAGGGATAGAAGATGTCATCTTTTAGAAAGAATGACAAGGGATGCAAGATATGATGGAGAAAATGTTGGGGGAGAATTTTAAAAGCCTGAAGAATGCCATAAGCATTCTTTTTTTGGAGGGAAGAGAGAAGTAGGGTAAGGCTTTAAGATCAGTAGCAATTATTAACCAAGTATCTATGTGCAAGGCACAACAGGGGATACAAAAATATCTACAGTCTTCCAGGAAACTAGAATTAAGGGAAAAAAGCATAAAACAATTATCAGAAAGATGAAGATAACCAGAAGAGCAGAGTGACATGAAGACCAAGGGAAAAGCATCAAGAAAGAAGACATGATCAGATGCTACAACACATCAGGAGGAACAAGAAATATCATAACGGAAAGTTGTAAATAGAAATATTAATACATATAACTGAGAGTAGAAACACACATTGTCCCTCTACTACTCATTCACACGCATCAGGCAATCCATTCATTCAAGCAGCAAGTACTAAGCCACACACTATATACCAAGCCAAACAGCCAATGGAGAATATGAAATGGACACTGTCTAGCAAAGTTTTGGATCCACACACATTTAACTATTTTGCACTGTGGTAAGTGCTAAGACAGAGCACTAAGAGAAATAAAAGAAAGAGCTGTGGGTCCTCAGAAGCCAGAGCAATCAATGCAGCTTGCTGAGGAAGGTGTAGGAAGAAGGTTAAAGGGGAATTAGATATGGTTCCACAGAGAAAGTGACATTTGTATTAGATCATGAAAAATAAGGTGGGTTTGACAGGAAAGTGTGTGTGTGTGTGTGTGCATGCGTGTGTGCACAAGCACATAGTGTAAAGTGAGTGGTTATATTAGTCAAGGTCCCAACAGGAAAAAGATGGCACTCTAACAGGAAAAATAAGGCAAACATAACAACAGGAATGTCTAAGAAGTTAGGCTAAGGGAAATCAGGAGTGTTAAGGAAAACCAACAAGGGAAGGGTAGAGGGAAGCAACCAATTGCATCCTGGCAGGGATGAAGCCAGGCAAACAATACCCTAACCATACCCTACCCCCACCCTCTAAATCTCCTGCCCATGCCTCCCATTGGCCAAACAGAACTGAGAGGCCAAGGGCAGAAAAGCATGCTGAGGCAGTCCATAACGGTTAGCCTCCAGAAGCACAGGTAGAGAAGGGTGGAGGAAGCCTGGAGGGATAATCAAACGAGAATATTTCAGGCGAAAACAACAAAGACCTGGATCTACAGAAGTTCCTGCTGAGGAATGGGGAGTAGGGAGGAAAAGCAATTTGAGTGGATGGGTGAAGCATGAGGCTAGAAGTCAGAAAGATTTCTATAAATAGCATGCTAAGGAGCTGGGACACTATCTTCAAGCAATGGGGAACCATCAAAGGGTTTTAGACAGAGGAATGGTACAACCACATCTGTGTCTGTGGCTCTGTAGCCGCTCCTCCACACACCCGCCCCCAGTAGTTTGATTCCTGATACAGAAGTCAGACAGACCCAGGTTGTATCCTGGCTTACTTGCTATAAGACTATCAGTCAGGGCCCAGGTAGAAGGTAGAAAATACACCAGTTATTTGAGCAGAGAAAATTTAACATACAGAATTGTTAACTGGGTAACTGAAAGGTAAAGGAGAACTCCAAGGTATCATGCAGGCAGCAACTGTTGGAAGCAGCTACCACCAGTAGGATGGAAGAAACACAGAGGCTGGAATTATACCTCTTGAGAACGGAGTGCTACTTGGCTAGGCTGGTACCTCTGAGGAGGGGGTGCCATGAAGCTGGTTCTGCAAGTACTGGAAGAACTGCAAACTGATTCAGTTGCTCCCACAGGAAGGATCTGCCACTGCTGGGGTGAAGAAGTGTTGCTGGCATGGCATTGACAAGCAGAAGCAAAATCCACAGGCAGCAGGGGAAAAGAGGCAAGTTGCTTCTTCCCCTTCCAGCCTTGCAGTTTCTCTCTGGCACCCCTTATCAGTGCAGCCCACCAGGAAGCCAGCTGAAGAGCAGAATGTGGTCTGCACAGTGCCAGCCCCAGCACCACAGAGCAGAAGGGTGGGTTGAGATCTGGGGAGGGGGGAGATGAGTACCAAATTGACAAGACTACTGGGAGGATTAAATGAAACAAACTACATAAACTTGTTATAATGCCTGAAACAAAGTAGCTATCCAATAAAAGTCAATTCCCTTCCTCATTCCCCTCCCTTCCTCATTCCCCAAACTGTGGCAAGAGCTGATACATGAAGACAAGGATATGTGAGAGTTCAACAGCCCATGTTCCCTATGAGGCATCCAGATTTTCTTATCTCTTATCAATTACCATATATCACATGGTACGTTAGTCTTATTAGGTTTTAACCTATCCATTTTGCAAAGTTTCACAATCTCCACACCCAGTTCACACATGCATGCCCACATGGATGTGTATGCATACATGTTCCCCTTAATCCCAAACAAAATTCTCCACAATGAAGGCAAAAGATATAAATGTGATCAAAACACAGAACTGGATGAACTTAATACCAATAGTAGGAAGCAGAGTACTCTCAAAAATGTTGAAAAAAGTATACATCGAATAAAATTTTAGTGTTTTGACTTATTGCTATTTTTCAAAGCCAGTACTGCTAAATTGTAAAAGTAGGAAATGATAGTGGGTGTGGCATTGGTGGGAAGCAAAAATCACTAATTTCATCTGGGACTTCATTAAGAGAAGCATGGTGTCCAAAAAGAGGCAAAGAACAACACATCTTTACTCAGCTCTGGACATCACATTTCAGGACAGACATTACAAACTAGAACTTTGTCAGTGGCTCAGAACTAGAAAATGTGTTGGTTAAAGGCTAGTCTTTTCACAAATGGTTGAAAACACTCATCACATTTCATTTGGAAGAGAGACACTGATGGTGATTATGTGGGGCTAACACTCCAGTGCCACCAAACAAGGAGAGTAAATTCAGAAGCTTCACAACGCAATGGATCAGATTATCATCTGGAAACGTAGCTCAAGAGATTTTCCTGTACAAGTGTGACCACAGAGGCTTGGGAATCCCAAATACAGCCAAGGTGATTTGGGGGTGAACAGAGTCAGGGAAGAGGTAATAACTAAGCTGAAAATGGAAAAACTATTTAGAATTCTGCTTAAAGAAAGAATGTGTTATCAAAAGGGAAATATTCAGCATAAAGACTAGAAAAAGACAACTTAAGTGGAAAGAATGAATTGGTACATTTCCAAGAAAGAAAGGGGGAAATCACCTAATTTGATTGGTTTGTTTTGATTTTACTCCCACCAAACAACCCTCTTTTAATATAGTTTCCCACGTAGACTTCCCCATAGATAGAATATAACTGCAGCACACCAATTACAGTTTGCTTGATAATCATAATCTTCACTCTGCTCAGAGCTTTCTTTCTCCTTCAAAATTCCAGGAAATAGTTTCCCCATTTTTATGGATAAATAAATTGAAATTTGGCTAATAAGTAACAGAACTGTGATTCACCTCCATGTGTAACCGACTTTGCACTCCATCACAATCAGGAGAGTCAGAAGTCCCAGAAAACAGAGAGAGATGTACAAAAAAGTGGCAACAATCTGGTAGTGAATATCGCAAAGAAATGAAGAACGAGGGCTGAGAAAAATGCCCTTATATTTAGTAGCCCAGAGGACATCTCAGCAAAAAAGTACCAGAAGCCAGACTACACTAGATTAATAAGCAAGAAAATAATAAAGAGACAGGCATTGAGCATAGAATACTTTTTCAAGAAATCTGGCTGCAGAACAAAGAACAGTGTCATAAAGAGATCTGTTTCACTTTAGCCCTAATAGGCTCTTTCTGCCAGCCATTAAATATAGCCACTCTGCAGAGAGCTATGGGAAAACTGGTGAAGATCCCCCAACCACAGTATCAGTCCAGAGGAACAGATTCTCTGTAAATGGAGAAATTGAGATGGGCATCTTCCTCTGTGAGTGAACATTTTGGGTCCAAACAAATGGGTTTCTTAGAGTCCATTTGTTTTTTACTTTCAGAATACATTTTCCATGATGAAAAGCCAGTGGGAAAAATACAATTCAGTTTACAATGTTTTAAAAAACCACTTTTCTGGAACATATATGTTTAGTTAACTGACAATTTAATAACAATCTCCTGGAAAGAAGGCATATGTTTATATGTGAAATGATAAAATGAACTTTTTTCTTTCTTTTGGCAATTCAACTTTTTTCCCCTAAGAGAATGATGTTTATTTCTCTTGGTGCTCATGATATTTTAATATTAACTTACCTTTTTACTGAGAAATTTCATATTTAAGAGCTGAGGCTTCAATAATGGGAATCCTCCCAGTGAATTTAAACATAAGAAAAGTCTTCAATCTAGAATTAAAATATCTGTTTAATGTCTCAAAAATACCAGAAGCCTCTATCACAGTCAGAAAAATGTGTACTTCAGTAGAATTTACAGCAGGGGTTGAGAGAACAGTGCATAGTTTAAAGTACATTTCATAGCTTTAAATGCTGCTAGAAAAAGCATTCCAGCCATCTAGGATATCAGAGCATGATTTTTCTTTTTTTAATGATAAGCAGATTTCAAATATCAATGTTTTATTATGTTTCAATTCCAGCCCTTTTCCTTACTGTTCATAGTTATGTATCTGTTGGTATATGGAGATGAGACACACCAGAAATTCTGACCAGTGATATGAAGCAGAAATGCATAGCCACAGTGTGTTATCTTTTACTAAATTAAGTTGGCACACAGATAGAATAAGATTTGGGCCAATCTTTTTGGTCCTTCTTACAACAAAGTTTGCTAACAATTGTCTGATTCTTTCCTTCTTTTTTATTTTTCCTCTCCTCACCCTCCCCCATGTCTGGAGCTTGGGGATAAATCAAACCATCTTATCTAAAATTTGTTTGGTTGACAGAAAACTCAAATATTTAAATTGAATTCCTTATGGGGCTACCCACTTTTTTTTTTTTCCCCTGGCTCTGATTATTTTTAAAAGATACAGAGCTTTAGAAATGTAAAGTGTTTTGATCTTTCAAGAGTCCTGCATTGATTGAGCAATAAAAACTGATTTATGCTCTGTGATAGCATCATAAGGTTTTATCACTGAAATGCAATATAAATTAACCTTATCACCCAGACCCTTTGCGCATTCCTACTTTTTTCTCTATTCATGATGTGAATTAGTTCTTATTTCAACATATCACAGATAAGGAAATATTTTAGGTAAACATATGTTATTAATGTGTACCTATAACTGTGGAAAGAAGAGAAAAGGAAAGAAAAAAGGAAAGGAAAGGAAGAAAGAAAGAAAGAGGGGAGGGACGGAGGAAGGAGAGAAAGATACAAGAATTATAGTCGAATGCCAGGATGATCTCAAAGAAACAACTTTATTTCTACTTCAAAACAACATGTAGGACTCTGGCATTGGTTGTATGAAGTTAGGATAATTTTATAAATAAAAAGCATATTCTCTCACATTAGAATGTCTAGATTTGAATTCCAGTCCTACTCCTTATCAGATGTATGGGCTTGGGCAACTTAATTTCTCTCTATTCCAGCTTCTTTATCTGAAAAATGGGATACTCATAGTACCCGTCTCAGAATTACATTGAAGATTAAATAACACATGTAAAGAGTTAGAAGAAAACCTGGCACATCATACGTGCTCAATAAATGTTAGTTATTTTCACTTTTCTTATCATCCTTCATGTTCCTTAAAGCCCTCATATATAATCACCTAAGACACTGAAAGTTATGATTTTTGTTCATATTATGACCCTCTAATTTTTTTCCTTCTAGGTTCATCCACATTCTTTTACTTCCAAAATTTTGTTCTTCTATTTCAACTTGACAGTTTGATTTTTTTTGTACTCATTAGGAATCAAGAATTTGGGTGAGAAATCTCAGCAAGAAAAGTTTACCCATCTAGTAAAATGTACTAATATTTATTGGATACCGAAGAGCAGATTATAAGAGAAAACTTATTTTTTAAATAGAGAAATAAACTTTTACAAGTTTCCAGAAATAAATTCTACCTATTAAAACCAGATTCAATATCCATATTTAAATATTTCCATACTAATAAAATTATTTAATTTAAAAAGGGTAAAACCCCAGATTCCTTTTCTCCAATAAAAACATTAGTTCTCTGACTTTTTAATCCAAAGAAAAAAGCCATTTAAAATTTAAATTCCATTGCAGCCCCATTTTTCTAATACTAAGGACAAAGCTCCATGTGAAAAAAAATGAGAAATGAGAAAAATCAGGCATTTCATACTGTGGTGAAGAAGGGGTAACACTGATGTGACCAGACAATCGGCAGACCACTCTAAGGGTGAGAGGCCAGGACAGAACATGTCCATCTCCTCAACTGATTTGTCAGCACAGTCATTCATTCATCAAGTCTAAACTAATAAGCGATCACTTCTCCACAGTAAGTGCGGAGGTGGGGGCAGGGGAGTAGGAGTGGGACAGAATGAAGGGGAGGAAGTTCAGACCAATTTTGAGAGTTCTAGATCAAATAACTAACAGCAATGATGCCTTGTAAGCAAGGACTCTGTCGGACTTCCCAACGTTGAGTCTAAGAAAAGAGCTCACGGTTGAGCCCCGAGGGCATCTGTATAAATTCCTTCCCTACTCTTTCATCAGTTTACAAATGTGTTCAATACTTTTATCTAGATGCCATGCTGGCTAGGTCGGCCCACAGATCAGAGCAGACTTAAATGAACTTCCTCAGAGCCCGTGGTCACTGTCTGTGGGTAAGTGGATAGATAACTTACCCATACTCATCTTGATTGGCAGGTTTTCTCTGCTTGCTGCTTCCACTAGATGTCTCCGGACTTCCATCACTGCCTCTTTGTGCTTCGTGTTCAATAAGGCTTCCCACAGGGCTTTGGCTGCGGGGTCACTGCAATAAAACCACAGAAAGAGCTTTAGCGTAAATTTCTACTGGATGACGGAAAGGGCGGTGGGCAAAATAACTTCTTAAGCAGCTTTTCTGAGTACTAATGTAGTTCTTCCCACTGACAGTTCTAAGTATTAGGATTAAATAAAGAACATCTAACCCATTCTAATCAGCACAAAATACTGAGAAATTAAGGAAACAATAAAATCAAGCCACCTAAATGAGGGGGCATGCTGTGCTGTGAGAAGTGTGGGAAAACTGTATGACATTTTTTTTGAGAATTTGCACTTAGAAGTATTTCAGAGTATAACTGAACATTGCTAGAGTAACATATAAATGTTATGTAAGCCAAAATTAAATACATGTCCAAAAATGATGTATCAGTGATTACAAGCATATAAATTTCAGATAATGTACTTGTCTGAGAAACAGACAGCAATCAGCAATGAGAATTTGTATTCAAAAATTACTCAACAGAATTCCTAACAAGTAGATTTCCTAGTGAATGACAATCAGGAATTAGGCTATGAAACAATGGCCTTAAGTAGCCCACTTTGGGCCTTGGGTTGGAAGGACGGCACTGACAAAGCCCTTACAATTAACTGTTGATAAGAGCACGAAGCAGGGCATTATGCAGGGTCTCATCTGGGCTCACTTCTCCAACAGCCCTCTGTCTCACCCAATGTGACACATCCCCATTATAAATGAGTACAGTGTTCTTTCCGGAAGATCTCTGCATGTAGCCAAGTATACACATTTGTAGTAACGTTTTAAAAACTGAGTACAAAGAAACAAAGATGACTTCTTTCCCTTTCTAAGGACATTTTCCTCTACTTAAAGCTCCAGAAACACCTCCTACTATCCAGTTAGCAATAGTTTGAAAATTAATACATTTTTTAAAGTTTTATCTTACAAGTTGTATCTAATAAGATATTAATTTAGCTCTAAAATTATACCTAATAAGGTTTATCTTTCACATTTGAATTTGATTTGGAATGATGTATTTCAGACTGAGTTTAATGTCTGACACATAATAAAAACAACTACTATTTAATGAAAGGTTATTATCATCTATTTTTTCTGCGTTAACTCACATCACTGCTCAACATATTCCACTTGTTTTGATCTGACCAAAACTGTCATCATTAATATTAAAATTAATATTCTAAGTTTAATTTAAATGAGCAGGTAACTGCATGCCAAGCCCTATTCTCCGTGGTTGGAATATAGAACAAAACAGGGCAAGAGCTTTCAATGATTTATTGTCTGGAAGAAGAGACAGACATGTAAGCAAAGTTGCTCCATGCTAAGGTGGAAGGGGAGGGGCAGTAGAAGTAAGTGTAAAAGAGACGGTGGGAGCTACTCTAGGAGGGCCCTGCCTTCCTTGCCAAGGCTTGTTGACTTCAGTCTGTAAGTGATGAGCAGCCAAGGAACATGAGATTGATTTCACTTTCTGAGAAGGTTAGCATAGTTCAGCAGTCATGAACAAAGTCCTTTTTTTTTTTTTTTTTTTTTTGCAGTACGCGGGCCTCTCACTGCTGTGGCCTCTCCCATTGCGGAGCACAGGCTCCGGACGCGCAGGCCCAGCGGCCATGGCTCATGGGCCCAGCCGCTCCGCAGCACATGGGATCTTCCCGGACCGGGGCACGAACCCGTGTCCCCTGCATTGGCAGACAGACTCTCAACCACTGCGCCACCAGGGAAGCCTGAACAAAGTCTTTATCATCACTCAAAACTAGGACTATACTTATAAGTGGAATCTAAAAAATAATACAAATGAGTCTATTTACAAAACAGAAACAGACTCACAAACATAGAAAACAAACTTATGGTTACCAAAGGGGAAATGGAAGAGGGGGAGAGATAAAATAGGACTATGGGATTAACAGATACACATCACTATATATAAAATAGATAAGCAACAAGGATTTACGTATAGCACAGGGAACAACATTCAACAACTTGTAATAACTTACAGTGGAAAATAATCTGAAAAAAATATATATATATAACTGAATTACTTTGCTGTACATCTGAAACTAACACAATATTGTAAATCAACTATACTACGATAAGGAAAAAAAATCTTTTTAAAGCTAGGTCTATTTGCTATGGGGCTTTGGGAGAGTTACTTAATTTCTCTAAAGCTCTGAAGGCAATGGAGAACCACTGAGGAATTTTGAGCAGGGGAGGTACACTCCTCCCAGTTTCCCAAATTTACAGTCTACAATCATCCCCTACTTTTATTCTCCAAAGCACCCCAAGCCACAGGGATTTCTTCTATACTCTCAACTCTATATACAGAACCTCTAGAGTAGAACTTTACTGCCGCCCTCTTTTCCATGAGAATAATACAGTGTCTCCAAGATCACAGTAGGTCAGCTAATGCTGTGGTTGCCCCATCAGACTACTGTAATGGTTAAAATATGGGTTCTGGGGTCAGATAAATCTGAGTTCAAATCCCACCGTTCTCCCTTCACCCACAGCAGCTCCATGGCCCCTTTGAGCCTCTGCAGGCACTCCAAGCACAGGGACCTCTTTCCCTCCTTTGCCAGGAATGCTCTTCCTACCAACATCCCTCTCTCTCTTCAGATGTCTGCTGAGATGTCACCCTCACCACCCGTGTAAAAGAGTAACGACAGCCCACCCCAGCAACTTATTCCAGCACACCCTTCTCCCTCACACGGTTTTACTGTCCTGCATAATTCGTTATTACCATCTGATTCATTCTATGTTTCCATGTTTCTCTGTTTCTTGTCTAGCTCCCTTATGGAAGGTAAAGTCCTTCTATGAAAGCACAGATTTTTTTATACTCATTGCTAATTCCCCACTACCTAGAATAGTGCCAGGCCCGTCATAGGTACACTCAACAAATACTGAATGAACAAACAATGCTTGCTAGTTGCATAACCTCATGCATGTAAATAATCCTCTCTTTTCCTCTGTTTTCTCATCTGTGAGATGGAAGTAACACAGTGACTACCTCACAGGGCGGTTGAGGGTTAAATGAGATAATGCACATAAAGCACGCTCCTGATTCACAGTAAATGTGAGGAGTTGTGTGGTGGTGGTGGTTGTTACTATTATTACTATTGCCGTGAAAGATACTGTCTTAAAATTCAATATGCTCAAGGGTTTGTACTATATTAAATGAATCCACTTAATTATATTGAGTATGTTTTTCATACAATCTCGATTTGTTGAGGTATACTGAAGTCACCTGGGACTTGTACTCTCAGGTTCTTTTCTATTAAAACATTAAGAAGAAATATATAGTTTACATGGTCTCTGACACCGATGTGGAGCCGGGTCATGAAAATTGCTTTGTCGATATAAACAATTCTGATTCTCTAGATACGACAGTTGCTAATGTTTACTTTCTCTCCAAAACAGTTTTCTGAACATATGCCCCCACATTACACATGGTCATTTAAAGTTTACCAAGCTAACATTCATGGACTAATTCTGGTTCTCTGAATAATCAGCACTGAAGAAGAGCAAAGTCACACTTACCGGCAGCTCTGCTGTGTCCTGCGCCCACTTCTTCACTAAGTCTTTCTTCCTGCTGCTTGGTGGCTTACACATGTACTCCTATATCTGGATTTGAGTTGAGTGCAGGAGTTAATCACTGCCTTTCTCTAATATCCTCACAAAAGTTGATCCAATAGACATTTCACACTATTGAAGTTTCACATGAAATCAGGTGAAACTTGGACACGTGAGGTCCAATTTTATAAGCCAAGGAAAGTTCACTGAACTTCACACTGTAGTTATGACAGTATATTTTATATAATCTCTATCCTCTCCAAACTCGTTTCCTAATGAGGGAATAAGCAATACACAGGGGCTATCACAGAAGGGTCAGTGCAGTGCAGTAGTGGCAGCAGTACTGTAGACGGGTAGCCGCATGGGTTCTGGAACCCAACCACGAAGGGTTCTGCCTCTCCCACTTGCTGGCTCTATGACCCTGGCAGAGCTAATTAACCTGTCTATACATGTGGTTTTCTCTCTTGTCTGGGGATGGTACTAGTACTTATTCAGTGGGTTGTTATGAGAAATGAATGTGCTAGAATACCTAAAGACCTAGGACAATGCCTGGCACGTAATAAGTGCCCAATAAACACAGCAGCAGCAGTAGCAGTAATAAAAAGATCCATGGTCAACAGGCAGCAGAAAGTAACACAACCCTGGAAAGCAACTGTACTCCAATAAAAGTTGTTTAATAAAATAAATCACGAAGATTTCTAGGAAAAAAATAACAAACGGGCATAGAGAGCAGACTTGTGGTTCCCAAGGCGGAGGCGGGTGGGGAAGGCATGGACTGGGAGTTTGGGATTAGCAGACGCAAACTGTTATATAGAATGGATAAACAACACTGTCTAGCACAGTCCTACTGTACAGCACAGGGAACTATACTCAATATCCTATGATAAACCATAATGAAAAAGAATGTATACATAGATGTATAACTGAGTCCCTTTGCTATACAGCAGAAATTAACAACGTTGTACATCAACTATACCTCAATTAAATTTTTTAAAAAATCAGTGGTCAGGATCTTTGCATAAGATATATAGAAGGAAGCCTGTTTTAGAAGTACATTAGTCTCTTCCACATACTTACATACACATATGGATAACCACTGTCAGTAGGTTCATTTTCTAATATGAAAAGGTCAACAATATATAATGATGCAGAATTCATAATGAAACATATTAAGTCCAACTCAAGCAATTGCCCTACATAAGACAGTTTGATGTGAAGAATTCTGACTTTCAGGAATAAAATCAGAAACTTTACTACAGATTACTTAGAGAATCAAAGCTACAGGGAGTTAGAGTTTTTTGTACAAAGATTTTTAAGCAATGACTTTGGTGCCAGCTTCTTACCTCATCAATTTAATACTGAAATTCTGTAGACTGCACACTACAAGGCATTTTAAAACTACAATTGTTAACTTTATGAGGAGTTCAGGTTCTATAAATATTTCCAGACTGACTTATAAAGTGGATGTACAACTTTTGGGGTAGAAGTGAACATCAGAAGTAATGTTAATCATCTTTACATCTTCAGCAGGATGCTACCTAACCCAACACAAACAAATGTAAATCTATTTCTAGTTTTTGAAGGCATCTAAAAAAATTTATAATATGCCTGAGAAAAACACTACAGCTTCAGACAAATCAAATTGCTATTAGATACTATTTATACCTAATCTAAACTCTGTGCTCTACTGTAAACCTACTTCATCTTGCTTAGTCTTTTAGCCTTTTCTCTTAAATTCAGGAACAGCTGGACAACATCTTTTTAATAATTCGGCCCACCCAAAAACAATTTATTTTTTTCATGGCTGACTTAAGGAAGAGTTTTTAAAGGTAAATAAAATATAATATTAAAAAATACTGTTAAATACCATTACTACATTCCATTTTAGAAGCATTTCAGAATTAACAAAACAAGTTCTTAGGTCTCACGTGATCCTCACCTCATGAGCTAAGCCAATATCACTGCCCCAATTTAAACAGCCCCAGAGGGACTTCCCTGGTGGCGCAGTGGTTAAGAATCCGCCTGCAAATGCAGGGGACATGGGTTCGATCCCTGGTCTGGGACGATCTCACATGCAGTAGAGCAACTAAGCCCGTGAGCCACAACTACTGAGCCTGCGCTCTAGAGCCCGCGAGCCACAACTACTAAGCCCATGTGCCACAATTACCGAAGCCTGCTCTGCAACAAAAGAAGCCATTGCAATGAGAAGCCTGCATACCGCAACGAAGAGTAGCTCCCGCTCGCCACAACTAGAGAAAGCCTGCACACAGCAACGAAGACCCAATGCAGCCAAATAAATAAATAAATAAATAAATAAAATAAGGAGCCTCAGAGAAGCCAACTGACTTATGTAACTACACTCAACCTATAAATGGCAAAACCAGGACTCATTCCCAAGTAATTGGCTCTGAGCCAGTAATCTTTCTACTATACCATGCCATGCCTGTATTATGCAAATCATCAGGGAGAATCCATTATTTATAGTATCAGTTATTTTAAGCTTTTCATGTTGGTTTTCTTTTCCAATTTTTAATACATCCTCTATTCTCCCTTTAAAGTCACATGTGGGCCCACGAAGGATAGAATGGGACAGAGTGAAGAGTAAAGTAGATTCACATTAACTCATAAGCGGGTCAAGCTTGCTCTTGAGATTTTGCACATTTTTTGTTTCAAACCATATCATACTACTCTCCTTGTGGGTCACCATTAGCCATTGACAGTCACTTGTGACACAAGGCCAATCATGTCCCACTTTTAGTCAACTTTCTTCTTTAAATGTTTCTAAGAAGACTTCGCTGAATTTTAAATCATTCTACATATATATCATTTATATAACTGAACTGACAAAAAACTAAAGTCTAAATTGTCCTGAGGTATTCTTAGCTCTTATTTGATGTTCATTATCTCCTTGGGAAAGAAAGAAGGAGAAATAGCCTCTAGCTACTCTACCACTGATAAAACTGAGACAAAATGAAGTCACTTGCCTAACACAGCCTATTGTTAACAATAAAGGCAGGAAGATTTAGAGATAGGAACTAACACTCAAAGTGCCAGGGGCTGTTTCTGTGACCTTGGGTAATTCAGTTTACTTTCTGGGGCTTTACATCTCCTTATAAATATTATTAATGATATTATTTTTATTTATTGAGAACTCACTATTTCACAGGCAATATGACTATATTATCTCATTGATCAATAACCCTCCAGGATAAGAATCATTGCCCCATTCAAAGGTGAGAAAGCTGAGTCTTAAAGAGATAAAATAATTTACCCAAATCACATAGCCAGTAGGTAAGGATTTGAACCCAGGTCCCTGTGAACTCCAAAATCCAACTATTAACCATGATTCTACACTATTCTGTAAACAAAGGCTCAAACTAGAATGCTAACTCCTGAGATTCCTTGGGTCCTTAACAAGCTATATTCATATGGTTTCCCTTATGCACTGGTACTCCAAGTTCACGTATATGAATTTGATTAATTTTGTAACACTCAGTGAAAGATAGGGGAATATCCTATGCTGTTACTTCTTTTATTACAACCCTTTTTCTTTTTCACAAGTCCAGTGGTAGTAAGAAAGAGAGTTAACAAAAGAATATTCCCAACAGCTCACGGAATATTTTAAACAATTTTCTACCCTTTTCTCTGTTTTTAAAGTTAAGTTTTCCAATGAGATAAACTTTATTTCACTGTAGCTACTAGAATACAACTTTGTTTCAATAGATCCCTTGAAAGATATAATATAAAAGTACAATATTCATCCTATGAAAAAATCCATTTTATTACTATGAAATGTGATTAGTTTCTATATTGTCAGTAACTACATAAGATGTCAAATACATACTGAATTTATACCCTTTTTTAATAAACTGATTACCTTGTATCCTTAAAAGTCAAACTATTATGACAAATTGTCATGTTTGAAGAAGACTACAGGCCAGCAATATACACAAATAATAACCTGCTAGAATTAGCTTTGTTAGGTCTCAGGAGACTTCTGTACAGGAAGATATGTTCCTTTCAGTTAATTCCTGACTTTTCATTCACCAGAATTAACTCAACTATGAATGAAATCTTAGAAGCTGTCTCAGTTTGGCATGTATGAAATGTCAAATGCAGTCTGCTAGAAACTAACAGGAAATATTCATCATCAACTAAAATATAAAAAAGACAGTATTAATTTTTTAAAAGTGGCTAAATGTTGAATCATGGTGCTACTTCAATCAAATGCAAGGCATGCAATTAAGAGACTGAGGGTAAAATGTGAAGACACACAATTATCTTACAACTAAACTCAGAGAAATGGTTTCTCCATGGCATGCACAGGAAGCTAAGCTTACTCACACAATTTGCAATAACAGTCACAGTATTCCAACAGAAATACAGTGATACAACAACAAGAAAAACAACCAAATAACCATTTTCAACTAATTTTAAACAGAGAGCAATCTGAGTCATAGTTTTTCACAGCAGGTTATAATGGCTTCCATCAGTGGTGAGCTTAATGAGCTGTGAAGGCAGGTTTGTTAATTAAATTATTCACAGAGGTTTCAACAGTCATCTTTCCTCTTGACTACTTTTTAAAACAATTACCTCATCTTAAACAAAATTATCCGTTAGCCTTCATCTCAACAGAAGAGAAAACAGCTAAACACAGAGGATACTGAAGTAGACCCTTGGCACTGGAAAGCAGTTCTTTGTTGATTCATTCTCTCAGAACACGAGCACTTCCCGTAGGCTGGGCACTCACAGAGGTGCTGCAGCCACAGCTGTGAGCAGCCTCCAGTGCCCTGTCCTCACGGAGCTAGCAATCCAGCAGGGAGGCTGGAACTGAGCATGTGCCTGAAGACTGGGTGACAAAAGCAGAGAAAGGAAGCTCAGGGAGAGAGTAGAACACAGAACCTGGTCTGAGTGTGAGAGTGGAGGTCAGAGGGTAGCTGAGGATGTGACAGTGAGGCCTGAAAAATGAGCAGGAATTAGCCAGTTAAAGAATGGAGTAAGATCAGTCTAGGTAAGAGTAGCATCATGGGCAGGGGTTCTGAGAAGAGAACTTGAGACCTTTTCAAGGAAATGAAAAAAAGTATGAATGGAACATGAAAATCTAGACTGACACTGCCCTTAGCATATGTCAAATTATCCAAGGCCTGGTAACCCACATTAGGGATGGTAAACATTTTTTCAAGGGCAACTGAAGGGTCTTCAGCAACAGATTGACCTAATCAGATTTGCATTATTAAAAAAATCACTCTGGCCCCATTTTAGAGAAGGGATCTAAGGACTGGGCAAGAGGCTACTGCATGGTGAAGGCAAGAATTGATGGCTTGGACTAGGGTGAATTCCTAAAGCTATCACATCATATCATTCCCCTGCTCAAAACCCTTCCATGTTTCCTACTACTATTACACTGAAATCTAAGTTCCTTATTTTGGCCAACAAGCCTATATACTTTGGTGCATTTCTATATCTACATCTTCATCTCTCAGCTTCTCACCTTCTCAGCTTCATCCATTAGGACACAGCCTCACTGGCCAGATTTCAGCCCCTTGAATGGGTCATAGTAGGTTCCCAACTCAGGGCCTTTTTATTGGCTATTCCCTTTGCCTAGAACCCTCTTCCTCTAGATGTTCATTGATTAGGTCTCATTCATTTAACAAATATTTGTTGAGCACCTACCAATGTCAGTTCTATTGTCAGAACAGCTCAAGGCTTCCCTCCTTGACCACTCTGGCTAATGTGGTACTTCCTATTCCAAATCCTACTTGCCCTACTTTAAACATTCATCCCTAATTCAAATTAGGTATTGTTAAATAGAATTTATTTTAATGAATTGGCAGGAAATTGGTCACAGGGCATAAAGGACAGAAATATTCTGGCTTTATCAGAATGGCAGCATCCTGTGCCCATGGATGGCAGTGCACTCAGACCATCAACACCCCATGGGCCATGGACTGTGCCAGTCACTGAAGGTATAACAGTGCACAAGGGTGAACAAGTCAGGCACAAACCTTCTCTCAGAAAGCCTTCAAAGCCCAGCTGGGGAGAATAGACACTAAACTACTAGTTATAAGCTAATGCACTAAGAGCTGTTATAGGAAATAAAAGATGAGGAGAGGAAAAGAATAACACCTGGGATGGCCAAAAGGTGGAAAAGCAGGACACTGAGTACCTAAAGAAGTTTAGTGTAGCTGCAGCCAAGAGTGTGAGCACATAGGAGGGACGGGAAGGAGGTGGCAGGAAAAGATGGGGAAGGTGAAGGCTGAAAAAATAAGCAAGGTGCCGATCTAAGAAACCTTTCTAAGACAAGTTGAAGTTTTACTCTTCACTCAAAGGGTAATGGAAAGCCACCAAAGGATTTTACCAGGACAGGGTTAGAATCAGATTTATTATTACTTGCAGTTAAATGTATGGATAAATAGCCAGTCTTACAAAAATAACTCCCCAAGATGGACATTAAAACTATAATGCTTTCAAAGTATGCAGATAAAATTTAATTTTTAAATATAATCCATTTATTTCTTCCCATTGAAGTTTCTTCTGTTGGGTTTTGTTCATTTTTTTCAACAAATATGAGTGCTTACTTTGCACCAGGCCCTATTTTTGGGAGTGGGGATACATTAGTGAACAAAACAGACATAAAACCACTCCCCTAACGTAATTCATGTTCTGAAGTTTATTTTCCAAACACAGCACATGAAAATCATAAAATAAAAGGAATTCAAATCAAAGGTTCCTTAGAAATCATCCACTGTACTTTCTCTTTTACACAAAAGAAAACTGTGACTGTGAGAAATTAAATACCTTGTTCAAGGTCACAAAGTTTTGGTGGAAAAGCCACCATACGACAATAATGAGTAGAAAACAAAAATTGCACAGAAGCTGTTCTAGGACCCCCAAAAAACACATCAACACAATCGGCCTTTCTGGTTCCACTGAAAGGAAGAGATTGTTTTAAGGAGGTATTGTATCCACTGTCCCATTTCTTAAAGAATGTTCCCATAACTACCAAATACATTGCTGAAAAAGATAAGATCCCTTCAAAACGTTAAATTCAATATTGCTTTGAAGGACATTTCAGGGAAGGAGCAGAGTAGAATGGAAAAAGCAGGAACCCTGATGCAGCTCCAATATATGATCAAGTCACTTATAATCTACTCCCCAAGTCTCACTGATCCTATATATCTCTTAGGAAAGTGATCTTCATTATTTGCTCAGGATATTCACTTAAGAATAAAGTACCATACAAATTTACTTTGTACTGTTCTACCAGAGGAAAGAGCTGTCATTTTATTTATTTGTTTGTTTATTTGTTTATGGCTGTGCTGGGTCTTCGTTGCTGCACACGTGCTCTCTCTATAGTTGTGGCGAGCAGGGGCTACTCTTTGTTGCAGTGCACGGGCTTCTCATTGTGGTGGCTTCTCTTGTTGCGGAGTGCAGGCTCTAGGAGCGTGGGCTCAGTAGCTGTGGCTTGCGGGCTCTAGCGCGCAGGCTCAGTAGTTGTGGAGCACAGGCTTAGATGCTCCACAGCATGTGGGATCTTCCCCGACCAGGGCTCGAACCCGTGTCCCCTGCATTCACAGGCGTATTCTTAACCACTGAGCCATCAGGGAAGTCCCTGTCATTTTAAAAGCATGAATAAATGTATTATCTGTTATCAACTTTCAATTAGCATAATAATCTTGTGAACTACATACTTTTAGTTTGGTATTCAAAAATTTTAAATGTCCTAAAAAATGCATGTGCCTTCTCTATCAAGCTATAGCTAATAGAAATCTACTCGTGTGACTGGTTTCACATCATAAACGCACTAGAATGACTTTACACTGCAGAGATCACACCCATGTGTTAAGAAACTAAACACAGTGCAGGATAAAACACTGTTTAAATCCAGGATAAACAATTGCACACAAGCTTTATAATGTTCATAGTAATAAAGTAACAATCTCCACATGATATATAATCAAAGTTTCCTCTCTTTCCAAAGAATACTCATCATTTCTTCCTTCAATATGATGCCTTCACTCAGCACAGCAATAGGCCTACAAAACCCTTTAAAAAATGGACTGGAATATAACATATAAACTATTTGACAATCATATAAAATAATATGGGAAACTGAACTTCATCTCAATACAGATAAACATATTTTATTCCTACTCTATACCAGCTCATTAATGATAATAACCATAATCGATACAAACTTATTCATAATTTCCTCATACCAAACAATAAAATAAAGGAAAGACTGTTATACACATGGATTCCTAATGCATAAACAGATTAACTCAAAATGAAGACTTTAAATTACTAACACAATTAGATTACTTAAAAAACCAAATACACATCCCCTCCATGAACATTTTTCTGACTCTGAGGCTATATTTTGAGTTCCATGACCCATTCCGAAGGCCAGCGCTTGCTCCACTGGGGAATTCTACTCTAGGCTGGATTACATCTGTGTGTTTTGGCTTGAACTCAAGACTTTGAAAGCTGCGGATTAGTTCACGTGTAAAGAAACTCTAAGATAAAGAGTTAGTGACAGTTTTATAGAGGCTCTTAGAAACAAACTCAATCTGTTCACTTTACCCCTTCTATCACTCCACTCCATGAGGAAGGATAATTTCAAAATCAGCACACCCTATTATTCTATTATCAAACAGTGATTCCAGAATCTATTACTCTATTCACCCTGGGTGACACCACTGTACCTTACACATATAAGTGTGAGGTTTCAAAGACATTAAATCGAGAAAACTTGATTTGTTGAAATTATTATAGTCTCGTTGGTTCAGGTGGAATATGAATTTATGTTGCTCCTATTATTTACCATCTTAACTCCCACATATTTTGTTAAGGCATTTTGTACCATGTCCCTTGGCACCTTAGAAATACAGAACCTTGCTAAAGTGTTAATAAGGATGTAAATCTGAGGAGAGAAGAATATATAATAGTTCTTTCTATAAGCGTGGTTTAGGGGTCACCATCTGTTTAGGGACTAGAAAAGAGAACCTAATGTGAAGTTGCATTTGCACAGCAAGCATACTATGTTCGCTTATAATGAGGATGAGGTAGAGTTTCTCATAAAGCTAATTTTTTTTTTTTTTTTTTTTTTTTTTTTTGCGGTACGTGGGCCTCTCACTGTTGTGGCCTCTCCCGTTGCACAGCACAGGCTCCAGACGCGCAGGCTCAGCAGCCATGGCTCACGGGCCCAGCCGCTCCGCGGCATGTGGGATCTTCCCGGACCAGGGCACGAACCCGCGTCCCCTGCATCGGCAGGTGGACTCTCAACCACTGCACCACCAGGGAAGCCCAAAGCTAAATTATTTGAATTAAAGTGTTTTCAGTATTGTAAGATAAATAATCTTCTGTGTGTGTGTTGTGTGGAAAAACTAGAGGACTTCACATGACTAATAAAAGTATGGAGCTTTATGTTGTTGAATTTCTCTGCTCCTTGAAATCCAAAAATCTGAGAACCACTTCACAAAGATCCATTCCTAAGGAACAGAGTAAAAAGGAATCATCAGGTTTTCTTCTAGATTTTTGTAGCCAAAATTACACTGTTAGTAAAAGAGATAGGAATTCAGAGTAAAATCTCAAAATAAAGGGATTATAAGGACACAAGTCTGAAACATCCCCGATTAAAAACACCCATCACGGAAATAATTCAGCCAAGAAATACTAATAAATGCTAAAGCGGTGGGTTAAAGTTTGATGAGGAAAAGGATATTTACATAATCTCAAAATGTCTCCTTTAATCAAGTAATCAAAGTTATCACTATGAATGGTCAAAGTTAAATTGTGTGCCACCTGACAGAATGCAATGAAAAGAACACAGCATCGCTTGCATGCGATGGCCAAAAATGCATAATCTGAATCTAATTATGAGGAAACATGAGACAAACCTAAACTGAGGGACATTCTACAAAATAACTGGCCTGTACTCTTCAAAAGTGTCAAGGTCATGAACATCAAGGAAAGACGTATGAACAGTTATAAAGGACACTAAGGAGACATGACAACTAAATGCATTGTGTGATTCTGACCAATATCCTTTTGCTTTGATAAAGGATATTATTGAGATAAGTGGCAAAATTTGTGGGTTAGATGGTAGTAGTACAACAGTGTTAATTTCGTGATTGAGATTAGAGGGGAGAATCTCTCTTTGAGAGAAGTACACACTAAAGGATTTGAGAGTGATGGGCACAGGCAAATGATTCTCAAATGGTTCAAGGGGGGAAAAAGTTGTTTCTTGTACTATTCTTGCCACTCTTTTGTATGTTAAAAAAATTTTGCAAAGAAAATTTTAAGGCATCAATCAATTCAAAGAAAAATATCAAGTAGCTTTGAAAGGTCAGTATATGAATAAGGTACTCTTCAATTAACAAAGTTTGGAAACACTGTTCTAAATAAATGCAAGGAAAAAAACTCAGTAATACCAAGCACCTAAATGCTAACAACACTTCCTAAGTTAAAAGTTACGCTGGGAGCTTGGCCAAGGTGGTGAAGTGGGAAGACTCTGAGCTCACCTCCTCCCATGGGCACACCAAAATTACAACTGTTTACAGAGCAATTATTAATGAGAAAGACCAGAATCTAGGAGAAAAGATCTTCTACAGCTAAAGATATAAAGAAGGAGCCACAATGAGAAAGGTAGGAGGGGTGGAGGCATGGTATAGCCAAGACCCATGCCCTTGGGTGGGCAACCCACAATTGCAAAGGTTCTCCCCAAGAAGCAACGGGCTCCTTGCTCCACGCAACAGGCTCCCCACATCGGACTCCACTGCCTAGGGGTCCAGCATCACCAAGACAAGCCCTCAGAACACTAGGTTTTGAAAGTTAGTGAGGCTTGCTTTAGAGAGACCCAGAAGGATGTGGGAAATAGAGACTCCACACTTAAAGGATGCACACAAAATCTCGCACTCTCTGGGACCCAGCGAAGCAGCAGTCATTTGAAAGGAGCCAGGGTCAGAACATTCTGCTGATCCTGGGGAGTCTCCCAGAGAGACAGGAGACAACTGGAGCTCACTCTGGGAATATGGATGCTGGAGGCAGCCATTTTGGGGAGATCATTCTAGGTGGAACGATCTGGTGCTGACAAGCAACACTTTCAAATTCTCCCTCCACCTTATTAGCCCCAGGGCCTGGTCCCACCCACCAGAGAGCCCGCTCTAGCCTCAGGACCAGCCTCATCCACCAGTGGGCAGGCACACCAACCCCAGGATCCCCTGAGCCCCAGTCCCGCCCACCAGTGGGCCAAGACACGGCTCCACCCACCAGTGAGATGGCACTAGCCCCAGGACCCCTGAGCTTCCGCCCCATCCACCATAGGACAGGAACTAGCCCTGAGACCAATGTCACACACCAATGGGCAGACACCAGCCACAGGACTTCTGCCACAGCAGAACGTGGCCCATCCATCTGCAGGCCAGCACCACCCCAGGGACTCTCCAGGTTTCCACAGCCAGCCGCCCATGACCCAGCCCCAATAACCAGTGGCCAGTAGCCTCTGCAGAAGGCAGAGCCTGGCAACCAACAGGACCAGGGCCAGCTGTGCCTACCAGACCACCAACAGTACTCAGCCCACTAGAAAAGAAGGACCCACAGAGCCAACATAGGGGGTACCACCAGAGCTTACAGTTCTAGTGATAAGAGGGGAGTGTGCTGCTGGGACACACAGGGCATATCCTACAAAAGGCCATTTCTCCACGGTCAGGAAACGTAACCAACATACCAGATACACAGAAATAAAAACAACAAGTTAGGCAAAATGAAAAGACAGAGGAACACATTCCAAATGAAGGAACAAGATAAACCCCAGAAGAAGAAAGAACTAAATGAGGTGGAGATAGGCAATCTACCTGAGAAAGAGTTCAAGGTAAAGATGGTAGAAATGACCAAAGAACTCAGGAGAAAAATGGATGCACAGAGTAAAAAGTCAGAAGTTTTTAATAAAGAGTTAGAAAACATATAAAAACAACCAAACAGAAATGAAGAATACAATAATTGAAATGAAAAATACACTGGAAGGAGTCAACTGTAGACAAAATGATACAGAGGACAGATCAGTGGGCTGGAAGACAGAGTAGTGGAAATCACTTATGCTGAACAGAAAAAAGAATAAAAAAATACCTGCAGGGGCTTCCCTGGTGGCACAGTGGTTGAGAGTCTGCCTGCCGATGCAGGGGACACGGGTTCATGCCCCGGTCTGGGAGGATCCCACGTGCCGCGGAGTAGCTGGGCCCGTGAGCCATGGCCGCTGAGCCTGCGTGTCCGGAGCCTGTGCTCCGCAACGGGAGAGGCCACAGCAGTGAGAGGCCCGCGTACCGCAAAAAAAAAAAAAAAAAAAACCTGCAATCCAAATCCAACAATACATTAAAAAGATCATACACCATGATCAAGTGGGATTTATCCCAGGAATGCAAGGATTCTTCAATATACGCAAATCAATCAGTGTGATACACCACATCATTAAATCGAAGAATAAAAACCAGATGATCATCTCAACAGATGCAGGAAAAGCTTCTGACAAAATTCAACACCCATTTATGATAAAAACTCTCCAGAAAATGGGCAAAGAGGGAACATAATAAAGGCCATATATGACAAACCCACAGCAAACATCATTCTCAATGGTGAAAAGCTGAAAGCATCTCCTCTAAGATCAGGAACAAAACAAGGATGTCCACTCTTGCCACTTTTACTCAACATAACTAATGTTGATGAGGATGTACAGAAAAGGGAACCCTAGTATGCTGTTGGTGGGAATGTAAATTGGTACAGCCACTATAGAAAACACCATGGAGGTTTCTTAAAAAACTAAAAATAGAACTACCAGAACTACATATGATCCAGGATTCCACTCCTGGGTATACAGCAAAGAAAATGAAAACATTAATTCGAAAAGATACGTGCACCCCAATGTTTATAACAGCATTATTTAAAATAGATGAATGGATCAAGAGGATGTAGTATATACAATTGAACACTACTCAGCCATAATAAAAAGAATGAAATACTGCCATTTACAACAACATGGATGGACCTGGAAGGTATTATGCTTAGTGAAATAAGACAGAGAAAGAGAAATACTGTATGTTATTACCACTAATATGTGGAATCTAAAAAGTAAAGCAAACGAATGAATATAACAAAACAGAAACAGACTCACAGATATAGAGAACAAATTAGTGGTTACCAGTTTGGGGGTCAGGGCTAAGATAGGGTTCGGGGATTAAGAGGTACAAACTACTATGTATAAAATAAATAAGATACAAGGATATATTGTACAGCACAGGGAATATCGCCAATATTTCATAATAACTTTAAGGGGAGTTATAATTTATAAAATTTTGTATCACTACGTTGTACACATAAAACTAATATAATATTGTAAATCAACTATACTTCAATTTTTCTTTTTTAATTTATTTTTGGCTGCATTGGGTCTTCGTTGCTGTGCACAGGCTTTCTCTAGTTGTGGTAAGCAAAGGCTACTCTTCATTGCGGTGCACGGGCTTCTCATTATGGTGACTTCTCTTATTGTGGAGCACGGGCTCTAGGCGTGCGGGCTTCAGTAGTTGTGGCATGTGGCTCAGTAGTTGTGGCTCACAGGCCCTAGAACGCAGGCTCAGTAGTTGTGGCACATGGGCTTGGTTGCTCTGCGGCATGTGGGATCTTCCCGGACCAGGGCTCGAACCCGTGTCCCCTGCATTGGCAGGCGGATTCTCAACCACTGCGCCACCAGGGAAGTCCCTCAACTATACCTCAATTTTTTAAAAAAGAAAAAATTATGCTGCATGCTTCTGAAACAATTTAAATTCAAAACGCTCAGAATAATCTCTCTGTACAAAACATAGGCTCTGAAGACCTGTGGCTTCTTCCTTGTGGAACTTGACATTTTTTAAAGCATGGGCATCCTTGAAGCAACGAAAATCCTAAATTACAATAAAGCCAAACTCTAAATTGTGTAAAGCCCTCAGAAACTCTTATATTGTGCTTCTCACAGAAAAGGAGAAATGTAGTCACAGACTAGTGTTGGGCAATAATGGTTTGGGGCTGTATCCTGAAAATCCCTTTTCTCACTCCACCGTTAATACTGTCCAAAAAGCAATTATCAAAATTGAATTCTAATATTGGAAAAGCCATAATTGGAATAGTTATGCAATGTATCACTCAGTGATAAAATCCCAGAAAAAGAGAAAAGTAAGGATAATCCTGACAGGAAAATAAAGTGATATTATTCCACATATAAAGTAACAGCCTTCTGTAAACAAAGTACAAATATAGAGGCTGTTTTTAGTACAAGAAAAAAGAAGAGTTCTGTAATTAGAACTTGGGCTCAAAATCCAGGGCACAGCTTTGCCAGCTCTGTAAGCTTTAACAAGTTAATAACTTCTGTGAAGATTTTTCTTCTTTCAAAGATAAAAATGATACTCACTTTAAGGACTGTTTGGATGACTGAATTAAGTACTTAAGTAAAATAGCTAATCTCTGATGCACACTAAACCCTTATGAAATACTGTTTTCTCTCCAGAAGACCAAAATCTCTAGGTTTTGAAAAAATATAGAGAAATCTAAACTCTGGGGTCCGTGCTTTTGCCAAAGAGAATAATTTAATTGTCAGTTATGAAAATGGGCAAAATGTTAAATAAGAGGAAGGTCTTGCCCAGGGTATATCCTTAGAAAATACTTGATTAAACTGAGTCATTAAGCAGACACTGAATATTCTAAACTGATATCACTTTGGGAAAAAATTTGGAATTATAAATGCAGATAATCATAATTTATTAAAAATTCCAAAGTGCTGAGGGTACTGCATTCACCCTGTAAAATGAAATTCGTAACTTCTATGAGTTTATAGTTTATCAGTAAGAATAATTATTAACAACATATGGAAGATTACTAGCAAAAATATTGCTCCTAATTATTTTTCAACTTTTAAATATTTTCCACAGTAAATACAATTTTATTGTTTTTTTCTGAATATATAAATGATATGTTTAAAAGAATTCAAACAATACATAAATATAAAAGGAGATTAAAGTCACCTTAAATTCTACCACCCTGGTATTTTATTACCTGATGTTTCAATCAAGAGAGGCTAGGTAATATTGTGATAATGAATGACTCCAAAAATCTCAGAGGCTTACAACAACAAAGGTATATTTCCACTCGTGTTTTAGGTTTACTAAGAGTTGGCTGAGCTCTGCCCTGTCTCATCTTCACTCCAGGATTTAGGCTGAACATTACCAGTTGTTGAGACAAAGAAAAAGAGATGTCAACCACGCGTTACCTCTTAAAGCATGGCTTCAGCCTATACACCAAAGGCCTAAACAAGCAATAATGCCAGGCCTTGCTTGGGGGGCCTTGCTTGGGGGCGGCAGGAGAGTAACCAGAGGGAAAGGAGGGAAATTGAAATATTTAGAAAACAAGTATATAATCTACCAAACCTATATGTGTATTAAAGAACCGAATGTGAGATTATTTAAGGATCTCTCACCATGGCTTACATTATTCAATGACTTTTATTAATGATGTGAAATATACATAATATAAAATTAACCATTATGAAGTACACAAGTCAGTGGCATTTACTGCACTCACAATGTTGTATAACCATTACCTCTATCTAGTTCCAAACATTTTCAGTATTACAGGAAACCTCATACTCATTTAGCGGTCTTTTCCTCTGTCACTTTCCACCCACTTCCGACAAGCACTAATC
This sequence comes from Mesoplodon mirus, assembly GCF_964341445.2. NCBI lineage: Eukaryota > Metazoa > Chordata > Mammalia > Artiodactyla > Ziphiidae > Mesoplodon > Mesoplodon mirus. The sequence continues at coordinate 90,940,774 of NC_138977.1, forward strand.
TACTTCCTATCTCTATGGATTAATCTACTCTGGGTATTTCATATAAATGGAATCACATAATATGTGACCATTTGTGACTGGATTCTTTCACTTAGAATCATATTTTTGAGGTTCATTCACACTGTAGCATGTATCAGTACTTCATTCTTTTTCATGGCTGAATAATATTCTATTTTATAGATATACCACTTTCGTTTATCCATTTATCCTTTGATGAACATTTGGTTTTTTATAATGTTTGGCTATTGGAAATAGTGCTGCTATGAATATTCATGTATAAGTGTTTCTTTGAATACCTGTTTTCAATTCTTCTGTGTATATACCTAGGAATGGAATTGCTGAGTCATACATTAACCCTAGGTTTAATTTTTGAGGGACTCCCAAACTTTTTTTCATAGCTGCTGCACCATTTTATATTCCTAACAGCAAGGTATGAGGGTTCCAATTTCTCATGTACATAATAAGTACATGAGAAAGTGCTCAGTATCATTAGTCCTAAAGGAAATGCAAATTCAAACCACAATGGGATACCATGTCATGCCCCCAAGAATGACTAAAATTAAAATGATAGATGTATTAGTGTGCCCAGGCTGTTACAACAAAATACCACAGATTGATGGCTTAAACAACAGAAATTTATTTTCTCACAGTTCTGGAGGCTAGAAATCTAAGATCAATGTGACACCAGGTCTGATTTCTCCTGAGCCCTTTCTCCTTGCCTTGCAGATGGCCACCTTTTTCACTACATCTTCATAATGCCTTTCTCTGTGTCTCTATGTATGTCCTATTTTTATAAGAACACCAATCATATTTGATTAAGGGCAACCTTAAGTGGCTCATTTTAACTTATTACCTCTTTAAAGGCCTTATATCCAAATACAGTCACACTCTGAGGTACTAGGGTTTAGAGACTCAACATATAAATTTTAGGGAGACACAATTCATTCCAAAACAATGAACAATACCAAATCTTGTCAAGAATGTGGATCAACCAGCACCCATACCTGTTGCTGGTGAGAGTGTAAAATAGTAAAAACACTTTAGAAAAACATCTGGTGGTTTCTTTTAAACCTAAACAAATACTAACCCCATAATGCAGCAATTCTACTGAAATGAAAGTATAACCCAGCAATTCCACTAACATGAAAGAGAAATGACAGTGTATCTCCCCCAAAACACTTCTTCAAGAATGTTCACAGTAACTGTATTCATAATAGTAGAAAACCAGAAACAGATGAGGTTTAAGACAGCTAAACAAACTGTGGTATATTCATGCTATGGAATAGTACTACAAAGCATTAAAAAGAGATAAAAACAATGTGGTGAATCTCAAAATATTATGCTTAGCGAAAAAAGCCTGACACAAAAGAGTACATACCATATGATTTCATTTGTACATTTCACAATTTTATAAATAATGCTTCAATTAAAAAGTCCACCCAGGTGGGCCCAATGTAATAATAATAGTCCCTATAAGAAGGACACAAGAGGAGGCAGAGGCAGAGGAAAAGGCAATGTGAAAATGGAAGTTCACATTAGAATGATGGGGCTACCAGTCAGGGAATGCCAAGGCAGTCTCTAGACGCTGGAAAAGGCAAGGAACAGAACCTACTCTGTAGTCTTCAGAATAAACCAGCCTTGCCAACACCTTGATTTTAGGGTTACAAGACTGATTCTAGACTTCTGAACTCCAGAACTCCAAGAGAATAAATTTGTGTTATTTTAAGCCACTAAATTTGTGGTAATTTGCTACAGCAGCAATAGTAAATTAATATACCTATCACTGGCATCCCAGAAGAAGAAAGTAGGTGGAGCTGAAAAGGTACTAGAAGAGATAATGGCTGAACACTTCCCAAATTTGCAAAAGACATAAACTACAGATACTATAAGTTAAGTGAACAACAAACAGGATAAACTCTAAGAAATCAATACCAAGACACATCATAATTAAACTTTGCAAAACTAAAGGCAAAGGAAAAATCATGAAAGTATTAAGAGAAATGATACCTTAACTATAGAGGAAAAACAATTCAAATGACAGTGGATTCTCATTAGAAACCATAGAGGCCAGAAGGAAGTGGCACAACATTTTTCAAGTGTTGAAAGAAAAAATCTGTTAACCCAGAATAATATATGCAGTGAAAATATCATTCAAAGATGAGGGGAGGGACTTCCCTGGTGGTCCAGTGGTACAGAATCTGCCTTACAATGCAGAGGATGCAGGTTCGATCCCTGGCCAGGGAACTAAGATCCTACACGCCACGGGGCAACTAAGCCTGTGCACCTCAACTAGAGAGCCCACATACCAAAAAATACAGAGCTCACGCACCCTGGAGGCTGCCCACCACAACTAGAGAGAGAAAACCCGCATACCGCAACTAGAGAGAAGCCCGCATGCTGCAGTGAAGAGCCTGCATGCCGCATCCCGCATGCCAGAACGAAGATCCCACATGCCACAACTAAGACCCAATGCAACCAAAAATAAACAAAACAAATTAATAATAATAATAATTTATTTTTAAAAAAGATGAGGGGAAATAAAAATATTCTCAGATTAATGAAAACTAAGAGATTCTGTCATCAGCAAACTTATTCTAAAAGAATGGCTAAAGGAAATTCTCTAAAAAGGAAAGAAAAAAGAGGAAATCTTGAAACATAATGAATAAAGAAAACAGTAAGCAAAAATATAGATAAATACAACAAGCATTCCTTCTGAGTTTTCTAAACTAATAGAAGCAAAAATTTTAACACTGATGCAGTTCTAAACGTATATAGAGGAAATATTAAGATGATTATAAGTGTGGGACGGTAAAGGGAAATAATGCATGGTAAGCTTTCTACATTTCACTTAAACAGGTAAAATAACAACACCAATAGATTGTGATAAGTTATGTATATAAAAAATGTAACGACTGGTGCAACCACTGAGAAAACTATACAAAGAGATACACTACAGATAAATCAAATGGAATTCTTAAAGAATGTTCAAGTAACTGACAGGAGGGTTAGATTAAAGAAACAGAAATGAAAGACAGAGGATAACAAACAGAAAGCAAAAATTAAAACGGCATACTCAAGTCCTAACATTTCAATAATTCCATTAAATTTAAATGATCTAAATACACCAGTTAAAGACAGAAAGCACATGACAAATTCAAGTTTTGCTTTTTTGGGACTCTCTGGAATTTTTTTTCCAATATTTTCAATCCATGGTTGGTTGAATCCACAGATGCGGAACTCACAGATACAGAGGACTGACTGTATATAAATTTGACAACTTAGATGAAATACACCAGTTCCTCAAAGTATATCATCACAATTCATCCAATACGAAATAGATAATTTGAATAGTCTTATAACTATTGAGCAAGTTAAATTTGGAATTTAAAAACTCCAAAATAGAAGTCTCCAGTCCCAGATGGTTTCACTAGGGAATTCTACCAAAGATTTAAGAATTAATACTATTTCTACACAATCTCTTCCAGAAAATAAAAGAGGAAGGAATACTTTTCAATTTATTTCTTGAAGCTAGTATTACCCTATTTTTAAAAAAGACAGTACAAAAAATAAAATTACAAATATCTCTCATAAATATGAATGCAAAAATCTTTAAGACTTTGACAAAATTCAACACCCATCATGATTTAAAAAAAACCTCTCAGTGAAATAGAACTAGATGCACACCTCCTTAATGGATAAAGAACATCTTTTAAAACACCTACAGTTAGCATTATATTTAAAGATGAAAGACTGATGCGTTTCTCCTAAGACTGGGAATAAGGTTAGGATATCTGTTCTCACCATTCTTATTCAACATAATGGTGGAAGTTCTAGCCAGGGCAATAAGGTTAAAAGGAAAAAGCATGCAGGCCATAAAGGAATAGATAAAACTGATCATATTTTCATACAACATGATTATCTACACAGAAAATTCCAGGGAAGCTAACAGATAAACTCCTAGAACTAATAAGTGAATTCAGCAAGGTTGTAGGATATAAGATAAACATTAAAAAATCAACTATATTTTTATACACTATCAATGAACACGTGGACACTAATAAAATTACAATATCATTTATAATCACTCAAAAAATGAAAGACTTAATGTATACATCTAACAAAAACACGTATACAGGGACTTCCCTGGTGGCGCAGTGGTTAAGAATCCACCTGCCAATGCAGGGGACACGGGTTCAAGCCCTGGTCCGGGAAGATCCCACATGCCGCAGAGCAACTAAGCCCGTGCACCACAACTACTGAGCCTGCGCTCTAGAGCCTGTGAGCCACAACTACTGAGCCACGTGCCACAACTACTGAAGCCCGCACACCTAAAGCCCATGCTCCGCAACAAGAGAAGCCACGGCAATGAGAAGCCTGTGCACCGCAATGAAGAGTAGCCCCTGGGCCTCCCTGGTGGCGCAGTGGTTGAGAGTCCGCCTGCCGATGCAGGGGATACGGGTTCGTGCCCCGGTCTGGGAGGATCCCATATGCCGCGGAGCGGCTGGGCCCGTGAGCCATGGCCGCTGGGCCTGCGCGTCCGGAGCCTGTGCTCCGCAACGGGAGAGGCCACAGCAGTGAGAGGCCCGCATACCGCAAAAAGAAAAAAAAAAAGAGTAGCCCCTGCTCGCCGCAACCAGAGAAAGCCTGCACGCAGCAACAAAGACCCAATGCAGCCATAAATAAATAAATAAATAAATATTTTTAAAAAACATGTATACTGTATAAGACTTGTATACTGAAAAGTACAACACACTGATGAAAAATGTCAAAGATAACCTAAATAGAGAGAAATACCAAATTTCTCTCATAAGTGTGAGAGTCAACAGTCAACATGTCAACTCTCCCCAAATTGCAATATAAATTATTAATATAATTTCTATCAAAATTCCAGCAATATTTTTATATATACAGATTATTCTAAATTTTATATAGAATGGCAAAGGAACTAAGATAGCAAAAACATTTTTGAAAAGAAGTTAAAATGGAGAAATCAGTCTACCTGACTTTGAGACTTATTGTATAGCTATAGTAATCAAGACTGTGTGGTACTGCTAGAGAGACAGACATACAGATAAATGGAATAGAAAACCCAGAAATAGGTCCAAGCAAATATGCTCAACTGATTTTTGTCAAAGGTGCTAAAGTGATTCAATGAAGTGAAAATAAGGGTTAGGCAGGGTTCTTAAACTTGACACCGAAAGCACAATCCATAAAAGGAAAAACTGATACACTGAACTTTATCAAAATTAAGAACTTCTGCCCTGTGAAAAGACCCTGTTAAGAGGATGAAATGACAAGCTACAGACCAAGAGAAAGTATTTGCACTTTCTCTTATCTGACAAAGGTTTATGTAACCTCAATATTTAAAAAAATCCCAATTAGAAAGTGGGCAAAAGATGTGGAGACATTTTATCTAAGAGGATATGCAGATAGAAAATAAGTACAGGAAAAGATGTTCAACATCATGAGCCATTAGCAGAAAGCAAATTAATACCACAATGAGTTATTTTTGAACACTTAGTCCTTTCCCTAGGCTGGAGTGTTCTAGCCCCAGATATCCACGAGGCTTACAATTTACTTGACTGAGGTCTTTGCTTGAAAGACATCTCCTCTGAAAGGCCTTTTCTACCACACTGTTGAATACACCCTGGTCTATACTATAACATAAGACTTAGAAGCACCCCTATAAAGGCTGTGGTTGGCTAACTCACCAGGAGTTAGATTTTTAAACTTGTGGATTTTTGCTTGGCAGTGAACATCAACCTAATTAAGAACTTGTCATTCAAATGTAATGAGTCTTTCCCCATTCCTCCTTTTCCATTTTAGCTACTAACTTCAGAGCATTCTTGGCCTTATTTAAAGGAGTCATAGTTTCCATTTAGATTACGGATCCCAAAGCCACAGTGACCCAGAGTTCAGTCTTCTCACAACATGGAGACCACAAATCATTTAAAATTTTTCAATATGAACAAGATTCTGGGGATTGCCTGCACATTCCTTAACTAACAAACACCATGTATGTGAGCAATTGTAGAACAAGAATTTCTACCTTCAAACCTTCTTTTCTTAACATGCATTTTTTAAAAATTATGAAAAGTACTATTAAACAATTCTTTATCAAGAAATATAACTTAAATGTCTCTAGCATACTAAATTATTTAACTATTTCTTAGTGGACACTCTTATCCCTTCATTTGCAGAAAAGAACCCTGCTTTATTTCACCCCACGATCCACAAATTACTCATCAATTCTGTTTTCTAAACCTGTAACTGAGACTAGATGATTTTTAGAATTCCTTGAAAAAAGTTAAATATAGCAAACTGTATGCTGAGAAGAGGTAAGCCTTTCTCCTACTCAATTTGCAATGTTTACTTAAAAAGTAAAAACATAAAATAAAATAAAATGTCATTTTTGCAGGGAGGTCCAAATGGGGAAGAGAAGATGCTCACAGTCTGTACCAACAGTAAGGTCATTCATAACACTGCTATGTGATGACACACCGTCTTGTGTGCTGGCTTTTCACCTCAAAGTCAACACTAAATATACAGTTACTTAATGTTTCCATCTGAGTTCAGTAATTCTACCTGCAGGTAAATTTAAAATCAAAGTAGTATCTCTGATTCCGCTCTAATAAAAATTACCTTTCTTCCCTCTGAAAAATGTTAGTGTCTTTAACAGTAATATTTAATTGGTATTTGGAAACCAAGGAAAGAAAGAAGAAAAAAAATTACCACTACTTAGGGGTAATTTAATGATTTTTTTAATGAATTTATTTATTTTTATTTATTTATTTTTGGCTGCATTGGGTCTTCGTTGCTGCGCACGGGCTTTCTCTAGTTGCAGCGAACAGGGGCTACTCTTCGTTGCGGTGCGCGGGCTTCTCATTGCGGTGGCTTCTCTTGTTGTGGAGCACGGACTCCACAGTAGTTGTGGCTCACGGGCTCTAGAGTGCAAGCTCAGTAGTTGTGGTGCATGGGCTTAGTTGCTCCGCAGCATGTGGGATCTTCCCGGACCAGGGCTCGAACCCGTGTCGCCTGCATTGGCAGGTGGATTCTTAACCACTGCGCCACCAGGGAAGCCCCCGGTAATTTAATGATTTTTGACTTTGAGTTAGTGATTTAATATACACCATTATCAGGTTACTTAACAATGTGAAAGTTAACAAAAAATTGGCTCATCAGTGTTTAGGGTAAAACCACTGCTGCCATTTGTCTCTTACTCTAAGATCTACTCTATTTATTCCATTGCTCTATAGTCTAAGAAAAAACATTCCCACCTCCAACATAAAAGTTAACAAGAAAACTGGACTTAAAATATTGCTTTTTTAGGGACTTCCCTGAGGCATCAGGGTAAGGGTGCTTCAGGAATTGAAAAAGTAATAGGTTAGGAGACTGGAGCTGGGGCAGAGAATAGAAACCCAGTTCAACAGAAGAAAAACATAAGAACAGAAAAGATTCTGCCTCCTCTTGGACAAAATATTCCACATAATCCAGGGACAAATGGACAGGAACTGGAAAGCCATGTTATAATGCACTTAAGTTATCAATTTTTCATCTGCATTGGCAGTAACTTTAATTGCTATCATTATAAACAACCTTTTATAAAAATTATTTTAGCAATAAATTTTGATTGTCAAGATTTAAATCGTAGTCAGAGACTTGCTTTTTAAAGATTATTCCATTGCAGACAAGCACCCATCTGTTTTGCATTTTAGTACTAACTTTTTTAGCCTCACACTCATTTCACTAAGAACTTTCTGGGGGGTGGTGATAGTAGTGATTATTATTATTTTGACAAAAGTACAGTATACACTAGGACAGCTGTAATTTATTTCAATATCTCTTTGCAAAGAAATTAATCAGCACAATTCCCTCAGTCTTCAAAGCAACTGTAAAGAAAGTACTATTTTTTGCTCCCAACTATTGCTGTATGCTTTTATTTGGTTACAATTTTCTCACTACCTACCTCTTTATCATCGGCAACCTGACTTCTGGTCTCACTATTTCACCAAATGTGCTCTCCTTAAAGCTTTCTTTGGATCCTTCTAGAACTTATCACTTCCTCTGACATTTATGACCACACTCTCATACTTTAATGGCACCGAAAGCTCATATTCCATGGCAACATTTGCTCACAGTCTAATGAGAGAAAAGGCACGCACTAAAAACAAAGACCAGGAGTGGAAAATACATATGAATGATCTTAGTTTCAAGTGCTCAGAAGCAGAGCTGAGTCACAGCAGGTACTCAGTTGAGAAGAATTTTTATTTTAAACTGAAAAGCCTTAGAAGTCATTTAAGCCAATGCCCTCATTTTATAGCTGAAGTACGGAAAGTGTGTCAGTTAGGATGACTTTGGTTGCAAGTAGTAGACAAGAGCAAGTCAATTTGACTTAATAAGGAAACATACTCTCCCACATAATACGAAGTCCAGACACCTCACTGTAACCCACTGCTGCTCTTGCCCGTAGCACCCTTGGCCACACCACCTTCAGTGTGTTACCTTCAACTTCCGGTTGCGAGCAACAAGGTCTGTCACAGTTTCAGGATATACACCAGAGTCCTGGGAGTTGGGGGAGAAGTGTAAGAGGAAAGGGAAAGTGTGTCTCTTCCTTGAATCTCTTCTCAAAAGCAAAGAAACTTGACCAAGAAACCCTAAGAAGACTTTTCTTTTGCCTCCCCACTTCTAAAGCAACCACTGGCAAGGAAAATGGGATTCCAAGACTGGTTTGGTTTAAGCCTTGGACTAACCTTGGGGTAGAAAGAATGCTGAGGAGTCAAGGTTAAATATATTGGCCATAATCAAAATATTACTTGTAGGACTTCCCTGGTGGCGCAGTGGTTAAGGATCCGCCTGTCAGTGCAGGAGACATGGGTTCGAGCCCTGGACCCGGAAGATGCCACATGCCACGGAGCAACTAAGCCCATGTGCCACAACTACTGAGCCTGTGCTCTAGAGCCCACAAGCTACAACTACTGAGCCTGTGTGCCACAACCACTGAAGCCCGTGCACCTAGAGCCCATGCTCCGTAACAAGAGAAGCCACCACAACGAGAAGCCTGCGCACCACAAGGAAGAGTAGCCCCCGCTCACCACAACTAGAGAAAGCCCGCGCGCAGCAACTAAGACCCAGCACAGGGCTTCCCTGGTGGCGCAGTGGTTGAAAGTCTGCCTACCAATGCAGGGGACACAGGTCCGTGCCCCGGTCTGGGAAGATCCCACGTGCCGCGGAGCAGCTGGGCCCACGAGCCATGGCCGCTGAGCCTGCACGTCTGGAGCCTGTGCTCTGCAAGGGGAGAGGCCAAAACAGTGCGAGGCCCACGTACCGCAAAAAAAAAAAAGATGGATTCAACTCTTCTCTTTTGCCACCTTCTCTGGGGAGCTCACATGTTCCTTTTGTAACTATCTTAGGCTTCTGTGGAGGTGGCATAGGGTAACAGTAAGCACTGACTTTAGAGCCAAACTGCCGGGGTTCAAATATAGGCCCCCATCACTTGTGTGTGTCATGTTACTTAACCTCGTTCCTCATCTATAAAAGGGTATGATAGTAGAACTCACCTCATAGAGATGTTGTGAGCATTAAATAAGTTACTATACATAAAGTGCTCAGAACCATGCCTGTTACACAGTAAGTCCTCTTAAGTGTGTGCTGTTATTATTAAGGGGCATCTACTGTTTCTGCCTGCCCAGTATCCCTTTCCCTTTCTTCTGATAAATGTTTCAGTTTCCCTTTGAAGAACCACCCATCTGCCATGCCATCCGATCCTGACACAACTCTCAGTCAGTATGAACTGCTCCCGACCCCCACTGGGCAAAGGGTGACCACAAGGCCCAAGGTAGGCCAATCTTGCCTTTTCCCCTGGAATCTGACTCATAAGCAGAATGACTCAAGACAGAAAGCAGTTAAAATTCAGTCTCTCTGGTGTCAGTGCCTTGAAGAGCTTTTCCTGAGTTCTTGCCCCCTAGGGCCCTGGAACTGTATAGTCCTTTACAAAATTTGATTAACAGTTCTTCCTTTGATTCTATTAGCTTTCCAATCCCTTTTAATAAATTCCCTTTTTGCTGAAATTAGCCAAAACTGATTTCTGTTGTTTGTGTAACCATTATGTTGAACAAACAGGCCTCCCCAAATTAAATCATGAAGTAACCTTATTTTTCTCTCTCATGTCTCTTTACAGCTATTCATGAGCCTAGCTTCTCCAGCCCCTGCATACACAGCATATAAGTTAAGACAGTGGCTCAGAAATCAAACATTCTGGGCTCAAATTCTAACTCCAAGCCCTGCTAGCTATGTTACTTAATGTCTTTCTGCCTCAGCTTCCTTATCTGTCAAATGGAATAAAGACACATATCTCATTGGGTTATTTTAAAACTTAAATGACTTCCCAAATGTAAAATGCATGGAACATGCATGGCACACAGTAAGTCCTGAAAAATGTTATAGAGCTGATGGCAGTGGTGTCCAGTGAGATGTCCTTCTTCCTCACAACCTATCACATTAGGCCCTGACCATTCTTGTTTCCACACCTATGCTCATGCTAGCCCTCTTTCCTTTTCTAAATCCTTCAAGACATAATTGAATCAAGCACCACCATTTCCACAAAGCCCACACTGATCTACAAAGACCACATTAACCTGTTACTTCACTTACAGGAATTATAATCTGTAGTAGACACATGAGTCTTGATTTCATATCATTCTACTGTTTTTTAATTGTACCTGTATCTAAATCATGACTAGAATAAGAAAAGTGTTCCTTGAAGGCAAGAATGATATTTTATATTATTCTATGTCCTTCATATTACTTACTCCAGAGTAAGGCTCATAGTAAGTCCTTAATAATTAACTTTTGAATGGCCCTCTGAGCAGCTAAAAATATTTCCAACCATAATTACTTCTGGGTTTGCATAGCTTCAAGCCCTTAGGCCTATATTTTAGTATATATGTTGCCAAAGTGAGCACAGGGCCTTTGCTTTTATTGTGTGCATAAGCATACAAAAAAGACAGGGTATAGAACTTTCTTTTTTCTTCCCACACTGGCCCATACACACTGGGCATCCAGTAAATGTCATTAACTAACTACAAAAAAGCTGAAAACTTCAGGAGCTGGAAATTCATTCCAAATATGATAGGAAATTCCAAATATATCTGTTACTGTTAAGATTGGAAACTATAAGGCTGAAAAGCCCTGTTTTGTTTAAAACTTGGAGATAAGGGAAACGGATACTCACACATTTTTTCTCTCCCAATATATTTTTTTTTCCTCAAGAACTCTTGATGAAGGACGAAGTAGAAAAGGTAACTATTGTATCTTTTTATTGTCATGTTTCTGAAGAAATATTCTTTTATTTTTGGAACTCTGCATAACATAAAGTACCCCATCTTCTTTCTCTGGTTTCTCTAACCATGTGAAAAAGTATACGTAGAAATAAAAACATTTCACGCTGATGCCCAAGAGTGTATCATTTACATATAAAAAGATGGCACTGTTTCAGAGCTATGTGGGCAGTATTTTAGCCATGTGGAAAAGTCAACTGGGAAAGAGAAATTGAGTAAGCCTAGCCTCAACTCCATGTGAAGCTGTCTGTGGGTGCATAAATTGACTCACTTAGCTGACCCTGGGAACAAGTTTCTATTACATCCAAATGACACCTCTATAAAATTCCATACTTTTTGGCTTATGTTGTTTAATGAATACGGTTATTTCAAAGTTAAGAAAAAATTCTTTTTTCTAAATGCTATCCACTGTGAATTTTTCAACCAGACTGATTCTTCATTGTTTCCTTTCTACAGGAACAATCTACAAGAGAAAGAAAAGGGAAGAGAAAGAAAAGGATGAGAGAAAAAACTACACATCTTACTTGGACTGTGCGAGACAGCCGGGTGCAACCATATTCTGATTCTCCTCCTCGGCCTGGAGTGCAGTGAGTTCCACCATGTTAACCATCACATCATTGGTGTGGCCTGGAAGCTGGGGAAGCACTGAAAGGATCTTCTCCACCAAGTTGTCTCCATGATGTCCAACCGCCCCTGTTTAAGCAGACAAGAAAATATGAACTCACAAAATGGGAGGAAAAAGCAGCTAAATTAATGTTCTATAATACCCCTTCTATCAAAAACAGTGTCCATTTTTAGCTTCTGTTACACAAATCAATAACATAAACCTAACATTCCGCCCTTAGTAACACTAATCAATCTCACAATTACCTATAAAATGTATGTCTTGTGTGTTGGACTTAACGGTCCCTGAGAGCAGGCACTGTGTCTGCTCTGGTTACTGCTATAATTCCCAGCACCTAGCATAGTGCTTACACATGGTAGGCATCAATAGGTATTTAGTGGATAAATAAATAATAAACATTTGGAAGGTCAGGTAAATGGCGTGATAGGATGACACTATCCTGAAATTTTAGAGCTAAAAGGATTTTCTTTATTTTACTGATGAAGACCTTAAGACCCAGAAAGGCTTAGAGACCTGACCAAGAATAGCAGATCTCCCCTTTGCTAGAAGTTTATCTTCATCATGGCAACCATTTATCTAGTTCACCCTCTACCCACCATGTCTAGCAGGCAACTTGGCAGCTAGTAGGCTCACTAATTATTTGTTAGATGAAGGAAAGAACAAATGAATGAATAGTAACAGTTCGCAGTGATAAAAGCAGTTATACAGTGTTTTCTGTGTACCAGGCACTGCTCTAGGTGCTTTACATATATTAATTCTTTTAATAACAAATGAATTACTGAGGTCAAATTAAAATTCAAGACCAATGACACAGTTTAATGCTTTTTCCATGAGACCAAGTTATCTTTCCAAAAGCCACCAATGCTTGGAAGACATGATTCCAACAATGGGTGGGACTGGCCAAATCAACTTGTTTTGATCCCACCCACTTCAAATCAATTAATATTTTACTTCCTAATGTCTATCTCTATTGTTTTTGCCATGTCATATTAATTGCACAGAAGAACTAGGTAGAAAAGACTAAACCATAAATCCAAGGAATCATTGTCAGCACCATCGTCTTCTTCGTCACAATAGCTAATATTTATTGAGAGCTTATGACGTACCAGGTATTAACTTCCATACTGTACATTTATTATCCACTTAATTCTTAGAACAACTCTAATAGGTAGGTATTATTATGCTCATTGACAGAGTAGAAGATTCAGTTTAAGTAACTTGCTCACAATTATATATGTTGTAAATTACAGAGCAAGAATTCAAACTCAGGAGGCAGAACTCCAAAAACCACGCCATTAAAAAAAAAAAATCAGGCCCATAAAAATGACTTAAGACAGAATCAGCATGAGTGCTTCTAACGTGGCTTCTGATGTTAAAGAAAAGAGTTCTAATTCTACCAGTAAAATATTCACTTATCAGGCCTGGAAGGAACCATGTCTTATTTATGTTGTCTGTAGTTTATGGTTGTCTCCCCAGCACTCACACTACAAGCTACTCGTTAAATACTTGCTGAATGAATGCCTAGTGACTATAAGTGGCCCTGAGATCCACAGGGCAGTCAGAAGTCTCTAAGTGAATAATATCTTTAAGCCTGGAAAGAATGGAGATACGACGATTACCCCATAGCATCATTTCTCTCTCCACTAGTAACCTCCTCACTTATTTAAAAACTTCCACCCTCACTACTATAACTCTTCTTTGAACCTGGTGCCCAAATTCTGAGCCGTGCCCCCAAGCTATTCTTATTTTTATCTGCCATTCACAGACACATGGTACAGACAAGTAGTCTATATGTTCTGCTTTTCTTTCCTAACTTTTTTAGCCCCTACAATCTAGCTGCTACTCACTCTTCCTCCCTATGCTAAATGCAGGGGTCTTTGGCAAGTCTCAGTTCATTAAACCTTTGGCAAATTAAAACTGTTGACTAATCCAGTCCTCCTGAAACTCTCCAAATATGAGAAGTCAAGACATGACATACTTATTTTTCCTTAAGGTTTAATAGCTAATAGTTATTTTTACAGTAGAGGAGTAGTTTTTTTAAATTATGGCATATTTACTGAAGCAGTTCTCAAACTGTGATTTTTATTTTCTTCTATTTATTTATAGATTCTAAACTTTCTATGGTGAACATATATTCCCGTTGTAATGAAATTAAAAAACATGCTATATGCACATATAAATATCCCAAAATTTTACCAAGGGTTATCTTTGAATGGTAGGACTTTGGTTGATGTAAATTCTACCTAAAATTAATTTTTCCCCTGTGTTTTCTGCAAGGAGCACATGAGACTGACCTAAATTAATTAGAAAAATAATTTACACTCTTTCAGAAACTGTTTAAAATATTATATATAAGAATTAACAAAATGCCAAATTTACATGAGCAGGATTACTCAACTTTTTAGGTTTAGTCAAAAGGAATGTGTATTTAACATGTGTGATAATGAAGGATAAAGCAGGTATAGGCTTTCAACTCATGTCCTGCTCTTCTCTGAATACAGTTTGTTGCATGTCCAGCTTTAGAGGGTTCAATATACATTTAAAAAATTTAATTAATGCCAGTTACATGACTCAAACATAGACTAAGCATTTGGGGCCTCTCAATGTCACCATAACTTCAGATTCTTCCTCTATGAAATGAATAAAATGCCAAGATTTGTATCACACTTAAATTTTCAGAGAGCTTAATTTTTCCATTATTATAGAAATTTTAAAGTATCATTTAAGACGCTCAAGAGTGGAAGTCAACCTGAACCCAGTTATTTTTCCCTGTCCAACTGTTAATCTAGCCAAGAGCAATGGGGTCTAGTCTGGCCACAGAATGGTTTATTTCCCAATGCCTTTTTTTCTAAAGAGGGTATAGGAACAAGAAATTGGATATTGGGCTCTAGTGGTCCCATCCTCCATTAGTTCCTTGTGTGATCTGAGGCAACTTTCAAAAATGTGGTGCTATTTTACCAAGCTAAAAACTCAGAGTTGGTCCAACCAACACCTAAATATCTTTGAAGCTCAGTATTTGAGATCCTAAATTCAGCCAATTGTTTCAAAGGCTAAACTTTTATAGTTAACAGCACCGGAAAAATAGCAATCCTGTATGACCCTGTGGATCATATGTGAATGTATGTGCCAGTATCATCATCATAAGGCATATAACATCTTCACTTGCCTCTACTTATAAGGAATAAAGTGAGAAGCAAGAATTGAGGCATCTTCACAAGAGCTCAGTCATACTGTAGTAGGGCTTAAAGATAAAAACACAAGAGCCTTCTCTACATTTCACAAACAGGATATTTTGGGATTGTGCACAGTGTCCCTTTGTGTTGAGATAGGGTTACTGGATTCTTGGAATTAGTATATTCAAAAACTCACCTCCTGGGACTTCCCTGGTGGTGCAGTGGTTAAGAATCTGCCTGCCAGTGCAGGGGATGCGGGTTCAAGCACTGGTTCAGGAAGATCCCACATGCCGCGGAGCAACTAAGCCCATGCACTACAACTACTGAGCCTGCGCTCTAGAGCCCGCGAGCCACAACTACTGAAACTCCTCGCGCCTAGAGCCTGTGCTCTGCAACAAGAGAAGCCACCACAATGAGAAGCCCGCACACTGCAACGAAGAGTAGCCCCCGCTTGCTACAGCTAGAGAAAGCCCACGGGCAGCAACAAAGACCCAACATAGCCAAAAATAAAAATTAATTAATTTAAAAAAAACTACACAATACACAAATCTTAATTAAAAAAAAAAAACACCTCACCTCCTTTCTGATTCCCCATGACTCCTTCTTAAGAATATTTGACCGTCTTTCATTATTTTGAGATGTTTCAGTATTTGATGACATTTCTGTCTTCTAAGAACAGAATATTTCATTATTGCTCCTGATGTTTCCTTCTATGTAGAAGGACAACAATTAGCATAACATTTCTGAACTTGCCTCACCTCCTTCAATCACTCACTTTTCCCCTGGGTTGTCAGGTTCTACTCATTCTGCCTAGGATAGGTTTTACCCTTGGAAAGAGGGAAAAAGACTTTCTCTGGTCCACTGCTGATGCTGAGTGGGTAAACCTTCCAACCCAAGAATTTGGTGTTAGGAATCTCACTTGCCCATAGATGTAAGCCACATTCTTTAAAGTTCACTGTATCCACCATAAAACTGGTATTTTGGCCTCTGCCTGCCAGCTCTTTATTCCATATTCAATTTAGAATCTGGATGGTTAAAGGAGTGTTAGTTATTAGTTACTCTTTAATACTACCATTTCTAACACTACCTATGGTTGGCTCATATCAGTCAAATCTAGTACAAAGGGGATGTATTAAAGTAGATAATACATACTAGTCAAAAGGCTGTTTCAGTTTGCCATATACCAGGCAGGACTTTGGGGGGATGCAGGCAGGAGAATAAGGCAGTACTTATATAAGTTTATTCAGTAAGTAGTTTTCAGCACACAGTAATTTTAGATAAGAGAGTCACATAGCATTCATTATATTGCCCCTAACTTAAATCTTCTCCTACACTCCCTCTTTCTGTGAATGGATTCTGAAATTGCCCAGGCTAGAATACTTGGCATGTCTTCAAATTCTTCTTAAACTTCTACCATTATATCAGTCACCACTCTATTAATTCTCTCACTTAAATACTCAACTACTCCTTTCTTCATCCTTCCTATTACTGACTTGGTATAAATTCACATCATTTCTTACCTAGATATTTTAATAGTCTCCTGATCAACAGTCTCCTAGCCTCCAGTATTTCTTGCTTTTATCTCAAGGAGCTCATTGCTCCTAGGCTGGGCTCCTCTATGGATGCATGGGAGGGTTGAATTTTATGAGAAATATTTTAAGTTTATGCTTTTATCTAGATAATCCACAACTCTGACCAGTTGCTCAAAAAAAAAGTTCCTTAATTTCAAAACAGTTAAGAATCACTGCACACCACACAGTAAGAGTTAGTTGAGCCGACAGCTATCAACGTTATTCCTCTCTACACACTTTAAGGATACAGCCCAATTGATGAACAAATTAACAAACTGCTACATCCATACACCTGAATATTACTCATTAATAAAAAGGAGTGAACTACTGATAGAAGCTACAACATGGCTGAATCTAAACCGTATCATGCTAAGTGAAAGAGGCCACTCAAAAGGCTATATACTATATGATTGCATTTATATGACATTCTTGAAAAGATAAAACTCTAGGGACAGGAAATGGTTCCATGGTTGCCAGATATGAGAGTAAGAGGAGAGACTGCTTACAAGGGGTACAAAGGGAATTTTTTGGAGTGATGGCACTCCTCTTATATCTTTTTTTTTTTTTTTTTTTTTTTTGCGTTACACGGGCCTCTCACTGTTGTGGCCTCTCCTGTTGCGGAGCACAGGCTCCGGACGCGCGGGCTCAGCGGCCATGGCTCACAGGCCCAGCCACTCCGCGGCATGTGGGATCCTCCCGGACCAGGGCACGAACCTGTGTCCCCTGCATCGGCAGGTGGACTCTCAACCACTGCGCCACCAGGGAAGCCCCCTCTTATATCTTGATTGTGGTGGGTGGTTACATGACTATATGTTGCTCGACAAAACTACACGCTATATAGGATGAATGTTGCTATATGTAAATTATACTTTAATAAACTTGATTATAAAAGAAGCGAGCAAAACAACAACAAAAAACCTACCCATTCCCCCTCAGTTCCCACTCTGGAATCAATAAATCCATCCATCACATCATCCACCAGAGAACTCATTCAACAGAAAATCTGTACCTGCACTTTGCCTGCCTAAAAACTTATTATGGCTCCTCACCAAGCATGAAATTTAAAGCCTTCGGAACATGGCCCCAGTCTCCTTCCTCATCATCTTTATCACCCTTCCCTCCTGATCTCTTACCTCTCCCTCAGTCATTCATCCCAACCTTAAGCTCTACTAAAAAATTATCTAAAAAGAATTCCCAGAACAACCTATGCTCCTTCTTACATGTTTGCACACATAGGGAGCTTTTAAAAGAATACTGGTTCCAGCCTCTGCCCAGACCACTTTTAAAAATCAGACTTTCTGGGGTGGTTCGAAAGTGAGAACCACTGGTCTAGAAACGGCCACCCCTTAAGAGAATATTTGTACCTAAACCCTATGAAGGCACATATCATTCATACGTGAATTTGCTAAGCTCTGTGCTTCCTCATAGACTCTGAGTTCCTCATAGACAAGAGTCTTGACTGTTTGATCTTTATGTCTGCACTTCTCAAACTTTATGGCACATTCAGATCACCTGAGGATCTTGTTAAAATTGTGATTCTTAAGCCTGGGGTGAAGCCTGGGATAGTGCATTTTTAATTCGCTTCCAGATGGGCTTGAGGCTGCCAGTCCCCAGGACACACTGAATAGGGAGGCTTTATGTCACTATCACCTAGCACAGAGCCTGCATATAAAAGTTGCTCAATAAACATTTATGAAATGAATCGAAATCATCCATGTCATTCTTTGCACTCCCCTAAGTAACCACAATTGTAGTGATCTTGCAGGATTATACAGAAAGACTCTTTCACTGACTGCACTTCATTTTTTTTTCTCTAGGTATGACAGAATACAGTTCTTGACAAATGGTTAATTCTAACCAACTCTCACTTACTTTAGTGGCAGATAATAGGTCAGGTAGTAAAATTCTTCTGGGTTACATGTATGGCAAATTACTCTTGTACTTATGTTCTTAGTCTTATACTTAGGGGGAAAACATACATTTAAAAGAATAAAACATTAAATCATTTTAAAGGCATATCATTAATTAATAAAAGTATTAAAAACATATTCCCCATTATGTACCAGGCAGTGTTCTAGGAGCTAGACATGTTAACTTATTTTACCCTCTCAGTCTTCTGGTGGGTACTATTATTATCCTCATTTCACAGATCAGGAAACTGACTTATGACTAGGGAGGGGCAGAGCTAAGACTACTGTAACTAGCCACTCATGCCTATTACACAACCTAGATAGTGGTAGCAGTTACCATACATTGAGGATCTACTGCAATCCCCTTACTCCTTACATATATCATCCTGTATAATGTAAATCTGAGCATGTCATATCACAGCTCAAAACCCTCCAACTTTCCCATCATACTTTGGTTTTTACTCTAAGTCTTTACTTTGCCCTACAATGCATTCCTTCTGCCTGTCTCTCCAGCATTATCTCCTATCACCACCCTCCTTGCTTGCAGGGCAAGCTGAAGGAAGCCACACGAGCCTCCTCAAACATGTCAAGCATATTCCCACCTCAGGTCCTTTGCACTTGCCATTCCCTGAGTCTTATATGTTCAATACCAAGGCTGTCACATGGCCTGCTTCCTCTCTCTTGTCAATCTCTGCTCAAATGTCACATCCTCAGAGAGGTCTTCCCTAGCTATGCTATCTAAAATGGAGACCCGGGCTTCCCTGGTGGCGCACTGGTTAAGAATCTGCCTGCCAATGCAGGGGACACAGGTTTGAGCCCTGGTCCAGGAAGATCCCACATGCCGTGGAGCAACTAAGCCTGTGCGCCACAACTACTGAGACTGAGCTCTAGAGCCTGCGAGCCACAACTACTGAGCCCACGAGCCACAACTACTGAAGCCTGAATGCCTAGAGCCCGTGCTCTGCAACAAGAGAAGCCACCGCAATGAGAAGCCTGCGCACCACAACGAAGAGTAGTCCCAGCTCAACGCAACTAGAGAAAGCCCGCGCACAGCAACAAAGACCCAACACAGCCAAAAATAAATAATTTTTTAAAAGCTTAAAAAATAATAAAATAAAATAAAATGGAAACCCTATCACTTTTTAATCTCTTATCTACTGTTTTAGTTATATAATGGATGGATGGATGGATGGATGATTTCATATGTTTCCAACAGCACTTCAAGGTCACTCTTTTCCCCTGTTTACAAATGAGAAAACCCTCAAAAGGCTCAATGAGAATCAAACAACAAGTAAGTTACTAAGCTAAGACTTGAAGTTATTATACTGGTCTGGATCTAACACCTGCAATCTAGTCAGAGCCTTAAATGGCTTCTCAATTGTTCCTCGTACCTATGCTTATTTTAAACAGTATCCTCTGAACCCTAAAATAAAGATATTAGTTGGTTATTTTGCATTTTGTGGAAAATCAGATTAGAGGAGATGGGGGAGGAAAGAATAAGTCACTTCTTTGAATACTAAGGCAGCACCAGAGTCCAACAACTGTGTTTAGTCTCGGAAGCTGCTAGCTTCTAGAGGCCATATCAGCATCATCTCTACTAACCAGGACGATGATAGCCTCACATATGAGAGAGATGATGGGCACAGGCTCTAGAGCAAGCTGCCAAGGTTCAAACCCTGACTCTGCCATTTACTAGCTGTGTGATCTTGGGTAAGTTAGTTAACTCCTATATGTCTCCGTTTCCTCATCTGTGAAATGGGGATAATTATAAAAGAATTATTATGAATATTAAAGGAGTTTATATATGTAGATTGCTGAGAAAAGTAGTATGCTCTCAAATGTTAGCCACTATTAATAGTCTCAAACTTCAAGACTTTAACAAAATAATATACAATCACACCTTAAAGCAAATATAAATGCACAACTATACCATAATCCCAGGATTAAGAACCACCCATTGGATTGGGAGTTAACTTTTAACTGACTAAATTTAATTTTAAAGTTTACACGAAACTAAAATTCAGGAGAATTGAACCAAGAAAGGAAATTTAATTCCCAGGGTTACCACCACCTCCTATCTTTTGATCTTGAACTTGTAGACTATCAACAAAGCTCTCTAGTCGATCTCAAGAGCCAGGAAAGAATGGAAAGAAAACCAGACTCAAACTTTTCGAGATTCATAAATCACATCTACCTTTTTAATTGTCCCTTGAAACAAATTAGAAGCCAGAACAGTCCGTAGAATGCTGTATTTAAATCCCCTATGCAAACATGCCTGAAGCACTCTTCAGAGACACAAGCTTCTGTGTGGTCTAGACATGGTAGAAGTATGCCAAAATCATAGCAACAGACACTGGTGGCCATTTACTTCTCAAACAATTGCAACAAACTTTCTCTATTTTTCAGCCCTGAGAGCTTATCAACTGCTTCAAGGGAGCAAGGAACTTGTCTATCTTGTTCACCACTGTTTCTCTAGACCTGGAATAATGCTTGGCACATAGTAGGCACTCAATAAATGTTTACTGAAAAAAAAAAACCCAACTATTAGACAAAGTGATATTACTTTCAGCAAAGATGATGACAAAAAGAGACATTTCTCAAAATTGTAAGCATGATATTAACACTGCCGAATATTTATGAACTGTTGGAGGTTATTTTTGGTAGTGTCAGTTTTACATCCAAGAATATATACATAAGCATATAAATCTTCTAATGGTAAATTATCAAAAATGGCATCCAAAATATTTAACAACAAATAACAAATTAATATACTAGGTACATAAATCAACATCTAAATAAAAAACTAAAAATGTATTATTTCCCTTTGATCGCTATATTAAAACTGCTGTCACATAATTTACATTGAAATTCAAACCGTTCAAGTCATTCCGATAATTTCCAATTACCTTTTGATTTTTAGAAACTGTTGGTGTAGTCATCTATATGCTACAGCTATCCCTGGCTAAACAATGCCCCACATTCTGTCTAAACCACAATATGATGCAAGAAACCACACCAGTATATGTACAGCTGATTCACTTTGCTGTACAGCACAAACTAGCATAGCATTTTAAATCAACTGTACTCCACTAAAAAATTTAAAAAAAAAAAGAAAAGAAAAGAAACCACACCAAATTCTTGTAACAACAAGTCATGAGCTCCCCAGCTCCTTATGCTTGTGGCATCCAGGAAACATCAGTCAAAAAAATTGAGCATGGTGATTGGATATGCTCCTGGACGCCAGAGCCTGGATCAAGGCTGGAAAGCACCCGTGCCAAAAATAATGCCACCAACGCCACCTACCCTACCACCCCATCCAATTTGGGGCCACTCCGGAGCAGAGGAGAAGCGCTGCATCTCTACAACCGTCACTACCAGCATGAGTTCCCTCTGCTGCCTCAGCACCCCTGGGGGTCAGCTGCATCCACACCAGAATGCTCCTAAGTGAGCCCTGTCGCTCGCCTCCACCAGGCAACAGTGACAGGTAATTCTCAACAAGCAGAGAATTTCCCTTTACTGGCTAGTACAGAAGTACTCTAGTATTTAAAAAACAGGTTTGACAACACAGCCACAAACCAACTGAAAACCAGCCCTGAGGATTACCAATATGGAATAATAACACTATGTTGAAACATTTTTGAAATAAATGAACCATTAAACTGACCATCTGGAAGATAGTTTGGAGGGTTATCCAAAAGGTATCCGTTAAAAAAAACTTCAATTTATAAGTGATTAGGACATAGTAACAAACTTGTTCCAATTAGTATCTATCCTCCAAAATCTACCCTCCACCAGCCAGATATAATTTTGATCCCTTCTGAAGGAGAGAATGTCATAATTTAAAAATGGGAAGTAGATCATGGACCTTTTCTTGGCTACACGATGCCAAAGCTGACTGGTTTCAGAGGGGACCACAAATCAAACTTGCTCCACGCACCAGTAGAAAGGTAAATAGGTTGAGCCCCAGGGACACCCCTTTATGCCACCCACTCTGGCTTCCCTTTATCTCCTATCCCACCAGGCCACTGCTGCCGCCACCCACCACCCCATGCAGGCACCTCTCCCCTCTCAGGGGATCTCACCCCACTTGAGCTCCCTCACCCAGGCCTGGTAGTGTTCTCCTCCCTGCATGGACACCTATCTTGCTTAGCCCCACCTAGACGCTTTTCCACTGAATTATTCAGGAAAGTAGGAAGAAAGCAGAGTCCTTATAATTTTAAATGTACTTGGGAAATACCTCAAGGTATTTTTGGGAGGTTCCCTCCCATTGCTTTATCATCAGCTTGCACAGTTCTCTTGGCATTCTGTCGAAAACAATACTTTCATGGTTCCTCCTAAGCCCTGGACAAAGTAAATGAATTTTTCTTTCTCTTTACCTGTTGCCTTGAATTTACCCAGAGAAACCTCCCATTTGCTCCTTTTGAACAATGCCCCTTTTAACATTAAATATTCTTTTACATGGTCTCATGTACCTAAAATGTCTTCTCCCACACCAGTTTGCTTAATGAGTACCTTCACCAATTTAAAGCACACGCTGGAAGCCCACCTACTGGCAGAAGAAAGTGAACACTTTCTTAAGTTAAGTGAACACTTAACTCTGACAATTCAGAAAACAAAAGATGCTGACCTCGGACACTAACAGAAATATTGGAGCAATCCTGTCACATCTGGCCTACTACTTAATGTTTCTGCTTTTCTTTTTTCCAGTAAAGAACAACTTCAGAGCCTCAATTTTTAATTCTTGAAATGATAAATAATATTTAACTCACCTAATTTGTTGAGAAGATCAAATAAGGTAATGTGGAAGTGATTTTTATCCATTAAATAATCACATAAACGTGATTAGCTAATATTATTATTTCCTTTCTCAAATACTACTGTGGGCCCAAATTGTCAAATTTTAGAATATTCAGAAAATGTGTGCCCCGCTGCATTTGTGAATGACTAGTGATGCAACTTAGGAATCTCAGAAGTATTTTCAATCAGAAAAAATAAGTATACTAAGCTCAATGAAAGTCTAGTTGGCAGCAACCTTTAATTCACCTGTTCATTCATCCATTCATTCAATAAATATTTACTGAATACTTACTATTTTCAAGGCACTCTTCTGAGTGCTAGTTAATAAACAGTAAACAAAATAGAGCCCCTCCCTTCACGAGCTTCCATTCAAATGGGAGGAGACAGGCAACTGACAATCAATTAGCATGTTGGGCAGTGGTAAAGGCTATGACAAATAAAGCAGGGTAAGGGGTTAGAGAGTGTCTAAAGAAAGTGGTCAGGGAAGGCTTGTCTGAGGAGGAGACATGTGAGTGGAGATTCGAAGGAAGTGAGCGACAAAACCATGTAGACACCTGAAGGAAGAGCATTCCAAGCTGAGCTGCACAAGAACATCAAAGGCCCTGGGGCTGGGACATACTTCGTATGTTGAGAAATGGCAAGGTGGCCAGCATGCCAGGAGAGCAGTGTGTGGGGGAAGATCAATAAGGGATGAGGTGGGATAGGTACACACAGGCAGATGGTGTATGGCCTTGAAAACCGTGCTAAGGAACTTAGATTTGATGGTGGGTGTGATGGGAGGGTTGTGAGCAAGCAAATAACATGTCATCAGTTTTATGTTTTGATGGGATTACACAAGAAACTGCATGATCTGTATGTCTTCTGTACTTCTTTAATATCTGTATTTTTTTAACTATTTACATCCTCTACTCTGTTGTGACAAATGCTGCTTTCAGACTGAGTAAAATGGATTCTGATAATTGAATATTGGATTTGGTGACATGGAGGCCACCAGTGATCTTGACAAAGGAAGTTTCTGAGGAGTACTGAGGGGCAAACAGCCTAATTGAAGTCAAGGGAAAATTGAAGCAGATGATTGTAGAGATAGCAAGTACAGACAAATTTCTAAGTTTGCTAAAAATGGAGCATAAATGAAACTGAAGTTGGAGGAGCCTGAGGGGTCAAGAAAGGAGATGTTCCATTCTGTGTGTATGCTGATGGGGAAAACCTAGTAGAAAAGACTGTTTTAAAAAAAATGATGAAAGGGGAGGGTATTTGAAAGAAGTAAACCTATGAGAGAAGTGAAAAAGGAAAAGATCTAGTCTGCAAAGGAGGAAAAGTTGGTACTAGATAGTAGCGGGGACAGTACATCTTTTAATATGAAGGAAGGAAAGAAAAATATGTGGGGTACAGAGGTAAAAAGGTTGGTAGACTTAGTGATAAGAAGATACAGAAGTTTTCTGTTGGCTTATATAAAAGAAAGCTGAGGGGGTGAACATGGGGAGGGAAATCTGGAGGCTTGAAGAGAGAGAAAGTATAAAATAATTGTGCTGAATGGCAACTTTGTCTTCCTAGCGCCCTTATTTTCTAAATCATTCTTGACTACTTCGTATTGTAAGCTTTTAGAGGACAAGAAGCTACACTTACCTTGTTTTTTCTGTATTTAGAAGAGTCATATACAAGGAAGAGATGCATAATATGTAAAGGAGTAGTTGCTATGATGCTGGATGGCCAGGACATTAAAGTCTGCCTAACTGGATGGAGTCTTTGGGCGGGGGACACAAAAATATGTGACCTTGATTAATTATGAAACAATATGTCACATTTTGGGCAAAAAGAAATAGAAGCATAAGCAGTATATACCACACACTCAAAAACTCAACAAGCATATACTCACACATCAGGTGTTTTTAATCCTCTAAGAGTTCAGGGGTGTTACAATGATTACTTTTATTTAAATCACACTGACAGGCTGAGCACCTGGTTACTTCAGTCACATAATTAAGCTTACATCTCAGTATTACCACTTAGCTTACTTTCTATTTTATGATCTGAACATGAATCTTAGAAGGTCAAAAATTCAAATGCACCTGTTGTGGGTTTTTTTTAACTTCATTTGACTTTTTTTTTTAACCTACTGAAGGGAATGCTTACCAAAGTCAGTTTCCTCATTATTCTCCCTGAACTTGGGTGTGGCCAGCCTACACTACGAGCAGCATTACATCTACCTAATTAGAGAACAATAAAGTTGACCTTTGACAATAAATGCACGTCAAATATCAGAAAATGTTTTTTCTTCACCTATTTTAAGGGTAACATTTGTTACTTATGTGTATAAATATTATTACAATTTGGGATTACCCAATCTTCAATAGAATGAGAGCTAAGAATAAATAAACGTTTGAAAATATTTTCACCAGAAAATGAGACTAAATACAATTGTAGATATTTTCTACAATTCTGTTTAGCCTCATTTTCTGGTGAAATTTAAGTTCAGCCTCATTTATTAACACTCATGTAAAGAATCTTGAAAGTCAACTAACTGTAATATTTTCGTGTTTTGTGGTACAGGTTACCTCCACTTGTTCACCTGTTAATACTTCTCCAACAACTTAAAGCTTTCTTATGAAGGATTGTTGTGAATACTGATATCTGCACTGTTCCCAGGTGGACAGCTCTCCTCCATGTCAGCATAAGTCTGGTTCTCCAATCTCTGGGCTAGATGCAGTTGTTCTTGTTTAAAAGGGCAGTGTACGCTGAGGATGTATTTACCCAAGACAGCATTTAACAAATTGATTTTAATTGCTGATTTGCTCGTCTGTATCCCCCCTCTAGACGATAAACTGCGGGATCAGGGACTGTGTCCATCTAGCTCTTCTTTGACTCCTCAACCTGACACATAGTTAGAGGTCAATAAAATATATGTTGAATCAATGAAAGTCCCAGCACTTTGGAAAGCGGTTATGAAGCCTTCCACAGCAAACGCCACTTACCTGTGAGATCCAGAGTTCTGTCCACAAAGACCACTGATGCCCTGCCTGTGGCGGTCTTCCTCCTGTTCTTGGCGGGAGCAAAATTGGCCAGATCTGCAGCGATGATCCGACTGAGGGAACCTACAGCAAAACACTCCTCCCGTACCCCTAAATGCTCACACAGGGAACTGAGGCCGGACACCAGGCACCTAATCGTCAGCAGCAGTTCAGGGGTTAGGGTAGTGGCATCCACCTCAGCCAGGCTTCCCAGCCTCCTCTTGTCCGGTCGGGCACGGTTGAGGATATGCACATCCTGGGGTAATAGTGGGAAAAGGGAAGCAAATGCTGGAGTCAAGGCAAGGTGGGGAGCAGCAGATGCGAGTAACAACGGGACGTGCAGCACCTCAGCCGTGTAGTTCATGTTGCCCATCCACTCACACAGCTTCTCCTCCAGTTGCTCGAACACTGGCTGCTGCCCTTCTAGCTCAGCCGCCGCCGCCGGCGGCACGTGATTAGCCGTGAGGTGGACTGCGTGATTCACAGCCGTGACCACCACACAATACTGGAAGTGACTGCGGCAGATGATGTCCCGTAGGGTCTCCACGGTCCGGCCTTTCAGCAGGCAACTCAACACAAACACCGCTTTGGGCTGCTCGGCTCCGCCACCAACTGCGGCGGGCTCGAACTCCCGCAGGTAACACGCAGAGTTCCCCACCGCCTCCAGCAGTCGTGAGGACCCGCAGCTCCAGTGCAGGCTCTCGGCGCAGGCGGCGTCCAGGTAGACCACGGCCCGTTTCACTTTGGCCAGGACCTGCTCCCAGGCTTGCTGGGTGAAGGACAGCACGCCTGGGGTGCTCATGGTGGGGATTCGCAGACTTAGGTCACCGAGCGCAGGAACTTCTCTCAGAACTCACAGCTTCCGGGAATTGGGCTCCGGGAGACATTGACAGTCAACACAGTACACGTGGGATGGCCTCCGACTCATCCAGTGTGGGCGCATGGTAATGACGTTACGGAGCGTGATTGGCTAGCGGGAGACGTCGTGGGAGAATGGTGAGAGCTGGGAATAAACGGGCGGGGCTCCGAGGCTCCCGGGTGCCTCAAAAGTTCGGGGAGGTGGGAAGGAGCTGCCCAAGAAAGAGCTGAGCGATTTTCTTTTCGTCTCCCTCTCTGCTCAGATTATCTTCGCTGCTCCTTGAGAAATCTCAGGAATGATAAATCCTAATTCTAAGTATGATATTTTCCTTGGATCTGAACGCATTTCTTTAAAAGTGATGTGTTGCCCACCAAAACTAAGAGCAGCCAGAGAAGATAAAAACAACCAACTGCTGTGTGATATTTCTTAGTTTATACATTACTATCACATACATTACTGGACACAAACCTCTAACAGACATAACGGTTTCTCTTTCACTTTCTCCATCTTCCTTCCCTCATCTCATTGGCACTAAATCTTGATACACTTTAAAAATCTAGAATCCAGCCCTTTCTCCTCATCCATCCTTCCTCTCACTGCCTTAATCCACCGTCTTCGGTCAACTGAACAATAGAAGTGACCCTCCCCCACCCCCATCATTTCCCAGTTTTCCATCTCTTCTCCCTTCCATTCAGTTTGCTTCCTAGTAAACTAAGCTTGTTCAACCATTTTTCTGCTTAAAATCCTCTCCTGGCCCAGTTGCCTACAGAATACAGCCAGATGCGTTATAATGGCACCAAAAACCTTCATGATTTCTCTATGTCTCTCCAGCTATCGCAGCTTAGAATATTAAACAGCTGCACAATGAAGTCAACAGATTGATCCCAGAATGTTTTACAGTTCATTCAATCACTATTTATAAAGCACTTATTAAGTGTAATCACTGAGTTAGGCTCCAAAATACAGTGGTTAATAAGATATATTACCTGATTCATGAAAAATTTACACCTCTGCTAAGTAGTTGCCATATCTGGGATAAGTTTTAACATACCTGTTTTCCTTAACATATCTGTTCTGCTAGATGGTGCCCTAGAAGCTTGGTATCCCCAACACTAGAAAATAACAGGTATTCAATAAATGTTTGTTGAATACATGCTCAGTTCATATCAGTATAATAAATAATATATTCAACCAACTTTTAATGGACATGTACAATATTCCAGACACCATGTTGGACACAGGATGTAGATAGAAGTAAGCCACAGTCTTGCCTTCAGAAGAATCTGAAATAAAAGAACCCACACATGTAAAGCAAGCAAATGCAATAAAACATTACAGAAGCAATGTTTTTAATTTTTTGTTTGTTTGTTTGTTTTGCCGCACCATGCAGCATGTAGGATCTTAGTTCCCCAACCAGGGGTCAAACCCCTGGACCAGAGCCCCCTACATTGGGAGCACAGAGTCTTAACCCCTGGACCTCCAGTGAAGTCCCAGAGCAATGTTTAAAAAAAAAAAAGTGTTCAAGAGTTATAAAGTGGGAAAAATAAACTCTGACTAAGTGAAGCAGAAAGGGAAGTGGTCAGAAGAAGTTTCATATAGGACATAAGTTTTGAGTTGCCTTCAAAGAAAACCAGGTGTTCACCAGGTGTACAGGATGGGGAGGAGCTTTCCTGGCAGCAGAACAAAGAGTGCAGCATGGGGCTTCCCTGGTGGCGCAGTGGTTGAGAGTCTGTCTGCCGATGCAGGGGACACGGGTTCGTGCCCCGGTCCAGGAAGATCCCACGTGCCGCGGAGCAGCTGGGCCCATGAGCCATGGCCGCTGAGCCTGTGCGTCTGCAACGGGAGAGGCCACAACAGTGAGAGGCCCGCGTACCACAAAAAAAAAAAAAAAAAAAAGAGTGCAGCATGAACAAAGGTATAGAAGTATAAAACCTTACAGCATGTTCTCTGGAGCTACAAATGGTTTAGTATACCTTGAATGCACTGTTTGAAGAGAGGCCCATGAAGAAACAGGAGCTAGGAACTAGAAAAGAAGGGAACAAGTTTCAAAAAGAATAGAGTGGTCAACAGTAGTGAGTGACAGAAAAGGGAAAAGTGAGATGGAATCTGAAAAAAAAAAAGAGTTGGCAGAATATGAAATTAGGTTCAAAGAAAGTAGCTTGGCCCCTAAAATTCAAGGAGGGAACAGTTCTAGGATATAATGAGATCCATAGTGTGGCCCTAAATGCAGACTGCTGATGTGGATGAATGAAGATTGTTGAACAGTTAGATTCTAGGAGATCAAAAAACAGACGAGCAGAATGTGCAAGTTACTTGTTATGATGCCAAGTGGTAAAGGAACGGAAGACTGTGTACCAGACCCCAACATCATCTGTGAATAAGGGGAAATGAAGAGAGAGAGGCAGAGGTGGTTAATAAGGAGGTATGCACTGGCAAGGAGGAGGATTTTCAAAAGGAAGTGGCACCATAACAGTCTGGTAGTGGCCCACCAGAGCAAGGGAAATGGCAGTACTTCCTCCAGGCTCCATAGTATAACAGGGTGAAGAAAAATGGTGGGTCTACAGTAGAGAAGGATGAGGAGATGTGCTGTCCCTAGAGGGAAGTTGGATTTCAGTTTCAGTGAATGAATAGAGACATCTCTGCTAAAATACTGAGAATGTGGGACATGTATATATAATGGAACAAAGTTAGGGACTGAGAGTTAG
This sequence comes from Mesoplodon mirus, assembly GCF_964341445.2. NCBI lineage: Eukaryota > Metazoa > Chordata > Mammalia > Artiodactyla > Ziphiidae > Mesoplodon > Mesoplodon mirus. The sequence goes on from NC_138977.1 coordinate 90,970,758, forward strand.
ATACAGAGTTGGAATTCAGGCCTGAAGAAACTGGGAGGGAATAAGCACAGAGTATGTAAGGGAATGACACTTAAAGAGTTGACAAAAAGTGACTCAGAATGAGGAAATGTGGGGGACTGCATAAAGTTGGGCAATACAAAACCTGTATAACCACATGCCACCCAAAGGGCTGCCAGATCATGAAGGGGCTTATAGATCATGTAGTTGGAAGTTGGGATTTTATTTTATGTGTAACAGGAAACTATTGAAGGGTTTGTGTTACTTGAATTGCAGTGGGGCAGTGGAGATGGAGAGAAGTAGACAGATTTGGGATATATTTTGTAGGAAGAAGTAACAGGTCTTGCTAATGGATTTTTATAGGCGTGAGAGAGACTCAAGAGGGAAAGGGGAATCAAGGATGATTCCTTAGGTTTTAGCTGAACAGCGGGTTGGATGGTGGTTATTCATAATACAATGGAGAAGCTTGGGAGAGAATGGAAGTGGGACAGGACAGGTTTGGGAAGGGAATTCACAAGTTCTGTTTTGGGCATAAGTTTGAGATGCCTATTAAATACCCAAGAGAGGCATCAGGTGAAGCATCTGAGTGAGCAGCTTGTCCTGAGCTTAACGATAAATTAACAATGCAGACAGAAAATTGAGAGTCATAGATATATATCACATAGACAGTATTAAAAGTCATCGGGTTGGATGAAATAACCTTGAGGGACGGGGTAGACAGAAAAGAGTAGAAAACCCAGGAAAAAATTGATTTCTTCATCTCAGACATCATAGCAGGGTTAGATGAATTCTTGCTAAAATTGCATGCTTAAGACCATCAGGTTTACCTTATTTAAATGTGATTTGTTCTTTCCTGCTCAAAATTGCTAGCAATTATTTTCTATTCTCTTAAAGTCAAGCATATCTCCATCTCATTTCTAAGTCCTCTCTATTCATGATCAACACTTAAGGATTTACTAAGCACTTTCCATTTGCTTGATATTGTAAGAGAGAATCTGGTGAACAAAAAAATTTTGTTTTCACCCTTAAAGAATGTGAAGTTTACATAGCAGTGTAGATGTGAATAGATGATACAATTGCCAGAAACAACTAGCAACATAGAATTTAGTGTTAAAATATATCAGAATGCAGAGGAGGATGGATAATTGAGGCTTAATTCCTTGTTGTGGTATCTAGAGATGAAGGAAAACTCTACACCTGTGCAGTTTCTCAGGCTGTTCAAAGGACAGAAGGCCTAAGCCATAACATATGTTGAAGAAAGTAATCAATAAACAATTTATAATAGGATAGAAAAGAGTTTTATCTGCCAGACTGAGGACCATAGCCTGGAAGACAGCCTCTCAGATAATTCTGAGGAACTGCTCTGGAGAAGCATAGTCTTCAGCACAATTTTATGTCTTATCAGAAGAAAGAACATCAAACAAGTCAGGGAAACATTCTTACGTGGTTTCAAAAAAAAGAAAAAAGATCAGCAGGTACACAGCGAATAGTATGGCCTTGGCACCTGGAAAATTAGTCTTATCATTGAAGGAGTACCAGCACTACTGTCCCAGGAAAGGAGGCATTTAAATTTATTTATTTATTTATTTATTTATTTATGTATTTATTACTTTTTGGCTGCGTGGCATGAGGGATCTTAGTTCCCTGACCAGGGATCAAACCCACGCCCCTGGCAGTGCAAGCGCAAAGTCTTAACCCCTGGACCACCAGGGAAGTCCCTAATCTTTATTTTTAACGTGGACATTCTTTACTTCTGGTCAACGTGCCCTTTTCTTTAATAATTAAAGAAGAGGTACAAAGTATGTTTCATAGGCCACAAACAGGCTAGTTAGAATAAAATTCAAGTTAACTCACGGATAAGCCAGAATGACTTCCCCCTACCTCAATATATGAAAACTTCTTTTACCGGTCACCTCTAACTTGTCAAATGCTTTCACATTTGTAACTTCATTTTACCTTTGTTATCCTTCCAAGAAGTGAGTATAAAATGCTATTTTAATATATCAATTTACTGATAAGGAAAGTGAGGAACATTGAAATGACATAACTAAAGTTGGCAGCGAATAGTATAGTCGAGCCTAAATGCCTTATCTATTCAAAACACATCTATGTGTACTTACTATCTACTAAATACTGAGCAAGGCACTTTTATTTGATCTTTACCTCCTGTCAGCATTTTAATCATCATCTACTGAGCATTCCCTTTCAGTACTTCTCAGAGATAGATACATTAAAACTGTTGCTTTGTTGTTTTTGGCTTTTTTTTTTTTTGGCCAAGAACCAGCAGATCTCTCTCACACACACACCAACACAGACACACACACACACAATGGAAAACAAATATCAGAATATATGGCATATCGTAGTTTGATAAGGTCATACTTTTATATAATATCTTCAAGCTACCTATCTTTGAAGTCTCCCCTCGTGGGAGATAAAGATACCTTTAACTAAGGAAGTCTATCCAGGCAAAGAACTCAGTTTGGAAGCAAGAAAGGAAGAGTTTTTTTAAGACTGGTTATTAGTGATTTATGGGCTTCTCTGCTTATGAAAATCTTCATTTTCAAAGCTTAGCTCAAATGCTACCTCCACCATGAAGGCGGTTCTGATGCACCAATTATTATTCATCAGTTCTTCAGTTTAAGTAATGCCTTGTAAGACAAGCTCATTTCAGGCAGCTGAAAGGAGAAAGAGGCTCTTCAGCAAAAGGCAGTTGGTTCTCCCATGAAACCATCATTACAGACTCATAGAATGATAAATAGAAACATAAACAGACAGGACTGTGAGTGAGTGCCTTATGACACTCTCGAGCAGAATGTAAAATCTTCACTTTGTTACTGTCAGTAGAGGCCAAGAAGCTCTCCTAAGTGCTAGGCACCACACCAGGAATTAAAACGACATATAAGAAGATGCCCTGTTTGAGGGAGGATTTGGTGAAGTCTTAGGAAAACAGATACGTAGTCAAATAATTACTATATGATGTGATAGACACATGCCACGGAATCGGCATAGTGTGCAGAAAGGAATGATTAGCTCTGCACTCCCCACTCCAGAATAACTCTAATCTCATCTGTATATCCTCTCTCTCCCTCACTCCACTTCAGCTACATTTGGGTTCTTTGAATGCTCCAAGTACGCTTCTGCCTCCGGGTTTTTGCACTTCCTATTCTCTCCACCTGATAGGGCTTCTCCCAGAAATCCACAACGGTTTACTTCTCTCCATTCAGGTCTCTACTTTTGTACTACCTCATTAGAGTGGCTTTCCCCGGCCACTTGATGTAAAATTGCATCCTATCCCTCTTCATCACTTTGCTCGGGGTCCCCCTTTCCTGCTTACCCTACTTTATAATCCTTATCACTATCTGACATACTGTACACTTATATGTTTATTGTCTGTCTCCCTTTCATTAGAATGAAAGCTTCACGAGAGGAAGGACTTTGTTTTACTCATTGCTGAATCTACATAGTTTAGAAGCGTCCTTGGCACTTGGTAGACCCTCCATAAGTATTTATAGAATAAATAAAGAAATGGGGTTCAGGAAAGATTTCAAAAGTTGACTATATCTCAACAGACTTTAGAAATACGCAAGGGATTATCCTCTTCAGATAAAGGAGGCTGAGAATAGCAGTGGAGGAATGTTCAAAGGTTAGGGAGATTAAAACCACATGATTTGTTTAAATAGCATGAGATGGTGTGGCATTGGTGGTATAAAAACACTTTGTGCTCCTATTAAGACCCACTTTTCCCTTGTAGGTGATTTAATTGTTTACCACCTTTCTGCCTTTCTCAATAAATTGAGAGCTCTCAAGGGCAGGGGCTGTGCTTTTATTTCCCAAGTTCTTAAGCAGCAGATATTCAATAACTGTTAAATAAACGAAAAAAATATGATGAAGCACTTAAAAAATGAACATAGTTTGACATACACAAATATGGAAAGGACCTCCAAGACACTGCTGAGGAAAAAAACAAACCAACCAATCAAATAAAAAAATCTACACAATGATACATACAATATTGTACCCCTTAAGACTCATTAATCTCAGGTTCTTTCACCAAAACAATACACGTGTAGCAAATATGTATAAAATTCCATAACGCTGCACGTGAAACAGAAAAACAAGGGCTACTTCTGGAAAGGAGGGTAGTGGATGAGAAGGTCTTTGACTTTTTGACAACGAGAATGCATTATTCATTTTTTAGTTTGGCTTTTGTTTGCTGTTAAAATTAATTTTTCAGGAAAGTGGGCATGAATTATGATTTCTTCTCTAAGGAGAAACAGGGACTGATAAGGCAACGATTCTGGATCAAGTCTGATACAAGTAAAGAATGAAACAAGGCCTTCCGGAAGATTTAATAAAAACAAAACAAGAAAGCAAGCAACACACGCAGAAAGTAACCACGGTACACTCTCCAGCAAAAGCAATACAGGTTATCAGAAGGAACGTTGGGGGAGGGGAATCGTAGCCTACGTAGGACGTCACAGGAGAAAGCCACGCTAAAATGCAAGCGAGATCCCGTGGGGGCGGGGCCAACGGCGGTGCGCAGGCGCAACCAGGCTCAGGTGGCCGCCGCCGCGGAAGCGAAGCCACCTAGAGACTCCGAGCTGCTTGGGTGCTGCTGCGCGTGCGTGTGCGCGGGCGGCGCGGCGCCGGAGTCGTGTTCTTTGCCGCCTCCGCCGCCATCTACCCCGGATTTGAGTCTCGCGCCTTCTTCGTTCGCTCGCCGGCGGGTTCGCGCCCCTCTCGAAACCCCGGGCAGCGAGGCTGGGGAAGGGTTGGAGGGGGCTGTTGATCGCCGCCTTTAAGTTGTGCTCGGGGCGGCCATGTCGGCCGGCGAGGTCGAGCGCCTAGTGTCGGAGCTGAGCGGCGGGACCGGAGGGGATGAGGAGGAAGAGTGGCTCTATGGCGGTACGGAACTTCCTGTCCCTTCTCTCTCTCCCGGGTTCTCTCAGGCCTCCCTTCCCGGCCCGCAAACGGCCGGCGTCCTGGGGCCCTCACGCCGCCGCCTGGGGCCTCTTGCATGGGGCCTCATGCGGCCTGACTTAGGCCGAGCGCGGCGTGCGCGTCCCCCGCCCCCCTTGCCTCCTCCCGTTCAGCCCACGCCCCCAACACGCACCCACCAGGTGGCGGCTGGGACCCTGCTGGGCAGGGGGCTAGGGGCCGGGCCCCCAGCCTCGCCGTCCACTCCACCCGGGCTTCTCGGCCGCCTCGCCTCTGTGCTCTTTCCTCTTGTTTTCTTATATCGATTCTAAGCTGTGTTGGTGTGTCTCTTGCCCCTTGACTGTGGGATGCCCTTCCTGTCCCAGGAACAGTCATTCTGTAATAATAGATAAATAAAGTTGATGATGTAAAACTAACGTCTTGTTTCTTGATGGTCAGTTTGTATGGAATGCACCTGCAAGGGTACCTCCTTGTGTGAAAGTCGTGCTTTAAAAATAATTAATTAAAAGAGAGAGAAAGAAAGAGATGGAATACATTATGGCCCATAAAGAAAACCCCGAATGTCTCCTGTATTAAGGTGAAGTTTTTCTTTTTTAAGAGACTGCGTTTTAACCCACATAGAAGTACCTCATGTCCCTTAGGTTTATGGATTTCAGTATCACCTCGTGTATATCTTTTTCATAAAATAAGTTTATTCATCTCTTACTTCCCCCTTGGAGTTGTTTGACATCTGGCTTTTAACTTCCATGAAGTCACAGTCCCTTCTTGTCTGTTGCCGGTACTAGATTTGAAAGTCAGTGTTTGTTCCTTGCCTAAAATGCGTATTCTTGATTGTCTTTAGGATAGTTTAGTAAAAGTGCACGTTTGGGCACCACGCAGCTCCTTGATGATGTGACTTCGACAAACTTTGATTTTGATAAACTTGTAAAATACGTTATCTTTGGCGGCAAGATTTAGCATTTGTAGTACTGTTTGAAATGTAAATGTATAGGGTTTCTTTTACAAAGGTCTAGAAATCTTTAATACTTCTTAAGTTTATTTTTATAGAAGTAAAGTCTGATTTTTAAAATTTCTTTATTTTTCATAAAAGACATATCTTGTTAAGTCATTATAAGGTGATCTAACTTTGGATGTGCTTATAGGCCCATGGGACGTGCATGTGCACAGTGATTTGGCAAAGGACCTAGGTTAGTGCTTGTGATGATCACTTCAGATTTTCATAATACTGGTTTCTTTAAGAGCGGTATGTTTGTTAATTTTATTTATTTATTTATGTATTTTTTTTGGTAGATGAAAATGAAGTTGAAAGGCCAGAAGAAGAAAATGCCAGGTTAGTGAAATTTCTTGTTGATGCTTTTGCAGATTGTGCGGTACAGTGGTTCTGTCAACAGATCGTCAGAATTATTTTGTTATAATCATTGGCTTGATTACATTTTGACAAAGATAGCAAGACACTGAGTCCTTTATAGTTTATTACTATTTCAGGATGTAATCTTATACCAATTCTGTTTATTTGCTAGTAGCCCAGGGGACAAAATGTTTTTGAAGTACGGGTTTGGATGTTTTTCACTATTAAGTAACTTTGTACTCTTAAATGAGCTCAGTAGTGGAGTATACAGTATAACCATCAGACTACTAAGAAAAAAAGTTTTAACTTAAAAATTTTTTTTAAATAAAGAATTCCTTGGGTAACTACTTTTACAGCTTAATATTTTTGATGGTGTAATGCATTGTGGTTATAATTTCAATGTTTCGTATTTATTTAAAATTCGAAGTGGAATTAATGAATTTGTTATAAGATTGATTGCCTCTGTTAGATTACTAGAAAGGTCTGAGTATCATTTACAGAACATATCAGGGAGCCAGAAACTTATTCTAAATTTCAGAATAGCTCATGGATACAAGTACATGGATATGCTGACACCACTGACCAGATGCCTTAGTGTCTTATAATGGGGGAGGCGTGATTACAAAAAGGACTTTTAAAGAATATTTGGGTTTAAAAAGAGGAAGAAATACGACTTCACACCCACTAGGATGGCTGTAATCAAAAAGACAGATAGTTAACAGGTGCTTGTGAAGATAGGGAGAAATTGGAACCCTTAGACACTGATGGTAGGATTGTAAAATGGTGCAACTATTATGGAAAACAGTCTGATAGTTCCTCTAAAGGTTAAACGTAGAGCTACCATATATAGCAGCATTCTTCATAATAGCCAAAAAATGGAAATAACCCAAGTGTCCATCAAATGGATAGATTTAGAAAAGTGGTATATCCATACGGTGAAATACTATTTGGCAGTAAAAAGAAATTAAGTACTGATATGTGTTACAACATGGATGAACCTTGAAAACATGCTAAATGAAAGAAGCCGGTCACAAAGAACTACATATTGTATTTCTTATTATATTAGATGTACACAATAGGTACATCCAAAGAGACAGAAAGTAGTAGTTACCAGGACAGGGGAAAATGGAGAGCAACTACAAATATATAAGGTTTCTTTTTAGGGTGATGAAGATGTTCTGGAATTAGATAGATACATACATACATACATACATACACTATTCTGTAAATATACTTAAAAACCTTTCAATGGACTGTGAGTGGTATAAACCTTCAAATGAGTGGATTGTGTGGTATATGAATTGTATCTCAAAGCTGTTATTTTTTTTTAAGTTAATGGAGGGAAGAAGTGAGAAGTGGAAACAGCTCAGGGGGTGCTGAGATTATTGTTCCTCGCTTAAAAATACCACTATGTTGGAAGTTTTTTTTTGTTTTTATTTATTTTTTTGGTTTGTTTTTTCTTTTATTCATTGCTGTATCATCTGAAATCTTGTCATTTAGGGTTTTTTGTTTTTTGTTTTTGTCCACCTTTGGTGGCATGTGGAACATCCCCCTGGGATCGAACCCCCACCCTCTGCAGTGGAAGCTTGGAGTCTTAACCACTGGACCACTAAGGAAGCCCTTGTCATTTAGTTTTGAAATGGATGTATCCAACCCAGTTCCTAATCCTACTCTCAGTTAACCACAGAGTTGGGATTTGTGTAGTTTAATAGTTATGAAAGTAATATTTCTTCATACCCTGTTTTTTCAGTTGATCAAGAAATTAATGATAACAATCAGATACACATTTTTGTGAACTGATTTTTATTTTACTTTGTTAATATTAGTTCATGGCTACAATTCTTGAAGCGTGTTTTCTGATTAAGTATTCCTTAATTCCTCAATACACAGCTTGATTAAATTGATTGGAGAGGAACCCTTCTCCCTTCCCTATCACTGTCAAAATGTCTTCATATTCCTTATTAACACTTTATCTGGAAAGCTATTAAGTTTATTTCATCCAAAGGAAAAGATCTACCCTTAAAATGTTATTTTTCTAGATAAAGCTTATAATTTTATCATGTTTTAGTGTTTTAATGGTGATAGAGAATTAAAACTTTAAAAAGTCTATTGGGGAAGAGAGCTCTGCCAAACCTGTGTTCTGCTACACAGTGCGGTACCTACTTCGTTGCCCTAACTGAGCCGAGTCTTTGCTATTAGAGTTTTCCCCAGCTTCTTTGTGATTAGCCCATCGTTAAAACTGTTCTTAACCATTGCACTGTGCTGTCTCTGATTGTCTTGTTATATATCCAAGTTGTGGCTAAACATACTGTTTTGTGACATAAAGAACAAGCTCAACTTACATCTGAGAAATGTACTGTATAATTATAATTGCATTTTTGGGGGGGGTGTCAAGCAGTAGAACTATGAAAATTTAACAGATAAGTTTTCAGGTTTTGTCCTTCATTTTGCTTTGTTTGGAGATTGTGTTACAGAATACCACTATAGAGTTTAAATTGGTTTATATAGAAACTGCTTGACAAAAAGTGAAGTTTAGAAGAGATAAGCAGAAACCCAGTGAAAAGAGCTTTGAACTATATCAACATCTAGACATTTTTCCTAGAAATGCTACTAAATAATTGTCAGTGGCCTTGTATTTCAATTTCTTTATCTATAAAATGAGGTTAATGGTTAATTCCCACTTTCAAAATCATAATTATTAAAAATATAAGGAACCATTTGCACCGTGGTACTAGAAGTTTTATTTCATGGTTAATGGCCATATGCTTGAGTCTCTTGAGAATAAGTGTTTATTGTTATATGTCAATTTTGTTGTAACAGGGCAAATTCAAGTATTAACTGGCTTTTAAAAAGTAATTATTTTTTAATGCATCAAAATTAGGTCTGGAGCTCCTTAGTGTCAAATTGGAAGGCAGTCTTTACATGAAAGTAAACTTTTTTTTAAATCTTAAAATTTGTTTTTTATACAGCAAAGGACATATATCCAATAAGACTGATGAAACAGAAAACTAGGAAGAAGCATGTGTGTTAACTCAGTACTGAGTTAACGTCATCATACCGCACCTCTGAGTTCCTTGGGCACCAGGGAGAAGAGGAAACTGTGTGTGTTACATAGCCCTTGGCAATTCCTAGAGTACCTTGAAGTTCAGTGTAGTTTTAGGATAAATAATATTGATTAAGTATGATGCATATTTTAAAAATGTAAAAACTCAAATTATACCCCACCGTCAAATTGCAAATTTGGCATCATTAACAAATTGTGGAGGCAATTCCATTCTACTTCCAGTGTTGAGTGTACACATTTTATGTAGGGCATTAGGAATAGCAGAATAGGACAGGCAGTTTTTACCATCTTTTTTCGTCTCTGGTGGAGACAGTAATTTCAGGAAACTATCAGACATAGATTAAAAATACTAATATGCTCCATCTGTACTTCAGAAAAGTAATACCAGCTGTGTACTTATTTGTGTTGTTTGTAGTGCTAATCCTCCATCGGGAATTGAAGATGAAACTCCTGAAAATGGCGTACCTAAACCGGTAACATAAAGCTTTGAGATCTGGTTACTTATCTGTTTAAAATCTTTATCAATAGCTTCCCGTTCACTTAGGAAGAAAACCAAAATTTAACATGACTGCCAGTATTTTGTATGATCGGGCCCCTTTTATATCTCCTGTGTCATCTGGTGCCGTCAAAAAAGTGTAACCATGAGAAGAAATAGTGGGAGGAGAGTTCAGATGAAATGGGGCATGTGCAAAGGCTTGATGTTTATTGCTACCAAGGAACCTAGTGGTCATAGGTCAATTAGATAGATCATAGTGAGCCTGGTTTTCAAGGCAGACATTGAGTCTTTCAACCCAAGTTTGTCAAGTTTTTTAGCAAAAAATTATTTTTTATATAAGTGACAGTCTGACCTCATGCCTGTTAAAAGTGATGTTTTAGGGGGTGAACAAATCATTGGTCCCATGAGTATTTTAACGTTTTAATCTTGTAAAAAGAAGGAAATTCTTATTCTGCAAGCTTGAACTTGTATACAAAAAAGTATTTAGCCTTGGTGATCTACTTTTTAAATTTACTATTATGTGACTAAGCACAGAACAGCCTTTTAGAGCCAAAATAAAGCCTTCATAAACGTCCCTACTTTTACTCATAGAAACAAAGTATTCCCTCAATCATTTGCATGCAGGGCCTTTTCTATGTGTACATGAATGTCAAGAATAAGTGAGCTGCTTTTTAACTATTTGGTGCTTTTAATGGTGACACTGTGACCCTTAAAATTAGTTGTTTTACTCTTACCTTCATGTTCTTTTTGCTAAGAATTCCTCAAATATTTTAAAAATATCTTCTAGGTATTTTAGTACATTGCCTTAGATCCTTTGTGCAAGAGGAGCAGTTATAAATAGTAGGAAAAAATACATGTGGTGTTATTTACAAAAAGACAATGTTGAAAAAAGGTTTTACTTCACATTCTTATCCCTTTTTATCATTGCAAAACATCAAAGTTGTAAATGAGTTGAAGTAGGTAGTAGCACTATAACTTTTTCTCTAGAATTAGCTCAAAAAATGAAAAATGGTTACCTTTTCAGTTATTCATATCGGACGTTGAAATGGATTATTGAGTGTATTTTGTGGTTGTTTATGTTGATATAGAAAGTGACAGAGACTGAAGACGATAGTGATAGCGACAGTGATGATGATGAGGATGATGTTCATGTCACTATAGGAGACATTAAAACGGGAGCACCACAGTATGGGTAAGTTATTTTTAAATAACAACTGTGTGCTTAAATCAAAGGTAGTGTGTCTGTATCAAACAATCAGTGGTTGATTCCAATGTTTTTACATTTTTTCATCTTAAAATGATATGAAAGAACTCGTTAAAATTTCACATGATGTGTTGCTAAGACAGTAGGTAAAAGCTGTTGACACAAGAAAAAAATATTTGTAACTATCTTTGGTGATGGATGTTAACTAAACTTATTGTAATCATTTTGGCAGTTTATATGTATATCAAATCATTATGTTGTTTACCTAAAATTAATACAGTGTTATATGTCAAGTATCAATATATCTCATGACTAAAAGGAATTTCACCATGAAAATATTTTTTTCTTAAACATAAAGTTAATTAGGTAAAGTTAGCAGCAGTAAAGCAGCAGTTTTTGATTCCTGAAATTGAAATGTTTTTACAAATGAATTGAGTGATACAGATTATTTTTTTTTTAAAATTTATTTGTTTATTTGGCTGCATTATATCTTAGTTGCGGCACGCGGGATCTTTGTTGAGGCGCATGGGCTCTTCGTTGCAGCACGCGGGCTTGTCTAGTTGTGGAGCGAGGGCTTCTCTAGTTGCTGCGTGTGGGCTCAGTAGCAGTGCACTGGCTCAGTTGCCCTGTGGCATGTGGGATCTTAGTTCCCCTACCAGGGATCCAACCTGCATCCCTTGCACTGGAAGGCGGATTCTTAACCACTGGACCACCAGGGAAGTCCCCAGATTCTTTAATTAGAATTAGAAAACCTTAAATTGCTGTTTACGTCTATATTGTTCTTACATTTTATTACTTATCCAGACTTCAGCTTAGGTTTTTAATTTTTTTGTCCGATAAAAACAATATCAAAAGTATTTCTTTTTGCTTTTCATAATGTATTTTTCAAGTGGTTAATTATCCTGTATGCTATTTATGCCAATAGGTTGTCTCAAAGTTTATAGTCTGTAAAGTTGGATCAAGTGAATGGACTGTCATTGACTCATTGAGCACATAAAGAATCTTACAGAAAGATTGGAAGGGAATAAAGTACAGATTCTGATTTTGTTATGGTGGTAGAGTATGAGTTGACGTTTTCTCTATCCTTTTCAGATTGGATGTATGATGTGGTACTAGGGCGTTGGGAATATAAACTTTTCATTAATTGCACTATAGTTCATTAAGCAGCCTTATCTGAAATGAACCAATATACACATAAATCCTTTTGAATATTTTATTTCTTCAGTAGAGAAATTTTTTCAAAAGTTATTTGAAAGAAGCTTAAAGGTAATTCAGTTGTCATAATCAGTTTTGCATTATAATAATGACTGCTGATGTAATTTTAAGACCCTAGCAACTTTTTTAGGGAGGAGGTTTGAGAAGAGACTAAATTATTCAAGTTAGGATAACTCTTGATGTTCTCCTCATCCCCACTTAAAGTAAATAATTAGTGTTGAGCTATGATATTAGTAAGCCTTTATGCTAATAGGCCTTTATCCGTCTGCATTATGCAGAAGGAACACTTTAACATAATATTATAATAATCAATTGCATATTTAGTAAATACTTATATTTAATATAAAATTATTTGTATTTTCAAGTACAGAACAATTAAAGCATATGGTGATTACTTTTTATTAATATGACCAATTTTGGGGTGGGACTTGCATGCAAATATTAAATACATATAGACTCCCATAGTACTTTATCTGAACTTTATTTCTTATAACAGTTTCCAGTTTCATGGCTTGAATTATGTTTGCACGTGTTTATGACCTTTAGATTCTAAATTCTTTGAGTGGTTTATGAATTTTCCTATTCCTTACATTGCCTTAAATATAGTAAGTATTTAGTAAGTGTTCATTCACTAAATTGCGTGTTAAAAACACAGTTGTCTTTGAACTTTTTTTCTCAACATTTGATTATGAAAATTTTCAAACACTCGAAGTTTAAGGAATTGATGTGAACACCCATTTATTTACTCATCACCAAAATTTACATTTTGCTGTGTTTGCTTTATCACCTATCTGTCTATCTACCTACCTGCCTACCTCCATGCCTCCACCCACTCATCAATCCATCTTTTTTATTTTAAATTTTTTTTATTTATTTAGTTGTGCTGGGTCTTAGTTGTGGCTTGCCGGCTTCTTAGTTGTGGCACATGGGCTCCTTAGTTGTGGGATGCAAAGACTTAGTTGCGGCTTGCATGTGGGATCTAGTTCCCTGACCAGGGATCGAACCAGGGCCCCCTGCATTGGGAGTGCAGAGTCTTAACCACTGTGCCACCAGAGAAGTCCCCTTATTTTGTATTTTTTATGCATTTCAAAGTAAGTTACAGATCTTTCTGAAGCGTATAAAGCTTGTTTGACCTTAATATCTCAAGATATATCCATTGAAAACTGAGAGAAAGCCAGGGAGAAAATAAAATTTGATGAATATTTACTTTGTTCACAGCATTTCAAAGGCAAATTTAAAGAGCAAATTGTTTTCAAGGAACAATACTAAATTGGTTTATTATAAGCTGTTAGAAGGTAAAGACTAGAATTTTTTTTAGGTGACATACTTTTGTTACAGAGTTTATTGTATCTGTAAGTAAGGTATGAGGAAAATCAAATCTTAGGGTAGGAATAATTTACCTTGTATAGAGGAGTGGTTTCTTAGCTGTATCTTTGAAATTCAGCCGCTCATTCATTAACACTTTTCAAAGGCAGTTTGTTTGGCACTCTAATAATTGATGATGGGAATATCAACTGTCCTTATTTATCAAAAGTAGTGAGGAAGGGCTTCCCTGGTGGCGCAGCGGTTGAGAGTCCGCCTGCGGATGCAGGGGACACGGGTTCGTGCCCCGGTCCGGGAAGATCCCACATGCCGTGGAGCAGCTGGGCCCGTGAGCTGTGGCCGCTGAGCCTGCGCGTCCGGAGCCTGTGCTCCGCAACGGGAGAGGCCACAACAGTGAGAGGCCCGCGTACCGCAAAAAAAAAAAAGTAGTGAGGAAGATAGACGTGAGCAGATACTTTACTTGCAGTGTAAGTGCTTGAATAGAAACATGTACAGGGTGATTTGAAAGCTTTGAGAGGACAGTTGCTAAAAGTCTACATGTGTGGAAGAGAAGATCCTAGAGGAGGTAATATATGAATTTGTTTAAATAATTCTTGAGACAGAAGGAAGAGGACTGATGATTTTGGCAGAGGAAACTACTTAGATGTAGTGGAAGCATGACTTAGACGAACCACAAGACTGGAGGATAAGGTAGATGAGAGAGGATGCTTGAAAGCACAGAAGAGGGGAGTTAGGATGTTTTTGCTGTGTCGTCATGGAACCCTTAAAGGTTTTTAGGCAGGTCACATTGTTTGAAAATATAACTCTAGCAGTAGTAGTTGAGATGGACTAGATAGAACTTAGTTAATAGATTTGAAGTAATCATCCAGATGGGATGATAGTCCAAACTAAACCAGCAGCAGTAATATGGGGTAGATGGAAGAATTCGATGTATTTGAGTGAATAATAAATGGAAATAACATGGGTAATGGGTTGGTTGTAGATGGAAAGGGAGACAAAGGATTCAGTGACTTGGAGCTTTCTAGAGTAGTTCAGTGTGTATATAACAGTGTATTACCATATATGGGTAATGTGGGAGGAGCAGGTTAAGATAAAATTTTTTGATACATTTATTTTTAAGTTTTTGTAGACATCCAAGTATGTAGGATCTAGCCCCTAGAGAAGCCTGAGACCTCATGGTGGGTGCTATTGAACGGTATCAGATTTACTTAAGTGCAGTTTTCCAGACAGCTAAGGTTCTGTACACACAATGAATGTGAAGGCTTGGAGGCATTAAAAAAGAAAAGTAATGTTTTAAAGGGCAGAATGGGGAAGGAAGGAAAGTAGCTGGGTGGGAAGCAAAGAAGTTCATTTAATGAACTATGGTAAGCCTTTTATAAATACTGTTTTGGTTTATCCTTTAGCGGTTCTGTAAGAGGACCATTTGGAGACAGTCCTTGGTTTTTGTATTTTGACTGTCAAACAGCTAGGACTTTTGTGCATCATATATAGATACCTCAAAGCACTTTGGCTGTGCTGAATTTAGCTTGTTGAAATGTAAGCATCATGGGGCAGGAACCATATTTGTCCAGCTCCTCATTCTCTCTCCTTGGCTTAGAACTATATGTGATGTATTGTTGGTGCTTAAGCACTTATTAGAGAATTAGTCAATGAGATGATTAAACCTTTCAAGTTGGTAATGATAGTACAACTTGACAGTAACAATATATTTTAGGCTCCTTCATACTTCTTGCATTTATAGTAGTGGATCTTTATACAATTATTTGAATACTTTTTTGAATATCCTTATTTTTTTAAGCAGAATAACCTAGGTCTCATAAATTTAATACATTGGAGACAAAAGATGGAAATTGTTAGGCAGACCAGAAGCAGTGAGTTTTCACAAGTCCATTTGGATGACTGGGAGGCAAGGAAGTGAAAACAAGGCATATAAACTATTCTTCCTTTCCCAGCCAAATTTCTCGAAAGTTTGTTAGAGTGGGATATTGAGTTAATCGCAGGTAGGTTTTTGAGATGGAAAATTAGTCAGGCTTTTTAAAAATATTTTTTTATCTTTTATTAAGCAAGTGACAGACTTTTTAAATTAGTTTAAAACATTTTCTAAAATGTTTGAGTTAGTGTCAGTCTATCTAGTTAATATGTGGGTATATAATTTATGTGTACATGTTGAATATATTGCTGCTTTTGTTTACTTTAAGCATCAGGATAATTTTTTTTATTTTGCTTTTAGGAGTTATGGTACAGCACCTGTAAATCTTAACATCAAGACAGGAGGAAGAGTTTATGGAACTACAGGTAAAATTTGTATTTGCATTTGCATCAATAGAAAATAGGGCATATATCTGAATAGGTTATGAATAGATTTTAATAGCTATTACAGCTCAATTAAAAAGAGCAGTTTTTGACCATGTATCATAGAATGGGCACTTTTCTGTAAATGGCTAGATAATGAATAGTTTAGGCTGTGTGCGTCACATAAGGTTCCTGTCACGTGCGTGTGGTTTTTTGTTGTTGTTGCCGTTGTTTTTTGGTTCTACAACCCTTTCTTACA
Organism: Mesoplodon mirus; assembly: GCF_964341445.2. Lineage (NCBI taxonomy): Eukaryota > Metazoa > Chordata > Mammalia > Artiodactyla > Ziphiidae > Mesoplodon > Mesoplodon mirus. The sequence goes on from NC_138977.1 coordinate 90,986,897, forward strand.
GCTCACAGACTGTACAAAGACAATGATTTAAAACATGGAAGTTAACTTCTTGGTACAGAAATCCCTTATTATAAACAAGAAGTCTCTAATCTCTCTATTTTATCTTATAGCTACACCATAAACTTTGACCTCACCTTTTATTTGTGGTAACCATTACTACTCTGTTTGGAATCTTGGCCATATTTAGTGCTAATAGTATTAAAAAGGTGTCATTGTTTTCTGTTTGTCTGTGGTATCTCTCAGCTTCTTATTAATATAGTTCCTTCATTTTGTAATTTTCTAAAGTAGGAACGAAAGTCAAAGGAGTAGATCTTGATGCACCTGGAAGCATTAATGGAGTGCCACTTTTGGAGGTAGATTTGGATTCTTTTGAAGATAAACCATGGCGTAAACCTGGTAAGATTATTGTGGATTATATCAGTTTCAAAAGATTTTTAGTCTAAACAATTATTAGAAAAGTTTTTTTTCAGCATCAGTTTAGAATATTATTTTTAAATGTAATTTTCAGTATCTTAAGCGCATGAGTAATAATGAACCTGTATTATTAAATCTTACAGGTGGCCTAGCATTGTATAAAAGTAGACTTGCATATTGTTTTATTATGATGCCAGTTCTTTTTTTTTTAACATCTTTATTGGAGTATAATTGCTTTGCAGTGGTGTGTTTCTGCTTTATAACAAAGTGAATCAGTTATACATATGTCCCCTTATCTCTTCCCTCTTGCATCTCCCTCCCTCTCACCCTCCCTATCCCACCCCTCTAGGTGGTCACAAAGCACCAAGCTGATCTCCCTGTGCTATGCAGCTGCTTCCCACTAGCTAGCTATGTTATGTTTGGTAGTGTATATATGTCCATGCCACTCTCTCACTTTGTCCCAGCTTACCCTATAATGCCATTTCTAAAGGGAGTAATTTTGATCAAAAATTTGTATAGTCCTGTTGCTTTATGGTAGTAATTGGGAGAATTGGTAAAATTAGAAGATGAGACTAATAGAACTCTAAATTTATTTTTACAGTTTATTATCTTTTATGTGCTGCATAAAAATAGAATTGAAATATTTGTACACTAAAAGTGTTTTATCTTTAGGTGCTGATCTTTCTGATTATTTTAATTATGGGTTTAATGAAGATACCTGGAAAGCTTACTGTGAAAAACAAAAGAGGATACGAATGGGACTGGAAGTTATACCAGTTACCTCTACTACAAATAAAATTACGGTAATTAGTAAATATTCCAAAATACCCCAGCCTTTTCTACCATCCCAGTTTTGCTCCCTAAATACATCAGTTTTTCCCTATAAAGGTGGTTAAATGCTATATGATAGTTTAAAAATTCCATTTTACTGTGTTTGTTTTTTTTCCCTTCCTTCCCTTTCAGAGTTTTATATTAATGATTATCTGATGTTTTTAGTTTCAATTCACAGACTAGCCACAGCTGGTTTGTCTTTATGTGGCCTATCAATTAAAAATTATGTGGTATCTTAATGGGGAATATGTTATTTAACTTAGGCCGAAGACTGTACTATGGAAGTTACACCAGGTGCAGAGATCCAAGATGGCAGATTCAATCTTTTTAAGGTGAATTTTAGTAAATTATCCTTGGTTGCTCTCATTTTTTGTTCTTGAGTCTGCTCCCATACCACTACTCGAGGGACAAGATTAAAGTGGAAATAGCTACCTTTTTTCCAAACCTTCAGCTTCCTGGTGACTTACAAATTTGCTGATTGTTGTTTTATCTCCACTTTTGCAAGCATGTGAATTATAGCCTATTATACTAACAAATGCAAAGTAAAACTATTCTTGCTATATGTTGTGATTTTATTTTGAGTCAAGTGTGTGTTTGCTTGTAGGATATAAAAGTTCATGCCAACAGGCTAAGCACTCATTGTAGACCCCGCTATAATCTTTATCAGAATTGGAGACTTATTTGTCCTAATTTTCTGTTAAAAAATGGTAAGGTAGATGACATACTGCTTATTATCTGTATGAGACTGAAATCATTGGTATAATGTCTTCTGCAGTTTAAGATGGCTCAAGAATCTTAGGTGTTCTTTGACAGTCGCCAAGAAAGACTCAACAAAATTAGGATAAAGTCATAGATTTTTTAAATTAATATTAAAAGGAGCAGGTGTAATGAGGGACTTGCAGGTTGATACCACTTGGGTATCAAGTCTGACTTCTGGCTTCTCCATTCCATAGGATCAGTCCCAAGAATAATAATATATTTTCATACTTGTGTGATACACAGCAACCTACAAACTTCTTTCAAAATCTGATTGTAAACTCTTCTTCCTTTACCTTAATTCTTAATTCTTGATTCTTGTATTGAGTGACACTGGGATGAAGACCGGGAGTGACTTTTAGATTGGGTTATATACCCAGGGAACTTTTGTGGGCAGGAACTTCTCTGTGTCCCATTTGGGGCTACAGCCCTGTCCACCAAAATACTGCCTTATGCAATGCATGTGCTATATCCGCAGATGTAGCCGCTCTGCTGGACACAGTTCTGTATAGAGAATTTAATTTTAATTTACATCCTACTTTGGGTAAGTATTTGGTTCTTGTTCTGCTGTAAATATTTTGAAAGTGTGTGATGATGTCTATCTTATTTTAACTGGTCATCAAGTTCTTTTTGGTGATACCTACTTATTGAGACATTGAATATATTGTTTTTCATGATTGCAATGAATAGTTAGAAAAGTTATCTTCATGAGGAAATAGTTTGTTTGCAATGGTGCTTTTAATTTTCTTCTAACAGAAATGAGAACTGCCTTTTTAAACTGCCAGCTTCTCTATACTTTGTCTTTTTGCAGTAAACTTCTAAAACTAAAGGATAAAAAGAAACTCTTAGGGTCTGGTCTCTTATTGGAGGTAGCCATTGTGAATAAGTTACATACATACAGTCTACTGAAAAATTATTTTGAAGTTTCTTTTGATCATGTGAGAGGAGGTCATTGTTCCATTCTGATTTATTTAATTCTGAATGAATAAGGACTTGAATTTGACAGGTATAGTCAAATTATTTAAGAAATCAGCTTTATTGGATCAGAGAGTTATTTCTGGAGAAGAACATCCATGGCTTTGTAGAGTGTGGTTTAATTTTAGAAAGCCTAGAAACCAGAAAGATGAATTGGAGGAATTACTCCCTGTTAGTGATCAGGAGAGTGACTTATAGTAACAGTATTCTGGCAGCAGTGTATGGTGTGGTTGGATGAAGTCCAAGCTCTTGTCCACTTATCTACCATTTGAACTATAATTATTAGGATTGGTGAGAAAGAAGGAAAAAAGCTTGCCCAGCTTTCTTGATGTATCTGAGTACCTTCAGTGTGCCCAGCACTGTGCTAGATGCTACAGTAAAAGAGGATCTTTGTATTCACGGAGCTCATGATCTGAATGATGTGTACATGTGAACTAGTAACCATGATGTTTTGTGACAAGTGTTATGTTGGTGTATTGACAAAATGCAGTAGGGAGTGTAGAGGAGAGATTGGGTTATCCTGCATTGCAGAGTCTAGAAGGATTCAAATGGGATGTGATAAGTGAAAAATGAGTGAGTTTTCGTTAGTAGGAGACAGGGGAGTATAGAACATTGTAGGCAGAGAGAGCAATGTGAACAAAACCAAATAGCATTAAAGGAGAGTTGGGGTAGATGAGAGATAGAGGAGAGAAACCTGGAAATGGTAGAAATGATGAGAAAGATCTTAATCTAAAACTAGCTTGCAGACATATGTATGGGCAGTAGGAAGCCATTTGAAAGTTTTTGGGTAGGAGAATAGTATGAGCAAATCTGGTTTTTAGAAAAAGAACTGGTACCAGGGTAAGCTATAGAATGTAAGAGGGAAAAAGGGAGACAGAGACTAGATAGGGAGCTGTTGGAGTACTATAGGTACGAAATGAAGAAAGACCCAGACTGATACTGGTGGATGGACAAAGGAACAAATTTAAGAATCAAAATTTAAGCTATTTTCATATCTACTACAAAGATATTTTTTCATCCTTAGTCAAGTGAGAGACAGGCAACTCATCAGCATCTTTAAAATATTTTTTTTTTTTTTTACTTTTTATTAAGTAAATTTTCAAACATTCTAACAGGTAGATAGAATAGTACAAGTGAACTGCCATGTGTTTATTATGGCAGTGTCTCAAGTAATTTATCAACATTTTAACATTCTTAAAGTCTTCTTACATACTTCAATATAAAATATTTTTAATATATTTTTTAGCAAAATGAAAGATGAAATTTAATAAGTATAAAAATAAAATCACTCAACTGGGTACAAAAGCAGTTGTATAATTACATAATTTGGGGTGAGGGCAAGAGAGGAGTGACTAGTGAGAATGGGTGCATACCTGCACAGATGTTTTTTTTTCCTCTGTGGAAGCATGTATGAGTTTTGTCACCAGTGTTGTGAATTTCATAAGCATGTGTCTTGGTCTGTTATCAGTCATTGTACCAAGCTTTCATTTGTACAACTTTTTAATCTGGAAGTACATATCCTTCATTTCTAGGATATTTTCTTATGTTGTTGTTATTATTATTATTTTACTTTTCCTCTGCTTTCATCTGCCTTTTGGACCTCTTATTCAAAAATTGGACCTCCTTATGCTGGTTTCTTTAATTTTCTTAGTTTTTCTCTTTTCCTTTCTCTTTATCTGGGAGATTTCTTCAGCCTTAGAATGCTTCTGTTCACTTTTTCATTCCTGCTATTGTATTTTTGAATATCCAAGAAGATTTTCCTTCAGTATTTAACTTTAGCCTATTCGTATTCAGTAATGCAGTATTTTTTCCTCCCTCTATCTTTCGAAAGATCTTAATGTTAATGATAGATTGTTTCTGTTAGGTTTTCTTTTTGTGCAAGGTCTGTTTTCTACAAGTTCATCTTTAAGTTTATTGCTTTTGGCTTCTGACTGACTTTTCTCAAGTATTTGTTGATCCTTGCCCATTATTAACTCACAAGAGAATGGGCCACTGAAAAGGTGATTGGAAGCTCTGTGCATTTGGGTAGAACTTGTTGATTGTAGGCTTTACTGTAGGGGTAAGTTTTTCTCACAGTCTCCTATGTCAGTATCTTTATCTTTTACTTTTTGTTTTTTCTTTTTGTGATAATCTGAGTTTTCAGAGAAGAAATTCTAGTATCCTGCCTAGAGGGTTTATATTTATATTTGGCTGCTTGAAATGTTCTGGGAGCTAGAGTTATCAGTTCCTGAATCTTTGCGGGTCTTGCTGTGAAAATCAATGTCTTTGCTTTCTCATTGCTGACTTAGGATTCCGATTCTTTGGTCTGCTCAGTTACGATTTTTTCATCTGCTTTCAAAGTCCTAACTTTTGTTGCCTTCCCAGTCTTTTTGTTCTTGTGGGTTGAAACAAAATTGTAATAAATAATTTATGTGATTTTCTATTTTTTCTTTTTTCATCTTAACATGTAAATGTTTTCCTAGGTTATTAAAGTTTTTTGATAAATAACACTTTATAAATAGTTGCATAATCCATCATTTGGGTGTTTCAGAATAATTTCTTTTTAGATATTATTTTGTAGTATTAAACTTTTATGAATAATGCTGTGAAAGGCAGTTCAAGGAAATTTTACAAAATAATAAAGTTTCAGCATAATTTGAGTAAAAATCTGATAATTTGTTTTTTTATAAAATCAGTCATAATGTCTTACAGTCATTTCTTAAAATATTAGATCATGTGGAAAAAATAATCTCATTATGTTGTGATTAAACAAGTTTTGAGTCTATGTAATGCTGAGTGCAACATCTGAAGACAGAGTGATAATGATAATGCAGGTTGATTAGGAGGGTTGCTAAAATGGTGAAGATTTTCATAATTGTTTAGTATAATGAGTATATTATGAAGAAATTAACAAGAAAAGAAAGCTAAGTTAGGAAACACAAGCAATTTTTACATGTTTGAAAATGTACCATGTCTTCTGATACCTTTTCTCACTTCTTCCCCTATTGTAAATACTCTTTAATTTATAATCTCTTGCCCCTCTTTCTACTTCTTTCCAACCCTTCTCCCTTCCTCCTTCCCCATCTTTATTTATTTGTTTACTTATGTGTTTGTTTATTTTTAAGATTTAACCTATTATTCTATCTTTATTACTTTCTTTAAATTGCCTTTCCAGAGATATTCATCTTTATGTAGTTTTTGACAGAATAACATTAATACCCCACGTTTATGAAGTGGTTTCCCATTATCTCACCTGATCATCACAAGAGCTTGATGAAATAGACTGAGTAGTTGTTACTGGTGTTTGATAATAGGGATAGAAGGATTAAAGACTTTCTCAAAGCCTCAAGAGCAGAGACTAGTGTCCTGGCCTTCTGGTGCCCAGCAGAGCTCCCTTTCTGTGAGACCAGATTTGCTGCTCTGCTCCGGTACTAGGGTTCCAGTTGCTCTCCAGATCCCAACTTTTTTTTTTGCGGTACGCGGGCCTCCCACTGTTGTGGCCTCTCCCATTGCGGAGCACAGGCTCCGGACGCGCAGGCTCAGCAGCCATGGCTCACGGGCCCAGCCGCTTCGCGGCAGTGGGATCTTCCTGGATCGGGAAGATCTCAACCACTGAGCCGCCAGGGAAGCCCCAGATCCCAACTTTTTTTTTTTTTTTTTTTTTGCGGTATGCAGGCCTCTCACTGTTGTGGCCTCTCCCGTTGCGGAGCACAGGCTCCGGACGCGCAGGCTCAGCAGCCATGGCTCTCGGGCCTAGCCGCTCCGTGGCATGTGGGATCTTCCCGGACTGGGGCACGAACACGTGTCCCTGCATCGGCAGGCGGACTCTGAACCACTGCGCCACCAGGGAAGCCCCTATTGGAGAATTTTGAGCAGGAGAGAGACATGAGCTGATTTACATTTTTAATAAGATTGCTTTGGCTATGTACAGAGGATGGATTTTAGAGAGGTAAGATCAAAGCAGAGAGACAGTGTAATAGAACAAATGAGCTGTGCTGGTGGGTTTGACCTGAGTTTTAGGAGTGGACAGAATGATAAGTGGTTGAATTTGGTATATATTGTCAAGGTAAAGTTGACATTGGCTGTTCATATGTATTGGATCATTGCTAGGTTTTTGTTTTTGTTTTTATTGAGCAACTCGGTGCCATTTACTCATAGGAAGAAAACTTGGAGAGGATCAGATTGGGGGATAGCGGGAAATCAGTAGCTTTATTTTGGCCATGCAGGTTTGAGATGGTTAGAAGACATGTGAGAAGCTGGGTATAAATTATTGGAGCTCAGGGGAACAGTTGAGACCATAGTGTCAACTCTGAGTATTCCTGACATCCCCAGGAAGAATAGTGCATTTTTTCTTCTGTGTTCTCATAGTATCTTTTATCCCAACTGTTATTTCATAACAGTTGTTGTATTGCTTTGGTGGTTTGTGTCTGTCTTTTCCCACAGTCTGGAATTTTGTTGTATTTCTCTCTGTGGTCTCAGTTTCCAGTACATAATAGATAGTCAATAAATGTTTGATGAATAAATCATGTTTATTTCCCCTGTCACCACATTCGGTCAGTTTTACCTGTCAGATGTCTAACAAATCTGTTTCTTTCTTTCTGTCCTCATTGTCTTAGTGCTGATCCTCATCATCCCTCATATAATTAGTATTAACATTAATATCTTATTTGAAAATGAGTTCCACATAATGTTTATTTGAGAGGTAGATGGTTTCTGGAATTGAATCAGTGGTTTGAATATATCAGAGTCAAGGTGTCTGAATTCTCTTGGCCTTTGCCCCATAGGGAAGGAGAGTGATGCTGAATTTAGACTGAACAGGGGCAGTAGAATTTAGATAGGGCCTAAGATATAGTGATGTTATTTAAGTATAGGGCAACTTGAACTTTATTTAAATTTAATAAATTAATGACGATTTTTAAGATAGGAAGGTGATTATAAAAGCAAAAGAGCATAAAGAAGATTTTCACCAGTCTAAAGGAATATGACTGGACCATACTTCAAAGGATCTGACAGGAGCACAAAGGATGGGCAAATATGGGAGAAATTATGAAGTAAGTAGATAACTGGCTTGAAAGTGAACGTAAAGAGTGAGAAGAGGGATTAAGGAGACAGATGATTGACTTCAGGCTTCTGGGTATACTGAATTCCTCAAGGCCTTTCTTGAACTCTGAAACATGGAGTCTTAACTGAGTATCTTGGACTTATTTATAGTGATCTGAGGGAATTTTGAAAGTCCTTAAAAGTTATAGGTTATTGGACTTTTAAGTGACATTAATTTGAACTTTTTACTAGTTGGGAACATTTTGGTCCCATAATCCATCTTTGGTGCCTTTCACCTAATGCTGTTCTAAAATAAGTTTAATTTTATTATATACTGGGCAACGAAGCATTCTTCATATTCAATTTCAAATCAAATGTTATGAATTTATTTTAACATCTTTACTGTATTAGGTTTGAGTGTTCCATTGAATAAACAAGCTAATAACCCTTTTTTTTAAGGTACAGCAGGGAAGAACTGGAAATTCAGAGAAGGAAACAGCGCTTCCATCTACGAAAGCTGAGTTTACTTCCCCTCCTTCTTTGTTCAAGACTGGACTCCCACCGAGCAGGTTAGTGAGATACTGATGATTCAGTTTATTGAAGGCATCAGTATCTTCACCTTTAGTGCTATATGAAGTATAAAAACTGAGTGATATACCAAAAAACTGGGACATTCTGCTTGGTTTTAGTACAAAATGAATTCTTTGTGAAAAACTCTTCTGGGTGCTCTTTCATCTAAAAAAATCTAGGTAAGCAAGAAATGAACAATGGAATATAGTTACATGTATATATAAAGAAACAACAATCTCACATTCAGGACAGGTGGTGACAGCAAAGGTCGTGCTGTTTTCTGTGCTTACTATTCTTACATAAAGAACTATTGAACTTCCTAAGTCTAGATGTACTGGCCTAAAGATGTTTCACTGATTTTAGTAAAAGAGGTGGTAGAAATTTCAGCCTGAGAAATTTTTCAAATTAAAACCATTTTCTTTTCTTTCTTTGGTTTGTTGTGATACTACCTAACTTTGAGTTCTACACGGTACCAAGTGTAAGAGGCAAAGATGTTGGCAAATGTCCTTTTAACTTCAACATAACAAGTGATTAGCCCATTACCAGGAAAATGGTAATGGATAAGCCAAGACTAGGGAAGTTTTATGTCAGCAGTTTAATCTTGGGTTAAAGATGACTTAAACCAGTTATTTCTCTGAACCTGAAACAAGTCAGTAACTCAACTATTACGAGTTCTCAGCCAGATCATTTACCTTTTGTGTTACTTTATTTTATGTAGTTTCCTGATTTTGTCATTCTGATATCTCATACTATATGAATGCAGAAAGAAAACTTGTAATTTAGCCCTAAAATAAAGATTTTTGAAACTTTCAGCCAAAATTCAATATCATAAAGCCATCTCAGATTTTGACTGTCTCTTCTTAATTTCTAGTCATGCATATATACACCACCAAATGTAAAATAGATAGCGAGTGGAAAGCAGCTGCATAGCACAGGGAGATCAGCTTGGTGCTTTGTGACCACCTAGAGGGGTGGGATAGGGAGGGTGGAAGGGAGACGCAAGAGGGAGGGGATATATGTATACATACAGCTGATTCACTTTATTATACAGCAGAAACTATAATACAGCATTGTAAAGCAATTATACTTCAATAAAGATGTTAAAAAAAAAACATAAGGGGAAAAATGACTAAAACAAAAAAACAATTACTAGTCATGGGCTTTTCCAAATAAGGTTTTCTAAACCAAATGCAATCTCATAAAAGTGTTTGTCTAAGAAGTTATGATAGCTGAGGAATATTGATTCTTTTAATATGTAGTATTCTTTTTTTTTTCATATTTTAAAAGAGGCCAACCTTCATTCATTGAGTTGATGGTGTTCTACATTCTAGAATGATATTAAGAGCTTGGACTCTAGAGCCAGACTTCTGGCTCAAATTCTGGCTCTATTACTTACTAGCTGTGAATTACACTAGCTGTGTATTACTAGCTAGTGTGTATTGGGCACATCGCCCAATCTTCTTGTTCTTTCATTTCTTAATCTATAAAATACAGTAATAATACTACATAATACTCTAACTGGATAGTTATATATATTAAATGGATTAATTTATGTAAGGTGTTTAGCACAGTGGTACATACATAATAAATATTCTATGGATGTTTGTTATTATCATAATTAAACTAATTGAACTTTTAAAAATCAATAGCAGTTTTTCTGTGTTTTGCCCACTTCCACCCCCTCCCCTCTTTTTAAAAAAAATTTGGGCCAGATTATGTAGGACATTGTGCCATTATAAGGGTTTTGGCTTTCCCTGTAAGTGAAATACATGGGGAGTCACCATCAGATTTTGAGCAGAGGAATGAAATAATCTGATTTAGGTTTTTAAAGTCTCAATTTAACTGCTTTATTAAGCTCAGACTACAGAGGAATTAGGGCAGTAATGGGGAGGCCAGTTAGGAGGCTATAACAGTTATCTAGACAAGAAATAATGATAACTTAGACCACGGTGGTAGTGGTGCAGATGGTGAGACGCAGTCAGATACTGGACACATTTCAAAAGACATAAAAGATCTTTTATACCTGAGGCGGAAAAAACTATAGGAGGAATGATTTTTGGAGGGAGGAGACCGAAAGTTCAGTTTAGAACCTGATAAAATTGAGATGCCTACTAGTTATACAAGTGGAATATTTGCATGGGAAGTGGATAAATAGATCTAGAGTAAGGGGAAAGGTATGGACTGGAGGTACAAATCTGGGAGTGATCAGTGTTTAAATAGTACTTAAATGAATCTGTGAAATTGAATTAGTTTGTAAATGAGGTAAGTATTAATAGAGAAGTAGTAAGAAGACAGAGCCTTGAGGCACTTCCATGCAGGTCAGAAAAATAAGGATGGAACAGTAAGAGACAAGTAGAGAAGAATGACTAATGAAATAGGAGGAAAACCCAGTGTATATCTTGAAAAGGGTGTGTTTCAAAATAGGAAGAATGTTTTAACTATCAAATAATATTGATTGGCCAAGAAGAAGAGGACTGGGAATGACTTTTGGATTTGAAAATGCAAAGGTTGTGGTGATTCTGACCAGGACGTTTTCAGTGGTATAAGGTGAAGATTTAAAAAAAGACTTTGTGGAATGGATTCAAGAGAAAATAGGAGGAAAGGAATTAGAATGAACAATTTTTTGAGTTTTTTTCTTTTTTTTTTTTTCTTTTTTCTCTTTTGAGTGGGCAGAGAAATGAGACAGTATCTGGAGGGAAATGTGGGGTCAGGAGGAGGGTTTTTTGCCAAAATGAAAGAAATTACAGCATGTTATTATATTTATGAGAATGAGTTACTAGAGGGGAAAATTGATGATACAAGAATTGAGAAGGGACAGTTGTTAGAGCAGTGTCCTTAAGAAGGTCGGGGGGAGGGTGGGATGTAATATGCAAGTGGAGGATTTAGCCTTAAAGAGAAGCATGGACAATTCACTCATTGTAATAGGAGGAAGGGCAGGTGAAGGTAGGTGGGTGGTTAATGGTGATGGAAACAACTGAAAGTTCTCTTTCTGATTGCTTCAGTTTTTCCCAGCAGCATAGAATGCAGACTTATCTGGTGAAAATGAGAACAGTGGAAGAGGGCGTTGAATGTTTGAGAGGAGAGGAGAAGGTCTGAAATAGTTATTTAGAGGTGTGTGAATAAACCTGGGGGAAGGGAGCAGGATTGCTAGGCAGTTACCTGGAGGGAAGTGTGGGGTGAAGAGATGGCTTTTTTTTCCAGGTGGGAGAAATCACAGCATTTTTATATGCTGATGGGAATGAGCAGAGTGAAAAATTTATGACACGGGGAGAGACTGTACATTTCCAACTTTTCTTGAGGTTAATGGCCATAGATTGAAAATGAAACAAGTCAGCTTGTCTGGGTGTGTTTGTCTTTCCCTTGTCAGGTATTCATGTGTTCGTGAAGAGTAGCTAGAGTTGAATTTAGCAGGGGTTGAAGTTATACCAGGCACATATGCCCAAGGGAGAGAGGGGCAAGGAAGGTGAGAGTGTACTTGAGAGAGTGATTATAATGATGGATCATGGATCTAAGGAGAGATGGATAAGGAGTGATGGGAGGACACTGGTGGATAAGGCACAGTAAGAAGGAGGTTAAAAAAAATGACAAAAATTAGCAGATTCATCACTTATGCTGAAAAGAATAGATGATTACCACCACAGTTTGTAGAAACAGACGTAGCATGTTAATACTGTCACTTTTGGATGCAGAGAACAGTACTCATTGCTCATTAGAAAAGTTTGTTTTCTGGATTCATCTTCGCTTGATCAAAAGGATACTTCTCAGCCACTGTGAAGTATTTCCCTAAATAAATATCTGTGTTTTATTCTTTATAAAGTATTTCCATTTTATTCTTTGTATTTATGGAAATTAGATGTTTTTGAAAGTAAAATTTTATTGACTTTAGGGAGAAGACAGTAATGTCATGTAAGTCATAATAGAGGCTGTACAGCAAATATTTAGCAGTAATGAAGTGTACTACTGACCTAATCATTGTATTTCTGTTGTTTAAAATCTTAGATTGCCATATTAATATATAAATGGCTAATGGTATGTTTGCAAAGAAAAATTTTTTTTTTTTACGGTTCTTTGTACTTTATCAGTAGGAATGTTGGATTTCTAACTTTCTGTATTGCCCGGCAAATTGTTAATATTTGATATATCAGAATGTTTTTTTTAATCTTTAAAAGTTTTCATATAGATCAATAAGCAGAATATTACCATTACTACCAGAAGCCCCTGTTGTGCCCACTTCATTTATTGTTTTCATTTTTTAATGTTTTATTTTGAAAAAAATTCAAACTTAGAGTTGCAAGGAAAGTATTAAAGTCTACACACTGTTCAGTCAGATTCACCAGTTGTTTACATTTTGCCATATTTGCTTTATAATTTCTCAAAAATATTTTTTTCCTTAACCATTTGAATGCTAATTGTAGACATGGTGCCCTTTTACCCCTGAGTACTTCAGCATATATTTCCTAAGAACAAAGACATTGTGTTCCGTAATTATAGGAAACAGTTAATCAATGTCAGAACATCTCATAATGAATCAGTACTTTAATATACAAGCCATAAATTTTGCTGATTATTTCAATAATATCTTTCATGGCAGTTCTTTTCTTTCCTCCTTGATTTAGGATTTAGTCCAGGATTATTCGTTACAATTAACTCCTTTATCTCTTTATTGATCTGGGACAGCTTCTTGAACATTCTTTGTTGACATTGACTTGAAGAGTACAGTCTGGTTATTTTGTAAATCATCCTTCAGTCTGGGTTTGCTTGATGTTCCCACGTTATTAGATTCAGGCTTTGCTTTGGGGGCAGGAATACTACATAAGTAATGTGGTATTCTCAGTGAATCAGCCTGTAGGTACATGATGTCAGTTTGTCCCATTTTTAGTGGTGATAACTTTAATTACTTAGTCGTGGTGGTGTCCTTTGCGTTTCTGCAAAGTTACTGTATAAATAAGTAATCTGTGAGGAGACTGCATAAATATTCTGTTTGTCTTTGAACTTTCCATGAATTTTAATGTCCGTTTATGATTTTTGATTTAATCAATTATTACTGTAATGACTGAAAGTAGTCATTGTCTAACTCTGTTATTCCTGTTACATTTATTAGTTGGCATTCTACTTTAAAAATGAGCTTTTCCACCTCCCTCACCTACTTATTTATTATTAGACCCATTAATTTTTATTTTATGTGTGAGAGAGTTATAAATGGGGTATATAAACTATATATATACATACACACACACGTATATGTATACACACACATATATGTATACTGTAATTCATATTGATGCTCAAATTGTTCCAGATTTGGTCTGTGGGAGCCTCTTCACACTGGCTCCTCTGACCTTTTGACATGTCCCCATCATCTTTTTTTGAGGATTTCTTTATTTTCTGATGTTTCCATCTTATGTTGTACTTTCCCTGCCCCTTCCCTAGAAGCAGTCATTTCTTGAAGGAATCCTGATGCTTTTTAGTGGGAAATGGTAATTAGAAACCACGGTCTTGGCAATAGTTATGCTCATTGCTCTTGGGGTGTCACTATTTCTAGGTCTTTCCAGCACTCAGAGCTAGGAAAAAGCAAGCAATTTCAATGTGAAATTGACATATGTATGTTATTTTTATAAAATTTTAATCATATAGTCATGTTTCTTTTACTTCTAGTTTGACACCACAGGTTCTACTCCTCTTTCCCTATTTTGTATTGCATCTTCCTTTTTCCCACAGTGAGAACCTAGTTCCAACAAGTTCAATATATACACTCATTTGCTTAATACTGAAATGCACACAAAATAGATTAGAACTGTGCACTTACCATTACAAAAAACAAACCTATTAAATAGAGTTCAAGATTTCTTTCAATTTTTCTTTTTCTTAGATTGAGGGTATATAGTTAAAATATTGTGTTCAAAATTTTCCTTCAGAGTAGTTATATGTATTAATCACTTAAAAGATAATTTGATCCATTGTTTGTTTCTGTTCAGTATTAACATTTCTTTTCCTCCATGCTTATTGACTTACTTTCTACATATCTAGAACATTTAACATAGTTCCAAAGGCAAGACTATCCAAAAGTATATTCATATTAGTCACTCTTTTCGCAATTTTTTTCACTCCTGTCAATAAACAATTTCATTTCATCTAGTTACTGGCTTGTTCTTCCTGTGTTGTTTTTTTTTACATAAATAAGCAGCTACATAAACATGTTTTTCCTATTGCTTTGAAAGAGTGTCTTATTACTCCTTTAAAGGATTGGCAAGAGTGTAAATAGGTGAACACCAGGGATAAAATTAACTTTTTTTAGAATTTTACTTTGAAAGACTTTAATTATTCTGAAATGGAATTTTAATGAAATATATATTTAATATAGGCTTTTATGAAACACAGAATGTTGCTGTTAACTGGTTACACTAACAATATTTACTTCTATTATTGAAGAATTAGGGAAAGAAACACCAACATTTCAAATAAGGTTTTATGAAACTGCAGAAATTAATGTTATTAATTTGTAAAAGCACTGAAATTTATTTCTGGATAATATATATAACCTGAAGTAAGCCTTTGGTTCTTTTCTCATTTCTGCATTTTGACATCATACTGTCTATGTTGAGAAGTATTTCTAAAAATATTCTAGAATTAATAAAATGTTGATAACAAAGACATCTATATTTGAATACCACTAGCAGTCTTAGTTCCACAACAAGTATTTCATATAACTTGAAGAGAATGATACTATCGGAACATGCTAAAGGACTTTAGAAAAAGTATGTCAAGGAAAAAAGAAACAGAACAAGGGGGGTCAGAGGCAACAGTATGTAAGAAAAAACATAGAAAATTTATCTCACCAGAAACAGCACCTCTTCTCAGTCTCAGACAAGTACTGCCTCCAAAAAAGCCAATTCAAGCGTTGGGAAGTGGCAGGATCAATATGGGAGGGCCGAATCACCTGATCTAAGGTAAGGCTATTTTTAAACATTGGATACTCCTGATGTTTAGGTCATCAGTGTTGTTTTATCTCATTAGAAAGATAATAAATTTTGACTAGGCTGTACCATTTTCCCCCCTGAATTACACTGTTTCAGTATAGAATTGGGGGTTTTTACACTTACCTTATGAATCAGCCCTTATCACCTCATGTCTCGCTCCTTGTCTCTCTAGCTTTTTATAACATAAATCACCTGGAACCATGCTAATGGGTGCTCAATAAATGTTTTCCTTCCCCTTGCTGCAGGTTTAATTTTCCTTTCTCGTATCATACCCTATTCAAAAACCCCTGGGTGCTTTTCACTATCTGGAATAAAATTTAGCTCTCTGAGCCGGTCTTTAGGACCTATAAAATTGGACGCCATTGAATCTTTCCAATCTTTATTTCCCAACTACAGTGCATAAACCTGCCATTCTATTAAGTGGGTCTAGGAAGTACTATCTCCCTTATTGTTGCTATGCTTTTTATTCATAATCCATCCTCCGTAGAATTTTGGTTTGTGTTCTACATCTTAAATTTACAAAGCATACAAACCTTGGATGGATATTGTAAACTCTGAGCCTGTGAAAATGGGAATAATAATTTCTATCCTAAGCGATATAATGAGAAGCAAGTGTGTTAGGGTATGAAAATGTTTTGCCAACAATAAGCAGCTATACTTTGCTTGACTATACAATCTAAGCAGTTATACTTTGCTTGACTAGAAATACAGACTAAGATACCTTCTTAATTTATCGCTTGAAGTTTTAAATAAGGTAATAGTATATGGGAGTGTATTTTGTTTGTTTTCGTTGGTAAAGAATTTAAAGCTTTCTTCCTGGGCAGCTTGATGCTGTATTAATGTGTGTTTTGTTTTGTTTTTTATGAATTTATTTTATTTTATTTTTGGCTGAGCTGGGTCTTCGTTGCTACGTGGGCTTTCTCTAGTTGTGGTGAGCGCGGGCTACTCTTCGTTGCAGTGCGCGGGCTTCTCATTGCGGTGGCTTCTCTTGTTGCGGAGCTCGGGCTCTAGGCGCACTGGCTTCAGTAGCTGTGGCTCGCGGGCTTTAGAGTACAGGCTCGGTAGTTGTGGTGCACAGGCTTAGTTGCTCCCCGGCATGTGGGATCTTCCCCAACTAGGGCTCGAACCCGTATCCCCTGCATTGGCAGACAGATGCTTAACCACTGCGCCACCAGGGAAGTCCCATGCTGCTATTACTTTAACATCTGAAATTTCTTTTATATAAACCATTTGACTTATAATTTTTATCTTAAAATAGTTATGCTTTTGATATAACAGTTTATTTCTTGAAATAAATTGGCCATTTTATAAGGAAAATATTGGTTTTTAAATCTGAAAGTGATACATTTCAGTACTTAGACTATATAACTTCCCCCTGGCTTCCCACCCCCCCTCCCCCCGTGCCCCAAAAGATGGTTTGGTAACTCAGAAAACTCCCTATTCTGATTTTGTGATTAGTCTCAGGGAGTATAGGTAGTAGGAAATTTGACACTGTATTTTCAGTATGTATTTTGTGCTTTTGAAAATTAAAAATTAAAAAGAAAAAATAACTGTAGATGAAAGCTACATACACTTTCTTATAGCATACGATAACAAATGAGATTCCAGCTCTTGTAATTAATGTAACTGAGAAATGGGGAGTTTATTTTAAAGCATTCCTCAAGTCTCTTTGTAAAGAACGATTAAATGATGGTTGAGATCCTTTTCATAAATTACTGTATTTGGAGACCCAGACTTTTCTCACCCTGTTACTCTTAATTTATATATTATTGTGTTTTTTAAATCTTTAAGCTAACTATAGTATATAACAATAACATTTTATTGGTGCAAGTTTGTTTTGTACAGATTTGTAACTCTTGTAAAGCGAATTAATGAGAAGAATGAAGTCGTTTTAATGAACACAGAAAATTGGAATAGGCAATGTGGATGATTGCTATAACCTTATGCCAGTGTCCAATTTATTTCTGTATTTTGTTTCCATTTTACAATCTTAAACTATGCTCCTTTTAGGTAATTAGTTGCAAATTCTAGGTTGTTTTATTAAGCTTGTTTTCCAATATCAGAATACTTTTAAACTAACCCAGACTCTTGAAGGAGGAATAGTTAAAAATTGTTTTACAATGTATAATCACTAAGATATTTAAACCTGCTCGCATGTTTTATAAATAGACAAACAAAACTTAAAAGTGGATGTTAAATGAACATTAAATCTAAGATTGACTCCCTCATTTGTTCTTGCTGCTTACTGTTATGTCTTGATGAAATCGTTTACTGAAAAAATGTACCTGTACTTCATAGCATTTGAGCACTCTGAATGCATGTTGCTATATTGTGTAGCTTGTAAGATTTTATGTGATTGGACATATGAAGGCCTTTTTTTTTTAATTACCTGTAGAAACATATCTTTTCCTGTCAGTGATACATTTAAAAAATGCAACTAAGCATAAATATGGCTGGTAAAGCTTTATTCCAAACTCTGCACAAAAGTAAGTAAACTTGGCTGCCCTAATAAACACAATTTATGTCCTCCAGTGAGTCAAATTTTAGCATATTTCACCTTTAAGTATTCAAGGTTTTTTGTTTGTTTTTAATATAGCTTAACAAGTAACGTGACATTTTAAAAATTCAGGACCCAGAAAATTAGCGTGGAAAACATTCTGTGGGTAGGAGGGGTTTGGAGTTGGTCATACCCAAGCCTGAATATTGACGTTAGCGCGGTACTTCACAAAAGAGCCTCTTTCCACATCTGTGAAAATGAAACTGATTGGACTTACACCTTACTTTCAATGTACTTACAGATGAAATAATTTTTAAGCCTGTGAAAATGCTATTGCAGGGCACCACTAAAGTGTTAGTTCCCTTTGGATCTCTGCTCCCATCATAGGCTTTACCAGTCTCTTTGAATATGGTGTGATAGGAAATTACATGTCCTGAAGACAGTTTTTAAATTCTGTGATTTTTTTTTTTGGACGTGTATCACTTTTCTAGAGAGAATTATTTTTTATTAAGAAGTCTCCACTTGAAAAATAGAATGTAAGTATAGAAGCAGTACTGTCTGTCCACAGAACTCAAAAGATCAATATGAAAATATGTATGTAATGAAATCCTTACCATAATTGTTAAACCTTTATAGATATGACTTTAAATTTATTGAGTAATAAAAACATTAATTTTTATTAACTACTTTAAGTTCTTTCTAGAAGAGGACAAAATATAAGTCTCTTCTTTGGGCATGCCATTAGTTGTAGTCCTCGACTTTAGCTCTGTATTGGGGTTACATGGCGAGCTACAAAAAATATTGGTGCTTCGGCCTGAGAGACTCAGATTTAACTATTTGGTGTGCACTCTGGGCATTGGGGGCCTTAAACGCTCTCTAGATGATTCTGATGTTCAGGCCAAGTTGAGAACCCCTAATCCATTAGTGGGGTGTGAAATCAATTTGCTGGTCTCAGCCACCAAATATTTCTTGGTTTTATTTTGGTTTTTTTCCTGTCTTATTTGTAAATATTAATAAAATCATATTTGATATTAATGTTATTTTTCCTTTATAGTAAGTGTAAGTAAGTACTGTTTTATGAACCTTTTTTAATATAATATATATACTGGATTGCTGTGCAAAATGTATTTCCTAAATAACTGTTTTGTGGTTTAAAAAGTTTAAAAACTACTGTACTCTATCATACTTTCACTTAAGATGGACTCAGCGGAGAAACTTTTTTCTTTTTTACTTTCATCTTTAAAATGGGAATAATAATAGTTGCTACCTCATAGGATTATTATGAGGAGTAAATCTATATAAAGTGCTTAGAACAGTGCTTTCCTAGCACCAAAGTAAGTGTTCGATAAATACTAGCAATTGTTATTACCAAGAAAAGTAATCGTCAGAGCTAGTGCTTTGTTTTTCTCTTAATGCACATTAAAGACTTTTGTTATGAAGACTGTCCTTCATTTTGGCTGGTAAAAAATAAGCTCAGAGATAAATTGGTGGCCAAAGATTAATAACTAACCTTTTATCTGTTTTCCCTTGGTTGTGATTTTGTTACTCTTAGGATTTCTATTGTATCTATGTAAGCAGCTCTCATACCCTTTCTGGAACATCAGAATCATCAAAATATGTCATTTTATTTTAATTCCACTAAAATTTCAGAGGTGTTTTCATATTCATCTGTGCTAGGAGGATAGGTAGAGGTTTTTGTGACTATTCACTGCCTGTATTAAACTGTAGATTAATGAAACTGTAGCTGTCCACTGTGGTTAGTTGCTCTGTCTTTCAGCTTTTTACTCTATGGTTGAGTCCAGTATAGAGAAGAGAATCTTGATAACTGCATTAGCTGTCTGCCTTATTGAACAAATTTGTAAACCCAGTTAAACCTGTGCTATGTAGAAATCCAAGTTACAGTAGATCCTCATGGTGAAGCTCTACTAAATTTTTTTATTCATTGAAATAGAAAGTGGTACATCAGAAATTTTAATAATAATATGGTTCAATATTGTTTTCCATAATGTGACATCAGAATTGATGTTTAATTATTCACCTGTGTTAAATATTAAGTGATTTTTGTTACTTTGGTACATATGTGTCTGTTGTAAAATATTTCTAACAAAATTTCTGATTAAGGTAAATCAATTTGTGTGGTAAAAATGCTTGGGCAAGGAGCTGTTACTATTATGGACATGTAAGGAATTGCAATTTTCTAGACTCCCTCTAGTGATATACATTTATTAAGGCTAATTTCTCATTTGTATGTTTTCATTTTATTTATTTATTTTTAAAAATATTTATTTATTTATGGCTGTGTTGGGTCTTCGTTGCTGTATGCAGGCTTTCTCCAGTTGGCGGTGAGTGGGGGGCCACTCCTCGCTGCGGTGCATGGGCCTCTCATTGTCGTGGCCTCTCGTTGCGAAGCACGGGCTCCAGGCGTGCAGGCCTCAGCAGTTGTGGCACGTGGGCTCAGCAGTTGTGGCTTGTGGGCTCCAGACCTCAGGCTCAGCAGTTGTGGCACACGGGCCCAGTTGCTCCGTGGTATGTGGGATCCTCCTGGGCCAGGGCTCGAAGCCGTGTCCCCCGCATTGGCAGGCAGATTCTTAACCACTGCACCACCAGGGAAGTCCTGTATGTTTTAGAAACACAGTATTTGCCATTTTGAATCTTTAGTGATAGAGCAATCCATTTAAAGCTGAAAAAGGTAATCAGACATCTCTGAACATATTGAAGATAAACTTTAATAAATGAGTACTCCCATGTGTCCCAGAATTTTTGAAAGCAGAAGTCGTTAGAAATCCATGGTCAAAGGTTATAGAATCTTTCCCCTTTTGCTACTTTTAACAATTCAGAGAATTTATAATCCAAGTTGCAAATCCAAACAAATTTGTGAGAATTTGTTCTTGATGGGAATAAATTTAAGAAGATGGAGAGGGGAGAATCCAGCAATTGAGAATAGAAGAGAATGGAAAAGAAAATGGGTAGAAATAAGGATTTTTACTATGAAGTTTAGGTAGTAATAAATGGTGAGGGAAATCCTGGTTTCAGAATATACACCTTTATCGTTTGGGCTGTTGGATCTGAGATGTGTTTATATATGGGAGAGCTGATGGCATGTGCTTTGATAGGAAATTATAGTGGTCGTAGCTTTGTAAGTCTTTTAAGTTCTAGGCAAAAATAAGAGCAATATTTGTTTTGTCAGAAGTATTTCAATTTTTCTAATGTGTGACTGTTAGGGTAGTTTCCCAGCT
This sequence comes from Mesoplodon mirus, assembly GCF_964341445.2. Lineage (NCBI taxonomy): Eukaryota > Metazoa > Chordata > Mammalia > Artiodactyla > Ziphiidae > Mesoplodon > Mesoplodon mirus. The sequence continues at coordinate 91,008,172 of NC_138977.1, forward strand.
GCACTGAAGGGTACACGTTAAGTAAAATCACTTTTGATCTTTGAGATCATGAGGGAACCTAGGTGGTCAATGACCTAGGCATAAAATCAGAAAGGCTTGAACATTTTTTAAATGTTATGAACAGAAATCTTAAGTGGCAGGTTAGTAAGCAGGAATTAAATATGTAGTTGCAGACATTTCAAATGCCATTATAGACTTTTTATAGTTCTCTCTTCTTGTTTTTGTGAGCATAAAATTATTTATGGGACTTTTCAAGGTTTACTTGAAACATACTTTCAGTAGTTCTTGATTTCCCAAAGTCTTAAGTTTTTCAAAGGCTGCTTATCTTGCTAGAAGGCAGCATGGCTCAAGGGAAGGGGTCTGAGGCTTTGGAGTCAGGAGGAAAGTTAGTTTTGCCATGTAATCATTACTGAGGTCAGTGACATCACTCTGGCTCTAGCTTTATCATCTCTAACAAGTATATATTAATTTTTTAAGTTAAGGGTTATTCTGAGGTTTAGGTATAGAATGTAATCATTCAATAATTGGTAGCTGCTGTTATTAGTCATTTTAGGAACCTAACTGTGGTGACCTGAAGGATCTATGGTACTTTGTTTTACTTCTATAAAATTTTAAAAACAGAATTGTTCAGAACTGAAATATAGGTGAAGAGAAATTCATCTAATTTGCATCCACTTTTCATTGCCAGTTCCTACAAGTGACTTCTGTTATCTTGTTAAGCATATATATTTTTATAAAGTTCTTAGCTACATGTAAAAATGGCTTTAAACGTTATTTTATTTTCTTTTATTGTTAGATTTTCCTATTAAATTTGCAGCATTATTTTGTGATAGACTGTTTTTCCATCTACTCACAAACTTTAATGGTTGTAAATACAATTGGAGGTGGGGCTGGCATTTAAATATTTGAATTTTTCTATCTAAAGGCAAGTTATCAAGAATGAAAAAGTGGTTCCCTATTTATTTTTTCTAATTCTCAGAATAAATAACTAAGGAAAATAACCTTTATGTATCAAAGTGAGCATCATTTCTTTTCAAGCCCTTTTGAGGAATTTTTAAGATTTCTGTAATAGAACTATGATATGTGTTACAATTATAGTGGCCAAAAATTTTTATTTCCATTTGTTTAACATTTTCTACTGATTCAGTTCCACAAAGATAAATTCACTTGGAGACTATTAAAAAACAGTAAATTTTGAAGAAAACCTACAAAAATACTTAAAATTTAGCATTATGATCATTGTTGGGTGTGTTGGTCTTAGCTTATTAATAAAACTTAGTTTTTATGACTATGCAAAGTAGTGAGATCTAAGTGAAGTTTTTTCAATGTGTGTTGTGATCTGATTTTATTTTAAATTATATTGCAAAGGGTTTTAGCCTTTATTTCTCACCTAATATTTGTGTTATTGTCCAAACATCTAATTAGGTGAAACTGAAATGATTGAATTTTTATGTTACAGGAGATTACCTGGGGCAATTGATGTTATTGGTCAGACTATAACTATCAGCCGAGTAGAAGGAAGGCGACGGGCAAATGAAAACAGCAACATACAGGTTTAGTATTTTAAAAGTTATTATTTTTTTTTAAATGAAGGATTATATCTGTGTTCTAATTTAATTCATTCATAGCACTATGCTATGTGTACGGTGATTTAGATGCTACAAAGGGGATTTAAAATGTGGAATCAATCACCATGTTATTACAAAAGCTGTTCCATTTAAAATTTATAACCTTTGGATCTTTTTCAGTAAGATATTTTTTTCCTTGCTATAAATGTGATATATAGGCTCATTGGACTAAAAAAGGAAAATATGGGAAAAGTTTAAAGAAGAAAATAAAACCGTCGATAGTTCTGCCATCTAAAGATAACCACTCTTAACATTTTGGTACATCCCTTCCTTGTCACTAAGCAAGATTGGGATAGATACTACTATGGTTATATTTTTGTGTATCCTTTTTTTTTTCCATATAAAATTATCATTTACATTTTCCCATATTCTTAAAAATATTTAACAGCTCCTCATGATAGATTTATTGTATGGCTATACCATAATTTATTTAATGTGAGATTTCTCGGTGAAGTAGATCTCTTTGCTTTTCAAGTGAAAGAATGAAAGAAGATGAGTTATTAATAGCTTATATAATTCAAGTTTGAACTTTGAGTAATTGAGACTTTCAGCTGTTAGCTTGACCACACTTTTTTTCATTATTTATTTTCTTTCTCTGAGTACTTTAAAAGATGTCCAGTGTTTTGATTCTTTATTATCTTTAATAAATTATGTAAATGTTCTTTTTAGCACCTTTTAAGGTAAATTATTTCTAAAATGGAAGATAATCCTCTTTTTTACCCCCACCATTAAAATGTCATGCTTTCTTAAAATAATACTGCTTTCTACTTTAAAAACTGGCTTATCAGCATAAGCCTTATAAAAATTACTGTACTTAAATGTAGGAAAAGTTAATGAAAGGAGATTATATGTTTAGATGATATGCTTTAGCTAGCAAGGATTTGAAAAGTATAAATTAAATATATAACATCATGTTGCCTGTTTTTTCTAGTTTTCTCAAACATGTTTGCACATCAGATTCCCTTGGGGAGCTTGTCAAAAATTCAAATTTCTAGGTGCCACTGTCCTGTAGGTTTGGTTTCTGTCCCTTACCTGTTCACATAGATCAATATTTTGTAAATACTTTTACTTTTTAAGTATAAACCCTTGTTCCTAAAGGTACAAGGCTCACATGAAGAAGTTTTTTTATGTATCTGGCTGCCTGTTAGTTGCACCCTATTGATGCATGCCTTATAGTCTCTTACTTTGCAACCTGATAATGACAGGCCTTGGTACAGTGAATATCTGGTTCTCTTGCCACGTTAATTTCTTAATGTTGGTATCTATGACTAATGATTATATCGCCTTAATTTGAATACTTTAACTTTGGTTGAGTAACAAAGATAATACTCATTACATTTTATTTATGAAGTACTTAATTGTCTCATTTAGAATATTTTTTTTTTTTTTTTTTTTTTTTCTTTTTGCGGTATGCGGGCCTCTCACTGTTGTGGCCTCCCCCGTTGCGGAGCACAGGCTCCGGATGCGCAGGCCCAGCGGCCATGGCTCACGGGCCCAGCCGCTCCGCGGCATATGGGATCCTCCCAGACCGGGGCACGAACCCGTATCCCCTGCATCGGCAGGCGGACTCTCAACCACTGCGCCACCAGGGAGGCCCTAGAATATTTTTAAAACAATTATTCCTTAAGAATTTTATTTGTAATGATTCAGTTTTGTCTAGGCTTTGAATATGAACATTTTAAAAAGTGTGTTTGAGAGTGAATACTCACATCTGTATAATATCTGTATAATATACGCACACATCACACACATAGAAAAATTACTCCTGCTTTCCCAGAATATATGTAAGTGAATAAAACTTATTTCTTAGATTAAATGAGATTCATTTACTGAGTTTAATCTTAGATAAGAACATTTATTCATCTTTTTAATTAACTGTGCTCTAATTTTAGGTCCTTTCTGAAAGATCTGCTACTGAAGTAGACAACAATTTTAGCAAACCACCGCCATTTTTCCCTCCAGGAGCTCCTCCCACTCACCTTCCACCTCCTCCATTTCTTCCGCCTCCTCCCACTGTCAGCACTGCTCCACCTCTGATTCCACCACCAGGTAAATAGTAAATAAGACATTTGATTTTGAAAGAAAAATAACCTATGAGTGTTTTTAAAATTTCGAATTTAACAATTAAAGTATGTATTTTAAAATAGCATCTTCATTGATTGCACTACATTAAAAGTAATAGAATATGAAATTGATTATGTAAAATCTTCAGTAGATTCACACTGAAACAGATGTATACGTGTCTTACTTTTTCAGTAAAGCAAAGAAGCAATGTACTAAAATAGGGAAGAATGGACAGACACTAAAATTGTGATCCAAAAATATGATAGTGATCCTCAAATTAAAGTTGCTAGTTGTATATGTATAAATTCACATTGAATCATATTAACTTGTTTTGAAAAAAAATTTAAAGATACTTTCAGAATGGCGTAAGTCAGAAAAATTACGTCCTGTGAAGGGATTGAAATGAAAATCTCAGTCTGTCTGGTCATCTTTCTTTGTATACTGGTTTCCTTTTAGGAGACTTTCTGGGTGCCAGGTATCTGATATTTACTTCTACTACACAAGAGAGAAAACTAATGTCAATTTTTATCATATTCTTAGTCACTTTTGGTTATTTATTAAAAACTAGATCAGTGACAGTAGAAAAAAATTCACAAATAATTACCAAATTTTATACTTTCATCCTTTTGTCTGAAGACCTTTGTTATTTTATTCACGATAGGCTTTCAATATTTATATCCTTTAATCAATTTTTAATGAAACTAACAGGATTGATTGAGATAATAATTACTTTCTTCCTAGGGAGAATGCCAGTAGTAAATATTAAAAATTAGCTCCTGGTCCTAACCAGAACTACATGCGCTACATATGTTAAAATTTGCTTTCTATTAATAAAATCAGTTTATACTAGAGAGGCTTGTCCACTCACTTTGCATTTTCAAGAGAGTTGTCTTTGTTTTAAGCGGTGGTGATTGTAATTAGAGTACAGAAGCACTTAAAGGGTGTGACTAATCCTTCCCTGTAATACTCATCCTTGGCCTCGAAAATTCACCTACTGCATTAGCCCCACAAGCACAACGCCTTTGATTTTCTTCTGAGATTACTTCTGCTTTCAAAAAGGATAATTATGAAACCTGACCACGGCTTAGGGAACCTGTTGTCTCAAAAATAGAGGAAAGAGAAGACTGGAGAGGTTACTCCAGAGAACATTATTTCTAAAGTTCAGTGAATTTCTTGTTCCAACAATAAATTGCTTGTTCTGAATCCGAACCCATTCAGAAGTTGTGCCTGGATCTGTGACTCTTGAATCTTTAATGTGATGAGAATTAACTATATGAAAAGAGAAAGTAATGATGACTTAGTGATCCATAAATGAGTTCTTTGCCCAATGAAAAAGATAAAATGTAGAAATAGTTTTGAACGTATTCGATTTAATGAGACTAAAAGATGATCAATATATGTGATTACAGTCTTTACCCTACATTGCTTTGTAATCTTATTTAAGCTTTACCAGCTACTAAAGGTGATTTAAAAGAATTTTTTGTTTACTAGCTAATATAGTATATTCCCAGATGGCTAACATATATTTCAACACTTGCTATTTATTAAAGTAAGTGAGAGAGAGGTGGTATGAACTAATGATAAAAAAATAAATACTTCCCTGGTGTAAGAATATTTAGAAGCCCTGTAGGATATCGATAGGCAATGGCATTATCTGGATGTGCGTTCTTTTTCAAAATGGCAAAATCATTCTATTTCTTTGCTGTATAACCTCTGTTTATAAGGATGACAAATCTTTTAATTATGTTTAGCTTATCTATGGCATTATACTGTAGAGTACCAGTGATTATTGCTTAAGCTGTCTATTTAATATTAATTTTCAGCTACATGCTTTCCATATTTTAAACACCTGTCCAGATTTCCTTTGATGCTTATCCTTAGAGAATATTTCCATGTCATCCTGTCAGCATTTAAGGAATACATATTCAGATGAATTCTAATGCTGGTTAAGCAGTACCTATCTGTGGTATATTTGCTGGGGGTGGTAGTGAGGGAAAGATACCAATTCATATTAAAACCAAATATTTGTAAGTTGAGACTATCTGGATTACTCCTTATTTCACTAGATTGTGAGCTGTTGGAGAGAGCATAGGCTGTGTATTTCCATTTATGTTTCCCCGCAACGCTAATCACAGAGGTCTGTGTATACTTGACATTCCCTTAATATGTTAGCTAATTGAGTTAACAAGGTATTTATGTATCCATAACACCAAAGGGATTTTCAGATTGACAGTTGGTACAGGCACTTATTAATCAGAATGAGCACTGGCTTTAAACTAAAGTATGGCTGCATAGATATATATATACATATACCAGATGAATGTAGGCCTTGATTAAAGCCACATTTTCAGTTACCACTTACCACAGAGTCACATGATTACAGTATATTCTGTAGAGTTTGCTGTAATTTAGATCACCTTAAGAAACATAAGCAACTAGTGAAAGAAAGCTGTGGTTCAGGAGTCGTTTTGTAAGTACTGCCTTAAAAAGTACTCCATTTGTCTTTGAGAAACCTTGGGTTATCTTTTTGCTTCCTTGAGAAATAAAAAAAGGAAAAATGAAAAAAAATCTTTGGAGAATTAATTTGAACATTTTAGTGTTGCATTTGTTAACATTAGCTTTCAAATGTTTAAGTTTTTAAGACTGTAGTTCTGTATATGATGGAACAAATATAGTAATGATGTATTATGCCCTTAATTTGGGGTGTTATCCAGATTTGCTTGGAATAGTCCTATTATATGTTTTGTCCCAGCTTAATTATTACTATTCACTCTCAGAAACGCCTTGGTGTGGAGGATTAAATTTATGGTCAGCTCTTGGAGGTTTACAGATGTGGCTTCTTGCATGAGTGGACAGTTACTCCTTAGCAACAATGAATTGATAGAGACAGCTTCATTCAAGGGACTTTTACTTTCAGATAGTTAACAGAAAAGAAGAGGTGTGTTGCTTCCTCTCCCCCTCAAATACACATACATCTAGAACATACATGAAAGTGACAGGCCAAGATCGTATTTCTGGCCACAATGGATTTGTACGGAGAGCAGAGGAGGTTTTGTTTTGGAGAGTACAACAAACATGTAAGGTCCTAAATGAATGTTGTGAGTTCTGGATTAGCTTTTTTTAATGAAAAAGTATTTAATATGGTTCCTTGCCACCATACTAACAGTAGCTTGAAAACAAACACTCATTATTCAAGATCTTCCTTCATTTTCGGAAAATCTATTATTTTCATTTTCTAGTGAACCAGAAAATTAGATTATTAGATAATCTAAAATTAGATTATTTTCCTGTTAGCAGTATGGTTTCTAGCACAGCAGCTAGCAAATGTTTTGGTTACAGACCCCTTTATACTCTTAAAAATTACTGTAGACCCCAGAGGGCTTTTATTTATGTGTGTTATATCTATTTTTTATTAGAAATTAAACCTGAGAAATTAAAATATTATATTTAAAATATTATTTTGAGAGTATGCATAATAATCCCATTACATATTAAGAACATTTTTATGAAAAATTATTTTTCCAGAACGACAAAAAACATTTAGTGCAAACAGTGGCCTTGTTTTACACTTTTGCAAATCTCTTTACTATGTGGCTTAATAGAAAAAAACCGGATTCTCTTATTTGCTTCCACATTAAATCTATTGTGATTTCACATGTCATGTAGCCTCTGGAAAACTTCATTGTACACTTGCAAGAGAATGAGCATGAAAATGGCAAATAACATCCTAGTGTTTATGAAAGGAGTTTTGACCTTGCAGATTCCTAGAAGGGCCTTTGGGATGCCCAGGAAGCTCCAGATAACACTTTGAGAACTGCTGCTTTGTCAGAAGCTTGGCCTGTATTCGATGAGTATTTTCTGCATCCTTGAGGAAGTACAATTTTGTCCCTTTATTTGAGAAGCTATTTTGTGAATATAACATTTATTAAGCTGATTTTATAGTTCCATGAAGATTTTTGGTCTTACACAGCAAATCCACATATTAACTGATGCTGTTTGCCAAAAATGTAAGCATTATAAACATGTAGTTTCTAGAAATACCTTTTGAAAAATAATTTCTTGAAGTTTTTGAGAACTGTACTCGTTTTCTATTTTGTTGTGTTTTTCTATATTTTTTTAAAAAACCAAGAGTCTCTCAGTGTTTTCAGTAAACTCAAAGTAGGGTATAATGCTAAGTTATCTGTAACGAATACTGTTTTTTGGCACAATTAAAGTTAATTTAAATTTAAGTTTTAATAGAAAATAAAAGCTCCTTCAAGATGTTGATTTTTTTAAACGTCTTTTTTCCCCATGGATGCTCCCTTTATAATAGTTATATTTTTAATACACCATAGATGCTGTATTTTGTAGAATTGAATTATGGTTTAATATTTGCCTTTTGTTTGTGCTACTCTTCCTGTCACTTTGCCATTAGATGTGAGCTTGTAGAGATTAATTCCTTTACAGGTTATTTGTAAAAATATTGATATTTCTATCAGACGTTTTTATTTGTCTAACATAGAATTTTTGTTTTCCGTAGGCTTTTAGATTACTTTATAATAGGAGGAGTAAGAGATCTTAATAAAGATAAAATAGTTCACCCATTTTATAGTTAATGTAAAATTATCTTTTTTACTTCTTAGGTGTGGAGTATGCTGATAACTATTTTTGTTGCTTTAAGTTTAGTGACCATAGCACCTTTTAACATATTTTTTCTTTAAAATTACTTCCATTCCTTTTTTTTTTTTTTTTTTTTTTTTAATTTTTTATTAGTTTCTGCTTTATAACAAAGTGAATCAGTCATACACATACATCTGTTCCCACATCCCTTCCCTCATGCATCTCCCTCCCTCCCACCCTCCCCATCCCACCCCTCCAGGCGGTCACAAAGCACCGAGCTGATCTCCCCGTGCCATGCGGCCGCTTCCCACCATCTATCTACCCCACGTTTGGTAGTGTATATATGTCCATGCCTCTCTTTCGCTTTGTCACAGCTTACCCTTCCCCCTCCCCATATCCTCAAGTCCATTCTCAAGTAGGTCTGTGTCTTTATTCCCGTTTTACCCCTAGGTTCTTCATGCCATTTTTTTTTTTTAAAATTCCGTATATGTGTGTTAGCATACGGTATTTGTCTTTCTCTTTCTGACTTACTTCACTCTGTATGACAGACTCTAGGTCTATCCACCTCATTACAAATAGCTCAGTTTCGTTTCTTTTTATGGCTGAGTAATATTCCATTGTATATATGTGCCACATCTTCTTTATCCATTCATCCGATGATGGACACTTAGGTTGTTTCCATCTCCGGGCTATTGTGAATAGAGCTGCAATGAACATTTTGGTACATGTCTCTTTTTGAATTATGGTTTTCTCAGGGTATATGCCTAGTAGTGGGATTGCTGGGTCATATGGTAGTTCTATTTGTAGTTTTTTAAGGAACCTCCATACTGTTCTCCATAGTGGCTGTACCAATTCACATTCCCACCAGCAGTGCAAGAGTGTTCCCTTTTCTCCACACCCTCTCCAGCATTTATTGTTTCTAGATTTCTTGATGATGGCCATTCTGACTGGTGTGAGATGATATCTCATTGTAGTTTTGATTTGCATTTCTCTGATGATTAATGATGTTGAGCATTCTTTCATGTGTTTGTTGGCAGTCTGTATATCTTCTTTGGAGAAATGCCTATTTAAGTCTTCTGCCCATTTTTGGATTGGGTTGTTTGTTTTTTTGCTATTGAGCTGCATGAGCTGTTTATAAATTTTGGAGATTAATCCTTTGTCAGTTGCTTCATTTGCAAATATTTTCTCCCATTCTGAGGGTTGTCATTTGGTCTTGTTTATGGTTTCCTTTGCTGTGCAAAAGCTTTGAAGTTTCATTAGGTCCCATTTGTTTATCTTTGTTTTTATTTCCATTTCTCTAGGAGGTGGGTCCAAAAGGATCTTGCTGTGATTTATGTCATAGAGTGTTCTACCTATGTTTTCCTCTAAGAGTTTGATAGTTTCTGGCCTTACATTTAAGTCTTTAATCCATTTTGAGCTTATTTTTGTGTATGGTGTTAGGGAATGATCTAATCTCAGACTTTTACATGTCCTTGTCCAGTTTTCCCAGCACCACTTATTGAAGAGGCTGTCCTTTCTCCACTGTACATTCCTGCCTCCTTTATCAAAGATAAGTTGGCCATATGTGCATGGGTTTATCTCTGGGCTTTCTATCCTGATCCACTGATCTATCTTTCTGTTTTTATGCCAGTACCACACTGTCTTAATTACTGTAGCTTTGTAGTATAGTCTGAAGTCAGGGAGCCTGATTCCTCCAGCTCCGTTTTTCGTTCTCAAGATTGCTTTGGCTATTCGGGGTCTTTTGTTTTTCCAAACAAATTTTGAAATTTTTTGTTCTAGTTCTGTGAAAAATGCCAGTGGTAGTTTGATAGGGATTGCATTGAATCTGTAGATTGCTTTGGGTAGTACAGTCATTTTCACAATATTGATTCTTCCAATCCAGGAGCATGGTATATCTCTCCATCTATTTGTATCTTCTTTAATTTCTTTCATCAGTGTCTTATAATTTTCTGCATACAGGTCTTTTGTCTCCTTAGGTAGGTTTATTCCTAGATATTTTATTCTTTTTGTTGCAATGGTAAATGGGAGTGTTTTCTTGATTTCATTTTCAGATTTTTCATCATTAGTGTACAGGAATGCCAGAGATTTCTGTACATTAATTTTGTATCCTGCTACTTTACCAAATTCATTGATTAGCTCTAGTAGTTTTTCGGTAGCATCTTTAGGATTCTCTATGTACAGTATCATGTCATCTGCAAACAGTGAGAGCTTTACTTCTTCTTTTCCGATTTGGATTCCTTTTATTTCCTTTTCTTCTCTGATTGCTGTGGCTAAAACTTCCAAAACTATGTTGAATAAGAGTGGTGAGAGTGGGCAACCTTGTCTTGTTCCTGATCTTAGTGGAAATGGTTTCAGTTTTTCACCATTGAGGACAATGTTGGCTGTGGGTTTGTCATATATGGCCTTTATTATGTTGAGGAAAGATCCCTCTATGCCTACTTTCTGCAGGGTTTTTATCATAAATGGGTGTTGAATTTTGTCGAAAGCTTTCTCTGCATCTATTGAGATGATCATATGGTTTTTCTCCTTCAACTTGTTAATATGGTGTATCACATTGATTGATTTGCGTATATTGAAGAATCCTTGCATTCCTGGAATAAACCCCACTTGATCATGGTGTATGATCCTTTTAATATGCTGTTGGATTCTGTTTGCTAGTATTTTATTGAGGATTTTTGCATCTATGTTCATCAGTGATATTGGCCTGTAGTTTTCTTTCTTTGTGACATCCTTGCCTGGTTTTGGTATCAAGGTGATGGTGGCCTCGTAGAATGAGTTTGGGAGTGTTCCTTCCTCTGATATTGTTTGGAAGAGTTTGAGAAGGATAGGTGTTAGCTCTTCTCTAAATGTTTGATAGAATTCGCCTGTGAAGCCATCTGGTCCTGGGCTTTTGTTTGATGGAAGATTTTTAATCACAGTTTCAATTTCAGTGCTTGTGATTGGTCTATTCATATTTTCTATTTCTTCCTGAGTCAGTCTTGGCAGGTTGTGCATTTCTAAGAATTTGTCCATTTCTTCCAGGTTGTCCATTTTATTGGCATAGAGTTGCTTTACTTCCATTCCTTTTTGCACCTTTGTGATTATTTTACTTTATTAAGAAATAGTTTTATAGTAGTCTACATCCTGGTTTTTTTTAAAGGGTACATGGTAGATGATGTATGTGTATATATAGTATTTAAAATATTGATGAATAGAAAAGCATGTGGTGGAAGGTAATATTTAAAGATTTTTATACAACTTTTTGTACTCAGTTTTTTTGTGCAGACTTTACTTACGAGCTTGATTACTTGAAAGTAGAAATTGGTGAGACATAAGGAAAGTGATCAGGCTATCTATTTGTAACATACTAGTGTTGATGAAATTTGTAATTTACAAGTGAGAAATAGGAAGCATAGTTCACATAGTTCTTCTGCTGTGCTTTTTTCTTTCATTTGAACTGAATAGAGAAATGATAGGTAGTAACTATATGTATTAGTTAGCTCTTGCTCCATAACAAATTACTGTAGAACATAGTGGCTTAAAACAACATACATTTATTATTGAACAGTGTTTGTGGGTTAGGAATGTGGGGACAGCTTAGCTGGTCCTCTGCTTCAAGTTCTCTCACAGGCTTTGAGATGGTCATCTCAAAGGCTCGACTAAGAAAAGATTTCTGTTCAAGTTCACTGACCTCTTTGTTGAAAAGATTCACTTCCTCTCCAGCGCGGTAGCTTGCTTCATCAAAGCGTGAATGCTGAGAACACAATAGAGGAAACCAGCAAAATAGAAGTCACTCTCTTTTGTAACCTAGTCACGGAAGTGACATCCCATCATTTTTGCTGTATTTCGCTTGTTAGAAATAAGTCATTATATCTAGCCCACACTCAAGGGGAGGATATAAATACCAGAGGTATAAAAAGACATGAATACCAGGAGGCAGGGATCACTGGAAGCCATGTCAGAGATTGCCTATCACATAACTCTTTTTTGCCATAGCTATATAAAATAATGATGGGATACATTGAGAATGCATTCATAGATAATTTTTATTCATTTATCTTTTGAGTACAGAGCCTCTGTTAACTTTGTGAGAATTTTTGAAATATAGATGAGTTCCTTTTGATATGACGTTTTGCTGGTCTGCTGCCTTTCTGTTTCTTTGCATCAATTCCTTCAGTCCCTAAGTAGGATTTTAGGTGCTGTACTTCTTTACATTTACAAGTACTTATTATATACTGGAATTAGTTAAATCCTATTCTCTTTCTTTTGAAGATGCCAGATAGTATAGGCTGTCATAGAGCTGTACTGTTTTACTTAAGAATGTCACATGCTTTGTTTGTTTCATAAAACTTTGAAACGGAATTTATTTTATGTGTTTTGAATATTGAGGTGCTCAGCAGTGCAATTAGTAGAGAAGTTTGGATGTAATCCAGTGATTTGCAAAGTATGGTCTCTGGTCAGCAACATCATCATCTCCCTGTTGGGGATGCAAATTCTCTGCCTCACTCCAGACCTACTGAATCAGAAATTCTAGGGGAGGGGCCCAGCAATCTGTGTTTTAACAAATTCTTTACAGCCACTATGGAGAATAGTATGGAGGTTCCTTAAAAAACTACAAATAGAATGACCATATGACCCAGCAATCCCACTACTGGGCATATACCCTGAGAAAACCATAATGCAAAAAGAGTCATGTACTAAAATGTTCATCGCAGCTCTATTTACAATAGCCCAGAGATGGAAACAACCTAAGTGTCCATCATCGGATGAATGGATAAAGAAGATGTGGCACGTATATACAATGGAATATCACTCAGCCATAAAAAGAAACGAAATTGAGCTATTTGTAATGAGGTGGATGGACCTAGAGTCTGTCATACAGAGTGAAGTAAGTCAGAAAGAGAAAGACAATTACCGTATGCTAACACATATATATGGAATTTAAGAAAAAAAAATGTCATGAAGAACCTAGGGGTAAGACAGGAATAAAGACACAGACCTACTAGAGAATGGACTTGAAGATATGGGGAGGGGGAAGGGTAAGCTGTGACAAAGCGAGAGAGTGGCATGGACATATATACACTACCAAACGTAAAATAGCTAGTGGGAAGCAGCCATATAGCACAGGGAGATCAGGTCGGTGCTTTGTGACCACCTAGAGGGGCGGGATAGGGAGGGTGGGAGGGAGGGAGACGCAAGAGGGAAGAGATATGGGAACATATGTATATGTATAACTGATTCACTTTGTTATAAAGCAGAAACTAACACACCATTGTAAAGCAATTATACTCCAATAAAGATGTAAAAAAACAACAACAGAAAAAACAAATTCTTGAGGTGATTCTGATGGCCACTGAAGTTTCAAAACCACTAATCTATTCATTCCCTTTAGAACTTGAATATCACTTTTCCAAAAACTTTTGGCCTGTAATAGAAATCTTGCTTTTACTATTGTATGCAAAACTTTCCAGGAAAACAAACATTTTTTTCCTACTCATTTTACAGATAAAGGATACAAAAAAGAAACACAGTGCATGCTTTGTGTATTTCAAACCTGTTGGCTGGGCAGCATGTATGTTGGCCAGGAAAGGTGGGATTGTTGAGGGAGACAGGACCGGGAATTTTGAGATGCATTTTCTTTTTCATTACACTGTTTCTTTTGTTAACAAAAGTCGAATACCAAACGGTGATTATTTTAGATGAAAATTCTGTTGGTTTAACATTATATTACATATTTTCTTAGTAGAATTTTGAAAATACATTTGCTAATTGTCAAACAATGGATTGTATAGTGTTTCATCAACTCTTAAGTTCTGTTTCAGTGAACACTTACCAATAAAGATTTGCATTGAATTATCTTAGATGAAATATAGGTCTCACAAGAAGGACCCTTTATAAGTTCTCATGCCAGCTTTCTGATGTGTAGATACTGTTTGGAAAGACATCTATATCTGTCTGTCTATGTTGCATAATTTTTGTGTTCTTAATCCTTTTCAGTTGATTTTTTAAAAATCTGTCCTATGATACTACTGTAGTAAGATTAAAATTTAAAGCAAAATGTTTGTAATTTTAACTACCTTCATAGCATACTTAATAGTTTGATTATATTCTTTTATTTTTATGTTTTGTGAAGTTTGATAAATGTTTTTGAGGAATAAATTTTGAGAGGGCTGATTAGTATTTTCTTACTTCACATGAATTCACATTGTAGTTAGCTGAAGTGATGCATGTTGCTTGTGTATTTACTTAGGTAAAGTTATTAGGATTACAGAGTGGGTTGCTGAATTTGGTATGGTTTTTTTATCTTACACACCTAGGACAATAGTCATTCATTTAAATAGTCATGTATTTAAATGTGAAAACTAGGTCACATAGTGAAGTCCAGTAGTGCTCTAAAAAAATCTATACTGTTCTAAAGAAAATCAAGTAATAGTAGACATTAAGAACATTTAATATGCTCTACCTTCCTTAATTTCCCATTTAGTTTGGTGTCTGGGACTCTGCTAGTTTGTATTGTTTGCTGGATTCTTTTAGCTTAGTAATATAGGAAGCAGCAAGGTACCTCAGGATGGATGAGAATTACCATGAAGTGTAGCTCATTTTAGTAGACTTGTGGATGCCTAATGATTTTTGAAACATGATGGCTGCCTTATATATCTTTTTCAGTCTTCTTGGTTTTGTAAGTTTAGCATATCCTTTTATTGCATGGGTGGTTCAATAAGGTGCTTCATTCTCCATTTTAAGGCCACTTGCTGCTTTAAGATCTTTTTGTATAAACCTCTTATTCTGGTAAAACATGCACAGAAAAAGTTTAAATAAATTATTGGCAGATGTTTCATTGACAAGCAAACTCTTGAAAGCAGTTTTTTTCATTATTTTTTCTTATGCATTTAGTTAATGAATTAGATTACTTTTTCCTCTTTGGGAATAGTTTTGATGCAGTTTTTAAGATTGGATTTAGTAAACCATTCTGACTTTGTTGAAGTTATTGTGGTATAAAATGTTCCTTGAAAAAGTTATTTATTTTTAAAATTTTTCTACTTAGAAATGTCGTTTTTCTTCAAACACGAAACTGTTATAATTTGCATGACACATAAATTTTAAATTAGGATTTATGGGCACATTTGACCAATGTAAATTGAGAATGTTTATACATAGCTTATTTCTTAAAGTTTATAATGTGTGCTAATGAGTGAGAGTCACTCAAATTAGTATTTACTGACTTCTATAGAAGTAGACTTAGTGTGCCCTAGGGGTTTATATATGTGACTTGGCTATACCCCCTATCCTCCCACAAGTCAAGGGAAGTAATAACCTTTCCACACTCGTGTCAACAAGAGCAAAACAGTTCACACTAACACTTGAACCTCCCTCGTAGCTTTACTAACGTGAATATCCATCATCTTCCAAGGTCCCTTGCACTACCTGCAGTACTTCAGAGCCCATTGATAACTCCCCCTGGTAAACTGGGAACATAACAAGATCAGATGTTGAGTATCAAACTTAGTGTTAATTTCATGGAGTTTGATATTTGTGTAGGCACAAGTGTGCCTTTTTAACCGATGTCTGACTTCGTTCGTGATTACAACTAGTGGGGGAAACCTTGTTATGAAGTTGTTAGACTGGGATTTCATCAGGAAGTCTGACGTTACATTTGAATCGTTGGTCCTCTGCAAGAAAACAGAATGCTGCTTTTGACTGAATAAGCCAGGACAATGAGGCGAGGGGTTGTATTTCAAGGTTTTCTTTGGTGATGGCATAAATACATAACAGGTTATGAAATCCAATTACTATATTAAATTTCATCACTTGTTTTTTAGGTATTCCAATAACTGTACCACCTCCAGGTAAAACTTTTTTCATGTTTTCTCCATCATTGTTAATAAACATGAAATTTCAAGCTTACAGTTACAGGAGGGACAGTGTGGATGTGGTTAGAATGTGGAATAGGCTATTGGGATTTCAAGGTCCTATTTTCAGCTCTGCCTTTGCTTCATTCGAGTTTTGATTGAGATATTTAGTTTTCTTATACTTGTCTTACCCATTTCTGTAGAAGTAGAGATTCTGAGAAAATTCTTACCATATCAATTTATTAAAGAAAACAGTATAGGATTAAAAATAAAATTTTTATTAAAAATTGTTTTTTCAGACCAATGAATTTTTTATGTATGAAGTGACTGCAAGAGAAGAGAAAGATCATTTATCTGATTTTATCATGGTTTCTGATTTTTTTATTTTTACCCCGCTGGCATAACTCAGTGTTGTGAGAAAGTATGTTCTGAACCACACAGATAGATTGACAGCTGGACAGATGGTTGTTCATAGAGCAGTGATTAAATTGTTCATTGTTGTAAGGATATGATCAATAGGAGTTTATATGTGGCCCAGTGTTTTTTACTTTTTTTTTTCAGTTCTTTTTAAATTTTTTTTATTTTTTGGTAGTGTGATACGAATATGATAGCAAGTGTATTTACTGAGTTCAGTATTAAAAGTCAAGAAGTATAAAGAGAATGAGAGGTGACAGTGCTTGGAAAGGTGGGTCTAAATTCAAAATGACCTTGATAAACAGAAAATAGTGGAGTTTAGATAGCATGGGATAGTATACATATTTAGATGTGGGATAGAGAGTCACTGATTATGTATGAATATGGCTGAAAAAGACTTATTAGGAAAAGTCATAAAGGAATCATTGGTGTGTCTTTATAGGTTAAAAAGAAGTGTGATTGTAAGGCTATATAAATTAGGATTGTGACTCTAGGACTAATGTAGTAATTGCTGACTTTTACACTGCTAAGATGCTTAATAGAGGAGACCCTAAAAACTGGACACAGTGAAGATGAGCATGGTGAATTTGAAACAGCTTGAAGCAGGGCTAAAAATGGATTTAAATGGACTTCTGAGAAGGGTTAGGAGAACTGGGATTCATTTTTACCTAGAATACTAAAAAGGAAGCTTAGTGGAAGTGTTTTCAAACATGTATTTCAGTGGATTGCTTTTTGTCCTCATGCAGATCAGCATATGAATTGTAGTGAGAGAGATTCAAATTATATAATTTAATGTGCTTCCTAATAGTCAGGGTTATTAAAGCTTGGCAGGAATTGGTGTCATAAGGAATTGGTATCATAAGTTGCAGAATCTTCAAGTCTTGTTGGGATATTTTATTGCCTATCTGAATTTGAAAGTGCAGAGTAGATTAACTGTTAAGGTCCCTTGTAGCCATACCCTGTGGTATTTCATTTAGGTTTTGTGAATTATTCAGAATGCAGACCTCATGATATAAAGGTACAAATTATTTCCTTTCTAAACTAATTTAAAAACTATATTATGTGCTTTTCTTTATAAATTAGTTCTTTAGGGTTGTGCTATTTAAAACGTATTTTATGATGGATGTTCTCAGCCTTAAGTATTTATATATTTACTGGTAAGATTTTATTTATAAATTATACATTTTAAGGAAATTTCTATACATGTAAACTCTCAAAATATTTTTTGAAAGAGGTAAATGCTATTTTATTTGCTTTTCTTCTAAAATACTTAAGATATATTTGGTGGCAACACTACTACTGTTTTATATATGGAAAAGGTAAGGCATTGAGATTAACTTTCTCACACTCACAAAATGGGCTGTGTGTGGTGCTGAAAATAAGACCGGGTGTCCTGACTCCCAGTTTGTGCTCTGTGTATTAGACCAGACTGTTCATGTAAAGTTATATTCCTCCAAAAATCTGTTCATAAATTTAAGCTCCATTTTTTTCCTGTCCATTATAACATAGAGAAGCACGTTATATCCCCAGAGAAATTTAGTGACACACAGCAACCTTAACTCTTGTCATTAAGTGTACATTCTGTTAACTTTTTTTATCTTATATTGAATGTTTCAGGTTTTCCTCCTCCACCAGGCGCTCCACCTCCATCTCTTATACCAACAATAGAAAGGTAATCAGTATGGGTACTGTAAACTTTTTTATCATTGATAGGCTTCTGACAGAAGAATCATATGTATCTTGGTAATATTTTCAAAGGTTTAATTTTATAAACAATAGTACCTGCCTTTTAATTCATAAGTCTAGATCTATATTAGTTACTTTTATATAAGATGTTGGACCTATAGCCTAATAACAAAACAGGACAAAGAAAACTAAATGATAGTATTTTGAAATATCTTGCTTTGATTTACAATACTCTTATTAAAGAAACCTCTAGATTGTAAAAACTTGGCTGTAGTCAAGTTTTGTGGGATGTACAAACATGACTAGTAATCATGAATAATGCATGTCTGTTTTAGGATTAAGTAAGGATAATAACTATTTTCAGGGACCACAGTAAAGCAAAGCTGCCTTATTCCTTGCTACCCAGTGCCTTATTCCTTGCTACCCATCTTATTCCTTATTCCTTGCTACCCATCTGCCTTATTCCTTGCTACCCACAGTAAAGCAAAGCTGCCTTATTCCTTGCTACCCATCTTCCACAAAGGAAGATTGGATCCCTTCTGCGTGGCAGTAGCCTTATTTTTTATACCCTGCGTTTATGGTTTGTGTTATTTGGAATGCTGTGGTAAAGAACATTTACCTCATGGATGGCAATACCATGTTTAACCCCATAGGTTTTGGAATCACACTAACCTCGTTCAAATTTGGCTTCAGAATTTCCCAGCTTTGTGTTCTTAGGCAAGGTTCAGAACTATTCATTGAGACTCAGATTCCTCTTTTACCAAATGGGGGGTTGATAGAGTTGTGAAGATAAAAACAGCTAGTGAATATAAAGCATCAGCACCATTCTTTGCAGATAGAAATAACTAATAAATGGTAGCTATTATTATTTCCTCTTAAGTGGCAAATAAACTCTATAAAAAATACCGTATTTCTGAAAAAGTGATTTAAACTATATAAAAAGAAAAATTGTGAGAATTTTACATCAATAACATCAAACCGTGCATATGATTTTCAAACGAAATGATAAAACTCAGTGAAGTGTGACTTGTGAGACCATAGGATTTAATTTTAAGTTCTTGTTAAACATTTGTTTTCACAATCAAAATATTGATAAGTAGTATTTGTTGATTCTATCAGTAGGGCTGAATTTCTGATTTTTAATCATTAAAGTCAGTTTTTTAAGGCAAAATTTTAACTAAAGTCTGAAATACTTCGTTACCCTCGAAGTTTCTGTTACTTATTGTGAGTCAGGCTGAATTGATTGGATTACTCATGTTAGTACTAACAAGCTGTATTTTCTTTACAAGTAGGTGTTAGGTTTTGAGGTTAAATAGCCTGTGTTTTTAAGTATTAAAAAATGAAGTTACAGAATTACAGGTACCATTATATGGTGGTTAAATAAAAGTCATAATTCTGCCTTATGTTTTGCATTTGCACCAAATTAAAATTCAGAACTTCCTTGCAACACATAAAAATATATTTTTCTTCGACAGTGGACATTCCTCTGGTTATGATAGTCGTTCTGCACGTGCTTTTCCATATGGCAATGGTAAGTGTTATTTTTTAATTGCCCAGATTCAGTTTGAATCAGTAAAGTACTTAAGTACTTTTAAAACAATAGAAACATACTTCCTTGGTTTAAAGTACTATCTTACAGAGCAATTAAAAAATATTTACTACAGGAATAA
Source organism: Mesoplodon mirus (assembly GCF_964341445.2). Lineage (NCBI taxonomy): Eukaryota > Metazoa > Chordata > Mammalia > Artiodactyla > Ziphiidae > Mesoplodon > Mesoplodon mirus. The sequence goes on from NC_138977.1 coordinate 91,028,062, forward strand.
CTAGGTCTTACATATATTCCAGGTTACTTAACAGAATACTTTTCATTTCTTTATCAACTCTACTTTTAAAAATTAACAAATGGTGACACAACGGGGATATTTGTCCCTTGCCTTTTCCTAAAAGTATTTAGGATTTGTCACCAAATTGTCCATCTTCATTGTCCATAATCTTTTTTGTTTCTTAACTCACGGTATCTGACTAACCTCTTTCTCACCTTTCCCCCTCACTGGTTTATCTTTTCTTCTAGATCATTTGGCAGGTTCTCTTTCATGTTCACTCTTGACAACTTTATCCCTTCTAAGGCCTTCTGATACCACTTTCTGCTTAGATTTCTTGATCCATTCGTTTATTTTAAAAGAGCTGTGCATTGTACTCGGTTTTTTTTTGGTTTTTTGTTTTTTGCGGTACGTGGGCCTCTCACTGTTGTGGCCTCTCCCGTTGCGGAGCACAGGCTCCAGACGCGCAGGCTCAGCGACCATGGCTCACCGGCCCAGCTGCTCCGCGGCATGTGGGATCTTCCCGGGCCGGGGCACGAACTCGTGTCCCCTGCATCGGCAGGCGGACTCTCAACCACTGCACCACCAGGGAGGCCCCTGTACTAGGTTTTAAGGATACAGTAAACTAGACATAGGTTTGCTTGCCTTCAACAAATTATAAGCTAGTGAGGAAACAACCAAGTGACAGAAGAGGGTATCATAGGAGCATGATGGAGGGGTCTGCCACTCCACTGGAGTGGGGTGTAGATGATTTGATTTGGGGTTCAAATCATGTTCAGAAACATGGGGATGTGAGAGAGTGTGGTAGGCTTTATGAACTGAATGAAGTGTGGTGTGGTCCGAGTGTAGAGAATACAATGAACATCTAGAGATGAGATAAGAAATGGTGCGGGGTTGGGGGGGGGGGTTACAGCCATGCTGTAGAGTTTAGACCTTAGTCAGAGGGCTGTGAGGAGCCATTTAGTTTTATGCTGATTTGCATAATTGTTAGGTTTACATTTGAAAAGCGTCCATTCTGGCTACTTACTGTGAGGAAATTGGGGATTTGTAGGGTGGGAGAAAGGTGGGAAGGGCAGAGATGCCTGCTTGATTGGGAGAACAAGAAGCTGTTAGAGTAATCCAGGGGAAGAAATTTATAGCCCTGAATTCAACTGATACCATGGGGGATGGAGAAAATTAGTGGTTCCAAAGGCATTTATGGAGTAGAATTTGTAAGTCTTGGTGAGAGATCAGATCATAGTATCAGTCATATACTTTCTGTTAACCTTCTAGGTATCTGTGTCAGGGTTTTGTACTGTCCTTCAGACCCACCTTGTTCAAAGCCACATATTCCATTCATTCACATCAAAAGGTAGTCTTTCTGTTATTTGTTTCAGTGGTTATATCACATTTTTTCCCCTGGGCTCCCAGGAAGTCACACTCTGGGTTAGAATCTTGCTTCCCCCTCTCATTATTTATGTGACTTTTGTAGATCTTTAACCATTAAATGGAGAGCATAATTCTTCCTCATAAGATCAGAGAGAATACACTGAAGCATGTTAGTCCTGCCATTTAACAAACACTCAAATATTAGCTGTTATTTTTCTGATTATCCCCATCTCCAACAAGCTCCAAGTTCCTTCCCTTTTCTGCACTTGGAGGCGGTTATTTTTCACATCTGTTAATTGAAGTTTGAATATAAAGGACTCAGCACAGTGCCTATAATATGTACATACTCGATAAGCATTACTTATAAAATTAATTAAAATTTATTTTTACCTTTTTTATGGCACTTAACATTTTCTGCTTTGTCATTAAATTCCTGTGTATTTGTTGCAGTACAGATGAACTTGAGGAATAGCCCATATCAGAAAGAATAAGACTTTATTCTTGAGATTACCTGCACAGTTTCCTTGTGGAAGATTTCATTTTTAAAAAACTGGCTAATTAAGCCTTTAACTTTTTCTCAAAGTAATACATGCACATTTTTAATAAAAAAGCAAGAGTTTTCTGCTCACTCTTTACCACCCCCTCAGAGATGAGCTTTTTCCCCCCCTTTAATGAGGATGTCTTTAGTACTAACAATGATAAAGCATAGCACAAGAATTAAATAGAGGAAAGTTAGGTTTCTTTATCCCAAACAAAGCCTTGGAATGAAGATGATAAATACTACTTCCTCTTTATTGGTAATTCTGTTTTACCTTTGTTTATTTTAGAATTTTGTAGTTCATCCTCAAACACTACTAAGTAACTGTAGATGGAAACAATGATTTTTCTTGATGTGCATATTAAGATTGTGCTTATAAAGTAATACCTAGTTTAAAAGTAATCTTTGCAGGAATATTGAAGAACTGCAGAGACAAACATTTTTAATGGTTTTTAGTTCTTTTGATGGTCTGCATGGCATTTCTACATAGGCTTATCACCCTATTTCTTGATTATATAACTTTATAAATTTAGATCTGTTATCTTCCTAGTGTGATAGATGTGTATTTTACTCACTTACCATCATTACTCCTCTCCTATTCCCCTGAAGTGAAATTATATTACTCTCTTTCTTCCTCTTTTTATTTATATACCTATCCTCTGTTTCATGTACCATCAGTCTCTACTACTGTGTGTCTTTCCAAGCCTTCACCTCTTTTTCCACCTCTGCCTCCCTGCTTTGATCACCTATACTTCTAATATTCTGTCTTGTAACCAAAATTATCTGTGCCCTGGCAAATACTTTATTCTAAAAGCTAAACAATAAACCATAGTCACATTATTATGACTGTGTAAATATTCTGTACTAAAGCGATAATTATACTCAAGCCCCTCAAAGAAGAAATTTTCTATGGCAAATACATTAAAAGTATCATTTTTTTAAACACTTCATCAACTGTGCAAAGTCATACCACATTTTAATTGGGTTCATATTTGAACCATGAGTTTCTCTACCTCAAGTATACAAAGATATTCTTTAATACATTTTTCCCCAAAAAAAGTTTTCAAATTTCTTTTTCCTGTGTAAGTTCTTAAGCCATCTGGAATTAATTTTTGCCTACGTTATAAAGTAAATATGTAATTGTCCCAGTGTTACTTGTTATCCTTCCTGAGGGATCTACAATGTCATCTCTCCATTAATGTATCAAGTTTCCCTGCATGCATGGATCTGTTTCTTACCTTTCTAGACTATTCATTTGGTTAATTTAACTGTCCCTGTGCTAATAATGCCACACTACCTTAATTTTGAGTTCTATAGTAAATCTGATATCTGGTTCGGCAAAGTCTATCTACCTTATTCTGCTTCAGAAGTATTTTGGGGCCATTGCTCTTACATATCTATTTTAGAATCAACTTTGCAAGTTCCATGAAAAACTCTGTTGATTTTTATTAATAATTAACGCTTATATTATGCGTACAAGTATGACAAACACTGTTAATTCATGTAATCCTGACACTTATAAAGCAGGCATACTGTTATGATCCTCATTTTATGGACTAAGGAATTTAAGAACAGCCAGATTAAGGCCATTTTCCCAATGTCACACAATAAGTGGCAGAGGCAGGCTTTAAACCTTATAGCCTTGCTCCAGAGTCCTTTCTCTTACTATACCATGTTATTTGTTACATTGATGCTCTAGAACAGTTTGTAGGAATTCATACCTTACAACATTGAGTTAATGTATAAAGAAGTACTCTCCATTTAGGGAGGTGTTCTTTAATGTGTTTCAGCTGAGTGCCGTAATTGTCTCCATACACTTCTTGCACATCTTGGGTTAGATTTAGTCATAGGTGCCTATTTTTTGTTCTTATAAATGGTGTATTCATTTAAGCTCCATGTACTGTTTGTATTTGCTTGTATTTAGAAATATAATTGGTTTTTGTTTTATTTATATGTATATATATTGATCAATATATATGTTGATCTTGTAGCCTGTTACCTGTTGAACTCTCACTATAATTTGTTTGTGAATTCTCTTCAGGCAGTATCATCTGCAATTCCTTCCATTTCAGATTCTTATTCCTCACCTCCCCCCACCCCCAACCCCCTTTTTTTGGTCTTATTGTTCTGGCTAGGATCTCCATATAATATTGAAGTACTGAAAGTGGAGTTCTTGTCTGGGGACACCCCCCCCTTTTTTTTTAAAGGAAATGCTTTTATATTTATACTACTAGGTTTTTACTCTTAGGGTTTTGATAAAACCCTATGTCAGTATAAGGAAAATCTCTTCTTGTTTTCCAAGGGCTTTTAAACTGTGAACAGATATTGAGCTTTATCAGATGCTTTCTGAGTTGATCATATTGTTTTCCTTCTCTGTTAATGTGGCAGATTTCTAAATTTTTCTAATATTGAGCTACCTTTTATTTGCTAAGGTAAACCTAACTTGGTCATGATTGATTACCTTTTTATTTTTTAAAAATAAACACTGACTTATTTAGGATTTTGACAACTAAGTTCATATGTAAGATTGTTCTGTGATTCTCCTTTATTTGTACTGTCCTTAACTGGTTTTAGTATTAAGGTTATACAAGCCACATGGGATAAGTTAGGCAATAATCTTTTTTTCCTATTCTCTGGAAGTTTGTATATTATTAGAGTGATCTGTCGTAAAAGTCACCTGTAAAAGCCATATGGTCTTGTGGGTAGGTTTTAAGTTACAGATTTAATGTCTTTAATAATTATGGTACTAGTCAAGATTTCTTTTCACTCTTGAGTTACTTAATGTGTTTGTCTGAAGTATATAATGTTCTCTGTATTGTTTAATCTCTGCAACATCTGTAGTTGTAGTCCCTTATTTGTTCTGATAATTTTTATGAGGTCTGTTTTTTCTTAATCTTGTCAGAAGATTATCATGTTTTATTCATCTAGTCTTTAAAAACCAACTTCTGGCTTTGTTTATTGTATGGTAGTTTTCTGTTTACTTGATTTCTACTTTTATCTTTATTATCTCCCTTCTGTTAGATTATTCTATTTTTTCCTAGGTTCATAAGTTGAAAGCTTAATTCATTCACTCGCCATCTTTTCTAATCTAGTGTTTTTTAAGATTAATTTCCCTCCAGAACAGTTTTCATTTCTAGACTTTTGATATATTGTGTTTTTGTTTATGTTCGGTTTTTAAACTATTTTAAATTTATGACTTTTTTGACCCCTGAGATATCAGAAGTGTGTTTTAAATTTGATATATATGGAGATTATTTTCCCATAATTTAAAATTTTTACTTCTAATTTAAATTGTATGGTGGTCAGAGAACATGGTGTCTATTATACTTATCCTTCGAAAGTACATAGTATATTTTTATAAATGTTTCATATGGGTGAGAAGAATGAGTATTCTTTACCTGCCCTGGGCAGTATTCTATGTTAGGTCCATTAAATCAACTTTGTTAGCAGTATTTTGCTTGGTCCTCATATATCTATAGTGATTTTTTTGTTTGCTTAAAGTGTCAGTAATTGAAAAAGTATGTTAATCTCCCATGATCATGGTGGATTTTTCTATTTCTACCTGTATTATTTCTATTAGTTTTTACTCTATAAAAAGTAAGGCAATGGTGTTAGATATTTGGAAGTTTAATTTGTTCTGTCTTCTTGGTCAGTTGCATTCTCCACCTTCAAGTAGTCTTCCTTTCTTTCCCGAGTAATCCTTTTTGTATGAGTGTGCTTTAATACAGCTACTCATATGGAAATTGGGGGATATTAGTATTTTATTTTATTACTATTTTATTAGTATTTTCCTTTTTTCCCCCCCATTCTTTTACTTTCAACCATTCTGTGTGTTTTTATGTCTCTTATCTTCAGCATTCATTTTTTTTATTTATATAGTTAGTTTATTAATTCTTTTTTATTAGTTTCTGCTTTATAACAAAGTGAATCAGTCAAACATACACATCTGTTCCCACATCCCTTCCCTCATGCATCTCCCTCCCTCCCACCCCCCCATCCCACCCCTCCAGGCGGTCACAAAGCACCGAGCTGATCTCCCTGTGCTATGCGGCCGCTTCCCACTATCTATCTACCTTACGTTTGGTAGTGTATATATGTCCATGCCTCTCTTTCGCTTTGTCACAGCTTACCCTTCCCCCCCCCATATCCTCAAGTCCATTCTCAAGTAGGTCTGTGTCTTTATTCCTGTTTTACCCCTAGGTTCTTCATGACATTTTTTTTTAATTCCATATATATGTGTTTGCATACGGTATTTGTCTTTCTCTTTCTGACTTACTTCACTCTGTATGACAGACTCTAGGTCTATCCACCTCATTACAAATAGCTCAGTTTCGTTTCTTTTTATGGCTGAGTAATATTCCATTGTATATATGTGCCACATCTTCTTTATCCATTCATCCGATGATGGACACTTAGGTTGTTTCCATCTCCGGGCTATTGTGAATAGAGCTGCAATGAACATTTTGGTACATGTCTCTTTTTGAATTATGGTTTTCTCAGGGTATATGCCTAGTAGTGGGATTGCTGGGTCATATGGTAGTTCTATTTGTAGTTTTTTAAGGAACCTCCATACTGTTCTCCATAGTGGCTGTACCAATTCACATTCCCACCAGCAGTGCAAGAGTGTTCCCTTTTCTCCACACCCTCTCCAGCATTTATTGTTTATAGATTTCTTGATGATGGCCATTCTGGCTGGTGTGAGATGATATCTCATTGTAGTTTTGATTTGCATTTCTCTAATGATTAATGATGTTAAGCGTTCTTTCATGTGTTTGTTGGCAGTCTGTATATCTTCTTTGGAGAAATGCCTATTTAAGTCTTCTGCCCATTTTTGGATTGGGTTGTTTGTGTCTTCAGCATTTAGGTAGAATTTTTAAAAGTACAAATCAATAATCTCTGTCACTTAACTGATTAATTAATTCAATGCCTTTTGTATTATTGTGATTTTTGAGCTATTCACACTTGTCTCCCATATCCCCGTTCTTTCTAATTCTGTTTTGAATTGACTGAATTTTTCAGGTGAATTTTAAAAAATTCTATTTTTCCCTACATTGTTTTGAAATAATATACTTATTTCTGTTTTTTAGTGGTAACTCTTGAAATGTAATATGCATATATCTGGTAGAAATTTTTTTTGGTGAACTCTGTTGTTTATAACTTGCACTTATTTTTGTTTATGAATGCCTTTGTTTTAGTCTTATTCTTGAAATACAATTTTGAGTACATATTTCTAGGTTGATTGTTACATTCTTTGAGCACTTTGAAGATGTCCTTATGTATTCTGGTTTACATTTTTGATATATTGGGAAGTTTGTGGTGTATCTAATTCTCGTTTGCTGTTCACCTTGCAAAATGAAGTCTTTATATGTTAGATCTTTAAGGTTTGTTTTTGGGTATTTACCCAGACTGTGGGTATTCACCATATGTTATTTCTCTATTCTATGTATAAAATAATTTTCTTTTTAATCTAGTGAAGCATTTTTGTGGGATATTTACTTTTTTTGGTCTTTTTTGTTTTTTAAGTACCATAACTTTTGTTTTTAATTATTATTTTCTTTTCTCTGTAGTTGCCTTTCCCCACCTTCCTGGTTCTGCTCCTTCATGGCCTAGTCTTGTGGACACCAGTAAGCAATGGGACTATTACTCAAGAAGAGAGAAAGACCGAGATAGAGACAGAGACAGAGACCGAGAACGAGATCGTGATCGAGACAGAGAAAGAGAACGCACCAGAGAGAGAGAGAGGGAACGTGATCATAGTCCCACGCCGAGTGTTTTCAACAGGTATGTTCAGCGTGCAGTAATTTGTACACCTGTATTTTATATGCACTTTAGAATTTATATTCAGTGCCAGGATGGAAAATCTACTACAATTGGGAAAGGATTGCTTGAAGAGTAGTTAGGATAGCCGTTTTAAAAGCATCAAGGCTGTTTATTCATAAGGATTTCCCACTATCTAAAGCAGCAGTCTTCAAATTTGTTTGTTCATTTCTTCCTTAAAACAATTTTGAAAACGTCATACCCCCTCACATATTTTTATCTTGCCATCAAAAATTTTTCACCTTAAGTATAAATAGTTGGCTATATAGATATAATTTCCAGTCTGTTATAAATCTCACAATTTTAAAATAAAGTTATCATTATTCTATTATCCAATGGATTAAGAATACTAAAGTGATTTGCTAAACATCATTATCCATTTTTAAAAAATGTATAAACAAGCTCTGTAACAGTTGGAAATTCTGTGTTTCTTTTTGTGCTTGAATTCTTACTTCTGAGCCGCGTCCCCCGAAGAATTTTATTCTAATTCAAAATATTTTTTTTCTTGAAAAAGTTCTTTTAATCCATCCTGTCAGTATTCCCTGCAACATACCTATGTAAGTTAAAATGTATTAAAAAATTAATGACCATAAGATTAAGTATTTAAAATTTTTTTGATTTTATTTTATATATTATATTTATATATATAAATATAATACAAATTCTGAAAATACTTTAACAGAACTACATTCTTTAATGTGATGGAAGAGCTTCTTCCCATCCCTAAATAATATTTGTATCCATGAATGAATGTTACTACTGTTAGGGGAAAAAAGGCTTTGCCATTAATTATATTTCTTTTTTTTTAATATATAGATGTAAGCATTGAGAAACCTTGTTCACATAAAATATGTAAATAAGAATTGATGGAATTTTGTTGCGGCTCTGTCACTCAATTATTTGAGCACTTTAAGATTTAGTGATATGTCAAAATTACACAGCTAACCTGTCATCAAAAGTTATTTTTAAGAATCTATTAGCTCATGGCTCAGTTTTCTTAAAAGCAGATAATTGGAAACCACCTGATTGTTACTCGGTGAAATTGTTTTCTACGGCTGCTGCAATAAAAGTACCATAAACTGGTTAGCCTAGAACAACAGAAATTTACTCTCACAGGTCTGGAGGCTAGAGGTCTGATATCACGGTGGCAGCAGGTTTAGTTCCTTTCTGTAGGCTTTGAGAGAATTTGTTCCCTGCCTCTCTTGTAACTTCTGGTGGTTGTTAGCAATCCTTGGTATCCCTTGGTTTGTAGATGATGCTTCACTCCAATCTGTGTCTGTCTTCACACAGCATTCTCCTCTCTGTGTCTGTGTACAAATTTCCCTATTTTTATAAGGATAACAGTCTTTGGATTAGGGTGCAACCAAATCCAGTCTGACCTCATCTTACCTTGATGATTACATCTGCAAAGACCCTGCTTCCAAAGTCTTTAGTTTTCTCAGTTTCTTGGAAGAACAACAAAAGGGCTTTACCAAGACTTATCGGAAGACTACCAATTATACTTAATACTCTTTATTTTAGAGGTACCCTGTTCAACTTAATATGCTTAGAAAGGGTTAGAAAAATGGAAATATATCTTTTCCAAAATGTCTTTAAAAAATGAAACACCTTTATGTGTATTTGATATTTATTTTCATGCAAACCCCCATTCCATTTATGGAAAATAGTTACCAAATAACTTAATTGGTAAAAGACAGCTCCTATTGTCAAGCCAGCCAGCCACATCACACCCAATTTCTATGGGAAAAAAGTCTGACTTCATTTTTCTGTCCAGTTAAATGAGTTAATCCATATTTCCTATCTAAATCTAAGATAAAATAGTCACAGAACTCAAAATAAGGTGCTGCCCCCCCAGCACTTTGTTTTGCTTTCCTTCAGAAGGAATTTTTGGTTTTGTTTTTTTACTAGTTCAGGGAAAATTCTTATGACTCCACCACACTACTCTACACGATATCTGACGTTAGAACATCCCAGGACACAGGCCAAAATATTCCATTTCTTCATACTTTGTAGCAGACAGATGTATAAGAGAGAAAGGCCTAAAGCCCTATAGAAGCTTTATGGTTCTTTGAATAAAATAGGTCTTACTGACACTAATATTTTAAATTAGATCTTCTTGATGCCATGATGGTTTTTATACCCTGAGCCAATAATGTACTATAGTAAAATTGGTGAAAAGAATGCCTTTCTTTTGTAAAAGGCCAGGAACGTGATGGAGGAGAGGTTAGCCAGAGAAGTGGCATATGTGTTACCTGCAGGTGTATCATTAGGCAGTTCATGTTTAGGAAAGAATAAATATGGAAGTTGGGGACCTGGAAATAGATTCCCTAAAACTTTCTGTGCCATTGGAAAGAATTCATTTATTGCTAGCATAAAGAATAAAGTCAGAATTCTTTTTATGATCCATAAGTCACAAATTCAGTGCACCTTTCTATATTTTAACCCTGGTTCTCTCCCAAGGCAATATATTGCATGCTCTAGCTACACTGAACTAGGTAGTTGCTCTTCTGGAAAGCCTCATAGTTTAACACTTCCCTTCTTCATGTTATTCCTATCCTCTCTGCCTCACAAACTTTTACTGATTCTTCAAGGTTCAGCTCATATTTGTCTTCTGTGAGCAACTCTGAACCTGAAAGAAAGAATTAATTATTCCTTCACATGCTCCCTAAGCATTTTGTGTATTTTCTTTAAAGCATGTCTTTCTCTTTCAGGGTGTTGACTATCATTTTTCATCTCTGTATCCTCAGCACTTTGTACAGTAATGCCTGGAACATAATGAATGTGTCAGTGAATAAAATGACTTAACACGTATCGGGGAGGAGGGTGAATACAATAGAGAAAAAACAATCTTGAAAACTGTCGGTGAAACTGTATTAGCTAGATAGGTTTTGAAATGGATAAAAATTAACCTTTATATCAAAGCATTAATTTGGGCATCTTTCTAATTAACATATCCATTTAGGTACCTCCACAATGTAGAATGAAATAAGCTAAAGATAACTTTTTTTTGTTATCAGCTATTTTTATGGATAAGATAAATGTAAGGTACACAGTTTTCTGATTTTGCTGGATGAGATGAAGTAATATATCAGTTCAAGATGTGAGCATATGCTTGATTCAGACAGCATTTGTTTTGTTAGATGTGATCATGTAATCATACTTCTTAATCCAGAAAGGTCCTTAGGGGTTATCCAGTCTAAATTTTGATTTGTCAGATGAGGAAATGGAAGCATAGAGAAATTAAAGCAACAGTAGAGCCATACTATCTACTGGAAATATGGTTGAGATATTACTTAAAATCCTTTCTAGTCTTGAAATTAGGTAGTTTAAAAATTCTATTATTTTTCATTTGTTTTTATTACTCTTTCTGTACTTGATTTTTTTTTTTCTTTCGGGGGTGGTGGGGAGCAAGATTCATTCTTTCATTCATGTAACTGACATTTTTTAAAACATCTTTATTGGAGTATAATTGCTTTACAATGGTGTGTTAGTTTCTGCTGTATAACAGAGTGAATCAGCTATACATATACATATATCCCCATATCTCTTTCCTCTTGCATCTCCCTCCCACCCTCCCTATCCCACTGCTCTAGGTGGACACAAAGCACCGAGTTGATCTCCCTGTGCCATGTGGCTGCTTCCCACTATGTAGCTGTTTTACATTTGGTAGTGTGTATGTGTCCATGCCACTCTCTCACGTAACTGACATTTTTTGAGTCCCTGTTATGTACCAGGCACAGAGTTGTTTGCTGAGGATACAGAATTACTCATACACTGTCGTTATAGATTTAACCATATAATATTGTCACGATATCTAGGACTGGTTAGAAGTTTAAAACTTTATGTAAAAAAAAAGTGCAAGAAGAAACTCCATAGGATTTATTAATCTTTTTCCTTCCTGTAGCTCCTAATAATATGACTTACACACTGTAGGCACCTGGTAACATTTTATTGACTAAATAAGTAAAGGTATGGTATATACATACGTGTTTGTGTGTGTGTGTGTTGAAGTGTATGTTTTGAGTTTGTGTGGTGGGACATGTGCTGTTAATAACTTCAGTCACATAAGTGCATGAATTCTGTTAAATTCAAGGGCATTACTTTCTGGGAAGTTGAATTGTTTCTAATATAGTTAAAATTAATATATTTGAGATAGTACTGTTATCTCTGGAATGTACATGTTCACAAGGTAAGGAGCTTAATGCAAAACTTCACAGGAAAGCACTCTGAAATGAATTGCTTTGCTAGAGCTTGTAACTTTTCTTTGCATAAATAATACAGTGTTTATAAAATTTTGTCCATTTCAAACACACTCATGCACAAATGCTACTTAATTTTTATTGAAGCTAAAAGTGTTAATGGTTAAATCATATTTGATTTTCATGTTGCTAGCTGTAGGGCATCAGGAGTAATGTTTACTTAAATCTGACTAAAAGTTCAAGGCCAGAGAAGGAAAAAAAGGTGGAAGAATTTTGTGTTGTTCTGAATTATCCCAGGAATAAAATGTTCTCTGGAAAATCCAAATGAAGTATAAGTAAAGGCCATTTTTTTCTCAAGACTGAGATTTCAGCAATATGGCATGTAGTATGTGTTGTTACAAATAACAGAGTCATTGTTTTGAAAATTACAGACCAGTTTCAACATCTGTTTTTTAGGCCGCTTAATTGTGGGCCAGAGAGAAGGCTGGTCATTCTAGGGTGTTTGAAATGAGCTCTAATGATTTCCAGGCTCAGAGAAACCTTTGTGCTGCAGCTGCTTATCAGAGAAGGGGTCTTTATATTTTGTGTACGAGACCAAATCTTCCACCATCTGTAGGAAGGGTCCCATCAGATGGCTGCCTTCAGAATCTTAAAGGCCTCAAAGCTAACAAGAATTGGTGTTAGGGTGAGAGGGAAAAAAGAGGGTTACAAAGGACAAATTATGAGATAATTTACCTTAGTTATTTTTAGGTAAATCCAGTTGGAATCATTACAAAGAAGCTCATTTTTTAAAAAGAGGATAATATTAATGCTAATATTCATTTGTCATGGTAGGTGTGAGTTTATTCTCCTTTAGAAACTTTATTAGAAACAGTCACCTTTACAAAAAGCGTTCTGCTTCTGAAAATTTTAACATTAAATTTAATGAAGATGGTGAGCCTGCCTGTTAGTGGCCATTTGAGGGCCTGCTCTTGTTCCAAACACTTTATAAATGTTATTGCCAGTTCTACAACAACCCTGAAAAAGACTGTTGCCAGTTTTACAGATGAGAAAACTGAGTGTTCACAGAGGTTAAGTAACTTACCCTGGGTCATACATTTAGTAAATACCAGAGTCAGGACATGTTCCTGGGCCTGTTCTGCACGGACTCTTCCTGCTACTCCACACTGCCTGTCGTGGTGCATTGCCTTTCTGATGACACACTTCCACCTTCCCAGTACCAAGTACACATTTATGATCAGAAAAAAAATCGTGTTTGTGTATATGTGTCCATATGTGTGTGTGTGTGTGTGTGTGTATATATATATATCATCCATATATATGCATATATGAATACTTTTTAAAATAACATTAAAAATGTATCACAGGCAATAATAACTTGGTCAGCAATATGACTTGGCTTTAGGTGTTGCACTCCTGAATTATCACTTTTGCTAAGAGACCACAGTTAGGCTTTGTTTTTATATGGCTTATACTTCCACCTGATTCTGTCTCCTGTTATTCTCTCTCAGATTCCTTAACATCTTGAGGCTATGTACAAATTCTAATTTAATAATTTGTATTAAACATACATTTCTAGAAACCAAAGCTCTTTAGCACACAGTGTTCTAAAAGATATTTTTATTCATTCTAAGAGAGTTTACTGACATTAGGGTGTAGAAAATGTTGACTTCTATGCTGAACAAAAAGAAAAAATAGACTTGAAGGATTAAGAGAAAAACAGAAGTATGTCTCCATTTTCACGAAAGGACATGGAGAGACAGGTCTAAGGAGGTAAAGATGACTACCGTCTGTCCCAGTTTCACTAGTCCATTCTCTCCAAAATCAGAAAATGGAGGCAGAGCTTAATATGGATTTGAAGTTGTTCCCATGGTCCCCTCCCCTCCAGCTTCCTCCTCCCCCCTCCACCCCCAACCCCACCTTCCTCACCACACAGATAGTGTTAAGTTATTGGGATGTCAGAATTCAAGTATGTCCATAGGCAATTTTCTGCCTGCATTTTGTGTGGTTATTGTGGAAGTTGCTTTTTTTTTTTTCAGTCTTTTGTATAATACTTTATTATCAGCGCCACTTTTCGAACAGGATTTGCTCACTTCGTGTTTCTTTGTCACATTTTGGTAATTCTCACAATATTTCAAACCCTCCACCAGTAAAACGTTATGACTTGCTGAAGACGCAGGTGATGGTTAGCATGTTTTAGCAATAAAGTATTCTTAATTAAGCATGTACATTGATTTTTTTTAGACATAATGCTATTGCACACTTAACAGACTACAGTATAGTGTAAACTTTTATATGCATTGTGAAATCGAAAATTCGTGGGCTTGCTTTATTGTGATATTTACTTTATTGTATTGGTCTGAAACTGAACCTACGGTTCATATCATTGAGGTATGCCTGTATTCATAAATTTGCACATCTACTAAGAATGCCAATATATGACAGTTTACAATTGCCTGCTTTCTAATTTTCACTGGAAAATGGAAGTTGCTTTGATGTCACTCTGTTCTTAATGTTTATACCACTTCATTAGATGAATATATACTTTATGTGATTCAAAAGCTTAAGAACCTTTATCTACTTTCCACTATGTTGTCATAAGCCAAATATTTTTTTTTTTTTTTTGGCGGTACGCGGGTCTCTCACTGTTGTGGCCTCTCCCGTTGCAGAGCACAGGCTCCGGACACGCAGGCGCAGTGGCCATGGCTCATGGGCCCAGCCGCTCCGCGGCATGTGGGATCTTCCCAGACTGAGGCACGAACCCGTGTCCCCTGCATCGGCAGGCGGACTCTCAACCACTGCGCCACCAGGGAAGCCCCAAGCCAAATATTTTTAATATATTTTTAGAATCTTAACTGTGTGCCTAAGATTTTATAAATATCATAAGAATTTTGGTTGGAAATCTGAAATATACAAACATGCTTTTAATTCTAAAAAGTAAAATGAAGCTGCTGATTAAAATTTAAATCAGCTACAGCTCCCAAATTTTGAAGAAAAACAGCATTTATATAAAATTTCTACCCTATAACAACTCTGAAAGCACAGAACTTGGCCCTTTAACATAATGTGTAATTATTACATATTTTTTATTCTTGTATTATTAGATCTAGTACTAATTTGGGAACAGCATTGTTTTCCTCTCAGTTCAACAAATATATACTTTGCACCTATTCTGTGTAAGATGCTAACATTGGGACTTCTGGTTTGGACTCAGGTCACGTCTTTTGTAGCTTGAAGTCATTCAGAATCAACAATCCAGTTGTCAAGAAAACTTGTTTCTATTGTGATTTCAGTGATGAAGAACGATACAGATACAGGGAGTATGCAGAAAGAGGCTATGAGCGCCACAGAGCAAGTCGGGAGAAAGAAGAACGACACAGAGAAAGACGACACAGAGAGAAAGAGGAAACCAGACACAAGTCCTCTCGAAGGTTTGCTCTTTAATAGTGAATCATTTTGAAGCCAAGAGAAATTGATTGGACTTCAGGAAGTAAAAGCAAACATTTCTAAGTAACCACTAGAGCATATATGTGTTCCTAATTGGAAGACTATAGTTGGTTCCTTATAGGTTTCAACAAAGATATTGAAATCTAACCAGATTATAATTCCCATAAGCCAAAATAAGCATGGAATAAAAAATGAGAATTAGACTTACTACATTATTTTGGGGGGGGAATTTGTCATATGAATCAGTTTTTAGTAGTAAATGTTATTAAACAAACTGATGTTCATTTTAATCAAAGAAAATTCAGGGCCTTGTAGCCCCCCCACCAAAAAAAAAATCAGCATTAAATTTTAATGCCTATTGTTTGCCTAAAATCAACTCTAGGAAATATTTCCTGTTTTGATCTAGTGCTTCAGTTTCTAATTTGTAATTAGTCTTTTAGAATGAAGTATATGGGCCCTAGTGGCCCTCTTGGCACAGTGGGCGGTGCGTCGGTCTCATAATCTAATGTTTATGGTTCTTAGGGTTCTAGGAAAATATCAGTGAAGGTGAGCATTAAATGTAAATATAATCTCAGCATAAAAGTCACATAAAAAATGATTACTCCCCAAAATGTGTTTGAGAAAAAGAAAGTATTATTTAAAACCCACTGTTATACCAAGAATTTACCTAAAGTAGGTTGATCTGTCACTACTTAAACATTTTTAAGAATACACCTTTCTTTTTTCTTTAGTAATAGTAGACGTCGCCATGAAAGTGAAGAAGGAGACAGTCATAGGAGACACAAGCACAAAAAATCTAAAAGAAGCAAAGAAGGAAAAGAAGCTGGCAGCGAGCCTGCCCCTGAACAGGAAAGCACCGAAGCTACACCTGCAGAATAGGCATGGTTATGGCCTTTTGTGTACAGTAGTGCCAGAAATAGATACTATAAATCTTCTTATTTTTCTGGATAATGTTTAAGAAATTTGCCTTTAATCTTGTTCTGTTAGTATGAAAAGTTAACTTTTTTCTTCTAAAATAAAAGAGTGAATTTTTCATGTTAAGTTAAAAATCTTTGTCTTGTAATATTTAAAAAAATAAAAAGTAATGACTTTGTATCGAAGAAAGTAATGTGAATGAGTCACTCAGCAGGGAATTTAAAGAGCTATGTTTAGCTGTGTACATAATAGCTGATTGATAAAGGTCAAGGTTCCCTCTTGGCCAGTTTCCTTGAGTTAGTTAATCAAATACCAGTCTCTTAAGAAGTTGCACTGCAAAAATGCATCAAAATGCACCTCTGAGTCTTGAGATTAAAACTAGTCTTTTATCATCACTGCTGTGGCACTGTTGCTATGCATATTAAAGAACTCATACAGTTTTGATACTGCAACTTTTTGATTGATAGCAGGTTTTCAGTGTTCTAAATTTGGGTTCATGGTGAAACTAAAGGGGAACTTTTCTATCCAAAGTAATAAAATCTAATGGCATTTGGGTGACCTCTGAAATAACTTGCCCTAAATGTAGTTTCTGGCAGGCACATGGACAAATACTCGTCACTGTGACACAAATTTGAATTGCCTCACCGCCATCTTTTATGAGCTAGGTCAAGCTGGTTTGGCCTTTCTTGATGGTTCTTCCAAGGCTCATTGGTTGAGCAGCACGTAGAGTTTGTATACAATTACTAGCTATACTGTGAATAAAAATAAATAAGAGCTTTAGATTAGTCATTTCCCATTACATTTAAGAAAATACAAGTTTATATAATTCTGTGAACATTTTTAGGGATAGCCCTTAGAAGATACTTGTCAGTGATGGTAGCAACATGGTTTTGAAAGAATGAATTACCAAGAACTTTTAAATAGTGATAATAGAAATGAACTTCGTATCACATACTAAAAGACAGCTGTATAATTTTTGAAAAATATTTATTTCTCATTTCATGAACATTTTTCAGCAATGCACTTTTTAAATCCTCTGTCTGGAAATTGTTTTTAAAATGCCCATAATGTACCCTTTGCAGACCTCAGCATATACCAGATTTTAATTTAACTGTATGATTTGAATTCAGTGGGGGCATACAAACCATGTCAGCTGTTTAAGAGCTTTTTATTGATAGAAAAATATAAACTTAAAGTTATGAGAAATGCTCCACACTGAATAAAAACTATTAGTAATGTTTATATTTTGTGAATTATATTTTCTGAGGTGTAACTGGCTTTTCATTAGATCCTACTTTTCCTGACATTAAAGTTTATATTTTTACATTGTAGCCTTCAAATACAAAAATTGATAAGATAAATACATTGTTTCAACTTAGCTTGTTTGTGATTTCCTGTTTTTCTATGACCCATCATTGATTCTATAAAAAAGTTCCAGGCCAAGAAGCAATGGTGAGAGTAATTTTTCCTTTAAGTTCTTTTAGCATCCTTGCCAAGCAAGCATGTATCATTCCTGATGTACTTCTGCCATTGACAGCAAGAAGAATATCACCACATCTAAAAAAAATAAAATAAGGTACATGATTAACATTTTGAGCCACAGCTGAAGTTAATGCAAGTTTTTTTGGTGGTCCTAGTTTTTGCTCCATCTGTCAGTTTTAATTATATTATCAATACTTCTAATTAAGGTTCTTCCTCACTTAAATTCTTCAAATTCTATCGTTCAGCTTGTTTTAGAAAGAATGCTAAAAGTATAGGAAGTTGTTGTATGGGACCAAGAGTAACAAATCATTTTGGATTTCTTAGAAATGGAATGCTGCATAAATGTTTTATATTTCTTACCAATGAAAAAAGATATAATAGGTGCCTTATTTCAAATGGGGCCAGGCTTTTTGCATGTATAAAAACACAATCTTTGGATATAAATTTTTTGTTAAGTAGTCATTATTATTACCTGATTCTTCCATCGTTGTATGCTGGTGTTCCTTCAACAATGGATTTGATAAAAAAAGGTTTGTTCCCGTTGTATTCTTCATAACCTCCTACAATGCAGAAGCCCAGACTTCCAGCTGTGTTTCTTCGCAGTATAACATCTTTACAGTTGTACAGGTACCTGAAATAGAATGAAATCAATGTAAATAAATACAGTTAATTCGAACTCATAGTAATTACTGTGATTCATCTCCCATTCCCTTTATTGGCATTTTTTTAAGGCTTAATAGCACTGGATGGGTCTCATTCAAAATTGTGTCATAGCCCAGTCACCTTTGTGCTTTTAGCTGGCTTTTTCTTTCTTTTTTTTTTTTTTTTTTTTTTTTTTTTTTTTTTTTTTTTTTTTTGCGGTACGTGGGCCTCTCACTGTTGTGGCCTCTCCCGTTGCGGAGCACAGGCTCCGGACGCGCAGGCTCAGCGGCCATGGCTCACGTGCCCAGCCACTCCGCATGTGGGATCTTCCCGGACCGGGGCACGAACCCGTGTCCCCTGCATCGGCAGGCGGACTCTCAAACGCTGCGCCAGCAGGGAAGCCCTAGCTGGATTTTTCTAATTGAACTTCTCTTTTCCAGAGCTAACCACCCTTTTAAAAGAGACACCATCTATTATGTTCTGTTTATATGTCTACTGGAAAAGAATCATTTCTGGCTTAAAGATTTCTGACTTAAAGGTTTAATTTCTCAACTTATATTAAAAAGTTAGTTATGCCTAAATCTTTACTGATGAACCACATTCAAGCATACTTACAGATATATTTTTATTTCCTTATGGATGTAAATAATTTTTAATGAGGGAAAAATTCTTTGAATAAATGGTTAATATCTCAGTGAAAAATGTAACCCTAATTAATTCACTGAAGTTCTGACTTTTGAAAGATACCAGTTTATACATAGTTTTACATGTTTGATAGGTTATAGAGAAGAATGCAGGCAGCATAATATAGTGAATGGAGATTGAGGTACATTTAAAGATTGTAAGAATGATTCATACTGAAGGAGAAAAAACTGGCGGTAAACTGAATCGCAAGTTATAACAGGAATGGGAGAAAGACCACAGGTCTTTTGTAAATGGGTAGAACCCTCAGCTAAAATAGAAACTGATTGAGGAAGCTGTTCCTTTTATTATTCAGTGGCAGTTGGATCAGTGTTAACATAGGTGCAGGCTAAGTACAAAACTGTTACAGTTATGACAGGGGTATGTCAGGAGCTGGATTTGACTCCAAAATACCCCAGTCCAGGAACTGGTTTGAAAGAGAATTAGCATTTTCATGTTGGTAAAAGTCAAGATTTGGTGATTTTGTTTATAAACTGTACCTTGAAATACTAATTTTTTTTTTAAAAACCAATAAAAAGTCTCTTGAGAAATGTTCTGGTGATGAAGTTGGTCATTACATTTGTTACTGACCTTGCTAATCAATGTAATATGACTTTTTTCATGGCATTTTGACTCCCATTTGAAGTAAAACAAGCTTTGGGTTTGTCTGGTGGGTAACTTTAAAATGTAGTCCTAAAATTCAACTCAATTTTGTATCTGTTGTCATACATATATATCATTTATAATAATTTCGCTGAAATTGCTGAAAAATATGAATTCATTAAATGAAACATAACCATATTTTTATTATAAAGTACTCATTTGCTGTATTTCACAGTAATACTTGATGTTAGTAAATTCATCCTGTAGGAGTTGTGGTGTGTTTGATACCACATTTACACAGTGGCTCACTGACTGCTCATGTTCAAAGCAGGTAATTGTTCCCCAGACACTAGAGCATTATGTTCCCACCTATGCCCAATGTCCGGAGGAGAGCTGGTCGGTGCTTCTTACCCAAGGTTATGATTAAATATGTCTTAACGTTCTTTAAAACATATAAATGGGTACATGGAGCAATACTTGAAACTTAAGTATTTCTCACCCTTTTGACCATTGGGTTTTTTCATTAATTATCACTTTGGACCTTGACTCTTGATATTTTATTCCATGTGGACAAGCTATAAAAATAATCATCTAAAATTTTTATGTTACCAATACAAAAATTTCAACATAACATTAATGAGTCATTCTCATTTTCTTACAAGCATGTGGTGACATTTTCCAGAGGACATGTGATAGGTGATCTGGCACAACACTAGATGCAGAAGTAGATATGAGAGTCCAGAGTTATCTTGTATTAAGCCAAACATTAAAGAGGTTTGCAAAAAACATACACTGCCACTCTTGTAATTTTTTAAAATACTGCTTCTTATAAAAGATGTTATTTATGTTAATAATATAATGGATTATTTTAAATGATATAATAAAATGATTCAGATTAATTTATAATAAGGTAAAATATTAATAGGTATAACCTATATAAGCAAAAGCTCTTGGGGATCATCAATACTCCAAATAACTGTAGGGGTCTTGAAAAAAAACTTTGGGAATTGCTGCTGTAGACATGTTTATCAAACTTGATGTTCCACTGGTATCTCAACCTCAACAAGTCCAAAACAACTAATAACTCCTCATTCTTCCTTACTGTGTAAAATAATTACATTAATGGCCCCAAGTCATCACCCTTCCCTGGTATCATCCGTGCCACTTATTGTATAATTCTGTGGTGCCCCCCTCCAATTCTGGATTCAGCCATAAGATCATCAGTGGGATGTTGGCCAGAGCCAGCCAAATCTAGACACAGGAGCACGGCCAGCCAAGATTAGCAGAGCCACCTAAACGACCCAGAAAGGACTGCAAATGCATGAGGGAGCCAGCCAAGATCAATCATGCCTGGCCTGGATCAGCTGAAGCTGATCTGTGTCTGATGTTCCCTGCAGAACGGGCATTCTGCACATCAGAGGGGCCGCTCACTGGGGGCCCAGGGCTCTGCAGGCTTGGCCTGCACGCTCCAGATGTGGGCAGCCTCACTTCCATCTTCCGTCTTTGACTTTCACTTTCTGCTACTGAGGTTTTGTAGCTAGTTTGTTACATAGCATGATTGTGAAAAGTAACTGATACTCTTAACTCTCCTAGTTTGGTTATATCCTCCAGCTAGATGAAACATACCACCATTCACTCCAATGTATTTTCTAGGTTCCCAAAGCACCCTGTGCCTACATAATATTTTAATTATAACTTCTTTAATTCATAATTTTTAATAATTTACTATGACATGTTGCTTACTGTATTACGAAGTCCATGAGGGCCATTCCTAGAACCTACTCTATTGATTATTTCATTCAACAAATGCCTGCTAAGCAGAGCCACTTAAAGACCTACAGAGACACTAGGTATCCCTGTGGCGGCTCCACCCACTATTACAACAAACACATTAAAAGTGCATTCATATCCCACCATAAATATAGGTGAGTTTGGGGCAATTATAAAAGATTAATTTTGCTCCTTAAATGACTTCGCCAGGAGTTACTCATTTGATTCCTGATTGACTGTTACTTATTAGCAAACATCACACAGGGAAGGTAATGGTGGGAGGTGGGGAGGAGAATGGGAAGAAAATTGAGGCCTAAGAGGCTAAGCAATGAAGAAAAATACGCTGCTGGGTGCATGACACATCCACTGAATGACAGAGATCTGAGGCATTTACACTCCTGCAGAACTTGTTTACGGTAAAGAGAGAAACGGTTAAGACTCAAATTATAAAAGCTAAATATAGGCTTCACATCCTCCTAAAGGATGCTCACCAAACATTGCATAGTGGTTAAGATCCCAACCAGGCAGCCTGGTTCAAATCCCAGTTCTGCATATTAACTAGCATGTTACCTTGGACAAGTTACTTAACCACTCTGTGCTTCAGTCTCCTATCTTTAAAGTGGGGATAATATTAGTACCTAGATCATAGGACTGAGGTGAGCTTTAAATGAGTGAAAAATGCAAAGAACATGTAAAGCTCTTAGCAGAGTGCCTGTGTTGCAGTTGTTATTTCTATTCTGGGTTTGGATGTACTTGACACTGTCCCTGTCCTATAGTTAAAATGTAAAAGTTTTTGACTTAAAAAAAAAACAACATGATATTTGCCTCCTTGCTCTTCAATACAGACAATCCTCATCAAAATGCTTTATTAGTTCAGGAAAGTGAAAGTTTACATACTTAGGCAAGAGAAGAAATGAGTTAATGAGTATCACTATCATACTAGTCCAGATGAGAGCATGTTTTCAAAGACTTCCAGATGTGGAGTGTGGGCCCTGAGAGCCAACAGTGAATAAAGCAGAAGGTCTTCAGTGTTTTCTGAATCCCCTCCAAGTGAATGGCATCTGATAATTTGTATAGCTTAGAGCCCATGTCTGGAGCTACTGCCCAGGGGTGTACAAAAGGCACCCTGATAAGGGTGAGACATATTTGCATTGTCCTTAATAACCTACTTTTACTCTCTGCTACTATTTATTATATCTGACACCCACTGGTTCAGCATACTAATGGCACCCTCTTCATATACATTCATTCTACGTGTTGGACTGCACTTAAGGACATGATCACAATGTCCTAGAAAAGAGATTGTTTCCAGACCTGCTGACATATCACTTTTCTTCACCAGTAGGGAATCTTAGGTAAGTGGCTGGATCCTACTTTAGGGCAAATAGTTTTCCCTCAAAATCTGTTAAGCAAAAGGGGAAAAGGTTTGACTGGGTAAATGTATAACTTGGAGGGAAATGTCTCCTTTGTGAATTAAAAAAAAAAAAAACCAAAAAAAAAAACTATTTGCAGCCTAAATCTCTAGTGGTTCCGGCAGGTAAGTAACTTTTGCTAAGGCCTGAAACTCTTAGGACATCACTAATGCCAAATGACTAGAGACATTTATGCCCATGGTATTGCATCAGTGAGGGAGAACCTGGCACCTTTGGGGCTCTATGCAGTCAAGATCAGAAATGCCAACCTGCAAGATGGCCCTGGTTCCTTCCTTTTTTTATAAACCTCCAGCAAACAGCCACTCCAAGAAAAATTTAGCTCAAAGGTTTAAAAATGAACCAGAGACACATTATAAAAGAAAAGGCGGAGAGTAACAGTAAAAACAGTAACAGACAAAAACCACTCACCAGAAAAATGCTACCACAGAAATGAAATGCTGCTAGAGAAAAGGAAATTTATAACCAACCCTGTTACTGTGAATTTAAAATACTTCTGAAACAATGGCTCTGTAAAAGAGATCAAGGCAGAGATATAAGATTTCAAGGGGAGATATAAGACAAGAGGAGAAGAAATGGGCTGAGAAGAAAGACGTGGAAGGGAAAAATAAGAACACAGAAATGAAAGTGACTACAAAGGCAAAGATGTACTACTGAAAACACAGTAAGGGTTATGAAGGACAGATCAAAACAAGCAAAGAAAGCAGAATGAAAGTAAACAGAATTGAAAAGGATTCAAGAGAAAATGAAAGATATAAAACAAAAAGAGGTAACAAATACATATCTGGACTCCCTGAAAAGAAGACGCCAAATAACAGACATTTATCTTGAATGTTAGGTAGAAAGACCAAGCCACGTAGAGAAGGAAAGAAATGAGACAGACCTCACTTCTCCACATCACCACTCAGTGCAAGTCAGTGATGCAATGCCTATGAAATCCAAAAAGAGGTGATCAGATAGTTTTATAACCAGGTAACCTATCACAGGGTTGTACAGATATAGCATGATTTCTTTAACTAGTTCCTATTGGTAGTGGACACAACAACAGTGCAATGAGCATCACCATACCTTCCTTATGAATTCTTTTTGCAACATTGCTTATGAAAGATGAAAACAACCCAAGTGTCCACTACCAAGAGGACTGGCTGAATCAATATGGTACTTCTATACAAGAGAATACTATCGGCCATAGAAAAGAATGAGGCAGCTTGATGTGTACTGATGTGAAATGATACCCAAAGTATATTCTTAGATTTAAAAAAATTGTTGTACATCATAGTGTATATGTTACCACTGTATGTGTGTGTGTACATATATACCTAGACTAGGGGTCAGCAAACTACAGCCCAGCCCAACACCCAATTTTATAAATAAACAGGCATGCCCATTCATCTATGTACTGACTGTCTATGGTTGCTTTCACACCACAACAGCAGAAATGAATAGCGGCAACAGAGACAGCATGACCCTCCAAATCTGCACTCTCTGGCCCTTTTCAGAAAAAGTTTACCAACCTCTGACATAGACACTCCCTGGGAAATTACACAAGTCATTGGTAACTGTGACCTCTGTTGAGCAGATCTGAGGGGCCAAGGGTGGAAGACTCCCTTTCACTCTCTCTCTACCCTTTGGTGCCCTCTGAATGTTCACTGTGCTTATTACTACGAGGAGAGGAGGGGATGAAGGCAAGTAAAAATTGCCAGGGGGACTGCAAACCAGTGTTGTCTTTGCTGGCTTCACACTTTCTCTTCTTCTAAAGGAAATGAGCAAAATCCAGATTGGACTTCTGATAAGAGCAGGGAAGTGCTGTGCCCAAAGTCAAGGGCAAATGTAGAGGGAGAGAAAGCCATTCACTTGGTTGTACGTGAAGTAAAACACATCTCACATTTGTTCTGTCTTTACATGAATGAACGGCAAGGAACTCTGTTTTATAAGACAAGTAGCTTTCAAGCACAAAAATATTTTTTAAATGATCCATTTTAATAGATTGAAGTTTTAGAAATTTTTTTTTCATATGATTTTAGTTAAAGTAACATTCTCTTCCACCCAGGAAGAAAATTTTTTAAAAAAATTAAAACATTTTTTAAACTCAATGCTCAGTTTTTAACTTAAAATGTACTCGTTTAAAAAATATTTTATCAACTAGTGAAGGCTAAAAAGGGAATCTCAGTGTGGATTTGAGGTAGGGATGTTTTCTAAAACCTCATTTAAAATTAAAAGAGAGAGAGAGAGAGAGAGAGAGAGAGACCAACCTATCTCCACCCTCGAGAAAAATGTACTAAAACCAAACATCCTACTTTCATTCATTTAATCCTCTGCCAGCATATCATCATCAGTGACTCTAATGTTTAACATTTAAGTCATGCATTTGGAATTATTAAGGCAATCCTTTGAAGGCCAAGAGTTTATGCTCTGATGCAGGTGAGCAAACACCAATTTATCCGTCCTTCGAATATTTGATTTCTGTATCTAGCCATTTAGCAAGGCTGCCTTCAAATCCTTTCCTGAACTTTCCGAAACATTTATCTGGCTCCCCTCTAAGGCTCTAGTTACATCTCACTGAGATGACAAACTAGTTGCTTCCTGAAGGTTTACAGGAGGACTTTTCAAGAGTAGGAACAAGGGAGAGGTGATCTGAGATAGGCCCTCAATCAACACAGGACCCAACATCTGGGCAAAGGCAAAATGTGCTGCTACGTTGCTCTGGGTTTAGCTGGGGCCACCGGAGAGCTGGAGAGGTGAAGCCACAGATGGGTTTTACCTCCATGCAAGTTCCTAGGCCCGCCACTAGCCAATTGAGAAAAGGTGACCTTGCCCTGCTCCAGAGTGTGTGAAAACAGCGCTCTCTCTCTGTCGACTGAGCTTCCTGACGCACATACAACGCACACAATCAAACGTGGCAGCCCTACGAGCTCCTCGCCGTGAAGGCCAGTGTTTCCACATCCAGGCTTTCGTCCCTGCCCAAGAATTACTGCAGTTTCAGTTACAAAAGGGAACACAAATTCTTTCAAATAGACCCGCAACCAAGCCTGAGTCTCATTAACATGTCAGTGCCCTGAATCAGCCCAAGAGAGTGAAACAGTGGTCTAAAAACTATCATCGTTTCCTCCCACACCTCCCCAAGGACGTCACGCTGGGACTCACCGTGGTAATTCCAGCCACATGACCCAGGATGGGGACCGGTTGCCAGGTGGGGCCGTGTCTTTGTGGTTGGAGTCCAGCGCTGCTGGGCTGCTGCCTTCTTCCTGGGGCTCGCATTCTCTGACTTCCAAAGCTTTAAGTACCACCGAGGAGGATGTGCTTTTCAATAAAGCAACCGCCTCGCTCCGGCTGACCTCTGTTAGTTCAATCCCGTTCACATTCAACAGAACGTCACCTAGTGACCGGAGAAGCAGAAGCCATTCTTAGTAAGAGTGCAAACTGGAAAGGCAAAGGGGCAGGGACTGACTGGGATGCGGGTACGTGGGGAGGGTAAGGGGCACTTCCTTAGCCTCCCGTCAACATGCGGCTGGGTTTTCACACCTCATTCACACCTCAAATAGCGAGCGGTGCGCATGTGCCAAGGCGCTGGTAAATCATGTGGGGGGGGGATTCTAAAGCACACCTATTGGTATTTGGCTCTTGCCTTAAAAAGGAAGAGAGGGAGGGAGGAAGGAAGGAAGGAAAGAGAGGGAGGGAGGGAGGAAGGAAGGAAGAGAGGGAGGAAGGAAGGAAAGAAGAGGGAGGGAGGAAGGAAGGAAAGAAGAGAGGGAGGAGGGAGGAAGGAAAGAGAGGGAGGGAGGAAGGAAGGAAGGAAAGAAGAGAGGGAGGGAGGAAGGAAGGAAGGAAGGGAGATAAAATAGCCACGTTCACTATTTAATCAAAGAAAACCTCCTTTTTTTTCCTTTTCTTCCCATTTTTAGCACAAAGGCGGAGCATGTGGCCAAAGCGCCCAGCACCCACACGGAGCCAGGCATGTAGTAGGCACCCAATAAATAAGGGTTGAATGAATAAATAATAAGCTTCCCATGAGAGAGTCGGACAGATGAGTCTGCGGCAGTTAAGAACAGTGGGCCTGGAACTGTGTTCCTAAAGAGGTGGGAAGAAGAGGTTCCGTTTCTATTCAGTGCAAAGGTGCTGACAGCTACCACTGGTTAAGCCCCTACTGTGTGCGGGGCCATCCTATCATATAACCCTCTGCTCACGTTCTCTCACTAATAAGTCACTTCGTGGTTGACCTCATCGTTCTCCACCCGGGTGCTTGGGTGAAAAAGAAAAGAGAAACTAAAGTACATACCTCCCCTACCTCCATTTCCTATCTTTTTATCTCCCTCCTGTTTTTCTGCCTCCTTTGAATATCAACTTTCTCACACAGAATAACTGTAGCAAGAGTAAAAGGACAGGAGGAGAAAGATGGGAAAGGTCTTGAGTTCATCCTGAGCCCCAGAGAAGCACCGTTAGGTTGGCTGACTGAACCCCTTCACACATGCCATCCCCCTGTGACCCCTCAGGCTGAGCAACTGTACTTCAAAAACTTCACATTTTATTTCTTGAATCTGAACACCCTGAAAGGGCATATCGGCTCAACCATCAGCTACCCATCCATGTGAATTGACAATACTATCAAAGATACAAATTGGACATCTCTTTCCTTCACTTCAAGGAGCCCAAGTCACATAAGATTAAAGTAGTGAATCTACTTTATCATCAATGGGAAAGTACCTGGCTTGGTATTTTCACTTAATAAATATTCACTGAATCAAAATCTATCAAATTATTTCTCCTATCCAACCCATAAATGGAACGATTCATGAACAGTTTCATCACTGGATCAATCCACCAAAGAATTACTTAGAATGAATGGAACCAAATTATGCCAGTTAATCAAGGCAACTTGCTCATAACTGTAGCTCTTCCCTATTAATTCTTGGCATTGTTTGCAGATACTCACTTTACCAGCAAGCAAGGTGGCCCGCATCAACCCACATGAACCAAGAGGGGTGAAACCCGGTCCAGGAACTATACTCAAACCAATCACGGTCAATGGGTAACAGATGCCCTGGCCAGATCACCCTCACATTCTCTTGTTAATTCTGGAAACAGTTACCTAACCCAGTAAGCCGCTAATTCCTTTTAACACTCTGCTGCCCCAGTACCTTAAGTCTCTTTACTTTTTACCTGTTTTTATTCTTCCATCTCTGCTTATGACTCCTCCGGGCTCAACACTGATGACATAGATTGGCAAATTCCACTCCCTATGTGATGCTCCCCCTGCAACGGTCATGCCGAGTGATTCACTGGGGTCTTTTTGGACACTTACCACCTTCTCGTGACAAGTGACCGCAGAGTGGAGGGGCTGAAGGCACAGACAGAAAAACAAATATAGCACATTTGTTCATAAGTGGGTTTGCATTTCTTACATACAAAAAACTACCAAGATTGCATAAATATATGATGGTGGTTCTTGGTTGTACATAGAGAGAAGGAGGGAGAGAGAGGGAGAGAGAGGCAGAGAACTCCTCACTTGGTCCTCACTCTCAACAGAGTTACATTATCCCAAATTCCATAGGCTGACTCAGAGAAAAGTTATATTCCAAATGGGAGAAGTAAAAAATGGGAAGAGGAATAGGTTGGAGACCACTGGAGAAATAGTAAGTATACAAAGTAAACTGCACCCAAAATTTTTCAGGTGACTCATTTATTCCTGATATAGTGAGTCAACATTTCGTAAAACTCTCGTCTTGCATGAACATCAGGAAGTTTTTCTAAGTTAAAATGTAACCATATTTAAATTAAATAGTTCCAGTTTAATTTATGCAGGTAATCAATTACAGAAATCCTCAAAGAAAAATAATGAATTTCCTAGATATTATACTCTAAAATCTCACCAATATCTAGGTTTGCACCAGCTGACAACTGTACTCTTACTTTAGCAGTCCTAAATAATGTGCAGTTATAGCCTTTAATTTTATTACATAAAACATAATATATACATTATACAATACACATCGTAGACCAAATTTTCAAGAGCAAATTAATTGTGATTTGATTCAACAACACTAGATTAAAAACGTTGAAGCCACATTCAACATTATCTTGAAGCAATAAGAGTAGGTCAAGGGTACTGCTTTATCAATGAATATGTATCAATATATATTGTTCAAAAAAGTTATTCTCCTTCCTGCTTGGGCAGTGACCTAGGAGACTAGGTGGGCATTTGCACTGCAAATAAATACTTATAACACTTGATCAAACCTCAAAGAAGTCTATGGCTCAAAACATAGCTTAAGTTCTATCTAAAGAAAGAAAATTTAAAAACACATCTGACAAAAATAACCAAGCTACAGAACAAAATATAAGTATACTACCTTTCTTTTTTTTTTTTTTAAAAAAGGAGGGAAATAAGAATTTGTACTGATACTTGCATTTTCATAAAGAAATTATGGAAGAAAAAGTGGTTTCATGGGGGTGGAGGGGGAAACTGGGAAGATCAGGGAAGGGTGAGAAACTTAATATATACTTCCCATTTTTTTAACCCTGTGAATATATTATCTATGCAATAAATCAAATGAACTATAATCAAACTTCTGTAAATTTGATGGTTGACATCATACAGAACTAATGCTTGCATGTACAGAATCAATTTTTAATGCTTCATTATGAAGCAAGATAAGCCTAGGATTTTTGTGCATTTGTTATCTGATGATTTCCTATGGTTTTAAATAACCCACGTCTGTTTTAATGGCCTTATTGTATACAGTAATGCCCTGTGACTGTATCCCTAGCCCTGAACATTGTGTTTAACACATTGATGATGGTAAGTACATGTTTGTCGAATAAATGGATGGATGAATTGCAAATTGCCACATTGTTTTTGATAGTAATAGAATAATAAATTGGAAATTAAGAGTATAGCAAGGTATATGTTACAATTCGTACTTGTAAGGTCTCGGTTGTGTTTATATGAACCTTAGAACTTTGAAGTGCCCTGTAGAGATTGGTTGTCAGATGAAGGCTGTAAAACTGAAATGGGACTTTCTTCAGAGAAAAGTTTCAAGACAAGACAAGCAAGTAACAGTATGAACATAGTGGTTCTAGCATTCCAGCTGAGGCAAAGGAGTAGACTTGGAGGGGATCTCAAGATCTGTCCTTAGTACATGACTTTTCCTTTTTAAAAAGCAATTAGATTCAGGATGTCTCTTCCTTTAACCACAAATATCTCTCAAAAGATCCCAGCTTGGAGATGCAGGCAGTTCTGAAATGCCCCCAACTCAGGGCAAAGCTCTAAACCCAGAGACTCCAACAGGCTGCCCTGCTGCTTCAGCTTGTTCCTGGGGATATTCATAAGGCATTTATTCCCTGTGCTCTCAAAGAAGGGCTTAACTCCATTATTTCTAGGGGGCCTGGGGTATTGTAAGGGTAGTTAGTCAATCTCTCAAGGTGGTGCCTTATACACATATGGAATGCTCTGGAAAATAAGGACATCTTTTTTATGTAAATACACACACACACACGCACACACACACACACACACTTTATCTCTTCTTGAACAGCTGCCTAGTATTTCATTGTGTGAATATGCCATATCCACCATTAATGACCTTTTGGGTTTTTTACAGTCTTTCACAAAATTAAACAGTGTCACTGTGAATATCCTTAGACACACATATCTTGTGCACTTGTGTAAATATTTCTTCAGGCTAATGTCCTAGAAGTATAACTGCTAAATCAAAGAGCCTGAGCATTTAACATTTTGACAGATATTGATAAACTACCTTTGAAACAGCTCTATCATTTATAATCTCAACAATACGCTGTGAAAATGCTAATTTCCCACAATTCATCTAGTACGGGGTTTTAGCAATACAGTATTTAGAATGTTTACCCAGGTGAAAAAAATTCCGATAATTTAATTGTCTTTCTAGTAGAAAGTTTGAACATCGTTTGTTGCTATTTAGGTTCTATATAATTTTTTTTAAATTAACTAATTAATTTATTTATTTTTGGCTGTGTTGGGTCTTCGTTTTTGTGCGAGGGCTTTCTCTAGTTGTGGTGAGCGGGCCTCAGTGTCACGGCCTCTTTTGTTGTGGAGCACAGGCTCCAGACGCACAGGCTCAGTAGTTGTGGTGCACGGGCCTAGTTGCTCGGCGGCACGTGGGATCTTCCCAGACCAGGTATCAAACCGTGTCCCCTGCATTGGCAGGCAGATTCTCAACCACTGCGCCACCAGGGAAGCGCTATTTGGGTTCTAATAGTAATAAGCGAGAGATTTCATAACACTGTAATCACTCCAGGTTCCTCTGACTTCATCTATAAAATGGGTCAGAATGCCCACATACGGCAAACCTGTGGCTAAAAGAAATGCAGTTAAATGGAAGATATGGCTTTTATCTGAGAATACTTTGGTTAAAAAATATGTTGCTAAATTCATGTGAAAGCAGCAAAATTACATATCCTGTGAAATATTCCAGAAGTTCCATTGGCTTCTCTCCTGCCACTCCAGTTAATAGGGAGTGTTACTGAGGCCTTAATTATTTTGTCATGAATAAATATTGCCTGAATAATGTACAGACTGGCCAGATACTCATTTAGGAAAAGAAAAAATTATTTGTTGTTTACTTCCATGTGTCAGGCCAGGCAAACCGAGGCTCACCATTAAAAAAAAAATTTGATCAATGAATCACAACTGGCAGGAGAAAGATTGAGTGCTGAAACCTAGGATGTCTGACCCTAAATCCTTGCTCTCCCCTGTACACCGCTCTGCTTTTAGAGGTACCATTTAAACACGTGATATAAATTAATCTATCAAGTTTCAGGTGATGGTCAGAAAAACACACATGAAAGAATTAATTACCCAACTATTCCAGAAAGAATTTGTCTCACTGAATAGAGAACTCAAACCAACTTCAGTGCTGTCAAATAAAATACATGACATATAAGATTTGAATGCTGAAAGCTATGTCCTCCTGGCTGCAGAGATGTGCTGTCTATGCTTTCAGATACAAGTCCCTGGAGACAGAGTCTTTCCATCATACCTCCTCAGTGCTCACCAAGCAGTCTTGCTGCACTGAGCATAGGGATGTTTTGTTGAGCAGGTACAGGCTCAGCATGAATGTCTGGGCTACCCCAAATCAAGGTGTCCTGTGCCTCTAACAGCCACTCAGTTCCCCACCAGAGAGAGATCCATGTTAGGGACAGAAAAACCCAAGTCATCATCCCTCAACACCCCGAACCCTTCACACCCAGAGGTGCCTAACTTTGGTTGAAAGAAGAAGAGCTACATACAACAGAGATCTTCTTTTCCACCCGTGTTCTGTTCCCACCCCCTTCCCTACTGTGGAGACCTCAGAATATTCCCTAATGTTTAAAAATATAATTTTTTATGACACAGTTCAAACTGATTAAAAAGTATCATGGGCACCTGAATACTCATCATTCAGCTCTTAAAATATGTTATGGAATGTTTGCTTTGGATTTTTAAAAGAAAACATTTCAGACGTATAATAAAAGTATAAAGATGAACATAATGACCTACCCGTGTACTCTGCAATGCAGCACCAGAAATACAGGTTCTGTGTGCAGCTCAAGTCCCTCTGTGATATTCCTCTGGTCACGTTTCCTTTCCTGTCCCACAGAGGTAACCACACTCCTAAATTTGATGCCTGTCTTTCTTTAACTTTTCAATTGGCTAACAACTTCTCTGTCTCACAGATCTTGGTTTGCCTTCTTTGGTATTTCTTTGAATCATTTAAGCTCCTGCTTTCAAAAAGCCATGTTGCTTTCTAAATAAAACTTTAGTAGGATCATAAAAAACTAAATCATCAAATGTCTATGTGTCTTAGTTTAATTTGAAATATGCCAGTGTGTGTGTGTGTGTGTGTGCGCATTTCAGAAGGCAGATAGAACTATAAATTAAAATGAAACTAATTACAGTTTCCCACTAGGCCAGTCTGTTATATATGTTTTCCAGGAACTGGACACATGACAGAAGGTTGCAGCAAACACGTTATCAGATTACCCAGCTGTTTCCATGATGCATGATGGTTAGGCGGAAGGGATTATAAAGCCCACAGTGCTGGCGGAAGCTGCATTCTTAGTGGTGTAATGAACCAGAATAGAATATGGTCTAGTTAACTCAACTATAATTAGATTAAAACTTTAATTAATTGAGCTAATAAGCTAGTTTTCCATTAATAAATACCATTGGTTTAATTTAAACACTAATGGTATTTATTAGCAAAAAGACACCAGGGAGTCCTTATCCATAAAAGGTTTTAGCAGGAGGTACTTGGTTTTTCTAGATTGTTTATTGTAAATAAACCTGAAATGTATGGATTTATGGGGCATGGCTGTCTGACTGGCTGGAGAAAGGAGAGGTGGTGTAGCTTTGTAGGCTGTGCAGTTAACAGTATATAAAGCAGAGGTATTCCAAAATCAAAAATTTGAGTACTGTTTCTGTATCCACTGCTCAAAAACTCAAACTCATGAGTTATTCCAGACTGAAACACAGCCTTATGTAGAATGTAGGCATTCCTTAATCTCTGTTGCAAGAAGAATGGGCTACCTGTAAGATTTTAGTGACAAGTGATTTAATGAAACCAGGTCCCAGGAGGAATGATGGCTAGAAACTCATTGCCATCACAACAGGATGCCGAGCCACGGCTATAGGACTCTGAATTTGCACTAAACAAGGTTTGTGTTGCTTAGATACCCATCCAAATGAAGAGGTTACAGTATTACCTCTAATAAAAGCCATGACAGAAGTACATATTGTGCTGAGTCACCTCACTTAAAGATAGGCTACACTTTGCTGCCCTGAAGGAGGCATTCTGCCTAGAGATGCATTCTGCTTCATCCACAGTGTTTTAAAATTTTTCTGGAATTTAACGCCGTAAGGACATACGCTCTCTGGTTTGTCCCAATCCCAATTATTACACGAACTTCATGAACTAATGTTACATGAACTTCAAGTGTTTTTATTATCTTCCTGGGTCCTTCTTGCAAAAACAAACTTACTAA
This sequence comes from Mesoplodon mirus, assembly GCF_964341445.2. Classification (NCBI taxonomy): domain Eukaryota; kingdom Metazoa; phylum Chordata; class Mammalia; order Artiodactyla; family Ziphiidae; genus Mesoplodon; species Mesoplodon mirus. The sequence goes on from NC_138977.1 coordinate 91,061,949, forward strand.
AGGGGAATCATTAATTTTCAGGCAGACTGGGAACTTCAAAAACTAGAAACCAAGCAAACCTTGTTTCATTTCAAAGTGAATGGGAGCAGTCCTTAAACCAAATGCCTGTTGGAAAAACACGACATCCATCTGGCTTAGGCTAGAAATTAGGTCCCTATATGAGGTCTGGTTTTCAAGATCAGGTTTCAAAACTTTCACGCACCTTCCTCTCTCCTGCTTGGATGAAAGACACCTGTTATCTCACCAGTTCTCGAAGATGGGATTTGGGGCTTTCCATTTTACAAGACAAGTCAAATAGTGTTTAAGTGATGAAGTCCAGAGGTGACACTTAAAAATGTTCAGGTATGCAGCCTTCCCAAGAAAGAGCTCCCTGCAGGAGCTGTGGACATACCCTGGCTGGGCCTCACCTTGGGAGTGTTGCTCCTGTCCTCTGGCCCTGGGGACCGGCTGCCGCTGCTGTTCCAGCCAGCTTCCTGAAAGATGTCAGGACTCTGCTGCCGAAGCTGGCGGGACACGACGAGGTGAATGCGCCTTTCACTGGCCTGTGTGATAAGACACAGGTGTTAGCCACTCTGAGCTTCCATTCAAAGCACCCAGCACCAGTGGCTTACCAAGATGAGTTTGGTTTTACCTTTTTTTATGAAAAAAAAATTATTTCTAGTATTTTCCATGGCCATGCCCCCTTTGTAATTTAGCGAGAACTTGAGTTATTTCCTTTATCCCTAAATCGGGTAATGAAGGTCGCTTCAAGGGAAAAACTAGGGAAGGTTTGACTCATTCAACAGTCTTTGAAAAGATACTGTTGGACATTGCTAATTTATTTTTAATGAATGGGTTCCACTGCACACAAGCCATGTCTGTAGGACTTTCCAGCTAGAACAGAATGTACAGTGTAAAGTGGTAGCCCAGCCCAAATCCCAGATCGAAGGTCTAAGACCACAGGTAAACAATAAAGAAAAAGAAATGGAGTTGGTGGCAGCAACACTACCACTGCAGGAAGAGGAATCCCGTGTCTGACAGTTTCAAACATTCGCGCATTGGAAAGGATGAGCGTTTCAGAAATCTGAGGATGACGGCAGGTTGTAATGCAGCCTGATTAAACGCCTTTGCCTTGATCCTTTTTTATGTGACAGCCACTAATTGTGATGACTAGTCCTCTCTGCTATGTACCCTGACACTTGGACAGAGCATTGCAAATAGCAAATGCACTGATTATTAGGAAGGTTCATTCCACACCATAAATTTACCTATTGGCTCTCTGCCACAGATGAGTTTCACTTGTGTCTAAGGGTGTGGGTCATTATTCCAGAACTGCTGACTACTGAAGTTCCAGATCTGCAGGCCAGATAGACTAGACCTTGGACCTGTGAAACATCTATAACAAGGCTCCCTGATGGTCCAAGATGACGTAGTCTGCTGACCTCCCTGTCACTTGAGTAAAAGCTGACCGTGGCTAAGTCATGACTAGATTTGATTAGAAACCAGGAAAGGCTAGGTTGGAGGACAAGGAAGGCGGAGAAGAGAGGAATAAGTTCTAGGCGTTCCCCTCTACATCCCATCCCCCGACGGCTGAGCATCACAGCCCAGATGGACAGCGGCCTGCCTACCCTCTTCCTTCACAGGCATGGTTGTCATACCATGGACAAGTCAGGTCGTGAAAGGGGGCCATGGAAAGTCCACGCTCTTCTCCATGGGCTCAGACAATGGGAGTGGAGATATTCACTTCCTGCCTCTCTGCAGCTTCGTTCCCATGACCCATAACTCACTCCCACTCTCCAGAACAGGGACCTTATCTTAAAACCTTAAGCAATAAGAACCCCCCAATAAATCAAATCCCCACAGTTGTCCAGCCCAAGTCTTCAAGACTTTACATTCTTATATTAATGTCTCTTCTCGGCCATCTCTTGAAGAAGCTTAGGGGTCATCAGTTGGGTGGCTGTACATTAGATGAATGTTTAAAAACACCTGCTAAAGTGCAGTGTCTCCTGTAAACATCATGGTGGATGGTGGGCCAGGAGAGTTGACTCATTTCACATAAATGTAGGAAACGCTACAAAGAAAGTCTAAGTCCTTCGCTCACTCTCCTTCACATCAAGACTGATCATCACCTCTGCTGCCCTGCCCAGTCATCACTTACATACCCTTCCTCTGCTCATTTGCCTATCTTGAATTCCCTGGTGTCTCTCATCATATATAAAGCCTGTGTCAGAACAGGATAAAAATAACAAGCCCAGGAAACAATAATGAAGCAAGCTGACATGAAGAACTATGGTATTAACCAACTAAACTCAGTTCTCGGAAGAGTATTTTGTAATAACTGTCTCTTTCTTTATACCGTAGGTCTCACTTATCCAAATGAGGTTATCTCATTTGGAACTTTCTGAAGGAAAAATTACTAAAAGATAAGAAGTGGCAAACATTCAAGTCAAAACCTCAACTGCTGAGCCCAGATGTGTTCCTTATCTTCAGGGAAATTCCGACGTTTTGAAGGATCTCGGTGGTGGTGGTGGGTTTGTATCCAGGCCCACATGTTGCACCATGTTCATTCTGGACCGGCAGCAGTGGCAGGCCTAACCACCTCGTGATAATTGAGAAAATCTGAGGCTTTTACATACTGAATCAACTTGCTAGGCAAAATCCCAAATACCAAGAAGTAGCCTAAGAGCTATTTAATTCACATTTTCCAGCACGAATTTCTCACTGGATTTTCAAATGCTGACTTTGGCGGGAATACACCCCAATAAATAGCCCTGGTATCAACTTACTTGGAAATAAATTCCCTGCAAGGCTGGATCCCCAGCTCTTACCAGCCACCTTATAAATTGCTCTCAGAGAGATTCTATTTGATGCTCTTTCTTACCGAGCATTTGAAGTTGAAGGTGGAAAATGGGCTAATGTGTTTATCCTGGCTCTAATTCTCAGGAACAGCTGGATTCAGTGTTGAGAAATGGCCCTTAGCACTAGATAGCCTTTCTTTCCACTGGTGTGAGTGTGGGGTGAGTGTGAGAAGAGGGGAGTCACAGAAAGACTGAATGAAGGAGAGAATGGCAGGAACTTGTTTATTTCATACTCACATAATCTGTGTCAGGAAGATGGGGGCAGGAGTTCTGTCATTTAAATAACAAACCTTGGGACTTCCCTAGTGGTCCAGTGGTAAAGAATCTGCCTTCCAATGCAGGGGACATGGGTTCTATCCCTGGTCGGGGAACTAAGATCCCACATGCCATGGGGCACCTAAGCCCGCAGGCCACTACTACTGAGCTTGCGTGCCTCAACTAGAGAGGCTGTGTGCTGCAAACTGCAGAGCCCACGCGCTCTGGAGCCCGTGCGCCACAACTACAGAGTCCACGTGTCCTAGAGCCCACACACCACAACTAGAGAAGAGAAAACCCACACGCTACAACTAGAGAGAAACCTGGGCGCTGCAACAAAAGATTCTGCATGCCTCAGTGAAGATCCCGCATGACACAACTAAGACCGATGCAGCCAAAAAATAAACAAACAAACAAACAAAAAATAAATAAAAATAACAGACACTCGAAGAGGGAGCACAGCAACTTTCTTGCATTTCTTGGGATGCTGTAATTTGGGCAAAAGGACTGTTTAACAATTGTGACTCTTTCAAGTGGCAGACCAGGCTATAGGTAAATCCTTTTTACTTTTTCCTCTCCTCTCTTCTCTTCTCTCCCTTAAACATTCTAGATTTTGATCTAGACAAATTCTGGACACAGTGGTTACCAGTTGCACCGCCTGGCTGCTGTATCGTTTTCTTTCTACTCTAAGAGCCCAAGCATTAACTCCCTCTTCTCCTTTCCTTGGCTAGGGGGAAGGGATTCTGATGGCCTCTACGTTCTCCCCTGTGGACCTCCGCTTGTTGGCAGGTCTCATTCTACAAACATTCTGCCCCTGTGGCTGACAGGTGCCTGCTCTGGACCAGCCACTGCACTAAGAGCCTTGGGAACATGGCTCCTGCTCTCAGGGAGCTTGTTCTACTTCAGGGAGAGTCAGAAGCAGGTGCCAGGAAAGAGATATGGGTAGCACACAAAGGAGTCTCCTGAGGTGGGACCAATTGCTTCTAGCTGGAAAAAACAGGATAAATCTCATATTCAGAGAAAACCAGAGGGCTAAAACCGAGTAGCATTTCTCATGGAAAGGCTTGTCTTTGTTTTGTTTGATGACTTTCTCTCTGCTCTTTTGAGATTTGACTCAAAACTGCCTATAATGTTTATACGATGGGAGTAAGCAGAGGTCACAGAAGGCAGCCATAGGCCGGCAGCCTCATTTATATTTAGCCCAATTCAAAATAATACGATCCCATCTCTTACAGCTGGAAGGAAGAGTCTGAGAGCACTACACTAATGCCTCACAGGGCAAACATCTTCCATCGTGTTCAGCTTGGAAATGGCTCTTTTCTCTACAAAATCCACTATGGTTGATAAGAACTGCTCATATTGTCAGGATGCAACACGGACCAGAAGCTTCACAGAGAGACGTAAATCAAAGATGCCACTGCACAAGGGGCCAGGAGAGGCATTTTGCAGAGCTGTGCTTTGGAGCCGAGTGAGACTTTGTACTGACCCAGTGTTGCATGGGTCCATGAGGTGGCTGTTCAGCCAGTAATAACTAGGGCAGAGCAAGAGTTGATAGAGTATCTGTACTTCAAGGTGTGACCTAGCCGAAGGAAGATTGGAGTTAAACCAAATGTACTCTAGCATTTGCTGCTTTTTAACCATATATATATATGCATATGCTTAAAAAACACATTTGGTAAACTGTAACTCATGTGGGTTTGGTCACTGCATTGATATATTAGCTTCAGAAAATATCAAGTTCAGAGCTACCACACTCGTGCCCCCTCAATGCCACAGGGTATAGTTCTACACAAACACATAAAACAGAGGACTCCAAACTGACTGTTGGGCATTGAGATTGTGCTGCCCACAGCAGACAGACCATGTACACGGCCCCCTTTTTATGACATAGTATAGACCCGCTTGACTGGAGGTCCCTCTTCTTACAGAGATAAGAGCTGTAGTTGGATTTATAATAATAAGCTATTTACAGAGTTCGTCTCTACTTAATGCTCCATCCATTAGCATCCGAGGTCTTTTTTTTTTTTTTACAAATAATTATAGTTTTATTTTTTATTTCTGAAGACATTGTAGTATATAATAGAATGTTACATGTCAGGTGCAAGATGCAATAACTCTTCCTATCCCTCTGAAGGAAAATCCCAGCCATAGGTCACTCTGTGGGAAGATTGAAAGAAATTGCTGCTATATAACTCTTCCCATGGCATTATAGTTTCTATCCTCAAGAGGTCATAGACTCCACTGTATTTGATAGACTCTGGGTCTAAGACTGGCTCAGGTTGGAATCTGAGAGAGGGATTGTGATTTCTCAATAGCAGCTATAAGCCAAGAGAATTAACTGTTAAACTATGAAAAGCAATGAGAGTTTGGTAATTTTACTGAATAAAACACCAACACACTAACAATCAACGATTTTCTTATATATCTTTTTTTTTCAAGGTAACAGTAGTGTTTTTTTTTAAATTGCACATGTCTATAAACCTAACAAATATGTTTCCTCTTTTTTTTTATACAGCAAGTTCTTATTAGTCATCCATTTTATACACATCAGTGTATACATGTCAATCCCGATCTCCCAATTCATACCACCACCACCATCCCCACTCCCCCTGCCGCTTTCCCCCTTGGTGTCCATACGTTTGTTCTCTACAACTGTGTCTCGATTTCTGCCCTGCAAACCGGTTCATCTGTACCATTTTTCTAGGTTCCACATATACACATTAATAAATGATATTTGTTTTTCTCTTTCTGACTTACTTCACTCTGTATAACAGTCTCTAGATCCAACCACACCTCAACAAATGACCCAATTTTGTTCCTTATTATGGCTGAGTAAAATTCTATTGCATATATGTACCACATCTTCTTTATACATTTATCTGTTGATGGGCATTTAGGTTGCTTCCATGACCTAGCTATTGTAAATAGTGCTGCAATGAACATTGGGGTGCATGTGTCTTTTTGAATTATGGTTTTCTCTGTGTATATGCCCAGTAGTGGGATTGCTGGGTCATATGGTAATTCTATTTTTAGTTTTTTAAGGAACCTCCATACTGTTCTCCATAGTGGCTGTATCAATTTACATTCCCACCAACAGTGCAAGAGGGTTCCCTTTTCTCCACACCCTCTCTAGCATTTGTTGTTTGTAGGTTTTCTGATGATGCCCATTCTAACTGGTGTGACATGATACCTCATTGTAGTTTTGATTTGCATTTGTCTAATAATTAGTGATGTTGAGCAGCTTTTCATGTGCCTCTTGGCCATCTGTATGTCTTCTTTGGAGAAATGTCTATTTAGGTCTTCTGCCCATTTTTTGATTGTGTGGTTTGTTTTTTTTAATATTGAGCTGCATGAGCTATTTATATATTTTGGAAATTAATCCTTTGTCTGTTGATTCATTTGCAAATATTCTCTCCCATTCTGAGGGTTGTCTTTTCATCTTGTTTATGGTTTCCTTTGCTGTGCAAAAGCTTTGAAGTTTCATTAGGTCCCATTTGTTTATTTTTGTCTTTATTTCCATTACTCTAGGAGGTGGATCAACAAAGATCTTGCTTTGATTTATGTCAGAAAGTGTTCTTCCTATGTTTTCCTCTAAGAGTTTTATGGTGTCCCGTCTTACATTTAGGTCTCTAATCTATTTTGAGTTTATTTTTGGGTATGGTGTTAGGGAGTGTTCTAATTTCTTTCTTTTACATGTAGCTGTCCAGTTTTCCCAGCACCACTTATTGAAGAGACTGTCTTTTCTCCATTTTATATCCTTGCCTCCTTTGTCGTAGATTAGTTGACCATAGGTGTGTGAGTTTACCTCTGGGCTTTCTAACTTGTATCATTGACCTATGTTTCTGTTTTTGTGCCAGTACCATATTGTCTTGATTACTGTAGCTTTGTAGTATAGTCTGAAGTCAGGGAGTCTGATTCCTCCAGCTCCATTTTTTCCCTCAAGACTGCTTTGGCTATTCAGGATCTTTTGTGTCTCCATACAAATTTAAAGATTTTTTGTTCTAGTTCTGTAAAAAATGCCAATGGTAATTTGATAGGGATTGCATTGAATCTGTAGATTGTTTTGGGTAGTACAGTCATTTTCACAATATTGATTCATCCAATCCGAGAATATGCTATATCTCTCCATCTGTTGGTATCATCTTTAATTTCTTTCATCAGTGTCTTATAGTTCTCTGCATAAAGGGTTTTTGTCTCCTTAGGTAGATTTATTCCTAGGTATTTTATTTCTTTTTGTTGCAGTGGTAAATGGGAGTGTTTCATTAATTTCTCTTTCAGGTTTTTCATCATTAGTGTATAGGAATGCAAGAGATTTCTGTGCATTAATTTTGTATCCTGCGACTTTACCAAATTCATTGATTAACTCTAGTAGTTTTCTGGTGGCATCTTTAGGATTCTCTATGTATATTATCATGTCATCTGCAAACAGTGACAGTTTTACTTCTTCTTTTCTCATCTGTATTCCTTTTATTTATTTTTCTTCTCTGATTGCCATGGCTAGGACTTACAAAACTATGATGAATAATAGCAGTGAGAGTGGACATCCTTGTCTTGTTCCTATCTTAGAGGAAATGCTTTCAGGTTTTCACCATTGAGAATGATGTTTGCTGTGGGTTTGTTGTATATGGCCTTTATTATGTTGAGGTAGGTTCCCTCTATTCCCACTTTCTGGAGAGTTTTTATCATAAATGTGTGTTGAATTTTGTCAAAAGCTTTTTCTGCATCTATTGAGATGATCATATGGTTTTTATTCTTCTATTTGTTTCTATGGTGTATCACATTGATTGATTTGTGTATCTTGAAGAATCCTTGCATCCCTGGGATAAATCCCACTTGATCATAGTGTATGATACTTTTAATGTGTTGTTGGATTCTGTTTGCTAGTATTTTGTTGAGGATTTTTGAATCTATATTCATCAGTGATATTGGTCTGTAATTTTCTTTTTTTGTAGTATGTCTGTCTGGTTTTGGTATCAGGCTGATGGTGGCCTAATAGAATGAGTTTGGGAGTGTTCCTTCCTCTGCAATTTTTTGGAAGAGTTTGAGAAGGATGGATGTTAGCTCTTCTCTAAATGTTTGATAGAATTCACCTGTGAAGCCATCTGGTCCTGGACTTTTGTTTGTTGCAAGATTTTTAATCACAGTTTCAATTTCATTACTTGTGATTGGTCTGTTCACATTTTCTATTTCTTCCTGGTCAGTCTTGGAAGGTTATATACCTTTCTAAGAATTTGTCCATTTCTTCCAGGTTGTCCATTTTATTGGCATAGCGTTGCTTGTAGTAGTCTCTGAGGATGCTTTGGATTTCTGCTGTGTCTGTTGTAACTTCTCCTTTTCCATTTCTAATTTTATTGATTTGAGTCTTCTCCCTCTTTTTCTTGATGAGTCTGGCTAATGGTTTATCAATTTTGTTTATCTTCTCAAAGAACCAGCTTTTAGTTTTCTTGATCTTTGCTTCTATTTCATTTATTTCTGCTCTGATCTTTATGATTTCTTTCCTTCTGCTAACTTTGGGTTTTGTTTGTTCTTCTTTCTCTAGTTCCTTTAGGTGTAAGGTTAGATTATTTATTTGAGATTTTTCTTGTTTCTTGAGCTAGTCTTGTATAGATATAAACTTCCCTCTTAGAACTGCTTTTGCTGCATCCCATAGGTTTTGGACTGTTGTGTTTTCATTGTCATTTGTCTCTAGGTATGTTTTGATTTCCTCTTTGATTTCTTCAGTGATCCCTTGGTTACTTAGTAATGTAGTGTTTAGCATCCCCGTGTTGGGTTTTTTACGTTTTTTCCCCTGTAATTCATTTCTAATCCCATAGCTTTGTGGTCAGAAAAGTTGCTGGATATGATTTCAATTTTCTTAAATTTACTGAGGCTTCATTTGTGACCCAAGATGTGATCTAACCTGGAGAATGTTCCGTGCACACTTGAGAAGAACGTGTAATCTGCTGTTTTTGGATGGAATGTCCTATAAATATCAATTAAATCTATCTGGTCTATTGTGTCATTTAAAGCTTCTGTTTCCTTATTTATTTTCATTTTGGATGATCTGTCCATTGGTGTAAGGGAGGTGTTAAAGTCCCCCACTATTATTGTGTTACTGTCAATTTCCTCTTTTATAGCTGTTAGCAGTTGCCTTATGTATTGAGGTGCCCCTATGTTGGGTGCATATATACTTATAATTGTTATATCTTCTACTTGGATTGATCCCTTGATCATTATGTAGGGTCCTTCCTTGTCTCTTGTAACATTCTTTATTTTAAAGTCTATTTTATCTGATATGAGTATTGCTACTCCAGCTTTCTTTTGATTTCCATTTGCATGGAATATCTTTTTCCATCTCCTCACTTTCAGTCTGTATGTGTCCCTAGGTCTGAAGTGGGTCTCTTGTAGAGAGCATATATATGGGTCTTGTTTTTGTATCCATTCAGCAAGCCTGTGTCTTTTGTTTGGAGCATTGAATCCATTCACGTGTAAGGTTATTATTGATATGTATGTTCCTGTGACCATTTTCTTAATTGTTTTGGGTTTGTTTTTGTAGGTCCTTTTCTTCTCTTGTGTTTCCCACTTAGAGAAGTTCCCTTAGCATTTGCTGTAGAGCTGGTTTGGTGGTGCTGAATTCTCTTAGCTTTTGCTTGTCTGTAAAGCTTTTGATTTCTCCATCGAATCTGAATGAGATCCTTGCCGGGTAGAGTAATCTTGGTTTTAGGTTGTTCCCTTTCATCACTTTAAGTATATCATGCCACTCCCTTCTGGCTTGTAGTGTTTCTGCTGAGAAATCAGCTGTTAACCTTATGGGAGTTCCCTTGTATGTTTTTTTTTTTTTTTTTGTGGTACACAGTCCTCTCAGTGTTGTGGCCTCTCCCGTTGCGGAGCACAGGGTCCAGACGTGCAGTCTCAGCCGCCATAGCTCACAGGCCTAGCCACTCCATGGCATGTGTGATCTTCCCAGACCGGAGCACGAACCTGCATCCCCTGCATCAGCAGGCGGACTCTCAACCACTGCGCCACCAGGGAAGCCCCCCTTGTATGTTATTTGTCATTTTTCCCTTACTGTTTTCAATATTTTTTTTTGTCTTTAATTTTTGCCAATTTGATTAGTATGTGTCTCGGCGTGTTTCTCCTTGGGTTTATCCTGTATGGGACTCGCTGTGCTTCCTGGACTTGGGTGGTTATTTCCTTTCCCATGTTAGGGAAGCTTTCAACTATAATCTTTTCAAATATTTTCTCAGGTCCTTTCTCTCTCTCTTCTCCTTCTGGGACGACTATAATGCGAATGTTGGTGAGTTTAAAGTTGTCCCAGAGGTCTCTTAGGCTGTCTTCATTTCTTTTCATTCTTTTCTTTATTCTGTTCTGCAGCAGTGAATTCCACCATTCTGTCTTCCAGGTCACTTATCCGTTCTTCTGCCTCAGTTATTCTGCTATTGATTCCTTCTAGTGTAGTTTTCATTTCAGTTATTGTATTGTTCATCTCTGTTTGTTTGTTCTTTAATTCTTCTAGGTCTTTGTTAAACATTTCTTGCATCTTCTCAATCTTTGCCTCCATTCTTTTTCCGAGGTCGTGGATCATCTTCTCTATCATTATTCTGAATTCTTTTTCTGGACGGTTGCCTATCTCCACTTCATTTAGTTGTTTTTCTGGGGTTTTATCTTGTTCCTTCATCTGGTACATAGCCCTCTGCCTTTTCATCTTGTCTATCTTTCTGTGAATGTGGTTTTTGTTCTGCAGGCTGCAGGATTGTAGTTCTTCTTGCTTCTGCTCTCTGTCCTCTGGTGGATGAGGCTATCTAAGAGGCTTGTGCAGGTTTCCTGATGGGAGGGACTGGTGGTGGGTAGAGCTGAGTGTTGCTCTGGTGGGCAGAGCTCTGTAAAACTTTAGTCCACTTGACTGCTGATGGGTGGGGCTGGGCTCCCTCCCTGTTGGTTGTTTGGCCTGAGGCAACTCAACACTGGATCCTACCTGGGCTCTTTGGTGGGGCTAATGGCAGACTCTGGGAGGGCTCATGCCAAGGAGTACTTCCCAGAACTTCTGTTGCCAGTATCCTTGTCCCCACAGTGAGCCACAGCCACCCCCCGCCTCTGCAGGAGACCCTCCGACACTAGCAGGTAGGTCTGGTTCAGTGTCCCCTGGGGTCACTGCTCCTTCACCTGGGTCCCGATACGCACACTACTTTGTGTGTGCCCTCCAAGAGTGGGGTCTCTGCTTCCCCCAGTCCTGTTGAAGTCCTGCAATCAAATCCCACTAGCCTTCAAAGTTTGATTCTCTAGGAACTCCTCCTCCCGTTGCTGGACCCCCAGGTTGGGAAGCCTGATGTGGGGCTCAGAACCTTCACTCCAGTGGGTGGACTTCTGTGGTATAAGTGTTTTCCAGTCTGTGAGTCACCCACCCAGCAGTTATGGGATTTGATTTTGCTGTGATTGCAAAATCACCCCATCCTACCGTCTCATTGTGGCTTCTCCTTTGTCTTTGGATGTGGGGTATCCTTTTTGGTGAGTTCCAGTGTCTTCCTGTTGATGATTGTCCAGCAGCTAGTTGTGATTCTTGTGTTCTCACAAGAGGGAGTGAGAGCACGTCCTTCTACTCTGCCATCTTGGTTCAGGCCTTAGCATCAGAGGTCTTAATGACCCATTTCTTTAAAAAAAAATTCGTCCTGCATCTGCATTCTCCACTGGTTTCTTTTCCAAGGATCCCAGAGTGAGACAGCCTAGCTTTAACTGTGGGGATGGTTCTTCCTGCACCTTTGGGGGCTGCCCCACTTTAGCTCCCCTTCCAGCTAGGGCTCAAGTATCATTTTCAGTTCATCTATCATGTGCTCACAAAGCCCTGGGGAACTGTGGAGCACTGGTTGCACACAGCCAGGAAGCCACAGCTATGGAAGAGATGGCAGACATCATCTAATCCAACATTTCCTCTGTAGTCTGTGCTTTAATTCCACTCCAAAATCCTTGCCGTGTTGTCACCCAGATCATGCTTCAGTGCCTCCAATGATAAGGAACTTACTGTGTCCCAAGGCAGTGCAGCACTAATTAGCAAGTTTTTTAGACAGCACTAATTAGCAAGTTTGTCCTTAGGTTGAGTTTAAATTCGTCTTTCCCTTGCTTGCCCATTGGTTCTAGTCATGCCCTCTCGGGCAACCCCAAATCAATTTCCATGGGACAAGCCTATTTGAAAATAGCTCTCATTGCCCTCCCTGATCTCTTTTCCTTTCCAGATCAAGTATTCCTAGTTTCTTCACTATTTAACATGTTTTCAAGTGCCCTCAAAAACGTGATGAACTCTTGATGACTCACTGTAATAAAGCTGAGTTGGGTGTGCGTATGAGATTTGGACCTAGAAGACAAATCTTGGTCTGACCAGCAGAGCAGGGACTTTTTTTGGATGGACCAGCTGCACCCGGGACCTCACTGATGGAGTTCGCATTCTGCCATTTCACGTGTGCATAGGGATTGTCTCTGTGTTCTATGGATCCAAGAACTCCATAGATGTCTGTCTTCGTTATTACTGCGTAACTGAAAGATGACAGGGAAGCTCCCAAGACGCTGCTGTGAAACACATCACAGCAGTGCAACCTGGCTCTGAGATCACATGTGGCACACGGACCCTACCTGGCAATACAGACAACAGGAGGCATCTGAACAGGGTTACCCACTGATATGCTAGAAAAACAACAAAGTTGTCAGCCATTCCTGTTGATATGGCAACATACTGCACAATGAGGTACAGAAACAAAATCCTTGCCTAACGGTCCTGCCAGTCAGCAAGAGAACATTTGAGAAACAGAAATCTCTCTCACTAAAAGGAAATCCTCCTACACTGTTGGTGGGAATGTAAGTTGGTGCAGCCACTGTGGAAAACAGTATGGAGGTTCCACAAACAATTAAAAATAGAATTACCATATGATCCAGTAATCCCACTCCTGGGCATATATCCAGACAAATCTGTAATTCAGAAAGATACATGCACCCCTATGTTCATAGCAGTACTATTCACAATAGCCAAGACATGGAAGCAACCTCAGGGTCCATCAACAGATGAATGGATAAACAAGATGTGGTACATATATACAACGGAATATTATTCAGCCATAAAAAAGAATGAAATAATGCCATTTGCAGCAACATGGATGGACCTAGAGATTATCATACTAAGTGAAGTCAGACAGAGAAAGACAAATATCACATGATATCACTTATATGTGGAATCAAAAATATGACACAAATAAACTTATCTACAAAACAGAAACAGGCTGCCAAGGGGGAGAGGGTACGGGGGAGTTTGGGATTAGCAGATGGGAACTATAATTTATAGAATGGATAAACAACAAGGTTCTACTGTATAGCACAGGGAACTATATTCATTATCTTGTGATAAACCATAATGGAAGAGAATATGAAAAAGAATATATATATGTATAACTAAATCATTTTGTTGTACAGCAGAAATTAACACAACATTGTAAATCAACCATACTTGAATAAAAAAGTTAAAAAAAAAAAGTCTCACTAAGCAATAAGTTAGGGCTCCAGAATTACAACTCTAGGATGAGCTAATGGTGTTGCTAGTCCCTAGAAAATGAGCTTGGTGAAAGCAAATCTGGTGTGTGTTGATTTGTTCACCACTGAGACTTTAGCACCTGGCATACATAGAGCCTGGTACATTCTGAAAAGAATTCTGAGTATCTTCTCTGGAGAGGCAGCAGCTACTTTAGTGAGTTAAGGGTGACCAGAGTCTGGCCAAGGAAAAGGGAAATTAAGGAGGCTTTGAGGAAAAGTGCTGAATAGGACCTTAGGATTTGACAAGGGTAGAAAAGAAGATTTGAGACAGCAATTTGATCTATTTTTCCCACTAGACTTTAGCTCCAGGTACATCTTTATGTTTCCAGAAGCATATCTTTTAAGTGCTAAGAAATTAACGATGACAGTCTGACTTATACAGGGTCATACAGATGTCAGTGACAAGCTCAAAATAAGAAATTAATTCCTGAGTAAGCAGAATGACCTAAGTCCTCAAACACCATTTCTTTTATGGTATCTGGAAGTTACTCTGATTCTGTTCCGTGGTAAAAACAAAACAAAATCATGTCGGGGAATATGAGAGTTGGAGAGGGTAGTGAAGTTTCAAGATCCCCTAATATTTGGAGTGTAGCTGGGCAGGAGATTCACTCATAAAATTCTGAGTTGAAAGGCTGAACAGTTTTGCAAGTCATGCTTTAATCATGAATGCATGGAATTTGGAGCCCTATATAAAAATCATTTGGACTCTTAAGAATTCAGCTCACGAGAATGTTTCTAAAATTAAAAAAAAACTGTTTAGTCTTATGTGCATTAAATTTACTATCATACTGCATTAAGAAAATTTGTTTAGATAGGGATTTGATTTGATATTAGCTGTGCTAATCTATAAAAAAAAAATTACACACACAGAACTGTCAGGTCTTATTTCTTGGCCATTCTTACTGGCTCCAGGGGACAAAAGTTCTGCCCCAGAACTCATGAGCTGGAATCATGTATTTAGAACAAATGTAGGCAATGGAGTAGTCCATTATTTAATTTCTGGCTCTGTGTAAAGGCCTATCACATTCTTTTAAAAAGTCTGAAGAAGCTGCTTGTCAATTGTTCTTTGGTGAAGTAACTTCTCATTTAAATATTAATTCATGTGAGGGGAAAAAAATCACACGGGCCAGTATTAATGAAAACCCATGTATCACAACCTCTGCAAATGGCTTTGAATTATTTCAACTTCTGCATCAAGTCTGGGAAGCTGGCTAAGAAAAAAAAAGGCACAAAAAAGAGATACTCAAATTTGAAATCCATCATTGCTTTCTTCATTTATTAACTGTATATATTTGAACTCCTAAATATGAATTCACTGATCCATAACTGCAGGTAGATGAGAGCATCTCAAAACAGGCATAACTCTCAGCAGAAATCTTTCTCATATTGAATATTGGGTAGATATATGTGGAATCTCCCGGGTTTGGGATGTTGAAATGTCTTTTTCCCCCCTAGGGTCTCAAACCTTTGGCCCATATATCTTTGTTCTATTATTTTAGGTATGACACCAGACAGTTCAACAACTTTCGTAGAGAGATTCTAGTCGTGGTGCTCAAAAAGCTTAAATTGACAAGGGAGAAATATAAAGTTGTACTAAGTTGCTAAATAAGGCTATTGCCCCATAATTGAAGCTTCTGTCTCCATCAGGTTTGTCTCTGAGAGGAGTGCAACTCTCCATCTGTCTAAATCTGGAGTCTGGACCTTAGGGCTGCTGCTGAGTAAGCCAAGGTTAGGGCTCCACATATGTAAAGCTGGTCAAATTTAAAACAGTTGTGGCTTTTCTGTAATAACTTTTCCCTGAAATAATGTAGAAAATGGCAGAATGTGTGGGACTGTGGGAGAAAACATGACCAAAAGGACATGTTGTTTGGGAATTTCTTTGTAAGGCAAGTATGATTCATGCAGTGGACAAACAAGGCCAATGCAGCCAAGGATTGGTTGGAAATTTGAGTCTCAGCTTTTTTTGTGTGTGTATGTGTGTGGTACGCGGGCCTCTCACTGTTGTGGCCTCTCCCGTTGCGGAGCACAGGCTCCGGACGCTCAGGCCCAGTGGCCATGGCTCACAGGTCCAGCTGCTCCGCGGCATGTGGGATCCTCCCGGACCGGGGCACGAACCCGTGTCCCCTGCATCGGCAGGCGGGCTCTCTACCACTGCGCCACCACGGAAGCCGAGTCTCAGCTTTTGAAGGGCATTTAGTTTAATCGCCCCAGCTTGGTGTGTGTTACAAGTATCTCATAAATAAAATTCATGCTTGAGATCGCTTAACTGAGTTTGCCCAGCATTCTACTTTTTCCATTTCTTTTCCAACTAGTTTTGTCCAAGCTTTTTTTTTTTTTCTCCCTCCTCTTCCACTGCCTGTAAAGCACACTGGCTTTGTTTGGTAAGCAGAAGAATCTTTTAGGAAATTCCACTGTTAGGCAAGATTTTATTTCATAAATTAAGTTTCTCAGGGAAAAAATATTTTCCTCTTCTGTTACTAATCTACAAAAGTAGAATGTCATTTGTAATCAAGAGTTTTCCAAGTGACATGAGTAAGGGAGTTTTTCTTTCACCTATTGGGAAGGATAGTTGGCAGATGATCTTCAGAATGTGAGCTGCACTGACTGACCTGCAGAGGGAGTTGACAAGTGTAACAGGGAAAAAAAAATTGATGATCACCCAAGAGTCTGCTTTTTAAGGAGAAAAAAATCATGCTTAGAGTGCAGTTTCTTCACAAAGAAAAAACCAAGGGCTTTTCTTTTTCCATGGATTAATATTTTCAAAAACATTATCTATATCCTGTTCTCACCCATTGGCACATACAGGCTACACCACTGGCTCAGTGCTGACTTAATTGTATTTGAGGAGAGGTGGGAATGTATTCCGAGCTCCAAGAGGCCAGGACTGTGTCAGTCTTGTTCACCGTTGTACTACACACCTCTTGGCACTTAGAAGGTGCTCAACCAATAATAACTGAGCAAATACAAGGTGACAAAAAGTAGAGTTCTACCTTGGGGACAAATAATGTAAAAGTGGATTTGGTGCTTGTTCTTCAGTAAATGGTTTGACAAAAAATATCCTTATGAGATGGAGTTAATGTGTGAATTATATATAATTATACATTTTTATAATTTGACTAAACTTATTCATTCAAATATTTATTAAGTTCCTATTACTGCCAGGCATATCTCTAAGTGCTTGAGATATAATACTCTACTGTACTATACTATGCTAGATTGGCAGGTAATAATACAATAATTTGTTGGTAGAAGATAAAGAAGATTAGGGACTTCCCTGGTGGTCCAGTGGAAGACTTAGCGCTTCCAATGCAGCAGGCATGGGTTCGATCCCTGGTTGGGGAACTAAGATCTCACAAGCCTCGTG
Organism: Mesoplodon mirus; assembly: GCF_964341445.2. Taxonomy (NCBI): domain Eukaryota; kingdom Metazoa; phylum Chordata; class Mammalia; order Artiodactyla; family Ziphiidae; genus Mesoplodon; species Mesoplodon mirus. Next base: position 91,078,953 of record NC_138977.1, read on the forward strand.
GCATGGCCAAAAAAAAGAAGATCAAGAAGATTAGAGGATACAGAATTGAGAATTGAGGGTGGGAGATGCCACTTTAAGTGGGATTGTCAGCGAAGGTGTCTCTGAGGAGGTGACATTTGAGGAGAGACCTGAGTGAAGTGTAGGAGTTACATAGACATTTGTAAGAGTCTTTTGATCAGAGGGACAGCAAGAACATCAGCCTTGAGTTGAAAAAGTTCTTAAAAATGTTTGAGGAATGGGCTTCCCTGGTGGCGCAGTGGTTGAGAGTCCGCCTGCCGATGCAGGGGACACGAGTTCGTGCCCCGGTCCGGGAAGATCCCACATGCCGCAGAGCGGCTGGGCCTGTGAGCCATGGCCGCTGAGTCTGTGCGTCCAGAGCCTGTGCTCCGCAACGGGAGAGACCACAACAGTGAGAGGCCCGCGTACCACAAAAATGTTTGAGGAATAGCAAGAAGGCAGTGTGACCGAGCATGGTTAAACAAGGGGGAGAATACCAGAAATACTCCCCTTTGCTTAAGATGAGGTTGCAGAGACAACTAAAGACCAGATTAGTATGGCTCTGCAGGCCACTGTAAGGATTTGGAATTTTAATCTGAGTGCCTTGGGAAGTATCAGAGAGCTGAGGGCAAGAAAGCGACAGGGTGGAATTGACTCTGTAAAGTGGTCATTCTAACTGCTGAGTAGAGAGAGAGGTGAGGATCATGGAATATGGAAGCAAGGAGACCAGTTAAGAGGTTCTTGCAGTGGCCTAGACCAAAGATAATGGTGGCCTAGCTGACCCAAGCCATGGAGTTGGTGAGAGATGAATTGTAGGCTGGGGATGTAGAAGAGTAAAGATTCTTTTTTGGTCCAAGTAACTGAGAAAATGGTGGTGCCATTTCTAGAGATGAGGAAAGACTGAGGGGAAGAGCAGGTTTGGAAAGGGGTGGAGGGGGGAGAAGTCAAGGGTTCACTTTTGGACATTAAATTTGAGATGCCTTTTAGACAGCCACATGGAGATACCAAGTAGGCAGCTGTCTACGTAAGTGTGGTGTTCAGAGAAGTTGGAGCTGGGCATGTGAACTTGGGAATAGATGGCATAAACTCCAGAAGGGAAATGTCTCTTGTAACTCTGGTTTTGTGCTCCCCCGGCTCCACAGGGCATGACCTCAGGCCCCATAGGACAGATGGACGGCCATCAGGTTAAGAATCACCTTGGAACTGGGGCACCATCAAAAGTCCCAGCTCGGGGACCAAAGCACCACATGTACTTCCTGTCCTGGTAGACGGAGGAAGCAGGGTAAGTCCCCTTGCACCCTCTGCCTCAGGCTTTCCACCTTTAAAATGACAATAATTTCAACTGCTACTTGGTTCTCCTCAAAAAAGAGGGATAAGATACCACACATACGACAGTGAAAAGAGTTGCCAACACCTGGAAGAACTCCATGACTGGAACCCAAGGGTAGGGAGATTTGTTTGTACTGAGATGATCAAGTCCTTGAGAGTAGGATCTGTCTTCTGAATGTCATCCTCCATGGAACTTGGTACAAGGACCAGTCAGCTACTGCTGCTGACTCTCTGTCTATACTTGAAGAATTAATACTTCAGTCACTAAGTGGAAGCTGACATGATATGCCAGATAACTGCAAACGCATCTTAAGACAAGGCCTCTGTTCTTGCCCCTCTCCTATCAGCTCTCCACTGCCTCTAGAGAGATCTTGCTAGAAAATCATGTCACTTCCTTTCTTAAACCCTTCCAATGACACCTCATGGCCTTGGGGGTAAGGTCTGAGCTCCTTATCATGGCCTGTAAAACTCTACATGATCTGGCCCTTGCCTACCACTCCTGCCTTATCTATTGCTGCTTTTAAAATGTATACCACTCTCCAGGTGTTAACCATTTCTCTAACTGGCTTTTGGGGAAACATTCTTTTGTGTTGTGTCTCCTTAGAACGACCCTCCCTGCATCATGCACCTAGAGAACTTCTGCTAATCCATCAAAACCCCAGTTCAAGATTTTCCTCCTCTGTGAAGAATCTCTAGACCCCATCTCAGTAAAAAACAAAACAAAACAAAAAAAAAACAAAACTCTCCTTTGCCTACACCAGCACTATACTTAATTTCACCATTACACACTGTCACACCACACGGCAGTCATTTAGAAAAAGTCCACCTCCTCTACTAGACTGTGGACTCTTTGGGAGACCAGCCTAAGAGGTCATCATCTCCCTGTTCTCTGCACCCAATCCAGAGCTAGGCAAGCAGCAAAAACTTAATACATTTTGGCTAAATGAAGTGGATTAAAGGGTTAGAATACAAGAGCCCAGAACAAAGCCTGTCTCTCTAGAGATAAAGCTGGAAGCTCAGAGAACATTAGAAAAGCTCATGATGAAGAATAAACAACCCAGTCAAAAAATGGGCAGAAGATCTAAATAGACATTTCTCCAAAGAAGACATACAGATGGCCAACAGGAACATGAAAACGTGTTCAACCTCACTAATTATTAGAGAAATGCAAATCAAAACTACAATGAGGTATCACCTCACATCAGTCAGAATGGCCATCATCAAAAAGTCTACAAATAATAAATGCTGGAGAGGGTGTGGAGAAAAGGGAACCCTCCTATATATACTGTTGGTGGAAATGAAAGTTGGTAAAGCCACTATGGAGAAGAGTATGGAGGTTTCTTAAACTAAACACAGAGTTACCATATGATCCTACAATCCCACTCCTGGGCATATATCTGGAGAGGACTATAATCCAAAAAGATACATGCACCCCAATATTCATTGCAGCACTGTTTACAATAGCCAAGACACAGAAGCAATCTAAATATCCATCGACACAGGAATGGATAAAGAAGAGGTGGTACATATATACAATGGAAAATTACTCAGCCATAAAAAAATGAAAAAAGTGCCATTTGCAGCAACGTAGATGGATCTAGAGATTATCATACTAAGTGAAGTAAGTCAGATGGAGAAAGATAAATATCATGATATCGCTTATATGTGAAATCTAAAAAAAAAGATACAAATAAACTTATTTACAAAACAGAAATAGATCCACAGACATAGAAAAGAAACTTATGGTTACCAAAGGGGAAGGTGGGGGAGGGATAAATTAGGAGTTTGGGATTGACATATACACACTAGTATATATAAAATACATAACCAACAAGGACCTACTGTATAACATAGGGAACTACACTCAATATTTTGTAATAACCTATAAGGAAAAAGAATCTGAAAAAGAATAAATTATACATATATATGTAAAACTCAATCACTCTGTTGTATACCTGAAACACAACATTGTAAATCAACTATAGTTCAATGAAAAAAAAAAAAAAACGACAACAAAAAGAAAAACTCATGGCGACCCAGCCAAAGTCAACAGGATGCATGCTGGGGCTTGGTAACATCACGTCTGTCTGGAGAGTGAATTAGTTTGAACTAATGTCAGGCTATCGTGAGCTCTATTTGCCTGACTAATGATAATTTGTATGCCTCTCTTATAGGGGGACTTCCTTAGGTTCATATTTGAGTTCCCTTGGGCTTTCGAAGGGGGCTGGACTTAGCCATGGAGACAGGTCTCAGCCTTAGCCAATCCTACAGTGGTTTCTTGTCCACAGGATCCCTGGAGGGCACATGGCACAGCTTCTTACGGGAGTTGGTACAACCAGATGTCTTGGAAGTGTCCAGAACACATCTAAGTGAGCTCTGGGTCTATGACTATCATACTAGGTACAGGGGTGACACAACCCTGCCGACCTTGAGTGATCTTAACCTGGTAAGGTTGCAACACCTTGCCTAATGTGTTTACCTGCAGTCAGACTGGATGGCTGGCAACACCAACGGAATGGCCATGACCCCAAGACACACCGTTTGCTGGACTAATGTTCTTCCCTGGCCCTCCACCCTCAACTCCTCGAAAGGGAGGCACTGTATGTCACACGGGGTAGTAACAGGGTAGATGGGTCAGGGTGATGAGTGTTCCTGATCATGCTGGCAATTTCTGACTGGGATCTTGTAATGACCCGTGACCCACCTGAATCAGATGAGCTGCACTTTCTGGGCTGCCGTACCGAAGGTCATGTCCATTGATGGCTAACACACGATCGTTCTCCTCCAGCTGACCGTGTCGGTCTGCCACGCCACCATCCAGAACGTTGGAAATAAACACCCCAGGCTCATCCACCTTGCGTACTAGTTTTATTCCAAGCTGCTCCTCCGGGCTGCTTTTGTTGAGGATCACGTGGAAACTGTCATCCCGGGGCCCGTAGGTGTCCAGGGGCTGCCCATCAGTCCTGCTCCGGAATTTCTGCTCCCGCAGCACCGTCAGCCACAGCACCTGGCAGGGCTGCCGCAGGAGGTGCAGGGCATAGTTGTGCCGTACGTTGCCGATGTCCATCCCGTTGACCTAGGGCAAGGGGACCTCAGAATCTGCAGCGACCGAGCCGTCTGCTCCACCGGCCACAACCCTGCCCCAAAGGCCCAGCCCACAGACTCACTGGGGCCCTTCCTGAAGGACCACTCTGCTCTATCACCTTCTTCTCCGTCCAAATACCCCCAATCTTCCAACAGGACTTGTAACCTGGTTTCCTTGAGTATTAGCACACCTTTTCAACTCTCTCTCAGCAGACACCATCTTTCTTCAGTCTGGTCCTTACACAGGCCCTTGAATTTATATAGTCCTAACCCTCCTTTCTGTTGCTTGCTAAACTTATTTTTCAGCTGAAGGGGGGAGGAAAAGGAAGAAAAAGTGGGAAAAGGCAAAAGAAGAAAAGAAAATTTCCGATTAATGTTTACATTAAACTGTTGTTTAAATCAAACTGAGTTGGCATTTTCTTTCCAAACATCTCCAGATGAATTTTTCTCCCTGGATCACCTGTACTGGAACTTCCAGGCCCCACTACTGCGTGCGTGTGTGTGTGTGTGTGTGTGTGTGTCAAGTCTCCAGGTGTTCACCTACAAGTTCTTTTGCCCATGTTCTCAGCAAAGGAGAGAAAAAAAATCTCTACAGTTTCAAACAAACTGATGTGAATGGAAGCTTCTAGGCTCTTTTATTGAAAGGCTGGATCACATTATTAGGCCAGCTTGGCCCACTCATTTGTGCCTCACTAATGATCTTCAGGGCTGATGCTGCATGGGGCTTTCTGGTTTTAATTACTCTAAGCAGGCCCAGCCTGAAGGTTTCAGATCCCAGTTGTGGTCACTGCCTGGGAAGAAAATAATTTCACAGCAGCACTCCACTCTGTGCTTAAGGAAGGAGGCCTCACAGAAGAGAAACAACCTTCTTGAATTTCTATGGTTTGGTAAGATTTCCTGTACTTGCAGCCAGCTGTTAGAAGAATCTTGGAATGAGATTTCATGGGCCTGCCTGCAGCGTGCCATCGCTAGTCCTCCGTTGCATCTCCAGGGATAGATGGAGGCTCCCTCGTGCTTGGACAAGGCTCATCACCTTTGTCCAAGCACAGGTGAGCTCAAAGACCTGGCTCTGCTCTGACACCTTATCCCAGGTCTGGTTTTCCCCATCACACCCAGGCCAAAAGAAAGTCAGGGTCGCCTGCTAAACACTCCTGGCAGCTCTTTTGCTTGCAAGTTCCAGTTGAAGGTCACAAGAATCAAAAAGGTTTTCCTTATGCACCCGTCCCAGGCAGCATAGTTTCCACAGAACTGGGAGGAAGCCATGCAGAGTGTCGCTGATTGCACGGCTGACTGTCCCTTGAGGTTGACGGGCCCTGCCTCATACTCCACCTCGGAGGCCAGTGAGAATATCAGTGTTTCTACAATAACTGCTTTAAGTTCTTTCTCCTCTTATTCCAAACAATAAGAATTTCTTTGCCAGAGAAACAGCTCATGATGTATCAGGAGCTGGCCCCTCAGCAACCCAGAAGGGATGGGATTAAACTGTCATCTGAGTATCAGACAGGAAATATATGGCCAAGGCAGGGATTTTTTCTTATCACTTTTGGCACATGTTGGACTTCTGTCTGATAAACAACTCTTCCTTTATCCTTTCTCTTCTTCTGAAAATTCCTCCCTAGCATCCTTCCCCTCAGTCAAGCCTCAGAGGACAGTAATGCCCAACGTGTTCTCTTCCACCACCTGTCTCCCCTGGAATGTCTGTGGGTTGGCAGAATAGCTTAGGGATGTGTGTGTGTGTGTGTGTGTGTGTGTGTGTGTGTGTGTGTGAAGGGCCATTAAGCTATAGGAAATTTACTTTAGAGGGGTGTGTGAATGTAAGTGATTAGGTAAAATATAAAATGTTCCATTTATCTGCTCTAAAAACAATTTAAGAAGATATAGGTTTCAGTTTCATATTGTTTTATGTTATTCTACTTAAAGTGGGAGGAAAGGGTGAGAGAGGAAGAGAGAGGAGGGAGGAGGAAAAGGAAGAGAGAAGAACGCAGAGGTAGAGAAAAGGGAGGGGGAAGATAGCAGAAGGCAGAGGAAGGAGGGGAACACAGAGACAAAATGATACAGAGGGGCTTCCCTGGTGGTGCAGTGGTTGAGAGTCCGCCTGCCGATGTAGGGGACACGGGTTCGTGCCCCAGTCCGGGAAGATCCCACATGCCGCGGAGCGGCTGGGCCTGTGAGCCATGGCCGCTGAGCCTGCGCGTCCGGAGCCTGTGCTCCTCAACGGGAGAGGCCACAACAGTGAGAGGCCCGCGTACCGCCAAAAAAACAAAAAAATGATAGAGACAGTATTTATACAGAGAGAGAAAGAGAGATCAAAAGAACAAGAAAGGGAATTCCCTGGTGGTCCGCTGGTTAGGACTCCGCACTTCCCCTGCAGGGGGCACCTGGTCGGGGAACTAAGATCCCGCATGCTGTGTGGCATGGCCAAAAAAACCAAACCAAACCAAACCAAAACAAGAAAGACAGAAGGGTTAGGGACCTATCTCAGATTACAAATCTTGTATGAAGAGCCATATCAACATAAGAACTATGGAAAGTGACGGCTCCACATTTATGTTAGTGCTTTACCCATGCATCCGTCTGTCCGTCCGTCCATCCATTCATCCACCCAATGATGTGCTCTGAAGTGACTTTTGCTAAGACCCTCTTCATAGCTCCACAGCCGTGGTCTCTACCTTTAGGATGATGTCTCCTGGCAATAGCCGGCCGTCTCTGGCAATCACCCCATCACGATAAATGTGCTGGATAATGATATGGACCAGCGGGGTTTCATTGCCTCCCACAAGCCTAATGGAGAGGCTTTCATTGGGATCCGCTCGATTGATCTTGACTCTGGTAATTTCACCATATGGAATCAGGTGATACAGCCTTGGAAAGACTAAAATGGACAGAGACAGTATTTATTTAAGACACCCCCCCAATGGACATTTCCAACCACTCCTTTTCTTGCCAAACTTTGGTTCCAGCCAAACTAAACTATTCGTCGTTCCTTGTACATGTTTTCCATCTTCCTGCCTCTGTGCCAGCATAAGTTTCTCTGCCTGGAATGTTTTCCATTCTAGGCCTAAACCCAATTTTTCCTTCAAGGCCTGCATGAAATGATCCCTTCCAATTAAACTCTACCCTGACCCTTTTCCCCCTGCAGTCTCTAAACTTCCCATTTCCCATAAAGCTTTATTTCTCATGGCACTGAGCCTTCTATTATTATTATTATTATTAATTATTCATGCCCATTTCTTATACCCACCATTGGACTCTAAGATCCTTGAGGACATAATTTCTGGCTGTTTTGTACTTCTGTGCACAGATCTCTGTACACAGGAGACTTCAGCCTATGTTTACTGAATGAAGAGGAATGAACGAACAGTCATTATGGAATGGACTGCAGTTTGATCACTTACTAATCAATGGGCAAAACAGAACAAGCCTGTTCTGCTCTTTTTGATCATCTTGAAGATTTCCTCCTGGGAGGACCTGCTTTTCAGGCTTAGTGAATCAGTCCTCTCTACCCGACCCTGTTGTCAGTAAAGGGAAGTCAAATGGCCCAATTCATGATCAAGGAAAGAGGCCCAAGCCTAGCTGGTGGCATCAAGAGGTTCGGTCCCGATCCACTTGTATGGCTGGATTCAGAGCCAAAAGGAGATTCAGAGACCCAGGCTGGTGTTTCCAAACTTTATCTTTTCACTGAGGACTCTTTCCCCTTGAAATCTGTCACAGGTCCCCCGCCCTGCTGGGACCCCACACAGAAGAGCTTCTCAGGCTATGTAGTTTGACAGTGACAGTCAGACCCTTGTTTCACAAGGGAGCATGCATGAGCTCGGAGAGGAGAAGTGACACGACTGGCTGGAGGTGGCAGTTAGGTGGTTGTCCTCAGAGCCAGGTCAGAACCCGGGAATCCTGATGACTCTCTCTCCTGTCACCTTCCTCAGAGTCCCCTGAAGCCAGGGGTCCACAGGGGACTTGGTCTACAGACCCATAGCCAGCAGCAACGACTGGCGCTGTTCTCCACCTCAGTTGGAATAGAAGCCTACGCGGGGGGGTGGGGTGGGGGGGACACCAGGAAATGCCAGCCACGCAACACCTAGTTTGACGGGAGCTGTAGCTCCTCCCCAGTTGCTTGAGGCTCGAGTTAGGATGTTGAAAGCGCTGATGCTTTTGTCTCCTGTAGCTGCTGACAGCTGCCTCTGCCCTATGATTCTCCCTTAATTATGTCATCGGGAAAGATCAAAACTGCAGGCCTGGTTCTACATAAAATACTCTTTCTGACTATTTTCAAAACCCATGACCTTAATGCATTTTCCCTAATGAACTATGAGTTCATGAATGAGTACTCAACTCTCTAGGAACCATACAGCAAGAATTAAAATTATTTCTAAGTATTGCAGAACATGATAAACAAAGCAATTTAGCGGCCAGAGGAAGCTGGAGACGTTGTAAATGTGGGTCTTTACCCCCGACTGGGAGTTAATTGATGTAAGCAGTTGGGCTTTGCTGTAAGGCTGTGGGCAGCAGCCTTCATCTGTCAGCTCCTGGTGCTAACACTGCTTGGGTGACTGAGTTCAATTAACGTTTAAACTATCTTGATTACCTTAAGTAGGCTCTATCCACAAGTATTTGTTGGAACAGGTCTGGTGACAAGGAAATGGAAGTTCTTAAAAAAAATCATTTTGAGCAAAGAAAGATTTGGAAATTATCATCAAAGCTGCTGGTTTTCTCTCTCTCCTCCCTCTCCCTTTCTACTTTTTTTCCCAACAGATTTACAAAAACTATGCTCCCAAATCTAACCAATCAAGGATGTTTGATAGTCTGAAAGGACATACCCAGTCACACTTGGAAATGTTAATTAGAGCTACAATAATGAGACCCTAGTGACCTTCCCTTCGAGAGAAAGTAATTTTTAAACTGCCAAACTAGTGCTGGTCTGAAAAGAAACAGTTTTCAATATTGTGTCCTTACTTAAGGACTAAGGGATATAGTGTCATTTACCAAGTGTTTATTATATGCTGGCCATTGAGCTAAGCAATTTGCATGACATTTTGTTGTTTGTTTAGTCCTCACAGCAACCCTTTGAACTAGATTATTATCATCCCTGTTTTTTTGGATGATGAAATACTAAAGCTTAGAGAAGTCAGGTAACCTGGCCAGGTCACACAGCTGATAAGTAGTGAAGCCAGTCTCTTTACTGATATGAAAAGGATGGATAAACCGTGGGCGTTCACCATACTAACCCCGGGTTACTTACTGAAGAAATGAGATCCTAAGGCCATTTTTAAAAGCTTTGTTGCCTCACAAATCCTGTAGCAGCCTCACTGAGTCTTAATACCTCACCCCACTGTGGAGTAATAGTTTCCTGGAGCACCTGGGGAAATCCATTCTCTCCTACTTGAAGCCCCTGCACTCATAACACAGCTGCCATCTTCATCTTCCTGAAACACAGCTTCCATCCTGCCATAACTCTACGCAAAAGCTCTCAGGTGTGTTCACTGCCCCAAGTCAAGACTCCTAAGTGGCATCCAGGACCCTTCTAATCTGGCCTTAACCTCATCTCCCACTACTTTCCAACACAGTCAAGATCCCCATGCCCATCCAGGTCATAACCACTCCTTAAACACGGATTACACTGTCCCACTGGGAAGTGGTGCTCCTCTCTTGACAGCTGCCATTTTCGTTTATTTGTATCTCACTCTTTATGGTATTTTATTGTTTTAGTCTTGAATGAACTTCTTGGAGCCAGGAGCTGGATTTTATAATCTTTATATAAAAGTACAGAGCTTAACTATATAAACAGCTCATACAAGTCAATATCAAAAAAACAAACAACCTGATTAAAAAATGGGCAGAAGTCATGAAAAGGCATTTTTCCAAAGAGGATGTACAGATATGGTCAACAGGCACATGAAAAGATGCTCAACATCACTAATCACCTCACGCCTGTCAGAATGGCCATCATCAAAAAGTCTTCAAATAACAAATGATGGCGAGGATGTGGAGAAAAGGGAATCCTAGTACACCGTTGGTAGGAATGTAAATTGATGCAGCCACTATAGAAAACAGCATGGAGGTTTTTCAAATAACTAAAAATAGAACTACCATATCATCCAGTAATTCCATTCCTGGGTATATATCCAAAGAAAACGAAAGCATTAATCTGAAAAGATACATGCACCTCAGTGTTCATAGATGCATTATTTACCAAGATAGGTTGCTTCCATAGCTTGGCTAAGTGTTCATCAACAGATGAATAGGTAAAGAAGATGTGGTATGTATACAATGGAATACTACTCAGCCATAAACAAGAATGAAATTCTGCTGTTTGCAACAATGTAGATGGACCTGGAGGGTATTATGTTAAGTGAAATAAGTCAGACAGAAAAAGACAAATATTGTATGTTATCACTTACATGTGGAATCTAGAAAATAAAAACAAACAGAAACAGATACACAGATATAGAGATCAAACTAGTGGTGACCAGCGGGGAGAGGGAAGGGGAGAGGAGCAAAATGGGGTAGGGGATTAAAAGGTACAAACAACTATGTATAAAATAAATAAGCTACAAGGGTATATTGTACAGCACAGGGAATACAGCCAATATTTTATAATAACTGTAAATGAAGTACAATCTATAAAAATATTGAATCACTATGTGGTACATCTGAAACTAACATAATATTGTAAATCAATTGTACTTCAGTAAAAAAAAAAAGTACAGAGCCTAGGCCAATGTCTTACACATAGTAATCTCTTATTTTAAAAGTTTCTGCAATAAACATGCAAATCAATCTTATTCAGGTAGGAGAAAACTTGACATGGAATGGAATTAAGGAGCTTTTAATAGGGGGGAAGACTGGCAGAAAGGAAGTTATAATCCTTTTACTCATTACAGAAACATTCAGCAAAAACTATTATGTACCAGATATTGTGCTTGGCCTTGAGAACACAAAGACTTAGATAAAGAGCCCCTGCCCCCGTTGGTACAGTTACGATGAAAGGTGACATTGCTATAACAGAGATACAGGTGCTTTGAGAACACAAAGGAGAGGGGACTGAGGGAGTCAAGGAGGGCTCCCAGGAGGAGGCAAAGCCTATGCTGAGCCTGGAAAGAGGAATTAGGATGCCAGCTGAAGGGGCATGAGAGTACAGGACGGACACAACATGGAAGTGAGAGAGACACAGTATTTACAGGATGGCAATAAGTTCAGAGTAGTCAGAGCATGTAGCGTGTGTACAGGGTGAGAGGGGATAAGCAGGGGTCTTATACGACTGCTCGCAAGTTCTCTGAGAACATGATAAAGACGGTGGTTTTGGATTTACCTCCCAACCTCGAAGGAGTGGAGGGTGCTTAATCCAATGGGTAAACGAGTGGGCTCTGTAGCCAGAGGACCCAAGTTAAAATCCTAGGTCTGCCATTTTCCAGCTGGGTGACTTTGGACTAGTTACCCAATCTCTCAGAGTCTAAGTTTCTTCTGTAAAATGAGAATCACGATCACTGTCCTTAGCACTGTGACCTTTAAATGACCTATAGCACTACCTGGCACCCAGAAAAGCTCAAAAAAAAAATTAAGCCACTATTATTACTGCTGTAAAGGTCTAATATTAGATGAAAAGAAAGGACAGGACAGTATTTTCTCAGCTCCATTTATACTGGGGAAAACACATAGGATCTAAGATCCAGAAACTTCCTTTGCATAGATTCTAGAACTACATTAACCTGGATTCCAAGTTTAGAAGGGTAATTTGGGTCAAGCTAAGTAACCTCCTGGTGTCTCAGTTTCCTCATCTGTAAAACATAGATAATAGTAGTAGCTACTTCAAAGAGTTGTTGAGGATTAAATGAGTTAATGCATGGAAAACACTCAGAACCACACATCACACAAAGTGGTAATAAGGATAAATACCTACATAGCATTTAGTATGTGCCAGGCACTGTTCTAAATGTTCTTCACTTAACTGTATTATTCTTGGGACTTCCCTGGTGGCGCAGTGCTTAAGAATCTGCCTGCCAGTGCAGGGGACACAGGTTCAATCCCTGGTCTGGGAAGATCCCACATGCCGCAGAGCAACTAAGCTCATGCACCACAACTACTGAGCCTGCATGCCACAACTACTGAAGCCCGTGCACCTAGAGCCTGTGTACCGCAACGAAGAGTAGCCCTCGCTCTCCACAACTAGAGAAAGCCCACGCGTAGCAACAAAAACACAAAGCAGACAAAAATAAATAAATAAACAAATAAATTGAGGCATAATTCAGTTAAAAAAAAAAACTATATTATTCTTTATATGCACTAAGCTAGCACCTGAAGGTAAGGGTTCCAAAAGCTTTTCCCTCAATCTATGTAAAAAGAGAACAATAATTTCTGCCTTTGGTTACTTATGCAAGAAGTAGGCTAACCAAGGTAAGACATATTTATGCCCTTGGGAAGAGAGGTGTCATAGAAAGCGGCGGAGGGAGGGGGGCGGTCTGGTTGTCATCACGCCTGGAGGCGTCATTCTGGAAGCCCAGCCTTACTGGGAGGCCACTTACCGTCAGGGGCAGTGGTGTTTTCAGAATTCTCTCTGCCCTGCTCAGCTTGGTTGACAACTGTACTTCCACACTTTGTCCTTCGAAGAACACTCAAGGCTCGGTTTATTTTTTTAAAAGATCTGCTTCTGATGGTGGATCGCTCAAAGGGCCGTGCTGAGGACAAGAGAGAAGGAAGGGAGAGTAGCTACGCATTCACAGAAGTCCTCTTTTATGGACACGGCTGGTAAGACACGCACAACCCATCGGGAACGGTGATTACTTCTAGGTGGTGGGATGATAGCATTTGCTTATCTGTATATTCTCAGTTTTCTACAATGCAGTATGGATGGTTTATTTAAAATCTGCTTGTTTTTTTTTCCTGGGCTGGATGGAATATAACCGCACTTTTTTCGAGCCACCTGGATGGGAAGGTAGGGACACCGAGGGAGTGATGAATCACTAGGTCTAACTTCAACCCCTTTTGCCAGGTCAGATTACACACATTTCTAATGATCTCAGGTCCTCGCGGTTTCATTTCACTCTGGAGAACTGGATGTTGGGTTGCTGCCCAAACTACCAGAATGTTTTTCCCTTGAAAAAACATTTCTATAACTTTCCAGAGAGGGCAATCCCAAGGCCAAGGAGCCCATTCCCGGACAACAACCCCCTTTGACTCACCCCTTGTTCGGTTGCTCCGGCCAGAGTCCAGGGGGCTGTTTGGCTGACTGTCCTCTGCTGTGGACACGTAGGCAGGGTTGTCTAGGCCAGGCTCGTCTGTCATTAAGGAGATGGTGGCAGCTGCAGAAACCTCTGGGGAGAGTGCTGTTGCTGTGAGGCTGGCACAGCCGTCTGGACAGCCGTCCTGAGAGTGCCTCTTCCTGTCTTTGGTGAGGCCATAGTGGGAGGCGCCTTTGCAGCTGCAACAAAACCAGCAGGAGGTCAGAGAAGGCTTTGCGCATTGTTCAACCAGGACTCTTCTAGTACACGTGCTTGCTACCCTTGGAAATTGACTTGCTCATCCCTGGTTCCTCTCCCTTTTCACATGGACGTAAGTCAATATACACTTGCCAACCAAATGAATGAATGACTTGAAAGAACAATTTTTAAAAGATGTCTACAGCATTCTGTTAAAGCACTCTCTACACTAGCCCCTGGAATGCAAATTATGAGAGCTGTCATGGGGTCTACAAGACTAGGGCTTGAGGCTGGCAGTCTTCAACTATTTGGATGTGGTAATTCCTTCTTGCTGGTGTTTATTTTGACCATGAAAGTCCTTAGTCACCCTCTCAGTCCCTTCTTTTGGGTTTAGTTCCCAAACCACTGACCATAAATACAAAGCTCCTCCCAGATTCCATATTTAACTGTCCATGGAAACAGAAATGTCCTCACTACAAAGCCACAGGAGTTGGTTCAGCTTCACATTCTCTAGAGGCAGGCTTGCTGGTTTCCAGTCTCCACCTCTGGGCTGGTCTGAGTGGCCAGGACCAGGGTCTGGGGGCTCCCATGTGCTAAAAGTTTTCATGTCTTTTAACATTGGGAAGGTAAAAGAACATTCATGGTCTTTAAAAAACAGGTCTATATCCATTCACCATGCATGTTAAAGAGCAAACATAAGGGCCAGGACACCGAGGTTTGAGCCAATCTGAGTCCATATTTTGCTATGGATGCTCTTCCACTGTCACTGGGCAAGTCGTCTCAGCTCTTAGGTCGGGTTTTGATCAGCAAATGGTGAGGATTTAACTCTCTCATTCACTGTGGTGAGGAAGTGCTGCAGACAGCCAAACCAGCTACCAGTGGTTATGAAGGCAAAAATCAAATGGGTGAGTCCCTTTAAGAAGTGGCCATTTGCATATAATGGATGTTAATTAATAAATTATTTTTACCAACTCAATACAGAAAACCTTATACGGTTGAGCTATTTTAAATAATGCTTTGGGAGCCTGTATGGAGTGATGCATATGAATGGAATCAAACAGCAGTCTGCAGTTGAAATGCACATGATTTATATGGCCTACAGAACCAGATCTATGGTTTTTGTCTGGAGGGGAATCCTTGCTCTGAAATTTACCTAGATGTGTGATCTGGGACAATTTTGTTAACCTGGTTAAACTTTCTAATCTGCACATACATCTTGGGTTGCTGTAAGGTCTGGTTGACATTAAGTCTTGTTAAGAGTTTAGTTCTAATGTATCTTGCCAGATATATAGAAAATTCTCAACAGATTGTAGCTACTTCCATAATTCAACCATTCTAAGATGCCTGTTTTGTCACATTTTAACTTCTCTGAGATTAGGATGTGTGGGTGATTGATGGGGTCCCACAGCTTCAGGTTGCCAAGCTGCAGTCATGACACAAATGCCACTGTTCAAGGAAACATGGTTACAGGTGTCCATCTTGTCCCTTCCATTGAGTTGCCTCCACTCTTGGTACTATGCCATTGAGTTTAATTGCTCTTCAATGTCTTAGAAAAGATTACATTATGATTTAGCATTGCAATGAAAAGTTACTGTATATATGGAAAGTCTCAAAAATGGAGCAGTGGCATGTAAATTTGATATTGGTGGTAAATATTTGTTGTTAGAAGGAGCGCAGCAATTTCTGATTTTCTTGCAAAGAGACAAGCAAATGCTTTATTTGCTTAGCAAGAAGGATACCCCCAAGGAGATGAAAAGTGATGTCACACTTTGTTACTGAGATCATCCAAAAGGACAGGCCTAGTTCATGCCAAACAGTACAACTAGAGGGCAGGAGAGGTCACCATATTTGTCTGAATGGATTTCAAAGTCTGATCTGACCAACACATGCATTGCAGGGATATCTTTAAAGGTGTTTTGGAATGATTTAACCAGTGGCAGTTTTAAAATTTTCTTGTTAGGGGACTTCCCTGGTGGTACAATGGATGAGACTCCATGCTCCCAATGCAGGTGGCCCGGGTTCGACCCTTGGTGAGGGAACTAGATCCCACATGCATGCTGCAACTACGAGTTCGCATGCCGCAACTAAGAAGCCCTGAAGCCACAACTAAGGAGCCCGCGAGCCACAACTAAGACCGGGAGCAACCAAACAAATAAGTTAAAAAAAAAAAGAAATAAAAATTTGTTTTCTTGTTGGTACATAAAATATGATGCTTCTTATAATCAATGATGATGATTTGATGAAATGTGGTGGGTTTTTTTGTGGTACGCAGGCCTGGACCGGGGCACGAACCCGTATCCCCTGCATTGGCAGGCGGACTCTCAACCACTGCGCCACCAGGGAAGCCCTGAAATGTGGTTTTAATATTAGTAGGAAAGGACTCTGATTATACAACCCTACTTCCTTATCTTATAGAAGATGAAACAGGACCCTGGCTTCTAATGCAAGTTTTTCCCTCACTGAAAGAGTACAAGCTCCCTGCTTGAATTGGTGAGGTTTTACTGTTCTGATTAGTTACTTTGGCTTTGAATTGTTCTGCTTAAAAATAGCAAAGTGGTTGATATGAGAAACTCAAAAATTGGAAGAAACATTGTGTGATGGAAAAAATGAAAGCCAGCCAGCATTTGAGCAGCTCCAAAGTCATAAACATACGAGTGGAACACTTCTCTGTAAGCCAGCAGTATCGGGTTAACAACGCATGGTTAGGAAGTTCCTAGTCTATTTCGTTGGACTGGAAACAGTATTTCTTTTCTTGGGGCAGCAATGCCCTTGACCATGTGTCCTGTCAGAGCAGGAAATGAATTTTCCAATTGGACAAATGGCTGGTAAAGGCACAAGCCATGGCTTTCTGAGGGGACATAGCATACCCCAGTGGAAAAAAAGTAGCATCTTATTCTGCGGCCACATCTGTGAGAAGAGTTAAGGTATTTAAACATCTCTGAATCCCAAGACTATGCCATTAAGAAGCCATTTCTGTTTCAGATGCTTGGGGTTCCAAAGACACAGTTTAGTCCAGGAAAGGAAAACCTCATAAAATGACTTAGAAGTCTCCTCTCTGGCCTCGTATCCCAGACATCCTTACAATATCTGGGGAGGGTAGATTTAAACATTCAGACTCATAAACCTTGTATAAAAATGGTCTGCTAAAGAGGCTCATACCTGTGCAATGTTGCTTGTTTCAGCTTCTTGGCTTAGCTTGAATCTGAGGCACAGGGTGATCTATGAAGGTAGCAGCTTGTACTTACTAATTATCTCTTTTGTGTTGACTAATCCTGGGGCCTCTTGATTTACAGGCACAAGTGAGGGGAGGAGGGGGAAAGAGCTGATTAGCCTTGGCCAGTACAGGAACATATGCTGAACCCTGGGTTGTGTTCAAAGCAAGCAGGATTTATTCTCCCTTTAGTTATCCCTGAGCACTAAGTACTCTCAGGTGGTGATGGGCGATGGCCATGAACTTGAAGGATGCACACAAGAAACATGGAAAACCATTTTTCAACCACTTTGGATATGCCAACTGTTCAAAGCAACTCTGATGACCAGTTTTGTTAATAACACAGTTGAGATCCTGAGCTCCTATATCAAAGTGAGTAGAGGCAAATCTGTCTTAATATAAGAATGCTGACACCGGATGGGTGTGCCATGGAATTTTTGTCTTTTTTGCAAGGATAGGTGGGGGAGCGGGTGGGGGGAAGTAAGAAGAGAAAATGACCCTCCTTGCAAAAATTCCTGAGTCCATGAGTTCACTACTAATGGGGGTTGACCTGAAGCAGGATGGACCCCCGGCATACTTCACAGAGGCTCTGAGGGGCTCAGAGCTCGGCCAACCGGGTGGGCACAAGCTAGTTTGCAGGGGAGGGCTCCTTTCGTTTCTTTTCTTTTCAAGGTTATTTTGATGTGGACCTTTTTTTTTTTTTTTTTTTTTAAGTCTATTGAATTTGTTACAATATTGCTTCTGTTTTATGTTTTGGTTCTTTGGCGCCAAGGCATGTGGGATCTTAGCTCCTGGACCAGGGATTGAACCCACACCCGCTGCACTGAAAGGCAAAGTCTTAACCACTGGACCACCATGGAAGTCCCGGGGAGGGCTCCTTTCTGATGACAGAAGAATAAAAGTGGTCCATGACAAACTGAGCCTCAATATACTCATTATAACAGTCTGGGTAACTACACAACCTCCCCTTGAGCCTTCTAACTTCCTTTGCATTCTTTCTTTCTCAGTTCACTTCTGAATTAGGTAAACATTGAGTCTGCTCTCATACTGAGTTCATTAATTGCCCAGTCTGCTCTTACTTGAAACCAGGGCTTGCAAATTCATATGTTAATCAGGCCAGGTGGGGGACTGTGTCGAGCAGTGCTGTTCCATTTCAAGGGTGCAGCAACCTCCACAGACCTTCACTGAGTGTTGCCTCAAGAAGACCAGCCCAAGAGCCATTAATCAAGAAATGAAAGTTATCCAGATTGGAAAGGAAAAGTGAAACTGTCACTCTTTGCAATGACATGATATTATATATAGAAACCTTCAAAGACCCCACCAAAAAAACTGTTAGAATAAATGAATTTAGTAAAGTTGCAGGATACAAAATCAATACACAAATATTTGTTGCATTTCGATACACTAACAAAGAACCGTCAGAAAGAGAAATTGAGAAAATAATTCTGTGTACAACTGCATGAAAAGTATCTAGGGATAAATTTGACCAAGGAAGTGAAATATCTGTACACTGAAAACTATAAGACATTGATGAAAGAAACTGAAGATGACACAAATAAATGGGAAAATACTGTGTGCTCATGGACTGGAAAATATTGTTAAAATGTCCATACTACCCAAAGCAATCTCCAGATTCAATGCAAACCCTATCAAAATTCCAATGGCGTTTTTCACAGAAATACAACAAACAATCCTAACATTTGTGTAGAACCACAAAAGACCCCAAATAGACAAAGCAATCTTAAGAAAGAAGAACAAAGCTGAATGCATCACACTCCTTGATTTAAATCTATATTACAAAACTATAGTAATCAAAATAGTATGGTATTGGCAAAAAGCCAGATGTAGATAGATGGAAAAGAGTCCAGAAATATACCCACACATATATGGTTAATTAATTTATGACAAAGGAGTCAAGAATATACAATGGGGAAAGGACAGTCTCTTCAGTAAATGGTGTTGGGAAAACTGGACAGCCACATGCAAAAGAATGAAACTGGACCCCTATCTTACACCATACACAAAGTTAACTCAAATAGATTAAAGACTTAAATGTATGACCTGAAACCATAAAATTCCTAAAAGAAAAACAGATGGTAATCTCCTTGATATTGGTCTTATAGATGATTTTTTGAATCTGACACCAAAAGCAAAAAAAGCAAAAATAAACAAACTAAAAAGCTTCTGCACCACAAAGGAAACTATCAACAAAATGAAAAGGCAACTACTGAATGGGAAAAAATATTTGCAAATCATATCTAATAAGAAGTTAATATCCAAAATATATAAAGAACCCACACAGCTCAATAGCAAAAAAATAATATGATAAAAAAAGGAATATCTGAATAGACATTTTTCCACAGAAGACACACAGATGGCCAATAGGTACACGAAAAGATGCTCAACATCACTCTCTAATCAGGTAAATGCAAATTAAAACCACAATGAGATATCACCTCACACCTGTTAGAATGGTTATTATCAAAGAGACAAGAGGTTACAAGTGTTGGTGAGGATGTGGAGAAAAGGTGAGGATGTTCCTACTGCTGGTAGGAACATAAATTGGTGCAGCCACTATGGAAAATGATATGGAAGTCCCTCAAAAAATTAAAAATAGAACTGCCATATGATCCATCATTCCCACTTGGTATTTATCTGAAGAAATCGAAAATGCTAACTGGAAAAGATATGTGCACCCCCATGTTCACTGCAGTATTACTTACAATACTCAAGGCATGGAAACAATCTAAGTGTCCTCTGATGGCTAAATAATGAAAACGTGATGTATATATATATACCACGGAATATTTTTCGGCCATGAAAAAGAATGAAATCTTGCCACTTGCAACAACATGGATGGACCTTAAAGGTCCTGCATCACCCGCTGCAGGAAGAGGTGATCACTGTCAGAGAGCGGCAGGCTCTCCTTCGTGTCCTCAGACAAGGCACCTGGGAGACGGGCCATCGGGAGCCTCAAGGAACCACAGTGCTCTGGCTCAGAGAATGCCTGTGTCAGGGTGCTGGTGACCCTGGGGGCTGAGGGTGGGCCTCGGCCATGTGTGCCTGTCTCCCAACTCCATCTCCAGGGCCTCCACCCTGGCCCTCCTGACACCATGCCTCCAGGGCTTTGCAACACACTCTAACCCATCTCCCTGTTCCCAGTCTTTCCCCTCCTCCCCATCATCCAATCCATCCTAACCACAAACATACCAACACAATTTCTTTTTGCTCAAAAACTTCCCATGGAAATATTTCCCAGTGCTTACCGGGTCAAGTCCCAACTCCCCAGGCTGACATCCCAGGCCATCCCTGAGCTGTATTGATCATGGCCTCACCACAGGGGCTGGCAACACAGAAGGGGGCTGGGAAGAGCTAACATCTATTGCTCTACTGTGTACTATGCGTTATGCTTCACGTACGTGGTCTTCTTAAACCCTCCCAGTGGTCCCAGCTGTCAAGTCAATTAAACCACCTCCACTTTGCAGATGAGGGTGCAGAAACTTGGATAAGGCTTTCTTCCCTTCTACCTATCAGAGTGGAGCTGGGATTTGAATCCAGGCTGTGAGGCCATGCTTTCTCCCCTCCCATGGCCTCGCCTCCAGCCCAGAGCATCCCCTGCACTCCAGACTCCTGCATCAAACTGCTTATGCCACATCTTCACTCCCATGTCCAATAGGCATCTCAAACCTCACACATCCAAACACCCCAAGCTTCCCTGCTCTTCCCACCTCTTCCCCGTTTTACCTTACATCCTTCTTGTTGTTCAACCCAAAAACCCCGGAGTCGGCCCTGATTCCTTTCTTTTCCTCGACACTCCAAGTATAATCAACAAGATCTATCCAGGATCTAACTCCTTCTCATCACTTCCACCGCCACGGCCCTAGTCCAAGCCACCATCATCAAAGCCTGGGTTATTGCAATGGCCTCCTGAGAGGTCTTCCTGCTTCTACACTCTCTGCCCTGCCCCGTCCCCATCTATTTTCAACACAGCAGCAGTGTGATCCTTTTAAAATGGCTCTCCATGTTACTGAAACACAAGGTCCTCACAATGGCCCACAAGGCCCTGTATTCTCTGTCCCTGTTACTTGTACCCTCACCTCCATCTCCTGCTCATCTGGCCTCCTGCTGGGCCTCACACTTGCCCAGCACACTCCTGCTTCAGGGGCCTTGCATTCTGCTGTCTCTCCACGGCCCCCTCCACCCCTCTCCGTAACACTTGCTCCAGATTCCTGTCTGGTCTGCTCCCTCATCTCCATCAGGTCCGTGATTGAAGTCTACCTTCCCTGAGTACCCTTTTTAAAACAGCACTTATTTGCAAAGCACAAGGTTTATTTACAGCACTTTAAAACCTACTTATTTTTCCTTCTTCTTCCTCCCTGCTCATTTTTTCTCTATAGAGTACAAGCTCCCAATGGGGCGGGGGTGGGGGAGTCTAGTTCCATAATTAAGCCAATAGAACCAAACTTTGAAAACTTTATCCCTTTAGGATCAAGAGGGCTTCATCATATTGGTGCTTGGGAAAGAGCAAGCTCATGGATTCCCATGTCCCTTCTGGCTGACGGTCCAGACATACCAGCCCTGCTTCAGCTGCCCAGTCAGCTCTGGGCACATCTTGCTCCACGGGGCTGGAGGGGACTGGAGGGGACTGGAGAGAAGGGACAAAATCTTGCTCACCTGGTGCCTTTCAGAGGGTCCACATACCATATAGATTTCCTAGGGCGGGCACTCAGCAACCATTTACTGAATTGAGCTGAAGTCCCCTTTTGGGTGTTCTGTCTATTGAAATTACCAAACTGGGAATTGATGATTCACCCACACAGTCCTGCTAACATATAATTGTGGTTGGTTGTGATACCCATGCCAGGCTCCCTTTTTCCCTCAGCAAGCTCATGATTTCCCTGCACTCTGACTCGAGATGAGAAAAGTGAAAGAGGGAAAAGTGAGACTTTAAAAAAATTCTTCTTTTCACATACTTCCCTGATAACTTTAATAGGATTTTATTGGGTCTGGGTTGTAAAACTATCATGTATATAGGAGGAATAAATAGTTGCCATATACCTTCTTTTGATGGATTATGCTGCTACAACAGGATGGGTGATTTTGAAATACTTTGTTTTTTTCATTCAATGAGCACATAAGGAGGACCTTGTTTCTTTCATTCAATGAGCACATAAGGAGGACCCCCTGAGAAAGAGGGCACAGTGATGTGGAACAAGCTCAGGCTTTCAAGTTTAAAACATTTGGGTGTGAATCCTAGGTCTGTCACTACCAGTCTGCGACTTTGGTCAAATTCCATGATTCCTCTGAGCCTCATTTTCCAGAGGTAAAATGGGCACAAGGTTTATTTACATTGAGATTTAAAGATTCATGCCAAGTCCCTAACAGTACCTGGAATATAGTAGCAACTCAATAAGCAGTAATCAACATAATTATTGTATATCAATACCGTGTACTATGCGTTATGCTTCACGTAATTATCATGCCCACTTTGCAGATGTGGAAACGTAATACAAGGGTTCACTTGCCCAGGGTCACACAACACCTAGACACTATGGATGCAAAGAAACATACTATACAGTGTATGCATGTGAGGAGACTGACATGAAAACAGAAAACTGCCATGCCACATTATCAGAGAGAGATGGAGGTACGAGCCAAGTGTTGGGAGAGCTCAGAGAAAGGGGCCATTCACTCTGCTTGGGGTAATCAAGGAAGGCTTCCCAGAAGAGGTGACATCTGAGCTGAGTCTAGGAAAATGAGTGACATTGGTCTGACAGACTAGGTGTGAATGCCACATTTAAAGACCCAAAGGATGCAAGTGCACGGTAGATGCCAGGTTTACTGAGTTCAGTGCAGACTTTATCCCAAGGGATAAAGTAGAAATGGAGAAAGTAGAAATGGAGAAAGTACAGAGCTGAAGTGAGACCAAAGAGGAGGACAGATGCTGGGGTGGCGCTGGAGGCCGCCTGACTACCCGTCTGTTGCCGCTTCTGGGGTTCAGCAGGGCTAAAGCCATGCCCATGGGCACAGGAGACAAGTGGGCACTGAGAAGTCAGATGCCAACATGGGAGAGAGTAGGGGAGAGCAGGAGGGACGAAGGGGACGACAGAAAGCTCAAAGTCACCTCCTCACAGAGGCTCCGTGACTGTCCTTTAAAGTGGATCATCTCTCCCACCAGCACCTACTTTCACTTCCCAGCACTTAACATCTTTGGAAATGATTCTGTGTGTTTACTTACTTCTCTTTTAAATCACCGTCTACCCCCAAAAGTAAAAGTCCAACGTGTCTTGCTCACCACTAAATCCTCGACACTGCACACAGCACTCACAGACACGGGGTCAGCCATGTGTCAGAGCAGCCTGAGAGATTCTGGGAACAGCTGTGTTTCTTTCTTGCTCCCTTTATTAAATGCTTTCTGTTTATGCTTTTAATTGTGTTCGCCTAGATAGGTTTTATTCCCTTTGATAGATTTTATTGAGGTATAACTGACCTGTAACATTATATTAGTTTGAGGTGTACAACATAATGATTCGATATTTTTATATATTGTAAAATAATCGCCACAGTAAGTCTAGTTAACATTCAATTAAATTTTTTTTCCCTTGTGAAGAAAACTTTTAAGATCTACTCTCTTAGCAACTTTCAAATATGCTGTGCAGATTATTAACTGTAGTCCCCATGCTGTGTAATACATGCCCATGACTTACTCTATAACTGGAAGTTCATACCTTTGGGCCCCCTTCACCCCTGCCTCTGGTAACCAATCTATTCTCTGCATCTGTAATTTTTTTTTTTTTTTTAAGATTCCACATATAAGAGAGATCATACAGTACTTGTCTTTCTCTGACTTATTTTACTTAGCATAATGCCCTACGCTATGTTTTTTCTAGCTCCTTTTATTAGATGCTTTCTGTTTATACTTTTAATCATGCCAACCCAGATATGTTTTCATTGTTGCAGGCTGTCTTGATTCTTTTTTTGGAGGAAGACAGGCTATGTTTTTTAAATACGTGATAATGTCTCATGACTTTTTAAATGCAAAACACTAGAAATCTTTATTATGTTTAAGATAAAAAATAAACGCATCAGTCATCTTCTTCCAAAACAGATGCATTGGAGCTCTCCAAGCCCACACTCCAGCAGGACCCACCCTTGCTAATTAAGTCCTGATCACTTTACTTGGAAAAGACTCAACACTAACACAACTTCTAATACGACCACCCTGGTTTTCAGGCAGCCAGGTCCTAAGTACCAGAACTCTTTGGGGAATTTTCTGAGTTCAGATTGGATAATTATATTCTATATTTCACTCACTCTACCTGCAGCTTCTGAACTAATCTCTCTTTAGTTTAAGGATATTAAGTAAAGTAATTCTTCCTTGTTTGGATTACTTTTTCTCCTCTAGGTTAAAATTCATGTACCCTGGGATCGAATTATACATGGCCACTCATGAAGCTACCAGAAGCCATACATTACAAAAAAGTCATTAGCACTTTTGTATACTCATGGGTGAAGCAAACATCGGTTAGTAAGTAAAAGGGTCATCAGCTGGGCAAGCCCACCATCCGGGAGTCAGCTTAGGCCCTGAGTATGAACTTGAGTGAAAGGCCCTCACCCTGCAGAACTGAGGGACTTCTTACATCACCACCAACCGTGTTGTCCTTCCTCTCATTAGCCCCATTCTTCTGCCTCCAAACCATGGGGAAAACATCCCCAGAAATTCCAACCGCCCCTGCCTCACTTGTTAATGAATCCCAGAAAGGGAAATTTAAAACAAACTGGAAAGCGACGTGGAAGCATAGGTCAAACTTTGGGCAGCCGGAACCCCAGTCCCTTGGGCCTGGTGAGGTGGGGTGAGGGGCAGGGTGCTCTTACGGTGGAATCAGCTCCACAAACAAATGGTCCGATGACAACTAAGCCAGCACATGTGACTCAGTTTACCAAACATGCCGATGTGTTCCTGTGGGATTGATGACCCGGTGCTGTACAGGCATGAGAAACAGCTGGCCTGTCTCTGCAGTGTCTATTTTTATTTTGGGGGAGGCAGGGAAAAGCGGATACTCTTTTACCTAAGGTTAAGAGCTCTCCTTTATTTTTTTGTTAGTTTGCAGAGGTAGGTCTGTCAGACAACCTGTGGCTTCATCTTTTTATCCTTCAAATCTCAACTCACATATTAATAACAACTTATAATTACAGCCAGCACTTACTGTACACTTACTATGGACCAGGCACTATTCTATGTGCTTTATGCATATTAATTCATTCGGTCCTCACATCATCCCAATGAGGAAGAGCCCTATCGCCACTTTGCTAATAAGCAATTAAGGCACAGAGAGGTTAAGTAACTTTCCCAAGGTCACACAGCTGGTAAGTGGAGGGGCTGGGATTTGAAGCCAAAGCAGACAGGCTTTTGGTTGAGGTGTGCACCTCGGGACTGTACTCTGGTGGCTGATGATCTGGAGGCAACTGCAACGTAGCAGGCAGGGAAAAGGCAAGGAACATGAGAAGGTTCTTTATAACCACATACTCTTCACTACAGCTATCGTTCACTGCCAGCTACTGAGTGGCTGCTATGAGAAATACAAACAGCATGAGCTGGCAAGTGTGGCCTGTTCTAATCAAGTCGGCATCTTCAGGCCTGCAGCTGACAGCCGTGAGCTTTGAGCTGCTTGCGCCTTTGCTTCTGCCCTGTCAACAGGGACATTTGTCAGCAGAGCACACTTGGTGGGCCGGTGGTGGAGGAAGGCAGCTGCACGGTCCCCATGTGCCCTAAGGTTTGCTGTCTCCCTGCCGTTCTTCCTCTCCAAGCACAACCTAATTACCTGAGAAGAGGTGCGGCTCCAAGCATCCTAAGATGCAGTGGCTTAAAACGATCTCCACCCAGTGGGTGCCTAACTTCTTGTGATTTACTTCTTCCTCCTCTAGAGGGAGATCTTTAGTCCAGGTATTCAGATACTCAAATACACAGCATTTGTGGTGGAAACAATTTACCAGGGGAAAAGAGGCAGATGTATCCGTCCCATGCCAGCTAGGAGTGCATGATCTCCTGTCCTATTAATAACAAGTCATAATAGTAATCACCTGAGCTGTTACTTATTCCATGTTTGGTCTTTATCACCAGGCATAGTAGCGGGGCTTATGCTATCAAACACTGCCCCAGCTGGCTTATATTATCCCCATTTTACAGAGGGGGAAAACGAGGCTCAGAGAGGTTAAGTAATTTATCCAAGATGACACAGCACTAAGGCAAAGGAGCTGAAAATTAAACATAGCTCTGTCTGGGATTTTGTTGCTGATTTAAACCATGTGTAACTATCAAGTTATCTTGGTCCTTAACATGGGCCAGGCGGTTTTAGGCACGTTCCCCTCTGTTCATTCAATCCTTACAACCACCTAATGAGGAAGACGTAATTATCATGCCCACTTTGCAGACGTGGAAACGTAATACAAGGGTTCACTTGCCCAGGGTCACACAACACCTAGGGTGATTGGCCGCCCGAGTTTGCCTTTGACTGGGTTCCTGAGATGTAGGACTTTCAGTTTTAAACCCAGGCCAGTCCCAGGCAAACCAGGATGAGCTGGTCACCTTATAAGGGGCAGAAACAGAGTTTAAAGTCAGAGTCATGACTCCAAGGAACATGCTCTTCACCATGTACTCTATGACATTTGTTCCCTTTTATTTGGCCCAAAGTTTTAATAGAGACAAATGAGTGAGGTGGGAGCTGGTGTGGTTTCAGGTGCCTGCCAGTGTGTGCTCAGATGACATCCTCTTAGCAGGGCCTCCAAAAGGCCACCCCCAAACCGCTGCTTCAGCTCAGTCTCACAGCAGCCCTGGCAGGTCCAAAACACACACAATTCCAGGGCTTTCCAGCAACTAGAAAAATCGACTCCACTGTTTAATTAGGAAGACCCACACTGATAGGCAGGAGTGCCTGATAAATACCAGTGCTGTTCCCTGGGGTGATGCCTAAGAATTCCAAAGCCCAAACCAGATGTGAAGTTGACAGTGGTTAATGAGGGATGGTCGAGGGATCGGGCACAGTCCACTTGCCAGATCAATTCCTCACAGAGATGTCACAATAGTTATTCATTCTGTGAGTCTCCAGCATCTTTGGGGTCACGGAGTTGTTCTCCTGGACGTTTTGGGGGAGGGAGAGCAGACAATTCCCATACATAGATGACTGGAGTTTTCAGTCAACTGTCCATGGATGAGAGGGAGAGGGAGAGGGAGAGGCAGAGGCAGGGTGGGGTGATGTTTTCTTCTTTTCGGCTAACATTTAGGTTCATGCAATTCTTGGTTCCATTCAGAATTATCATCTTTACTTTTTTTTTTTTTTTTCGTTGCGGAGCACAGGCTCCGGATGTGCAGGCCCAGCAGCCATGGCTCACGGGCCCAGCTGCTCCGCGGCATGTGGGATCTTCCCGGATCGGGGCACGAACCCGTGTCGCTTGCATGGGCAGGCGGACTCTCAACCACTGCGCCACCAGGGAAGCCCTATCATCTTTACTTTTAAAACACTTAGAAATGACCAAAGTCCAGCTTCTCGTTTTTGGGAAACTGGGCTATGGATAAATTGTGCTTTCTGTTTCAGGGTTGAGTAGGAAATGTTTTTAGGGGAATGGGAAAGGGTGGATTTCATGGTGGTAAGGGTTTCTAAATATCGGAACGGACCGCCCAGTGAGGTTTTCCGATCAACTCTGAAAGCAGCCTAGGTTTCCAGCCGCCTGGGATGAGTCTTTGAGGGCCTCACATTTCTGTGAAGTCTGCACAACGCTGGGGGCTGTTCAAAGGTGACAGCTTGGCATGGGGATGGGGGAAGGGTGGGAGAAGGTAGCAGGGCATTCGAGTGGAAATTGTTTCCAGATGACATTTTAAAGCGTTTCCTTCTTTCCTCAAAGTGCCCTCCGTTCCAGCCCTTAGGATAATTACGAAATGCTCCAGTTTTTCCAAGCGCTTTTTGGGCTGGGTGTCTGGAACCCTCCTGGATGCACTTTACATGACTCTCAGGTACTGAGAAAGTGGGTTCCTCCTCACTGTGTTTGCGAATATGTCACACGAAGATATTTGGCTCTTTTGTGCCAAATCTTTTTGCATGAAACAAAACTCCTATTTTTCCAGCTAGCTTCTATTTGCTAAATGAGCTGCTTCTCTCCTGCAATATATTGAAAGGAAACAACCTGACTTCTGTGAATCATACTTCATTTCCCCCAAATTGTATTATGCAAATGGCAGAGGGGGCGGATGCAGGAAATCCTGACTCTCTTATTTACTTATTGGATAATAGAACACCTCTTTCTCCCTCTCTCTTGCCAGGCCTACTTTTCGGCTACGGCTCTGCACGATTTCTTTGGTGTGGCACACAGTCACTGCACTTGACAAGGCTTCTGCAGTGGAGCACATCTGCAAACTGTCCCTCCTCATATGCAATGACCTCCACCACGGGCCTCTCACCTGGATCTGTTTGAACGGTGGCCACTCCGACTCATTTTATCCAATGATAAATCTAATCTCACGTCTAATTTCTCCGTTGACGCTTCATAGTAATCTCTCTGTTCTCTGAACTCATTCCTTCCTTCCACAAATACCCGAGTGGCTTCCAAACATAAGCCCCAAGGCTAGGTGCTCCTAAGACTCTGCCCTCTAGTAGTGATCTAGCACAGAAACAAGACAGGCAGATGCACACACATGGTCTGAACCACACCTGCTTAACCCCAGGACTCAGTGTTTCATTACATGTTGACGGACAATGGTTACATCTCTTTGACTAGATTGCAAACCCCCTGAGACCATGTCTCCTGTATCCTCCACCATGCATACACAGTTGAGGGCATGATAGATATTCATGAAATACTTCTTAGTTTTATTAGAATCAAATAGAAATAGTCCCTTTCTTAAATTTCAAAAGCAATAGAGGTTCAGAGAAGAAATTTTTGAAAATATAGAAGAAAAAACCCATAATTCTACCCCCAAAGAAAATTCTTGCTAGTCTGTTAGTATTTATTCTTCTAATCTCTTTTTAATACATAGACACACCATATACATGTTTATGCTTGTGTTTCTTCCATAACTGGACCAAGTGAAATGCACATTCTTAAGCCATTTGAGATTAGTAAATAAATCTATTATCAGTGTATGGACACGCTTGTTCCCCTATCCAGTGGTTCTTAACCTTATGAACAGAATAACCTGGGAAGATTTTTTAAAAATCCAGCCTATCAGGTACTTTCGACGAATTAAATGAGAATCTCTGCGTGGGTCTACCATACATCAATGTTTTGTAAAGCTCCCCAGGTGATGTCAATGTGTAGCCTGGTTGTGAACCACTAGTCCAATCCTTTCCATCTCACTGATTATTTTAACTGATTGAGTTACAGAATCTGCTTAGGACTGTCCATCGGCCAATCACTGCTCTGTGAGTTCTTGAAATCATACATTTCTCACTCTTAATGTCTGAGTGACTAGGTGTCCTGGCTTCTAGGATACTACTGAGTTGTTTCCCTCACTCCTCCCAGAAGGCTGTGCTGGGAACCATCTGAGGAGATAATGTCTGGGGCAGTGGGAACTGGGTGTGCAGCTCCCTCAGGGAAAGAGGTGGGGTGGAATAGGGTTTCTTTCCCTGCTACGGCATCATCTGGACTTGCAAAAGGGAAGCAGCC
This sequence comes from Mesoplodon mirus, assembly GCF_964341445.2. Taxonomy (NCBI): domain Eukaryota; kingdom Metazoa; phylum Chordata; class Mammalia; order Artiodactyla; family Ziphiidae; genus Mesoplodon; species Mesoplodon mirus. Next base: position 91,108,641 of record NC_138977.1, read on the forward strand.
ATTTACTCCACTGGAGAGCATCCACTTAACCCTGACCTTCCACAGGGCATGGGCTGGGCCGGGGGCGTGGGAGTGTGTAGAGGGTGGTGGCTACAACGTGCTGCACAAATCAGCGTTTCCTCTAAAATGCAACTAGTTGAATTCTTACAGTGTTCTTTGCATGATATAGTTAAGATATAATCAGGCAAACAACCCATCAAGAGATGGCCAGCATGATCACAGCATATTCCCAAAACTTACATATAGCTTGAAGGGTAAATCGAAAGTCCACCTCAATAAACACAGTGATGGATTTTTATGGCTTAAAATAAGCCACGTTAAAGTTTTCCCTATTATCCTAGATGGTTAAAATCTTTTAATACAACATATTGGGTTCTCTTTCAGCTCTAACTTCTATAAGCCTAAAATAATAAATCCCTTTTGGGAGCTATGCTGAGTGCTTGATATATGGTAGGCTCTCAAGGAACACTTGTTAAGTGATGATGCAGGAATATTTTATTAATTAGATTCCTGATTCCAACAACCTATATAAAAATGTCTCTCTGTTCCTGGTTTGATAGTTTCATTTAAAACTGAAATAACTTTAACAATACTCCTAACTTTTCCATCATCCCATTTATTTCCACACACTCTTTTAAAAATCCTCCCAGGGTGACCCCTGGGAAGATGGCGGAAGAGTAAGACGTGGAGATCACCTTCCTCCCCACAGATACACCAGAAATACATCTACACGTGGAACAACTCGTACAGAACACCTACTGAATGCTGGCAGAAGACCTCAGACTTCCCAAAAGGCAAGAAACTCCCCACATACCTGGGTAGGCAAAAGAAAAAAGAATAAACAGAGACAAAAGAATAGGGAGGGGACCTGCACCAGTGGGTGGGAGCTGTGAAGGAGGAAAGGTTTCCACACACTAGGAAGCCCCTTCGCGGGCGGAGACTGCGGGGGACGGAGTGGGAAAGCTTCGGAGCCACGGAGGAGAGCGCATCAACAGGGGTGCGGAGGGCAAAGTGGAGAGATTTCCGCACAGAGGATCGGTGCCGACCAGCACTCACCAGCCGGAGAGGCTTGTCTGCTCATCCGCCGGGACGGGCGGGGGCTGGGAGCTGAGGCTCGGGCTTCGGTCGGAGCGCAGGGAGAAGACTGGGGTTGGCGGTGTGAACACAGCCTGAGGGGGCTAGTGCGCCACGGCTAGCCGGAAGGGAGTCCGGGAAAAAATCTGGACCTGCCGAAGAGGCAAGAGACTTTTCTTCCCTCTTTGTTTCCTGGTGCGCGAGGAGAGGGGATTAAGAGCGCTGCTTAAAGGAGCTCGAGACGGGCGCGAACCGCGGCTAACAGCGCGGACCCCAGAGACGGGCATGAGACGCTAAGGCTGCTGCTGCCGCCACCAAGAAGCCTGTGTGCAAGCACAGGTCACTATCCACACCTCCCTTCTGGGAAGCCTGTGCAGCCCGCCACTGCCAGGGTCCCAGGATCCAGGGACACCTTCCCCGGGAAAACACACAGTGCGCTTCAGGCTGGTGCAACGTCAAGCCGGCCTCTGCCGCCGCAGGCTCGCCCCGCATCCGTACCCCTCCCTCCCCCCGGCCTGAGTGAGCCAGAGCCCCCGAGTCAGCGGCTCCTTTAACCCCGTCCTGTCTGAGCGAAGAACAGACGCCCTCCGGCGACCTACACACAGAGGCAGAGCCAAATCCAAAGCTGAGCCCCAGAAGCTGTGCGAACAAAGAAGAGAAAGGGAAATCTCTCCCAGCAGCCTCAGAAGCAGCGGATTAAAGCTCCACAATCAACTTGATGTACCCTGCATCTGTGGAATACCTGAATAGACAACGAATCATCCCAAGTTGAGGAGGTGGACTTTGAGGGCAAGATTTATTATTTTTTCCCCTTTTCCTCTTTTTGTGACTGTGTATGTGTATGCTTCTGTGTGAGATTTTGTCTGTACAGCTTTGCTTTCACCATTTGTCCTAGGGTTCTATCCGTCTGTTTTTTTGTTTGTTTGTTTGTTTACTTAAAAAATTTTTTCTTAATTAATTTTTATTTTAATAACTTTATTTTATTTTATCTTACTTTATTTTATTTTACCCTCTTTCTTTTTTTCTTTCTTTCTACTTCTTCTCCCTTTTATTCTGAGCCGTGTGGATGAAAGTCTCCTGGTGCTGCAGCCAGGAGTCAGTGCTGTGCCTCTGAGGTGGGAGAGCCAACTTCAGGACACTGGTCCACAAGAGACCTCCCAGCTCCATACAATATCACATGGCGAAAATCTCCCAGAGATCTCCATCTCAACACCAACACCCAGCTTCACTCAACGACCAGCAAGCTACAGTGCTGGACACCCTATGCCAAACAACTAACCAGACAGGAACACAACTCCAACCATTAACGGAGAGGCTGCCTAAAATCATAATAAGTCCATAGACACCCCAAAACACACCACCAGACGTGGACCTGCCCACCAGAAAGACAAGATCCAGCCTCATCCACCAGAACACAGGCACTAGTCCCCTCCACCAGGAAGCCTACACAACCCACTGAACCAACTTTAGCCACTGGGGACAGACACCAAAAACAACGGGAACTACGAACCTGCAGCCTGTAAAAAGGAGACCCCAAACACAGTAAGATAAGCAAAATGAGAAGACACAAAAACACACAGCAGGAGAAGGAGCAAGATAAAAACCCACCAGACCTAACAAATGAAGAGGAAATAGGCAGTCTACCTGAAAAAGAATTCAGAATAATGATAGTAAAGATGATCCAAAATCTTGGAAATAGAATAGAGAAAATGCAAGAAACATTTAACAAGGACCTAGAAGAACTAATGATGAAACAAGCAACGATGAACAACACAATAAATGAAATAAAAAATACTCTAGATGGGCTCAATAGCAGAATAAATGAGGCAGAAGAACGGATAAGTGACCTGGAAGATAAAATAGTGGAAACAACTACTGCAGAGCAGAATAAAGAAAAAAGAATGAAAAGAACTGAGGACAGTCTCAGAGACTTCTGGGACAACATTAAATGCACCAACATTCAAATTATAGGAGTTCCAGAAGAAGAAGAGAAAAAGAAAGGGACTGAGAAAATATTTGAAGAGATTATAGTTGAAAACTTCCCTAATATGGGAAAGGAAATAGTTAATCAAGTCCAGGAAGCACAGAGAGTCCCATACAAGATAAATCCAAGGAGAAACATGCCAAGACACATATTAATCAAACTGTCAAAAATTAAATACAAAGAAAACATATTAAAAGCAGCAAGGGAAAAACAACAAATAACACATAAGGGAATCCCCATAAGGTTAACAGCTGATCTTTCAGCAGAAACTCTGCAAGCCAGAAAAGACTGGCAGGACATATTTAAAGTGATGAAGGAGAAAAACCTACAACCAAGATTACTCTACATGCAAGGATCTCATTCAGATTTGATGGAGAAATTAAAACCTTTACAGACAAGCAAAAGCTGAGAGAGTTCAGCACCACCAAACCAGCTTTATAACAAATGCTAAAGGAACTTCTCTAGGCAAGAAACACAACAGAAGGAAAAGACCTACAATAACGAACCCAAAACAATTAAGAAAATGGGAATAGGAACATACATATCGATAATTACCTTAAATGTAAATGGACTAAATGCTCCCACCAAAAGACACAGATTGGCTGAATGGATACAAAAACAAGACCCATATATATGCTGTCTACAAGAGACCCACTTCAGACCTAGAGACACATACAGACTGAAAGTAAAGGGATGGAAAAAGATATTCCATGCAAATGGAAACCAAAAGGAAGCTGCAGTAGCAATTCTCATATCAGACAAAATAGACTTTAAAATAAAGACTATTAGAAGAGACAAAGAAGGACACTACATAATGATCAAGGGATCGATCCAAGAAGAAGATATAACAGTTGTAAATATTTATGCACCCAACATAGGAGCACCTCAATACATAAGGCAAATACTAACAGCCAGAAAAGGGGATATCGACAGTAACACATTCATAGTAGGGGACGTTAACACCCCACTTTCACCAAAGGACAGATCATCCAAAATGAAAATAAATAAGGAAACACAAGCTTTAAATGATACATTAAACAAGATGGACTTAATTGATATTTATAGGACATTCCATCCAAAAACAACAGAATACACATTCTTCTCAAGTGCTCAAGGAACATTCTCCAGGATAGATCATATCTTGGGTCACAAATCAGGCCACAGTAAATTTAAGAAAATAGAAACCTTATCAAGTATCTTTTCCAACCACAATGCTATGAGACTAGATATCAATTACAGGAAAAGACCTGTAAAAAATACAAACATATGGAGGCCAAACAATACACTACTTAATAACGAAGTGATCACTGAAGAAATCAAAGGGTAAATCAAAAAATACCTAGAAACAAATGACAATGGAGACACGATGACCCAAAACCTATGGGATGCAGCAAAAGCAGTTCTAAGAGGGAAGTTTATAGCAATACAATCCCATCTTAAGAAACAGGAAACATCTCAAATAAACAACCTAACCTTGCACCTAAAGCAATTAGAGAAAGGAGAACAAAAACATCCCAAAGTTAGCAGAAGGAAAGAAATCATAAAAATCCGATCAGAAATAAATGAAAAAGAAATGAAGGAAACGATAGCAAAGATCAATAAAACTAAAAGCTGGTTCTTTGAGAAGATAAACAAAATTGATAAACCATTAGCCAGACTCATCAAGAAAAAAAGGGAGAAGACTCAAATCAATAGAATTAGAAATGAAAAAGGAGAAGTAACAACTGACACTGCAGAAATACAAAAGATCATGAGATTACTACAAGCAACTCTATGCCAAAAAAATGGACAACCTGGTAGAAATGGACAAATTCTTAGAAATGCACAACCTGCCAAGACTGAATCAGAAAGAAGTAGAAGATATGAACAGACAAATCACAAGCATTGAAATTGAAACTGTGATTAAAAATCTTGCAACAAACAGAAGCCCAGGACCAGATGGCTTCACAGGCGAATTCTATCAAACATTTAGAGAAGAGCTAACACCTATCCTTCTCAAATTCTTCCAAAATATAGCAGAGGGAGGAACACTCCCAAACTCATTCTACGAGGGCACCATCACCCTGATACCAAAACCAGACAAGGATGTCACAAAGAAAGAAAACTACAGGCCAATATCACTGATGAACATAGATGCAAAAATCCTCAACAAAATACTAGCAAACAGAATCCAACAGCACATTAAAAGGATCATACACCATGATCAAGTGGGGTTTATTCCAGGAATGCAAGGATTCTTCAATATACGCAAATCAATCAACGTGATACACCATATTAACAAATTGAAGGAGGAAAACCATATGATCATCTCAATAGATGCAGAAAAAGCTTTCGACAAAATTCAACACCCATTTATGATAAAAACCCTGCAGAAAGTAGGCATAGAGGGAACTTTCCTCAACATAATAAAGGCCATATATGACATACCCACAGCCAACATCGTCCTCAATGGTGAAAAACTGAAACCATTTCCACTAAGATCAGGACCAAGACAAGGTTGCCCACTCTCACCACTCTTATTCAACACAGATTTGGAAGTTTTAGCCACAGCAATCAGAGAAGAAAAGGGAATAAAAGGAATCCAAATCGGAAAAGAAGAAGTAAAGCTGTCACTGTTTGCAGATGACATGATACTATACATAGAGAATCCTAAAGATGCTACCAGAAAACTACTAGAGCTAATCAAGGAATTTGGGAAAGTAGCAGGATACAAAATTAATGCACAGAAATCTCTTGCATTCCTATACTCTAATGATGAAAAATCTGAAAGTGAAATCAAGAAAACACTCCCATTTACCACTGCAACAAAAAGAATAAAATATCTAGGAATAAACCTACCAAAGGAGACAAAAGACCTGTATGCAGAATATTATAAGACACTGATGAAAGAAATTAAAGATGATACAAACAGATGGAGAGATATACCATGTTTTTGGATTGGAAGAACCTACACTGTGAAAATGACTCTACTACCCAAAGCAATCTACAGATTCAATGCAATCCCTATCAAACTACTACTGGCATTTTTCACAGGACTAGAAGAAAAAATTTCACAATTTGTATGGAAACACAAAAGACCCTGAATAGCCAAAGCAATCTTGAGAACGAAAAACGGAGCTGGAGGAATCAGGCTCCCTGACTTCAGACTATACTACAAAGCTACAGTAATCAAGACAGTATGGTACTGGCACAAAAACAGGAATATAAATCAATGGAACAGGATAGAAAGCCTAGAGAGAAACCCACGCACATATGGTCACCTTATCTTTGATAAAGGAGGCAGGAATGTACAGTGGAGAAAGGACAGCCTCTTCAATAAGTGGTGCTGGGAAAACTGGACAGGTAAATGTAAAAGTATGAGATTAGAACACTGCCTAACACCATACACAAAAATAAGCTCAAATGGATTAAAGACCTAAATGTAAGGCCAGGAAGTATCAAACTCTTAGAGGAAAACATAGGCAGAACACTCTATGACATAAATCATAGCAAGATCCTTTTTGCCCCACCTACTAGAGAAATGGAAATAAAAACAAAAATAAACACATGGGACCTAATGAAACTTCAAAGCTTTTGCACAGCAAAGGAAACCATAAACAAGACCAAAAGACAACCCTCAGAATGGGAGAAAATATTTGCAAATGAAGCAACTGACAAAGAATTAATCCCTAAAATTTACAAGCAGGTCATTCAGCTCAATAACAAAAAAACAAACAACCCAATCCAAAAATGGGCAGAAGACCTAAATAGACATTTCTCCAAAGAAGATATACAGATTGCCAACAAACACATGAAAGTATGCTCAACATCATTAATCATTAGAGAAATGCAAATCAAAACTACAATGAGATATCATCTCACACCAGCCAGAATGGCCATCATCAAAAAATCTAGAAACAATAAATGCTGGAGAGGGTGTGGAGAAAAGGGAACACTCTTGCACTGCTGGTGGGAATGTGAATTGGTACAGCCACTATGGAGAACAGTATGGAGGTTCCTTAAAAAACTACAAATAGAACTACCATATGACCCAGCAATCCCACTACTGGGCATATACCCCGAGAAAACCATAATTCAAAAAGAGTCATGTACCAAAATGTTCATTGCAGCTCTATTTACAATAGCCAGGAGATGGAAGCAACCTAAGTGTCCATCATCGGATGAATGGATAAAGAAGATGTGGCACATATATACAATGGAATATTACTCAGCTAAAAAAAGAAACAAAATTGAGCTATTTGTAATGAGGTGGATGCACCTAGAGTCTGTCATACAGAAGTAAGTCAGAAAGAGAAAGAGAAATACCGTATGCTGACACATATATATGGAATCTAAGAAAAAAAATGTCATGAAGAACCTAGGGGTAAGACAGGAATAAAGACACAGACCTACTAGAGAATGGACTTGAGGATATGGGGAGGGGGAAGGGTAAGCTGTGACAAAGCGAGAGAGTGGCATGGACATATATACACTACCAAACGTAAAATAGATAGCTAGTGGGAAGCAGCCGCATAGCACAGGGAGATCAGCTCGGTGCTTTGTGACCACCTAGAGGGGTGGGATAGGGAGGGTGGGAGGGAGGGAGACGCAAGAGGGAAGAGATATGGGAACATATGTATATGTATAACTGATTCACTTTGTTATAAAGCAGAAACTAACACACCATTGTAAAGCAATTATACTCCAATAAAGATGTAAAAAAAAAATCTTCCCAAGTGATTCTACAGTTCATCCAAGGTTAACAGCTACTGGACAGGGGAACAGGCATGTTGATATACTGATACTAGGGTTCTTTCCACACTCCTTCTCCCACTCTCCTCACTTTCTCTTCCACACACACACACACACACACACACACACACACACACACACACAGCTTATAATATCCTCGAAGTGGGTAAATGTCTTAAGGTACTATTTACCAACCATGTGTTCTTAATGATTTCCAATAAGCAGAGTTTAGGGTTTGCATCCTGTTAAACGTTCTGTCTGTACCATGACCCTTGAAAACTTCAGTGTTTGGTTTTGACCATTACTACCCTGACTGAATCCTAAACGTGGCAATAGCCCCGACTTTCTATCACTTGTGAGCTCAGAAGTTGCCTTTTTCATTTCAATCCATTTGATTCATTTTCCTTTTATTTCTCTAGGAATTCAACAATCCCTAGGGAAGGGATAGCAAAGAAAGGGAAAAGAAAAAGAACATAAGGGAAACCTAAATTTTGGCCGCTTGTCAACCATCTAATTTATCACTCAACCTGTTCACGACTAAAATCTATCATCGGAGAACTGCACTGAAATCAATGGGGGTCAAACAGTTTAATCTGTCCAATTATTCCACAGGGAGTAAACAGAGTTCCCAGATTTATTAGGACAACGTGGACTTCCAAGTTGTTCAATCCAGCTTTTACCCATCTGCCAACACTGGGAGCTGGAAATAGGGAAGTAAAGTCACAGAGTATTATATAAAACCACAGGGACTCACGTCTTTATAGGATGGAATTTGGTGCCAACATCCTTTGGATCTGAACTCTTAGATATTTCAAACTTTTATTAAGATGTTAGGCATTTCATCTGTTATGAGTTGTTTATTATCATATAAAAATTGCACAGACCTCCAAGTAGATTAAATAACAGGATCCTCCAGAAATCTTCCAAGGAGAGACCAACCTAGGCATGGATTTATGTTCCTGACTAAGAATAAGTAAAGGATTGTTATAGACAAAGAATATTATATTTTGATCTTTGAAAATGAGTATCTCAAGCTGTATAATGAGCTTTCAAGTATGAATATGCACATCTCATGTAAAATTAGATAGTGGTCTACTAGAAGGAAACTATGGATTTTCTGGTTCATAGGTGAACTTGGAAGTATAGTTTTGGCCTCTTCAAATGAAGACAGGCCCAGATACATTGCAGAAATCACTCGATTCAGATAGTTTCACACACTCTTTTCCAGTTGTCCTAAAATACCCGCTGAGGGCTCCATTTACACTGTTCCCCCATCTTCCTGCTTGCCTGTCAGTGACAGAGGATTTGGGTAATTAAAGGATTTCATTAATTATAATACTTAGAACTGATTTTCAGAAGAAAACTTTTTCTATTAACTTGTCATCTGGCTGGTCGGCCTATTCTTAAATTGACCATCAATTGGATTACATAAAACTGACATTTTGGATAAGAGTCTTTGTTCTCCCAGCAAACCAGGAGATTTGACTCACTAACATCTGTTCTCTTAATGTCAATAGCATCGATGTGTTTTGGAAGATATGGTTTGATAAGAAACACTCCAATGTTTAAACTAAAGTGGGCTTTCCCCCACTGCCCCCATTTTAAAATTATAGTCAACAAAGCTTTCATTGGACCTTGGTAGCACTATGGTCACTATCTTGTTGAAATTTTGTGGTGATTTGAAGAGCTAGTGATGGAAAGTGAGGTTTCCTGTCCCAGGAATAACCAATGAACCAGGTTGGAAGCAGGACTCAGCTGGATGGACATTTGTTGAGCCCTGTACTACTCTTTCATATGTGGTATCTTTCACATTTACTGGGCAGCCTAAGTATTGTTGGGTCTCCATTTTATAGATGGGGAAACAGATTCAGAGACACTAAGTCACTCACCCAAGATCACACAAGAAGACCAAGATGATTTTCCTGGAAGTCATTCAATTCTAACAACTGGTAAATGCAGATCAAGAAATGAAAAACGGGTCCATATGACTTCAAGCCCATATCTTACTATCGGTCAACATTACCTCCAGAACTAATCCAATACCTGGGAAGTTCACTGCATTTCCTAAGGTTTAGGGGAAACATACACAGTTGGGCAGTTTGGATCCTGCACAAAAGTGCCCAAGCGAGGGCTTGGGGGGGGTGGTGTCAACATCCAGCTAGTGCTTTGCCTCCCAAGCCAAGTGCCAGCAGAGGATTCATCTGCCAAGAGGTAGGGGCCCTTTTTGTAAAAAAAAAAAAAAAATTAAAAAGTCTCTGTCCACTTGCGAAGGGGTTGATTTATTCTAATTTGCACATGATCTAAAGGAGGTTTAGTGTGGAGGGAATCTTAGAGTGCACAGGTGGGAATTTCTGCTTGATTTGGAAGATTCCAGAAAGCTCTCGTGTGTAGCACAGACAGTAGTCATCTATATTTTGTAGCCTCTGCAGCCACAGGGCCTTCACATACCTCACATGCTCTCATGCTTCTCCTTCACTCTCATTTAGAGCTCCGAGAGCCACTCTATGTGAGCTATGGGCCCTCCTTGTTACGGATTTTAAAAAACGAATGAAAGGCTCTGCCATTTGCCCAAAGTCATAGAGCTGGTAAACCAAGAGGATTTAAACATGTCTTTTCCACCTCCTTCCTTCTAGTTTTTCAGTTCTGTGCTTTCAGCTTAGCTTATCTAGCTAACCACACATAAAGATGCTTGCTTTCCTCTCTGCAATTTCAGCTCTATTTTGATCTCAGCAAATCTCAGAAATATGTCTGTCCCTTAGTCTACAAAGTTGACTGGCCATCACCACCATAAGGAAAGAACTGTCAGTCAGGCTGGTGACTAGAAATAGCTCAAGTTTAGGATTTCTTAAAGGTAGAGACTCAGTCACAAAAGGTTCTTGAATCAAAAATGTGGTAGTGTTGGTGCAGCCATTATGGAAAACAGCATGGACATTCCTCAACAAACTAAAAATAGAATTGCCATATGATCCAGCAATTCCACTCCTGGGCATATACCCAGACAAAACTATAATTCAAAATGATACACACACCCCTATGTTCATAGCAGCACTATTTACAATAGCCAAGACATGGAAACCACCTAAATGTCCATCAACAGATGAATGGATAAAGATGTGGTACATATATACAATGGAATACCACTCAGACATAAAAAAGAATGAAACAACTTTCAGCAACATGGATGGACCTAGAGACTATCATACTAAGTGAAGTAAGTCAGAAAGAGAAAGACAAATACCATATGATATCACTTGTATGTAGAATCTAAAATATGACATGAATGAACATATCTACGAAACAGAAACAGATGCACAGACATAGATAACAGACTTGTGGTTGCCAAGGGGGGTGGGAGGGTGGAGGATGGAAGGATTGGGAGTTTGAGATTAGCAACACAAACTATTACATATAGATTAGATAAACAACAAGGTTTTGCTGTGTAGCACAGGGAACTATATTCAGTGGAAAAGAATATGAAAAAGAATATATGTATAACTGAGTCACTTTGCTCTACAGCAGAAATTAACATAACTTTGTAAATCAACTATACTTCAGTAAAATTAAACAAACAAACAAACAAAAATGTGGTAGTGAATGCTATTATCCTGTGGCTGAAATAGCGCCTTCCTTTCAGGGAGAGGACTCGGAAGGCTGGGAAGGGGGTGTCCCTGGGGGAAGGCACTGGCAAGCTGGGCTGATTGTTAAAATAATGAGGTTCTTTGTTAGCTCAATCACATTTTTAAGAAATACCACCTGATCAGTGCTAGCATGTACCCTGTCATTTAATAAAAAATGGGCAAAGGGGTAATTTGCAAATTGGACTTTGCAAGTTGCCAGCGTCTATCTAATTACTGTTTAACCAAAATAATCGCTTGGTTATGGGTATTCAATTTTTTTAAAATACAGGCTATTTGTTTAGAAACTGCCTAAAAGAAAATTATAGCATGTTTTGGAACTTTTTAGAAAGAAATAATGTAATAAAGATTCCAGGATAATTTAAGTCACATTCAACAAGAAACCTCTTCTAGTCAATGATGATATAAACAAACAAAAAAACTTAATCACTGGACACATTCCTAAGTGTCCATTTCTACGTTTACGTTAGAAATTCAATTTGGGAAATTTATACATGTCGATGTAAGATGATGAGGACTGGTTACTGTGTAAGTGACACACAACTTCTGAACTTTTTCCATTACCCTGAATTCTCATGTCTGAATTACCATGAGTCAATCCACCCATGCCTGGCACCCACTGGGGAAATCAACAAGTGTAACTTCATATTAGAATGGCAATTTCTGGAAGAAATCTTGAAGTCGAACGAAAACTGTTGGCCAAGCATCTAGTAAAGGTACAGAACAAACTACACCCCTTTGCAGCCACAGCCATGAGAGGCTCTCCCTCCAGTAGCCAAATGGCCACCACCTCAGTGCCTTTCTATCTGCTCTAGTCTCTGCTTTCTTAGCCTCTACTAGGCTTCTGAGGGTAAAATTATTCCCTTTTCTTTTGAAACTTTGTAACCTTTGGCATTTATTAGTTGTGAATTCCTCAGTCTCTCCAGTTAAATTGTATCTTAATGACAGAGGGTCTTAAAATCTTTATATCTTCAGCAGCTAGCTCCATGGAAGGCTCACAACGTTTGTAGAATGAATTAAAACGTAGAGCAAAGTCCTCTTTGTAAGGTATACACTCAGAGAGTAGTAGAAAGTAAAGTAATAGAATATGAAGTAATAGCAAATGAAGCCTAAATGAGGGGTAGGGAATGCATGAATTAGAGACCAAATACATGCTGGGTCAAATAAAGTTTCAGACTCCCTGACCATCCCTCCCCTCCCCCCACCGAAAAAAACCCCCAAAAACCCAAGGGGGGAAAAAGAAAACAAAAAAACAACCCAAGCTTGTGTTTATAGACCTTAGTTGCAACTAAAATATATCTCTAGGAATTTATAGAAATTCAGTTCTATATTCTCAGCACCAGGTCAACTTCTTCATTGCATCTTTATAAACTGAGATACAACTATATCCATTCACTGAAACTACTTCTACATATTCAATGAACTAGCTGACTTCCAGGTTTGTACCTTGAATGGTACAAATAAGCTATTTTTTTTTAAGTCAAGGGTTGTTTAATTATCCATTGTAACTAACTTTCTTCTATTTTAGGAATTTATCCATTTAAATGTTTTCCTAATTTGGTGTGGTACTCACTATCTGATGGCTTCAAAATCCTTGAGAAGGGGTCTGCCTGATTCCCCGCACCCAGAATCAGCTCTCTCTCTCTCTCTCTCTCTCTCTCTCTCTCTCTCTCTCTCTCACACACACACACACACACACACACACACACACACACACACACACACACACACACACACACCTGGTTCGGCTCTGTTGTTATAAAGGTCTTCAGCCCCTGGGCATCCCTGGCTCCATTTTGCAGGCACAGTCCAGTCTCTTTTCAAACTCTTCATTATGCGTAGGAAATGCTTTGATGCTTCTGGACACTTCCTGTGCCTTTACCTTCTTGGGCACTGTCCCCATCACTCAGCCAAGCCTGAATTCTGGCTCCTCACTGGATCGGTAAAACCCATGCCCACAGATCCAACAGCAGAAGGTGGAGAGTGCAGCAGGGGGTCGCAGCAGGGAAAGGCAGTGCTGGGGCTGACAGCTTGTGGACTCTGAAGACAAAGACCTTGTGAAAGCTACCCCCTCACTGAGAGACTCAGATCTTCCCCCAAAATCAAAGAGCAAGCAGAGGGATTCTAATCCCATTACATGGGCAAAATGCCTCCAGCAATTAGATGATGCTGATGCTGATGATTGTGGTCTGATATAGTCTACTTCATTCATTCAACCCCCAAAGTATTAATTTTGAGCCTACTACATTCCAGTTTCTGGGAATAAAGTTTTTAAGTTTTCTAAGTTTACCTAAACTTAAGTGCCCATGTTCAATTAATTGTCTTTCTAATTTGTCTTCTGAGATGCCTTAGAATCTTGCCTAAGGTTGTTGCCTAACCCGTTGTGTCTGTTTTCCCTCTGAGAATGGCTCCTCCATTTGAAAGGACTTCAAGCAATCAGTCATGTAGGCTAACCCGGGAATGATATGGAAAAGATTTAAAAATCTAGTGTGAGGTTCTGGCAGATCCTGAGTTCACTTCCTCCCAGAGACACACTGAATCTATAGCTACAGTTTCGAACAATCTCTATGGAAAAAAGACGAAGAACTAGCTGAGTGACTCCTGCACTGGGAGCAGATGAGAGGGAAACCGCACGGAAGCAGGAGAGAGAGGCTGAGACACAAGTTCGCCATAAGTCCCATCCCTGGCACAGAGTCCCACAACCAGGAGGGAACTCAAATCCGGAGCTTCTCCCTGAAAACCCCACATCAGGCACCCAGTCTTTTAAGACCTGCAACTGAAAGATGAGCCCCTCCAAACACCTGGCTTTGAAAACCAGCGGGGTGCATGTGCATGAGACCCAAGAGGATGTAGCAAACTGAGAAATGACTCTAAAAGGGCTCTCAAGACCTGAATCACCCGCCCCAGGGCACAACACAGAAGCAGCTCTTTGAAAAAGTACCCAGACTTTATGGGAAAGACGTTCATTTGCTAATGTCAAAGCAGTGTCCGCCGGAGGGGCAGGGGATTGCTGGGATACTCGCCAGGAATAGAGGCTGGTGGATGCAAGCCACACGCTCTCCCTCTGCCTTGCTAAAGCCTGCGGGTGCCATTGTTTCCTGGTGGGTGCCCCACTCCAGACTGCCAGTATCAGCTGGAGGGTAGCTTCTATATACACATCGGGTGCTGCGTTTACGCAGCTGCTGCCCACGGGACGTCCCTTGACCGGCTGGCTCTGAGGTCAGGGGAGCTTTCTTCCCTGTGTCCCATGGGATTGCAACGACTGGAGAGAGATCTTGGCAGGTCACCCCAAGGCACTGCCCAGACCAGACTGAAACACACCTCCAGTCTTTCTGAGAAAGGCGCCTACTGCTTGCCCAGGAGCTCGGCTTAGTGCAGCCTCTGGTGTGGCAAACTTCTAGGAGGTACAGAGGTGCACTCAGGGAATGGAGGCTGGGGTTGCAATCTTTGCACCCTCCACCTGCCTGCCTCCAGCTCACCAACATCTTCTAGAGACGGGCTTATACCCTGTTCTGGCAGCCCGATTTTTTGTGGCTGGGTCCAGGGGGACACCTCCACATCGCCTGGGTCTGGTGGCCTGCGAGGCTGATTCTTGTGGGTCCCACAGGACGGTAACCACGGAGGAAACGTTCTTAAACTGCTACCACCCTCAGGGCACAGCAGCAGACTCAGGAGCTCATCCTCCTGAAAGAGGCCCATTAGCTTATCATCTTAGCTGCAGCCTGAGGGCCGGGCATTGAATTAAAAACACATCTGAGGGCTGACTGTAATCCCGTCCAGAGAACTGGGAAGATGGACACCATCTTCACACTCTCCAGAGCACCAGTATCACTTGGAGGGGAGTTCTTACAGGCCTGGTACCTCAATTTTTACATCTGGTGCCCTGATTTTTTCCGACTGCCACCCAGGGAATATCCATTGATCACCTGGCTCTATTAGTCAGGCCTTACAGTGCTGGGTCCCACGGGACAGTAACAATCAGAGATAGCTCTTGGCAGGTTGCCACCCCCAGGGCACTGCGCAGACAGCAGACTGAAACACACCCCCGGCCTTTCTATGAAAGAGGAATATTTGCTAGTCCTGGAGCTTTGGCCTGAGGGGCCAGCTTCAGATTCGGCACACACCTAGGAGCCTACAGAGGTGCTCTCAGGGGGAATAGAGGCTGGGGGACACCAGCTTTGTGCTCTCCCTCTGCCTCGCCATAGCTCACTGGTATCTTACAGAAAGCAGCTTATACACACATCTGGAGCCTTACTTTTTGCAGCTGCACTCAGGAGACATCTCCAGATCACTTGGCTCTGGTGGTCTGCAGGACTGTATATATTTGTTTACTTTAACAGCTTCTGCCTGAGGCTCTGGCTTCCAATGAACCTGAATCTAGATGCTGACTAAGATCCTTCTCGTTGAAGCACTGACAGGTCTTGGCATACCCTCAACTACGGGGAGCTATTAAAAATAAAATAGGCTGTTGGACAATCAGAAAGGTTTGAGACAACCAAGAGCTCAGGCAGTGTTGAGTGATGAGGTTCTTCTCCTACATGAGCCCACTACTTCAAGACTGGGACAGGTGGCTGTTTCATCAAGTCTTAGAAACCAACAGAGAGAGTCAAGCAAAAGGAAGAAACAGAGGAATATGTTCCAAATGAAAGAGCAAGATAAAACCTCAGAAAAAACCTTAATTAAATAGAATGCAAAGTAATGGTCATAAAGATGTTCACTGAACTTGGGAGACGAATAGACGAACAGTGAGAATTTCAACAAAGAGATAGAAAATATAAGAAATATAAGAAAGGACCAAATAGAAGTCATGGAGGTGAAAAATATAATAACTAAACAATAAAAGCAAAAAACCCACTAGAGGGGTTCAACATTAGACTAGATGAAACAAAAGATCAGTGAACCCAAAGAAAGGGCAGTGAAACCAACCTAATCAGAGCAACAACAAGAAAAAAGAATGAAAAAAAGTGAAGATAGCTTAGGGACTTAGGGGATAACATCAAGCAGGCTAACATTTTCATTATAGGGGTCTCAGAAGGATAAGACAGAGAGAAAGGGGTAGAAACTTATTTGAAGACATAATGGCTGAAAACTTCCCTAACCTGGGGAATGAAACAGACATCCAGATCCAGGAATCCCAGAGAGTTCCAAATAAGAAGAACCACAGAGACCCACACCAAGGCTTCTTATAATTAAAATGTCAAAATTTAAAGACAAGGAGGGAGGGACTTCCCTGGTGTTGCAGTGGTTAAGAATCTGCCTGCCAATGCAGGGGACATGAGTTTGATCCCTGGTCTGGTAAGATCCCCCATGCCATGGAGCAACTAAGCCCATGAGCCACAACTACTGAGCCCACGCACCACAACTACTGAAGCCTACATGCCCCAGAGCACATGCGCTGCAACTACTGAGCCCACGCACCTCAACTACTGAAGCTCATGCACTCTATGGCCTGTGTGCCACAACTACTGAGCCTGTGTGCTGCAACCATTGAAGCCCGTGCATCTAGAGCCCGTGCTCTGCAACAAGAGAGGCCACCGCAATGAGAAGACCATGCACTGCAATGAAGAGGAGCCCCTACTCGCCACAACTAGAGAAAGCCCCTGTGCAGCAATGAAGACCCACTGCAGCCAAAAAAAAAAAAAAAAAAGACAAGGAGAGAACCTTAAAAGCAGCAAGAGAAAAACAACTGTTACATACAAGTAAACCCTTATAAGACTATCAGGAGACTTTTCAGCAGAAACTTTGCTGGCCAGAAGGGAGTGGCACAATATAGTCAAAATGCTAAAAGAAAAAAGTGCCAAGAATACTCTACCCAGCAAAGTTATCATTCAGAATTGAAAGTGATGTGTTTTCTAAACAAGCAAAAGTTAAAGGAGTTCATCACTACTACACTGGCCTTGCAGAAAATGTTAAATGGACTTTAAGTTGAAAAGAAAATGTGCTAATTAGTCACAAGAAACATATGAAAGTATAAATCTCACTGGTAAAGGTAAATATATAGTATAGGTAGTGGGTTAATCACTTGTAAAGCTAATATGAAGGTTAACACAAAAAAGCAGGAAAAATAATAACTACAATTATTAGTTAAGGAATATGCAAGATAAAAAAAGATGTGAACTGTGACATCAAAAACATAAAATGTGAAGGGAGGGGAAGAGTAAGATGTAGAGCTCTAGAATGTGTTCAAACTTAAGTTTTATCAACTTAAAATAGACTGTTATAAATATGTTTTTATATGTAAGTCTCACAGTAACCACAAAGCAAGATCCTATGGTAGATACTCAAAAGATAATGAGAAAGGAATCTAAGCATAACATTAAAGAAAGTGATCAAACTACAAAGGAAGAGAGTAATAGAAGAAGAGTAATTGCAAAACAGTTAACAAAATGGCAATTAGTACATACCTATCAATAATTACTCTAAATGTAAACAGATTAAATGTTTAAAGACAGTGGTTGAATGGATAAAAAGAACAAAACCCATCTACATGCTTCTTGCAAGAAATCCACTTCAAATGTAAGGACACACAGAGACTGAAAGTGAAGGTATGGAAAAAAATATTCCATGCAAATGGAAACCAATGGAAAGCTGGGGTAGCTATATTTATATCAGAAAAAACACACTCTAAAACAAAGACTGTAAAAAGTGACAAAGAAGGGTACTAAACAATGATAAAGGGGTCAATCCAACAACAGGATATAACATTTGTAAATATCTAGGCATCCAGAATAGGAGCACCTAAATATATAAAGCAAATATTAACAAACCTAAAAGGAGGAATAGACAGCAATGCAATATATAGTAGGGGGCTTTAGTACTGCACTTACCTCAATGGATAGCTCATCCAGACAGAAAATTAATAAGGAAACACTGGCCTTAAATGACACATTAGACCAGATGGGCTTAGACATATACAAAATGTTCCAACCAAAAGCAACAGAATACACATTCTTCTCAAGTGCACATGGAACATTTTCCAGGATAAATCATATGTTAGGCAACAAAACAAGTCTTAGTAAATTTAAGATTGGAATCATATTAAGCACCTTTTCTGACCACAATGGTATGAAACTAGAAATCAATTATGAGAAGAAAACTGGACAATTCACAAATATGTGGAGATTAAACAAATGCTACTGAACAACCACTAGGTCAAAGAAAAAAAATCAAAAGAGAAATTTAAAAAATATCTTGAGACAAATGAAAATGGAAGTACAACATACCAAAACTTACGTAATGCAGCAAAAGTAGCTCTATGAGGGAAGTTCATAGCAATAAATGCCTAGCCTCAAATAACAAACAAACAAACATAAAATCTCAAATAAATAGCTTAACTTTACACCTCAAGAAACTAGAAAAATTCAGAACAAATGAAGCCCAAAGTTAGTAGAAGGAAGGAAATAACAAAGACCATAGAGGAAATAAACAAAATAGTAACTAAAAAGACAATGGAAAAGATGAAACTAAGAGCCAGTTCTTTGAAATGATGAAAAAAATAGACCAATAGTAAGGAGATTAAATCAGTAATCAAAAGTCTCCCAAAAAACTGAAGTCCAGGACCAGAAAGCTTCACTAGTGAATTCTACCAAACGTTCAAAGAATTAATAGCAATCCTTCTCAAATTCTTCCCAAAAATAGAAGAGGAGGGAGCACTTCAAAACTCATTTTACAAGGCCAGCATTAATCTGAAACCAAAACCAGACAAGGCAAGGAAGACACAAGGAAAGAAAGTTACAGGCCAGTATTCCTAATGAACATAGATGCAAATATCCTCAAAATATTAGCAAACCGAATTTGACAATACATTAAAAGGATCATTCACCATGATCGAGTGGGATTTATTCCCGGGATGCAAGGATGGTTCAACATCTGCAAAATCAATGTGACATGTCGTATTGACAAAATGAAGGACAAAAATCATATGATCATCTTAATAGATGCAGAAAAGGCATTTGACAAAGTTCAACATCCACTTATCATTAAAAAAACCTCAAAGTGATATAGAAGGAATGTACCTCAACATAATAAAAGGGCATATATGACAAGCCCACAGCTAACTTCATAGTCAATGGTGAAAAGCTGAAAGCTTTTCCTCTAAGATCAGAAACAAGAAAAGGAAGCTCACTCTCACCACTTTCATTCAGAACAGTATTGGAAGTCCTAACCAGATCAAGTAGACAAGAAAAAGTAGTAAAAGACATCCAAACTGGAGGGAAGAAGTAAAACTGTGACTATTTGCAGAGGATATATATAACATAGATGTTATATATATACATATATCTATATAAAATCCTAAAGTCTCCACCAAATAAACTGTTAGAATAAACAAATGAAGTAAAGATGCAGAATACAAAATCAATATACAAAAATCTGTTGCATTTCTATACACTAATAATTTCTCTTTCAGACAGTTCATTTAAAAAAATCCCATTTACATTTACATGAAAAAGAATACCTAGGAATAAATTTAACCAATGAAGTGAAAGATCTGTACACTGAAAACTATAAGAGATAGATGAAAGAAACTGAAAACACAAATAAATGGAAAAATATTCCATGCTCATGGATTGGAAGAATATTGTTAAAATGTCCATACTACCCAAAGCAATCTACATATTCAATACAATCCCTATCAAAATTCCAATGGCATTTTTCACAGAAAAAAATCCTAAAATTTGTATAGCACCACAAAGACCCTGAATAGCCAAAATAATCTTGAGGAAGAAAAAAGCTGAAAGCATCATGCACCCCGATTTCAAACTATATTATAAAGCCATAGTAATCAAAACAGTATGCTATTGGCATAAAATCAGACACACAGGTCAATGGAACAGAATAAAGTCCAGAAATAAACCCACATGTATGTGATCAATTAATTTATGACAAAGGAGCCAAGACTATACCATGGGGAAAGGACAATCTCTTCAATAAATGGTGTCAGGAAAACTGGACAGCCACATGAAAAAGAATGAAACTGAGACACCATATTACACCATACACAAAAAATAACTCAAAATGGATTAAAGACTTGAAACCATAAAACTCATAGAAGAAAACATAGGGAACAAGTTCTTTGACACTGGTTTTGGTGATGATTTTTTGAATCTGACACCAAAAGCAAAAGCAGCAAAAGCAAAATTAAACAAGTGGGACTACATCAAACCAAACTAAAAATCTTCTGCACAACAAAGGAAACCATTAACAAAATATCCTACTGAATGGGAGAAAATATTTGCAAATCGTATATCTGATAAAGGGTTAATATCCTAAATATATAAATAACATATAACTCAATAGCAAAAAACAAACATGAAAATAGGCAGAAGATCTGAAAACACATTTTTCCAAAGAAGATACACAGATGGCCAATATATACATGAAAAGAAGCTCAACATCATGCTCTAAATTGTCAGGTAAATGCAAATCAAAACCACAATGAGATATCACCTCACACCTGTTAGAATAGCTATAATCAGGCTTCCCTAGTGATGCAGTGGTTAAGAATCTGGAGACACGGGTTCAAGCCCTAGTCTAGGAAGATCCCACATGCCGTGGAGCAACTAAGCCCATGTGCCGCAACTACTGAGCCTGTGCTCTAGAGCCCATGCTCTGCAACAGGAGAAGCCACTGCAATGAGAAGCCAGTGCACCACAACAAAGAGTAGCCCCTGCTCGCCACAACTAGAGAAAGCCCGGGAGCAGCAACGAAGACCCAACGCAGCCAAAATAAATAAATAAAATAAATTAACAAGAACAAAAAAGACTAGTGATTATCAAAAAAGACAAGAGATAAGTGTTGGCAAGGATGTGGAGAAAGGGAAACACTTGCACATTGTTGGTGGGAATATAAATTGGTGCAGCCACTATGAAAAACAATATGGAGGATCCTCAAAGAATTAAAATTAGAACTACCATATAATCAGACTCTAATTCTGGGTGTATATCCAAACAAAAACTAACTTGAAAAGATATATGCACCCCCATGTTCACTGCAGCATTATTTACAATAGCCAAGGTGTGAACACAACCTATGTGTCCATCAATAGATGAATAAATTAAGAAAATGTGATATATATACAACAGAATATTATTCAGCCATGAAAAAGAATGAAATCTTGCCATTTGCAACAAACGGATAGACCTTGCAGGCATTATGCTAAGTGAAATAAGTTACAGTGAAAGACAAATATCATATGATCTCATATGTGTAATTAAAAAAGAAAACCAAGCTCAGAGAACAGATTGATAGTTGCCAGAGGCAGGTGTGGGTGGGGTAGCACATGTGGGCAAAATAAGTGAAGGGGTCTGTCAAAAGGTACAGACTTACAGTTATAAAATAAATAAGTCATGGGGATGTAATGTACAGCACAGTGACTATAGTTTTTTTGTTATGTTTTGTTTTGGGTTTTTTTTTGCAGTACGCAGGCCTCTCACTGCTGTGGCCTCTCCCATTGCGGAGCACAGGCTCTGGACGCACAGGCTCAGTGGCCATGGCTCACGGGCCCAGCCGCTCAGCGGCATGTGGGATCTTCCCGGACCGGGGCATGAACCCGTGTCCCCTGCATCGGCAGGCAGACGCTCAACCACTGCGGCACCAGGGAAGCCCTCAGTGACTATAGTTAATACTGTATATTTGAAAGTTGCTAACAGAATAAACCTTAAAAGTTCTCATCACAAGAACAAAGTTTGATAACTATGCATGGAGTTAGATGTTAACATTATATTAGCTTCAGGTATACATCATATGATTCTATGTTTGTAAACACTGCAAAATGATTGACACAATAAGTCTAGTTATATGTCAATTATATCTTAATTTTAAAAAATAAACAAAAAGCAAGAACAGCCTACACAGCAACCAGTGAGAATAGATCATTGACCAATATGAACTGAAGCCAGCCTATATGGACTGGTGGACCATTATCTACCCTGGCACCACCTTTCTTGGAGAAGGGAAGGGCAAGGCATGTGATCTAACTTACGAATCAGGGTACCCATAGCTAAACGGATTGTGTCCAAGATGGAGATGTGACTCCCATCAGATCAATCCAAGTTGGGACTCTGCATTTCAGTTGGTAGGAAGAGGCTGCCTGTGAAAGAAGCCATACTAGGGGAAAGCAGAGCATGAGACAGTGAGAGAGAACCTTACTGATGAAGGCATGGAGACCCAAAATCCAGTGATGCCTGATGTCTTCAGTACGAGCCGTCCTATTTTTGCTTGTTTGACATCTACAGCTAAAGAGTCCTGACCAACACACACACACACACACACACACACACACATATATGAAAACAGAGGTCAACACAACACAATTAAGGCACGAGAGGTGGCTGGGGAGAGAGAATGAAAAAACTTAAAACACCAAAACTTAGGCAATGAACTGACACAGTCTAGGAGATAGGAGTGCTGGAGTTGGATTGAGAAACCCAACAGCTACTTTGCCCCATATGCACTGATTCATGAAAGAGAACAGAATCTGCCCAGGGTTGGGGAGGAAGAGAGAATTTTTCCATGCCTCTGTCTTCTCCCTGATCCAGAGACAGAGACCAAGAGGTGTTATTCCAACTGAAAAAGAGGATAGTACAGGTGCTGATTTTTGAGGCAACCAATCTACTAGAATCACATACACATATTTCTACATTCATGTGGAGACTGAGGTTCCCAGGAAGCAAGAGAACAAAGGTCAAAGGGAGAAGGGACAGCATGTACTTGGCCAGTGAAACAGAAGAAAAAAATTGTTCAATCTCACTTGTAATTAAAGTATAACATTATAATTAAAGAAACAACATGAGATAGTATTTTCATGTATCAAATTGGCATTGATAATATCCAAAGTACTGGTCAAAGTGTTTAAAGTGAAGCACTTTGATAAAAGCTTATAGCAGGAACTTATATTTTTAGAAAGCAACTTGGCATATGTATCATACTTTTAAAATCTCCTACTTTGAATAAGTAATTCTACTTCTAAGACTTCAGTCTAAAAAAATAGGGATTTATATTAAAGGATGTTCATCACAGATTACTTAGGAGAGTTAAAATTTGAAAATTTAAATATATTGCTAAGTAAATGTCCCCATGTCTAGAGAATAGTTCAATCAATTATGACATGCCAAAAGACAGAATACTAGGCAGCCAGTGAAAAACATTTTGTTGACGTATTTCTGGGTAAAATTATTTATTTCTGGGTAAAATTACATAATGTCTGGAATTTGTTTAAAAATATTCCAGCAAAAAAAAGGGGGGGGCGTGCAGGGATGAAGTAAAATTGCAAAATGTTGATAATTGTTAAAACTGGGAGATGTTCATATAAGAGTTCATTAAACTATTCTCTCTACTTTTGCATGTTTGAAAAACTCTACCTTACAAAGATAAAATCATAGTTTTAAAGAATAGCAAATAAAATAGAAACATGACTCAATTATTAATATTAAACATTAGGAAGTACAATATTAAATAAGAAGTGCAAGATAGAAAATTGCTTATATATTCAGTTTCTAACCTTTTAAAATATATTTTAATATATATTTTATATTTAAATATAAATATATATAAATATAAAAAATATACTTATATATTTTAAAAGGTTAGAAACTATATGAATATATATTTAAAAATATGTACTATAAGCTTAATTTCATTCAAGTCTTTTTTTCCATGCATAGTTTAGAGCATAGAGCTGTCCAAAAGAAAAATCAATGAAAGCCACATAGGTAATTTAAAATTTTCTAGTCACCATATTTTATAATGTAAGATTTTTAAAAACAAGTGAAATTTTAACATATTTTAACCTAGTATATAATTTTATCATTTCAACATCAATAGAAAAATTACGAGATAATTTACATTTTTTTTTCATACTAAATCCCTGAAATTGACTCTTTTACGTCTACAGCTTATCTGGACTTGGAAGTGTTACATTTCCAGTGCCCAATAGCCACACGAGGCTCGTGGCTATCATAACGGCAGTACAGAACTAGCCCTTTTAAGCCTCTCTCCCTTCGTACTAGACTCCTGGGTAGTCTAATTGCACACTAAATAAATCAGCTAGGACAATGATGCTCTAACCCCTAGCCTGTTCTCTTAGAAGACTCACACACCAAGCTCAAGTACACCCGGCCCTGTCGGACAATGAAAAGGAGTCCTCAGGGCCCATGTACTTGACCAGGTAGAAGCCCAGCTTCCCTTCCTTTCTTATTTCTTCTTCTTTCTCTCGTCAAGGTCCTGGCATGAAATGATTATGCCTCTCTGACAGGCCTCCAAGGGACCTTGTTCATGTTCTTCTCTCTCTCTTTCTCTCTGTTACTCTCTTCCATTTTCTCTTTTGCACAAAAACATGCATGTACCTATGCTGTATGGACTGAGTTTTGTCCCTTCAGTTTTATGTTAAAGTCCTAACCCCCAGTACCTCAATATGACACTATTTGGAGATGGGTGTCTTTAAATAGGTAATTGAGGTTAAATGAGGTCATTAGAGTAGGCTCTAATCTGACTGGTGTCCTTAAGGAAAATTAGGACACAGAGGGTAGAAAGGGAGGACCACATGAAGCCACAGGGAGGAGACGGCCGTCTACAAGCCAAGGAGAGAGGCCCAGAACAGATCATTCCCTCACGGCCCTCAGAAGAAAACAACCCTGCTGACACCCTAATCATAGACTCCTACCCCAAGAACTGTGAGAAACTACATTTCTGTTGTTTCAGCTCCCCAGGCTGTGATACTTTGTTATGGCAGCCCAACCAAACTAATACACAGTACATGCAACTTCAGCCTTCTCTTTCTTCTAGTAAGCTAAGTTCAATTGGCATTAGTTGAGAATTTTTCTCTACTTTTGTCTAGCGAGGAAGTGCTGTGGACATGACGCAGGGAAAGAACACTTTATGGGCAACAGAATTCTATGATTTGCAGAAAACTGGGTCAGAAATTAAGATATGCCACCTGTCCCTTTTCTGCACCAGCTTGCTGTGTTCTCTAAAGCAAACCACTTAATTTTCCAGGGACTCAGTCTTCTCATCTGTAAAGTGAAGGCTTGAATTAGATCATTTCTCTTGCCCCGAATAATCTTAACATTCCACAGCTCAGCTTGGCTCAGACACGAGTCTGTCTCCTATTCTACACCCACAGCTTCCTGGATGAGGCACAGAGAAACAGACAGTGGTTAGGACAATATTTAGCTTTCAAAATGTTTTTAGTATAAATTATTTTAGCTTGAAGCTGGTTGTTTGCTTTTGCCTGCTCAGATGCTTCCCCGCTATATAAACATATAAGCTTGGGGAGAATGTAAAGGGAGGTGAATGAACTTGCGATCATTGTGTAAACTGTGAAGGAGCATTAAACGTGAGACTGAAATGCCTCACGTTTGTGATACGTTTGAACCACGCTGCTGGTAAACCACGATTTCTGCACTTCATTTTTCTTGACATGGGACCATAACGAACGCTTGGAGTTCTAAGAGGGAACTTAGGACTTGTCCTATCACATCACCATCCTGGTGATGTATTTATTTCTATCTCTTCAGGGATGCTTAGGAGACACAGTGTGGCCTCTCTGAGGATTAGAAACCACCTTCTGCCTCAGTTGTTCTTTTTTCTGGAAAGAAGTTAAAAGCCTCTGGTGTTATAAGAAATATCTGAGTCACGGACGGACACCAAAGCATCTATTCCAGCCTTCTAATGAAAAACAAATAAAGGCAACATTATTTCTAAATATAACTGCAATGGCTTAAGTTCTTCAGAAAAGGTGGACCAGGACTTCCTTGGTGGCGCAGTGGTTAAGAATCTGCCTGCTAATGCAGGGGACACCAGTTCGAGCCCTGGTCCAGGAAGATCCCACATGCCATGGAGCAACTGAGCCTGTGCACCACAACTACTGGGCCTGTGCTCTAGAGCCTGTGAGCCACAACTACTGAAGTCTGCGCATCTAAAGCCTGTGCTCCTCAACAAAGAGAAGCCACTGCAGTGAGAAGCCCGTGCACCACAATGAAGAGTAGCCCCTGCTCGCCGCAACTAGAGAAAGCCCGCGGACAGCAACAAAGACCCAAGGCAGCCAAAAGTAAATAAATAAATAAATTTATATTAAAGAAAAAGAAAAGGTGGACCAAGGACACCAATGCCATCACCATAGTCAGTGTCCTCTTAGAGAAAGCACCTGCTGACACAAGGCCACCGGCTATAACAGCTAAAGCCTCAAGGAAACCCACAGACAAGAAACCCTTGTGTTGCCAACTGCAACCAGGCTTAAACAAAATGTTCACTTTTGGTAAAGAGCCCTACAGAAGGCCTTCCCGCCTTGAATGCATCAGCTCGGCCAGAGCACAGCACTTATAGTCACCATAGGAAATTTTCCTGGTGCCAGTTGTAAAATAACATCCCCAATATGACTGTTTGGAGAGGAAGTTCCAACCACAAGAGACAGACTAAACAGCTGAATTCCTGAAAGCATCCAAGTCATTCACGCTAGAACAAAGGCGTCAGATTCGGCTTTGCTGGTGCTCAGCTTGTGCTGGGCTGCAGGCTGGTCTCTGCTGAGGCTATCTCACCTGCCCATGAATTCAGGTCCAGCCTTCCGTCAGGGAAGGCTCCAGGCTGCCCCAGGAGTTGCTAGCAAGCATCATCTGCTCTAGATACTTCCCCCTCCAGAAGCCAGCTACACCGATGCTCTTTTCTCCCTTTGGGTCCAAAGATCCCATCAGGGGAGCCTATTTATTGTTTTCCTGGCTTATACAACAACAGCAGGGACATTCCCCCGGAAAGGGCTCTGGTATTAAGTACATATGCTCCCTGGATGCAGAGAGGGCCACTCAAGCAGCACAGAGCAGGATTTTGTTTATTTAGTTAATTGTCTCTGGGCAGCACAGCTGGCCTGGCCTGGGAAGGGGAGAACTGAGCTTTACCTTTTATTAAGACTGTAGTAATCCTCTAGGTGACTGTGGAAGCAGGGGCTGAAGGACACGGGGTGTTGAAGAGAAGAAGAGGCCCAATAAGTCACACGCAGCAACTCGATTTGCCTGAGAAGCATGTTAAAAAGAGAATCCTGGGCTCCACTCTTCCATTAGGAATTAGAATCCCAAAGACAGTAGTTCTCAGCCAGGGACTCTCTTGCCCCCAAGAGACATTTGAAAATGTCTAAAGGCATTTTTGGTTGTCACAGTTGGGGAGGGTGCTAGTGGCACCTAGTGGGTTGGGGCCAGGATTGCTGCTAAATATCCTACAATGCACAGGACAGCACCCAACAGCAAATTATCCAGCCTAAACATCAGTACTCCAAGGCTGAGAAACCTCGCTCTGTGGGTTAGAGAGGTGCCAAGTACCTGTGTTTTTAAATAAACTCTGCAGGTGATGCCAATGTACTCTGAGGTTTGAGAACTTCTACCCATGTGTTGTCAACTAGCTGACAACATCGGGTTGTCAGGGCAGTGAGGGTGGGTTGAGATAGACATGGAATACACTCCAATCAGTAGCACTGAAGACAGTCACAACATACTTTACAAATTTATTCCACGTAAGACCCATGGGAGACTTTAATAGGACTTACAATGGGACCGTGGGCATGAGTAAACATAGGGTCCAGTTACCCCAAACAGAAAAGCAAGGGAATGCTGAGCAGCTGTGCCTCTGAAACATCAGCCTCACTGCCAATTTTCCCATCATTATAGCTTTGTTGGCTTAATTGAATCTTCAAGAGTTTGCAAGTCCTCTTTGGCAGTGTGCTATGCTTCTGGGTAGGGCCGTATCTTCAACCTTAAGTGTCATAAGTGGACCGTGGGGAGAACAGGAGTTACATCTAGGGCTTGTATTTTAGTTATCTGTCATGTCACAGAAGGCTAAGGGAAAGATGTGAAAAAGTTCAGGAGAAACATCTCAACTGTCTTCTAGTGCTCAAGAGTACCATATTGAGAGTCAAATGATTTCTGCTCTACTTTTTCTCTCTCTTCAGCAGCCATACACTTGGGCCAAGCTGCTATCTCTGGGGGCCCTGGTGTCCTTGCCCAAGATAATGCTTGACCTGTCTAACTCGCTGAACTGCTGTAAGGATCATTGAGAGAAGTCTGAGAAAGGACCTCTTAAAAAATTAAAATGAGGACTTCCTTGGTGGTCCAGTGTTTAGGACTCAGTGCTTTCACTGCCATGGCCCCAGTTTCAATCCCTGGTTGCGGAACTAAAATCCCACAAGCCACGTGGAGGGATCAAAAAAAAAAATTAAAATGGAAAGAAGTGATTGTGCTTGTGGGTGGAAGGAAAGAAACCAGTAGCGGTAACCTGTTGTAAACGGAAATGTTTTTCTATTAAGTCATGGAGTTGAGATGATGGAAGGTGTTTATCATTTTCTTGGAATAATTATGATTCCTCATGGCTGTAAAGAATCCGAAGAGAAATAGAAGCAGACTGTTCTTTCTACATCATAATTTGAAGGCTTAGACTTTTTTTTTTAAGGAACACAAAGAATATAATCAAAGTCATATGAGACCCACCAATATTTCCATTACAAGCTAAGCCTGTTTAATTAGGCTCTGTAGACCCCAAAAACAACTGAGACCAGGCTTTGTTGTTTTGTTGCATAAGGCATGATTCTTTCTCCTTTTTGCAAATTCTACTACAATTGTTGTCTTCCTCCTGAAATATTATTTCCATGACATAAAACTTGCATCCTGATATGGCCAGAAATGAAATATCTCCCCTCCATCCAGAATAGCAAACTATTTTACTCTGTTTACCTACAAGGGCACATGAGAAATCAATTCAATAAAATAAATTGGCTCACTACATTGTAATGAAACTGAACATTATGTTTATTATTAGTTTTACCATTCTATTCTATTAGTGAATATTTTAAAACACCACGTTAATGTTCTCAAAGGTAAACATTATTATAAAACATGTTACTCCCTTGATATAGATTGGAATGAAATGAGTGATGACAAAAGCCAGGGAAATGTGGGTTGGTTCAATGGTCAGCCGCACGTCCCTGAATCAGCTCCCCAGCCCCAGCACTGTATGGACGCCAAGTAAATAAGTACTTCCCAGTCAGTCTCCCCTTCCTACTACATCAATCTCATTTCCCCTGTGATTTCTCATTCATCTATTGGCTCAGATCATGAGCACACGGGGTTGGGACTATCTTTACTCCTACGTTTGGTAGAGCATCTAATAACTTGATAAAGGCACCAGCACCCCCATTTTGCAGAAGGGTAACCTCAAATACTGGAGTATTAGACTTAGTCAAGGCCAGTACTTCTGAGAGGTTTTCAGGGACTGCACCAGTGTAAGCCTTGTGGGTTAAGCACTTGACCCTGACCTGAAGTCTTTCCACCTGCTTTTAATAAGTAACTGTCTTACCATTGTTTAGTTAGTTATTCCACATAAAATTGTTTTCCTTATTTGACCACGAGGAAATAGGTAGAGAGTAACTAAGGCCATTTCTACATAAATGTGATGCCCTCTGTGAATATACCTCCTCTAGTCTCAAGTTCAAATCAAACAGACTCTCGTGAGAATCTCATGGGAAATGCCTAACAGGATTTCCTCCTTTAACTGAAACCACTCATCACCCAGCGGAGATGAAGAGATTCTCACTGCACCCCTCCTTTGGAAGACGATCCTAACACAAATGGTACGGCCCCTGAGGTTGCCCCCGAGGAACTGTTACTTTGGCAGACAAGCACAAAATGGTCATAGCAAAGTATCTAGAAATGTCCCTGAATGGAAGGGTGCCTAGAACAAAAGCAACTCCTGACCTAAAAAGGTTTCCCCTTTCTCCTCCACCTTTGTCCTAGAACTCAGTGTGTTCTATAATTGTGCTCTATCAAAACTTGCTTAGCAGTGTTAATGTACCAACTCCGGATTAGATCTCAGGCCACGACATTCCTAGTCTAGTGCTTCTGTTCTCACGTCACTTATTTACAAAGAGTTTTAGATACTGAAGTGACACAGCTTCCTTGGATGAATGCTCTAAATGCCCCTCAAGAGACTTTGATTGCACTGAGGAAGCACAAAATGTTCACGAGAAATTTCTCCTTTGTTTTTCTATAATTAGCCAGCTCTCTTCCTCTTCTTGATTCCCCACCTAATGATGCATTGACTTGGGTGAACAACAACACAAAAGATGTGGGAGACTGCATTTATTATACTATGATGCAAATATTAGCATCAGGGTGGAATTTCTGCTCCAACCCCAGGAGCATTACTTACTTTCTCTGCTGGTAGCAGATTCTAAGTATCGCTAACATGGTTTCAGCAGCAATCACTTCCTGGTTACTCAGGAAAATTTACCCTTTCGTTTATTGCTTTATTTCTAGCCTAAGCTGGTCATTAGCATGCCACTAGTGAAAAGACTCACCTCTAGGTCTGTTCCCTTTGCATTTTAGGGTGGCAGTGGGGAAGGTACATTGATTTTCCTGTGAAAAGTGACTTGCCTTAAACTGTGCGAAAAAGATATATATTTAAAGGCAGCCACCTGCATGAACACCTGGCACTTTTTATGCAAACACCCAGCAAATCATAAAAGGATTGTGAGAATGCCTATAAATGCTTCGAAATGGTAAACAACACCCTTGAAGTTCTATGTGTACAATAGCCTTAGTTTCATCCTTTCTTAATTGAATGAATCTTTTGTCTGAGGGCCAATTTCTCATTCTATGTCCAGTCCTGCTCCTGGGTGGGGAAGGGAGGGAGGGAGGCTGTGGTGTTTCTATCAATTGGTAGCCAGATGCTGGTTCTTTGGAAAGCATTGATTAGTTTTATTCCTTTTATAGGAGGGCACGTGCTCATGCGCACATGCACACACATCG
This sequence comes from Mesoplodon mirus, assembly GCF_964341445.2. Classification (NCBI taxonomy): domain Eukaryota; kingdom Metazoa; phylum Chordata; class Mammalia; order Artiodactyla; family Ziphiidae; genus Mesoplodon; species Mesoplodon mirus. Next base: position 91,139,846 of record NC_138977.1, read on the forward strand.
TGAGAAGTTACAAAGGATTGGGATGTGGCCACTTTTCAGGCTCCATTAGTATCTTCTCACTCCCTCTACTTTCTCTAACCCAACTTTGCACCCAGCCACCAGGCTCTGCCGTCAGCCTCATGAGACTCAGTGATGCCCAAGCCCCTCAGCAGTGGGCAGCCCTGGCACCTTCCTTTGCATTGCCTCCCCATCTGACAGGAGTCCCAGCAAACCACATCCTATCACACAGCCAAGGCAGAGAAGGTCTTTGTCATTGAAAATGGAAAGAGCTTTCCATGAGTAGCACTCCTTCCTCATAAAAATACACACTCTGGTCCATCCAGTTCCTTCTTTTCAGGGGCTGATCTGAGACAGTATCCTAAGGCTGGGTGGAGCTCGGCCACTGTCAGTAACTGCTTCTCTATTCTCATTCAGAATGTGAAATGTTAGGGGACCCAAAGTATGTAATGAAATTTGCATAGCAATTGGTTTCAATCAGCCACTGGCTAAATATAAATGTCTCATAAAAAACGAAAAACAACCCACAAACAATCACAAAAAAACCCACTCCCAAGCCCATTACCCAGAACATAGAGGAATCGAAAGTGAGTAATACACAGGGCCCTCAGGGTGAGTGCCTGGATGGCTCCTGGGGCTGGGACACTACAGTGTCTGGGCTTTATCTGCACCCCTTTCTACTAGCCTGGCCACAAACCCACTATTTTGAGTGAGACCTCACCTTCAAGCCTAAGAGCCAGGATCAGCAATGACAGAAAAACACCTTTGGCAGCACCGTCTTTTGCTATTTAGAACAGCTTGTCTTTACAGTTCTGCTGCATTTGGGGCTCCTAACTCCAGGTGAAATGCAGGAAAGAGACACACACATAACTGGAGGTGGGGTAGGAGATCAGAACCCCTATGCTTCTTTGCTTAATGGATCAGGGTTCATCTCTGGAAAACCACTAAATTACAAATTTGGTCCAATTAATCTGAGTTAAGTCTTACATTTTAGAAAAGCAGTCAATCCGCTTGCTCTGCCAGATGGCTTAAGCCCACTATCATGGCATGTGTTTGGATAAAAGCTCTTCCCCATGTAGCCCAAGTCTTGCTGGATTCATCTGCAATTCAAAAGCTGTGATTGAAAGAGACTTCAAATTCGCAGGTGTACGGCTCACTGGGGACATGACACAAGATTCAAAATGCAGGTGTCATTAGTGTCTAGTCTCATGATTTTCACATGGCCAGGAAAGGCCAAACATGAACACACTGGAACAAGGGCTGTTTTGTGGGGGCAGGGAGAGAGGCGGGGTGGGGGGAGGAAAAAAGGTAACTGAAGACCCTCAATAGGGACAACATGTCCTACACCTTCTGGAAGCAATCAGAGGGAGTAAGCCAAACAGCTGACTGACATTCATGCACTTTCACCTGCCCGACTCCCAGAGAGCTGACTGGCTGAAGGGGCTCCAGAAAGAGGATGAAATCAACTTGGTCCCACTGAAAGCGGGGTCAGTTCCAAGGGCTTAATCTGTTTCAATTCTTTTTTCTGCTTTAAATAAGGTAGATTTCCTGACTAAAATCGGATCAGCTGTGTAACCATCCTGCTTCATCTAAGGAGCCACACGGGTTAAGGGCTCCCTCTGGCACGAATGGGGACACAAGGACCCTCTGCCAGGTGAAGCTGCCCAAGGCTAGACCTGAGCTAGAGAGGTGTCCGCTGTTCCCTTCCCAGAAGGTCCCCAGCAATATTTCCTACCCTTCTGGCCCTCTAATCATGCAGAGTCTCAAGAAGTGGGAACATTATTTTACCTCCCGTCTGTAAGATGTACATAGATATTTACCCACGAGTTATGTCTGGGCTGATAAATGCTCACATATTCCTTAGTTCTTCTTTTAAAAATGACTCGTTTCAGTATAAGATTTTAGAACTTCGGTAAGTAATATTTTATTTTTATTTTTAATTTTTTTTTAAAGGTGAAAGCAAGTTTATTTAGAGAGATACAAATTCTGCAGGCAGAATGCAGACTGTCTCAGGTGAAAGTGGCCCTGAGGTGGAGGCGTGGTTAGTTTGGGGCTCGGTAAGTAATATTTTAGAACTTTGACATTCTTCTTCTAGTAGCAGGAACAAGATTATACAAACATTCTTTCATTTGCAGAAACTGATTCAGCTCTCACTTGTTTGCTTTAACCACTGCTCTGATCCCTTTAGAGTGTGTGTATACAGAAGCCTCCAAATACCAGGACTTCTGTTATCTAAAACTGATGCTATCAAAGACATTGTTTACTGCATGTTTTAAGAGTAAAAGTTTGCTTTCAGAGGACAGTGACAACAGCTTCTTGTAAGCTGCAGGGGAATCCACCCCAGCGAGGTTGCTCCCTCTTCTGCCATTAGCGGTAGTGTTAATTTCTGCCGTCCTTGCATGGATCATCTATGACAAAGGTTGACCTGGCCACAGTTAAAACTGGAAGTTTACTATTTTCAGTTGTTCCAGTTCTGTTTGCTCAGGCTACTAATCAATACCAAATCCAATGCATTTAAATAAGATGGCACAGCAACTACACTGTTCTTGCCAATAGCTTCAAATGACAACGCAGCATCACTTAAATGTACTCCGACACCAACCTCCAAGTCAAATGCTACACCAGCTTGCAAAGCTCATTAAGAAGAAGGATTGGGACTTCCCTGGTGTCACAGTGGTTAAGAATCTGCCTGCCAATTCAGGGGACACGGGTTCGAGCCCTGGTCCAGGAAGATTCACATGCCGTGGAGCAACTAAGCCCATGCACCACAACTACTGAGCCTGCGCTCTAGAGCCCATGAGCCACAACTACTGAGCCCATGTGCCACAACTACTGGAGCCCACGCACCTAGAGCCCGTGCTCCGCCACAAGAGAAGCTACTGCAATGAAAAGCACACGCACCGCAACGAAGAGCAGCCCCTGCTCGCTGCAACTAGAGAAAGCTTGTGGGCAGCAATGAAGACCCAACACAGCCAAAAATAAATAAATAAATAAATAAATTTAAAGAAAAAGAAGGATTATTGTATCAGGAACAGAGCTTTCTGTTGGAGTCATCATTGGCAAAGAGTTGTTACAGATTTGTGTCCTTGCTTACTGGGGTCAAACATTTGTCTTTAGTAAAATAAAGGCATTGGAATAGATTCTAAAAATAACTGGCAGGAATGTGTTCTATGACTTGAGGCTTCTCCAGTGGTTGGGTGGAGGTATCGACCAAGTCAGGACACAGAATAAACTTCAGCAAAATGCTCTCTAAAATCAGTTGACTTGGCAAGGTCATGTTAAAAAAAAAGAGAGAGGCTGGGTTGAATACAATGATTTCTCGGAGGAAAAGAGTGAAAAATCAGTGCCAAACTATTCGCATGGTGGAAAGTTCTACACTTTGGGAAGATGAGACTTGGTTTCTAAAAAGCTGATCAGCATATTCCATTGCTTTTTTTTCCGAAAGAAATTTATAGTTCATAATTCTTTAATTCCACTCTCTATTTATATCAAGTGGAAAAAGAGGACATCTATTCAGACATGTGTCAGAAACTCAGGATCACCAAACAGTTCTGAATACTTAAGACAAGAACAGTAACATGCTCAGACAATGGACATTATTAAGCTCAACAGAGAAGAATACACATAAGTTGAAACAGGAGGATTTAACACTTAGCAATAGCTTTAAAATCTGTAAGCTCACCCTGAGTCATAAAAAAATTAGGCCAAGAAGCTTGAAAGAACACAGATCTATGCTTTTAAAACATGCAAACACTGAGATGAAAATGTTAACACATGAAATGTTAAACTCCTTAAAAATATCTTTATAAGTATAAATAAGTATAAATAAAAATTTGGAGAATTAAACTAACACAGAGAAGTTTTGACAAGAAAAAATTAGGTACAGGAATATTTGGCAAATACACACACACATAAATCAGCTGCTCCAGATGACATATACCCCCGGGGAATAAAAGAATTTGACTAATATGCTTACTGAACAATGGTGCAGTAAAGATGAATAATTATTTCTGAAAAATTACCTTGCACACAGGGGGATGTCAGAAGATTGGAAAAAGACCAACAACATGTGATAGTGATGTAGAAAGAAAACAGAAGGAAAGGGCAGTGAAAAATTAGTGTATGATATATGCAATTGCTGGTTTAAAAGCTGTGGAATAAACATTACGGAGGCAAAATTTAAAAGGTTCAGAATATCAGGGGTGAATAAACAAAACAATCTGCATTTAGAGGACCGCAGATGAGCGGTCTGAGATTATGTTGAAGACATTAATACAGTTCTTGTTGTAGTTAAGACTGTAAAGGGATGGGGAGGGGGGCATTAAGGTGAACATGCGGTGTCTTGGGAAAGATTTTATTTCCACTATTAGTCTAAAGATTCAGAAGGGGGGCTGAAAATGGACAGAAATTTCAAACAAAGAAGGTATTAAGCCCAGTCATAGGGACGTGTTTCAGAAGGTGTCTTAACAATCCGCCATCACATCAGTCTCAATCACTACCCTGATGGACGACCCGAGATGGGGTGTCACAAAATTTATGGATGACACCCAGGTGGAGAGAGCCACAGAAGATGGGAGACAGGTGGAAGAAAAAGAAATAAACTAGGTTAGGTTAGACACAGACACATCTGCAACTGGAGAGAATCCACTGAAAACAATGATATGAACAAGCTGAAGAAATAGAGAAAACAACACAATTTAGGGATGAGAAAATTAACCATGAATTCACACCAAGCAAGAATGGGGGTGTGTGGAGAGGGAGGTCATTGCTATTTGACATTCCAATGTAAACTATATTCAGAGCATGAGACCCAGAGTAAGGTTTAACTAGGTACAAATCCCTCCCCCACCCTGGTTCAGGAATAATCCAGCAAAGAAAGATGAAAGCAGAAGCAACAGGAAGTTACATCGCCCAGCCTGCCCAGATGCCAGCTCTTTTTCTGTGGGTATCACTGGCTACTCACAGGAATCCTTTGCTGTAGGACTCACCATTCCCATTTCACAGATGAGACAACTGAGGCCAAAGAGGTTAAGGCCACATAAGGAGACATAGAACTAGAAAGTGTCAGATCTAGGGTTTGCAAACAGCACAGCCTGACTCAAAGCCCATGCTCGTCCCAATGTCAGATGCCCTCACAGCTCACTGCCTTCTGGTTTCTGCTCAAGTGTCTCATCCTTTATGTAAGAGTCTTCCTTAAATCAATAAACCAGGGCAAAGAGATGCTGTTTTATTTCACAACACTTATTTCTATTTGATATGCTATTTATTTTCTTGCTTATATGTTTATTGCACAATCCTCAGTCTCGAACATGACTGCCATTTCATAGGCACTCAATAAATATGTTATTAAATTATACGCTTCCCAGAAATGAATGCTTTCTTTTCCTTACCTAAATGCACACTAATTCATCTACCACTGGTTGCCTAGTTTGGAAAATTTTAAAAAAAGGACCCCCCCCACACACACTTATAAAACAAAACGCTGAACAGAGAATAAGAACTTCTAAGAAGTGGGAAATGTCTTGCTGGATTTTTCCAGAATATTAATTTATGTCTACTGTACCAAGAAGTCAGTCTGTTTCTGTAAGGTACTGTTTTCATGAATAGAAATTCTCTTTTTTTGTTAAATAAAGAATCTAAAGGCGAACCAAATCATTGGATTCCTTGGAGGTCCACATGCCTTGATCTAACTGTCAACCAAACCAAGGAACTAACAGGAGATGGACCTGTGTGCAGAGAAACTGAGTGAAAGGTGAGAAAATCAATTCATTGAACGGATGCTTTCTTTACTGATGTCAAGCAACTGAATGGGGGATTAAAAAACAAACAAACAAATTGACCACATTTCCCACAGAATAACCTATATTGTCTGGTTCTTTTGTAACTAAAGAAACAATGCCTGAGTTACAAAGAATGCTTTTTCATAGTCTCCTTTACCCTCTCCCATCCTGTATTTGAGTCCTAGATACCATTCCCGTCTAGTTGCTATTTGGACTTTTAAATTCTCTGATGTTAACTATAAGTGTTTGGGGCCTTTTCAGGGAGAATCAGTACCTCTCAGGGGTTGAATCGTTTTTTTGTGATGTTAAAAGGAATTATAATTCCCTGATGGAGTTGGGCTGCCATCCTAAGTAGAACCCAAGGAGATCAAAAGAGGGGAACCTCCTCAGGGAGGAGACTTTAGAACTCAGACACTGACACCACCACCCAATACCACCACATGGGTATCTTTTTAAAATAGAAAAATACGCAGGGAGCAAAGAAAGGAAGTTGGCCTGTAGAGTAGCAAAGACGGAAGCGTAAGAAGAGCTCACATTGGTCATTAATGCTCACGTGGCAGGCATGGTAATGGAGCTGCATGTGATCTCACTTAGTCCTCCATAAGGCTGATCTCGGAGGTTAGGGCAGCTAAGACACACACTTAGCAAGTGACAGGTCCGGGGTCTGTCTGGCTCTCTGGAGTCTACACTCATGACCATAATTCTACATGACTTGCACATCCCTGATGACACTTCGGACCTTAGGGTTTGTCACATGGGGGGGAGTGAGGGTGGAGGGAGCTTCTACTTTTGATGGTGCCCAGATGTTTTTCTATAAAAACTGCAGCAGCATCTTGGAGGGAAGGGTTATTCCAAATGCATTTGTAACAGAATCCCTTTGATCCTCTTTAATCTATCGTCAATTAGCTCATGAGGCCAAAAACCATTTTTGGCTGACCACTTTAAAGAACGTCTTTGGGACCACTTGTAGTCTGCCCCCTTATGCCTACTCCAATGGAAAAAATAGTTGTACATGCTAGAAAGTCTTCAGCATAATTTCAACTGGCCAGAGAAACTACCCAAATATTTCACCCAGAAAAGTTTCATCTATAAAGCAGTTTACTTTTTGGGTTCAGAATCCACCTCAGTCCCCCCACCTGGCTCTAGTGAATTGTAAAGGTCTGGAACAACCTGAGACACACCCCAGCAATGCCATCTCCATGGCAGCAAAGGGAGATGCAGAGGAAAAGCAGCCCTGGTCCTAGAATCAGGATGCCTGCATTCCAGCCTGGCTGGATCATCTTGGGGAACTTCCTTAACCTCAATGATGCTTAGTTGTCTCATCAGTAAGATGGGGATTCACTACATTTGCTATGAGGTTCAAATGAGGTAGTTTATCATCACCATGGCTAATGTTTATAGTGTCCTTGCAATGCTCCAAGCATCTACTAAGTGCTTCATGTGTATATTTAATTTTTACCCCATGGGGTAGGTACCATCATTAAAAACTGATTTAAGGATGAGAAACTTGGGGCCCAGCTGAAGTAATTAATCTATCCAAAGTTACACAGCTGGTAAGTGATGCGCCAGAACTTGGAACTCAGATCTGAGTGACTTCTGAAGCCACGGTTTTAATCACTACAACCTGAAGCTTGTAACTGCTTCATGATTGGGCTCTGCCTCTCTGCTGCCACCATTTGTAATATGAAAGCCTTGGAATTATATGAAAATCCTTGGATTGCCACATTCCAATATGAAGCTTTATTATTGTCAAATGGCCTCAGGTTGCATTTGTACAAAATTGATCAAGGAAGTCCCACGGTAGGCCTCTCTGAGCATGCCCAGGTGGTCATATACCCTCAGAGGACACTCACTTCCTTAAAGGCAACGTGTGTGGTCCCATGCATCATTATATAACATCTATGCCATTGCTTTGCCCAAAGCTGTTAAAGTTTTAACAACTAACTCCAGTTTTATTGTTTCCTGAGGAAACATTAGAATATTGAATGTGTTAGCATCGTTTCTCCAAAAATGTCATGACTTGTTTGAGGTCACACAGCTTGTTACTGGTAGGATTGAGTTATTTGGATGAATTACTATACCTCAGTTTCTTCTACAAAATGGGCAGACTGGGCTGGGTCATCTCCATAGCCCCCTTTGACTCAAAAAAAACCCATGACTCTGGGCCACGGACTCCACCAGCCAAGAGACACGCTGGATCCAGCGTTCCTATGCAAACTGGGGAAGAGGGAAGATGGGTAGGAAAGAGGAAAAGAGAAGTAGGAGCTGCAATGACACGGAGCTAAGTGGTGAGGAATGACTGCAGGGAGGAAGCATGGAAGATGGTCCAGAGAGAAGGACCCACCACAGAAGCAGAGCTGTGTAGGAGGCGGGGCCCTCATCCACTGACAGATGGCTCAGGTGCCTCCCCAGGCTTCACCCAGGAATGCTAGTCACCCCTTTCTCAGCTCAGGTAAGGCACTTACCTACCTCTTCAGTGAGGGAGGAAAGGAGGGAGGGAATGTATGGTTTCAGCAACTCCATTTCCTTGACCTTAGCCCATCCCTGCTCACAGTGGATGAAGTTTAGTTATTATCAAATGTCATTAAATCGAAGACTCCATCTATTGTAGGTGCACCATTATTTTACAGAAACAGAAAAAAGAAGCACTGCCCATTATCTTTGTATAGTGCCACTTACAAGATGCAGCCTACTCTCATACTAAGAAGTATCTTAGAATTGATGAGTTGTTCTAATAACTACTGCTATTACTACTAATAAAACCCATAACTTAAGGGTTTGCTATGTACCAGGAACTGTACTAAATGCTTTATTTAACTGCATTCAATACTCACAGTCTGTGAGAGAGGTGTTACTACCCTCATTTATAGATGAGAAAAAGCTCAGAGAGGCTAAGTAACTTGCCCAAGGTTGCTCAGCTGGCAGAGACTGAATAGGAAGCTGAGTCAGCCTGACTCCTGAGCATGTGCCTTTAATCACCAAGTTATCTCACCTCCAACCTTCCAGGGGTGGGCCACTTGATTACGGATTTCAGGGTGACAAAAGGACTCCCGTCATAGTCTTGGGGCCCTGGTTTCTCTCTCTCTCTCTCTCCTATTCTTCTGGGTAGAACTGCCAATGAAGGAAGAGGGTGGGGAAGGGGCCACAGGTACTCCCTTGGCCCACTGATCATCAAGAAAGCTCTGGATACGTAGGAGTTAAACACAGGAGCAGTGGGCTTAGAGGGGCACCAGAGTTTCCAGAGCTTGTTGTATAGGGAACTAAAAGAGAAAGAGAAATGAGGAGGGGGAGGGACACAGACAGATGGTTGGTATCTCAGTGCTCTCACAGGAAGGGGGGTTACTCTAAGACCTATGATTATACCTCAAGGCATGCATGAGCCCTTCCAAGAACCTGACCAGGGACCTAGCCAGTGCGAATTCATGATCCTGTTTGTTTGAAGAGGACTCCTCTGAATGCTTCAGTTTTCTGTATGAACACCAAAGGGGGGAAAGCGGGGTGGGTGGTGGTGGTGGGATGAATTGGGAGACTGGGACTGACATAATATACACTAATATGTATAAAATAGATAACTAATAAGAACCTGCTGTATAAAATATAAATAAAATTAAATTTAAAAAATAAATGCTTCAGTTTTCATAACCCTGGAGCCTCCCCTGGACCCACTCTTGGGGTTTATGAAAGCAGGTGCAGTTCGGGGTAGAGGAAGCTGGAAGTGAGTGGGGTCCACATGGGTCAGGCAAAAGAAGGAATGATGCTTAAGAAGGGGGAAAATAACTAGGAGAAAAGATGTCTGATTCTCTCGCCTGCAAGTTTTCTTTGGCTTGCAGATAAGGGCCATTTCCTGCCCTTCCAACGCCAATCCCACAGACTGGCAGTGGGAAATTTCCTGTTTACTTTAATGAAGGGGTTGTGTTCTGATGCCAACCGGTCCGGAGAGCCTGTTCCTCCACGGTGGTCTCCAAAGCGATGACACCCGTGAGGAATGTGGGGAGACTGTAATAGAACCCTTATGTAGAATTTCCTGATCCTTTAACAATATTTTTGTATGTCTTATAATGGATATAATACAGTAATACATGTGCATAATTTATAAATAATCATACGTATGACAGGCATATGAACAAATTTATTGATACAGGTCTGTGATGAAAAAAACTGGGAGATTATCACCTTAGGGAGAAGATATTTCCCCATCCTCTTTAAGTTCCCTCTCTTAAAGTTTCTGGGTGACAAGGTCATCAAAAACACCCATCTTGGTTAAATTCACAAGATTATTCAGATTATTATTTGGATCTTGTCTTCCTTACATTTCCTTCAGTTTGATAGGAAATTAAAATAATTGCTGTATTTTTCTTTTTCAGCTACTAACCCAGGATTAGGGAGTTTTCCAAAGTTATATTCCTCAGAATTTACCTCAAGAACACCTTTGCTTCCATGGAGTCTGGAGGGGGAAGGGAGGAGAACTCGGGATATAGCAACCAGTTGTAATGTGTAAAGTTTATTTAGCTCACGATTCAAACAAACTATAAAAAGTTATGAGGCAAAAGGGAAAATTTGAACTGGCTGCATATTTGATATTAAGGAATTATGGTTGTTTTGGTGTGATATTAGTGTTATGGTTACATTTCTTAAGACTTTTTATCCTTTAGAGGTAAATACTAAAACGTTTAGTATTAGCAGATGAAGTATGATGCTTGAGATTTGCTTCAGAGGAGGATATAGAGGAAAACAGATATCCAGGAATTGTTAATTATTGGAGGTGGGTATTAGGGTACATGGGGATTCCTTATACTCTACTTTTGTGTTGAGATTTATCATAAAAATAAAATAAAATAAAAAAATCACCAAACATGAAGCAATCAGTGAAGCCTGATATATAAAAAAAATCCCCACTGCCTTTCATCCACCTGACATAGTCAGGTGACACCAAGAAAGACACAATTTGCCAAGCACTGAAGTGATACCTGGAAGCCCTCGGGTTTTGCCTTTTAGACCAGAAAGCAAATGGTTTGGGACTGGTGCTGCTTTTCTGCTGGCAAAAGAGAAAGTGCTAATTCTCAAGGAGAAAAATAAAACCATTAAACAGGATCACTATGCTCTTTGGACAAAGAATCATTACAAAGCACCATTTTGATGAGTGAAGTGTAAATAAATCAGGAACATGCGGCTTCAATTTCCTTCCAAATACACAAGTTGTAGATTTAAGGAAAAATGCCCTATTAGACATGTGTGGAGCTGCCACGCTTTGAAAGACACTGAGAGTCACTGAACCCAGATGGGCCCTGGCTTTGCTCCTCTCCATTGGAGTAGGATTTCTCCACCTCACTCCATTTCCTCTGTAAACTCTCTCTCCTTCCTTCTAAGTCCTAATCTAAACTCAACTTCAGATTCTCAAAACATAGGATGAGAAATCCAGAGATCAGCAGGGTTTTTTTTTTTCCCTTTTCAATTTTGATGAAAAAGAAACAATTTCTTTGAGACTCAACTTGGAAAGCGTTTCCTGGCAAACCCATAGAGTTCACCCTATTGGTTTAAACTTGGAAAGTGTTGGGAGTCGTTAACACAGTGCAAATGAAGTGGGGAGGAAAAGGATGCTGAGGTCATCCCACTGCACTCCTCTCCCTCAACCCTCTTCCAACTCATTCACAGAAGAAAGAATCCAACAGCAACAATCTAGATATGCCTTGTGCCCTTAAAAAAAGGTGCCTCCCGGGCTTCCCTGGTGGCGCAGTGGTTGAGAGTCCGCCTGCCGATGCAGAGGACACGGGTTCATGCCCCGGTCAGGGAAGATCCCACAGGCAGCGGAACGGCTGGGCCCGTGAGCCATGGCTGCTGAGCCTGCACGTCCGGAGCCTGTGCTCTGCAATGGGAGAGGCCGCAACAGTGAGAGGCCCGCGTACCGCAAAAAAAAAAAAAAAAAAAAAAAAAAAGCCTCCCCAGGCTTTGTAGTTCATGGCCAAGGCTGGCTGAAGCCAGCAGGGAGGAGGCCAGTGCTGCTGCATGACCTTTACCTAGAGAAGGGGAAATGGAGAAGTCGGACCAGGGCAAACCATCTCCGCAAACCATCTCCTCATTTGAAAGCCCAGAATGCCCAGCTGGGTGTGATTTAAGGCTCTTTTTAGCCCGTGAACCCCAACAAAGACAGTGGAATTTGTCAGAAGTGTGTTTTACAGGTTGGTTCAAGGAAGTTCTGCCAGGGAGGCTATGGGTGGTTGGGCTCCTTGGACCCAAGACATGTGTCCCAGGAACGACACACACAGGGCTGCCTCATAACTCCTGCTGCACTTGGCAGTTTCTCCAGGAGACATTTTTCCACAACCTTAAATGATTCAAGTTGCAAAACTGCAGTTGTTCATTTTAATTTCCCGAGCACAAAACTCTAGGGGGAATAAACCTTCCCTCCTTAGAGCTACTATCTCTACAGGAGTCAGGGGAGAGAGTGTAATTTTTGTCTCCAGATACGGGCATGGATACTGTTCATAGTGATGCCGGTTCCCAACCAAAAGTATTTGACTGTAAGCTAGAAAGAGAGCCGGCATGCCCTGGCTTTCTGAGAAGCCACACAGCTACAGCAGTACCATCAGCTTCAGGGACCTCTCATCCCCCAGCGACGATGCCTAGCTGCCTTATGGATACCTTCATCTCTAAAATAAAGGACAGTCACCTACTTTGAAAAACAGGGCACCAACTTACTGTATGCCTACTCAAAACTCACTCAGACTTTACACCATGGGCAGGAACACAGCATCTACCAAAATAGGACACAGAGTAAGAAGTCTTTTCAGGGGCTGTAGGAGCTAGAAATTTGAAAGGCTAGGGAAAGATGACAAAACTTTCAATTTTCTGGAAATGGCTCTTGAGAGTAGGGGCTGGACCATAAAATGCATCTCACCACCCCACCAAACTCTAAGGTTTTTCCCTTGGATTTTTGCTAAACAAAATATTTAAACAAATGTTACAAAAGCCATGGGAGATCACTGACCACAGAAGCAGCCATCTCAGTTACTCACGCCCGGTGCTGCTTTCTGCAAAACCTGAGATAAGACCAGCTTGCCAAGGAATTAGCCAAGACATGAGGCAAATCCATTTCATTTAGTTCAACTTAAGCTTATACCACGCAGAAGCTGGGTGTACAGAAATTAACATCTCTCAAAAAGCTCTCCTTCTAAGGACTCACCAGGCAGAGGAGACGGACAGGAACGCTGCAGGGGATACACAGCAGAGGAGACGTGGAGGAGACGCACAGAGATGATTTTCCATGGGCGGGGATGTCAGAGTGAGTCAACATCTGAACTGGATCTAAAGGTTCTTAAATTATAGTGCCCATAAGGATCACCTGGGGAGCTTGTTAAGAATGAAAATAGGATGGGCTCCATAAGAATCACCTGGGGATCTTAAGCATGAAAATGGATGCACCCTCCCCTGCCAAGATTTTTGTTTTAGTGGATTGATTTAGAGCCCAAACATCTGCATTTTAAAAGACAAACCGGGCCCTCGGTTCTTCTGTGGGGGGATCCTCAGAACCCACGCCGTTTAAAGGACTTCATTCACCTGTAAGCCTTGTAATGCATGAGGCTGTAAGTAGACCCAGAATGATGAGAAGGCTGGAGTGGGAGTCCGGGGCTGAGGGCTTGTAGAAGAAAGCATTGCCCTTGATCCTTATGGCATGCTTTTTGTAGACCCCAGGAGCAGTCCAAGACTCCCTGTCCCCTAACCTCAGACTGGGACTCCTTTACAACAAATGCTCTGGTTTTAGGCTTCTTCCATGGAATTCACTCTCCTCTGGGTCATGGCAACAGGTGTCAATGGAAATGTTTAAAGAAGCAGCTGCCTAGGGTCATAAACTCTTGGCCCTCAAGGCCAAACCAGGCAGAAGCGATCTGCTGGATTGGACATGGTGTTTTTGTTTTATTTTGGGTTTAAATGCCTTTAGACATATACTTATTTTCTCAGCAGTTGTTCAGAGGCCTCATCTCTTCCTGTGGTCTTATACCTGAATGAGTCACATGTTCAGATAACTCCTGCCTGGTTCCTGAGGCATTTGAGTTTGAGAACTCTAGGTGCCACCTCTTAAGTTTGAATCCATTTACTGGATTAGCTCCAGTTTTCCAGCGGGGCCCCAAGGGAACAGGACTCAGCCTGAGAGAGCCTTCGTGTCAGAGAGAAAGGAAAATCCAGGAGGAGCTCTGCGGCTGGAAGCTCGGGACACAGGGCCAGCCTCACCGTAGGCCCAGATGCCAAAGCTCAGACGAGGGTGGCAGGGGGAAGCCTGGCTTCCCACGCTTCCCAGTGAGTCCCCTCCACCTTCGAGATCCCAGCGGCCTACAGTGGCACCTCATCACCCCACGGCCCCCGCTCTGAGAATGCTGAGCAGACTCAGCAGTACCACTCGCTGCTGTCAGTTGCTTTCCAAACCTTTGCTGATCAGCCAAAGGCTTAGCCACCTCCTAACCCTTTTTACCAGTGCAACTGACCCTGCCTGAAATGCTTTCTCGCTCGAGCTCTGACTCTGCCTAATTCCTCCCTAATTACTTCAAGATCCCACTCAAACCCCCAACTTCTCCCCAAGCTTTCCCTGATCAATTTCACCAAAATGCACAACCTCCACCTCCTCTCAACTGGTTACCTGCCCTACTGTTTAAAAGGCTTACCCTCTTATGCCTTGGATCATTGTTTATATTTCTTATCTGCATAAATGTTGTCTTCTCAATTAGATCCTCAGCTCCTAGAGGGTGGGTAGTGTGACTAATTTTTTACTGCCCGTATTCCTTCCAGCACCTGCCACAGTACCTGCAATGTGTCATTAATTCACTGATTAGTTCATGATCACCAGCAGCATCAGGTAACAGCTGCACACAATTCTCTTATAAAGCATCCCTAGCAACTGGAAGCTTCCAAGAAAGTTCTGTCAAATCAGTATGGGAACATGGTCTTTGCAATTTTCTGGCATCACGCTTCCTGGATTGCTTCACATTTCAGAAAGAATGGCCAGCTTGCATTCGCTCAGTTATTCAACAGAAAAGTTGCCTTTGATTCATGTATTTGCAGAAAAGAAAACTGTAAGCCAGTATGAAGAGCCTTCCTTTAATTAGGCTATAAAACAGAAAGTAACTCAATGGAAAGGCTCCTCATTAGCACCTGTCATGGGTTGAATGGTGGCCCCCAAAAGATATGCCACCCAGAACCTGTGAATGTGACCCTACTTGGATAAAGAGTCTTACAGATGCAATTAAGCTAAGGCTCTCAAGATGAGATCATCCTGGATTATCCAGGTGCACCTTAAATCCAGTGACAAGTGTCCTTATAAGAAGAGAAGAAGATGTAGAATTAGAGAGCACACACAGTGGAAGGCCATGCGAAGACGGAGGCAGAGACTGGAGGGATGCAGCCACAAGCCAAGGGATGCCTGGAGCCACCAGAAGCTGGAAGAGGCAAGGAAGGATTCTCCCCTACAGCCTTCACAGGGTGTGGCCCTACTGACACCTTGATTTCAAACTTCTAGGCTCCAGAACCGTGAGAGAATAAATTTGTGTTGTTTTGTGTATGTAATTTGTTACAGCAGCCCTAGGAAACTAATACAGCAACTAACAAGGAGAGCAGATGGGGGCTGGGGGTGGAGGTGGAGGGGTGCCGGTGACAAGGGTGGGGAGGAATGCTTTTTGGCACTAGATTTCACAGATACCTTCGGCATCCATCAAGAGAGAGGAAAGGGCCTCTTCACCAACCCAATTAATTCTGCCATTGTATATTTTTCTAGAAAAGCTTCCACAATGTCATTATCACCCCAGAGATGCTCACTATTCAGGCTTAAGCTAGATACTTTCTCTTTGAACCTTCTTATCCAAGGTGGACTGGGGTAACATTCCAATAAGGTAGGACCAGGAAATCCTGAAATGAAGAGTCCTCAAAATGAATGACGTGCCTCCAAAGACCCAGGTCATTCATTCTTTTCTCTACTTATGGAGCATTTATTGAGCATCTACTGTGCTGGGCAAATTGGTTAGTCTGTCTAACTATAACAGAGGCACTGGTTAGAGCTAAACATGTGGGGATCTCTATCTAAATCTGACCAGTCAAGCTTTCCTAGTCTGGGCTCTTCGGACTCTGTTTATAGAGTCCTCTTCACTTGCCCACTGACTCTAACTTATACATAAGCCAACTCTTGCCATTTTTACCTGTCTGGTGAGCAAGGAGAACTACATTTTTGTAAATTCTGCAAACACCGAGGCACACACAGCAGCACCTTTCACCTGATTGCTAGAAGCTGTTCACATCAGTCTGCAATCCTCTTGAAAAGCTTATTAACAAAAAAGAGCCAGAAAAATATCACTGTAAAGGTTGGAGACATGAGTCATTTCCTCTTACAAAATGGACATAGGTCATGGAGGAAAATGTCCTTCTTTTTTAGAGATGCATAATGAAATATTTAGAGGTAAAACGTTATGATGACTGCAATCTACTCCAAACCACTTCTGTAAAAAAATAAAACAAATGAGGCAAACGTGACAAAATGTTAATCATTAAATCTAGGTGACATGAATATGGGTGTTCACTGCAGCGTTCTTTCTGCTTTCCCATGTATAAAAATTACCAAAAGTAAAAGCAAAATGGATGTAGATTTTTTTTTTTTACCTATAGGGCTATCTTGCCCCTGTACTGATACTCTTTGTGTTTGCAGGTATGGAGACCGACTGTCTCAAAAAAGCATGATATCTGCTCATAACTAGAAATGCCTGATAGAGACTGCACATCTGTGCATGCAGCCTCTGTTCTTAACTGTTCTTTGGTTCTATTTATGGAAGGAAGAGAAGACACATCTATTGAGAAAAAGCAGAGTACCAAAAAAGAGAAAGCAGTGTTGGCACAGAAGCAGGGAAAAAAATGCCTTGCTGGGAAAGCACTGCATCTGTAAGATGGTGTTTTTTTGTTAAGTCACAGACAGCTAAGCACGCTGCTTTAAACTGCCGGCAGTGTGTTTTGTCCAAGTGCATCTAGTGCATGTGGAATTTATTCCTCTAAACCGACATACCAGCCGAGAAACGGACTCAGGTCCCACCCCCGACCATACCCAATATACAAACACAGGCAGGCACGGTGAGACGGGGACTCACATTTCTGAGTACAGGAAGTGTAGGTTGCCCACATTGTCAGTGTAGTTGGCAGGGCTGAGCCAAGGCAGGACCAGCAACAGAAGCGCCTTCATTTTCCGATTAGAGGGCAGCTTTTTCCCCAGCCACCTTCTGTCTGTCAGCTGCAGGGGCCCAGCCCAGTCCAGTCCCTTTAAACAACCCTTGTCATGTTCCCACAATCAGTAGATCAGAGAGAATCAGACTTAGAGCCCTTAGCTGGAGCTGTGCTGATAAATCATGGGCTCATAAGAGGATTGTGTGCTCTGATTCTCAAATGGGGAGATGTGAGAACGGAGGGACCCACCGTGGTTGGTGAAAGGGCTTAGGCTGAGAGCAGGCAGCGGGGAAAGGGACCTGGGAAAGGGACCTGCCCCTCCTACAGGATGCCGACTGGTTCTTGGGAAGCAGCTGGTACATTTACATCACCGGCTGGGAGCAGATGGGCTGGAAGCTAATCTGTGTTGGAAGAGGGCTCGAACATGGGATATTCAGAGCCCACCGTGTGAATGAGCAAATACTCAGAAGCTGTCCTCCAGCTTGTTGGAGGAAGACACTGGATGAAATCAGCATTTTTGGAACACAGCTCGGAGCTCGGAGCTCAAAGTGAGTCTTTGGATATTGTGACACAGGAATGTTAAAGTGAACCAACTCTACCTATACATGTATATTTAGAATATGCATTTAAGGTATTTTACCTGTTGCTGTCCTGACTACACTGACAGAGGCAAGAGAAGTGATGGTTTCCTTGTTAAGTTGTAAACTGTCCCTATGTCAGAATAGGCTGTCATTCTCTCTGAGACTAATAAAGAGCCTTGACAGACAGACATAAAGCTCTGTCCACACAGTGTATATAGGCTCTTGATCTGTAAGAACAAGTCACTCCATTCATCCTGCTCCCCTGAATAATTGAATTAGGCTCTGATACTAGCTGTCAGATTCTGGGCATTTCACTGAAGCTCTGAGCTTCAGTCATCTCATCTTTGAAATGGAGCTAGTAATGCCTTACCTACCTGGTTCTATAGAGGCTGGGCCATATCACCCCTTCCAGCGCTGAGATCTGTGATTCTAGACTTTACTATCTATCTTAACACTAGGGCTACTTTGCATGCCTAAGCTCTGGAATGCCACAGAAGCCCCAGACTCCTCTCCTTCTAGCTCATATTATATTTATGAACATTAAAATCCATTTTGCTAACTGAAGGCCTAAACCTTAATAGAAATGGCTCAAAGGGATGAATGGATAAAGAAGAAGTGGCACATATATACAATGGAATATTACTCAGCCATAAAAAGAACGAAATTGAGTTATTTGTAGTGAGGTGGATGGACCTAGAGTCTGTCATACAGAGTGAAGTAAGTCAGAAAGAGAAAGACAAATACCGTATGCTAACATATATATATGGAATTTAAGGAAAAAAATGTCATGAAGAACCTAGGGGTAAGACGGGAATAAAGATGCAGACCTACTAGAGAATGGACTTGAGGATATGCGGAGGGGGAAGGGTAAGCTGGGACAAAGTGAGAGAGTGGCATGGACATATATACACGACCAAACGTGAAATAGATAGCTAGTGGGAAGCAGCTGCACAGCACAGGGAGATCAGCTAGGTGGTTTGTGACCACCTAGAGGGGTGGGATAGGGAGGGTGGGAGGGAGGGAGACGTAAGAGGGAAGAGATATGGGAACATATATATATATATGTATAACTGAGTCACTTTTTTATAAAGCAGAAACTAACACACCATTGTAAAGCAATTATACTCCAATAAAGATTAAAAAAAATAGAAATGGCTCAAAGGGATAGTTAGTTACATTAATGACACCCAAGCAATTACAGCAAACTCCACTTCACAGGAAGAAGACCAGACAAAAATCTCCGGGATGAGACCAAGTGCAATAAACAGTGTAGTCAGAGGGAATTTGGCATCAGAGATCTGCATTCACCCAAGGCAGGGCTGAAAGAGTTAACTGCGGTAGACCCTGAGAATGTACAGATTTAACTCTGACACTTTAGATCTGAGATAAGCAACCTTGAGAAAGCATGGCATCTATTAATTTATAATTTTTTTGAGGTCCCAATTTGAATTCCATTCTCTTTGTCTGGAGAATGCAAGAGTGAGTCAGATCCAGTGAAGAGCCGTAAAAAGGAAATTAGGTTTGGAATTTAGATGCTGTAGTCAAACAGGCTTGAGTCTGAACCTTAGCTCTGCCACGAATGAGCTGTGTGACACTGGGCATGTTGCTTAACCTCTCTGAACTTCCGTATCCTCCCCTGTAGAGGAAAGACAATGATAGTATGCTTAACTCACAGTGTTGTTACGAAGGTGGAATGAAATAATGCCTGTAAGAACAAAGGACTCAATGAATGTTAGCTATTGTTATAAATGCTGTTATTAACAGCCACTAGTAATAGTGGATGAGCCTAGCTGCTATGCTGGTCCTGACCTTTCTTTCCTCCTGCTCTATTAGGGATGTGGCATGTTACAGTCTTTTCCTGAATATAGAGTTTCAGAGTCCTGGGACATACTCTTCTTGAATGTCCAAGATCTACTGTATAGAGCATAACTCATAAGCAACATCATATATAACACATGCTGTGGGCTTCAGAGTGTACTGGATTGTATTTCTGATAACCTTGGTAAGGTCAGATTGCTTCTCCAAGTCTTTGTGAAAAAGAAGGATGTCTGCCTTTCACCTCCTTGTATTTCCATAGGATAAGATGCATTAATGGATATGATGCAATATAAAAATGAAGGTATTGTTTTTTGTTGTTGCTTCTGTCGCTCTTGCAGAAACTGCTGGTTTCTTATCCAATATCTAATTTCCTCTTCTTCCTTTTAACAGCACCCAGGTTTTGTTCACGGTGGTGATGCACTTCGCCTCTCCTATAGATAGGCAGCCATGTAACATGATACTAGCCAATGAGGTATAAGAAGAAATGACTGGGTTAGGCATCCCAGAAAGCTCTTTAAAGGAGGGAGTCTCAGTTTGTACATTGCATTTTGCCCTTTCTGCCTGGTTCTTTCTGCATGGAACTTGGATGTGATGATGGATTTTGAGCAGCCATCTTGTAGCCATGAGGTGACTAACTTGAGGATGAATGCTAATCGAAAATCAGGAGCCTGGATTCCTGATGGCATCATGGCAACATCATACTGGTTGTGGGCTTCCTAGCCCCTGACTTTGTGTTAAATGAGAACAAGAAAACTTTTACATAGTTAGAACAATATAACCTGAATTTTTTATTACCTGCCATCAGATGTAATCCTATCTAATACAACCTTTTGGAAATAAAATCCTACCTTCAAATGCTCATGGATTGCTCTGTAGCTTCCTTGCTAGTAAACAGTCCTAACCCTAATTATTGCGCCCAGGCTCTACCTGCCTGAGTCCTATTTATCCTTAAATGTCAGCTCAGACATCACCCATCACCAATCACCTCCTGTTTTCCTGTCTCTTTTCTCTTCACTAGACAGGGAATTCGTTGAGGGCAGGACTTCTACTGGTCCTGTTCTCTATTGTATCCTTACCACAGTGCCTAGAATGCAGTAGATGCTCAATAAATATTTGTTGAATGAAAGAGAATTCAACTCAGTTAAAGAGACCATTTTTTGGACCAATCTTTCTTGATCAGAGGCAAATTAGCAAAAAAGGACTTCAAACTTTATGAGAGTGATGGCAGAGATTGAACATGTATATGGATGGATAATAAAATGTCCAGGAAGAAAGGAAAAAGGTAAGGAAGATTTCTGGAAATAAGTGCCCAGGAGACTGTGGTTTCTTTAAAGAATGGCTTGGAGCATAATCTGATGGACACTCAATGGTTCTCTCAGAAAGTAACGCAAAGGCATTACCCCATCTCTTTTGTGCCCAGGAGAGCTAAAAGAGCAGCCCTCAGCCAGGTAGGGCCAGGAGAAAATTGAGTTCAGGGTTAGAAAGTCACATGAAGGATGTATGTATGTCAAACACAGGGTGGAGATGTTGACCCAGGCTGAAATGGCCAACAAGACTTGTCACCTCCCCACCTTTCTGTAGGGTAATACTCCCCAAACCTTCACTCTGGCAGTAAAATCTTCCCTGCCCTGTAGGCAGCTAGCTGAGCCTATGTTTATGGAACACACTCCAGAAAAGGGCCCCTGATAGAAGAAAAGGTCAGGAGAGGTTCCAGGGTAGGTCTTTGGGGAAGAAACTTCCAGGACATTGGGCTTAAAGTTAATCAAGAAAATAACCCTAAGAAACCTTCAGTCAGGTGTGCTAATGCCATCATGTTTTCATTCAGGGCTGTTTTCAAAACACTGAACAATGAGCTCTTTATTCGTGCCAGTAAATGCTGAAGGAGGGTCAACTTCACTATCTCCCATTTTTATTATCTCCCATGAGACAGAAACTCAAGAGGAACGTGACTTATCCCATGAAACAATTCAATGTGTGTGTGTTTTCAAATTCTCTCTTTTACCTTTCAAAGGTCATTTTCTCAGAGGCAGAAATCATGGCTTATATAGATTTTTCTTTCATTCTGGGCCTGGCCTGTTGTGGATCCTTGTTAAGTATTATATATGCAGATGATGATACTGCATAAAGTTGTAGCCTTGAGACTAAGATAAGTCCCACTCAGGATCAAGGAAGGAAAAGCTTCGCCTCCACATGCCCTCTCACTGCTGGTCTGGGTCAAGAGAGATGCATTGAATTGACCCTCTACTGTGCCCTCACCATGTCCACTGCCAATGTCCCTTTGTTGGGGAGGCTGCCATGTGACTCAACAAGCCCATCGCCCTCGTGTGCATTCTTTAGAGTAGACCCACGTGACAGGAGTCTGCTAGCATCTAAGAGGGCAGAAGTCAACAGAATTATCCAGAAAATTCCAAACATTAGCTCACATGCTCAGATCTACTTCCACAGAAGAACCCTCTAGTCTGAAGTCAGAAATAGTTGTCCAAGTCATTGCTGGTCCAGCCAGGCATGCACACTCACAGTTGGTCCTACATGTTTTACTTCAGGATTTACATTCAACCCAGGGTCTGAAGTAGTAAGATAACAATGTTTACAAATGACATGAATTCTGTAGAAAAACAGCCAGCATCCCTGGCTCAAGTCTACTGTTATTATTAGCGTGATCCTATGGACAGGCCATGAACAGAGACCTTGGGAAAACAGTTCTCGAACACATGTTCTTTTCTAAAGGGACAATGGAAACATTCTAAATGTGATGCATTTCTGCAAGAGCTTAGTATTCACGGAGCCAACTGAAATAAATTCCCATTGTATAGGTGGAGAAACCTACATGCGGGGTTTCTCATGAAGCCCTGAACTGTTAGCTCTCTAGGACCCCCTGGAAGGGCGTGTGTGGGTCCACATCAGTCTCCTGGTGGTTCTCAAACAGAATTACAGTGAAGTTCCCCATTCTAGGTCGATTCTCAGCCTGCCTAGTTTACATTCATCAAAGCGCCATCAGCCAAAGAATTTTTTTTTTTTTTTTTTTTTTAGCTGCACCACATTGCATGCGGGATCTTAATTCTCTAACCCAGGATCAAACCCATGCCCCCTTCAGTGGAAACCCAGAGTCTTAACCACCGGACCACCAGGGAAGTCCGAAAGAATATTTTTTTTAACTCATTACATTTTAAATACTGAAACCAAGAATGCAAAAATGATAAATAAATCTGTCTTCTAGTACAAACATATGACCACACTCACACACAAGCAGCCACCAACCTGGAGGCGTCATATAGGAATGTAAGGCAAACACTTGCCTCCTGGTAACCTCTGAGTTTTCCTAGTTTAAGGGACTCCAGCGGTAGTAACTACTTAATCTAACCTCTCTTCTAAGGGGAGGAAGAGGTAGTCTACCGGCCCAGTCACAGGCCCAAGGCCCAAGAGGGCTCTAGAGTCAGGCTCTGGATTAGCTCCAAATTCTGAATCCTGGCTAATGCTCAGGAAGCCTGAGGGAAGGAAGTGTATATTAAGCATTTGATGACTAACAAATATAACATATTTTTGGAAATGTTGGTTTCAACCTGCTTAGGAAGCCGAAGTGTGGAGAGACTCACAGCAAGCATGGGGCCCAACACCTCCCTTCCATGAGAGTTTCCTCCTCACCGAGGTTGCTGAGTGGGCCTGTGAAGGACTCTGAGGCCGCAGCTCAGAGAGATGATTTCAGCTAGCTTTGGGTTCTTTCCTCACTGTTGTCTTTCACAGGTGCATCTCGTTATCAGCTGAGTGTTCAGCAGGTCTTTTTTCCCAGGCTTCCTCGAGGTGTGTGGGTCACACAGCCTGCGTGGGCAGGGGAATGAAATTCCCACTCTGGGCAGCTGAGGTGCACTTGTGTCATCTCTCTTCTGCACCCCAGAGGCGCCCCCCCCACTGCCTCTTCCCAGCCCTTCCCCTGCACCACTTCTGCTCCAGCCTTGCTCTCAGATCCAGGTGCTATCTTACCCCAATTTTTAGGGATATTCTTGGCCCCAAATCAGTTCTTGATCAGGGGCTGAGGAAGGACTGCTGTGTTTCCACTTTCTCAGAGAGTGCTCCTATTTCTTTCCTTGTCTCTCTCCTCTCTACCCTTCCCCTTGCAAAACTCCAGCGGTGGGCAGAATAATGACCACCATCCCCCTCAAAGATGTCCACCTACTCATCCTCAGAACATGTGAATATGTTACCTCACATGGCAAAAGGGATTTGCAGATGTGACTAAGTTAAATCTTGAGATGAGGAAAGGAGCCTGAATTATCCAGGTGGATTCACTGAGTGGATCCCAGTGTCCTTATACAAGAAAGGCAGGAAGATTAGAGTCATAGAAAGAGATGTGGTGATGGAAGGAGAGGAGAGAGACAGAGAGAAAGAAGGGAAAGATGGGAGAAGAGAGAGAGATATTTTATGCTGTTGGCTTTGAAGATGGAGAAAGAGGCCACAGGCCAAGGAACACAGGTGGCCTCTGGAAGCTGGAGGCAATGAGGAGCGGGATTCTCCTCTAGAGCCAAGAGGAACTAACCTCCCAACACCTTGATGTTAGTGAGACCCGTGTTGGACTTCGAATCTTCAGAACTGTAAGATAACACACTTGCATTGTTTTAAGCCACTATGTTTGTGATCATTTGTTAGAACAGCAATAGGAAACGAATACACCTCCCAGAACAAATATATAGACGGCAAACGTTGGGAACACAGGAAGCTGGGAGGGAGGTCTACCAGAGCCTTTCTCCTCCTCATCTCCTCACTTCCCCTACCCAGTGTGACCTCACTCTTGGCTCTGGCCCCCCATCAGCATCTGTCTGCATCTAACCTCTGACCCCAGACCAACTTCCCCTCCAGACAATGCCTCTCCTACCTGGGTAAAACTTGCAGCAAAGGTCACACATAGACTCCCTTACCCCTTCTCCTCTGGCCACACTTCCTTCCGGGCAATCAGAGAAGAGCCACACCCTAGTTTACACACCAACAATCACAGAGGGTCAGAGGCAGCCCAGAAACCTGAGATAGATGCATTTGGTGCAACATCTTAGGGGAGAAAAGTGAGTTCACTGATGTAATTGTATGGAAAACATGTGTGAAGCATTACACCCAGGCCATTGCTTTGAACGCAAACTTCCATGTTAGAGATTCTGCGTGTGCCCAAAGACAAAGACTCAGATTCATGACTTAAAGAATGTGACCTTTAGAAAAAACACCTGCACCTGCCTCTTGCCCTTGTTACAACAGGAACCAAGATAAATACCAGCTTCCACATTTCCTCTTACAAAATAACTGTGGTATTATTGTTCACGCTTTATTAAGCACCTTAAATGCTCTAAGAGAGTAACTCCTATGCCCAAGACCCAGGGGTGCCCCTGGGCCATCCACACGAGGAACATTCAGGACCATGGCAATGTGAGTGGACGAAGTAAGAGGTGAACAGGTGGAGTGGGTGATGTTGGCCACCAGCAGGAGTGGTCAGACCAGTGTTCTACCACCAGTGTGTGTACCTTGGCTGAAAAATTTGCAGAACAAATCACTTGAAGGACAAAAGGTTTCTAAATTTCTCCTTTTAAAAACTTAGTTGAAAATACCTCACATCTCCTCAAAGGAGAGATGGACGTTGCCAATTCTCATACAGAGAAAATTCTAATAATCATAGGCCAAAGTGGGAGACATTTTTTCCTTACATAAAAAGATAAGCAGACTTCCCTGGTGGTGCAGTGGTTAAGAATCCACCTGCCAATGCAGGGGCCATGGGTTCGAGCCCTGGTCCAGGAGGATCCCACATGCCATGCAGCAACTATGCCCATGCACCACAACTACTGAGCCTGCGGTCTAGAGGCCACGAGCCACAACTACTGACCCACGTGCCACAACTACTGAAGCCCACATGCCTACAGCCCGTGTTCCACAGCAAGAGAAGCCACTACAATAAGAAGCCCGCGAACCACAACGAAGAGTAGCCCCCACTTGGGGCAGACATCAGAAGCAAGAAGAACTACAATCCTGCAGCCTGTGGAACAAAAATCACATTCACAGAAAGACAGACAAGATGAAAAGGCAGAGGGCTATGTACCAGATGAAGGAACAAGATAAAACACCAGAAAAACAACTAAATGAAACGGAGATAGGCAATCTTCCAGAAAAAGAATTCAGAATAATGATAGTGAACATGATCCAGGACTTCGGAAAAATAATGGAGGCAAAGATCGAGAAGATGCAAGAAATCTTTAACAAAGATCTAGAAGAATTAAAGAACAAATAAACAGAGATGAACAACACAATAACTGAAATGAAAAATACACTAGAAGGAATCAATAGCAGAATAACTGAGGCAGAAGAATGAATAAGTGACCTGGAAGACAGAATGGTGGAATTCACTGCTGTGGAACAGAATGAAGAAAAAAGAATGAAAAGAAATGAAGACAGCCTGAGAGACCTCTGGGACAACATTAAACACAACAATATTTGCATTATAGGGGTCCCAGAAGGAGAAGAGAGGGAGAAAGGACCCGAGGAAATATTTGAAGAGATTATAGTTGAAAAGTTCCCTAACATGGGAAAGGAAATAGCTACTCAGTCCAGGAAGTGCAGAGAGTCCCATAAGGAGAAACCCAAGGAGAAACACACCGAGACACATAATCATCAAACTGGCAAAAATTAAAGACAAAGAAAAATTATTGAAAGCAGCAAGGGAAAAAAGACAAATAAAATAAAAGGGAACTCCCATAAGGTTAACAGCTGATTTCTCAGCAGAAACTCTACAAGCCAGAAGGGAGTGGCATGATATACTTAAAGTGATGAAAGGGAAGAACCTACAACCAAGATTACTCTACCCTGCAAGGATCTCATTCAGATTCGATGGAGAAATCAAAAGCTTTACAGACAAGCAAAAGCTAAGAGAATTCAGCACCACCAAACCAGCTCTACAGCAAATGCTAAAGGAACTTCTCTAAGTGGGAAACACAAGAGAAGAAAAGGACCTACAAAAACAAACCCAAAACAATTAAGAAAAGGGTAATAGGAACATACATATCGATACTTACCTTAAATGTGAATGGATTAAATGCTCCAAACAAATGACACAGGCTCGCTGCATGGATACAAAAACAAGACCCATATATATGCTGTCTACAAGAGACCCACTTCAGAACTAGGGACACATTCAGACTGAAAGTGAGGGGATGGAAAAAGATATTCCATGCAAATGGAAATCAAAAGAAAGCTGGAGTAGCAATACTCATATCAGATAAAATAGACTTTAAAATAAAGAATGTTACAAGAGACAAGGAAGGACCCTACATAATGATCAAGGGATCAATCCAAGAAGAAGATATAACAATTATAAATATATATGCACCCAACATAGGAGCACCTCAATATATAAGGCAACTGCTAACAGCTATAAAACAGGAAATTGACAGTAACACAATAATAGTGGGGGACTTTAACACCTCACTTACACCAATGGACAGATCATCCAAAGAGAAAATTAATAAGGAAAGACAAGCTTTAAATGACACAATAGACCAGATATATTTAACTGATATTTAAAGGACATTCCATCCAAAAACAGAAGATTACACTTTCTTCTCAAGTGAGCACGGAACATTCTCCAGGATAGATCACATCTTGGGTCACAAGTCAAGCCTCGGTAAACTTAAGAAAATTGAAATCATGTCAAGCATCTTTTCTGACCACAATGCTATGATATTAGAAATCAATTACAGGAAAAAAAAGTAAAAACACAAACACATGGAGTCTAAACAATATGTTAATAAATAACCAAGAGATCACTGAAGAAATCAAAGAGGAAATCAAAAAATACCTAGAGACAAATGATAATGAAAAGATGACTATCCAAAACCTATGGGATGCAGCAAAAGCAGTTCTAAGAGGGAAGTTTATAGCTATACAAGTCTACCTCAAGAAACAAGAAAAATCTCAAATAAACAATCTAACCTTACACCTAAAGGAACTAGAGAAAGAAGAACAAACAAAACCCAAAGTTAGCAGAAGGAAAGAAATCATAAAGATCAGAGCAGAAATAAATGAAACAGAAACAAAGAAAACAATAGCAAAGATCAATAAAACTAAAAGCTGGTTCTTTGAGAAGATAAACAAAATTGATAAACCATTAGCCAGACTCATCAAGAAAAAGAGGGAGAGGACTCAAATGAATAAAATTAGAAATGAAAAAGGAGAAGTTTCAACAGACACCGTAGAAATACAAAGCATCCTAAGAGACTACTAGAAGCAACTCTATGCCTATAAAATGGACAACCTGGAAGAAATGGACAAATTCTGAAAAGGGTATAACCTTCCAAGACTGAACCAGGAAGAAATAGAAAATATGAACAGACCAATCACGAGTAATGAAATTGAAACTGTAATTAAAAATCTTCCAACAAACAGAAGTCCAGGACCAGATGGCTTCACAGGTGAATTTTATCAAACATTTAGAGAAGAGCTAACATCCATCCTTCTCAAACTCTTCCAAAAGATTGCAGAGGAAGGAACACTCCCAAACTCATTCTATGAGGCCACCATCACCCTGATACCAAAACCAGACAAAGGTACTACAAAAAAAGAAAATTACAGACCAAAATCACTGATAAATATAGATGCAAAAATCCTCAACAAAATACTAGCAAACAGAATCCAACAACGCATTAAAATGGTCATACACCATGATCAAGTGGGGTTTATTCCAGGGATGCAAGGATTCTTCAATATATGCAAATCAATCAATGTGATACACCATAGTAACAAATTGAAAAGTAAAAACCATATGTTCAACTCAATAGATGCAGAAAAAGCTTTCGACAAAATTCAACACCAATTTATGATAAAAACTCTCCAGAAAGTGGGCATAGAGGGAACCTACCTCAACAGAATAAAGGCCATATATGACAAACCCACAGCAAACATCATTCTCAATGGTGAGAACCTGAAAGCATTTCCTCTGAGATCAGGAACAAGAGAAGGATGTCCACTCTCGCCACTATTATTCAACATAGTTTGGGAAGTCCTAGCAATGGCAATCAGAGAAGAAAAAGAAATAAAAGGAATACACATTGGAAAAGAAGAAGTAAAGCTGTCACTATTTGCAGATGACATGATACTATACATAGAGAATCCTAAAGATGCCACCAGAAAACTACTAGAGCAAATCAATGAATTTGGTAAAGTAGCAGGATACAAAATTAATGCACAGAAATCTCTTGCATTCCTATACACTAATGATGAAAAATCTGTAAGGGAAATTAAGGAACACTCCCATTTACCATTGCAACAAAAAGAATAAAATACCTAGGAATAAACCTACCTAGGGAGACAAAAGACCTGTATGCAGAAAACTATAAGACACTGTTGAAAGAAATTAAAGAAGATACCAACAGATGGAGAGATATAACATGTTCTTGGATTGGATTGTGAAAATGACTATACTACCCAAAGCAATCTATAGATTCAATGCAATCCCTATTAAATAACCAAAGGCATTTTTTACAGAATTAGAACAAAAAATCTTTAAATTTGTATGGAGACACAAAAGACCCCGAATAGCCAAAGCAGTCTTGAGGGAAAAAAAAGGAGCTGGAGGAATCAGACTCCCTGACTTCAGACTATACTACAAAGCCAGAGTAATCAAGACAATATGGTACTGGCACAAAAACAGAAATATAGATCAGTGGAACAGGATAGAAAGCCTAGAGATAAATAGACACACATATGGTCAACTAATCTATGACAAAGGAGGCAAGGATATACAATGGAGAAAAGATAGTCTCTTCAATAAGTGGTGCTGGGAAAACTGGACAGCTACATGTAAAAGACTGAAATTAGAACACTCCCTAACACCATACACAAAAATAAACTCAAAATGGATTAAAGACATAAATGTAAGACCAGATACTATTAAACTCTTAGAGGAAAACATAGGAAGAACACTCTTTGACATAAATCACAGCAAGATTTTTTTTGACCCACCTCCCAGAGTAATGGAAATAGAGAACAAAAATAAACAAATGGGACCTAATGAAACTTCAAAGCTTTTGCACAGCAAAGGAAACCATAAACGAGACAAAAAGACAACCCTCAGAATGGGAGAAAATATTTGCAAATGAATCAATGGACATAGGATTAATCTCCAAAATATATAAACAGCTCATGCAGCTCAATATTAAAAAAACAACCACCCAATCAAAAAATGGGCAGAAGACCTAAATAGACATTTCTCCAAAGAAGACATACAGATGGCCAAGAGGCACATGAAAAGCTGCTCAACATCACTAATTATTAGAGAAATGCAAATCAAAACTACAATAAGGTATCACGTCACACCAGTTAGAATCAGCATCATCAGAAAATCTACAAACAACAAATTCTAGAGAGGGTGTGGAGAAAAGGGAACCCTCTTGCACTGTTGGTGGGAATGTAAATTGATACAGCCACTATGGAGAACAGTATGGAGGTTCCTTAAAAAACTAAAAATAGAATTACCATATGACCCAGCAATCCCACTACTGGGCATATACACAGAGAAAACCATAATTCAGAAAGACACATGCACCCCAATGTTCATTGCAGCACTATTTACAATAGCCAGGTCATAGAAGCAACCTAAATGCCAATCGACAGATGAATGGATAAAGAAGAGGTGGTACATATATACAGTGGAATATTACTCATCCATAAAAAGGAACAAAATTGGGTCATTTGTAGTGACGTGGATGAATCTAGAGACTGTCATACAGAGTAAAGTAAGTCAGAAAGAGAAAAACAAATATCGCATCTTAACGCATATATGTGGAACCTAGACAAATGGTACAGATGAACCCGTTTGCAGGGCAGAAATTGAGACACAGATGTAGAGAACAAATGTATGGAAACCAAGGCGGGGAAGCAGTGGGGGTCGTGGTGGTGGTGGGATGAATTGGGAGATTGGGATTGACATGTATACCCTGATGTGTATAAAATGGATGACTAATATGAACCTGCTGTATAAAAAAATAAATAAAAGAAAGAAAAAAAAAAAGAGTAGCCCCCGCTCACCACAACTAGAGAAAGCCCGCACGCAGCCACGAAGACCCAGCACATCCAAAAAATAAATAAATAAATCATATAAATAAATTTAACAACAACAAAAAAGATAAGCAGTGCCCTCCAGGAAATCTTTTTGGGGATCAGGAGCCTCAGAGAAAGCTGCTCATCAGATTTTCCAGTATCTTTCACATTTCAAATGGACACAAATGAACTAAGCCAATCACAAAAGTACAAGCATTGAATGATGATTCTTATATGAGGTGCCTAGAGCATTCAAATTCATGGAGACAGAAACTATTGTAGAATGGCGATTGCTAGAGGCTGGAGAGGAGGGAATGGGAGTTTTTTTGTGTTTGTTTGTTTTAATGGGTATGAAGTTTTAGTTCTAGAAGATGAAAAAAGTTCTGGAGATGGATGGATGGTAGTGGTGGATGCACAACTGTATGAATGTACTTAATGCCACCAAACTGTATACTGAAAATGGTAAATTTTATGTGATGTATATTTTAACAACAAAAAAAAAAACCCAGTTCTATAAACACACACACGCAACTCACACCCCACAACTTTGCCACATACTGTTTCCTCACCCTGAACCACAGCCATTAATACCTAAGACCTTTCTTATTTTGAATGACTCCTTCCATTGGTTGCAAAGCAGAAGGCAGAGAAATAGGCATCTCGGGAAGCAGCCGGGCCCTGGAACACCCCACCCTTCCAGCAGCCGCCCTGAGGGTGGGGCTTCGCTGGATTGGCCAAGGAGAAGCCCCTCCCTACCTCATTTGAAAGTGATGGTCAAGGTCGCAGCGCTGCAGCACCTGTGCGCAGTGCTCTGTGAACGGGCAGGTCACCAGCAGCTTGTTGAGGAGCTTGTTGACCAGGATGCTCGATTTCTTGCAGTGCTGCAGAATCACAGGCTTGCGATCCACAGGGCAGAAGTCCTTCTCCACCAGGAAGTTGGTGAGGCAGAGTGTGCAGTAGGTGTGTCCGCAGGGAGTGTCCAGAGGGTCCAGCAGAGCTTGTAGGCAGATGTGGCAAATGAGGTCATCGTCCACTTCTTCCGTGTAGGTGTAGAAGTGGTTTTCCTCAAGGGCGTGGGCTTGGCCGCACACCACACACGGCGGGGCAGGGCCGGCATCTGGATCCTCAGCGGGGTCCAGCTGGTTCATGGTTGACTGGGAGGGGGCAGGGCAGTGTGACAGGAAAACGATGTATCCTCCGGAGAGAATCAAGATCTTCTAGGAGCCATCCACAAACCTAAAAGAGAACAAGACTGCTCATCTTGGTTATGGACGTGAGGCGGTGCTGCCAGTGGACAGAACTGGGCCGTGACTCAGAAGGCCAGGGCTGAGTGCCCACTCAGGTGACTGACATGACCTGGGGCCAGCAGCCTTGCCTCCTATGCCTCAGTTTAACCACCTATCCCAGCAGGAATAATATTTCCCTTTAATGTCCTCATGTTGGTGTAGTGAAAATTATTGGGGTAAGATCTGGGAAATGCCCAGAAATACACCCTATGAAATGTAATTTGTTAATAAAATAGCCCAGTGATTTATAAAATTCTCTGTCAGAGCAGGACAAGAAGAAAACCAGTTAATGCTCTGATGGCTTTCTCGTATCTGTCTTCCCTACCGTTCTCCAAAATTCAGAAAATATGGGACCTCAGAGTCTTCAGCTAAATCATCTGAGAAGAAATGAGAGCTCTTTGGGCAATTGTATTTTTACGATGACAAAAGCATTGTTTTCTTCTGTATGCGTTTCATTTACTCAGTCATGTAGTGGTAAAGTGGGTTCTGGAACCACACTGCCTGGGCCAATCCCACCACCACTGTATGACAATAATTTAAGCCTCTGTTTCCATGTCTGTAAAGTGGGGATAATAACAGACTACCTCAGAGGGTTGTTGTGAGGATTAAATGAGATATGAGACATAAAGCTCTTAGAATTATGCCTGGAATATAGTCAGTGCCCAACAAATATTAACTATTCTTACATGTATTTGTTACTGAAGTCCTTCTGTCTCCAGTCTAGCTCAGTTGGCCTGGAAACGGAAAGCTATGGTTCCTCTAAGGGGTCTTTTTGCTTTGTTCTCATAGTTCTCTTTCATTCAATTATATATATATATATTTTTTCAAACTAGCAGAATACTATCACACTATGTATTTTCCTTTAGTATCAGAGTTTAAAATGGAGTTTTCAACATGCCTGATTAACATCTAGGAAGTCTCCTGATCAGTCAATAAACGGCCTTCAGTCATTTTTATTAATGAGATGCAGTAATGTGAGATGAGTAACAATGATAATCATAAACATCTCTGTTTTCAAAAAACATTTTTTGAGCGCCAACCTTGAGCTAGGTAATGAGTTGGCTATGGGGGAGACTTTCAAGAGAGCTTTAAAGGACATGCCTGCCCTCATGGAGGGGTGGACATGAGCACAGTAATGAGAAGCCCGGGTAAGCAGTGCAAACAGAGGTCAGCGCTAAGGGACTCTGGGTCAACGCTCATGACAACAAAGAATCCTGCAATACCCCAGCCCCCAACTCAACTTTCTTCTTTTCTGAAAGTAAATAAAATAACTTTAAGCTTTCCACAGGAACATAAGGACACATGAATAACCTAACAGGAAACTAGCCACGTTTGGAAACAGCACAGCAGTTATAAACTGCCTTGCAGTTTTTTCTTTTCCAAATAAAGTCCGAGGTTGTTTGTACAAACATAGCCTTATCTCAAAAAGAAAATACATTGGCTTCAAACTTTCACTGAGTCAGCTTCGTGCTTACATTTCTGTACTGCAGTAATATGGCTTGAAGAATGCTCTGGTCAAGAGGTGGAAGTAAAGTACCCTGAATGTGAAACATTTAGAAATCATAGCATTTTATTTAGCATCAAAAGAGACCACAGGCAGCTAAGGTAGAGGGTGCAGGAGGGGGTGAAGTTGTTTCTAGTCAAATTTCATGGAAACCTACACAGCTGCTCTTTGTCCTCAAGGCTGATAGAAGGTACTGGAACCACACAGGAAATGCTTTAAGTGGCATGAAAAACAGTTGAAAAATAAACATGAAAATGGAAATGGGCCACCCAAAGGTTATCATCTGCTATAGGAAAAGAAGTTCACCTACTTTGAACTAAAGCTTTAGATCTTTAGACCTGTAAGAGTTGGGTCAAATACTCCCACGTGTTCTTTCTTGTTGTGCAGTACTGGAGACTGATAGGA
The DNA here is from genome assembly GCF_964341445.2 of Mesoplodon mirus. Classification (NCBI taxonomy): domain Eukaryota; kingdom Metazoa; phylum Chordata; class Mammalia; order Artiodactyla; family Ziphiidae; genus Mesoplodon; species Mesoplodon mirus. The sequence goes on from NC_138977.1 coordinate 91,173,465, forward strand.
ATGCAGGTGATAGCTCTGGCTGGACCAGTGGAAAAACAACGTCACATTTCTAGGCCATTTCCTTGTTGGTGAAAAGGTGGAGTTGGACCAGATTTTTGGTTTTCACTCTGCTCTGGAAGGTGTGTCAGTTGCCTCAGGGTCTTCCAGGGAAGGGAAGGGGGATGGTGGGTTGTGTCCACTTTTCCACTCCACCCAGACCCAGCTCCACTTTTATTTCACACGTTAGATTTCTCATAATATTTGGTTCAAAACACCACAGCTTAAGTAAAAAAAAAAAAAAAACACCATCAAACTAGATACTATGAAATCCCTTTCAGAAATAGAGTTCTATATATCTGTGCTAATAAAGTGGAGGTGTTTTATTTTGGGGTGGTTGGCTTTTGGGAAAATCTTTTTTTTTTTTTTTCTTTATAACAGCTTTTTGAGTATGCCAGGCACCATGTGCCAGGCACTATGCTGGGGCCTTATATATATTATGTTATTTAATCCTTACAAATCCCCAGGGATTTTGTTTTGTTTGGTTTTGTTTTTGCAGTACGCAGGGCTCTCACTGTTGTGGCCTCTCCCATTGCGGAGCACAGGCTCCGGACGCGCAGGCTCAGCGGCCATGGCTCACGGGCCCAGCCGCTCTGTGGCATGTGGGATCTTCCCGGACCGGGGCACGAACCCGTGTTCCCTGCATCGGCAGGCGGACTCTCAATCATGGCGCCACCAGGGGAGCCCTGTTTTGTTTTTAATTTAACAGATGGGGAAACTGAGGTGTACTAGGTAAGTAACTTGTCAGTTGCACAAAAAAAGAAACAAACCAGCATGGGCTCCTGACTCCTTACTGCTCTTCACCATTTTGCCACTTTTCTCCCAGCATCTTTTTTGATTATGACCAGTGAGAATCCCAAAATGTAACTAACTAAATAAAAGAGCCCCAGGAAATTAGAAGGTTAAAAATCTCTTTAGGCCATATTGCAGATGGGTTTACCCAAGATCTCTGAATAAAAAGATGCTTTGACTTTACTGAGTGTTAAAATGCCTGACACAGGATGAGTGAATTGGGGCAAGCAAAAACGGCAGGTTTTAGCTCCAACGCTAATTTGTTTTTGTTTCTTTCTTTTTTAACTGAGACGAATTTGAATTCCCTAGCAATTGTCCCTATGAGAAAACCAGATTCTTCACATAATATTAATGTAAACACTGCTGTATATATTTTTCAACTTCGCTTTAGGCTAAATAAAGCCTATATGTGTGTCTATATGAATACACACAGATTAAAAGGGAACTGGCTGACAAAACAGTTTGGGCTCTAAAGAAAGAACTAGGTAGACTTTAAAAAAATGCGATTCATATCATTTACCTGACGTTTCTTATTTCCAGTTTACATCTTATAAGCATGTATGATGTATCATGTTTTTAGACATATATGTGCCTTGCTGATGAGCTGAGAAGAAATTATCAAAAATCATTAAGGCTTAAAAGGTAAACTCTTTTCTCCCCTAAAAGGGAGTGAGAGGGCCTATCCATCCACATCAGTCAGTGTGTCAGCTGTCAGCACTCTGATCCTGGCTGGGGTAAGGCAAGAGAGCTGCAGGGTGTTTTTTTTGCAGTTTGGAATGAGAAAGAGCAGGAAGTAGATTGCCTCCTTGGGTGTGTGGTTTGGTGTGGAACTCTTATTCTGCCTTGATACAATGCTCTTGTGACTTAGGAACCATTTTTCCTCCTTCTCCTCTTATGTGGGGTAGAAGAGACACCCGAGGGGACTTTTATAGAAATGTGTAGTCCACCAAGTCATGCCAGGAAGTGCCAAGGAAAATAACAAAATCTCCATTTCTGTTTGTCCTTAATCCCTGCTTCCTTACCCACTGGTTTATCTTGCCTGAAATCTGTCCAGAACTTTTTTCTACCTAACTTTCAAATTCTAAACGTTTGTGGCTTGTCAACAAAGACACATTTCATAGCAAACGTGAATCAGCACCATGCGCAGCCAAGAGGGTCGTTAGAGGTCATAGGTACACTGTCGCCTGCACTGGAAAATTCAATAGAATGAAGACTTAATATCCTTAAGAACAGGCTTCAGGAGGGAGATTAAGAGGTATAAACTTCCAGCTACAAAATGAAGGACTCAGGGGGTGAAATAATATAGTCAATAATAATGTGTAGTATCTTCATATGGTGACATATCATAATTAGATTATCGTGGTGATCATCTTGTAATGTCTAGAAATATCAAGTCACTATGCAGTGTACCAGGAACTAACATGGTGCTGGAGGTCAATCATACTTCAACAAACAAACAAACTCAGAGAAAAAGAGATCAGATTTATGGTTACCAGAGTGGGGGGAAGGGGGGATGGGTCAAGGTGGTCAAAAGATACAAATTTCCAGTTATAGGATAAATAAGCACTAGGGATGTAATGTACAACATGATTAATAAAGTCAACACTGCCATACGTTGTATGTTAAAGAGAGTAAATGCTAAGAGTTCTCATCACAAGGAAAACAATTTTTTCCTTTATTTTATATCTATATGAGATGATGAATGTTCACTAAACTTACTGTGGTAATCATTTCATGATGTATGTATGTCAAATTATAATGCTGTATACTTTATACAGTACTGTATGTCAATTATATCTCAGTAAAACTGGATGATAAAAAAGCACACACACAAAAGAACAGCCTTTGGGATATAGCCTATTAGGAAGTAGAAAAAATTTTGTATGAGATAACCTACCAGAACAATGGGGTCCCTGGTGGCTATTGTCCCACTAAGTTTCCTTTAAATGCACACTGCCTTTATAGAAAATGATTAACTGATGTAGTCAGAATAATCCATGTACTCCACTTTGGAAAGGTGCTATAAACATGTCATCTGGCATGCTGCACTGACAATTTCACATTTTCCTTCTACTGAAAAGTCAAGACATGACTCTAAAGCATCTCTTGAATAGTTGCATGAATCCCATGTGCTATTCAAACAACAGTAATGGGACCTCATAATATTAAAAAGAATGTATCCTTGTAGTCAAATGGAAGTGTGTCCTGCATTGGTACTTTACCCTTGACAAACACGAATCATGGTAGCCAGAAACTTTTTGGGTTGAAAGGGAGCCTTGAGAGATGGTCCTTAGATGAAATAGGCCTTTATTACTTTATAAAATAGATCATTCTGCCTTTGGATAGCTCTAATCTCCTGGGGAGGGAAAGTCCATATAGTGACCAAAAATTTGCCTCCCTGGAACTCACCCACCCCCTCATGGGTGCCATTTAGAATATGTCTAATTCCTTAAATCCCTCAATTCTATGAAGACAGCCCCCAAGTCCTCTCCTAGGTTCAGTAGCCTTAGGTGCATCTGACATTCCTTCAGGTTTCCTTCAGACTCCAAGAGGCTGACCACGCTCTTCTGAAAGCTCCCAACTTAACAGTGTCCTTCCTACAATTTATGGATAGCATCCAGGACAGAATGAAGCGGGAATAACCAACTGCTCCCACAGCCAAAGACTGCATCTGCTTTCTTGGTGGCAATACACGCCTTGGCTGTTGCTGCAGTCCTGACGGGGCTGAGCACAGGACACTGCCCTGAGGCCTGAAGGAATCTATTAGCAATTCTTGGCCACAGAGGGAAAAAAAAATTAAGGGTAATAAGGTAGAGAAATAGATACTTTTTTTTTGTGGCCTCTCCCGTTGCGGAGCACAGGCTCCGGACGCGCAGGCTCAGCGGCCATGGCTCACGGGCCCAGCCGCTCCGCCGCATGTGGGATCTTCGTGACCGGAGCACGAACCCGTGTCCCCTGCATCGGCAGGCGAACTCTCAACCACTGCGCCACCAGGGAAGCCAGGGAAGTAGATACTTTTAAAAGCAAAAGCAAGGGCTAGGAACAGTTTAGAAAATGCAAAGATATTTAGTGGCATTAGTTAGATTTATATAAACAGAATAAAGTCCTCAATGGTTAAACAGTTCCAGTATTAGAATTCTCAGCGTATAATCTGATCTGAAGAATGGATGGTATTTGGGGAATTTGGGGCTCTCCCATTTGTTTGTAAGCATTCCTTTATTTTGACAACTCTTGTTGTTCTAAAATATCCTGACATATGTAACACAAAAGAAATGGAAATCATTTAAACAAATGGTAAATCAGAGATAATTTTTCCTATCCAGAGCATTAACATTGATGAGCTTTCACTGAAATTCACTAATAAATGAAAACATTAAAATAGTGGCAGGCCAAGGGCAGCTGACGGAGGGGTGGGCGATGGGATAAACTAGAAATCCTGAAGCTCCAGATGATCTTTGAGAAGGAAAGTGTGTGAGGAGCCTTATTAGTCAGGCACCTTGGACCATTAGCGTTCTCCCCTTATCTGTCAGAAAGCCTTGCTTCTGGAAAATTCCTACTTAGCCTACGACAAACAGTGTCAGAAAAAATCCACTGAAGACATTCCTAAATAACAGATACTTTTATCCTATCAGCACTATGTGGTCCGTGTTGCAGCCTAAGGCAAAAGGAAATGTGAGTACTGATATACATGTTTTTGTGTATTTTTTTAATGGTTAATTTTCCCCCAGATCATTAAGACAGTTATAAAAATGTGGGAGACATGAAAAACATGTATATTAAATGTACAACATTATTTTAAGTTTAAATATTTTACTTATACTAAAACCAGAATTTTTTCCCCATAGTTTCATTTTCCTGGCTTTAAAGGACGCAAGCCCATCAATACTATTTTCAAAATCTACCTCTTTGCCTGTCTGATATTCAGTTGAGGAAATTGCCATGTCTGACAATTTCTTTTGACTAAGTGATCATCTTAAATAACCTTTAGATAACTTGAGCTACCAATCCTTGTCTTTATTTAAATTCTGATCACCATGGATTTCTTTTGCATTAATTTTGGCTTTTAAAAATAATACATTAAAATATTATTTATAGTGATCACTAAGTTTTTTTTGGTGCCCCCTTAAAATCTGCACCCTAAGGTGAGTGCCACATTTGCCTCACCTACTCATGGCCATGTCACTGTGATTTTTAGAGACTCAGGTAGAGAGAGCAGGGTGTTGAGGCTGTGGTTAGGACCCAGATCAGCTTCCAACACCTCCTGTGGGCCTCAATCTTTTCCTTGCACCCGCCCTGGTTCCCAGCCAGGTGCAACGGCAAAAGTGGAGAATTACAACCTTGTCACAGGTGTGCCACTAAATTTTAACCAAGGTCTAAATTGACTGCTCTAACTGATTGTTATGCTTGATAGAGGCACCAGGTGAGCCGTTTGCTGAAGGGCTCATGAGGCAAGAGGAAGAACTGGCTTCAAATGAGAGGAAGAAAGTGTAACCTACAGCCAGGTCCCCAAAACGATCACAAAACTATTGGATCTTGAAAGAGCTTTGTTCTGTGAGTGTATAAGAGAGCCCAGTCAAGTGACAGAAACCATTCTCTAGAGCAAGGACACTCTGTGGACTGTCGCTATACAAACAGCATGAGACTCTGCCCTACTGTAGTCAGTGTGCTTCATAATTTTTGCTGACTTATTTAATGTTCCAAATCTTTGAATCCCTTCAACCAACCTTAATGTTTTACAGTGTGTCTCAAACACGGAAAGACTAAGAATCCCTTAGTCTTTCCCTTCAAGAAACTAAGCTTGTGGGGAGGGATAAACTAGGAGGTTGGGATTAACATATACACACTACTATATATAAAATAGATAACCAACAAGGATCTACTGTATAGCACAGGGAACTATATTTAGTATTTTCTAATAACCTATAAGGGAAGAGAATCTGAAGAAGAATATATATATTACTGAATCGCTGTGCTGTATACCTGAAACTAAAACGATATTGTAAAACAACTATACTTCAATTAAAAATTTTTTTAAAAATCCAAGATGAATTAGCCATCAAAACAAAACTGAGCTTAAGGTTTTCCTGTTGTTGATGATACTTTAAAATCTGGATGAAGCTGCACAGGGCAGAAAGGCTGCAGAGTTGGTTTGAAACTGGTCACTAAGGCCACACCTTAGTGCAGAGATCACAGTCACAGGAACACCATCTGGGACCATGAAGACCAGAAATACACCCACAGAGGAATAGGGTAGACTAGTGCCAATAAATTCTTCACACCAGTAGCCTCTTCCCTCTTTCTAAAATGATTATCTAGCAGGCATGTTTGTCTAACCACTGCCATAGCTCTGGCTTCAACTCCTAAATTAGATTATTGGGGGAAAGTAATTGCCAAAGTTAGGGCAAACTCTATCTTCCTCTATTAAACAAAGTAAATTTACAGTTACATTTTAAATTATAGATAAATTATGTGAGACTGGGAGGTATCGACGTGCCATCAATTTTTTTATAAATACCAACTGTGAACTAAGGTGTATAAGAGGATGAAGAAATGCTCTGTGGGCTATTCCTTAGCTTATAGACACATATGTAATAGGGAGAAATTAGTGCTTTAGTGACCTGAATAAAAATAGTCACACACTGGATAAAAACTGTCTTTGAACAAAGAGCCTAGGTTGGAAGTGGAGGCTGGGAAGGCAGGGGCGCCATATGCATTGCAGAGGGCAGACAGAGGGAACAGAGGGAGGGCAGGTGCATATGGGCTGCTGCAAAGGTCAAGGTTAGCTCTGCTCCTACTTAATATCTAAACCAGTGGTCTCCGAGAGAGTAAGCAGTTCACTAACGCAGTCTGTGAATGACACTGGTCTGCATAGTGTTGCCAACACTAGAAAAGACAGAAAAAACATATATAAATGGTCTTTAAAGAAGTTGAAATATGGTCAGGAAATGAAAGAACTGAACTAAAAGGAGACAATGTAATATATCTGGAGTCAATAACTGAGAACACAGATGTTCAGAAAGTGGGAAAAACAAGGGAAGTGTTAAGTGAGAAGAGTCCCGGGTGGCAAGCCAATGAGATGCAAGTTTTAGAAGTTAGTGATGGACTTTCACAAGCCCGAGGAGCTTTGCCTCTTTTGACAGATTTTACTGTCTTTCCCCTGGGGTGTCATGGCACACCTTTAAAACTTGGGTTTGTTTGTAAGAACTCTGGCCCAGAAGAGATATCCTTCCAGTTCCTGGTCTACAAACACGGTGAAATGGAGCAGATCTCCTGCCAATAACAAAAATGAAAGTAGAGTATTTTGCATTGACCAAGGGCTCTGTTCATGCATCTAGTTGCCATAGGGTCCTGGGAAGTACTGATGTCAGAGGAGAAGCATGGTAAAGAAGCAGGCTGGCCTTCTTCCACGCAAGGCTGAAAAACATACTCAGGAAATGCTTATGGTTTTTTTAAAACAGATAACCAAGCTTTAAGGAAGGAAGGACAAGGTGGAGGAAGGTATTTGAATTCTCAGCATTTTTCTACTGTTTCAATTCTACAGGTGTTCACGTATCATCTATTACCTGCCTGACATTTGTCTGCATTTCTGTGGGAGTTCCCATAGCAATTCAATTTCATCCTCAATGAGTTTAAGTCTATTATGAAAATGGAGCTTACATATAGAAAAAAAAAAAAAGTTAAAACACTTCATGAGAATCCACAATGAGTATGGTCCTCCAAAATAGGAGCCAGGGACATAAGTGTGGAGGGAAAGAAGTGAGAGAGCAGTGTAGTCTGGCCCAGAACAGTCAAGGAAAGTCCATGGAACAGATGGTCCTCAGGGAGGATCATGAAAGATGAATGGGATTTGGACAAGTGGGAAGAAATCCAGGTGGGAGGAAGAACCTGAGGAAATTCCTCAATCAAGGAAGAGGAATCCACTCGTTGGTGTCTGATGTTCCCACATGATGATCTGTATTTGAGATTTTAAAATTATTTAGAAGTCACAGGATTTTGAGTTGGGTAATGATCTTAGGTTCTCACCAAGTGCAAGAATCCTCTTTACAGCATCCCAGACAGATGACCTATCAGCTTCTGTTTGAAACACCTCCAGTGATGGGGAGCTCATCAGTTTGCCAACAGCTGAATGCTTCCCTCTTGTTAGTATAACTTTTGGCTCTTGTTCCGCCTTTCAGTGTAACATAGATCACATTCATTCCCTCAAAACATGACGGCCCCCCAAATTAAAGACAGCATTGTGGTTTCTCTCTTGTCTTTTTTTTTTTTTTTGCGGTACGTAGGTCTCTCACTGTTGTGGCCTCTCCCGTTGCAGAGCACAGGCTCTGGATGCGCAGGCTCAGCAGCCATGGCTCACGGGCCCAGCCGCTCCACGGCGTGTGGGATTTTCGTGGACCGGGGCACGAACCCATATCCCCTGCATCGGCAGGCGGACTCTCAACCACTGCGCCACCAGGGAATCCCATCTCTCTTGTCTTTTTGTCTCTGGTTCTTCCAGTTGTCTTCCTGGGTAGTCTAGGTAGTGCTAAAGTGTCCACCCAGGATGCCCTCTAGTTTGTTAAGGTCCCTTTGAAAACATGGCTCCTGGAAGTGAAAACTTGTGGTTTGGGCTCAGGGCTCAGTGGAATAATCACTTCCTTAACCAGGATATTACTTGTCTATCAAAGCAACCTAAAATGACCTTTACTGATTTGCTTTTGTAGATAAATTACACTATTGACTAAAAAAATTCGGTAGGTCTTTAGAATATAAAACACTTAACTATTGTACTTTGAACATAGGAATAAATAAGGGTAGTGGTGAAGGCTGCCAATTCTAACTCTCCTTGCTGGATTCTGCACAATATTTCAGCCTCTAAGTGGACAAGGAATTTCTCTATAAGTAGTGGGAGGGGCCTATGTGAAGGAATGTCCCCCCAAAAGATATACCCACATCCTAACCCCCAGAACTTGTGGATGTGACTTGATTAGAAAAAGCTTTTGATGATTTAATTAAGTTAAAGATCTTGAAATGAGATCATCCTGGATTATCTGATTTATCCTAAATCCAATGTCAAGTGTCTTTTTAGGAGACAGAAGAAAAGACACAGATACAGAGGAGAGGGTGATGTGAAGACAGAGATAGAGACTGGAGGGATGCAGCCACAAGCCTGGAATACCTGGAGGCACCAGAAGCTGGAAGACGCAAAGAAGGATTCTTTCCTGGAGCTTCCAGAGGAAGCAAGGCTCTGCCAACACCTTGATTTCAAACTTCTGGCCTCCAGAACTGTGAGAAAATAAATCTGTGCTGTTTTAAGATGCCAAGTTTAATTTGTTACAGCGGCAATATGAAGTGAATACAGGGTCTCTGTATTTCCAGGGGTATTCCCCAGGAATGGGGTACACATTCTGCAGGATCCTCTCCAACGCTTGTCTACACGGTTTAGGGTTTAGGAAAAATATGCTGAGTGGCAGCCACTTAGATAGCTACATACTTAGGGATAGCAGTTCTGCCCTGGTATAAAAACCTAATAATTTTCTTTTAATCCATTGCTAAGTTAGAACACAGATGTCTTCAGAGATGACTGTTAAACCAAATTTGCTAGGGCCCCAAAGGGGAAAAAAGACTACAGGTAGAATAGCTGAGTTTGTATGTGTGCTGTGGAAGACATAATACAAGTGTAATGATAATAATTAATGAGGAGTTTGCAAACACCAGATGACTCATGTATTAACATGAATATGCAGAAGCCTAAGCACTCAGCGTACTATTCAAACCGGCCATGCGACTGACCGAAGTAGTCATAAGCAAGTTATGTAAATCACCCCAACAAATAGCAATGACATATTTAGTCCTCACCATCATATGTGTGCTGTTGTCATGCTCTACACCAAGAGGCTACTAAAGAAAATTCTTGGAGAGTTTCCACTCTGCTGTTGGTGAAGTCTTTTATGTCCTTGTGACAAATATATCAAACACAAGAAGCGACTAAGAGTCATTGGAAAATAATGGTGGAATTTAAGTCCACACATTTCAAGTCACATATTAGTGATACTAAAAAAAAAAAAGTCTCTGGTTAATTGGGACAGAATCTAACAGTGGTTCAATCTACCATGTCAAGGAGCATGGCTCCCTGGAACGGGGGGGAGAAGTTCTTCTAGAAAGGCAGGCACAGAAGGGCAGGGGTGAAGAGAGCAGGAATAAAGAGATAAGCATAGAAACCGCAAATCTCAAATTTGGAGGTCATCTTATCTACCCTCTACCTGAATCCCAGGAATCCCTTCTCTCCTCTCCTTTTAGAATATAATATAAAATAAAACATAATGATTATTACTATTTAATGAGCAGTTCACTAAGTGCAAGATACTATGCTGGGTACTTTTCATGTATTATCTCATTTAATCTTTAGAATGATCCTATCAGTGATTATAGTCTTTATTTTACAGATGAGCGGTATATGCTTCTAAAGAAACACAAATCTTCTTTGTCACTCATTCATTCAGCAAACAGGTACTAAATATACCTAAAAAGAATCACCTTCAGTGACAGGGAACTCAGTGCCCTAAAAGGCAAACTACTGGATTTTTGGACAACTCGAATTTTTAGAAAGTTCTTCCTTATATTGATCTGAAATATATCTGTGAGTAACTAAGGAACAGGTCACTGTTGTGTCCTCATGTCCCTTAGAACAAAATAAGAGGAAAAGATGGATGTAAAAAGTTTATAGGGGACAACCAACATTTTCTGTTTTTGATTTCAGCTCAGTGCAGTTTTTGTGCTTTGCAATTTGTATGGCTTTCATGTAAACCTTTATTCTTTGGAGATAATAGACGGTTAAATTCTATTAACCCAGAAAGAGTGATGTAGTCTTCCTTCCAAATGGTTTTGAAAAGCCCTTGATACTTTGGAGGCCCCATCAGAGGACAATAAATTTGCCTCCCACATAAAAGTGAGTCTACGTGTTGCCAGCACAGAAATATCAAGAATAGTTATGTACCCCCAGTGAGTCCACGGATACTGAGACAATGAGGAGGACACATTTTAGAGCATCCCTCATATGTCCCCTCTTGGTAGTATCTTACAAAAATGGCCTTTTAAGTAGTCAGAATCCTAGCAGACCCTATTTCTCCACTTTAAGTAAGGAATTCAAATCTAAAAAGGAGACACTGCAAGCCAGGAGGCCAGGAATCACTGCTCTAGGAAAACCCACTGTTTATTTACATCGCAGAATCCTACTGCCCACAGTTCTGCAAAGGTTCAGGCATTTCAGCTGGCAGTTCCCCTCCCCTGGAAGTCCAAGATAAACAAGATAATCTTTGTTAATCAGGTTCTCCTTTTAAGCCTTTGGGGGCCTTTTGGGAAGTCTGTTTTGCTCAGAGAATCTTTGGTTCTCAAGTTACTACTGTTTCCATCATTATCATATCCAAACTGTAGCATGACCTTAGAAGTCTAGCTGTATCCAATATAATAATTGTTTCCTATAATAATACACGATTTAACATTTATTGAGTGCTTGCTATATACTAGGCACTTTATATAAAACCATTTCAGTTATTCCTCGTGACAGCACTGGGTTTGGTAAGTATTCTGTTTTCCAGATGATGAAACTGAGATGAAGAAATATTAAATTGCTTCTTTAGTTTAGTAATTACATGGAGGTACTGGTTCTCTAACCCAGATCTGACTGATTTTACCCATGGTGCCTTCCTTTCAAGAAAATAATACTAATAATAGCTGACATTGTGCCAGGGACTATTCTAAGCACTTTGTACCTTTCAACTCATTTCAAACTTCACAATAAGCCTATTTTACAGCTGAGGTAACGTGAGGTTAAACAACCCATCCCAGGTCACAAGGCTAGTAGGAGGTGGAGCTGGGTTTTGAACCAAGGGAGTCTGGTGGCTAAGACCGGGCCACTCTTCTAAAGCAGTAGCACTATTCCACCTAGAATTCAATAAATAAGACTAATATTTCCTAGGGAGGCGTTGCCCACTCCCCTGCAGTCAACCTGACCTACCCACCTAGGTGTGCAGCCCATCCAGCTTCTGTTATGGGGCCCAGGGGCGTGTGAAGCACACCATGTTAGCATCCCTTTTGAGGGAAATGTAAACAAGGAAACTGATGGAAAGGGAGGTTGAGGGGCTTCCCCAGGTTCCCCTAAGCAAGCTAGCTGTCAAGGTCAAGGTTTTGAACCCTTGGTGTCAACCCACTAAGCTGTTACCTTGCTCTTGAATGGTGAACAGGTGCCTTATCTTTTCAGGATGGGGTGACACCTGGAGAAGGTCCCAGGGCCCTGGGAACATGCCTGCCCTCATGCAATGGCTCCAGGTCATCAAAGGACACATGATAGTCCACTGAGGGAATTATCATATTCAAAAGACCTACAAGTCCCCCTTCTTCAGTCCAGGGCAGGCTCCTCCTCCCAGCGACTTGGCCCTGCAGCTCACCAGGCTGTGGCCAAGGGTGTTTATCTGCAAGCCTGGAGGAGACCAAGCACCAATCTGCCACGCAGATAGCACAACTGAAGGCAGCGAGGGCTGCCTGCCAAGTCAGATTACAGCAAATGACAGCAGGACATTTCCCCCAGAGGCCTGCGAAGGACCACATTTTGTTGTGGGATGAGAGCCTTGAGGAGGGAAAAGGCAGGAGTAACAGCGGCAGACAGCAGCTCCTAAACCCTGCCTGGGAGGTGGGTGGAGACAGTTTAAGCATTTTCCTGCCTCCTGCCTGTTTCCTTTCTCTGCACTGTGAACATTGGTGTTAATTACTTACAATTAATAACCATAACAAGAACTATCAGGGCCCCTAACAATTGCAGTCACATTGGACCTTTTATCTTGGTAAGGCCAGACTATCTCTTCCAAGCAACCCAGATAAATGCCTTAAAAAACGATGTATATAGATGCTCTCTATATGTTACCTCATGTACTTCTCAGGAACACTTTATATTGTAGGGATTATTAGCTCTTGTTTTACTGATGAAGAAACTGAAGCTCAGAGAAGTAATATAAGGAAGTTGTAAATGAAAGAGTGTACATTTTTCAATCAAGTCTTTTTGCCACTTAACCAAGGGATGGAGTTACTACAGGAAGGGAACCACTGTGGGTCTTTTCATCCCTTTGGACAAAACTCATGTATACATTATCCAAGACACCAACTGCATTCTGGATCACTGTGAATTCCAGTCTCTGTAATTTTTTCCCTTTCTTATATCTGCGGGTGTAAGGACTTCCCTGGTGGTACAGTGGTTAGGAATCCGCCTGCCAATGCAGGGGACACGGGTTCAAGCCCTGGCCTGGGAGGATCCCACATGCCGCAGAGCAACTAAGCCGTGAGCCACAACTACTGAAGCCAGTGCACCCAGAGCCCGTGCTCTGCAACAAGAGAAGCCACCGCAATGAGAAGCCTACACACCACAAGGAAGAGGAGCCCCCGCTCGCTGCAACTAGAGAAAGCCCACACGTAGCAACGAAGACCCAACACAACCAAAAATAAATAAGTAAATAAATAAACTTATATCTGTGGGTGTAGTGTCCTTAGCTTTTTTCCTTTAATAGCCAGGGGCTCTGACATATAGTGATGAAATGATTGGTTTAACCATACATGAAGTACTTGGCAAAGAACTAACAAACCATGGTCAACAGAGGAAAGGCAATCTTGTCGAGAGGTTTGTGACTTTAAAGACACAATTTTCTGGAAGATTCAGGATCTAAGAGATCTTTTTCTCTCTTCTGCTGACGAAACTCGGAATCAAGTGAGCACACTGGTGAGGGACAAGCAGCCGTCACCACCCAAGGACAAGGCTCAGGGGAAAAGGACAGACTCGAAGGTCACTTGAAGAGCTACATAAGCCTCTGAGGAGTAAGAGAACCTGGCAACAAGTGCGGAGCAGAGTCTCTGGAGAGAAGCAACTGTCTGAGACAAAAGTGTTCTCAGCTTGTTTCAATTTATACTTTTGGAGAACTGCCATGCACTTTGAATTTCTGGGTGGAGGAACATGAGTATTCATAGGAATATGAATATTCCTAACATATTATTCCCTTGCTAACTGAAATCTCAGAAAAATAGCCCATGAAGGAATCCAGAATGAAATGCCTCCCTCACAGGTTGAGTTTTCTCCCCCATTTTTCCAGCTCTTCCCGGCGGGGACCTGGGTTTGGAGATGGCTTCTTTTCCCCTAACAACAGAACTGAGTGCAGAGTGTGGCTATTGGGCTGTTAAGAACAGAAGTAGCAACAGGCTGTGTGGTCAGGATTAGGAAAGCAAAAATGGATCCTAGAGGTAAAATTACTTAAAAAAGAAAGGTCCTGGCAGAACAATCTCCTTGGTATATTTGCTAAGAAAAGAAAGAGAGAAAAAAATGGAAGAGTTCCAAAAAATTAAAAATCAGACCTGAATTTATATTCTTGTAAACACTGAGGAAATAATCTTTACTTTAACCAAAGGTCAGCAGGCAGGCACTCAGGGTCTGAATGTAAACAATTCTAATCCAGACTGCAAAGTGGTTTTAAAAAGAACAAAGAACAAAGAAAATAGTAGACTTTTTTAAAGAAAGAGGGAGGAACACTGGAGCGCAGGGCTGCTGAGTAAGGGCAACAGAGCTTACCTGTTGGAGGAACAGACTTTCAGGAGAAAAAAAATTGAGGTCATCTCACAGGTTTAGATGGAAATTGCCTCTGGTGAACGCAGAAGGGAAGACAAAATAAGGCAAATAGACAACTCTGAATTCAGCCCCCTCCCAACACGGGCTGAACAGGTCTGCATCTTTGAGTTAAGTTTCAAAAAAAGTCCCCACTCCACTTCAGAGTTTAAAAAAATAATAATTAGTTCAACTTCCCAGACAAGCAGAGGCAGGATTAATGATTAAGAGAAACAAAAAGGATTAAATATCTGGACTGGGAGAAAGTTCCGGTGCCACCAAAATGTCAACGGCATCTCTTTTCCTTTCAAAAAGGACTTCTCCCGCTGGGTCAAACACCCAGGGCTAAACCATTCAGTTTATATTTTTCATTCAAATTCTTCCTTCAGATCCGTCAGGGGCCAGTGGTCTAAATGCCCGGAGAGAAAAATGGAGGGTTTCAGCTCACCTTTTCGAGTGCTGCCTGGGGCTCTCAAAGCAGCAGCAACCCTGCAGCTCTCTCCCCTTGTGGGTTAATCCAGCAGCTCCTTGGGCCACCTGAGCAGGACCGGCCTCCACCGGTCATACAGGTGCCTTGAGGAAGGAGGAGGGCACTGGTCGGTGGAGACCAGGAAATGTGTGACATCACGGGAGCCTCGACAGATAAAATATTGCTGGGACCTTAGCTATTGAAACAGTCAGGTAGGTCCCGCCCGCTTGTCATTTACCTGAATACCTGTGAGCAGGTGGGTGGCGTCTCTGCATGGACAAATGAATCAGAGCAATTTGCCCTATGGAATTTACTTTCTTTCCTGAGCACAGCGCATGTACAGCTCCGTGGACAAATCTGAATTTATACGCCTGGTTGCTTCCTCAGTCCCCTCCTCCCACTCCCCCCAATAGCTGCCTACAAAAGAATTAAAGTTTACTTACTTTTTTTCATTTTAAAAACTTTATTTTTTAAAATTGAAGTATAGTTGATTTACAATATGATATTAGTTTCAGGTGTACGACCTGAATATTGAATCAGGTGTAGTGATTCAATATTTTTATAGATTATATTCCATTTAAAGTTATTACAAAATAATGGCTATACTTACTTCCCTGTGCTGTACAATATATCTTTTTTGCTTATTTATTTTTTACATAGTATTAGTTTGTGTCTCTTAATCCCCTACCCCTATCTTGCCTCTCCCCACTTCCCTCTCCCGACCAGTAGCCACTAGTTTGTTCTCTATGAGTCTGTTTCTGTTTTGTTATGTATACACAGAAACAGATTGTTTTATCTTTTAGATTCCACATATAAGTGATAATGTAGGATCTTAAAACAGACAATCATTTAATAAGCATAAAAAGGAAGTGTGTGAAGATTGACTGCTTGGAATATATCTGAGATTTATCCCCAAATTGCCTTTCTTGATGGCATCCATTTGGATCCCAAGTGCTTCTCTGTTCCAATAAAATAAACGACAGGTGACATTTCAAATTCATTAAAAAAAAAAATCTAAATATGATGCTTGTTAGCAGTTTCAGAGTCAAGTTTTCAAACACTTTTCCCCCACACCCTCCCGCTCCCAGCATTTCATCCCATATTCAGGAGTTTGTGAAACTTCCTCCTATCTCCCTGGCCTGGCAGAGTCACATGGAGGTTACAGTTCACTGTTGGCCTGCAATTAGGAGCAATTTATTTTTTATTTATTTTTACATTTTTATTGGAGTATAATTGCTTTACAATGGTGTGTTAGTTTCTGCTTTACAACAAAGTGAATCAGTTATACATATACATATGTCCCCATATCTCTTCCCTCTTGCGTCTCCCTCCCTCCCACCCTCCCTATCCCACCCCTCTAGGTGGTCACAAAGCACCGACCTGATCTCCCCGTGCTATGTGGCTGCTTCCCACTAGCTATCTATTTTACGTTTGGTAATGTATATATGTCCATGCCACTCTCTCACTTTGTCACAGCTTACCCTTCCCCCTCCCCATATCCTCAAGTCCATTCTCTAGTAGGTCTGTGTCTTTATTCCTGTCTTACCCCTAGGTTCTTCTTGACATTTTTTTTTCTTAAATTCCATATATATGTGTTAGCATACGGTATTTGACTTTCTCTTTCTGACTTACTTCACTCTGTATGACAGACTCTAGGTCCATCCACCTCATTACAAATAGCTCAATTTCGTTTCTTATTATGGCTGAGTAATATTCCATTGTATATATGTGCCACATCTTCTTTATCCATTCATCCGATGATGGACACTTAGGTTGTTTCCGTCTCCGGGCTATTGTAAATAGAGCTGCAATGATTCAGATTCGAATGATAGTACAGTAATAAGGTGGTTTTGTCAGCTGGTTAGAGCCCGGAAGGAGCAGTTAGGATTATTTCTGTCCCAAGCATGGTGTGTGTGACCCTGGGCAAGTCATTGTGTTGCTTCAGCTTTTCCAGTAGGAAAAGATTGGAACACTACAACTCATCTGGTGTCACAGCGGCCGCTGTGAGCTATTGCGACTGACTCTTAAACCCTTTCGTCTTTCAGATGAAAGGCATCTTTCAGAGGACTGTAAACAGCTTCCATCATTGTATTTAAATGTCGCGTATTTCTGTGGCCCCCTCCAGTATCTCTGGACAATTTATTTACTCTCTGGAATGTACTACCTGGGGGAAATCGTGGGTTCTCCCTCCCGGGAGGATGGCTTGCTTGCCCAGAGATATACTCTATTTTTTTCCCTTGAAGAAAGAAAAAAAAAAAGTTGAAATTCCGGCTTTTCCCCCCTACTCTAGCTCCCTTTTCTCTTGATACTGGAAGCGCTTTGGTTCCATAGTTCTAACACTGTCCTTCTTCAGAGGTTTTTGGATTGGTTGGTTGGTGTTTTGGCTGGGGGGAGGGGTGGAGGAAGAAGGATAAGTGGGAGGGGGAGGGGAGGGGAGGGGGAGGGGAGGGGAGGGGAGGGGGAGGGAGGGGAGGGGGAGGGGGAGGGGAGGGGTGGGGAGGGGGAGGGGAGGGGGAGGGGAGGGGAGAGAGAGGGAGAGGGGGAGGGGAGAGAGAGGGAGAGGGGGAGGGGAGGAAGGTGTTGATTCCATTCTCTTGGCCTCCACATTGACTGGGTGCCACCAGTCATTCGATACCTTGTAAAACAACCAGGCAGGGAAGGAGGAGAAATTCTAGTCAGGGGCTGGGGTGCAGGGCGGGCTCTGGATACTTCACTTGCAAAAGAGCTGGCTTCTCGCCCCAGACGTCCCAGAGTGCTCTAGACTACCTGCCCCGCCTGGGAACTGGGTGCCCTTTGTAGAGAGCTGAAGCTTAAAAAACAAAACAAAACAAAACAAAAAAACCCATTCACGTTTTTATCCAATGGAAACTGTGGTAGGTGTGGCTACTACTTTATTATTAACAATGACAACAAAATAAGACTAAGGCAGCAAAACCTTATACTTGCCGGTGTTTCCGGAATAAGTACCGGCCCGCCAGTAGGAGGGCCAGCCCAGCCGCAGGCCTGGTGAATCATCCAGAAGGCCTGCGTACAGTTGCCTTCCGTGTGTGTCAATCATCTTTGAAGGGCGCCAGGCCCCACCGGGGAGGGGGAGAAAATCACAGACTTAGGGAGGGTAGACGGGGAACACGGTTTCTGAGTAAAAGAATTTGCAGGAAGTGACAGCGCAGAAAGCGTTTTCTAAAGCCATCGAGGTGATGGGGCTTCACTTGCTGTATTCAGATACACAGCCTTCTGCTCCTGTGGTTTGATGAATAAAAATTGAGAACAGAAGTGGAACCATGAGTGGAGCTTACTCCCAGAAACGGTGTATAAAAGGAAAGGAGGGCTTCCCTGGTGGTGCAGTGGTTGAGAGTCCACCTGCCGATGCAGAGGACACGGGTTCGTGCCCCGGTCCGGGAAGATCCCACATGCCGCGGAGCGGCTGGGCCCGTGAGCCATGGCCGCTGAGCCTGCGCGTCTGGAGCCTGTGCTCCGCAACGGGAGAGGCCACAGCAGTGAGAGGCCCACGTACCACAAAAAAAAAAAAAAAAAAAAGGAAAGGAAAAAGTAGATGTATCTCTCACACAGTAAGCCCCTCGACTTGGTACTCCTGGATTTAGAATAATCTTTAAAGATTAAAAAAAATCAATATGGGCTTCATTATTCCATTAGTGCTGTTGCATTATTTATGGAAATGCTATTTCTAAAGTACTGGTGGAAAGATATACACAATAATCATAAAAAACAAACACTAAATAAGTGCTTAGCTGGTGCTACTTAGTGTTGTAAGCACTTTGTACCACAATCCTATAAGTTAGGCACTATTACTATTTGCATAGACGCTGGAAAACCGAGGCATAGAGATGCTGAGCACTCGCTGAAAGCCAGCACAGCCAGCAAATGGCAGGGCCAGAGCAGTTTAACCCACTGGGAAAAAATGGGGAAAGGTTCTGATTTCATGCTCCCTGGACAACTTCCTGGACACTAATCAAAGTTCTTACCCATCCTCTATTCAGAAGGAAGTGTCCTGTAGAAGTAGCCCTAGGAAGTGTAGTTTCTGGGAAGGACTGTCTCCAGTTGCAAATGAATTACTAATCTGATTTATACACTGAGTATGTAAATATAGAACATATAGACATATGGATACATTTATACATATATTTATGAGAAAACACACCAGGAAATCCATCATCCCTGGGTGCATCCTCAAAATCATCTTTTTGGGGTCTGTCAAACCAACCCCAAGCAGGGAAGGCCAACTTGAGGGGCCCCTCCAGAATGATCGGTTGTAACTCTCTACGACATGATTTATGGTTATTTCTCTCTAAAACTTCAACAGTCTATCCCTTTAAAATCTGCAGATGTTATCAGAAGGGTCATAAGAGCATAGAACTACATACAACTGGATTATATGGACAACATAAAATTAAGTTCCAATACAACCACTACCAAGTTAGATGGTTTAGACCAGGCTTGGCAAACACTAGACACACGCCACTCAGTTTCCTCTTCCCATATCATTCTCACTGTCATTGCTAGAAGGCCGTGGTGCCCTTGAGCTCAGAGGTAACCTTGGAATCTTCAAGACCCAAGTCCAAGCACAATAGCAATTTCTATCCTTGGTTTGATAGAAATGGGAGGGATAATCAGGAAAGGAAAAGATTGGTGTTGGCTGGTGTCATTAGGCAAGATTTCATGGAGAATGGAACATGAATCAAACCTTTTAGGATTTGGAGAGATAGCTGAGAAGGGTACACAAATCCAGGCAGGACAGCAGGGATGATCCCAACTTGTGTGTGTTGGGGAGGAAGGTATGAGAGGGGCATGAGGGAAAGGACAAGACAATGAAAAGTGCACCTTGCTGGGGTAAAGAGGAGCCATCCTGTGCTTGGTTTGGATGGGTAAGGTGGGCCAGATGATAAAGAGCCTTAAGCGCTGACCCTTCACGTCTTCACATTACTGCTGGCTACTTCTCTCATGATGATTAAACTGTGAAAGGAAGAAAGAAAGACAGAAAGAGGGAGAAAGAAAGACAGGAAAGAAGAAAGGAAAAGAAAGGAGGGAGGGAAGGAAGGAAGGGAGGAAGAAAGAGAAAGAAATTCAGCATCTAGGGCATGGGTCATTTATTAAGAGCGACAGTATTTTTGGTGTTGAGCTAAACTTCTACGATATGCCATTTCGGCTACCATATGATCATCTCACTCTTTAGAAGCAAGCCTCCTTTGCCATCAACATATCCTGTAAACTTTGTTCTTTGGAGAGACAGGTGGAACACATTAGAAAGCTCTCTGAACTCAAGGCTGGTCCTGTCCTAGTTAGCCAGCCAGCTCACTTGGGCTTTTTGATTAGTCTGAATTCTTTTATGTATCTTGACAGGGAAATCTATGGGGGGAAAGGAGGTCTGTTTTCAAAGCTCTTTCCTTCTAGATCACTACAATGAAGGTTGGCATTCTCAAGGATTCTTCCCGGCAAGGAACTATTGCTAAGACCATACCTCAAGATTCGTCAGAACTACTTTAGCCCCTCTTTGCTTCCTTTTTCTTCCCCCACGGCATATTTGTAGAGTTGTCTAAGATGACTGAATGCCACAACAAAAGTGAACATATTCCATCTGATTTTAATAAAAGGCATCTCTTTAGCTGAAAGTATTTAGCGTTATGAGATGGAATTGCTGTACATATTGCATCATGTTGGCCTCAGTTTCTTTTTTTGAACTAGCTTAGCTCCAAATCTTTTATTGGATAATTACAAGTACTTAGCAAGGTACAAGTAAGCAGAACCCAGAGGGCAGTTATGGAAAATAATAGTGATAATCACAGATGTCAGCTGATGGGATAGAGGCCGTCTGGTTCTGTGTATGTGGAAGAGATTGCATTTCTCTCACAAACTCACAGACCATGTGTTATCTGGCTTGCAGATGAGCTTCTAGGATACTCGATGGATGTACAGTTTGGGAGCACTCTCTGGGTTGTCTGCTTTTGGCGAGAGAGCATGTACATTGGTCACTGGAGGTGGCACACACTTTGTGACTGTTTCCTACACAGACCTGCGGCCAGCACGGCACTCTTCTTTAGTAGAAAAAAGAAAAAAAGACATCATTATTGCTCTCTCTGTAAATGTCACAAGGCCTATATTCCACAAATGTAAATATCTATGTTTTTATGACTCCATCCTTGCATAAACCAGGTGGGTTATTCAATTTTTTGGCTGATGGTTGTTGCTATTTTGAAGGTTTTCGTATCTTTCTTTCTTGGTTCCATTATATATAGCTACTATAACTGACCCAATACCATGTGTCAAAGGTGTAAAATGTCTCCTCTCCTTCTGAACTTTGGCCTCATCCTGGGAGCTTCCATGTCCTTGTAGACAACCCCTCTACATCCTTGACCTTGTCAACTCTAAGGACATTTATCACTACTCCTCTTAAGCTGCCCATTTTTGGGGCCACCCCTTGGATTTTATTATCATGCAAAAATCTTCAATTTCAAGAAAAAAAATCTGAGAATGCTGCTCCCTCCTATATTCTTTTAGCCATTCACATTTTCCACTCTCCTACCCAAATTTTACCTTCCTCTTTGAATTGATTGTGATCGCTGGTTCTTGACTCCTAGAGGTTGCCCAAGAATATTGTTCCCTACTGTTTTCACTTCAAGCCTGTCTGGTCCAGATCCCACTTCCTTGCCTGCATCCTCAACTTCCTAATGGCCTGGCAGAACCAGGGTGCCAGGCTTCTCTCTTCCTATAAGCACGATGGTTGGTGCCACTCTATCTGTACGCTCTGCAATGCCAGCCACGCTAGTCAAGTCTCCTCGGCAATCCTCTGTGACTCTTCTCTGCAGCCATCCCACCTTCATTTCATTTGCCTTGCCTGGCACACTAGGCTTTTCATGACCTGGCCCCTGCCTGCCAATCATACCTCATCAACACCTCCACATCCTCTCCACCCACAGAATACCACTCATGCCCCAGCCCCCATGCCCTGGTAACACTGTGTTAGAGGGACTGCCCCCCCCCCATACCCCCATTTCCACAGGAGAGTGGTTTCCAAAGCAAACTCCGACCATGCTTCGCCCTTCACGCATTCTGCCCCTGCAAGTCCATCACTGGAAAAATGGAAAAAAAAAAACATAGGCAAGCTTGGCTTCTCTCCTCCCCTTTCTGTCTTGGGAGTGAGCCCGAGTTTTCCTCTGCAGCTCCACCTGCTGAGTCTTCCCCAGGCAGGCTTCTGTTTGAGAAGCTGCCGTGCCCAGATCTGCTCAGGCTGGGTGCCTTCAAGCTCTGTTTTCCCTTGTTCCAGGCCTCATTCTCCAATTTAGCTATTACCATTTGAAAGGCGATATTTTGGCCTCCATAATTACTCCTTTGAATTTTTCTCCAGTTATTCCAAACTTAGGAGAGTCACTGTTCGTTGGGGTCCCCTTGGATATCCCAAAAAACCTGAGTGTGGTTCCCATAACAACCAGGGTCTCTCACTGCTAGGCTCGTACCCATGCAGCACCATCTTAACAGTTCTTGCTCATTTACCATCGCCTGGATTGATGTTATGTACTTTTATATATTCTCTTACAGAATCCTGGCAGAAACCCCATGAGCTAGCTCTACTTAGCAGATGAGGAAGCTGAGTGTCTGAGTGGTAAAGTAACTTGTCCAACATGCCCAGCAGGTTACAGGCAAACCTGACACTCAGGTATTTCTCCTCCTTCAGCTTGGGTAACTCCTTCTCCCTCTTCATGTCTCAGCACAGATGCCACTTCCTTTATAGAATCTCCTGGCTTTCCGAAGCCGACATCCGCACCTGCGCTGTGCTCTCCTCATGCTCTACTCCAGCAGTTATTGTTCTGATTGTAATTTATTACAGACAATCCACTCTCTAGACAGCCAGCTAATGAACACGACTTTTCATAGACCTTCAGGACGTAGCCCAGGGCCTGGAAGGAACACAGCCCAGTGCCTTCAATAAATATTAGTTAAAAGAACTAAAGATGACTATAAAACAAGGGAAGGAATGAGGGAAGGGAGGGAATTCCCATTATTAGGTTAAATTTGGAAGTATTCCCTCCTTCCTTTTCCCAGGCGTCTGGGCTTGTAGACTTTGGGAAGGGAACTAACTTTATTACATTTAATTTTCACAGTAATACTACATTCTAGACATTCATTCTTCATTCATTCACTTATTCAAAGAAAACTGGTAAACACTGTTAAGGATGAGAAGAATCTCTGTTTTCAGGAACTCATAATCAATGGAGAAGCAGAGTTAAAGACAAAGGATTAAAGCACAAGTGGAAATTACCGGGTGCTTGTGCAGTTGCAGGAAAGAGGAAGGTCAGCTTGTTTCTTCTCATGTAAAGGCTTTAAGTTGTTAAAGAGTTTTGCCCAAGTTCACCCAGCTAGTAAATGACGGTGCTGACACTGGGGTGCAGATCTGTTTACTTTAGAGCCTGTAGCTTTCCCAGGCTCCACATAGCCTCGCCTTGGCCCTTAGCCAAGAAGGGGGCTCATGGGAACAGGGACTTGTCCTGCTTCTAGATTCTGTGTGTGTCACTCCAGAGACCCCGAGGCTTCTTACGCCTTAACAATTTTCATGAATGTAGAGGCGGGTTCTCTGAGTGGGTAGAAAAGCTAACAACTTCTCAAATGTGGTCTCAGAGTTTCATGCCCAAAGTCAGGACTGGCTGGCACCTTGAGAAGAACTTGAAAAAGACTTGTGCTCTCAGGTGACAGTAACATCTGTAGATATTTAGACAAATTGAAATTCCTTTAAAGAGGAGTTGACAACTTCGGTAAACCTTAGTTAAAATCCTCACCTCAAACTTCATAAGGTTTTTCAGTGTTGTATAATTTAAATCCCACTTAATTCTATTTTTTGTATACTCAGTCCTCAGTGAAGAAGACCATATGACCATTCTCTTCACAAACCCTCCATATACTTGCTGTCTTTTATGTTGTCTAATAGAGCACTCTGTCTAGGCCTAAGGGCCCAACTTCTTCAAACTTTTTCCTGAGAAAGTTGAAAGTTCATAATAACTAGTAACATACAGTGACGCACAGATACACACACAAAACGGCCCAGTAAGGGATGGCGTGGAAAAGGCAAAAGCAAGAGGGGAATCACGTTGCTGACTCCTTCGGGTGTGATGAGCACAGAAGAAGCTAACTTTCTAGATAGGGAAGTGTTTTCCTTCCCACTGAACTTTTGCTTCCATCCAAGAGAGGGCAGGTTCTCAAAAACGGGGATCATTGCCAAGAATCCTGTCCTTCAGTTCTCCTAAGTCAAAGAATATAAGAAAGGATATCAGGAAAACCACTCACCATTAATGTGGAGACAGCTCTTGGTCTGAATCTGACTAACAGAGTCTCAGCAAAGGGAAGTTCGTTTGTCTGTTCTCAGATCATGAGCAGGTGAAGATGCTCCTTCTTAGCTTGGACAATGAACCTGGATGGTTGCCTCTCTTTTCAGCCCTTCTTAGAGGTGAATTTCCCTGGGCACCTGCCACTACTCCATGATGAGGTGCCTGGAGTAAACAAGGGCGCTTCCTGGTGGTCGTGAAGCCACAGCAAGGTGGAGCAGTGAACATGGATTCCTGTGATGTGGACGAAGGCATCTCCATGGCCAGTTCTGGTAACTCTGGCTCCAGGAGCTGCCAGCTCCTCCCAAGTTCAGCGTGGAAGCTGCACTTCCAGTCGAAGTTTAGATTATCACAGAGTGATGAATACTTTCCCCTCCTACTCTCCCTCGCCAATTATGAGAAGGTGGGGTTGTTGTCATCGTAAACCTTTCCTGGAGTCCCCCATTACTGGGTGGCTCAACTAATCCTGCATTGGAGATGTTGACCTCAACTGCAACCAAGGTGCCA
This sequence comes from Mesoplodon mirus, assembly GCF_964341445.2. Classification (NCBI taxonomy): domain Eukaryota; kingdom Metazoa; phylum Chordata; class Mammalia; order Artiodactyla; family Ziphiidae; genus Mesoplodon; species Mesoplodon mirus. The sequence continues at coordinate 91,198,213 of NC_138977.1, forward strand.
AAGTGCAGACAGCAGAAGCTCATTCTCCCTGGGGTATGAGACTATCTGAAAGATGCCTGCATTTTATTTTCAAATCCATTCAGCTCAGTTCAATGAACATCTGCAGAGAGTTAAGAGTTAGAAGCAGTGTTATAAACCGGCCCGGGTAATAGAGGCCCCAGATCTCCAAGTTCTCTGTTTGTACTGCCTTAATTGAGGCTTTGTCAATATCAGTACTGGCCATCAGCCTAGGGCGGCTAGGCTGGTCTTTTCAGCTCAGCCTGTCCCCCTGAAGTGAAATGATCCATGTGGCAAGGGAGAGGCTGGCCTTCAGTCCTTTCTCCCACTTTCTCTGAGTCGCCCCAGGAGGTAGATGGGCAGTACGGCTTTGACAAGTCCTGCCACGGGTGTATTCCCACCTCTGTGTTGGGTGACTCTCACTAAAGTGTCTCCCCAGGGTGGCCAGTCCTTTTACATGATTTGGCTGCACCTGGATCAACACTGTTCACGTTCCATCCACCCACCTATAAACTCGCAGCTGTGACTATGGAGTGTGTGGGGCAGCAAGCCAGGTGTACCTCAGGATGCTTTTCTTCAATGTCATATAGCTGTGCAATTTTGGCAGAGGGGACAGCAGTCGTGCTGGGCATGTCCCCTCCTCATCTCTGCCCCAAAGGGATGCTGCGCACACCAACTCCTTTGAACTTGAACGTGGAAGAAGACCTGTGAGTCTTCTGATCTACCCTCTACCCATCTGAAGGTAGCATCGTCTCCAGAATAAAGGAACCAGGAACCACATGCCAGAGGTCACCAGCAGGTCAGTCCCAAGTGCTAGTCATCTCAAAGCGAAACGTTCTAAACTGATTGCCATTATTTCTCCCTGCCCCCATCCCCTCTCCTACAAATCTCCTTGTTCTATAGAAACTGTATACTACCTACCCTCTTCATCCGTGCTTAAATGGAAAGAGGAACATAGAAAGAGTAATCAGGGTCTGTCAATGCGCATGCCCAAAGTAATGGAAATGAAGTAACCCTCTGTAATGATCCAAGGATGGATTGACCCAAATGTAACAAGAGAGCTCTGCTGTCTATGATCCTGACACCACCATTAGGAGTTAGTCTGGGTCCTGTGAGAAATAGATGCCAGGATGAAGTTAAGCACACAAGGACTTAATTAGGGAAGATACCTGTGTGAGCGACAACAGGACAGGAGCTGAGAAAGGTTGGGAGAGCACATGGAAAAGCTTAATCATGTGTTTGTTGAATGAATGGGTGGATGGGTGGATGGATGGATGGATGACTGTATGAATGAATGGGCAACGTATAGTTTGGAAAGGGAAAGAGAAAGGAAGCATCTGGGTACAAAATGATGTGAATTAGCAGAGTTGCTATTAAGTTATAGGCAGGGTAGATATTCAGCTGAGGCTGTACGGGCTGTTTACTCCTGACATCTCTTCTGATTGTTCAGGTCTATTCAGACTGGTTGATGCCTGTGCTGTACTGATTGTTAAATATTTTGAGAATCATCCCTAGTTACATGGACTATCATATCGCCTAGAATATCTGGTGATGTTTTCACAAACGGAAAGTTACTTATTTCTGATGGCCATTCCACCGCAACATGGGGCCACCACACATACTAAGAATTCTCGCAGATGGTGGTGGTGCCATAATCAGGGGAGCCACCCAAATTCATCTGTTGTTCTGTGACTCTGATGGAGGGCAATTTATCAAATTGAGGTTATGTCCATTCCAAGTTTCTGAGGAGCTGCTGAGTTTTGTTCTACTCTCCCTAGGAAAGAATTTATATTACTTTCCCCCCCCCTGCCCCAGTAAAAATATACCAGCAACCAACGCTGGTGGACTTCTTTGTTCTCTTATCATAAGCACGGGACGGCCTCTTTAAACTGGAGAGTATTTGAAGAAAAAATAAACTGAGACCAAATGAAATGTGACCTGTTATTAAAGTTTTTATACTCACAACATGCTGAAGTAATGGGAATACCTGGGGGGCAAACTGATGAAATGTCTAGACTTAAAAGCCAGGTGGACAAGAAGCAGAACTGGCAGATCCCATGAGGATGTGGGAGTTGGAGACAGGGGGGGAACAAGAGAAGGGAACCCAGGAACCCCTGGAGATTGTACCAAGGACTCTGAACTCTCATGGACGGTGGTATTGGGGTTTAGGCCAAGTTTAACTAGCGCTCCAAAGAGTATATAAGAGGGTACACCTGGTATCTGGGGTGTACTTAGGCTAGCTGGATTTGTTGTTGTTTCTTTTTTTTTTTTTTTTTTGCGGTATGCGGGCCTCTCACTGTTGTGGCCTCTCCCGTTGTGGAGCACAGGCTCTGGACGCGCAGGCTCAGTGGCCATGGCTCACGGGCCCAGCCGCTCCGCAGCATGTGGGATCTTCCGGACCAGGGCACGAATCCATGTCCCCTGCATCGGCAGGCAGACTCTCAACCACTGCACCACCAGGGAAGCCCTGGAATTGTTGTTTCTTGTAACCAGAAATGAATTATGAATATCAGTCCAAAGTCAGAGACAGACTAATTTGGCTTTCATATAATTCTCCAAGACTGAAAATCTGTGCCCATGTCTGGGATGGGGCTGAACCACTTGGGTGGGAATAGCAGGTCACAGGTCACCAAGAAAAGAGCAATGCAGGAGCAGGAAACTGGAAAAGATGACGCTTTGGAGGTATAGAATTCTGAGGGAAGTGACATGCTTTCTTACGTGCATTTAAACTCCCCTTCCAGAGTAATAGAGTGGTTTCATTTTCTGACACAGGGCACAAGCTCTCTTTCTCTCAGAGTTCTAGTCATTGCTTCTCTCCTGCGTGGTAATGCCTTCACCCACCCACTGAAACACACACTGCCGGTAGCCCGGTAGCCCTGAGTCTGCACTGTCCCTCTGCTCATCCGGGAAATGGCCCCTTTTCATAAGCTGTTTTCAATGACTGGATTTGACTCCAGCACCTGTTTGCCACCCAGACTGATACAGTGGCCCAAAGTCACACACAGCCCTCTTCTTTCCTCTGTACCAAACGTCTGCAGGAAAGAATAGCTAAAAATCCCTGCCTCTTTTTGTGGCAGGTGAAGACAGAAATGAGTTTAGGGCTGGGCAGCGGAAAACTCAAGGAATTTAGACTGGAGATATCCCACCTCAGATATTGATCAAACTTGTGAAAATTAGGGAAAAGAAAAAGCTTAAAAAATAAAATCAAACCAATCATAAATGAATTGGAGAGAAGAAGTAGAATTAAGCATATCCACCATCATGAAGAACATGGCATTTCCTCGTCACTCCATCAAAACCGCACACCCTCAGCCAAGGTACCAATGATGTCCTGTTGCCAGATCCATGCCGATTCTCAGTCCTCATCTACGACTTTTCCCTTTCACTCTACTCCAGCCACTCTGGCTTCCTGGCTTTTCCTCGTACACAGCAAGCATACCTCCACCTTACAACTTGGTATTGGCTGTTCTTCCTGCTTGGAACACTTCCAGGTTCCAGGTGTCCACATGGCCTGCTTCCTCCCTCCTTTAATTCGGACTCAAATGTCACCATCTCAGTGGGGTCTATCATGACCACTCTATTTATAATTACAAACTCCTCCCCCTTGTACTCCCAATCTTATATACCCTGCTTTACTTTTACTTTTTTCCACATCATTATCACTTCTAACATGTTATGCTAATTGCTTATTTATTATGTGTATTGTTTATTGCCTGTCTCCTCCCATAAAATTTCTTGAGATCAGGGATCTTTGTTTTTTGCACCAATGCCCAGATATAGTCTAAGGCATAGTAGGCGCTCAATAAATATTTGCAGAATAAGTAAATTTCAGAGGCATTCAAACACAAACTTTAACTAAATGCTGTTAACATGATGAAACAAGGGCAGGAAAAGAGGCAAACGAAAAGATAAAAAGACCTGAAGTAGCATATTAACATCAGCAAAGGTAAAATTTAAGTTTAAAATCACTAAACAGGACCAAAAAAAGATATTCCATTATGATAAAAGACACTTTTTATAAGGAAGGTATAACAGTCATAATCCCATTTGCATCAAACACTAAAGTATGCATCAAATGTTAAACATCTAACTATAAACCAAACACTTTTAGAAATATAACAGCAACTTGATTTTTAAAAAACACAGTGCTGGTGGATAACTTTAGGATGCCATTAGAATGACCTTGGAATTTTGAACAGAAAATCAGACAAGACAAAAGAGATGCACAAAAATAACGCAAGGTGATGTAATGATCTATAAGAGTTGTTGAAAGGATCTAAAAATACTTGAGAATAGAATCAAGTAACAAAAAGATGAACAGGCTTTAAACAAGTGCTAAAGCAACTTCTCTCTCCTCACATACTCATCAGAGAATTAAGGGAGAATCCAAGGAACCTGGATCACAAGATCACTGCAAGACTTGGAGTCTCCATTAGCCTAGTGAAGTGGAAGCTGCCAGGTCAGTTATGGTCTATGACCAGAACTTGTATAGCATAACTTCCTCCATATTCTAATGGTAGAAAGAGTCACAAGGCCACCCAGATTCAAAGGGATGAAAAAATACTTTCTATTTCATAATGGGAAGTGTCAAGGTCACATTGAAGAGCATATGGGATGGGAATTGGTAGGGTGGTGTGGTAGCCATTTTGGAAAATACAATCTACTACAACAGATAATTGAAATACTTAAAAAGAAATTTTAATATATTATCTTTACAATTTACCATGCAGATGAACATGTTAAAAAATTTAATAAGTTAAGTTATAAAAGTACCCTAAGAAGGGATTATATATATGTGTGTGTGTGTATATATATATATATTTTTTGCTAGCTTTATAAATTAAATAATAATGTTTGTAAATTACACTTAAAATCTAAGTAGGTGGATTCTTCTTAGAATATAAAAAACTGGAAAGAACATCACTCGCACCCTAAGAAAAAGTAGAATAATCTACAAAATCATAACTCTTCTGGGGTCCATTAGTGACCTGAAGTTGTAGGGCAACCAGCTAGCCTGAAATCTAAGAGAAGATAGGCACTTCCAAGGAAAAAATATGAGTACTAGCTAATCTGAAGCAGAGCACGGGAAGAAGGCAGATCTGCCGTGAAAGCAAGTAAGAAAAATTCAGCTAAAATCTGTAGTAAATTTCTAAAGTCAAGTTTGGGCTATCATGAGAGTATAGACACCCTGGAGTCACAGGCAAAAAGAGGAGTCATACCTAATGTGGAGGCTCTTCTCCACAGACCTCCTGCGAAAGACTGGTGCAGGGTAGAAGGTGGGAGAAATGCTTCCTCATGGATCAGGCCTGTGGAAGTAAGATAAGAAAGATCAAACTTCTCATCAGAAAGGAATAAAGCCTAAGGCAATGGGGGAACATCTTTAAAATGCTGGAAGGGAAAAACTGTCAACCCCAAATTCTACACCCAGTGAAAGAGCCTTGCAAATATGAAGTGAAATTCAGACTTTTTCAGATAAACAAAGACTTAGATCATTTATTACTAACAGACATGAACTACAAGAAATCTTAAAGGGATTTCTTTAGGGAGAAGGAACATGATTTGAGACAGAAACTTGGATTAACACAAAAAATGAATGGCACTGGAAATTGTAAGAATGAATGGACTGTGGAACTCAGTACACTTGACATCATTTTGGGAGCACATCTGTAATCCAATGTGATTATACAGGCTACTTAATTTGCCTGAACTGCTCTGAAGGAAATTCAGCATTCTAAAGTATAACGAGAATGGTTATTTATGTATTATTTTGGGGAAAAGACAACTTAGTTAAGGAAGAATGAGATTGGGACTAAGTTTATTAAAGGGCAAAGAAATTTTAATTTGTGTGGTCAAATGTTAAAAAAAAAGTAATGGAGATAAGAAAAATACAAGGAAGTAAAATGAGCATTGAAAATCTAAAGAAAAAAAGGATTACATTAAAAAATCTATCACTTTAATAATTTAAAGCTTAAATTAAAAGAAAATAGTACCAGAATAATGTTCTGACACATGAGCCATCCTCAAAAACACCTAAAACTTACACTAACCCAAAATATCTCTTTGACTGTATTGGACAATTCTGGAGAAAGAAGGAAATAAGGACATAGATGAATTGACTAATTCTTTTTGTTTACAAACAATTAATTTTATAGCATTTGGTATGTGCTAATGTCTATTCTACGTACTTTATGAATATTAAATAATTTAATCCTCACAAAGACCCTATGAGGTAGATACTATTATTTACATCTTACAAATGTGGTCAAGGTCACATAGTAAGTTCAAGATTGAAAATAAACATATTTCCCCTAAAGTCTTTGCTTTTAATCTCTGTGCCATACTGCTTCCCAATACAATAATTGAACAAAACTCTACATTTCAAATAAAGATAATTTTCATAACTTTTTATATTCTGCGGAACACTTATAAAGACTGATCATGTAGCTGGCTACAAAGAAAATTTCTGAAATTCAAAAAATAAAGATTTTATAGGTTATATTATCTGATCCTAATTCAATGAATAAGAAAAAAAATTATGAAAAGATGACCAAAAACTGTCTACTTGAAAATTAAGAAATACTTAGAAATATTTGACTTAAAGAAGAATCAAAAGGGAAATTACCAACCATCTTGAAAGGTTGCCTTGAAAAGGCAACCTTTGTAAAATACTCTAAGACTCTATGAAATTATACTAGAAAAATTTTACAACCAAAAAGCCCTTCCTTGTGAAAGAATAAATATGAGAAGTAAAGAAACTAAATCCACATTCTAAGAAATTAGAAAAAGAACAATAAAGAGTGATTATAAAGGCAAAATCTTAATATAATAGGAAGGAAAAAAGTAGTTGAATACATAAATAAATTTAAAATCTTGTTGTATTAAAAATCTGTACACTTGATAAACAACCTAATTTTTTAAAAGGAGAAAAAGCAAAATTATAAAAGATCAGGAAGTAGAAAGAACATATTAAAATGACTAAACATATTAAAAGAAAATATAATTTGAAACTTTATGGCAACAAATTTGAAAACTGGAAAAAACATTGAAAGGAAGAAGAAAAATGATCTATTTTTGCAGATGATATGATTGTAAACCTAGAAAACCCAAAGGCATCTGGTAAAAATCCCCTAGAATTAAGCAGAAAACTTTGTAAAGTAAATGGATCCAAAAATATGCCAAAAAAAAAATCATTAGCTTTTCTCTACTCTAGCAATAAAATAGGAATGGAAAAAAATCATTTAAAATCAACCCCTATGGAATATTTGGATATAACAAAAAAAAAGGAAATAACAAAATCATACTAAAATATGTAAAAGGAGAAATGGAAAGACATGCCATATTCTTGGATGAGAAAACTCAATGCCATAAAAATGTTCCCTCAAATTGTGTATGGATTTCATGAAAACTCACAATAAGGTGGGTATTTTGGTTGTTTGTTTTTGGCAATTGCATAAAGTGATCTTAAAGTTTCTAGGAAAAAATTAAACACTAAAGAAAAGCTAAGTAATTTTAGAAAAGTAAAAATGGAGCAGAGACTTCCTCACCAGTTATTAGAACTCTGTAGAAAGCCACTGTATTCAGATAAGCACCTTATTTGATCCCAGTTTGATTGCACATTCAAGGATATAGTACAAATATATGAGTAAAAATATAAAGATAAAGCAAAGCTCTTGCGAGAAAATCTATTAGATTATATGTACTATATTGTGCAGGAAAACTTTCCTGATCAAAACTGAGAAGTCAAAAGCTACGAGAGAAAAGATAGGCATATTTAACTCTAAAATTATAACTTTTAAAGCAAAGATATCATAAAAATATCATTGACCATAGTAGGTTTGCAGAAATACATATCGTGCAGATACTATATTTAATTTTTATAATATACAAATATTTATTATAATTTGACAAGAGAAAGAAGAACAAACCAGGGGACTTCCCTGGTGGTCCAGTGGTTAAGACTCCATGCTCCCAATGCAGGGGGCCCAGGTTGGATCCCTGGTCAGGGAACTAGATCCTGCATGCCGCAACTAAGAGATCCTGAATGCCGCAACAAACATCCTGAAGATCTGTCATGCAGCAATTAAGACTCGGTGCAGCCAAATAAATAAATAAATATTAAAAAAAAAAAAAAGAACAAACCAGTAGGAAAATGGACAAAGTCTGTGAATGGGCAATTTACAGAAAAGCAAATCCAAATGTCTGAGAAACAAGGAAAGATCCTCAAATTCACCCAAAGTGAGGGGAATGCAAATTAACAATGAGATATCATTTTATACCTACCAAATTGTCTAAAATTTAAAAGATCTGAAACACTTCTTGCTGGCTGGGTTGTAGGAAAGGGATCACTTTCATGGTCAGAATGAAAAATGCTACAGCCTCTTGGGGAAGCAGTATGGCGATATCTACTTCAAATTTAAAATACATATACTTTTTAGGCCAGAAATCTTTTTCCTGGGAAACTCTCCAATAGAAATAAAGTCACTAGAACATAAGGGTTCATATAAAGTGTTTTCTTGGAAGGAGGGAGTTGTTTTATTTTTTTCAAATTGTCTGTGAAAGCTACAATGTTTCAAGCAATAGGGAATGGCTGAATAAACTATGGCGTAGCCTATGATAGAACAACACAGCCATCAAGAAGAATGACATAGAGTTCTGCTAATTGACAGGAGGAATTTCAGAAGGTATTGTTGACTGAGTAAAGCACAGTGCAGAAAAAAAAGGGTAATATTTTTCTATTTTTGTAAAACAAACAATGATCAGAAAGCACCTGTGTGTGTATGTGTGCATCTTTATATGATTATATAGCCATGGGTAAAAATAGGAAAGATACATATTAGATCATTAATAAGGGTTATCTGGGTAGGTGGTGGGTTGGGAATTGATATGCTTGTAAGAGAAGGGGAGGCGCCAAGCCTAAAAAAAGGAAACAAACAAAAAGACCACCCACACATGACCACACACATGTACCTATGCTTAAATCCATCACATACATGCATTTGTGAAAATGTATGAATGTGTATTGTTCAGATATATAGAGCTCACCCGGCCAGTTCAAAGGACTCTGCCTCCCAGATAACTTTTTCCTTTCTAGGAACATTTGCTATTCCATTTGTACCCCTGTACCAAAACATTCCCCAGGCAAGAATTTCTGATTCTGGGATTCCCATTCTTAATTCTAAGACCTACCCTCCCATGGCATAGTGTTTCATCTCGGAAACAGTGCTCAGAAAGGCTCCAACTTCCTTCTAGAAATGAATATCTTTTGGCCTTTCTACCTCTGTCCCTTCTTGTCCATACTTCCTTCTGTGAAATGATTCCCAGGTTAACCTTTGTAAGTAAAGCAAATCACACCATTTGGGGCAGCTTCTCTAGGGGGGCCGGGTCACGGTTCTTCTTTCCCCACAACAGAGAAGCCAGAAGGCGAAGGTACCTGGATAATGACCAGTTGCTCTTTAGGTCATAAGTCCAAGAACTTTAAAAGTTGTCTAAGTTGTGAACTTCTTCAGAATCAAATATGAGGTAAAATATAAGAAGACAAGAAAACGAACTCGAGATACCATTGGTCAGCCCACGCTGCTGACCGACCCCTCGGTGTTTACAGAATGTTTACTAGTTTCACATTCCGTGCTCACATCCACCTGCTTCCCTCCGCCTCCTTGTGGTGGAGCAATTTCCTTCACTTCAAAGGAAGCTCCAGGTGCAGGGAGGACCCAAGGGGTGTGGCCCACCCTCAGAATCTGGCTCCTCTTCTTAATGAAACATGTCCTCTCTTCATCTTATCCCAAGTTGACTTTTGGAGCTATTCCTCAATTCATTCATCTGCTTTTGAACTCTGTGAGAAAGAAATGTAGTTTTCTTTTTTCCTCAAGTCACTGACCCTAGATTTGTCATGACGTTTCAAACTGATTAACCGCAGAAACAGGAGGGATAATTACACGTCACTAAAGAGGAAATGACACAAGTTAAAGGAAGGTGAATAGGCTGTGGGAGATTAATTTTAAGCCATAACTTTTGGGATGGTTTGTTAATGCAGAATTAGTTAACTGATGCTGTGTCCAACCTCTTTGCCATAGGATATGCTTCTCCCAATAAGAATTAGGGACCATTTCTCCACCCCTGTGAATCTGCCTGCACTGGCCTTGGCATGCCGTGGGAGTTTCAGAGCCTAGGCATTGAGGGACTTTGCAGCTTCCACTCTTGCCCTCCTGCAACCCTGAGATAGCCATGCTGTAAAGAAGCTCAGGCAAGTCTACTGGTGAATGAGAGACCTTTGGAAGAGAATGGAGGCTCTCACGAATGGCCAGCACCTACTCCCAGACATGGGAGTGAGGCCATCTTGGACCTTCCAGCTGAAGGCAGCCTCACGAGTGATCCCAGGCAAAATCTACAGAGAAGTAGCTCAACCAACCCCCAGAATTATGAGAAATAATAAACGGTTGTTGGTTTAGTCACTGAGTTTTGAAGTGGTTTGTCATACAGCAATAGCTGATTAATAGAGTGGCTTGGATGTTTTAATTGAGTATCTATCTTTTCTTCCTCTAGTCTAGTGTTTCATGTATAACAGGGCTCCTTTTTAAAATTTTTTTCCTAGAAATCTGGGAAAACACATTCTCTGCATGGACACAACTAACTCCTAAATACCATGTATTTAATAGTTCCTGGGAGGTAGATGATTGCAAAGGCAGGCACTACATCTTATATCTACTCTTCAGTATCCCATACACAGGATAGTGTGGCTGGTGGGAGGTTAGCACATGTTGACCAAGTTAAGTGTCTCCTGGGACACCTGTTGCTGCTTCCATCTCATTTTCTTAATAACTGTGTGTGTCACAAAACGAATAGTGACGTGTTGTTGCTTTGGTTTAGCTGGCCAGCTCTGCAGATGTTCCCTTGTTGCCTCACTTTTCCACATAGAAGGCTCTCAAAGATCCCAACACGGAAGAAGACAGCCTCTCGCCACTTGTGGAGGAACTGATCTCACTGGTCAAGAGTGTACTGATTATAGTACTACTAGTGACAGGAGCGGCAGAAGCAGCAGCTACTGTTTACTGAGACCTTATCAATATGCCAGTCATCACGCTAGTCGCTTTACATGAATTAACTAATTCAGTTAATTAGTAGGCTGTCATTTCCATAAGGCAACTGAGGCACAGGTGGGCTCATTTAGCTGCCGAAGCTAGCACGGTTACATGGCAGAGCCTTAGTGCTTAGCAAACGCTCTGACTCTTCGTGGCTAATTGTATAGTTACAGCTGAAAGGTTTAAACTAAGGAATATTAAACATAGTCATTTATAAAAGTTATCTAGCAAGAAATCACCTACAAATGACAAGCTCCAAAACTTTTAAATATCACTGTACTTCTCATTAGTCAAGAAACAAGTATTACTGAGAGTATGTGTCTGTGTGTGTACACAGAAAGTTATAAAACATATAAACAAATACAAAAAATAACATCATATAAGAATCTTGGCTTTAAAGGCATTTACACTGTTTTGAAGAGAGCAGACCTATACGATGAAATGGCCAAAGAATAAGACAAGATACAACTAAAAAAAGAGCAACGTAGTTCTGAGACCTCACCTCTTGCAGGGAAGGATCTGAGTCATATTTCAGATCTCCCTTTCACCTCGAAGCAAAACCACAGCTTTCATGTTTGGATGTCACGGCACTAAAAGATGGTTCAATAACCCAGACTAACCTGTGTTAGCAACTAGAGTAATCTCCAGGAAAGAATATTTACTTTGGGATTAAGATGATCAAAACTGATTACTTTTCAAGAAGCTTAGCAACCCAAAGCTGAAAATACAGCTGGGGAAACACTTGAATGTGGGTCCATAAAAACTCCAGTGAAAAATCCATCCTTCTGCCTCATGATGTGGATACTACACAACATACATGAGCCTATGGGGAAGCAGTTAATATTTTTATACAACCTTGTCGGTGAAGAGAAGAGAAAAATGTAGAGAGACATGCCCACCCACATCTTTGATGTGTGTAATGTAAATATCTTTCTTGTTTTATTGAAGTAAAGGCTAAAGGATTCCGTTAAGTCCACCTAGTAAATTGTAACATGGGGATATTATAACCAAACTTGTAAAAATCTGATTTATCTTCTCAAAATTTAGTGCCAGTAGAATTATTTTTGTTGGGTGAAAAATAACTCTTCTATTTTTTGACCAGCAGTTAATAGAATTGGAGCCAATTTTCTCTATATAGGATTATTTTGACCTTTCTGTCCCTGGAAGGATAGGCCTCTATATATTAACAATGATTATCTCTGGTAGTATGATTAGGAATTGTTGGTTATTTACTTCTCTTTGCTTTTCATTATTTTTGAAATTTCTCAAAATAGCATATATTGTTTTTATAACAAAAAGATATTGATTTTTTAAAAGCAATCAACCTACCTAATTTCCTTACTGATAGACATTTCTACAGTATTCAAATAATTTGCCCTTAACTACTTTGCCTACCAAATAAATCCTCATCTTCATTTTATTTAAAAACAATTTTCCAAGGAGGATGGACCTAGAATCTGTCATACAGAGTGAAGTAGGTCAAAAAAACAAATACCATATGCTAACGTATATATGTGGAATTTAAAAATACGGTACTGATGAACCCCATGGCAGGGCAGGAATAAAGATGCAGACGTCGAGAAGGGTCTTGAGGACACGGGAAGTGGGAAGGGTAAGCTGGGACGAAGTGAGAGAGTGGCATGGACATATATACACTACCAAATGTAAAATAGATAGCTAGTGGGAAGCTGCTGCATAGCACAGGGAGATCAGCTCGGTGCTTTGTGACCACCTAGAGGGGTGGGATAGGGAGGGTGGGAGGGAGACGCAAGAGGGAGGGGATATGGGGATATATGTACGCGTATAGCTGATTCACTTTGTTGTACAGTAGAAACTAACACAACATTGTAAAGCATTTATACTCCAATAAAAATGTGGAAAAAACAAATTTTCCTTTCCAGAAGAATTCTTATGATCAATTTTCACTGATACCTAGAAATTTATGCCAAGGCTAAAAAAACCTTGATACAGGACTTGAGCCTTGGAAAAAAAATTACTGTGAGGAGGAAAGAAATTGTGCCTTAAAAATTTTTTTTCAGATGACTTGCTGTGTAGTTCATTAGCAAGAGACACAAGAAGTACTTTCTAAAATAATGGTCCAGAGCCTTGCTCTTTGAGATAACAAGGCTCTGTTTTTGCAGGTGGCCTTCTACTCAAAGAACAAAAACTGGAAGCATCCATTGAATTGCCCTGTTTACATGTGTTGAGTCATGCTAATGGAAGAGAGCTAATCAAGCGCTGGGTACAAAGCCCTTTATGTAAAGGAAAAGGACTAGCTTCAGTTTCACTAACCCCAGATGCAAACACTTTCATGTGTCTCTACAAAGACTCGAACCTACCGAGGAGGATCCTGGAGGTAGATCAGGCCAATAGAAGGATCATGTGAGCCAGAAATGTGAGCCACATACAGAATTTTAGATTTTCTAGTGGCCACATTTTAAGTAAAAATAAACAGATAAGTAAATTTTACCACTATATTTTATTTAACTAAATATATCCAAAATAGTATCACTTCAGTATTAGAAAGGTCTTTCGATAATGTACATTCTTTTTTTACAAACAGTCTTTGAATTGCAGTGTATATTTTACACTTACAGCGCAGCTCACTTTGGACAAGCCACATTTCAAGAGTTCAGGAGCCACACGTGGCTAGTGGCTGCCTTACTGGACAGTGCAACTCTAAGATGAAACTGTTATTCTCACCAAGTAGGATTACAGGGTCTGAAGTAATCTTTTTACATTGAGATATAATTCACACACTGAAATTCATCCTTTTAAGGGTACAATTCAGTGGTCTTTAGTATCATCACAAGACTGTTTATCACCACTCTCTGTCACCACAATCTAATTCCAGAATATTTTCATCATCCCCAAAAGAAATTCCATACCATTATCAGTCACTCCTAATTCTCTTCTTTCCCTAGCCCCAGCAGCTACTAACCTACATTCTGTCTCTATGGATTTGCCCCTTTTGGACATTTTATATAAATGGACTCATTTATATGTGGTCTTCTGTATCAGACTTCTTTTACTTAGCATAATGTTTTCAAGTTTTATCCATGTCGTAGCATGTATCAGTACGTCACTTCGGTTTTTTTTTTTTTTTTTTTTTTTTTTTTCAGTACGCAGGCCTCTCACTGTGGTGGCCTCTCCCGTTGCAGAGCACAGGCTCCGGATACGCAGGCCCAGTGGCCATGGCTCACGGGCCCAGCCGCTCCGCAGCATGTGGGATCTTCTCAGACCGGGACACGAACCCGTGTCCCCTGCATCGGCAGGCGGACTCTCAACCACTGCGCCACCAGGGAAGCCCACGTCACTTCTTTTTAAGGTTGAATGCTATTCCCTTGTATGGGTATATACCACATTTTAACTATTCATCAGTTGATGGCACTTTGGGTTCTTTCCACATTTTGGCTACTATGAACAATGCTGTTATAAACGTTCATGTAAAAGTTTTTGTGAGAACATATGTTTTCAGTCCTACTGAGTATATACCTAGGAATGGAATTGCTGGGTCAAATGGTAACACTGTGTTAAACTTTTTAAGGAAAAACTTATTAAACTGTTAAACTGTTTTCCAAAGTGTTTGCACCACTTTACGTTCCCACCAGCAGCGTATGAAGGTTCCAATTTCACCACTGTTTGTTATTGTCTGTCTTTTTTTATTATAGCCACTTTTTAACAAATGTGGAGTCAGCTAGTGTTTCACAGATTAAAAAATATTAAAACTGTGCTTACAAAAATGCAACAGGGGCTATGATATTCCTACAGGTTTCAGAAATGAATGATTAGGCTCACATTTGCCAAGTTTACCTGTAAAGAAACACACTGCAGCTTTGTTACAAAGCTGTTTTATTCTCTCTGTGCCATCAGCCATTGAGGTGAGTTCTTTCAGCAACAACAATTAATACTTATCAGCAATTCCCCAGTGTTTTATATATATTAGCTCATTGAATCCTCACAGTGGCCCTAGGGGGTAGGTGTTATAATTACCACCTTCATTTTATGGTGAGCATTCTGAGGCCTGGCGAGGTTAACTAATTCCCCAAGATTCCACAGCTTAGGGTCCATGCTTTTAAGACATTAACTTACTTTATCTCATTTGTTAACACTGCTTGGTAGGAAGTAATCACAGCTGCATCTGCATCACCTGTGAACATGTTAAAGCACAAACTCTAGGGCTCCAGCCCAGAATTACTGCATCACAAACTCTGAGAGTGGGATCCAGCAATTTCTGTCTTAACAAGCTTTCCGTCATTTTTATGTATGTGAACATTTGAAAACCACTGATCTAGAGCAAGAACATCACAGGATCATAGTTTATGGACAAACCCCTATGAGTCAGATACAGTGGCAGGTGTTAGATGCATTCAGTCTTGAGGCTTCAACACTGAAAAGGACATTACTGTCCTTCTAGTGCTTAGAGTCAAGTGAATTTGATAGACGGTTGGCTCAGCCTTACCTTATACTGTGATTGGCTCTAAATTAAGGTATGCACGTAACGCTCCGCCCAGGGAAGGGTGAGAAAACTTCCCGGAGGAAATGCCTTATTGAGTTTCCAATAAACTTAGAAAGCCGACATCAGTTTCAGGTTGTTCAAGTCTATTTGTTACTCCTGTGACTTTCCGGAGAGAATCCGAATTCTAGAGCATGACCTTCAAAATACTTTACTAACGGGCTCCTACTTCTTTCCCTACTTCATCTGCTCCGTAGCTCCTTGCTACTCAAAGCGGGGGGCGGGGGGGGGGCACAGCGCGCTAACATCACCTGGGAACTCGTTAGCAATGCAGAATTTCAGAGCTTACTCCTGACTTACAGAATCTGAACCTGCATTTGAACAAGAACCCCAGGTGATCTGCATGCATACTGAAGTTTCAGAAGTACAGCTCTAGCTACGGGAAGGACCGAGCCATTCTCCAGAACTGCCCAACTATAACCTCTGTGCAGCACCATCTGTCCAGAATGTCCTTCCCTCCTTTGGCTTCTCTGACCCCCAGAGAAGTTGGACATCCTTTCATGACAGCACCCGGACTGCAGGTTGTTTATTTACTTGTCTTCAGTACTAGACTGAGAGCATCTCAAGGTCAGGGAGATCATTTTATTTTCCTCTGTAATTTGCAGGGATTGGGGACTTACTTGCCGCGTTGCACATAATGGGTGCTCAGTCAATGTTCCTTTGATGAAACAACGTGTGGATGAATGAGATGTGACAAGTACTCAATGTAGACACCACATCTTGGGTGAATTTTACCTCAGGACTTATACTCCCCTCTGTCACAGTCACATAATTCTGGTTTGTTTTCTGGTTCATAAGCATCAGAGAGAACCAGACAGAAACTTAGGGCAACAGGGGACTGGGAAGTGGCCAGGAGTTAAGAGAGAAAATCTAGTTTGTCCTTTTGAAAAGATTGCTTTACGATTTCTCATTATATATATATATTTTTTTTGGTGGGGGGTACGCGGGCCTCTCACTGCTGTGGCCTCTCCCGCTGCGGAGCACAGGCTCAGCGGCCATGGCTCACGGGCCCAGGCGCTCCGTGGCATGTGGGATCTTCCCAGACCGGGGCACGAACCCGTGTCCCCTGCATCAGCAGGCGAACTCTCAACCACTGCGCCACCAGGGAAGCCCTGATTTCTCATTATATTTTGATTTACCAGATCCCACATCAAAAGACAGAGACTGGGACCTGACAGGAAGGAGCACGGGGTTGAGAGCTGGCTTCTGAATACAGTGATGATCAGGGGTGAATCACTTTGGCCCTTTCATTTCACCTCCTGGGGCTCTGTCTCCTCATTAATAGGTGAGGGAGTTGGACTAAGCAGTCCCTTAAGTTTCCCCCCACCCCATCATAGATCGCTTTAAACACTAAAGTTCTAATATTTGTTAGATATTAATGTAATCTAATGTAGGCAACTTTGGGAAATTAAGGTTTTATTTGAACAGATCTCTGGAGGATAATCAGTTTTCAAAATCTCTTTCATAGGCAAGTAACACTAAGCTATCTGCTTCCCTTATTTCCGTAGACATTTTAAAAAACACGGTATATTATATTTTAAGGTTTTCATGAGAAGGAAACTATTGAATGGAACCTGCTTCAGAAAGATGTAGGCGTGTCATAAGCCAGGAAGCGTGGATTTTGGTCAAGAAAGTTGGCATTTGCAATAAACCCAACTTTGTTCTGAGTGATTAAGTACTTTAGAATCCCCACTGATGCCTCAAAGAGTGCATCGATTAGAAAATACTGACAAATTCCACAACACTAGCCTTGCATGTTAAGGCCCCGGTGTCGCGGGAGGGAACAGTGAAGCCCTGTTGGCACACACTGGGTGGCTCTCACACACAGAGACCGTCAACCTGGCTGGCCTGGGGAGACTAGGGCTCCCCTTGTTTCTCTATCACTCCCCCACCCAAGGGCTGGCAAAGGACCATTATCTCTCATTCTGACATCGGAAGAGAGAATCTGAATGCCAGGAAGGAAGTTTTCCAAATCGGTATGAAAACAAAATCCTCTTATTACAACAGGATACAGTAAAGAAAACAAAGAACGATGCTCATGAGAGGGAAAAGGTTTAAAAGTATAAACAAAACATTTCTGAGAAAACAAAAAATTTCTGAGAAAACCAAATACCCCTAATGCAGCACAGTTACTTGTACTTGCTGGGGAAAAACAGCATCTCTGGAGAGATGAGAGAATGTGTAGGGCTGATGCATATGTTGCCAGGAAGATCGCTCACCTTTGTCTATGTCACAGGACTTTAAAATCTAACTTCAGTAACTGGAAGTCAATGGCATTTTCTTTCACAGTTCCATTTCTCTTAGAAGTAAACTATTAATCTTTGGGAGGAAAGTTTTCATGAGTTTTGCCCAGAAATGAATATGGTTGTACAAGAAAGGTGGAAAGAGCTTGTCTTTTCATTAACCAGAGATTAAGGAAAATGGTAATGTGGCAGTATTTAGTCATAAAGAGCTTTAATAACTTATCCTAGCTCTGGCTGGAAGAGATTTCAAAATAGTGAAATCTAGTGCTGATGTTGTCATTCAGGTTCCATCCTCCTAGACTGAGCTTGCAGTACGGCTAGAATACATCCAAGTCTGCCACTGTGAATTGCTTGACTGAAATGAGAGCTAACTGCATCTCCTTTACTCCGGGGGATGGAAGGGGAAAGAGGTTTGACTCCATAGAACATGAATGAAAATGAGTCAAGAGCCATTCTTACACAAACCGTATGTGCCTCTCAGATATTTGTCAAGAGTACTGTGACTAAATGGTAGGAAGAGGGTTAGGATAGAATAAAATATCATTTCAACCACTTGAATTCTCAACTGAAGTAACATGGATGCGTTTCATTTCCGCTAGAGCTACAGAGAATGTGTAACTATCCAGAGATTTATATGTAGTCCTCCTAGAATCCTCACACAAACAGCCCGATGAGGTAGGTCTATTATTGATCCCATTTTACAGAAGAGTTTAACAGCTTGCCCACGGCTGCTCGGCTAATGAGTAGCAAAGGCAGAATGTAAACCCAGGTCTGTTTGCACCTGGAGCTCAAGTTCTACGCTTTGAACTTCTTTTAGTTTAAATGGCAACCTTGCACTGAAAAATCTATTACATTTATAGGTAGTTACTCCTTAAAGGAATATAGGTTCTTCTGATTTCCAAGTTACTTTTGTAACCTATGCTCTTAACGCTGTCCTTTCTTCTTGCCTCTGAGAAGCAGACTCTCAGTTTCTCCTTTTCTTGAGGATCTTCAGGCTCACCTTCTTACTGGCTGTCTCCTCTCAATACACTCATGCTCCAGTTTCCCTTGTTTTGAATAAGTCTTTACTTGACTCTTTTGTACCTTCTAATAATTACTCTATTTCTCTCCTTTCCTCAACAAGTGGTCTCTTTTGCCGAGACTTCCTGGCCCTCACTGCCCGCCCCCGCCTCTGCTGCAGTTGCATCCTCACGGGCACTTGCGATCTCTAACCACCAACCCTGAAGGCCTTTCCTTGCTGTCCTTCACCTTGATCTTTCTTCAGCATTTTGTCCTGCAGATCATCCACTGCTCGGAGAGCTGCTTGTGCACATTAGACACACAAAAATTTAATAAATGATTGGTTAAAAATATATTCAAAGATTTTCTAGTTCTTAAATATAATGTATATATGATTAAAAACAAGAAAAACATTTTTACATGTAAACGTCCGTCTACATTTTTAAAGAATTCATAAGAAAATGATTCTAGTTAAGGAAACTGCCCAACATTTCAACAACAGCCCTCTTTTGCAGAGTAAGGAATAAATTCAATAGTATTTAAAAAGATTTATATATATTTGATTAATATTTTAAAAATTTTAGGTATATAACATATAAAAATTAACTCAGAATGGATCATTGGCATGGTGACTGCAGTTAACAATACTGTATTATATATTTGAAAGTTGCTAAGAGAGTGGATATTAAAAGTTCTTACCACAACATTTTAATTAAAAAAATTTTTTTTATCAGAGTGTGGTTGCTTTGCGATGTTGTGTTGGTTTCTGCTGTATGGCATGGTGAATCAGCCACATGTATACATATATCCCTTTTTCCTTGGATTTAATGGTAATGTTTTAGTGTATGTCTATTCGAGCTATTTATAAGAGCAATATATTCATACACGTTTTAAAAATTAGATAATACCGTAATACTGTTTTCTAATCTGCCTCTTTAACATAATAAATTTTGTGACTACTTCTTTAAAAAAAAAGTTCTTACCACACTAAGAAAATTTTATAACGGACTTCACTGGTGATGCAGTGGTTAAGATTCTGCTGCCAATGCAGGGGACACAGGTTCGAGCCCTGGTCCGGGAGGATCCCACATGCCACAGAGCACCTAAGCCCGTGTGCCACAACTACGGAGCTCACGTGCCACAACTCCTGAAGCCCACATGCCTAGAGCCCATGCTCTGCAACAAGAGAAGCCACCGCAATGAGAAATCCTCACACTGCAACAAAGAGTAGCCCCTGCTTGCTGCCAACTAGAGAAAACCCATGTGCAGCAACGAAGACCCAATGCAGCCAAAAATAAATAAATAAATTTATAAAAAAGAAAATTTTCTAACTATATGTAGTGATAGATATTACCTAAACTTAATGGTAGAGATGTTGCAATATACACATATATCAAATCATTATGTTGTATACTTAAAACGAATACAATGTTATATGTCAGTTATACTTCAATTTTAAAAGAAGGATCATTGACTTAAATGCAAGAGCAAAAGCTAAAACTCTTAGAATAAAACATGAGTCAATCTTCATGAATTGAAGATTGAATTAGGCAATGATTTCTTAGATATAACACATAAGAAAAAACAACAAAAGAATAAATTGGTCTTCATCAAAATTAAAAAACGTTTGTGCTCCAAAGGACACCATCAAGAAGATGAAAAGAGAAGCCATGAAACAAGAGAAAATATTTGCAAAGCATATATCAGATAAGGAATTTATCTTCAGAATATAGAAAGAACTCTCCAGGTTCGCCTCAATTTCTGTGCTTGAGCAATAAAGTGGAAATAATTTTAAAAAGAATACATAAGGAACGATTACAACACAACAACAAAAAGACAAGCAAGCCAGTTGAAAACAGGGCAAATGATTTGAATAGACATTTCTCCATGGAAGATATACAAATGGTCAAAAAGTACACGAAAAGATGTTCAGTGTCACGAATTTTTAGGGAAATAAAAATCAAAATCATGAGATACCACTTCACACCCAGTAGGGTAGTTGAAATAAAAAAGACAGACAAATGTTGGCCTACAATGAGATATCATTTCACACCCATTAGGATGGTTACTATTTAAAAAAAGCAAAACAGAAAAAAAGTCAACCCAGGATGTGGAGAAATTAGAACCCTTGTGCATTGCTGATGAGAATGTAAAATTGTGCAGCTACTGTGGAAAACAGTATGGTAGTTCCTCAAAAAAAATTAAACATTGAATTACCACATGATCCAGGAATCTCACTTCTGGGTATGTATCAAAAAGAATTGAAAGCAGGGACTCAAACAGATATTTGTACACTATGTTTAGAGCAGCATTATACAGCATAGCCCAAAGGTTAAAGCAACTCAAGTGTCCATCAATGGATGAATGGATAAACAAAATGTGGTGTACACATACAATGAAATACTACTCAGCCTTAAAAATGAAGGAAATTCTGACACATGCTATGACATAGATAAACCTCGAAGACGTAAGGCTAAGTGAAATAGGCCAGTCACAAAAGGACAAATACTGTGTGATTCCACTTATATGAAGTACCTAAAGTAGTCAAATTCATAGAGACAGAAAGTAGAATGGTGGCTGCGAGGGGCTTAGGGAGAGAGGAATGGAAAGTTATTGTTTAATGGGTACAGATTTTCATGTTGGGTAGATGAAAAAGTTCTGGAGGTGGATGGTGATGATGGTTATACAGCAAGTGAATGTACTTAATGCCACTGAACTACTTAAATATGGCAAAAACAAAACAAAACCAACGAAGCAAACAAAAAAACAAATGTTGACAAGGATACAAACAAAAAACAAATATTGGCAAGGATATGGAGAAACTGGAAACCTCATACATTGCTGAGTTTTTAAAATGGTACAATCGGGACTTCCCCTGTGGAGAAGTGGTTTAGAATCCACCTACCAATGCAGAGGACACAGGTTTGAGCCCTGGTCTGGGAAGATCCCACATGCTGCAGAGCAACTAAGCCCGTGCACCACAACTACTGAGCCTGTGCTCTAGAGCCCGTGAGCCACAACTACTGAGCCCTCATGCCACAACTACTGAGCCCGAGTGCCTAGAGCCCGTGCTCTGCAACAAGAGAAGCTACTGCAATGAGAAGCCTGCGCACGGTGAGGAAGAGTAGCCCCCACTTGCCGCAACTAGAGAAAGTCCGTGCACAGCAACAAAGACCCAATGCAGCCAAAAATAAAATAAGTAACTTAGTTAATTAAAACGGTACAATCACTTCTGAGTTTGGTAGTTCCTCAAAATGTTAAACAGAGATGCCATATTACACAGCAATTCCACTCCTAGATAATATATGTCCTAAAAAATTAAAAATATATGTCCATATAAAATATGTACACAAATGTTCATAGCAACATTCTTCATAATAGCCAAAAAATGGAAACAGCTCAAATTTCCATGAACTGATGAATGGATAAACAAAATGTGGTATATCCATATAATGGAATTTTACTCACCAATAAAAAGGAATGACGTACATGCTACAACACGGATGAATCTTGAAAACATTATGCTAAGTGAAAGAAGCTTGACACAAAAGGCCCCATATCATATGATTCAATTTTAAAGAAATGTCCAGAATAGTCAAGTCCATAGAGATAGAAAATAGATTAGAAGTTATCAGGGGCTGGGCAGAGCAGGGAATGGAGAGGGATGTGACTGGGTCTGGGTTTCATTTTGGGGTGACGAAGATGTTCTGAAATTTGATAGTGTTGGTGGTTGCACAACCTTGTAAATGAATTGTACACTTTAAAGGGATGAATTCTGTAGTATGTGAATTATAACTCAGTAAAGCTTTTTCAGAAGAAAAAATAAGTAGGGATTGGCTACTTGCAAGCTAGTGTTCATTTCCTCATTCATTCATTTACCAAATATTTGTGGCACACCCCTTGATCAAGGGATTGTGTTAGGTACTGGGCATAACAGCATTTGGAAAAAGATTCATGGTGACTAGATTGGAAGGGCACCAAGAGTCATATGGACAGGTGACAATATTGGAAGTTAGCCAATACAGAGAATCACATCGCTTCTCAGTCAAAAATCATTTCTTGGGCTTCCCTGGTGGCGCAGTGGTTGAGAATCTGCCTGCCAATGCAGAGGACATGGGTTCGAGCCCTGGTCTTGGAAGATCCCACATGCCACGGAGCAACTAAGCCCGTGCACCACAGCTACTGAGCCTGCGCGTCTGGAGCCTGTGCTCCGCAACAAGAGAGGCCACGACAGTTAGAGGCCCGCGCACCGCCATGAAGAGTGGCCCCCGCTCGCCACAACTAGAGAAAGCCCTCGCATAGAAACGAAGACCCAAAACAGCCAAAAATAAATAAATAAATTTATAAAAAAATCATTTCTTTACATTCTTTTTACCATAAATAGACAAACCAAGGAAGGAAAACAAGCTCTTCTTCAGCTCTTTTGTGATCCAAAGAAAGCTCCATGGCGTCTGAGGGGCTTCAGAAAAGAGCTTTATAATCATAAAAACCAGACTTGAATTTTTATTTTACTTTTGAAATCTAATAAAAAACACACCATATGCCCATCTTTGCCAAGAGCCTGAAGTGAAAAGTGAAGCTAGGAGAGCAGCAAGTGGTCTGGAGGCCTGGACCTTCACTCCTCACACATCATTGACAAAAAACACCGTATATAATGAGGGGCCAAGGAGCTGAGGCCAGCTTGGTTGGACAAGAACGGCATGTGAAAGTGCCACCTGCTCCAACATATCTCCTTCTTGTCCCCTCAACGGCATTTGCCCCAGGTACATTCATATGTTTTAATGGGGCTGTGTGGCATGGGACAGTTCGTACCCAGACTTTGTCTCTTAGGCCAGTGGTGTCTTCAGGGAGAAGGAAAGCTTACCTAGTGTAACAAGACTCCCCTAGATGGTGTGAAGAGGACCGGGTTTGGAGTTATTGATTACCTATTAACTCTCTTATCACTGTCCTTGAAGGTATAGCGATGTCCTCAGGCTGTATTCATCATCTTTCCTACTGTGAACTGCTCATTAACATTTATAAGAAAAGCCCAATCAAGTTTTGTTAAACTGATTCTAACAGAGTTGAGCAACCTTGTTGAACGTTTAATTTGCTTCCAAATAACTTGGTTGACTCTCACATTACTTCCATAAGAATTCCTATGGATGGTGAGCTCTTATGTTGAAAAGAACTCAGTTACAAACAACTCCATCAAAAAAATGAGATTTTTTTTTGCTTTGAATTGATTTTTTTTCCTTTGACTCCAATAAAATGATATAATCCCAAAATAAATGCTCCCAACCTAAAGAAAATTCAAACATTAAAGTAATCAAATAATTGTTGGCTGTATGGAAGCAAAGTAATTTATTTCTCTTTCTAAAATGTGCCAATGGGTAAGTTGGTCTTGAGTTACCACCCCTCTGAAGATGGATGCCATAATCTGCTCAAATGTAATGCTCTGAGCAACATGGGTGGGCTTGGAGGGCATTATGTTAAGTGAAATAAGTCAGACAGAGAAAGACAAATACTGTATGATCTTACTTATACGTGGAATCTAAAAAGTACAACAAACTAGTGAGTATAACAAAAAAGAGGCAGACTCACAGATACAGAGAACAAACTAGTGGTTACCAGTGGGGCCGGGGGTGGGCAATATGGGGTGGAGAGTGGGAGGTACAAACG
Source organism: Mesoplodon mirus (assembly GCF_964341445.2). Taxonomy (NCBI): domain Eukaryota; kingdom Metazoa; phylum Chordata; class Mammalia; order Artiodactyla; family Ziphiidae; genus Mesoplodon; species Mesoplodon mirus. The sequence goes on from NC_138977.1 coordinate 91,222,707, forward strand.
ATTGGGTGTAAGCTAGGCTTAAGGATGCAATGTACAGCACAGGGAATATAGCCAATATTTTGTAATAACTGTAAATGGAAAATAACGTTTAAAATTGTGTAAAAATGAAACAATGCAAAAAAATTTTTAAATAAAAAAACTAAAATTTTCAAGAAATGTAATGCTCTGAGTTGACCCAGAACCTGTTAAAGGCTCCACTGCCATTGCTGCCCTGCTGAAGGATCCGGAAGTGGTTTTTAGGGAGCCTGTGCCCTCCTAATTAGCCAGTCCTCCTCCTGCACTTCCCACGGGAGGATTCCAGGTGGGTGTTCAATGGGAGCGCTCAGCTCCTCTGGGTCAAGTGGACCCAGGATTTACATAATTCCAACTTCACAAGTCTTTGAGGGAAACTGCATTTAGGAAGCAACGAAAAGAGAAGATTGTGGGTGTCAAGTTCACAATGCTCCAATCTGAGGGCATTTTTCTTTAGCACCCCTTCACGTTTTCAAGTGGAAGTGAAAATTAAATTCACTGGGAACAGAATCATCTCCACGATTTCCATTAGGCAAAGCCTGGAGGCAGCCATTTTGTTGGAAGGATGGCACAAGTACAGACTTCTTGAAGCTGAGTGCACGGGGCAAGGGCTCAGGTTTAGAATGTTTGTTTGGGCTGACTAGGGGGCTACCTGAGATGGGAGGGGTGGGGAAGCCCCCTCTTCCCTGCCTCCAGCCATCCCTCGGTGCACCCACAAATGAAACAGGACTGGAAGCTGCCCTTGGAAGCCAGAATAATGGCCACCAAGAAACAGACCAAGCTCACACCACCTCTAGAAAAGGGACAGAGTTTCAGTGCTAAGAGCTTGCTCTGGCTCCTTCTGGTCTGTGTTGGCCCATCCTTTCAAATATGTCCAAAGCAGTGCCAAAGCATGGCTTCTCTCCCAGACCTGGAAAGAAAGAGTGTTGTAAAAGATGCAGTGTGCCTTCCAAATGGCCCATCTGCACGCAGGCTGCAGCCCAGCCCAAGAGTGCTCTGAACCAGGAGCAAAGCCTTTTGCAACAGAACAGAACCAGAGGTCAGAGACAGGCTCAGACGTGGGAGGGGAGGAAAAAGACACCCACTTCCCTTTTCTGCTCAATCTTTGGGGTGATCAGGGTGGTGGTGGTTAGTCTGTGCCTCTTCCCAACAGATCTCAGCTGGACAACACTGAGGCCAACACCCCTGGCTTGGATGGAGTCTTTTGTTTTGTTTTACGTGACAGAGACACCATGGTTTGATTTTTTTTAAATGAATGATACCATTTTGAACAAAGGAAAAAAAAAAGATCCTCTCTATGTACCCACAATAAAGACCACGAATATATCTATTTTTCCCATTACAACAAAACACTCTTCTAGCGAAAAGTCAAAATCTACACAATGTACTGATACTGCTTTTTTCTATTATGTTTCATTGGTTGGGGGGGAAAAACCTTCAATCATCTGTGGAAATATGAGTATTTTTCCACATAAATAATTTCTTGCTTAAATGCTGTGGCCTCTCCCGCTGCGGAGCACAGGCTCCGGACGCGCAGGCTCAGCGGCCATGGCTCACGGGCCCAGACGCTCCGCGGCATGTGGGATCTTCCTGGACCGGGGCACGAACCCGCATCCCCTGCAACAGCAGGCGGACTCTCAACCACTGCGCCACCAGGGAAGCCCAACTGTATCACTTTTAGAAGTTGGAGGTGCAAATCAGGATAGGACATGAGCCTACCTGGGTGGGTCAGGGCCTACCTGGATGCAGAGGCCAGTTCGAGCAAGCCAGTCCAAGTAAGCCAGTGAGGGGAACTAGGTGTGAACTTTGCAGTGAGGCCCACTGGGCTAGAAGTGCAGTACTATGGACTGGGTCAATATGAAGAATTGGGGGAGGGGGTGGGGGGCAGAGGCCCGTGAATGTGAGGGATGCAGCCACTTGGAAACAATTTCAGTACCCAATGGCTGGTTTTCAAGGGGTCTGTATATCCAGTGGGGGTGAACGATCAGGAGCCGGGTGGGATAATAGAGGTGCCTGAACAATCTTGATTGGGTAAATTAATTCTGGGCCTGATCTCAGGTACAATAATCCCCTTCTCCTCGCACCATTTTTGGGATGATCCTCCTGTGGACCTCCAACAGAAAGCTTCTAACAGAAAGCTTTCCAACAGGAAGACCTGAAGACACAAAAAGATTCCTGAAAAATCTAGTTTTACTTTATATTTGATAGGAAATCTAATCAAACTGGCTGTTGGCTGTCAGATTAAAAGTGAGAGTTTCTTCTTTCACTTCTGTTGCTACTGTCCACAGAGGCCTCTTTTCTTTTCATTAGGACTCTGATCCCAACACAGTTCCAAACCACCCTATCCTGACATGCTTCCCCATGGCACAATTCAAAAAAATCCCCCAACTTTCCACATTGGCTGCATATTTGAAGCTTCTGGGGAGCTTTAAAAAACCCTGATGTCAGACCCTCACTTAAGACCAATCAGATCAGAATTTCTGGGGGATGGGACCTGAGCATGGGTATTTTTTTCAGTGCCCGTGTGATTCTAATATATTGGCCCCAAGTGACTGAGGTATGCCTGGTACAGTGATTCTCAATCCTGCCTGCAATTAGAATCACTCTGGGACTTAAGATAAATCTCAGGTGAATTGATTCGGAACCCCCTTGCAGGTAGAGAAAGGCTGGGCACTGGTATATATTTTTTAAAGTCCTTGAGAAACCCTGGCTTAGTGAGATGCCATAGTTATCACATGTTTGAAGTAAAATCTGCTAGAGGAAAGCAAGGAAGAGAGAGTGCAGAAAGTGCTGGTGATAAATATGAATGTGGTGAAATATTTGAATGTGATAAATATATGAATATAGTGAAAGTGAAACCAGGCATTGGGTACCTTCAAAGATCCTGGTCCTCTGATTCTTCTAATCCATTGAATTTTCACCTGTGAGGGGAGGCAAGTGGGCCATTGAGGGGACCAGGGGGAGTTGGGAGGGGCAGATCTAGGGCCATATTATCCAGGAACTGCCCCAGTGTGAGGTCTACTACCTTCAGTTTGGCTGCTGCAGTTGGCCAGGCCTTTGGAACTGACACTGGCACTCAGCATGGGTCTCCAGTGACCACTGGGGCAGTGGTTTCTTCTCTTCAGGGCCCCCTTCTCTTACACAGCTGCTCCCCTGAGATGTTACAGCCCCCATACTCCTCTCTACCCTGGCCAGGAGGGACAGCCCACAGACAATGACTGACTAGCAGCGGTGTTAGAGTCTGACTCCCTTGCCTCAAGGTGGGATGAATTCTGAAGGGTAATCCATGTTCTCTGTCAGATCAGGCTAAAGCTAGAGTAACTGTGGCTCTATCTTTGCTTACAATTTCGCTGCCCTATCCTGCTTCCCTCACTCCCCTTCTCCTGAGAGCCCTTCCTCAAGAAATCCTTTGTACAAGAATCCTTGTCTCAGGCTCTGCCTCTAGATAACCTGTCTTAGGACAATAGTGATTAGATAGTATGTGGGTGATGGGGAGGTTGGGGCAGAAAGAATATGAACTTGGGAGTCAGATATGTCTGGGTTCAGCCCCAATGTTATTACTTCTTAGCTGCAAGAATCCATCAAGTTACCTGGAAGCTATGATCCTCTGTTTCTTCCTTTACAATGTGGGATGGCCACACATCCCTTGCAAGGATGCTGTGAGGATGACATTAAATGCAACAAGAGAATGGATGTGAATGTCCATGGCACATAGTAGGGATCCAGTAATGTCAAGTTTTCTTGCCTCCTGGAACCTTCCTGCCATCTCCCTCTAAACTTGGTTTTCCACTGTTCTCTTTGGTCCCCATGCACAATGATTTTCTTAGTCTCTCCATTCTCTTTTTCTTTCCTTCTATACCTTCCTTTTACTATCTCCCTTTCCCAGGGTTTCTCACCTCATTTTTTTTGTAGTGCTTTCCACTTCCTCCAGCCATGATAGACTAAGAAAGATATACAGTAATATCCAGAAATACAGATCCTTGTTCTGTGGGCCATGGCCAGGGAAGCTGCAGTGAAGTTATCTGTTTTTGCCAGCTCAGCAGAATTAGGCTGCGTTCAGTTTTATCAACAGGACTCAGGAGGCTGGTTTGTGGCTTTTTCTGAGATAGTGTTTAGCCAGGAAAGGATATGCTATTTTCCTTGTAAGATGAAAATAAGGCCATTAAAAGCCAATTACACTAGTGCTTGACATAAAGAACCCTCATCAACTTCAGTCTTCAATTTCTGGGCCAAACAGTGAAGCAGAGGGAGCTGATCCCCACAGTCAGGACTTGAGACAAGAGTTTACTGGCTCAGCCACAAACTAGTTGTGGGACTTTAGGGAGATTGCATAACCTCCTTAGGGCCTAGTTTTCTCCATCACCAGGAAGGCTCTATAGCAAAATACGTGCCAGCTACTCTACAAGGGACCTCCTAGAATTCATAAAATGTTTTTTGGGGGAAGCACTGGAACCCTGTGCAGAAACTGATTGAGAACAATATATTTTGTTACAAATATTCTTGTGAGTAACATTATGAAACCATTGCAATTCAACTCTCCAGGGCATGGAGTATATGGTAAGTCATGTCTGTCATGATAACACTCTCCAATGAAGAGGGTGGGAAATCTGAAAGTCACACATTAGCCTTGAGTGCCCAATACCAGCTGCTCAAGTGGATTTTTATAATAATAATTATTATCATAAGTCTAATGGAACAGTCTGAACTAAGCAATATTCTGTGCCCGCCCAACTACTTTTTCTCTCCTTCTGGCATCAGCACTTCCTTTCCCCTGGGGATCTCCGTCTCCACCCCTTGGTCCTAGTGGGGCTGTGATCATGGCGTCTCATTGCCCGACCGGCTCACCCCGCCCCCCTTGCAGGACGAGTGGGCACAGGACCCAGCCTCTGCTGAGCACAGTCCACTTCTCTCTGGTCACAGGCATTGGTCCAAGGGGTAGATGGTTCATCAAGTCAATCGGAATCCTTCTCCAGCATTTTGGAATAAGAGGGAGAAGGACAGCATCCTCTGCCTTTTTGAAAACAAGCTGTAAGGATGAGGCCTGCCATCCATCTTTCCTGTCACATGGGGAGGGGGTGGATAGAATGCTACCAACACACTCGGAAGCACGAGAGATGTGCAGAGGCCAGATGTGGAGAGAGAAGAGAACACGGACATTCTTTGAACCAGATCCCCCCTCTGGACTTCCCAATTAGGTGAACCAATGAAATCTCTCTTTTTCTTTAGTTGGGTTGAACTGAGGTTATGTTACATAACTTGCTACAAAGTTAAAAAATATAATTTTAAAAATATAAACTTCCATTCAGATAGATGTTCTTTCTCCTTCCTCAAGTATCTTATATTAAAGAATATATGTGATTAGAATAGAATGAGTCCATTCTGTGTTAATATATTGCAATTACAATTGACCCTTGAGTAACATGGGTTTGAACAGTGCGGTTCCACTTATATGCAATTTTTTTCAATAGTAAATACAGTGCTACACGATTGAACATTGGTTGAATCTGAGGATGTGGATCGTACATACGGGGAAACTATGGGTACTGAGGATATAAGTTATATATGGATTTTCAACTTTGGTTAAGGTTGGTGCCCTTAACCCCCAGATTATTCAAGGGTCAACTGTATTTCAATATTATTACAAAGAGAAGTAGAATCAATATCTTGGTGTAAGTTATATATGATTTAATGTAAAAAAAAGTCTCTTGGGAAGTAGGGGCATAATTTGATCAATATTCTTTCCAACACAAAACCCAGCCATCTTATAATGGGCTTTTACTACTTTTTTCAACATAGGATGTTTTAGGGCATCATGAGCTTGGGAAGGCTAAACAAAGAGAACACTTTGCTCATCCTTTTTCAGCAGTGCACTTCTAGGTGGGCACAGATTTTAGGTCTCTTAGTCAAAGGTGTACTCTCTGCTCAGAATATTAAAGAACAACCAAGAGATGGGAAAGGGCAAAGCAGTCGTCTTGAATCTTGGGTCTCCCGGGTTTTAGTCTAGTACTTTTACTATCAGGGGTGCTGTGTCCGTTTAATTCAAGTTTATATTTCTCACATCTGTTTCGCATGCACATGCATGTATGTGAAAGTACTTCTTGTCCTAACTGTGATGGGCAAGATATTTAAGTCTGTAAATATTTACTAAGTGTATATAAAACAGCAGTGTGGGCTGCTACGGCCAATGAAGGAGAATTACAGCACTGGGGCCCCACTTCCGGCTCCACTGCTCATTCCTGTGTGACCTTGGGCAGGCCAATTAAAACTGTGTTCTTGCACTGCATTTAAGCAAAGGAGATGCTAATCTTTATTGACCAGCTCTCCAGAAGCAATAACCTCTGAGGACAATACCTGCTATTCAGAACAGAAATCGAAGAGGTATCTCATTGGGACGGCACTTCTATTACTTTCTCTCTCTCTCTCTCTTTTTTTTTTTTTTTTCCTCTCTCTTTTTTTAAGGGAGGAGGAGTGGTGGGGCAAAAGGGATGTATCCTTGACAGGCTTGCGAAAGACAAAACTTCATTGTCTCAAAAAAATTAGCAAGCATCTGCTTCTGCATGTCACTGTGTGGTAAGAAGACAACCACGTGAATAAAGTAGCCAGTTTTGCAATTCCCCTCAGAGAAGGTGGTAGGAAAAGTGGATGGCAGGGCGATTGTCACCACATCTCAGGGACACTGCTTGGCCTTTCTTGCCCCTTAGAATAGAATAGCAGGGTTTTGAGACAGGATTTGGGTGTTAAGGTGATTCTGTTCCTCACTCTTGTGACTTTAACAGAAATTGTCTCACCTTCAAGTGCCAGGTTTTGATACTAGAAACATGGAAATAATAATGCTCATATTTAGGGCTTCCCTGGTGGTGCAGTGGTTGAGAATCTGCCTTCTAATGCAGGGGACATGGGTTCGAGCCCTGGTCTGGGAGGATCCCACATGCCACGGAGCAACTAGGCCCGTGAGCCACAACTACTGAGCCTGCGCGTCTGGAGCCTGTGCTCCTCAACAAGAGAGGCCATGATAGTGAGAGGCGCACGCACCGCGATGAAGAGTCGCCCCCACTTGCCACAACTAGAGAAAGCCCTCGCACAGAAACGAAGACCCAACACAGCAAAAATAAATAAATTAATTAATAAACTCCTACCCCCAACATCTTAAAAGAAAAAAAAAAGTCTAGTAATAGAAAATGGAAACCTGACTGCCCTGGGTTTTAAGAAATTCCACTTTAAATGAAAGAAGTAGTCACTTGAATCTTGACAGTAACCTCTAAAAAAAAAAAATAATGCTCATATTTAGGTGTGTTGAAACAGTTATACACAAACACCTAACAAAATGGCAATTAAAAGCAGCCCTGGTTTTCTACCCCCTTCCATTTATTCATTTACTTTGATAATATTTGGCAATAGGACAGCAGATCCCTATATTTTGTTCTCAGGGAGCAAATGCTCAGCAGACATTCAGTCCTACACACACAGCCAGTGGATCCCATCACAGTCCATATTTAGACTCCAGAGAAATGTCTTGGATTTATATTGTTCCTTTATATCAAGGAATGAACCAACATGTATAAAGAAACAAGGCCAAGATATGTTGTTTAAAACTTCTGTTTGGAGTGAAGGTGTTATAAGCTTTCTCTTATACACAGGGTCTAGGTAACCTTTCTCCCATCCACCCCCTCCAAAAAAAAAAGAAAAAAGCAATTTAGGCAATAATCTGGATGACCTACATGGAAGAATCTTGGGTTGTACTAATAATTTAGGACTGAATTATTGCCTCAATTTTTTCACATCCCTTTTACCACTGAGACAACAGAACATATGCAAAAGAAGTTTTATGAGTGGAAATCCAATTTCCACTGGCAAAGAATCTCATAATGCAAATGGGAGAATCCCAATAATCAAGTCACATGTAACCTCACATTTGCAACATCATAGACATGGAGAAAGGAATGCTCTGGCCTCCAAAGAACTTGTTTTGCTTTTCCCAAAGCAGTAGTTCTCAAATTCTTTTTGGAATCTATTTCCAATTACAAAAACATTTCATGATCCACTAAACTAATCTGTTTGTACCAACCACTGCATGAAAAATATAGTCATAGAAGATCGTGGGTGCAACTTTCATGAAATTTCCTGAGTAATTTCAAAAGTAAAAGATTGATCTATTCCAGGAGCAAGAAAATACTCCCAGTCCTGATAATAATCCCCTAATTTGCAAGTGCTTTGCTCTGTTCATATCCTTTCACACTTTATTTACTTTTTCACATCAACCCTGTGAAGCTGTAGCATTGCCCGGTTCTCAAGATAACATGAGGTAGGTATAATTTTTCTTGTATTTCATCACTTCTAAGATGCCAAAGGGTGGAATATGCACCTTTATTTTATGTACCACCCAGAAAGAAAACAGTATGTTGCCTATTAAACGACGACACACAATCAACTGTAAAACAAAACAAAACAAAAAGACCATGCAGTTTCAGATATGTTAAGATGTGAAAGAATGAGTGTCTCAGAACTGATGAACACTGGACTTCCCCTTTTACAGAGGAGGATACTTATGCCTAGTTCAAGGTCAGGCTGCTGATGGAGACTGAAGCCTGAAGCAGCACTCAAACTCCGACCTTCTGACCTGAAACCAATGTTTGAAGTTTTAAAGAGAAGTCTAGAAAGGTCGAGAATGTTTGTAACATAATTTTGTTAACATTTCTAATTGTTGGTACTCCTTTGGAGATTTAGACGTTAGAAAACAAGCCAGATTGTCGGGAAGGGGAGGAAACAGCCCCTGACAGAGGGTGGTGGCTGGGGCAGTGGCAGAGCAGCTGGGAGAGCTCAGCAGGAATTAACTCCCCTGCAGAGATGTCCTTCTCCCTCTGGAGTGCTTCCCTGGCTGTGGAACAAGCTGACTTGATTATAGAGGAAGCACAGGGCTCCATATCAGCTTCTTGACCTTTTAGCCTCCTCTTTAAAAAGTCAGTAAAAGAAACATGAGGAGGGAGAAGAGGAGGAGTAGAGAAAATGAGTCTGTGGTCTTAGTGATTTTCTGCTGAGAATAGAGCACTGGCAAGCATATCAAGCACACGCTTATTTGCTAACAATGAGGGGCACGAGTGATTTCTTTTAAGCCTTGAGGTGAAATTGATGATAAAGAGCCACCAGTTACAGAGGGACCACCCTGCATCCATAACTCTGAAAAACACATCAGCTTAGGGGGAACTGTTGTCAATGGTGGAAACAACCAAGGAGACTGTGCCATTATAGAAATACTGCGCCTCGCTGGTTTGCAAAAGAAAACTCCCCAACTTAGCGGAGGAAGTGGAGGGCCTTGGAAGGCGGTTTGTTTCCTTGTGGCCAGTGACTGATTTTCCACCAAATGTGCATTGGCTAATTCTCACAAGAGTATTTAGAATGAAGGGAGGGTTTCAGGTTCGACTCACATGAGCTGCTTTTCTTTGGACAGTCTTTGTTTCCTCCCGTCTGGTCGGCAGTCCTTCCGGGACCTTCCTCAATCCCTGGCGGGGGCTGAGACCCAGTCCTTGTTCGGGATGAAAAGGTATTGGAAGGCCGGCTGCTCTAATTGGAGTTTGCACCTGCAGACCCCAGCCTCGGAGGCGGCTGGGCTCTGGTGCCGCTGTGTGTGTGTGTGTGTGTGTGTGTGCGCGCGCGTGCGTGTGTGTGTGTGTGCGCACGCGCGCGCGTTTGATTTTCTCAATGAACACTGGGACACTGCACGTTTTTTGGCCTAAATAGGCTGGAGAGGATCCAAGCTGCTCAGCCACTTTCTCCACTCTGGTGGGGAGGGACCCTCTTTTCTCTCCTGTCTAAGAAGGAGGGATTTTCAGCCCTGCAAGTGTATCCAGTGTATTCTGATCTAATCTCTTCTGGCCCCAAGAGAACTTACCCCGATAAAAGGTGCCCTTCAGGTAGTATGAGAGGGTGTCACAGCCGGGCTTTCACCCACCCAGAAGCTGCTGCATTTTTTATGAGTTTCTCACACTTGACTCTAGTAACACAATCCAGGTAGCGCTCAAGCACGATGGCTACAGCCACTGTGCTCAGCCCGAGGAGAGGGAGATGGAAAAACTGCCCGGGAAGATTTAATTAATGACTGTGCCTCTGTCACCCTCACAGCACCCTAGTGCCTGAGCTCCAGCCGAATGCACATATTTAATGTGTACAATCTGATCAATTTTGGCATCCAGATATGCCCACGAAATCATCACCACCGTTGACTGAAAAAAATGCACAGCCTAAAAGTTGAGAATTATGTTTTACTTGGCGGACAAAATTGAGGACTTAAGCCTAGAAGGTAGCCTCTCAGGTAGCTCTGAGGGACTGCTCTGCAGGGGTAAGGGAGGGACCAGAACATATGGAAGTTTTGCAACAAAACCTGGGTAGTCGGAACCTCAAATGATTACTATTAATTAAAGAAAACCTCACATCTCAAGTTAATAAATTTAGCACCTTGTATGAGAAGATGCAAGAGTCTGGGCTCATTGAAATCATTCCTTTGATATGCACCTTAACTATCTAGGGCCTGGATCTTGCTTTTCTCCATCTTGAACGCCCTCAGGGTGCACTGTTTGTGGCGACTGCAGTGGCTGCTCGCCGGATGGTCGCAACATCCTTTGTTTACTGATATGGCAGGTGACACTCTTCGTCCACACCACAGTTGAGATAATAAACATGCCCATCACCTCCCAAAGTTCCCTTATGCTCCTTTATAATCCCTCCCCTCGCTTGTCCCTTCACTCCACATCCCCAGGCAACCATAAATTTGCTTCCTATAACTATAGATTATTTGCATTTTCTAGAATCCTATACAAATGGAATCAGACAGAATGTTCTTTGGTCTGGCTTTTTCCACTCAGCAAAATACTTTTGAGATTCATTCATATTGTATGTATGAATAATTTGTTCCTTTTTACTGCTGAGTAGTTTTCCATGGTGGTCTGTCCATTCATTCACCTGTTGATGGCCATTTGGGTTGTTCCTAGCTTGAGGTGATTACAAATAAAGCTGCTGTGAATATATGTGTACAAGACTTTGTGTGGATATAAGCCTTCATTTTTGTGTGTGTGTGTGTGGTACGCGGGCCTCTCACTGTTGTGGCCTCTCCCGTTGCGGAGTACAGGATCCAGATGCGCAGGCTCAGCGGCCATGGCTCACGGGCCCAGCCGCTCCGCGGCATGTGGGATCCTCCTGGACCGGGGCATGAACCCACGTCCCCTGCATCGGCAGGTGGACTCTCAACCACTGCGCCACCAGGGAAGCCCATAAGCCTTCATTTTTTTGTAAATTCTGAGGAGTGCAACGGCTGGATCGTACGGCAGGTATATGTTCAACTTTTTAAGAAACTGCCAAACCGTTGTCCAAAGTGGTTGTACCATTTTTTTTCCCCACAAGTAGTTGTAGTTCCTATACACTTTCCAACATTCAGTATGGTCATCCTTTCTAGGTTTAGCTATTCTAAAATGTATGTAATGGTGTCTCAATCTGGTTTTAATTTGCTTTCCCCTAATGACTAATAATGTTGTGCATCTTTCCATGTGTTTACTTGTTATCTGTAAATCTTATTTTGGCAAAGTGACTGTCCAAATCTTTTGACCATTTCTTAAATTGGCTTGTCTATTTTCTCGTGATTTAGTTTTGAGAGGTCATTATACATTCTCCCAGGGATATTTTTTATTTAAAAATGATCCTGGAATGTAAGATATCGTGTAGAAAGTTTTCATGGAATTTTCAGCACTAAGAACACATGTGGAACAATTTGGGGGCCCAAGGCCTTCTAGCCCCTGGAGATCACTCTCCCTATGTGCCTTGCTCTGCCTTATAATGATGAAAGCAGGCTATGTCAGAAGTTAAGACAGGCCTGGGCCATGCCCACTTTTTGAGGCTCTTGAGATATTTAAAATAAAAGAAAGTCCAAAATAGACATGTGAAAAGTGTGATATATTTTAAATGTATATATTGAACAAATTAGTGCTTTTGACCACGTGCAAAAATTCAGCATGTACATAACATGGGAGAGGATGTCAAAATTTTAAATTTGAGGCCCAGTGTGGGGGCTGAGACAAAGGACTCTGGTGTCCCACTGGCCACCTTGTGATAAGCCATGAGACAGCAGCACCAGCCTGGGCACTTCCCGCACACCCCGTACACCTTAAAGTCATATCTGGCATGATCACTCTTTAGTCATTTATGCTTGGGGTTAAATGAATGCCACAGAGGTGGCTATGGAAGAAAGGACCATTTCCCAGCTAGACACACATTTCCTGCCAGAATGGTGACACTGGGAAGGTTAATCATGGCCATCAGGGCCTTTTGGAGGGACCCCCCTTACCCCACCCACATGCCAGCCTATGGGGCCAGAGGCTTCCTTTGGGTGATTAGTCTTGGCCTTTTCCACTTAGCTTGAGGTCAGAATGACAGGGTGACTAGAAGTGGGGTTGCTTCACCTGAAGAATTCCCAGAGGCCTCTCGGCCAGACCCACAGAAACTCCTGCCCTCTGGGGAACTTCACCATCACCTCTGGAACTTTAATCTCCTTTCACCCCTCGTTGTATCAAGTGCGGTGGTTCTCTGTATGGGGTGGTTTTGCCCTCCAGGGGACATTTGACAACCTCGGGAGACATTGTTGATTGTCAAAACTGGGGAGATGTTACTGGCATCTAGTGAGCAGAAGCCAGGGATGCTGCTAAATATGCTACAAGACAGCTCACCACCTCCAAGAAATATCCAGCCCTAAATGCCAGTGTTGGCGAGGTTGGGAAACCTCAGTCTTGATGATTTAATCAGGTGTCAATCAGAACGAACAGAGAAAATGACTGATGTAGATTCTGAAAAAGCGGTTCTTTGTCCATTAAGCAGACAAGCACCACAGTATGGACGTAGAGAGTTGATCAGGAAGCTTGAGGGGTTGTGAAGGGTGGGCTACCCAAGACCTCTCACTCTCTCACCACCTTCCTCTGCCTTCCCTTCTACCTCCTGTTAAGAGCTTTGAAGTATAACAGACCTGGTTTCAAACCCAGTCCTGCTGCTTGGTGACTTTGGGCATGTTACTTAACCTTTTTAAACCTCAGTTTTTCTACCTGAAAAATGGAAATTATCATAGTACTTTTCAGAATCATGTGAATTAAACAAGATAAGCCAAGCCATGTAAAGAGTTTTATGGTGTCTGGCACATGAGAAAAACTCAGTAAGTGACCGATTATTATTATTTCACAAGTTGAGCACCTGCTGAACTCAACGCACCTTTT